>NW_026892626.1:11172500-12457500 GCF_033815535.1 Pezoporus flaviventris
TCAGGGCTTCTATTTTTGAGCAGTCCCAAAACACTCATTGCAAATGTCACTATGATAAAACAGGAAATGTTGCTGCTTTTAGTCTCATAGAAACCCCACAGTCTGCTTTTATGTGCCCAGTATGGCGAGGAATTGAGGTGTGCAGGTGAGAAGAGACAAGGCTTTGGTAGAGTTGGCTTTATTGACTTTCAATTTTAGTATCTTTCCCTATTGATTAAAGCCTTGCTCCTGAAACGATGTGTGCAGGCAGATTGTAAAGGCTAACCTTGGACCCCCGACTTGGGCGCAGATAAACCTGAACAATGATCATGTCAGGATGGGTCTTGGGCAGAACCGGTAAGGGTCATACTTAACTCCACTGTGGGAATGCGGCTGCTCACAGGGCATCCAGCAACAGTGTCCTCAGGCACAGCAGTTTTGTCTAAGGAGTGAAGAAATAAACTCCTATTGTTGTTTAAATGTTGTCCTCATCTCTGAATTGTGTAGCCACAATTACCCTGTGTGACTAACTTCATTCTTCTCTAAGCCCATTAGTTCCAGGGATCTCATTAGGCAAGCAGAGACTTACTTGCCTCATCTCCTATGGCCTTCACCATACCACATTTGGTGCTTATAAAAACCGTAATAAGGAAATGTTGTGCTGAATAATACCTCATGCAAAACAGATGGCACAACATCATTGTTCAGATCGGGCTCCGAGTTTTCTAGAACAACATAACTAATGATGGTGTAGTCTTTCAATCTAAACAGTTTAACTGGTAATATTTTATTTAAGCTAGTTCTAAAAAAAAAAAAATAAAATAGAGAAATAAGGATATACATAACAAAATCCAATAACAAATCAGAGCTGCTTGTTAACGAATTCATTAGCTTACAACAACACATACTGTCACAACAGAGTTTCTCCTGTGCCTGGTAAGACATTTCAATTGGAAGTGGAATGGTTTTGAAGTTCTTTCCAAACCCCAAAAGAAAAGCTTCATTCTAACTACTCAGGCAATTTAAAAAGTTCACAATTCTGATCTTTCATCTGAAAAGAAAAATCTCCATTCAGGCTGAGAAATTTAGCTCATTTGACATTGAATCACTGTTGCATTTTATGTTGAGGTTTTTTGGGTGGGCCAAACATGAACAAGTACCAGGAGTTTAGAAACAGACAGAGATTTCTTTTGGTCTTTTCTTTCTTCTTTCTTTATTGTGATGGCCACTTTTGTGACATTAATAATAATAACACTTGCAAAGTGCCAGAGCTTCTCTCCAACTGATGTGGGTTTTGCTTTACCTCTTAATTAAAACTTGCCACAACAGTCTCCCACTTAGCATCATACAGATTCTTTCAAAATCAATATTTACAGAGATTTATGAGATCAACACTGTGTGTACTGAATTAAAGAACAGAAAAGAAACTAATGTACTCCTGTAGTAGAAATCAATAATATTGAAAATGAAAAGGTCTCTTTTGCTACCAAATCACTTTAATGGGTGTAGCTAACAATGTGAAATACAAGAAACTTACTGTCTCCTTCCTCTCGTCCACCAGGCACTAGTGATATATGCAGTACACACCTTGGTGATCATTTTACACTCTTGAGACTAAAAAAGCTTACACTGCCCAGTAAATGAAATAAAATTTGATGGCATCAAGAAACAGCTAATTGTAGCAAACATAAACATACATGTGTATTAGCTGTCTTTGTTCTGCAACAGCTAGTTTTTTTCTAGTATCTGTAGATTTAACTTGGTGCTGAGCCTGGTTAAATAAAAAAAATGAATAAATAACTGTATGTTTATTGGAAAAATATTAATGGCAGTGCAGGGAACTTGAAAAAGGGCTGAGGGTAAAACTGCCTTCTAATGCGGGGATGGAGGTGACCTGGGTGAAGCATAGCCCTTCCTCACTGCCCTGGGACAGCAGGATAGCATCGGAGGTGGCTGCGTCTGTGGATAACTTGTAGGAAAAACAGGGCTTTGGTTTACTCCTGCCTAGACTTATTTATTCAAAGATTCAAACCTCTACAGCATCTAACTGACTCTCCTTGTCCTCATGAAAGAAAAATGTTGGTGCAAGTTTTTTCCTGAAGAGTTCTTCAATCCCCGTCTGAGAAAATAATTAAGAAAGAAAGCCCTTTTGGAAAGGTCTCTGGTGTATTTCATGGGTAGCATTATGGGAAGTAAATGAGGTGGCACTCTATTCAGTAATTGCACCAGCTCTGGGCTGGTTTGCAATTGCTACTGCTTCTGTAAAGGGGCATAATAAGGGACAAAACCTCACTGCTAATTGCTGAGGTAGGTTCTCCAAGATACAGGTTAATTTGGTTAGTCACAGAAAACAGCTTGACAAGAAGTAATATTCATCTCGCAGCTGTTGTGAATGTGACCAGAATAACAGATAGCCTGCAGCATTTTATTAAGCATCAGGTAGTCTCTGATTTCTCAGCTACTCTTTTAAAACTGACCTTTTACATGGTTTTCTATTAGTAATTCTTTTGAATCTAAGAATTAGAATTACAGTCTAATTCTATAAGCTTCTACTCATAGAGGTAGCTGTTAATGCCACTGAATCAGGGGATACGACTTCTAAAGCAAGTAGTGCTTATAGGAGATAGGACCTGGAGAACCACAGTGCCCAGGCAGGGGCAGCTGGTGGAGGCTCATCAGGTTCCCGTTTCTTGAATTCAAAGTGCTATCCTGAGGAAATCCTGCACATTTTTTTTCTATCTAAACTAGAGATTACAATACCTGTAGATGAATGTAGATTTGCCAAATGCCTTAAGATCCTCTGATGAAATTCAACTTGTGGTTAAAAGGATCACACTCTATGCTGTGGTTTTGCCTGCTCTGACTTGCAGACCTGCTGGTGGTTTTATCCCAACACCACCCTGGTTCTGACAGGTCTGTTTCCATCTGCACACCAATCCATGTTCCCAAAACAGCTTCATGGATGTGGCCAGTTCGCCAGGGAAAAGGCTTGTTTTCAAATGCAGCAAACCAGTAAATGATAGGTTACAGAGGACTTCACCAATAAAGGGAACTGCTCATGCATTACATCCTATCAAAACTCAGGGATACTTTATCACTTAGGGTGTAACCTGCTCATACTGACATTCATGGCTTTGAAGGTTGTTTGAAGTTCAAGGTCCTTTTGAAGTTTTCTCAGAACAGTTAAGCAAAGGCACAGAGAAGATGAATGAATTCACTCAAGTTTAAGTAGTCAAATATGCAACAAATGGTAAAAAGCAGAGCCACTTTCCAGAAAATGAAAGCATTCACCACTCCACCACCTTATTACCTATGCAGAGCTGCAGCTAATTTGTCTGCTAAGATGAACTTTGCCTCCTCATTTCCATCCTCACAGGGACGTCTCAACTTGTAATCATTAATGAGCTATCCCTGTAATGGAAGGGTGACTGTACACCCTGCATATAGTTCAAGCTGCTTTGGGAAACCAGAAGTTACTGAAAATGTCGAGCAGGTATCATAAAGCAGCAGCCGATGGCAATTTGGACCTCTTGAAAGAAGCAACTAGGAAAGACCTTAATAGTTCAGATGAGGATGGGATGACACCCACCATTTTGGCAGCATACCACGGATATCTAGACGCTCTGGAAGTCATATGCCGGAGGGGGTAAGTCATCAGTCTCCATTGCTTAAAGCTTGTGGTTCAAAAGTATAATGTGTGTCATGTTTCTAATGCCTGACGACCTCAGACCTAAAAGGCTGAAAATCACAGTAGTTTCCTTCAATGCATTGCCAAGAACTGTTTCCCTTAATTCGCAATGTTTTAGCTCCAGAACCTGCAAGCAGGTCTGTACATGCAGTCGGTGAAGCTGCATCAGCATCAGCAGAACCATCTTGTATATGGAGCCTGCAGGGAGTGGTTGGTAGGAGCAAGGGCCTGGGATCTTCCTTTGCTATAATGGAGGAGAAGCTGGCCAACAACCTTTGACGATAACATGTCTTTGAAATGGGCTCCATACAGAAGTGCATTGTTTGAAACATTTTTAGCAAGAAATCTCTCCCATTTGCTTCCAACGAGCAGTTGATAGACCCTTGTGAAGATTTAATGCTTTCCAGAGGCCAGTCACAACTAATAGTTTTAAGACAGTAACACCTAAAATTCTTATTTCTCTGCTTTTTACAGTATTAGCAACTACCGCAATGCTAAAAATGATAATACTGTTTCAGAAGCTGGGGTAGGATCCTTGTCAAACAAAACAAATAAAAAGAAGAAAGGAAAGGAAGGTTTTCTAAAGGTTTATTTTGTAATAGTAATATTTCTGTTTGGTATCATTTAAATGTACTGCATACTTAAAATTCATTATTGACAAGGTAATTACCTCCCACCCCTCCATACTCTCTTGCTTGGAGCCTACCTTTTAAGCTGTGATTCTGTAATAAGATCTAATGAAAGAAAACATGCTCTTGTGTAGAGAGACAGTTAATAAAATGTTACTTCACTGAGATGACAATTAAGTGGACCTGTACTTTCAATCCTAATAGGTTAAAGAAGAATGGATAAAAAAATCTAAATAACTACTCAGATGTATCTCGGTTTTATTAAAAATAAGAATTGAAAATATGGAATAAAAATGCTTTTTTCATAGATTTGCTTTATAGCTCATTGAGCTCAGGTGTGGCTGTAATAACACAATAAAAAAGACCTTTGGACTGAATGGTTATTGCTTTGTCCTCAGGACAAGCAAAAAATAGATTGACAGTTTTTCAACTCATATAATTAAGACAGCTTCACAGAGATATCTAGAGTCAATAAAGGTTTGTCCCTGACCACCTCAAAGACAGACAGCTAAGGAACAATTAACAAAGTAATTTTTGCTGTCAAAATTGAAGTGAGAAATATGTCTTGTACCACATGAGCTGATAGAAGTCACAGTGGACAACACAAAGATCAGGATTTCTATGTCATTGTTATTTAATGTATTTCTAGCTCTTTTTCTTGCTAGAAGACAGCTTGGGACAGTGTTGCTCTCAAAATGTTCAAACACACACATTCACCTCTATTTTAATCCAAGATTTCCTGACACAATCAGCAAGCTGCGCCTGTCAGAGGTATGGCTGCAGCCTCACTGGTTTTCCTGAGAGAACCTGAGATTTGGAAGATGTTCAGTCTGTTCTGCAGTCAACATTTTCCTGTAAGAAAGTATTTTAGTTATTTTTAACAATTCATCCTATCCTTGAAGAGGTTTCCTGACAAAGGCACTGAGGTACAGGATGGTTTTCTTTAGGGTGGTTGCAGATTTTAGGACTCTGAGACTTGCAACATATTCAGTCCTTGGATGATTTAGCAATACTAACAATAACCCCTTTCATCTTGAAATAGTTTATCTTCCCAGGCATCAAGAGGTATTTTCTCTGCTTGCTTTGCAGGTACATAAATGAAGGCAAGACCAAGTAGCAGATCTGCTCTCTTTTGTGTGAGCCTCTTTCTTGGGAAAGCAGGGAAAATATGAGAACCCAAAGTAAATGTCAAACCTTATCCAAAGTCGCACTGAGCTGGGAACAGACACTCCAGTTTGACAATTATCTGAGACTCAAAGGCTGGCAGCATCCATGGGGAAGAGAGACCACAAAAAGCTATGGAGAGACCTGAGGGAGAAGGGATGGCCCAGTGCTCCCAAGGCTCAGGATAACACAGCCTGTTTGCTAATGTGGGAATTAAGGAATCTGGCATGCTTGCTGCAGCCAGGCAGTTCCAGAGGGCACAGCTACAGAAGCAGAACCATGAACACATGGTTCCCACATGTCTAAGTGGAGAAACTTTGACCCTCAGCTGCCACTTCCCTGTAGAAATGCCTGCGGTCCCACAGCCTGGCATGCTCGGGCTTCCTATTGTTTCTTGATGTGGGCAGCGCTGTGTCTCAGCTCTGCAGGGACACCTGACCTCTCTTGCCTGTGGCATTTCAGGCTGAAGGATGTTTTCAGATTTGGCCCTTGACAAATATGTTAGTGTTTTTATTCAGAGATACTCAAAGGAAGAGATCAGTGCCTGAAGGAGATGTGATAGGATGTACAATTTCACTCTTAGTTCAGCTGCTGTGGAACAAATCTCCAAGACATCTTTGAACTCCCAAAAGTAGAAATTCTCCTTGTAAATTGACCCCTGTCTCTGAAGTTATTAAAAGTTTTAGGCTGCTGTGGCTGCCTTGACCATTGGTCACAAGATGGCTCAAGCTTTGTTCTGAACTTTGCTAATGTTGATTATGCCGAATACATATCAAAAGATTGAAGCCAATTTTTGTCTGCAGGCAGCAGTTCAGTGTGAAGTCAGTGCAAGAGTTAAAAATAAAGCAATATTTCTCACTGGCTCTAAATTTAATTGAAAAGATGTGGTATTTTATTTTCAAAAGAGCTTCTGCTTTTCAAACGCCATGAGCAAAAAGCAGCTTAAGGAGAATAAAAGAATTGAAGAAAAACAACAGCATCTATCTGAGCTTAATATAATAGCAATGGAGACAAATGTGTAACCAGGGCTTTACTCCTAACCATTTACCTCTTACCTACCAAAAAAGTTACTCCATGAGCTCATTACATATATACCACTGTGGACAGTGAATAATCCTCCTAATATTGCTCCTCCATTTGATATGCAAAAGGAAAGTGTCACCAAAATGTCTTTAAAATATTCCACACAAAATCTATTGAAACAGTTTTGCCATTAATTCCAGCAAGTGTAAGTAGAAGCCTGAGCCCATTTTGAGCTGTCAGCAACAAAGCAGTCAGAGCTACTGTCCCTTGCCTGCACACAGGCATTTGCTGCACTGTTGTAGGTGAGGCAGATGAGACCAGCAAGGAGCAAAGCAAACCCTGCCAATAGCCTGGGATAACACAAAGGAAATACCCTGGCTCTGTTAAGGGGAGTTGCACATGCATTCACACTCAGCCTTAGTGAGCTTGCTTAATTCACAGGCAGGCAGGAATTGGAGCTTATGCCGCACGCGCAGCTAAACTCAGTGCTTGCGTTAAGTAGGTGCAGCGTGGTTCTAGAGGATGGAGCTAAGCTGACTCATTTTCCTTGGGCTGTAGTACTTATAGCAAAGCAGAGCTAAATGTTTAGTATCTGCTCAATCCCCCTGCAGTGCTATGCTTGGGTACATCCAGCTCACTCTATGCTGTTTTCCTCCTCAGAGGTGATCCGGACAAATGTGACATCTGGGGGAACACGCCTCTCCACCATGCTGCTTGCAATGGTCACATCTCTTGTGTTTCTTTTTTGGTCAACTTTGGTGCCAATATCTTTGCTCTGGACAATGATTTCCGCACCCCCCTGGAGGCAGCTGCCAGCAGAGACCGCAAACAATGTGTCCAAATCCTGGACAAAGCAGCCACCGAGCAGAACATGCTGAATCCAAAGAAGGTCTCCAAACTCAAAGCACAGGCCCAGAGGAATGTGGAGAAACAAATCAAGGAATGTGAGAAGCGCCAAGAGAAACACCAGCATGAAATGAACAGGAATTATATGAAAGAAAAGGTTGGCACAGTAAACTCTTCCAGAGGGACATACTCCAGAGTAAAGTTGCCCAGTCTCTTTGCTTCAACTACAACAAGTTCTTTCTCCAAAAATCTGAAAGATACCTTCAAACTGAAGGCAAAAAAGACAGATGACAACACAAGAAGCCAGGAAAGCAATGCACAAGAGAATGGTACAGGTAGGAGAACAGTGATGCATTTTTTTGATGAGAAAGAAGAGGATGAATTACTGAATGAGCTTGAAGAGAAAAGCTTTTCTGATAATGACAGTCAGCTCTCCATTTTTAAGCGGCCGGGTCTTGGCAAGATTGTGTTTGGAAGGAATTTGGCTGCAGATGTAAATCCTGGAACTGTATCTTCTGAGAAAGAAGATACAAGCTTTAAAATGTCCAGTGAGCTCTTTCAGTTTGAAAATGCTGAAAACACCAGGGAAGATGATGCTGAAAATGGTGCTGATATCCCTTGGTATGAGGAAGAAGTCATTTGGGATGACGAGGAAGCAGAGAACACACCCCTTGAGGTATTTCTGGCATCACAGATGCTGGATGAGTTTCTTCCTGTCTTCATGAGGGAAAAAATTGATTTAGATGCCCTGATGCTATGTTCTGATCAGGATCTACAGAGCATTCAGATGGAACTTGGGCCAAGAAAGAAAGTTTTGAATGCTGTGAATAAAAGAAAACAGGCACTCAAGACCCCTGGAAAGACTGTAGACACTTGCTTATAAACTAAGATACTTGCTGCTGTAACCTGCTCCCTGACTTACTATCTTTTCCTCTTTCCAAAGAGCATGCAATTCTTTTCAGAAGTCTGCTAAAGCAAAAGGCAGAAAAGTTACCAATTGCTTAGGAAGCACAGCAAGGACAAAGATTTTTCTCTCTGGACAGACGGCTGTGATGAACAGGATATTAATTCAAGCATAATCTGACAAGAAGAAAGAATGTGAAGATAAAACCCTAAAAGCTACAGATTCAAAGCTTTTTCTCCCTGAACTGTTTATGGGGATTGGTTTCCTTTTGGTCTGAATAACATAAAACATTAGCAAAGGCCAGCCACACTACATTCCTTAGTAAAGCCCTTCCTTCCTTCTCCAAAACCACAATGCAAAGAACATTCTCAAAGCTGGAGAGCTTTGAGTTTTCTCCATTCACTTCTGTTTGATTCTTACAAACTGCTCTTACTGGTAGTGATATGTTAGAAATAGGATCTGAATCTTGATTATTGACTCAAATAACATCTGAATTAATGTAAATAAGACCAATTTACAGCAAATTTCATGTTCTTGTCAGTAACATGTTTTGCTATTGTATTGATGCTAATTTAAAAATACATGAAACACCTTGCCAAGAGATGTTCAGTCAGAGCTGTATATTCTTGTCTCTTCTTAGACTGGACCCAGTTGCCAGCACCCATTGTGTCCTAAATGGTCTCAAGACTGCAATACTTCTAACTACAAGAAGCTGAGGTTTTATTTTCAATATTTTTGATCTGTTTTGGTGTATCCTCAGCTTGGTTCCCATAGGGTGCATTTTCCATGTAAAGTCCCAGAAACCAAGATTCTTACCAAACAGCATTTTCTGTTGGATGTTGCCAGCCTTAGCCTGAAAGCCTCATGTAACTGGGTACACATTCACTCAGCTCATGAAAAGAGAAAGAAAATGAGACTCTGCTTCTATCCTTTGCAGTCTAACTGGAGGCATTCACAGCAGGGTCCCCTTCATCTCTCTCAGGCCTAATCCCTTGGGAAACCAGCACTATTTGATATGAATTAATAATTCATATTGAGTTTTGTGAATCTAATAAGATGTTTGCAGCAGCCGTGCTATGGCTAAGATCACAGATTTTAGATGCACATTCATTAGCAGGACATTTCTCTTTAAATCTCTTTTTACAGCTTTCTATTAGTCAGTGACAATCTTTTCCTTAGGGAGTACTGCATTTGTGGACATGAATGATCTATTTTTTCAAGAGTCCTTTTTTCCACATCTTTTTGTTACTTGATTTATATATTATAACTCATTTGCTTGGCTAGACTTTATACCACATTCTCTCCTCCTTGGATTTGTATACTTCAGCAGCTTGGTATTTTCTTCTAAGCAGTCACATCACAGTCCTGTTCTGTGCAACCTTAAATAATTGCTGTGCTCAGTGCAGTAACTAAACAAGACAGCACACCCCCACACTCTGTGTTATTAACCTGCTGTGTTGTTCTCATTTTGGCTAAGAAACTCCCAAATGTTTAACAAAGCAAGAAGGAACTGATGAATCTTACATATTTGAAGGCATTCAATGAGTGGATTTTGAAGTGTCAAATCCTACCATTCTCAGCCACATAACTGATGTAAAAATGCAAGGCAGTCTACCACTCCTAACAAACACGGTTGAGGCCATACTGCTGCAATGACTTCTCGCTAGCGACAGGTGAGCAAATTTTAAATAACTGGGTTAGATCTATTTATGCAGGAAACACTTTCAAAAAAACCTGCTAACCACGCAAGTGCCTGTTACTGAGGGTAGCCAAATGCAGACAAGAGAGAAGGCACCTGGAGTCATTATACCTTGGGGGGGGGGGAAGGAATCAGGCCCTAAGTATTTCTAAAATGCACCAAAAATCTGCCTCGTTGCATACTCTGCAAATCTACCCACAGCTGTCCCATGTATGTACAGTAACTGCATGGAGCTAGCAAATACCGCACATACAGAAATAGACCCTTGTCCTCTGGAACCACGTCTAGAGACTGAAGACGTAGCCCCAGAGCACCCCACATCACATTTATTTTTAGGCAAAGGAATCACCTGAATACATATACGCTTATAAGCAAGACTGCTAGCCCTTTTCTGCAGGGTAATTGTGGAAATGGGCCTCCAGCATAAAGCAGCCACATGGAAAAATTCAGGCTGGTGGTGGTAAAATGATAAAAAAGAACACTCACATTTCAGGGTTTTTTCCTCTAATGCGCTTTGCTATCTTTTACTTTTTTTTTTCACCAACCCCTTTGTTTCTTTTGTAATTTGAAAGTATTTAAATTAGTGAATCCTAGATCTAACGCCTTAGTAACATCTGGATAGTGCAGTTTAGTTGGAGAGATTTTTATTCCAGAATGGTTTGGGTTGGAAGGGACTTTAAAGCTCATTCAGTTCCAACTCTTTACTACAGGCAGGGACACCTTCCACTAGACCATGTTGCTCCAAGCCCCATCTAACCTGGCCTTGAACACTTGCCACAACTTCTCTAGGCAACCTGTGCCAGTCTCACCACCCTCACAGTAAAGCAGCTTTCTAGTACCTAATCTAAACCTATCCTCTTTAAGTTTAAAGCCACCACCCTCACAGTAAAGAAGCTTTCTAGTATCTAATCTAAACCTATCCTCTTTAAGTTTAAAGCCATCACCCCTTTTCTGATCACCAATTGCCTTGGTAAACATCTCCTCTCCAGATTTCTTGTCAGTCCCTTTAGGTATTGGAATACTGTTGAAAGATCTTCCTGGAGTTTTTCATCTACAGGCTGAACTCCCTCAACCTGCCTTCATAGATGTATTCCAGCCCTCTGAGGATTGTTGTGGCCCTGTCTAGGCTCACTTGATCAGGTCAACACCCTTGTTATGTTGGGGGCTTCAGAGCTGGAGGCAGGACTGCA
Organism: Pezoporus flaviventris; assembly: GCF_033815535.1. Lineage (NCBI taxonomy): Eukaryota > Metazoa > Chordata > Aves > Psittaciformes > Psittacidae > Pezoporus > Pezoporus flaviventris. The sequence goes on from NW_026892626.1 coordinate 11,183,623, forward strand.
GGTGAGGTCTCACAAGATCAGAGTAGAGGGACAGAATCCCCTCACCCTGCTGGCCATGCTCCTTTTGATGCAGCCCAGGACATGGTTGGCTTTCCCAGCTGCAAGCACACACAACTCATGCTGACTTTTTCATCAATCAACACCCCCAACTCCTTCTCCTCAGGGCTGCTCTCCATACCACATGCCTAATCTTACAACCCAATCCACACCCAAATTATAAGACAGCACAGTCCTGCCAAATTCAAGATTTTACTTCCTTAAGGATTTAATACTCTGCACCGGACAGACATCAAGAGGAGGGAATGTGCAGTATGGGACAATTACTGCAAAATTGAGTATCACAGTGGAGCAGGGCAGTCTCAATTTATTTTTCCCCTTTACATTCAGTGATCATGTTTGTTGAGGCAGCAGTCACTGCAATAATGTGAATTCTTTCTTCCTCATCTTCAAAAAAAAACCCAACCCCAAACCAGAAAAGCAACAGACAACAAAATGGAAGTCAAAGAAAACCAGAAGTATCTATTTAATTTTAACAGAAATGAAAGTTACACAATTCTTGATAATCTAATTTGTAAGAGAAGGAAACATGGAAATTAAGACTATTATCCTCCCCCCCCCCCCCCCCAAATTCCAAAGACAGCATTCCAAGCAATTCCCATTGTAGCTGAACCAAATACTCTTCATGAATTCAGAGGTACAATGCTGAAGCCAGGCTCCCAGAGCCTCCTATTGTCAATGAAAGCTGAGAACACTGTGGGTTTTCAAATCCAGGCCTTTGTATTCTGTCCATCTACTTTTTAAAGAGCAGTTAGTAGAAGAGTATGTATTAAACTGGACTTTTTTCCCCAAACACCAAGTCTCACTTCAAATACAAATCTTGTTTTACACAAGCACAGAACTTGACAATATTGTCATAATTAGTGAGTGCAAGTTTCCATGCATTTCTTGAATTATGGAACACCAACAGCTGTCATTTTTGTCTTAAGCTACTGAAGTTCTCTATCACTGAATAACAGGCTAAGCCAACACATACGCTTCTGATCACTTCAGAAATGACAAAGAAAACACACATGTAAAAATACAGGGGCAATGTTGCTACAATTAAAAGATGCAAAAGCTTATATAGAAATTTCTGTTCTTGTTTCTGCTGATATAAACAAGATCAGTGGAGTTAGGTTTCTATCCATAAAAACACATCCCTTGGCCCTATTCACTTGCTGGTCTGGTACCCTTCCATGCTAAAACTGCAAATTAGACTCTGACGCTTACTACTTTTTTCCAACTAGTTTACACCAGGCTTATAATTTGGAGTATTATATCATATCTCCACCGTACTGAACATCTTCTACACTTACTTGTGCACCATCAAGGGCTTTAACGCTAACTGCTTCTAAACCTTCCTGTTGCTGTATTCTACTGGCACCATTGATCATGTCATCTAATGATCATGTCATCTAATCCTCACACATCAAACAAAGAAACACTTGATATCCTGCATGAAGTAATATACAAGTAGAAATACGATTTCACAAGGCATGACTCTAGTTGAAGACAGGAATTTGTTTCCAGGGCAATACTGGTTTTCAGCAGATGCTCAGTCTTTTGTAAGGCAATTGCATAACAGCACAAAACTGAAACTTTTCCTTATGTAGAACATCACAGAGTTTTTCTGCCAGGAAAGAGACCATGGAAATTCCTGCCTCGCTAATATCCACTGGGATAAAAGAACAATTACCAGTTGATGCATGACACAGCCAAGCTGAAAATATTTGCCTGTATACTTGACGTTTCTCCTACTGAAATCAGCTTGCATGGTTACAGCCTTCAAGAAACTTAGAAAAAAGAACTTGGAAATAATACAGATTAATAACAAAATCTCCCCATATAATACAATCAAAACACATTTTAGTGCTCACATTTTTGGTGACTTCTTGCAACATTAAAATGGCAATATCCCACTCAAGAATACACTAATGGAGGCATTAAGTACACAGTTTCCTTCCAGTTAAGTAAAATGTATACAATATTAGCTCTGAGTTTTTTTGCACTTGATTCTTAGTGAGCCAGATCTTTTAGAAAAAATGGCAGAAATCTAGCTGTATGGAGACATCATTATTTATGTAAAGTCCCACTCAAGAGCGTGTCCTTAAATGGAAAGCCACACGGGGTGAGGGCAGGTGAGAGGGACTGTGGGGGATGAAAGCAAGGATGGCAACCTCCAGATCCCAGTCTGAGCTTGACAGGAAGGGGCGGTCCAGGAATCAGAAGTGGGCTGTGCTCTAGGAGACTGAAAACTAGGTTACTATTACTCTAGCACTGAAACCCACAGTTGCCTTTAATGTACCATCATTGGCAGATACGATGCCAGAGTCCATCTTCCAGATGGGTACCTTTTACACCAGTATGAGTTGCCTCTCTAAAAAACCCACAAGAATCTACCCACAGACTGCTGCTACACAAATAATTAAGAAGGAAAGGCAAAATACATAGTTACCTTTGTTAGTATTACTGCAAACATCTAGTACTTGCCATTATGAGAGTTATATTTATTAGTAATACTGCAGGTATCTAACACTTGCCATTAGAAAACTATAAGAATTAGTCCATTGCTGAAATTTTACCTTGCATTCTTGAATGTTCTATAAGGGACATATGCAGATAGGTTTGGTGTCTGTCTTGTTAACAAGAGATCTGAGGAAACTAAGTGCAAACAATTTTCTTGGCCTCACTAACACTGTAGACTTCTCTCTAGTTACCAGCAGACCATGAGTCATAAACAAATTTTGCTGCTACTGTATCTTCAACTGCCATCCCTGAAAGAGAATTGAAGTCACCTTCAAACAGTTCTTCAGCTGTACAAATAATCTAGCTTCAAAAGGGAACAAAAAGACTCAGGAAATTATCTAATTGAACAAGAATAGGAATCATTCCCCATCCCAAACACCTACAGCATTACATTCAAAGTTTATAGCTATCATGGTATGCGATATGGAGCTAATGTGATAGTATGAATCCAATTTTCAGTGCTCATATTGCAACTTCGGCTTTCAGACATGTTATGCAGTTCAGAGTGTGGTAACCCACTATGACTCCCACGTTTCCCAAACATCAACACCAACCCCACAGTACACTGTCACATTGTCTGTAGGTCAGACAGGCTCCATGGGCACAACAATTAAGGACTGGGTTGGAGCTGTATTAACAAATGCTACAGTCATGTGTTCAATGACTATGAAGTAGAAAATGCACTACTTCTTATTGTTTGTTTGCTTTCCAATCACTTTTAATTACATCAGTCCTGCTACATAAGAGGGAAACAGAAAAGGAAAAATGTAAATCACATTCTAGTTTTTTAGGACAGTGCACTGCCATAGCAGCTTTGAAGATGATGAGCAGCTTTCCCACACATGGGGGCCCTAATAAATAATAGAGCATTGTTTTCTGTCAGACTTGTACACAGAAGGGGTTGTCCTTACCCAGTGATTTAAACACTGTTGTTTTCTCAGGCAGGGCTGGTTTTGTACCCTTCACTACCTCTCCCAGCTCAGCAAAAATCTCTGCCTGTGAAGAGAAATACATATTTATACAAAAGCATACATTCAGAGACAAACTTTTTTCTGAGTCACTTCAAAAGAAGTAACTCCTTCAGTTCTGCTACCGCAGAACAAATTCCTTTCCATGGTGAAGCAGATCAGTATTCAGATAAATACTGAAATTATGCAGAAATCAGGAGAATGGTTTTCAGACAGGAGCAGCTGGCAGACTATCCTCAGCAGGGGTTTTTATTTTTCACAGAAGATAGATTATTGCTTATCCAACAAAACACACAGGATTCCACATACTTTACCATACCTGGACATCTTATGTTAAACCTCAGAAATGGAAGCCATGTTTGTTCTACCAAAAGCATTAAAAAAGAGAAATAAAACTTCATTAAACCTAAGAGAGTCCCTGCTATCAAATTTCTTCAGGTCATAGAATCATAGAATAGTTAGGGTTGGAAAGGACCTTAAGATCATCTCGTTCCACCCCCCCCCGCCATGGGGGAGGACACCTCACACTAAACTATGTCACCCAAGGCTCTGTCCAACAGGGATGGAGCATTCCCAACTTCCCTGAGCAACCCATTCCAGTGCCTCACCACCCTTACAGTAAAGGATTTCCTCTTTATATCCAATCTAAACTTCCCTGTTTAACTTTTAACCCGTTACCCTTGTCCTATCACTACAGTCCCTAATGAAGAGTCCATCCCCGGCATCCCTATAGCCCCCCCTTCAGATACTGGAAGGCTGCTATGAGGTATTCACGCAGCCTTCCCTTCTCCAGGCTGAACAGCCCCAACTTTCTCATCCTGTCTTCATACGGGAGGTGCTCCAGTCTCCTGATCATCCTCGTGGCCCTCCTCTGGACTTGTTCCAGCAGTTCCATGCCCTTTTTATGTTGAGGACACCAGAACTGCACACAATACTCCTGGTGAGGTCTCACGAGAGCAGAGTAAAGGGGCAGAATCACCTCCTTAGTTTGATCACTAACTGCCTGCTTGGCTTCTGTCATCCATTCTCTAAAGGCCTGATGCGAGTCATCACTGACATCTCATGGGAAGAAAGTTAGATTTTAATAAATAGATCTGAAAAATATTGAACATAAACACCAAACATTGCAGAAATGTTGGGCTTTCAAAAATACATTGTTATTGTACACAAAGTCCAATGCTGAACATGTGGTACTTTAATATGGTATCATGTAATGGTTGATACAGAACTTGCATTGCTTTGGCATGGACATACAGAAGTCTCAGCCTGAAACCAGTTTTTCTTTCAGTTTGTGCCTCGAAATTATTAACAACTCTATCTAATGCTCTAAAGAGTTTTAGTGCAGCACATCATCAATACCAATTCATTTTGAACACAAGCCAATTGCCAACAAAAAGAAAGTCTTACCCCTGATAATATAACATCTCCCGATTCTGTAAGAGCAGCATCTCTGGAATCCACAAACAGAACAGAATTCTTCATCAGTTCATCATCCAGTTCTCTCCAGTCTGGTCTGCTTGCTCCAACAGCTAAGACAACAAAACTGATGAACTCAGGAGGAACGTTTAAAACACATTTAAACAACATCTTGTCCAAGAAAATGTGTGAAATAACAACGGACATTATTGTGGAAATGTAATACAGTCTGATGTTAGCACTGCAGACATGCTGATTGATAAAACAACAAGAAAAAATATGATATCCCTGAGCAACTGGGAAAAGGCCTAGATTTCTCTCAACCTGGTCTCAGCTGTAATGCTGACATATATACGGCCTGTTTCTGTAAGGTGTTAACCCCTTATATTTCTAGTGATATCAACAAAGGATGACATTGTGTCAAACCCTACAAACTACAGCTCATTAAGATGTACAGCATCCTGGATTTTGGTCATGCAGATGCTGCTCCAACTAAAGCTTGTATTTCCCATAAGCACAGCTAGAACAACCGGAATCAACTAATCATCTAATTTCAACCTGCTGAGGCATTAAACTGCAACTCTTCAGTAAGCAGAGGTGAGATTCTTTACTGCCACTGTTTCCACCTCTTTTGTACACTGATCAAACTGCTCCTTCCAGATAATGCTGACCAAGAAGGGGAAGCAGCACTGCTTAACCATTCATCACTTCATCATTCCATAGCTACACAAAAAAAATATAAGGATATGTGTAACCATGCATAGGTATGAAACAAACAAGCCTTTGCTAGCAGCTTTGAAAAATTACACCAGCGATTAGGAGTGACAATTACTCTCTTCTGCTTACAGAGGCCCCTTTAGAATAAACTTGGACTGTTTGGTGAGGCAAGATAATCTTAAGAGTTATACAAACAACTGTTCTGCAGACAAATAGTAACCTGTTTCTGTGACTGTTAAATTAAAAATAAAAAGCAACAGAAACCTGTTAAAGAGAGTTAATTAGCATCTAATACAGCACCTCTAAAAACATTCAATATCTGATTTGTCAGCAGACTCTGGGTAGTTGAGACACAAGAAAGTAATCTCCCTTTATCTCTATTACCCTTCTCTTCCATCAGATCATTACCAAGTGATTTTTACAGCCATTTGATTCAGATTGGGTTTGTTATGTATCTATACAGAAAAATAAAATTTGAAGAATCCCTTCATTATCCTGATGGATGACAATCAAAGTATTGTGCAACAAAGGCTCGCACAAGCAGACAGAGTTCAGTGTTACTAATTTGGATTTTTAAACCTATAATCTTCTATTATTCCCCTGTAACGTTACAAGCAGTAGAAATTGAGCAGATTATGGATTTTCACTTACCTGGAGAAACTGAAAACAAATCAAGGAGCTAAACTTTTTAAATACAGCAACACCACTATCAACTTCTTGTCTAAAAAACCCAAACCCACCCAGCTATACCGTAGTTAAATGGTTTTTAATAATGTCTGTTATGGAATAATAAATTCCATGTTGCCTGAATGCCTCCTCAAACAGCACAAATGTCACAACAGAGTTAAAAAAAAAGAAAGCAAAGAAAGGAGAGGGGGTCTTGGTGCATGCATTGCCTGAGTGACTGTAAACCTTAATGGATTTTGCTTGTACTTCTGGCTTCCTTTTCATGACATAACATGGACAACACTCAATGACAAAGGACTAAATTGAGTTTGAAAAATTAGTAGGATGCTGCTGGAATGTGGGACATTGCTTTAAATTGTTCCCTCTGACAAGTTTCTTTTGTCTTATTACCATGCTATTTGGAAAGTGCACAGGGTCATCTCAACCAGGCCTGCAATTAAAAGAACATGGGCATGTCCAGAGACTCAAAACAAGTGTGGCAACATCACTGCAAGGCAGGGAAAAGTAAGCCCCCAAACCCTCATGATAATTAGTGGTTAAATGATGAAGTTCTTAACTCACTTATTGCCTCTTTTTAACCCAAGTAAAAAAAAAAAAAAAAAAAAAAAAAAGTAAATCAGTGTGATCAGCCCCAAAAGGAACAAACAGAGGAGCTTAGAAAACTGGTTGAGAATATGAGTTTCCAGGGAAACATTACAATGAGCAGGAATCCCTTTGGAAATAACATGTTTGTATGGATTATTTAAATGGAGAGCAAAGTCAGCATCAAATGACAACACGGTGTCAAAGATGATGCATCACTGGGAAAAAAGCATACCCCATGCTCTAGCAAACATCCAGTGCTGGAATACACTGGAGTTGTGACTCCAGAAAAGCAGGAAAGCAGGCCTGGGAAAAGTGGTCCTTGCCAAAAGGGAAAGTCAAAATGGAAAGCTCATTCATTCTGAGAAGCTTTTGAACAGTTCATGATGGTATCCTTCAGATGATGAGAACATAGCATACCATTGATATGGGCACCTGGTTTTACCCAATCTCCAAATAAAATCGGTGTTGTTGCCATAGTGACTGTTACAATTACATCAGCCCCAGTAACTGCCTCCTGAGCAGAAGAGCAGACCCGCACTGGACCATTAACTGAATTAGCAAACTTCATTGCCTTCTCTTTGGTGCGATTCCATATTCTGACCTTCAAGGAAAAAAGAAACAAACAGATCAGCTTACAGAACTCCTCCTTGCTGAAACAGGTTATTTTCAGTTGATTGTTACACATATCCTAAAGGTGGGGTTTTCTTCCCCTTTACTGTTCTCATAGAATCATTTATGTTGGAAAAGACCTTTAAGGTTTAGTCCAACTATCAACAGAGCACTGCACCATACAAGTGACAGTTTCAGCTGTGTGTGCCTACATTTGAGTGACTGGTTAGTGATGTCAGAATAACAGCTCCTTGTAGAACTGTATTTATAAAATACAAAGATTTCCAACAAACATATTAAGGAAAAAAAAAAACAAACCAAACCATAGAAAGCTTATCCAGTAGGATTTTATCAAAGACAAGAAGCCATCTGAAACAACTTTGTTTCCAACCATTTCCTTTCACCCTGCTTTTTAAAAGGCCAACATTTGAGAAAGAAATCTGACAGCTTTTCAGAGTATTCTTGGGTTCTGTAGAAAAAGAATCAAAATATGATTAATCTCTTAACTTCTGTGGTGGGTTGACTTTGGCTGACCACCAGATGCCCACCAAGCTGCTTTATTGTTTCCCACCTCAGCAGGACACCAAGGAGAAGAAAATTAGACAGCAAAACTTGTGGGTCAAGATAAAGGTGGTTTAATAAAGGAAAAGCAAAGGAAAACAAAAGATTTATTTTCTACTTCCCATCAGCAGGCAATGTCCAGCTACTTCATGGAAAGTAAGACTTCAGGATGCACAGTGGTTGCTCCAGAAGACAAATGTCTGAGTAACAAATTCCTCCCTCCTCTCCACTTCCCTTTCTCTCAGCTTTTATTGACAGACATCAAATGGTATGGAATATACATTTGGTCAGTTTGGCTCAGCTGTCCTGGCTCTGTACTCTTGCCCCCTACCAGTGTACTGGTAAGGGGGAATGTTGGAGAGTGCAAGCACTACTCAGCAGTAGACAAAACACTGGTGTGTTATCAACACCTGTCTAGCTACCAACACAAAGCACAGCACTATGAGGGCTGCTACGGGAAAATAACTTCATCTCAGCCAGACTCAACAAAACTTCATTGGCTGTATTCTATTTATATAAAGTGCTCCTGAAACATAATAGAGAGAAATAAATGTACCCTGTTAAGACATGGTCATTACCTCTTTAAATGTGAAGAGTTCTGTGAAAATATCATAATGGCTGTATGCTTGAACACCAGCTCCCAAAATGCATAGCACTTCTGCAAAAGGTGGCATTAACAGCTAAAGAGGATCAAATACAAAAAAAAAATTATGTAAGACAGTATATTATCAGATATCAAATACATATCAAAATGCCACAGAAGCAGCATCCTTAGTCCTTTTATCTTCAAAAGTCTCTACACAAATGCTAATATTGATTCATATTAACAGAAAACAGTATTAAGTTACCACTATATATTATTTTTTTTGTTTAACTGCAAAATCTGTTGTCAATAGCACCAATGTAATTTTGATTTAATTCTGGGTTTGAATTGTCTGACTCTTGAAATTCAGACTTAACATGCAACAACATAAGCCAATGCTAATTTTGCAACCTTGGCATGCTCCAGTATTACTACAACACACTATACCTATGTGACTAATTCAGTGTAAAAACATAATGCTGGTGTTCTGTGCTGGCTGAAAACAGGGTTTACGATACCAAAAGATATTAGTACTGAAAGTGGTAGCTGTGTAGGTAAACTGATCCTGGTAGCCCCACACTAAACCACCTTTTTCAATTCACTGAAGCCATAAATCATCTCTCAATCATATTTTGGCATTGCAAGAGCTGTAATATGCATGCACCAAGCATTGTAAAAAGAGAGATGGTTCTGAAGAATGAGTAATAAAATTCAGTTCTGTAGCTGGTTTTGGTTTTCTGGTTTAGCTCTTGCCTGTGATTCACCAGTATTTGGCAACAGGGAAGAGAGGGCTGCTGGAGTCCAGGCCTAAGCTATCCTTGTGTTTTGTTTATGCATTTGCTGTGGCCACTCACATTTGTATAAAAAGCTTTGGAATTGTCTAGGCTCTCAACCCTTATTCTGCTGCAAATAAATTGAAAAAAAATCTCACTGATCCTTGTTTTTTTTTTAATGTTCCTTTCAAAGACTCTAGAGCACTGATTTCAAAGGTTTATTGCATAAAAGCATGGGTCTTTGAGAAGCAAATGCCATAAAAAGGAGAAGATGACAACTATGAGCTAAACTCAAACACTCCTGAAAATCTCCCAAAACAGACAACAACAAAGGATCTGCTCTTAAAGCTCCTTCAGCAGCCAAGCTCCTTTGAGGGCAGCACAGCCTTGCCTGTGTTAAAAACTGTCAGAACTGCCCAAGTACAGAACAGCCGAGATGAATGAGGACCTATAACCTCCTGCCCAAGGAACCCATTGTAAATTGTTCTAGCCCTTGGTTCAGGGGAAGCTCTCTGGGACAGGTTCTTCAATTTTAGGTCAGTTTGGCTCTACTGCCATGGATAGAGTCACACTGGCATGAATATTGCCACTAAAAAAGTGGTGAGATCAGCCTTCATTCTGACACAAAGCAGATGGGTAAAAAACAAGTATTTTTCAGCCCTGGCTCTCTTTATAATGCCTCATTCTTTGAGGTGAAAACTAAAACCCTCCTGTGCAATGGATAGTGACTTGCTCTCACCCCATATTACCAGCCCAAACAAGTACAGCTTGAAAAAGGAATTTTTTGAACAGCCTCACTATTTCCAACTGAAATTGAAATTATGTAAAGCAACATACAGCAAGATAGACCTCACCTGTCTTCAGACACTGAAGTTCATGACTGTTATCAGGGATAGTCATCTGGACATCTTCCAGTGACTAAAGAGAAAGTGAGAAAGACAGCCACCTCTGGACAAGTCATCCATCTATCCTGGGCATCACTATTTTAAGAGGACCTATACTGCATCCTGGAAATGTGGTCTTTTCCTCTTTCTTCAGGTCCAGTGCAACCTACCTGTCCTAGCCGAACAGCAGGAAGCATACACCTAAACAAAACTGAATTTATCACCACAGCTACAACCTAAAGCCATAAAGGAGCATGTTAAGACCAGCACAAAATCAAGAAAATTACAAAGGAGGGCAGCTTCATAAATTCCCAGGGAAGAGTGCAGAACAAGCCACAAAAACACAGCTCAGATTCCTTCTCCACTCACAGTGTTAAAGCCATACACAACTCACTCAAAACAGAAAACTCCAATTTTAAGTTTTCCCTAAAGGTACATATGTTATGATAAATCCAATTTGTATTTGATGAAAATTCACACACACAATGAAAGTCATTTACATCACTCCTTCTAGTTATTTTATATATAACACCACTAAATCTGTCTCAGTTTAGCAACTGGAAGACATACCTTGGTAGCAATTGCAGAAACTGCAGCTGTTCGTTTTGCTGTTATGACACTACCATCCAGCACCTTAAAAAAAATAAAATAAAAAAAGAGTTCAAACACACTGAAATGAACGCTGAAAATAAGAGTAAATACCAAACATTTTCATCCACTTTGTTAATTATGTGATATTACAGGGCACAGATAAAAAACATAGAGGTTGTTAGTTACAATTACAGCAACCAGAAACCACATAAATTCACATCTGAAAACAGGTCACAGCAGAGCTGTCCCCGACTCACACGACTCTTCATGCACTGCACTTCCCTGGCCCTCCAACGCAGGGAACAGACTAATACAACTGCAGTACTCTGCACTCCAGTGAGACCAGTGCAACTGGTTCATGAGCCTGCATTTTCTTGGTCTGCATAAAGGGATGACAGGGAACCACAAAATTCCTTTAATACGTACCACACACAGTGGGGCACTCCTGCCTCAATATGCATTAGCTACTATGTACAAATGAATTCTAGGACTTAAACTAACACAGTTTTGGAATAAAAGCCTAATACAGTTTTCTTGACCAGTTTTGGTTCTTTAATAATAATTTTGACTAAATTGTAATGCAAATGGTCAACAGTCTTAAAAAAATTCTTAAATTATTTAAGCAAAGAAACAACTCAAACTGAATACTATTCCTTGCGATGACAATAACTCTCTTGTGATTTAGACTTAACATGATTCAAGATCAATTCTTTATTCAGTAAGGTTTAGGTTTCTTTCTCCTTTTCAAATGCAAGGAAACTTTTCCTGATCATGCCTCTCTTCCAATCATCCTGTGAGCCATCAGATTCCCTTCAAATCATAGGCAGCAGTAAACAGCAGAATACAGTTCAACAGGTATAAAAGAATAAGGCTTTAGGCTAAATCCTGATTTGGCACAAACAAATTTTCATTTACAATTAAGGAAAACTCAGGCCAATTTACATCAAGTGCAGCTTCTAAGAATCGGAAGGAAGAACCTACAGGGCATTAACAGAGAATAACTCAGAAGTATCCGTGAAACTCACAGCTTTTAAAGAACCATTTCTTGGGTCAAATAAGAGGACGGTCGCTTGGTGAGAAGGGACAGAGGAATCCTTCTTGTGCTCGTAAAAAGTCACCAACTTGGTTGTCAGAGCATCATCAGCAGCACTGTAAGCAGGCATGACTCCTAGGAACCTTGGGAGAGATTCACTCGTATTACTTACATACCTACAGACACCGGCGCAATTAACATCTTGCAGTTAATCAGTAACTCGGTACCAATGACCCTTCTTGACGCTCAAAGTTGTTCTACGCGGTCCCTTCCCCACCGCAAGCCCGGCTCCCTCCGTTCTCGCTCCGGAAGGGCAGCACAGAGCATCCCCCCGCTGTCCTGTCCCACCCCGGGCTCTGCCAGACCACCCCTCACAGCTCCCACCCTGGTGCCAGGCAGGTGGCCCCGCAGCCCGCCTCACCCGCCGTGCCGGTGTACCGGCACCACAGTGCGCACGGGCTGCGCGACGCCCCCCACAGCGCCGGACGAGAAGTTGGCCAAGGCGGCCTCCAGCCCGGGGAGCAGGAGGCTAGCGCGTTGCAGGTGCTTCTCCACCTCCTCAGCGCCGATGAACACGGGCGGAGCAGACCCCATAGCGAGCACCGAACCGACACTACAAGACCGCGCACAACCAGCGGCCGAGCTCCGCCGCTATGTACTCGGCGGGAGACCCGCCCCCGTCCCCGGCAGCACCGCCCAGCGCCCTCCGCCTCTCCGCGCCGCGCTGCCCTCACGGGCACGGCGGGAATCGCCGCTCAAGAACAGCTGAGGGCCGCTCCGCAGTGCGATGCGCGCTCCTGACCCGCGCCCCCTCAGGCACCGCCTGTCTCCACCCCTGGTCAGACACCGCTGCGGGGCAGGCGACTGCCCACACCGCCGCGAAGGGTCCGGCCGCAGCTCATTTACGGTTCACCACAACGCGGGGCCACCACGGGGACCCCGAGGGCTGGGACAGCCCCGCTGAGCTGGAGGCGGTGGCACTCTGCGCATGCACAAACGCCGAGGACGCCGCGAAGCGTCGCTCTCCCCTCGCGGAGTGACTGTCGGCGCGAGCAGTAGAGTTTGGGTCTTCTCTCGCTAGAAAGTCAAAGCGGCGCAGGGCGTGCCGGGAAGGTTGAGTCCTCCTCCAGACAGCCATCTTCTCGCCGGGGCTGAGCTGAGGGGCGCGGAAGGATGAAGGGGTTCCCAGTGGTGGCGCGTTCCCTCTCGGTGAGGATGACCTGGACGCCTTGGGTGTAGCAGGGGAGAGGCATAGCGTCAGTTGACAGCGCTTGCCTGGGTCCCGGCGGCCGTGGGTGGGCCTGACCCCAGACAGCTGCGGGTCGGCAAGCCGGGCGGGCGAGCTGGGGGTCGGCGTGTGAGCGGCTGTGGGGCTATCAGCGAGGGGCGTAGAGGGGAGGCCAAAGCCGGCGGCGAGGCGGATGGGCAGATGGTGGAGTGGGGCGGCGGGGCTGAAGGTCAAACAGGCCGCGCGCCGGACCCGGGGCGGCCTCCGCGCAGCGCTGTGGCGGGGAGCTGCGGCAGCGGCGGCGGGTTTCTTGGGTGCTTCACCTGAGGTCTTTCCGGCCGGCGATGCAGGGCTGCTGGTGTGGCCAGGGAGGAGGATCCCTTGTCGCTGTTTGTGGCAAGGTGCCCTTGACAAGTAGGGCTTGGCAAGTGGCTCTTCCCCGGGCGTGGAAGGGGCAGAAGGCTGCTTCTGCTGCAAAGGATCCCCTGGAGGCCGCGGGCAGCTGGAGTATAATCTGTGTAGGTCTTCACTGGAAAGCAGGATGGTGAATGACCTCTGAGTCATAGTGTGTTTGCAAGTCAATTCTAGACTCTCACTAATAATTCATAAATAAGTAGTTTTAGTGGTTAAAATTTGTGTTTGGGTAAGAAAGTACTTTTTCCTGGACTCATACATTGAACAGAGTATGTGGAGTTATGTCATTGGTATCCCTTCAGCTGACTGCAGTGGGGTGTCTGTCACTCAGTGTTTACTTAGAGATGTATGAGAATTAAGTTGGGTTTTGGTTGTTGGTTTTGTTTTGTTTTTTTTTTAAATGTGAAGAATAATAAATTTGGTGGGTTTTTTAATAATCATAAGAAACTTCAGAAAGGGCAGAAGGAATAGCATTTCAGATTTGAAATTAAAAGTCTTGTTATTTCTGCTGCCAGCTAGTTGCAGTGTTCACTTCCTCAGTTTGAAGGCCTGCTTCTGGTTATTGCTCTGCAGTCTGGGGACTTCCATGCACATCCTTTTTGTATGCAGCAGTCAGTGTAGCTCTGTTGGTGAGAGAGATAATTCTTTAAGAGTTGAACTGCCTACACCTAATAAGTTGGAAAGTTGTCTCCAAAGTTATGTTCTGAGTATGTGGAATTCTGTGGCTTTTTTTTTTGAGTTAATTGCTACAAGGTGGTCCTACAGACTGTACCGTATCAGTAGAGATACCTAGTGCACAACAGCAAAGAGAGGGAGGGGGGAAAAGCTTTCTTACAGTGCTAATTCTTGAGAATAGCATCAAGGTCCAGGGACCTCATGTAAGTCATTCCCCAGGTTCTAGCAGTGATATAAAAAAAAAAAAGCAATTGTCAGAGGAATTACAAGGGAATCACTGGTTTTACTCTGGGACTTGAAGTTGTTGATTATATTTCTACTTCAGAATTAGTTGCTTCTTCAGTATGTAATGGAATGTGCAATGAACTAATTCAGGAAATCCATTTTCTTATGCTTTCTCTTCTAGAAGAGATTTTACTCACTCAAGGTAGCCCCTAAAATTTCAATCTCAAAACCTGCAGAACGAGTGAAATTATCTCGAGAGTCTGAGAATCTTGAGGTCAGTATGAATGCTGGTATTTTTTTTTCTGTCTCCTTTTTATTTTGTAAAACTCAGAGTAGAGTTGTGACAGTATTTCTAGTGTGTAACTAAACCAAATGTTTTTCTGTTTAATACAGATCACAAAATTGCCAAATGGCTTAGTTGTTGCCTCTCTAGAAAACTTTTCTCCAGTTTCAAGAATTGGTGTGTTTATTAAAGCAGGCAGCAGATATGAAACGACTAGTAACTTGGGAACTGCTCACTTGCTTCGTATTGGACCGAATATGGTAGGTGTTTGTTCACTTTGTTATTATGTTGGCAATAGATGAAATGGTGAAAAGTTTATGATGCAAAAGTAAAGGATACAGTAAAATTTAGTGTAAGAGATCTTATAAAGTGGAAAACAATGTACATTGGTTTTTTGGTTACCTGGTTCAAGTGCAGGAGAAATGACGTTACTTTCTGGAAGACAGGATGTGATGCTTAATTTAGAATTAATGCTCTCCAAGTGGCTTCACTTATACAAGATGCTCTGGAGGAAGATACAGTAGGTTCAAAAAAAAGAATTCGTCAAATTAGAGTAGCAGGTCTTTAAGGAGTTGCTAATAGGAGCAACTCCTGCAGGTGCTGCAGGAATACCACTGAACAGGTTGTGGTATGTTACATTTAAGCAGCCTCTTCTGTTGCCGCTGTACAGAAGGTTGGGCAAGCCTTCCTACAGCTTGACCTACTGTGGCCCTTCCCCTTGTTCCTGTTCATCTCAGTTGCTGTCTGGCTGTGGGGGCAGATGTGAACAGCCAGACTGTGACAATTAATGCTACACAGCACCACTGACAAGTCTGTGACTGCTGTTGCATGGGTTCAATCCACATCAGCCTCAGGCAGAAAAAAAGAACATCCCAGCTGCTTATTACCCTTCCCAACTGCTGCCTGAAGTTCCGTCAGACAGCTGTCAGTGTGATAGCATGTGTAGGTGTTCTTGCCCTGGTTTTGTGAAGTTTATCTAATTCAAAGAATCCTAATGTTCAAGCGAACCTGGATCATTCTAATATGGGGCGGGGGAGCAAATATGTGACCAATTAAACTGGAAAATCGGGAGGATGATAGAAATGATTGGGAGTAGGGGTGCAATAAGCTGGCTCAGAATGGCTTCTGTATAAATGAATAAACAGATACTGTTTCCGCGTTGCTTGAGCACTGAACAACCTCGGGCAAGTCTGTTCTTAAAATAGCTGGAATTCTAAGTTGCTTTTTTTTATTTCTGTAATAGACTACTAAAGGAGTATCTTCTTTCCGGATTACTCGTGGCATTGAAGCTGTTGGGGGCAGCCTGAGGTTTGTAACCACGTTAGGATCTGTTTTGGTAACATGCAAACAAGCTATATGATTAAAGGAAACTTAAAACAATAAGCACAACAATACAGAGACAGATAAGCTCAGTGTGGTAATGCCACTTGATTGGTGAATGTTGACAAGGAACATCTTCTGTACTTCTTGTTCAGTGAAGGTGCAAAAGTGTACTACTCATGGTTTGTATATTTAGAACACCTTTCAATTAACAAAACATAAATGTTGTGTACCTGGAAGAAGCATAATTTGTCCAGAAGGCTTAATGTTCTTTTTCTTTTTTCAGACTTTGAGATTGAACTTTGTGAAGTCAGTAGATTATTTTTTTTTTCTACATCTTTTGTGAATAGATACCACTCATGACACTGCAATTCTGGGAACAATTCAGACAGTAGTTGGCTTTCATGATTTGAGAGTTTAAAGCCTAGAAAACAAGCCTAAGAGAAATAAAAGAGGGATCTTGCTGTGCCTGCTTTCTTGCAATGTGTCTTGAAATCATCCAGTAAGATTGTTTTACATAGATTTTGGTTAAATACAATGTTTTCTATAACTTGAGACTCTGACCCTTTATTGTATTCCTATATATTCCATATATAGGAATATATGTTCCTATTAGTCACAAATGTGTTGAAGCAAGTGGGGAGTTTTCTGCCCAAAGAGAACAATTTCGAAGTTGCCTTGTTTAATACATACACACATTTGTCTTCAAGTTTTGTTATTCAAACTTATTTGTTGTTTTACCTTGAATTAGCATTGTATTTTAAATTCTGATGCTCACAAGACACTTGTTATTACTACAATACTTAGGATGGGAGTTCTAGTTATGTCTGTTTCTGCTGTGTGTGCATTATCACTCATTTTAAATGGTCATGTCAAGCAGATTTAAGGTTAACTAGATATTGAGGGGAGGAATATGTGTGAAAAACCACTTCTGTGTTCTCTGCTGAAATGGGGTTTGTATTTTTTCTCATTTAGTGTGTACTCAACAAGAGAGAAGATGGCTTACTGTATTGAATGCCCACGTGACTACGTGTAGGTATCTAGATATGCTGTAAATGGCATTGCATGCTTTACAAACTGCTGTGTGGTGGAGACCGTTTTACAGGGTAGGAGTAATATGTATTTTTGTGTTTGTCTACTAAATCAAACTACTGTATTAATATCCAGTTTCTGTATCACATTATTGAGTATATGAATGCTGCAGAACTGAAGTGGAATTTTGGCCCTCTGTAGGGCAGTGCTAGTAACTACTCTGTCTCGTGTGATACATTTTGTTGTTAATATGTTGCTTACAGATTAGTTTAACTTGCTTTCAACTTCAAAAGAAATATGTGCTACTTCTGTTGTGCTTAATGCCTTTGCAACTTTTTAATCTAGTGATACAGTTATGGAGTACCTTCTTAATGTCACCACAGCACCGGAGTTTAGAGCTTGGGAAGTAGCTGACCTTCAGCCTCAGTTAAAAGTTGACAAAGCAATTGCCTCCCAGAACCCTCAAGTTGGTAAGTGTACTTTCTGATCTACTGCACTGGCTTCAGGGGAGTTTCCTCAGAATTAAACACTTCTGGAAAAAATAGTTTCTCCCCTTTTGCTCTGTCATGTGACCATTTAATCTTTCAGTTTTTCCCTATGGATAGGTATGGGTCTTTCTGTTGTTACAGAACCCTTTTTTATAAATACACAAGTTTTTGTAGCCTGTGCGTAACATTCAGCAAGTAACATGCTGACGACAGCTTAAGCCATTCCCCAAGGCAGCTTCCATTTCACCTTTTTACCTTTTTAATTTAAGTACAGCTAAAGAATGTGCAGGACATGACTCTTGTTGACAGTATATTTGCAGCAGGGTGTGTTCTGAAAACGATTCTTAGGTATTGCTCACCAGTGCAGAAAAGACATTCTGCAAAAGACCTCTTGAATTTGTATGGTTATTTTGATAGAAAACCAGTATGGATTTTCATTACACTGAAAATGGATTCCAGCTTTAGGGTTATGAATTTAGGTTTGTGGGTTTGAAAAAAACCCAAAACAAACCTAAACACAAAGGCTCAGCCAAACCAATGCATTTGGATGAAACTTCCAAGTGTATTAGATTATTCTAGACCTGCTTTTGCAGATCTTGTGGGTACTTAAAAAGGCCCACAGCTCTGTTTCAGTGGGTTGACATTTCATTCATGATCTTCACTAAAAGTGGCTCTTAAGTTAATCATCATAATTGAAACGTTGTTCCCCTTAGGAGTGCTGGAAAACTTGCATGCTGCAGCCTATAAGAATGCTCTGGCAAACCCCTTATATTGTCCAGACTACAGAGTTGGAAAAATTACTTCTGAACAGGTAGGATTATTTGTGTTGTGTTATGAAACTGTTTCAGTTTCTTTATCAAGGATAGATGATGACACTTGAGAAAGTAAGCACTGACTATACTTACTATATAAATTTTCTGTCTCCTGTGCATAGTAAGGTTGTCAGTGAAATGCAAGTGTTCTTATATAAGAGGGTTTGTCAGAGAATGTGTAAAATGCCGTTCTATAGACAGCTCCTTTTGGAAATGGTGGAGTTTGCTGCATGAAGAAGTGTAAGGGGGGATGTCAGAAACGCACTTGCCATTTTTTATAATTTATGCAAAGTACTCTAAAATACGAATTTACTGTTGCAGCTCCACGATTTCGTACAGAACAATTTCACAAGTGCAAGAATGGCTCTAGTAGGATTAGGTATGTATGTTCTTTAATGGGCATTGCAATTCGTAAAGGAAAACTGGCATGGAAGGTGGAGTTCTCCATAGAAGTAAACAGTTACGGTACACTTAAAATATTTTTATGTAACTGCTGTAGGTTTTCAATGCCATTACATTACTTGGAATAACTATTGTGTTGCAGGTGTGAAGCACTCTGTGTTAAAGCAAGTTGCTGAGAATTTTCTAAATATCCGTGGTGGAGCTGGTGTTTCTGGTGCAAAGGCTGTCTATCGAGGGGGTGAGTCTTTGTCTTGTATCTGTTCTGGATGACTCTTTTCTGCTCATTGTAAATGTAGTAGTATTCAAAGTTGCAACTGGAAACAATATAGTAGTACTTAATGCTGTACATGGAAGTGACAGTTCAGACATCTCTCATCTAACTAAGCAGAGAATTATTCCTCACCGTGGGAAGTTCTGGGATAAAACTGAACACGTATTTCCAGTAAAGCTTTACCTGTAGGATCATTTATTCCATAAAGTGGGAAACAATCATTTATTCCATAAAGTGGGAAACAAACTGGCTTGTGGTTTCTCTTGGCATTTTGGGTAAGATTCACTGAAGAGTAGATTAAGGACTATCTGAAAGTGGTGGCAGTTTTTCTCTTTAGGGAAGATCTGTTAGAACATTGTAAATCTTTCATAAAAGATAATGTAACACTTAACTTTTTCAGAGCGGTATTGTGTACTAGTTAATACCAATACCCAATCTTTACTTGGAGTATCAGGTCACTCTGACCAGATGGGGAAAATATTAGTTTTCAACATTTAATATTTACTTGGAATAACTTTATTTTCTGTAAAACAGGATCAATACTGTTCTGAACAGAAGGCAGTGCTTCTTTCCTGGGTATTTGTTATCTGAAGACTTGCTGGGTTTTATTATCTCATACTATGTGTGGTTTAGGGTCAGTTTCAAATAAGGCAGAGGAAGGTGCATGGGTTTGTGATTGCAAGAAAAATTTTGAATATTAAGGATTGTTTATAATTACCTATAATCTACTAACAGCTCCTTGCTGTTTTCCTGAGTGGTTATTGCAACTTCACACCCTGGCTTTTCTCTCATGAAACGAACTCCGGGCTAGGAATATTTCAATACCTCTGAATGTATAGTAGTTTCTAACTGAATACTGTATTACTTTTTATTCTGTTGTTGTGTTTTTTAGGAGAAGTCAGAAAACAGAATGGTGAGAGCCTTGTCCATGCTGCTGTTGTCACAGAAGGAACTGCTGTTGGGAGTGCAGAAGCAAATGCGTTCAGTGTCCTTCAGCATGTTTTAGGTGCTGGGCCCCTTATCAAGAGGGGAAGCAGTGTTACCAGCAAATTGTGTCAGGGTATTGCTAAAGCGACTACCCGGCCATTTGATGTAAGTTCAGAGGTTTATTGTACTCTGATGTTTTAAGTAAAATGTTTATTATCCTTTAAGAGTTTACTACCTCCAGGTACAATCATAATTAGTTCAGTCTTGCACAAGTTACAGTATTTCAGAGGACTTCCAGTCTGATCTTTCCTCTGCACAGATGGAGTTTAGCTTCCTGACTTACAGTATTTTAGATCCTGATAGTAATTATTTTTCTATGCTTGATGTTGAGTTGTTCTGATACATGAAACAGTTGGTGATAATGTTTGTTTTGCAGGCTTCCGCATTTAATGTTAATTACTCTGATTCTGGGCTCTTTGGGATATATACTGTATCCCAGGCTTCAGACACTGGGGAGGTGAGTTGCTAATTAGAATTTAACTATTAGGAGCATAACCCTCAAACTAATTTTCATTTGAGATATAGACCGATTCATCTAAAACACTCAGTTCATCTGGTTTCTTATGTGAGAATGCTGCATGTTCAGTTATAACTTAGCTTTGTAAGCTGGGATCGAGACTTGCTGTCTGGGAAGTACAAATACCTAATACAAATGAGAGCTAGTAAAATACCTTGGTTGCTGACTGTAATTGCTGACTTACATGTGTAAGCCTAAGTATATCATAAGGAACATGCTGGCTCTTGAAGCCAGCAGAACTGAGTGAACTGTGATGAAAAAATGGTGAGACCATACAAATTAATGTGGTGTTGCAGTTTCATTCCGCAGTTGATTTTGTGTCTTGCTTGGGCATTTATTATGTAATTATTATGGTTTTAGTTTTGTTATGAGGCTGTTTAGAAGTGAGTTCAGGCAGACAATCGTGACATCATCAGCTGTAATATAAATAACATGTTGAAATTTAATGCTGGAAGAAGTCTTAACTGATGTAATTTTCCTCAGGTGATTAAAGCTGCTTTGAACCAGGTAAAGGCAGTTGCTCAGGGCAGCATCACTGATGATGATGTCACAAGGGCAAAGTAAGTGCATAAAGAGCTCTCTTGTGTGTTGTAAAGAGAAGTTTCTTAACATGTAGCTACTTGTCAAACACTTAAATTATTCTGTACAGCAGAGCTTATCGTTGTCCTGTAATTATTTCCATGGGGAGCTGCTCAATTTCCTCTGTTAAAACTGAAGCAGTGTCAGTAGGGTTTTTTTCCCAAAGCGGTACTGATCCTCTGCTAGTGGTATTTCCTTATAAAAACTTGGTAGATAATGGTTTCTGAAAACTGTTTCAGTGTAAGGTATCAGCAAATATCCACAGATGCTGTCATTTTAATCATACTCTGTAGTATTAAGATGTATTCAAATTAGATTCCTAAATTGCATTATTCAGGTAATTCCCTTTAGAGTTGCACTGCAGCAGTTCCCAAAACAATTACATTAAACAATCTTCTGCATCTTCAAAGAATAGTAGTAATGAGGGTCTGCAAGTGTAAAGCACTGAATTAGCGCTTTAGTGTTTGAAATAATGTGCCTATAGGAATATTTGAGATGTGGGGGAAATTACTATTAGAGATGCAGTAAAATCAACAAAGTTTTAGGATTTCTAATTTATAGAGGGCTGTGCACACTAGTTGAGCTTAATCTCCAGGTGGTGTTAGACTGCACTGAGCCTTTCGAACTGTAGTTATGCAATATGACAATATGGTACAGATTCACTCAAGTAGCAACATTAAAGTATTGCCTATTACACATGCAAAATACTTACAAGACTCCATGTAAAGCCTGCTTACAGAAAACGTAATAACCTAGACATGCTTGGTTGTGCATTAGTCACTAGTAGCTAAATGATGAATTCTGGACCTTTATATGTGACATTATTTGTTGTGTGTGTGAATTGTTTTGTGGGGCTTTTTGGGTTTGTTTGCAACAAAGCTGCTTAGTATTAGGGAGTTACAGTACTGTGGCTTTCTGGGGGGAAGAGGGGTTCCTTTTCCTCGAATGGATTCACATATTTTCTATCTTGCTCTTTTTTTCTTTAGTGACAACAACCAACCAACCAACCAAAAACTAACCCAAAAACCAAACCAAATTCAAGGCCAGCGATATTTGCAGTCTGGCAATTCAGTCTAATCATACTCTATTGGAATGAACCATTTTCTGCCATTTTGTTGTTTAAAAAAATCATAGAATGACTAGCTTATAAAAATCAGATTTTCATAGGTAGCAGTGAGTGCATGAAACAGAACAGTGTAAACTTGCTATCTTTTAACAGAACATGGAACTGTTGCTTAAGAAGCCTCACCATTGACATCCACTGCTGCTTTGTCACTTCCAACAAAATAGCTCTGCATTGTCTGTTCTTGATGAGAAACTGGAATCCATTTTAAACCTAATTTTTAAACTTGATGGATTAGTTTATCTGAATCCTGTGGTACCTGCATCAGTTCCTTCAAACAGAAACAAATTCAGAGCTTGAGATCTTCTGACTGCAGGAGGTGGCAGTTGGTGCTGGGGTACCCTGTCATTTTCATGCTTGGAGTATTTGTGGTACCTCTTTCCTACGTATACAGAACCCTTCCATACTTGAAAAGGAAAACCTTCCAAAATGGAGAGGAATCTTGAAAACTTAAAAAGCACCAAAAACTCAATGCGCTTACAGGCGTGGTAGCCAATAACAGGACTTTCATGTTCACTCATCCTTAATGCTTTATTTGATGGCAGAAATCAGCTGAAAGCCACCTATTTGATGTCAGTGGAGACTGCAGAGGGGTTGCTGAATGAAATAGGCTCAGAGTCTTTGATGTCTGGCACGCACACATCGCCATCTGTTGTTGCTCAAAAAATCGACTCTGTAGCCAGTGCTGATGTTGTGAGTGTAAGTATGTGTAAGCATTACAGGTGTTTATTAATCACTGTGTAAGTGGTTTTTGTACAAAACGGGTGCTCATTTATGTATGTATATAAACACACACACACACACACACACACACACACACACACACAATCTTTTAAAAAAGCCAAGGCAACTTACAGCTCCCAGCTGCCTGTCTTGTTAGGCCTTTATTAACAGGAGACCCTTTAATCCAATATGCTGCAAAACTAGCGTAGCTGGGAGTGTATGAAATTCTCATTTACTTTACTTGAGTTTACCAAAACTGTCAACTAGTATTCAAGAAAAACATGATGCTAGTTCCAGTGCAGGCACTTCTATGTCAAAGGTTTTAGGATTCCTGAGCCTAAAATATTTGCTGTGCTTAATAAAACGATTACTCTTTCAGTAATAAACTGATGTAGCCACATTGCTATTCCAGTTCACTTTGTTGCTTAACAACTTGAAGCAAACTTACAGAAATCCATCAGACATTCTAAGAAAACTTGTTTTTTTCACAGTTACCACTATTTTGTGTTGGAGTAGCAACCAGCAATAGCTTTAGTAATAAGGAAAGATCTACTGTACACTTGTGGTGTAATAATTATTCTAGACATAACTATTTTCTAAGAGTTTATGCCTTTTATATCCAACTGTCATTCTGCCATTCCTGTTTAAAGTAAGAAGGATCTAGAATAGAAACAAGTTTTGACAGCAAAAAGAAAACTGTTTGTTTGATGTATGATGGTAATGTTGGGATTTGGCTTTTGCTTTAATAACTTGAAGCTGAGGCTGTGAGCAGCAAGATAAATTCTGTTGTGGTGAATATTTCCTCATATCCATCTTTCCGATGTATTTTCAGGCTGCCAAGAAGTTTGTCAGTGGGAAGAAATCGATGGCAGCTAGTGGGGATTTGGGAAATACTCCTTTTCTTGATGAGTTGTAAAAATGAAACCGGGATGCAGATTCACAATGGACCTACAATGAGCTCTAAGTCACCTACGCTCTAAATAAATTACTACTAATTTGTTATTTGTGCATTCAGGTATTTCAGCAAATTTCTCTCAAGTAATTGTGGGCTTGCACTTGTCAAATAAAGTGCTGAGTTCATACATTGTGTTGATTTTTTTTTTTTTTTTTTTCCTACTGAAAATGGTATGTAAAATGCTGGTAAGTCTGGCTCTGTATACTGAAGGTAGAACTACAGTGAGCGAGTAAGATGACATTTTAGTCAATGGGAAAAACAGATATATCATAATGATAACTGTGATGCAGACAAATACTGTGATTGCCACTAGCTGTCTGTGTATTCTTGTATGTTCAGGAGGGGTTTGTGATCAACTGTCTCCACCATCCTTATATCAAGAAAATGAAGAAACTTGCCTTCAAAGAAAGATGAATATATTAGACCTTCCTAGAGCTTGCAACTGCTACTTGTCAGGGATGAGCAGAGGTAGTGTCTCTGACTGTCTATTCCACAAGTAGTACTGATTGACATCTTTGTGGGGAGGGAAAGCATTGCTAAAACAGCTTTCTATAGCTAATATAGCATTTCAAATATATTGGGACATTCAGATTTTTTGAAGGCATGTATTAGAAGAAAACAGACACAATACAACTTCAGAAATTTATATTGGAACAAGTCGGGTTCTGAGGTATTCTGCAGCAAAGCAAATTCTTCCAGATGGGATGTATGTGATACAGAAAGGCAGGAGGAAGAGGAACTGGTCTCATAGTTTTCTGTAGCCCGGTATGAAGGAGCACTAATACCACTAGTACCAAACTCAGGATTGTATAATGCTTCAACATCATTATGAAGAACAGCATCACAAACATGGTCTGTACCTACCCCAAGTGTCTGGTCCTTATCAGGTATCTGCCAGATTTTGTGCATTGATTGTAACTTAGGAGTGAACTCACAGCAGTATGACTGGGGAGATTTATACTGAAAAATTTACAAGCCTACATCATCATCACTACTGGACCCGATGCCATCTTCATCATAGTCTGTGCTGAAAATACAGAAAATATTGGTGTTACTTCAACATGCAGTAATTCCCACAGCCATTTAGTTCACTAATAATGGACTCTTGTTCTAAAGACAAGTTTATTAGTTCTGAAGCTGCTCTAATATCAAACTAATACTATTTTTCATAGTCCTTTGCATGCTATTTCCCTTGCACTCCACAACCGAGTTGTAATTTGGTCACCAGAAAAGCAAGCTGTCCTTTTTCTGTTCCTTCAGAGTAGAAATAATTTGATGTATTTAAACATAAGCATCCAGGTTTAATCTCTTAGAAAGCCCCTTGCTTCCAAGGAAGTTCCAGCTTCATTTCTGCTGTTCTAGCCTAATTATTCCCTTTAAATACTCAGTTCCTTCCCCTACCTTTTAGGCTTCTTTTCTACTAAACCTTTGTGCCTCAGGAAAACTTGTATCCTGTCTACATTAATCATAACTGAAGTTCAGTTTCAAAAGTCATACTCATTAGCCACTGTCAGTAGTTAAGACTGATTAAAGAACAGATAAGCTTTTTAGATGGTGGTAGCAAGACCTCCATCTTGGTACCCTCAGCTACTTCCAGTTGTTGGCTATGACAAACTGATACGGCCTCTAGACTTCAGAGGCATTCCTGCCAGCCAGACTTCTGCTTGCTGTGGAGGCAGGAAGGGGCATATCTAAAAATGCTCATCCTGACCCTGTCTACCCTGTAACTAGAAAAATGAGCTTTTCTTTGGTATATGTTCATTTCAAATCACAGGTTTCTATTTCAGAAAAAGAAAATACTAAACTGTAAAAGCTATTACACTATTTCTCATTTCTCACTGGAATTATAAGCAACATGTGAAATTCTAGTTATGTACAATAGTTACTTCTTACTCTACTGACACCACAGGCAGCTTTACTTCAGGAATTACTTCAATTGCACTTTGCCAGTCTTGAGGTACTTCAACAAAATCTCTGTAAACTCTGATTTGTAGAGTTGTCCCTATAGGAATATTGTGCAGGAGTTGCCTAAGCTGTTGCAGGGTCCATCCCAAAATGGTGGCATGTCCAATTTTTATTAGAACATCCCCTGCCATGGAAGAAAGCATACAACAATCAGTTTAAGAGACTTGATTTTTAACTGTTCATATGATAAAATATGTAATCTTACCACTATCACATTTTTATTGCATGTGTTTGGCATTTCTTTTTCTTTCTATTCTAATGAAAATGATTTTAGCTCTGTTAAGAACTAACTGTTCACAACACTAAGGAAAGCTGCAGATGGCTTGTTTACATCAGGATTTTTCTGAGTGAACATGATAAACTTTGGGTTGCTTATTCAGTGCTATCTTCCATTTCTGTGGGGTTTGGGGGCCAGATAAAGGTAGAATGGTGAATGTTCTGATCAGGATCGCTACCTGGAACCAGACAGACTCCAGCAAGGTTCAGCTGAGGTTTTACAGCTGCACATGTCACCTTGTGTTTGTCTGGGTCCCTGGAGGCTTTCAGGGTTGGCTCTCCTTGGTGGCTGGCGCCTGTAGCTCTGCTGCCAACACATGGGTACGTTGCAAGACAATGTCAAGCAGGCCAGAGAGGACATAGGAGGTGTTTACAAGAGCTGGTGCAGAAGCTGAGGAGTTCAAGCAGAAAGTGGTGGTGATGTTTTTTGTTCGTTGGTTTGTTTTAAGGGATAAAGCTGCAAATAGCATTATCTACTGCCAGTGGAAAGCACTGAGCTGCAGTTTGGCAAAAAGCAGTACTGCATCCAAGAACAACAGAGTACAGAAGCCCCAGCACCTATATATACCATGGGGTGTAACAAGGTGGGCTTTGAGGGTTTGGGAGAGTTGGAGTTAGTGTGTAAACCTGTAGTTTTGGAGACTGCAAAAGGCAAGCAGAATCTTCCTGCAGCAGACTACAGCTCCATGAGCAGCCTGGCAAAAGCAGTTGCACAGCGGAGCAGTATCAGTAAGCATTATGCACTGAACTGCAACAGAGCAGCATAGGGGATTTAAAAAATCAGTACAGTTGTCTGCTGCCACATTAGCAGAGCAAGGAGTCTCTCTCCATCTGTTCTATTTTCTTTATATCCCTTTTGGGTTAAAAATGCCTATAGCAAAAAAATTGCAGGCTTTCAAACTGTTTACCTGAACTACTACCATTTTTTCATTCTCCTTTTTCCACTGACCACTCCATCTACTCCATCACCATGACACCCTCTCTCCACTCTGTTTTATCACAAGATACTGGTTCTACTGGAGTGCAAACAAGAAGTTCTATAGCAACTATCAGTGTAGCAGATAACAAGAAAAGCAACAGAAAATATTTTACCAACAGTTTTATGTAAGCTCTCAGCATCAAGCAGAAAGATAAATTACCCAAATTCATGTTTCAAAATGCACAGACATAAATTTACTTATGATGTAAAGTATCGCAAGACACTCTTGGCTTTGAATAGATTCTTTTAGAATTCATTTTTTTTTCTGCCCATCCTGTTCTGATAACACTGCTGTAGTGAGTCAAAGCCATCTCTGAACTGCAGATGGAAATAATTTTGCTCCTTTGCTCCAGCAGCTAGGGTCTGAACCACACAGTTTTTCAGCTCATCCGTCAATGATTTTGTGATTCATATCCTTCAGTGGCCACTGAAGATTAACGTGGAGAAAATCTCTTGCACTATGAAGGTATGCTGAGGAGACATGTCCTAAGCAGCCCTGTTTCTTCTTGCTGGCATGGAGAATAGGGCGTGCATATGTACATATGAGTTTGGTAAATATAACCATAGAAGTTTAAGATATTAATGCCTCCCACTGCGTCTGTTAATTTCTAGCTCCTCCCATTAAAGTCAGCAGAATGGCACCAGTTCTTCCAAGCTAAAAGCAGTTATAAAACTGTTCTTTTAGGTTTCTGTTTGACATTGTATAGATAACACTTATCTTAATCAACTGGAAAACAGTTAAAGATAAAACCTAATTCACTGCAAGAAAAAATCTTAGGCAATACATTTGTGTATCATATTTTTCTCAAGCCCATGCTCTGTACATTGGTATTAATGCCAAAATAACTGTGCTGCCTGTGGTATCCTTGAGGGATGGAGCTTCTACAAAATTTTACAGCTTTGGTCTTAAAGGTTTTGTAAGTTCACTCTAAACATGAATTGATCAAATTCAGCTGTTTGCTGTTGTTTGTTTTTTTTTGTGTGTGTGTGTGTGTGTGTGGAATATGCTGAGTTAGATCCAGGTGCTCCATGAAGCATGCTCAGATTTTTTCTTTTGGTTCCAAAACCTAAGATCAGCTACTACAAAGGGACAGTGTTTGTTACCAGTCCCTAGCCCCCTTTAAACTGTTCAATACTTGCTACAGTAAATCAAACACATCACATACTGTAAATAATTTGACTCCCTGTCCTTGTAGGCTTTATTGAAAATGCTTTTGGAGCTTGCCTTTTTCAAACTATTGCAAACAGGACTACTTAGTTTCAGTGACTAATATTATGTATGTTTTACTTCATAGATGTAAAAAAACCTTAAACCAACAACCAAATCAATATCATATATATGGATTTTTTAGGGAATAGATACAAGCTATCAGCTCCTAAGATAATAAAGGTACTTAATTCAAATACAAATCCATTCCTGTATTATGTTCAGGATTTTTCCACCGATTTTTATACAGGGATCAAAAATGCAAAGCCTTTTCTAAAATGAGGTTAAGAACTCTACTCACTGGTTTTTATTTCATCAAACAAGTAGATCTTTCTTCTTCTAATTCTCTTTGAAAGGTGCAAGAAGAAAGAACTGCCCAAATTCTAAAGGTGATGCTGGGAAAATGGTTCTAATCTAAAGACGTGCCTTTGCACTGTACAGCAGTGAAGTTCTAAATGATCTCATTACACTCAAGTCATAGCTTCATAGATTTCTACATTAGAGACAATTTAATATTTAGTAATAACATAGCACACTGACATCCGAAACTGTAGTTCCTGAGTCTAACATAATCGGTCTAGGGACCCATGTAAAGCATTCACGTTTACAGAGCTTTCAATTACAAGCTTAATATAGGTGTCTGATGTTCCACAAGAAACCTGAATAACCAGTAATAGTCTGTTAGTACTGATACAGAACATTTCAGGTTTAAAGCATTTAGCGAATGA
Source organism: Pezoporus flaviventris (assembly GCF_033815535.1). Taxonomy (NCBI): domain Eukaryota; kingdom Metazoa; phylum Chordata; class Aves; order Psittaciformes; family Psittacidae; genus Pezoporus; species Pezoporus flaviventris. The sequence continues at coordinate 11,212,784 of NW_026892626.1, forward strand.
ACACCTGCATGGATTGTTAGAGCACAGAGATTTATCTATTGCCACTTTGTAACTATTCTGTATAATACAGAGAAATAAAAAGCAAACAATAAGACAAGTTAATTTCAAACCTTTGGGAAGTTTTGTGTTACTTATAGAGTGAAATTACTTGAACAATAATGCACTCCACAAAGAATGATACTACTCAAGTTTAGCTACTATATAAAGGTAATAGTCAAACTATTTTTTGACAAACCTGATTAATAGAAAATCTGGTTTTGTTGGAGAAAAATACATAGACTTAAATCTTGATCTGATTATGGAACAGTCACCCATATCAGCTATTTTAAGATCACAGCTATTTCATTGCAATGGAATGCTGGCACTGAGCTTTACACGGTTTATACTAGTTTCTTTTCCCTGTAATTTTAAACTGAGTTTCTTTTGATGTATGCAAGCATAAGTAAATCAGAGACGGGCTCAGAGCCCCAGGTGCAGAACATCCTCAATGCTATTAAATTTGAATATCACTGTTGGTTCTTTTTACCTGGTTTTAGCCTTCCATCTTTAGCTGCAGAGCTTTTCTCAACAATGCTTATTATCTGGAGATACGGCCCATTCTGTATGACTATGAGACCTAATCCATGTTTACCCATCCTAAGAGTTGCCTTCAGTACTGCAACCAGTGTGCAGTGAAAGATGCTTTCCAGTGATGGCACCTGCCCTTTGAAAAGTGAGAGGAAAATTTTACTGGTTGAAAGTGTGATATAATTCAACAGGCTTAAGGAGACATTTGAGTAGGTGCTGGACCCAGTCTTAATTGTCCAAACAGTTAAGTCCCTCATCTTTAACTGCTTCTTTAGATAAGCGTTGCCTGCTGTGTCATACATTTTACCAAGAGCAAAAGCAATACTGCTGTTATTTAAGAGTTCATTACTAATGGTGATTTATTCAGGGAAAGTAGAGAATAGGATACAGGATAAAAGAACAGAGGAGCTGTCAGCTATTAAGGACTTCAAGAAAAGATTGAATTCCTATAAAAATGTTTTTTTTTTCCAAATCAATATTTATAAAGAAGTTTAATTTATAAATTTCCAGCAGACTGGTTCCACACCCTACTGCTGACATGAGGGAAGGGACTGCACTTGCCATAGTTAGCATCTACAGAAATAAAATACTCGAGCGCCTGCTATCCATTAAAATGCAAAGTAATACAATATAAATGACATTTATCCCCGTGTCTCCACCAAGGAGTATACTAGGGATAATAAAGAAATCTCCTCCATCTCTCAAGCCTGTTCTCATTAACAGCCAGGAAAAATTAAGACTGTCACATGAGTGCTTCAGACTCCTAAACCAAGCTGTATTCTGTTAAAAATTACTTTCTGTCTCTGCTTTAAGATGTAATCTCTAAATGTAACTTCTGTCAGTAGAGTACCAATAAACTACTTGAGACCGTCTCCAGCAGTCTGAAAACACTTAATGAAAATTCCCACCACTTTACCCTCCTTCTCTAAAATACAGAAATTTAGTCATCTTTCCAATGGCTTTAGTAAAGCTTTGGATAAGGCTGCAAATGGCAACCCAGAATGTCTATAAAAGAATTAAGCTGGAAAGTATAGCAATGTGAACATGTTATTTGTCAATTTGGCTGCTAAACTGAAAAACAGAGAAGGAAGCTGGAATGGGTTTGTGGTTTTTTTCCTTCCCAATGAAAAATGCAGGGTTTTTTTAATGTTGTTTTAAATTAAATGTTGTTTTAAATTATTTTAAATTTAATTTGGATTAAATACTTAATTTGCATTGTCAAGCAAGAAAAGCAAAGGAAGACTCACCCTAGCACACCCTTTAACCTGCTGATAATTCTGACAGGTCAGATATCTGACCTGTGACTTTTGCTCAGGAATTTATGCAAGGTGGAACAGGATCAGTAGAAGTGATTGAAATCTTTCCTGTGGTGTTCTTAGTCACTTTTCAATGTGTGTTTCAATCTATTTCAGCCAGAAAAGGGAACTGAATCCTAGTTTCCTACGTCCAGAATAAGTACTTAATTCCCAGGCCAATAAGCATACACAGATTGTATGAAGTAAGACTATATTGTTTTCTAGCCAAAATTATTCAGCAAATCCCATTAAAATTCATGAGCATTTGTACATCAGCAAATGATCAGCAATGAAATGGCAAACAACACTATTATAAATTTAGCTTTAGTTATAGATACCAGAATCCTGATCTTAGGCTGCTTCTTATTATATGACATTATCTTGCTGGACATGAGAGTTTTAAAACCATGAAAACAGTGACAAAACCAAAACCTACAAAACAATTAGAAGGAATGCTAAAATGCACATTGTTAGCTGAGTCTCTTGTCTTTTTACTATACCTGATATCAGTCTATATACTGTCCAAGGAAGGTGGATTTTCTCTTTGTTCTGTGCTACAGACAGTTTAGGTATTTGATAGAACTTACATTACAGTTGCCCTAACCCTCTACTGATTTTCTCCAAGTTACCCTCCAATTCTGCAGTTTGCAGGCAGCAGTGTAGGATCTCTCTCTTCTCATGAAGAAACATCATTTTCCTTGTCACCTGCCTTTAATTCTGTTCCAAATACTTAACCTCAAGAGCAGAAATGCCTCTTGATACTAAGAAAATTTGGGGCACTGGGGGCTCTGTGAAGAAGATAAAGTGCCTGGTAGCACAAGGACTCAAGAAGTTTCAGATACTGAAAAGCAGGAGTGGAAGAATAGTGCTGAGGCAGCAGTGCGAAGATGGAAATGAACAGAGGAAGAAATGACCAAAAGAGATGACTTACTCATAGTTTCATCCCCAGGCTCTTGTAAAGACTGGGTATGTTCCATCAAGTCCTGAGGAAGATCTTTTCCTTTAAAGCCAAAATAATGCTGGAGTGTCCTAGGTGAGCCTTTTGGAAACATATTACTGTTCCATGGTGACCTGTGGAGGAAGAGTCTACCAGCAGGTGAGGAAACAACAGTGTCTAGCAACTACTCAGAATGCCAGGGCAGGTGGGTTCCAAGCTCCCCCAGCACCACAACAGCACCACGGGCATGAGGAACTCTGGCATTGGGCAGAGGATGTGTCTGCATCTAGTGCATTGTTTCAGTCCAAGAGGAGATTTAGGCTGCCTGCCTATCAATACCACAGTTCTGTCTGAAACCCCAGAGCTTTCTGGAGAACCTATAGCTGCTGGTGTCCTGCCACACAGCATCCTTAGGCACATACTCGTCCCCTGATAAAACTGAGAAAGATTAAATCAAATAACTGATCACACAGCCTGCATGATATGAAGATGACTCTGTCACTATTTCAGATTTCATATTTTCTGTATATCAAAAGCCAATGAAAACCACATCTTCCCTTTCTTTCTCCTTTCCACCTCTCCTTCCTCTATTCCTTTTGCCATGAAGCTGAGTTATTTGGAGAGAAACATATTCTGAGACAGAATTTTACATAATGCTTGTATTAAAAGCTATTTTAATACCACTTAAAGCTGGTTTATAGGATAGTCACAGGTGATTCTTGGAAATAACGTATTTTCAAGGCAGCTCTATTGCTGTTGTTAGTGCAATATAATTTCTAATTTTTTAAATAAAAAAATCAATAGTCCCATTTATTCCATGCACCAATTGTTCCCTGTTTAAAGGGAATTTCAGCAGGTTTTCATCAAAAGTCTTATTACTTTCTCTACCCTTAAGAAAATCTGTCAAGAACAGGTGATTTCAATAGAACCTAAGTAGAGCTCTTGCCCTCCAAATAGTAAGCCCTGCTGATTGCTGTTGAACACTTTGTTTTACTAACATACCCATTTTGGTTGTATAGCCTTCCATCTACACAAAAGACTTACGTGAAGAGTTCAGATAGTTGCCCGCTTGGCTTCTGGAGTGTGATGCCGCTCTGGAAATAAACAAGAAGGTGTTTGCTGTTAGAAGGAAAAAAATACGCAAACATTAGATATTTTTCCCATTACCTGTAGATATGTGGCCTACTAAACTGATTGAGTTCAGCATTCCCATGCCAGAATGACAATGTCAAAGGCACAGAGTTATTGTGGCCAGAATCCGGCTGGTTTCTCACATTTACTGCTTAGTTCATTTATTGGCTACAGATTCCCCCATGCTTCAATACAAGTAAATCCATGGACAAGCATGTAACCAAAAATCGGTCTATTTGGGTAAGTTTTCTAGTCAGGATGAACTAGGTTTTCTCCCAAGCATACAATACAGACAGCAATGCAATGTAGTGCTGTTGTGGTGCTCCAGAGTCGTGAAAGGCCTGGAGGAACCTCCATGAATCAGTCTGTCCACTTCCCTGGTTTTACAGGAGCAACTCTGAAATTTAAGCTAACGCCCGCTGTTTCAAAGGGACAGCATGATAGTGACAAGAGAAACAATAAATTTATGATCGTTCCTCAACCCTCTATGCAGTGCCCACCAAGTTGCCCATTCTCGATTTCCCTTGGGGGAGGGCAAGCCCTCCCGGAGTGCACTGAGGTGTCCGAGCAGGTGCAGGTATAAAGGAGGGATGCCCGTGGTCCTCAGTTGAAAAACACCTTTGGAGACCGGGATGCGGGACAACTGCTGGGACCAGATGTGACAAAATGAGGCACCGAGGCCCCGGACACCGGCCGCCCTCACAGCAGACCCGCCCTGAGGCGGTGGCCTCGCCTCCCGGCCCCGGCCCTCCTCCTACAGCCCCGCGCACAGCGCCCGGCGGCAGCGCCCCCTACAGACCTCGAGGCGGCATCATGTCCCGCCCCTCCACATGGCCGCGCCCACCTTCGCGCAAGGCCACCTGCCCGCCCCCATAGGGCCACTCCCGTCCCACGCCCCGCCCACCGGTGGCAAGCCCCGCCCCCTCAGGCAAGCTCCGCCCCGCCGCTCGCCGGGCCCTGGGTAATCCCGCCGCCGTGTCTGGCGTTCCCCCGCCCCGCTGCCGTGGAGGCACCGCCCTCCGCGGGAAGCTCCGCCCCGCCAGGGGGAGAACGCCGGGGACAGCGGGTTTCTCTTCCGGGGTATTTGCCGTACCCCCCCCCCCCCCCCCGCCCGGCGGGTTCGCTTCCGGCTCCGTCCGGGGGCCCTGTCTGTGGCGCTGCTGCCGAGGGGAGCGCGGGGCTCATGGAGCCGTGGCTGTGAGGCGCCCCCGGCCCGGGCCCATTGTGGGAGCCGGGCGGAGGCCGGAGCCGGGAGCAGCTGAAGCCGGAGCCGGAGGAGATGGACAAATTGACCATCATCTCAGGATGCCTCTTCCTGGCCGCCGACATCTTCGCCATCGCCAGCCTGGCGAACCCGGACTGGATCAACACCGGCGAGTCTGCGGGTGAGCGGGGTTGGGGGTGGGGTGGGCAGGTGGCCGGGGAGGGCCCTGTGGGGCTGGAGCTGCGAGGGGGCTCCTGGCTCCGTCCTTAGGGCGAGCTTCCCCCGATGTGGCCATGGGCGAGGCTCTGGGTCAGAGCTGGTGGGACCCTGCTGCCCGGTCAGAGCCACCGGTGCCCCCGGCTGCCTCCCGGCTGCTGGTCCCAGAGCCGTGTCTCCCAAGGGGTCCTGCACATGCCCCTGAAGCCTCTCCCCTGTCTGTACTGCCGGAGGTCCAGGGCAGCATCCCTGCCTGCGCCTCGGAGGTTCAGTCACCTTGGACAGGGAATGCGGATCAGTGTCTGGACATTTGTGGCAGGTTTTGATTCTTTCGAACTATACTGATGCTTCCTTTGTTGCAGGGAAGATATTGCTTTCCTTCGTCTTTCTTTTTTTCAGTTCCCCCCAGAATATTTCCTGCATGCTGATTGTTATCAGCGTTTAAGCCTAGATCCCATGTGTTTTTTATTTTAGAATGTGACATTGCTTTCTTTTAGAGAACAAGGATTTGTGTGTTTGTCTTTTTACTAATGATGTAATTGTTTGCATGACAACTTATTTCAGCCTGTTGATAAGGACCCGCATGTTCTGATCAGTGGAGCAGGGAGAGAGAATAGGAGGAGGGCTGCTCTTTCATCACATGTCCCAGAGAGAAACCCAAATCTCTATGTCAGGAAAAAAAGCCATCCTTACTATGAACAGATGAAACTATGTTAATCATCTTTTCCCAAACTGACAATTTCCAAGCAAACCACAGGTATAGAATAGAGAAAAGTGCTCTTGGGGTAAAGGCTTCTGTGATACATTCTTGCAGAGGGTTTGAAGAATTTTCTTTGTTTTGTCTTGCATCTTCCATGCCTAATATTCAGGCGTGTAAGAGGATCAGACTGGTTCAAATGGAGTAATATTTCCTTTATTGTGATGAAGTAGATTACTGGAAATGTCGGCTGTTAGGGACTGATGACTGTTAGGGGTTGATTGATTCCCTCTGACCAGGTTATCCTTATGGTTGTTTGAATTGCTTCTTGTTACCTAGGCTGCAACTTGGCCTTTCATATGTGGTCCAGAGGAGAGAAAGGAGTCCCTTTCCTTCCCAAAGTGCAGCATTCAGGAACTCAAGATGACTTTAGCATTCCTCCTATAGCTAATTATGGTGCTCTTCTTGCCTATGGCTATATAAAACAGTTGGATCTTTCCTCTTACAATTCCACCTAGTAGAAGTACTGCAGTAGTGAGTTTTTCTTTAGGGGCTTGAAGTCAAGTAAAACAATCTTCATTTTAAATATTTAAGTATGACTTTATTAAGTCCTGCCTCGTGTTAACAGATCCTGTAAGGTTTGTGCAGTCTGTAAAATGCTGGATTCTTTCTGCCTGTGTTGAGAGGAAAGAACAAAAACTATTCTGATGAAGGTGCTGGGGGGGGGGGAAGAGGTCTTTTGGGAGGTAAGCAGAGCCCATTATATCCTTCATTAAAGAAAAAAGTTTAGTATCTCTTTATAATGCAAAACTCATTTTCTGAAATATTATACCTGGAAACCATAAATTCTTAGTTACTTGATGGATAATTACTTAAAATTAATCTGCCGTTTTGGACCTGTACTCCTTTTAGGGGTGCACATAACAGTTTTAATTAGGCTGGCAAACATGAAATCTGTGATGTTTCTGAAGGACTTCACTAGTCAAATAATGTTTTGACAGACCTAAGTGTTTTTCTTTGCTATATTTTGAAGCCAAACGAATTGTTGACTTGGTAGAATTGTAAAGGAGAACTAGCTGTCATCCTTCCTTAGTGACTCTCTTGGAGATTTTTATTGGTGTGAGATTTGATGCACTCTAAGATGTCTGGTTGAAAGCAATATAAATGTATATTTATAGTACTTAGACCTAAATTGAGCCTTTTGCCCAAATTGTAAAGAAAGGAAGTGTGAGGATGCCCATTGAGTCAAGGACTTCCTGTGGCAAACACTGTAGTATTGAATTATGAGATAAATACTTTTATGAGTGCCATTCATTACCCAGAGACTGCTGTAGAGAAGTATGGCACAGGAGGACACAGCCCTGATGGTGAGCCCTGTCCCAGCTGCTAGAGAGATTCAAGTGCTCTCAGCAGGCTAATATGCTTGGACCACATTCAAGCCATCCAACATCCATATCTGCCACTAAGAAGTACAGGGCTTTTTGAAGCATCCTGCTTTCAGCTGGCAAAAGAAACTATTTGGTGAAAGAAAATGTTTCTTTGTTTTACCTCTGGGTTCTTAAGTTCATCTCCTATGGGGATTATTCTAGATTCTCCTTCCACAAATCAGCCTAATATAAAAGAGAAAAGGGGAGTTTCTCTTGTTGGTTGCTGTCCTTAGGGTTCTGAAAGACAGCATGGAACACCTTGGTCATCTCAGTACTGCAGCTGTTTGAGAACTGCATAGAGCAGAGGTCTTGGCAAACCTGGGAAGGCAGCACTGCACTGGTTCATTCAGAGCTGTTTACAGCTATTAAGGTTGGGAACCTGGGCTTCAAGGAAAGAAAGCAAGCTGTTCTGATTTGAATGCTAAACAATATGTACATCTTACTCCAGAGATAATGATGATTTTCTGCTAAATTGGGTAGCAAAATAAATCAGTGGCTTTAATGCTTTTCTGAAAAATCTAGATTGTTTTCAATTTATTTTTTTTTAAGGAGCTTATGTTCTGGGGAAGTTGATACAGGGGAAGGGCTGATCAGTCTCTGAAAGCTTACTCTTAAAGATAAGTTTTACAGTTTGAAAAATGTTGGCTTTAAAAATTCCTCTCCAGCACTGTAATTATGAGCAAAAGATTACAGCTGAGATCACTGAAGGTTTCAGATGCTTATCTTTCTTTAGGCCAGAGGAACTACACATCTGTGGACATGGGTCCAAGTCTCTATTGGGTGCTTTTTCTTTATGCAGTTTTGTAAGAATTACTCATTAATTTGGCTTCAGGTATTTGATACATCTTTAAGATGATAAAGGAAAGATGAAAATTAAATTGATTTTTTCTTTCAGAGAGTTGTCAGTGAGGTTTCATTATTTGTGTTGTGCAGGTACAGAAGGCGATAACTCCAGTCTGGAAACCAGAGGCTTCTCAGCATTCTTGCACTGACATCCTTTCCTTGTCAAACTGATATTTGATGTGAGAAATAAGGACAGAGTTGCCTTTAATTTAAGCCAGTGCCTAGGCTCCCACTGATTTCAGTAGTAGTGAATTTTGCTCCTGTATCTCTAAGCTTATTTTGTGATGAACTTTAAAAGCTGATAGTTTTGTCTCCATATGTTCCTTTTTTGTGTGGGAGGGTCTTTAATGATTTTGATATTTTGTCTTCAATATGGGAGGAGGGGGAATAGAAGTTGCTTTAGCTTCAGCTCCCAGCCCTTTTGTAGGGAAAAGGGTGTGAGCAGTAAGCACAGTTGAAATTAGACATGTTAAAAGCTGTACATGTAGGGGGATTGACAGTTTGAAATGCTTTTAGGATAGGTCAAATAATTCAAGAGGATAATTTAGTCAAATAAAATCCCCCCTCAGAAAGTGAAGCTTTCACTTTGTTTATATGACTTAGTCATCCCTTCCTATGTAGCATGATTGTTCATTTGATTCCAATTTACAGAACAACCTGTACCTTTTTTATAGCAGTCATTAAGCTAATATGGATGTCAGGATTTAAGGCTGCTAAACCCTGATGGGTAATTTCTAAAGCAAGTATTTATCACATCCGCTTATGCTGATACATGCACCAAAACGGGACACATGGTATAATGTTATAGCGAGGCCACTCAGAGTCTGCACACAGTGCTGACTTGGGCGATACTAGTGTTCATCAAAGCTTCCAATTTCATCTCTTATCTGTGGCATAAGCATCAAGGTCACTTATGTCAGGAATTATACTCTTAATTTAAACTGCCTTCTGTTCCACGCCATGAAGCAACTGTATGATAGTAAATTGTGAATCTACGATATGCCATTCATTTTAAATTGTCTTTTCTTTTTAACAAATGCTGCCTTTCCACATACCTTCCAAAGTATTATGTGTAGTTCTTCATTTTGCATACTCAGTTGCATTTTATGTTTGTGAAGTGTGATTCCAGATTCTGTGTTATTTATAGTCTTACAGAAGAGGAAGCTATACCCAGCAAGCCATCCCTCCTGAAGCAGTTAACTCCCAGCTCCTGTGAAATAAGTTGCCTAGTACTGAGTGACAAATTACTGTTGTTCAGTGCTATTCCTCTGTGTGTGATAGTTCTTCCTGAGGAATTTTGCTCCATGGCTCCAACAGGAGTGGTAGCTTTGATGGCATCAGCTTAATGAAGTATCATAAGGTGATAGAACCAAGCAATGATTGGTGGCTCCTGCTGAGCTTGAGACCATATTGCCGCAGAAACATTTTTCTGTACTTGGAGCACTGACTATGCAGGGAATAAACCTATACCACATGAAGGTACTGGAATGAACCAGTATTTCTAAGTAGAATAGATAGAATAGAATAAATAAACCATCAACACCTTAAAAGAGAGTGTAAGCCTGAGTTCCAGATAGCATTATTGTTCTAAATGCAGTCGTCTACTCAAAAAGTAGTCATATGTAAAAATTAGTATGGCATATTGCCACTTCTTCCCTTTAGGGCTTGTGCTGAGAAACTCTTGCTGTACAGTGCTCCTCTTTGGAGAAATCATGGTATAGAGCAATCTTTAGTCCAGCAAAATAGATAATGTTTAACACTGAACATGGGAGTGATAAAATTAGGTTCTGAAACATAATTTTTAGGAGAATACCTTCCTTGTGGTAGATGCCTACAGGTGTGTAAACAAGGAGGGAAAAGTGGTCCTTTGTGATACATTGCTGATCTGGACCATGAGGGGATTAGGACCTGTTGTAAGGTGCAGAACCTGCTAACAGTATGTGTGTTTTTGTGTTTCAGAGATGTTGCCAGTGCCTCAAAAACAGCAGTGCAAAACCCAGGAAAGAACTAGTAAAGACTGACAAAAAAGCTAAACCCCATATAACCTGAATACTCTAATGACAGCAGTCTGTCATAGGTGTGCCTGGACTGGGAGTGTCAGTGCAGTCTTTTAATATTTCCATTCCACCTTGTGACTGTAGATGTCTTTTACATGGGCATAAAATCTGACAAAGTGTTTGAATTGTGCTTGGGTTCTGTTGTTGATCAGGCCTTAAGGCACAAGAACAATCAATAGTAAAGGCATTGTCATGAATTAATTTTGTGCTAGCTCAACCACTCAACATTTAAACATAAGGAACTATTTTAAGTGTAGGAAGAAGCTTATGAAAGAGGGCTGTGTTGGCCTGGTTATTTGAGCCTGCCCAGGTTAAATGCTGCTATTGATTTTAAAATCTAATACAAAATTACATTTGTAGTGTGGTGGAACAAATACAATATGGAGGCTGGTTTTATTTCTTGTACAAAGTAATTTGGGGGAATTATAAATTATTATAAATTTATAGTTTATACAATTATAAATTTAAAAATCCATTTCTTATTACATAATTGTAAGTTCTTACTGTAATTCACAGTGCCCAAAAATTTAGGGATAGACAAGGTCTTTTTTTTTATTGGGGGCTATATGCAGGAAAAAATTCTATGGTAATTCTGCAGCCATCCCCTTATGTGTGCTCCAGCTGCTTTGCTCAATCTCATTTTTCTTCCCCAAGCTTCTGACTGATGGAGATACACACAGATCTGAAAAACTGGAGATATGGCCAAGAAGAGGATCTGTGCAGGGTACGTGTCTATTTTAAGGAGAGGGGAAACAAGCTAGAGCATTTGACTGGCAAAGTACTTATATTGGCCTAATTCCACAGGAGTCTATATGGAATTATTAGTCATAAGTTGTATCCTTTCTCAGGCTGGAGCTCTTGCTTTATTCCTATTATATTTGAGTACCTGTTTGATGTATTAACCTGTGGTCTATTTTTTGTTTGTTTTTATCTATTTATTTATTTTAATTTTGCAAATAGAGTTAGACTATAAGAGTTTTGTCTCTCTGGTACCTTGGGAAACAGCGCCTGATTGTGGTGGTTTTTCTGTGGGATGAACTAATCCAGTATGAAACACTAGCTGCTAAGAGTTAAAGGTTCAGAGTTCCTCAGGGTACATACTAGTTCTTCTCTTTGAGCAAAACATAGTCTATTATGTCTGGGTCCTTGGTATGAACTATAATGCTCCCTTGTGAAGGCATCAAAAGCCTCTCGGGGATTTACTACAGTATCAGAAGCCGGCATTTCCTATCCACACAATGTAGTGTGATAAGCAACAGTTGTCTGCTACCCAGGAGCTTCATGGTAGCTGAGTTCTGTGCCATAAATTACAGAACACTTTGGGATTATTAAGGATGACAGACTCTCAAGGTATAGTAATTACACACTTAGATGTTTAAGTATTTGTCCAGTTGAAGGACAGTTCACATTAAGTCTTTAACTTTACCTTGAGCAATTCTTTGTGCAGTTGTTTGGACACTGCGTTAGTAGGGCTGACGTGTCTCTGAGCTTGGCACATCCAAGAATTTAGTAATCAGGTAACAGTGTTCTTAGGCAGTAAAGTCAAGTAGTTTACTTTTGTAGTGCTCATCACTGAGCTGACGTCCAAGTTTATAGTGTTGCAGTTCTTACTGGATTTCCTGTTCTCTTGCTTGCCAATCATTGCCTAAGCTGTTGTTGCCTTATTTCTGCTTCTCTTGCTGTGACTGCTTCCAGTTATTTGCAGCAGTGTAATTTAGTTATATTTTAAGGAATAGGTATATGATCAGAATAAGAGAGAATTGTTTGACTTGGAACTGCTTTGCTGTGAATACTTCAAAAGAGCTGCTTTGAATCTAGATTCTTTCTGCACTTCTCAAATTCATGCCATACATGCTAATGTTATTAGGATGTTTTGGTGAAACTGCTTGCTTTCTGCAATAAAATCTTTGTATGCATCTGAAATGAGATGGATCCTGACTTCTGTGATAGGCAGGGCAAATGTACAAGTAAGAGGGAACAGTTCTATTTGTAACTTCATCAGTATGAGCTTCACGCATAATGTCTTTATAACAAAGCAAAGTGAAGACAATTGACCTTGAAGACAAGGTTTTCATGGACCTCAAGTTTCCTAAGGGCTGAATTTGTATAGAAGGTGACTGGTTTGAGTTGAAAATTTGCTCTAATGTTCAGTCTTTTCTGTACAAAATAGTAATATTATTAACTGCAACATTAAGAGATCTCTTTTCTTGAGCATTGACAATGACCAGCAGTATTCCCACAGTCAGGGGAAGTATCAGCTCCAGAACTACCACAGTGGAATATTCTGGTATCTTTTCTTGTAGAGGAGAAAATGCATTGCATCTTCAGTGTCTGTTGATGCGAGGAGCATTGTGAGCATTGCGTGCTGTGGGGGAAGAGAAGTTAAAAGGGTGAAGAAATAATTGTTTTTCTCCTCAGGTTGAATTCCGCTCTGAAACTAATCATGCACCTAAATTCATGCATTAATGATGTAGCTCTCCATTGTAGAAACTCATGTGGGAAGAAACACGTTTCACTTTGTGCTTTTTTTTAAACCCACACTTAATTCAATTAAAAAACTATGCAATAAGATTGTACAGGAAAACTGAAAAGACTGAATGGCCAAGAATTTCCAGTGTGGTCTCATAAATTCTTTCAGTGGAATATTACTGGGTCACTTGGTAAGTACAAAAGCACCCTGAAGCTTAATACATGAAAAATGGTGAAGGTGAGAAGTAGTAGTTGCTGTTTTACAATCGGGAGTCTGTTGACTTACACCCAATATAATCTGAAGTAAATGCTCTCTATAAGAGTATGTTCAGTAAGATGCAGCCGGTTATAAAGACAGAGCATTTCTTGGATGTTTATATTGAATCTAAAATTAGAGAGCCTCTTGTTTCACAATGTGAGTATAACAACTGTGTATGTTAACAGATATGCTCTTTGGAGCACTGTATGACATCTGATTGCTTTTTAAGAATAGTCCCACTTGTTCAGAAAGGACTGACCCCTGCTGTTAAGATAAAGTTGTATTTTATTTCAGTAAAGTGCCCATTTAACTGTTCAGGAGTGGTCTGTCTTCTTTTATTCTAGGGGAAAAAAAAAAGAAGTCTTCAGACTCTTACAGTCTATTTTTGTAGATGTTGATTTGTGATAAGGCAGAAAGTGTTATCAGCACACAGACAGCACCTGTTAATTGCCTAAATAATTCAAGCTTAAATTATGGATGCTTCTAAAACAAGGACTTGCCCTACAAGAAAATAAATCCTGAATATGCTCCCTGCCTTCTCATTCTTCTTTGGTTTTAATGTTCTTGTTGTGATGGGAATAGCAGGCAAATGCCTACATTTTAGAATTATTACTGCAGAAGGTAGTTAGGGTTTTTTTCCAGTTTGCCTGAAAAGTTTAAGCTACCTTTTGTACCGGCAGGGGGGAGCTGAAATGTGCTGGCTGTCCCGGAGGACACATTGTATGTTAGTTAAGTTGTATGTCAGTTGGTCTTTCAGCGCTTAAAGCATTACTCCTACAGAATAAATTCTTTGTTGGCTCTGTACCTAATTCCAATTTAAAGTGCAGTTTAACCTGTATTTCTGGTTAGAAGCATGTCACACACAGATTGGGCAACAGTCACAAAGTGCCTTTAGGAATAAAAACTAAGGCTAGGTTTTATTCTACTTGAAATGTTACTCTTGTTGCAATGAAATACATCTTGGGACATTTTAGGTGCCATTCTTCAATTGACAAAGGTACTTTATAGAATAAAGGAAGTCTAGTAGAGATAGTATCTTTTATATCCTATTAGTAGGCCTGGGGAAGCCTGTGTGTCCAAAGAAGGGCCTGCAAGATCAGAAATGTGCTTCATTTTCCACCTATTCCAGTGGTTCTAATAAAAGGTATTACTTCTACCTGGAAACTTCCCCTCTCGTGGCTTCATTGCTATAAATACAATCCTGCCGTCAGTTATGTGATTAAAGAAATTGCCACCAAATTGTTACTACATTTTATTTGCTTTTTGAGCATTTTAAGGATGCCCTTAAGGAAGGTCTGTCATACCTTCTGGCAGTGTAGGCCTAAAATTTTCTCTTAGCAGTGGACCAGGATAAAGTTAGGCTCAGCTTTAAGAAAGCATTATGTGCTCATAAGGTGCATTTAGCTGAGTGTTTGCAGACCAGACAACCAAAATGTGCAAGTCTGTTTCTAACCGTATGAATGCCCAAAGGCATTTAAACACTTCTTTTTTCACCTCACACCACTGGGTGATTCATAAGGCCATGGAGGAGCCAGATCAGTGGGTGTCCTTGGAGCATGTCTGATGCAAGCTGAGATCAGCGCAAAGCTGCAACAGTTATGACAGAGGAAGATGATCCTTATTCCTGCTGAATTTCATTTGATAAAATGTACAATCTTGAGGGCAGGACCAGAACCTGAATTTTCTCCCTACCTTTGTTGCTAGGCCAGAGGAAATGCTGACACCTATTTTTGTCTCTGTGAATATAGGATATTGTACTTGGTGTGATTTGGGGGTTTGGTGTATCTGTCCTGACCTGCTTGGACATCTTAAGTTTGAAACTGAACTGGCTTGGTGAAATGGTGCAGGAGTTAAACATGGAGAGCTCTGAAGTCCACTTGTTGCCAGACTGTGAACAGACCACCTTATAAGACACCCATGTGTAAGGTGATCCTCTAAACCACGAGGATCCATAATTTCTGTGTTTTTCTGGTTGTGCTGGGTTAGTACCATGTGGCAAACTCTGGTGCTGCCATTACTGACCCAGTCTGGCCACCTCACATCACTGGCTCCTGTAGGTGGTTGGCCAGCCTTGAAGAGCCTGCGCATCAACCATAGAACTGTGATCAGCAGACAATTTCTGAGAAGGTTGGGGTAGGGTTGTGTGGTGTACTGGATGGAGAGGTTTCATTTTACAGTTCTGTCTGAAGCCAAATATAGCTCTGTTAAAAAGAACACAAGCTCATCAGATGTTAAATGGCAGAACAGCTGTAGGTGTCATAGCTTCTAGCGTTCAGTTGAACATATGGTATGAAAGTGGTGTAGCTGACTAGAAAACTCACTTTTAAATATTGACACTGCCTTTGATCTTTCAGCTTTTTAGGCAGTGAAATTTGTCAGCTTTGAAGAACTTTATTTTGGTTGCGGGAAAATGGAAATAACTGTGGATGTTTTGGGTTTTGTGGTTTTTTTTGGTGTTTGGGGTTTTTTTGTTTTTTAATTTTCTTTTATTTTTAGCTAAATAAAACATCAAGTTTTGTTTTGGCTTTTTTTAAGTTCTCTTTTTTATTTTTTCTCCCCAGGCTCTTGCCACTTTAGAAACTGCAAAGATATCAGTCACTGACAACACTGTCCTGTTGTGAAAGTGCTTACAGTGTCAGAAAACAGCCAGTCAGAAGGATGCAACTTATTAGAGATCCTGTGTACCAACATTTAATTAATGCTGTTTCTGAAGTAGGAAAGAATACCTTTAGCATAGGCAGATTTCTTGGCTGTGATGCATGAAAACACGCAGAGCCTTTGTTATGGCCTCAGGAGAGCTGTTTTGTGGTGATGCCTGAGGAGAGATCTTTCAGTGTGTGGCAGTTCAGCTCTTCTAAAAATAGTTTTAAAAAAGGGCAAAACAAACCCCAAGCATTCAAAAGCCGCACCCCAGCACAAAAGCAGCACGGCATTGGAACTTGCGTGTTGGAATTCAGAAATAAACTTGTTTTTTACTGGTCCAAATGCCTGCAATTTAAGCAGCTTAATACTTGTATATCATAATGACTGTCATCTGTAGTAATAAACTCTTCTAATACATGTAAATCATAAGGATCTTTCCCAGTAGATGGCCCCTGACTTTTATATTTTTCCTCTTTGGGGGTGGGAGGAGGGAAGGAGAAATTTGTGGTTTTTGTGGAGGGGGATTTGGTTTGAATTAGGCATGATGCAAACACTGAATTGAAAACTTTTGAGACAACTCAGGCACCAGATGGGGAAAGGCAGGCTCTTTCTGTTCATATACCACAACTCTTTTAACAGTGAGTTTAAGCTTTCAGAATGAGAATTCTTCTGTTTAAAAGCCAGTAAGCTTTGGAGTTTTAAAGAATGCAAAAAATGGTACCTAATAAATTAAATTCTCTGCAGATTAGATTGCTAAATAACATTCTATTGGTAGGTTCCTCATAGTTAGCATAAACTGGCTTTAAGCTTAGGGATATTACCTCACCTATTGTTGCCAATATGAGTATCTTTAAGAAAGATGGTTAGTTCCTGAAACAGAGAAACGCGCTTTATATCTCTAGAGCAAGAAGGATGGTGCATTTCAGAGTTCGTTTGAAAGGGAGAGAGCTTTCTGATTTCAGAGAAGGAGATAAATGGAGTAGAAGAGAAATAGCTTATATAATAACATGCTCCATCTTGCAGTATTGACTTGAATGGCTCTTAAAAGACACACTGCAGATATAGCGAGGACTTTGCAAGTAAATCTAAGTCTTTATTAAAACTGACCTTTTAACATTTTATGAATACTTTTAAGTGTTTGTTTTGTACCATTAAATATCCAGCAGACATACGAATTATCTTGCATCTGGTCTGCTTCAGAGTGAGAAACTCCCAAAGCTTTTCTGTCAGGGTTACAATACCTATTAGATTATTTGAGAGACAAATCAGAGTGAATGCCAAAACCATAAGATCTGGCATACAAAGGATAGGAAAGATAATTTATAATCCTTTTGTTTTGAACTCCTCTATGTTCTGTGCCTTTGCAGTTAATCCTCTGTTATTCTTTTAAGCCTTTCTCTAGATCATCCTTTAACGTTCATAAATCTTATTTTAGTAAGTCTGAACTTGGTTGCCTTTTAATCTACTAACTGAACAACATACTGGAACATCTGCAGTAAAAGAATCAATCTGTCATGCCACATCCTGAATGCTGTACTTGCATGGTAACCTCGAAGTTATTTTAGTGGCATAAGTACTAAAGAGCATCTATTCAAACTACCCCCATCCCTCACAAAAGAAGTAATTATTTATGCAAGAACAGTAGCAGATACGGCATTCTCATACTTCATTGGAAACTGACAGTTGATCCTCTTATGTTTTGATCCATTTATATACCCTTTATAGTTATTTAGGTATAAGCCAGTTTTATATTGTTCTCCAGCAATGACCTACGCAAGAAAGTGGAAGAAGGGGTGTTCAGCTTGCTTAGTTTCTTAGCTGCAGTTTATGTGTATATACTATCTTACAAAATGGTCTGAGATGACTTAATTTGAGGTTATAAACATTTTTAAATTGCTTTAATGGGTGAATGGCTGAAAATTTAGATGAGGACAAATGACTTTTCCATTTAAAATTCTATGAGCTGTGCCAGTTGGCATCATTCAGTGGGACCTTATGTACAAGAGACCTTATGATTTTAACTATTACAACATGGACCATGCCTTTTGGAATCAAGAGGTCTTCCCCAGCGTTATTAATCCTCCTTTTTTCTCCCCAGATTTACAATGTGTCTTTTTCCTCTTCACGCCAGAGGTGGTGCATATCCTGCAAAGGCATAGCTTTTTCAGTAACCTTCTGCACTGCTTAGTCTAAGCAGAACTCATTTCCTCATAAGAGAGGGTATAGGGCCTGATGTCCGACGGAGTTTTACACTGGAATAAGTAGAATGAAGTATATGTAGCCTGAAGTACCTCCTAGGTTATGGCAGGGAAGGATCAGCAGTGTCAGTTCCCTGGATTTTGGGAAAGGCTGAAGGGAGAGTACTCTGTTTCTAAGGAGCCAATACTTAGAATATAGAATTAATAGAAATTTTCCCCAAAACAAAATACATATAAGTAAACCTAAAGAAGTCATTCTGTCCTCCCTCTTTGTATAGTAATATCATGTAAAGTGCCCACTGTAGGAAAATAAATTCCATATGTGGGACTGGAAAACATCCTACTTAAACTGCCAACTTCCTTGGATGACTTTGAAAAATTTTCTTTGTAGAAATACCTCCTCCTTGTTTGCTGTTAGGGCAGTTGCATTGGAACTATTCTTACCATGCTCTGTTGTTTATTCCTGTCAGGACTTCCTCGGCTATGCTTCGCTGACTTTGAAAGCGGTCTTCTGTCAGAGAGGCTTGGTTGCAGGCAAGGAGCAGCAGACATGTTAAAGGCAAGGTGGCCGAAATAAACTTGATGGTTATCCTTAACACTGGTACAGGAAATTGGTCTGCCATGACAAAATGACTGCGTTCTCTTTAAACCTTTTAAGTCTCCACTTGGACTGGGTGGCAAGCTACAGCGATGCACTAGGCAGCTGCAGCCTGTTCCTCCTCTTAGATGAACCTAGACCTTTTCCCATTCAAGTTTATTAATTTCATAGAACTTAGAAACTTTACAAGAACAACTTGATTTCCTCCTGTCCATGTGTGTGGCCCAACAAGAGCTACAGGGAATGGCTTAACTGAGCTGCCCTTGTTTTATGAATGTCATTCTGTGGGATGTGACTGTTACCTAACCAGCAGCAATGAATGTTTTAGTGTGCCCAAATAACACAGCTCCATGTACTGTGCTCATTACTAAAACATAAAACTTATCAGTGTCTTTGCCATACTCTAAGATTTACGTCACCAACAACTGTGTTAACTGTGCTCTTCACATAGTAAAGATGGTTTAGGAAGTCCACTGTACACTAAAGAAAAGGATCATGTTTGAGCAGAAATTGTCTGGCAGTCACAACTGGGGTTTCTAGCAGAACCACACCATTTCATCAGGACAGGGAGGGCGGGCAGGCAGTCTGTCTGCAAGCGGTTGGATGTTTTAACCTCCCCACTAGGCATATTGGCTTGTAATATTTATTTAATGTTGGTAATCAGGATTTTGCTGAGGATGTGGTTCATATATGGAAGGTAAAAGTGAGGAAGCTCTTGTCAAGGAATATAAAGGATTGCAGGGGCATTTAAATGCAAGGGATAACATTTTTCTTTAAAATGAGAGGAAAGAGTAAAGATATTGTCAAGTGGGAACTGTATGAGAGGACAGAGGAGGAGCAGGTACCCCAAGCGGTATGTACAAGAGCAGTTCTGAAGATTCGTGCTTTGGTATGTTCATGCTACAGCATAGCTGTTGAGTTCTGTGACCTTCAAACGTTTGAGCCCCACCTCATTCACTACATCGTTCTTTTACCACATCAGTTGCTTCTTATACTGTGGTAAACTCTTCATGGCAATGGCATCTCTCCTGTGTCCATGCTTTATCCCGTGTGTTCCAGCAATGAAGTAACAGATGAGCAGCCATCATTATGCTACTGCTTTCCAGCTGTGATATTGCTGGGCCACTTTTAATAATTCAGAAGTGGTGGAGAGGTGGGAGAGCGAAGGGCTGCAGGAATCTTTGTTTCTCTGTAGCGTGATTCCTCCTTGATGGCTCTGGAGTTACCACGGAAACGGGAGAGGGATGACACAGCACCGCGGGACTCATGGGTTGGTTGGTGGTGGCGGCACTTCAGCATGAAGGGATAATACAAGGGCTTCCCCTTCTCTGGTTTGGTGCTGTTCCCTGTCTTCCCTCAATGGTTTTGTGAAATTTGATTGTTAAACAGGTGAGGCTCCCAAATATTTGTTAAAGAGACTTTTTTGTTACTGATTCAGGTGAAAATATGCAGTGTCAGAAAAAGCATTACTGGTGGTCTGGAGGAGTTGGGGTATGATCATGAAATCTTTCACTGGTATAAACTGGAGTCCTGGTTACAGTCAGACTATCACTACTGGAAGGTTGTTTAATGTGTTTGAAATGAACTGGTACTTTGGGAAATAGATCTACTGGAAAAGACTAAGGACCACTTGACTGACATTTGTTCAGTGCAGCATTCTCTGTTTTGATGAAGGCTGAATCTCATCTCATTACCAGTTTTTAGTAATTAAAATATCTATCCTAATCACCTCTCACACTAGCTATACTGATGTGCATAATACCAGTCTTGAAGCTATGGAGAGAGAGACATATAAGAGAAAGGGAGCAGCATCCTGAATCTCAGGTTGTTATAGCTGCCAGTGGCTGTGCAGTACGGGCACTGGGAGGTGGAGGATGGGCAGGCGTGGTTACTCACTGCACGTGGTTTAAGGCTGTATCCATCTTTAAGCTTCCTAATATGTTAGCATCAGCTGTGCTGTTTGCTTTATGTCTGTGTTACAGGCTTAGATTTCCATCTATTATGTTGGAATTGTTCTGCAGGAATGACTAAAAGCCTCTTACCTAGGGATCAGAGTGGAACTTGGTGACTGGCTTGAGATGTACTGTTGGACTATTTGCTAAATATAGGCAGAAGGAGACTATTCAGCTTAGTATCTCTGTCCCTCCTTTCAAGGATGGTGACAGATATGACTAGACAGATAATGACTAGAAAAGGTTAAACAGGATTTTCTGGAAGAAGTTAGTTTGTTGGCAGCTGCCTGGCAACTGTTTGCTTTATTGCTCTGAAATGGGACCAAGGCAATAAAATGCCATGTAAACCCATTCTTCTTTTGAATTTTGTAGCAAATAAATACTGGGTTTCCACACCAGAGACTTCTGTTGAAGTCTGCCTTCAACAGGAGATTTGTCACTATGGGAGCAGCTATGAGGTTTAATTTTCTTCTGCCCAGTTTATATACACAAGTGAGGTATCCCTGTAAAGTGAGCCTACATATGAACTTTAAATTTATTTACAACCACATAATGAATGTTTTTCTCCCAGTTACGTTTGGGAAACCTTTAGAAATAGTTCACAGAGCTTCTCTTGCTCTCCATTTGCCTCCCTAGATTCTGCAGACTCAGGGTTCAAAGCCTTGAATGTGGAATAACTACTTCAAATTTGTAATCCATGAAGCAGAGTTCAGAGAAAATACTATGTGTAGCAAAAGCTTAACCATAAAGTTCAGTATTTTTCCTCCAGAATGGCAGATTTATTGAATTTAATTGCTGGTGCTTTAAAACTCTCATTAAAATAGAGTGGAACAACACAACTGGGCACCAGAAGTGATGTTTAGGAAACCCTGCCCTGAGTAATTTCTTGCAACTATCCTTGTGTCTTCAAAAGGGGTGCTACTGTGGTACTCACAGTTCTGAGATTTGTGTTCTATTCTTTTTCATTTTCAGTTGTGGGTTTCTTGGGATTTGTTATGTTTTAGAAAATCAGCCTTTGGAGAAGTAGACATTGACAGCAAAAGAGCTGCACTGGAAAATAGTAGTTCAAGACGGAGTTATCTTCTGTTTTATCTAAATATGGCACTGCTGGGCTTAGCTTTGGTTCTCTCTGAATCTAACATGTTGAATGTGCTCTTATTACTTGATAATGTTTTCAGTATAAACTTCAAATTGCATCTGAAACACAAGTTTGTTGTCTCTAATACATGCTCATCTGTAGCAACTGTTCTTCAGTTTCAGTTAACATACAAAGTGGAATGGAGTCCAGCACAGTGGTTCTTAGCACTGTTGCTTTTGCCAAAGTTAAAAATGCACTCAATTATTGCCACTGAATTCAGGAGGCATGTCTGAACTCAGAAAGCATCTGCTGAGTGTATGATGTCATTTTTATGAAATCATTCTCTAGATTAGAATTGCAGGTTAGAAAAAAACCCTGACTTCTACTGCAAGTATAGTAAAATTATCAAATCCTATTCTTACAGAGTGATTGGGATTAATTTCCTGTTCTGTGTTACTGCAGTGAATAGGCTCATTATCCCTAAACTACAGGAAACTGCTTAGTGTTTTGTATGAGGATCTGCAAAATGCTTGTGTTTCAAGGAGCTTGACTTTTAAGGACCCATGCACATCTTCCCTCTGCCCCAGGAGCTGATGTAAAATGAAAACATGGCAGGCTATGAAAAAGCAACTGAGAAGCAGTTCATGTAAAACTGTGTACTGCACAGGCATGTGAGCTGTGTAGGATTGCTTGTGTAATTCTGGCTCAATTTTGTGTAATCCTGGTGCTCAGCAATGGTGTGATTGCTATATATTTGGAGTAGAAAATGACAATTTTGTTGGGTTTGTAACTGACACTTTTTTAAAGGATTTTACTTCAACTTTTATCTGAAAAGTAATCTCAGAATCTTTCAGTTGGTAAATACGTAATTAAAAGGATGTATACGATTAGGGCTAAAAAATTGTAGTCTAAACAGGTTACAGGAACGCTTCAACAGAACTGATTCAGTGATGGTTTTGCTCTTGGTTCTTCTCATCCTCTATGAGTGTATTAGAAGAGCTACATCTAATAAAAGATAATATTCTGCCTCCTAACCCAATGACTCTAAGCTCAGAAACTAATTCTGCTGTTACTGATTGCTGAGGTGTAAGCAGACAGGATCTGAACACTTGCAGAAGTTGGCTCCCGAGTGCTAGGAGATGGGTGCAAGGACTTGGTTACCCTTTTGACTCTTAGCTTACTTGTTTCATGCTCCCCCCCCCCAAAAAAAAAAGTTAAAGTAGTATGATAGTTGTTTCTCCCTCCAAAAGACATGCTATACCTGAGCTTCCAAGTCTTACTGTAATTGTTTCTAAGTTTCCTTCTTTGGGTTTTAAACAGATCAACTAAAATAGCATTAACTTATAATAACTTGTGGAGGAATATGTTGACTCTAGTATTATCCACTGTTGTTTTTTTGCTCCTGATTTAGATAAAGGACAATTGTGATTACTTAGGAAAGCTGTTCAGAACAAGGGGAAAAAATAAGAAATACAGGACTTAATGTTTACAAGATACTGAAAGAAATAGATTTTAATTTTGCATGTTAATCTTGGGTTAAAATTTTCCACATAAAGATAGTATCATTATTAAAGCTTATTAAAAGCTTCTTTATGAGTCTAAAAAGCACTGAATTGGATTTTAAGTCAGTTTTTTATATTTAATAGAAAATACTTTATTTTATGTAAAAATCTAGGGTTCCTGTACCAGCCCCATCCTTTCCCTAGGATCTTTTTGATAGATCTCTTGTATAGGTATCCCAGTTTGTGTGTAGTAACTTGTTAGCTGTCAAAAGGATTGACCAGCCTCTTGCATAGAGGGATTCTTAAAGAGTTACTGTAAAGAATAGGGTTTGGATTTTTTTTAATGTTCTTAAAATTTTGGCATGAATCAAGCGCAGTTTCTGCTTCAAGAGTTTGAGGAGAAAAGCTGTATTTACAGATAAGGGGAAAAGGCATTTGACAGTTAAAGGCATTTTAGGGGCTGCAGCTCGTTTTGTTAGATGATAAAAGTATTTCGTCTTGCACAGATGATGGAGTGGTCCTCCATACAACTCTGTTGCCACTTTAGCTGTTATTGGCAGGCTTTATAGAAGAGGAGTGCTTTATCCCTTTGACTAGACCTTGACTGCCACTCAAGAACCAGATACAGCTTGCAGCCATCTTGCTTCAACTTGTGCAAGCCTGTGATGAAAGAATATGAAAATAGATGCTTAAAGCATGCCCTCCCCCCCATCCCCTGAGTTTGAAAGGCTTACTGAGGTTCATCAGAGAAAAAATCCCTCATTTTTGGAGAATTCTGAGCTTTGGTTTGCAATTGAGCGCCCCTCAGAGAGGATTTTGAAAGTTTACTTGCCTCTCTGCTATGTATTTTCAGGTGCTCTCACAGTTGGCCTTGTGCGACAGTGTCAAACCATCCATGGACGTGACAGGACCTGTATTCCTCCACGGCTGCCTCCTGAGTGGGTCACTACGTTATTTTTCATCATTATGGGAATCATTTCACTAACTGTCACATGTGGTTTGCTGGTGGCTTCCCACTGGCGAAGAGAAGCTACTAAATATGCCCGCTGGATAGCTTTCACTGGAAGTAAGTGACCTCAACCTCACAGTTGACCTGTATACAGGATAAACTGGTGGAGTCTGCAGTAACACTATAGTGTTGTTTAGGAGCACTGCTTAGGGCTCTTACTATACAAACCATTCCTTCTCTTTAAATGCCACATCTGAGGAAAATATAATATTCTTCAAAAATCAAGGGGTTTGTATCTTAAGTGACTGTGATTGAGAGGGAGTAATAGAATGTGGGCCCAAGATGAGATAAAGAAAGGCCTGATCCTTTTACCTTCCTTGGGCAGTGTATTAACTGACCTAAGAAAATGAGCAGGGATAGAGGAGGTCAGTCCTGAATTGTGCATATGATAGTCTTTCATTCTTCTCCACTCCCATATATCTAAGGCTTATTCCTAGCAGAGTGGAATGACTAAAGATTGCCTCCCCAAGGAAGAGGCAGCAGTTTGATAGATATGACTTACTGCAGTAAGTCTAAAATCCATCCCTCTTTCAGGTGTCTCATGAATACCTTGTTTGGGGTTGATTCTGGTTCAGTTGTTCATGCTCACAGTAGGTGTTATATTCAGAGTATCTGCATCTTAACTGGCTATGCAAGAGGACTGCCCACTGCAGAGCATCTGCTGTGCTTCACAGCACTGAGACTTTTGCTTCCCTAAGTGACCTGCAACAGTGCTCTAACTGGAAGGAGGAGTATCAGTGTTTTATTGCCTCCCTTGATTCTGCTCTGTATGTGCACTAGTACAACTCCTCATAGCTGAGCCTTCTCTAGCAGCCCTATGCTTCTACACAGGGAAACATATCCTATGGGTACTTCGGTGCAAAAGAAAAATACAGTGAGGAAGGGGAATAACTTTCAAACTTCCTTTTCTTGGTGTGTGTTACAGGCTTAGCCCAACTGTGAAACGGTGCCTTAATGGTGGGGATGACTGCATGAAAAAACTCAAAACCTGAGGGCTTTAAAATTGCCTTGAATTATGACATACCACTAAAGGTAGTGTGAATGCTAACTAGAAAATGCAAGTTTGTGGTTTCCATAGGCATAAATAATTCTGTGGCATCTGTGACACCTAATGGTATCTACTATGAATGAGATTTAACCTTGTTTTGGGGAAGGGAATAATATAAAAAAGCGCTCAGCTACAAAAAAAGTACTTCACCGAGGCACTTGTACAATCAAACCCATCCTTCTGACAACTTTGCTACACAGCATATTAAAGTAACAGTGCAGCTCTTGCAGACAATGGAGCTATTGAAATGGTGTATCTGTTGTGATTGACTTCAGTTTATTTTCTGGTGAAAGATTAAAATGTCAGACAAGAGTATTACTGAATATTCCATCCCAAGATTTCCAGTACCCTTGTTTGTATATACATATTTCATGTATGTCTAATGTATGCAGGGAGGGTTTAAACTGAAAATGTCATATAAAATTAAGATGTTTACAGTAAGCTGAAGTCAAAGCTCTAGAGTAAAATGGGGTTTTGGAGTACTGTACATCAACAGTTAATATCACAATATACTTACAAAGGGTTTTTTTCCTTAATTCAGAGCTTGTATTTTGGGCTTTACATATTGTAATATTTTAAAATATCTCCAGTTGTAACATCCCTGCATCTTCAGTTTTCTACAACTGTGATGGTTAGTTCAGCCGAAAAGCCTGGTACTCTAAAGCTGTTTTCTTTTTCTATAGATCTCTTTAGGCTTGCAACAGATGCATTATTGGAAGACTAAATATAGAAGGACACTTTCATTTCAGCACTTGCCTTTTTGTTATATGATGTTTAATAATGAAACACACTGATATTTTCTCTTGCAAGTCAGTTATTTGTACTTCTATTAAGATACAATCTCTGCATCACTGAAATTCTAAAATTCAACATCTTGGGTAGTCAGCTTCAACACATACAACTGTGACCTTTTTATTCCAGTTAATGACAATGGGAAATACTGTGGCTTGTTGCTTAACTTGTAAGAGGAGAGACTTAAAAACCCCAAAATGAAAGGGAGGAAAAGTTCTGTATTTTTCATTTTTCAAAAAGTTGATGTGACTTCTGTTTTTCATTAGATGGCCACAAAAATTAGTAACCTACTTGTAGATCAGTATTAGGAAACCATGTGGAGTCAATCTGGAATACCGTGAACAGGTCCCTCCTGTGGAATGCCAGCGCTATAAGATGAAAACATGTAGAAGGGGGTAGGGAAAACATAGTTGTATTACATCTCTTCTGCAAGCAGTTTCAAGACTCACCAGCTTCGCACAGGCTGCTAGCTGATATTCTTCCCACAGAACTTTCTGAACACAACATAGGATGTACTATCCTAGACAGGCAGGGAAGTCTGCTGGGACTGCCAAAGGCAGCTCTGGGACTCTGGCAGCTCCATTCCCTTTGAATGCAAGGGTTCTAGAGTAAATCATCTAAAGGCAAAGGAATCCTCTTGCTCAGTCCTTTCCTTGCAACTCTGATAGCAGCAAGGAGAGCCTGGTAAGAGGGTCACTCTTTCCCAGTTCATGCTGGAATTTACGTGGCAATGTGTAGTTCATATTTTTCATGGAATTTCTGCTTGTAATCTTGTTATCTTGGGTGCCTTCAGATTTTTTCAACCATGTACTTACAAATATGAATTACTGCTGAGAGCAGTATTGTCTGTCTTGGTTAGCTATGGGACACATGAAGGACAAAGGTTTGATCTGTCAATTCTCTTTCCCGTATACACTTCTGAAGGGAAACATCTGAGAGAGTATTTACTAGCACAGTGTTTGCATCCTTCCCCAGCTGGGTGACTTTACTACACAGAAACTTGTCTTTCTGGTTTCTCTACAAAACAGCTTTGTAGAGAGGAGAGATGTTTCCTTCTTCCAGGTAATATTGTGTGAGTGACATAAGTCTTCTAAAGGCAAATGCGAAAGTTTACCTTCAGTTTCTGTAGAGTTTTTCAAGAATCACAGTATTCTTTCTGGTGTGATTGGTAAACTTTGGGCATAGTTTCATCAAAACTAGCACTGATGTTTGAGTCCTGTTTAGTACCAAATTCATACAATGTAATGGAGATTAGATTCCTTCTTCGTGTTCATTCCTTGGCTGTTGCAGGAATTCACAGAGTTCCCCCAAGATCTGTTTACATCATACACAGATTTTGGTCTCTTAACATCTGCTACAACTAGAAATGGAATTAATTCTGTGTCTGTTACCACTGAATGAGATGCTTCTCTGAGATGTGTCAAGGGAGGGGATGCTGGACAGAAAAATATTTCTGCCTTACCAGATAGTCTGTTACTGTTTTGCCAGAGGATTTCAGTGTTGATGAGTATGATGGCCTTGGGTTTTGGAATGCAAGTAAAAATGGGGCAGAGTAATCACATTTTTAATTAACCGCAGCTATCATGTAAATGTCTATCCCTGGTGTTCCCCAGTGATAAAGTGCTGCTTGAGTTACTAAAGATTTGTGCCAGGTGCTGCTTTCTATGTTACCCATCTCTAAAGAGACAAGCAGGTATTACGATGAATCCTCTAAAGACTAGACCATAGCTTTTTCCTTCTTTTAATATGCTGTATCCTGGATTTTTGAAGTTGTCGTTGGATGCTCAAAATTATTTCAAGCTAAAGAATTACAGGAACTAGATCTTTTTGTGACAGCCACCATCCAGAAGCAGTCTAGAAATTGTGTTTTGTTACCTAAATATTTTTGTTAGTAGAAATTGTAGTCATTAAGTATCTTTTCTGCAAATTTTCCTACCCAAGGAAGAATTTTAAATCAAAAGCAACTACTCTTGAGGAAGAGGTTCTGTTGTATGGGTTGCTAGGAATTGTTTCTGGAAATTCACTGAGTTAGTACTACCAGATACGGAGAGTTGTATTTGGGCTACAGCTTGTGTAAGAAATTCCTATCCTCTAGCTCACATACCTCCTTCGTAGAAAATACACTAAATTAACTGACCAGTTCATATATTGAATTTTCTCCTTATTAATTTTTTATATTGGATTTTCTCCTTTGCTGCTGCTTATTAAATTTATCATGCAGTCTTTTTTTAATGACTTGTCAAACCTTTGCCCTAATTCCTTTGCCAGGCTTCCTAATCCAAGAGAGACTTTGATGAATCCATTTTTTATTTGCTATTTCAGTAGACTAAAAAACTCGGACCACACTAAGAAAATTGCTTGGACACCCCTATAGCAGAACATGTGCGCTGTGAGGATGCAGAGTGGAAGAGAAAAGATGGCTGGTTACTTGTGTAGTGAATGTGTGAAATGTGTGTGCACATCAACATTCTGCACACACAGAAGTTATTTTTTGGTCCTGCTGTGAACTGATGGAGAGTTGAGGTGCCTGCACCCTTCTGCCTCCGGGCAGAACACAAGGAGACACCGGGCACACACTCCACAGTGCCACTAGCAGGTTGCAGACCTGGTGTGCTATGTCCAATACACCTCGAAGAACAGTGGTTTAGTAGAGAGGATTAAAGATCTGTTCTTCAGCCATATCCATGAATCCATCAGAACTTCTCCAGCTGTGTGGTTCTTGAATATAATAACAGAGATTTAATCTTGGAAGTGCAGGTTGTTTTCTGAATCCTGAAGCTATTTCCTGTGTTACTGTTAAAATGTTGCAGAAGTTTTGTAAATAACTGGAATGCTTATCAGGGACTAACTGGATGTAATAGGAAGCGTGCTGAGTTATGATAATGTGACTTACCCTCAGAATATTGTTCAGATTGTTACTTATTGTACATGTGTGGTACTAATTACACATCAGCCTCTGTTTTCTGGACCACTCAAGAGTGGAGCTCTTCTATGCTTACACAGATGTGCTCAAGAAGCACATACCCACGCTTCCTCTCCTCAGATAGACCAGCTGTTGTTTCCCTTTTTTCAAATGTATCTTAACCATTCTTTAAGGATTAGTTTGTGTAGTGTCGAATTTCATGGACCGATAATAGTGTAGATTAAAACCTATCAGATTATTTAATGTTTAACCTCTGGTTGCCAGTTGTTTGGTTTCGTTTTAATAGATGGCCTAGCGAGGTAGGACTGAGCAAGAGTGTAGTAACTATGCAATTGCCAGACGGTTTTTGTTTGTGCTCTATTTCTTCCCCTTTAACAAATATTCTGAGGTGTTGCTACATTAAAAGCGAGACAGGAGCTCCCTCTCCTGGAACATCTGGGTTTTTTCCTTTCCTGAAAGCAAGGAGCAGCTGATGCTCCGGTTGTAGACCATGGTTCATGAAACCATCCTTTTTTGTTTATGCCCAAGTTCTGCTTGGACACGTTTTGAGTTCAGATTGATCATGCCCCAAACTAGTCTCTTCTATGGAACATGAGTGCTTTTGTCCTCAAAACTGAGGCCTGTGCTATGCACATCATAAGCTTTGAGCATTGAGATATATGGGATAAACTATTCATCTTGGATAAACATGGAGTCCTTTAAAGTTTTTACTATGGGCAGGTAACACCATAGCTGGATAAACTGGAGCATGTGCGTTTAGTCAGGAAAAGCATTAGTGAAGTTACATTAAAAATACTGGAGGTGCTCCAGCCCATCATTTCCTGGTTTGGAAAGACTAGAAACTTTGTCCTGGTAAGGCCAAAGGGGACAGGCGAGCTCCTGAATCTGTTTTATGTACCTTGGAAACAAAAGCAGCTGCAAAACTGCTGACTTGCACAGGAACCAGTGATTAAGGTTGCCAGTGGATTTTACTGTTGCCTGTTTGACTTGTGGGGAAGCTGAAGCAGGGAATAGCATCCCCACTTTGTTCTGTGTCTTAGTGGTGGAGACAAGAAGGGGAAGAAAAAGACAGCACACGGGTCCCTTACTAACAAAATAAAAAGCAGCAATATGTGTTACCTTAGGGAAGACTGAAAAAATCAGCATGAAAAAGTCATGGGCAACCTGATCTAGATGAAGATGTCCCTGCTCATTATAGGGGGTTTGGACTAGATGACCTCTGGGAGTCCCTTCCAACCCAAACTATGCTATGATTCTGTGTTTTAAAAGCAAGATAAAGCCTCCTCAGTCATTTCAAGCAAATTAGGTACTGGAATCAGCTCTTCAGTTTGGTCAGAATGCTTTGCTTGCTTTTCTGGACTGCTCTATGAACAAGTAAATAATTTTACTTTAACACAGCAGTGACCGTTTTTTTTTCTCTTCTTTCTTTGCAGTGATTCTATTCTGTATGGCAGCCCTAATATTTCCAATAGGATTTTACATCAGTGAAGTTGGAGGTCAACCATATAAATTACCCAACAACACAGTGGTTGGGTCTTCATATGTACTCTTTGTCTTATCCATTTTCTTTACAATAGTTGGACTTTTATTTGCTGGCAAAGTTTGTTTACCTGGCTGATGAATGTCTGAACTGTGGGACTTTATTTTGGAAAAGAGCAAGACATCAGAATTGCATTCTCAGGAGGATGCCTGGATCAGACTGTCAAACACGTACTGAAAAGAGGAATGCTTTGACTTGTTCTCACTATGCACTTTGGATGAAAAAAGGAGAGCCTTTCCCATAACCAAATACAGACAACACTGACTAATCTCCTGAGCATATTTTAATGCAGTCAGGTCTGCACTGTGATAGGAACTAGTGAAGAATGCTTTACACTGACAAGCGTAATGCCCCGTGTTACTGTACTGTTCCTGTTTTTAACGTCTCACGATTTGGAAGTCAATTATGAACTTTGTAGTAGACCAGAGGGTTGCAGAGGAATTCAAGTGAGGCTGGCCTCACTGTTTAGGAGATTACTATTTTACATCTTCCTTCTAATGAGCAAAGCCTTTGGCACCAATGTGGGTCAATCTTGCATTACTGCACCAAGAAGCCAATAGATTAAAACATGTTCTCTAAATGTATGTAAGAGCAAGAAGACATACATCCCATGCACCCCCATAAGCTCTAGAGAAACACTAAGGAACATTTTAGAGGGTTTAGAGGGGGATTTCTTCCTTATATTTATATAAATATATATAAATATATATATATTTTGCTGATGCAGTATACAGTGTGTGTGTGTACGTGTGTGTGTATATACACATATATGTAATATATGTATATACACACAAATGGTTCCTGGAACAGAACTCGGAACGCTTTGCTAGCAAAACACTGTGGTGTGCAAAACTAGGACTCAATAGAAAAAAGCCATTTCTCTGAAGGCCACATAGCTGAGAGTCTTCAGTTTACCTCATTCTTTGTAGCAGCCCTTGATTTTAACAGTTTTTGTAATAGGTACAAACGATCCCATGCCTTTTTAGGTGCAATTTTAAGTTAAGCTAAAATTCTTTTTATGGTAATTTATTTGTATATGAGGGTAGAAGGTGAAATCATGTCATACCTTAAAGTTAAAATCCTAATTTTGGGAAACTGACACTATTTAAATTATTAGCAACTGTTGTACAGAGTCTCTTTTTCTACTGCATTGTCACATTAGCATTCATACATGTTCAAGCACAGCATTTTACCACAGGTAAGCATTTCTCTAGCACATGTAAAATGCAATGCTCAAAGTAATGCAAACACTATTCCACTGAAAGATGAATGAACTTACTGTCACTTAAGTATTAAAATGAGCAATATAATTGTTTAAATAATATATGCCTTGTTTACTGAAGTTATTTTAAATGTGGATTTAAGGGCCACCCAAATTTGGAGTAAATATTCATCACTAAAGGTAGTTTTATTTTTCAGAACAAAGATAAACCTTGGAATCCATAGATGTCATAATTCACTACTCCATCTAACCTTGCAGGAAGTACAATTTAGTGTCCCAGGAAAGCTGCCCTATTAGTATTGTCAGTATTTTCTAGTTAATACATGGTTTATCTAAGATTCATTATGAAAACAATAGAATTCTATATTTCAAGTGCTGTTTCACTGAGCTTATTAGAACTGTGTTACTGAATAGACATTTTCCTAACACATTAGTGAAAGTGTATGGTGGTTAAAATATTCCAAAGTAATCACTTATCTCATAAGCTTAAGTGTTTGAAAATAAGAGAATTCGCACAATTCTTTTAAACTGTGTGCCATTCACACCCTAATGGGTCCCTGTCCTCCTCTTCCATCTTTCCCCTCTCTCCCTCCCAAAGGTTATTTGCTGGATTAAGTCTTTTTTTCTTTTGATATTTTTTAACAAACTTGTCACTGGAATGGTCTATAAGCAACTTCTTTCCAGCCAGCTCACTCACAGGTGGAAGGGGGTGATTATGGATCACTACATTTTTCTGAAGTGTATTAATCTGTAAATACAGCCAGGCACCAACTTGGAGGTAATGGTTTAAATATGATTTGATTCCTAATTTAAGCCTTCTTCTGCATGAGCTGCCTGAAATCCCCAGTGATGTTGATGGAGACAGAACACAAGGTTCAGCTGCAGCATGTGTGTCTGAATTTCTGATGTTACAGCTGCTGTATCCTAAGCTGAAGTATTCACTAAAACTTAGATCAGAAATTATGATTTTGGGGAAAAAAAAAACAAACAAAACACCCCTGTCAGAAATGTCGCTCTTGTGAATAGTTTTAGGAGATTTTTGTAACTGGAACACGGGGAGAGGAGAGTTTCTTAGCTGCTAAGATTCTCCACCCTCCCCAGCTTTGTATTTCAGTTATAGTATCGTCATGTATACAGTGGATTCAGGCTTAGATTAAGTGGATCATTGTGTGATTAAAAAGAATGTAAACACTTACCTTGGAGCATACCCAGACTGTGGCTGGGTGACTGGAAATATATCTGATCTGCCAATGCTACTGTTATGAATTATTAAATGACAGCAGAGATTTAACAAGTAAATCGATGAAATAAATATTTCACCAGGAGCATCTTAAATCCAGAAACAGATGCAGCCACCTGCATTAAAAAAACCCCAAACACCTTCACAACTATTATTTGAAGAGACAGCTGTCAACAGTTGCTTTTAATGAGGTCACTAAGTACTATATAGTACAGTATTAATTTATAGCAGAAAAAAGTCATACCTTGTAAACTGTATATAAAACACTGTTTTATGGTGCAATCATTTGTCAAACTTATGTCTGTTACTTTTGTTTTAAAGCTGTGTGCATTTTTTCATACCTAAGAGCATCACTGTAAAATCTGCTGAGGACTATTTATAGGTTTTATTTGCACAAGGTTTTGTTTTAAACTACAGGAAGTTTGTATTGAACATGCCTAAACTTCTGTAGACTTTTTCAGTTCATGAAAAGCAAATGTTTCCATGTGAATCTTCTCCAAAGGTAATCCCATATTTGTGTTGAGTGTTTACATAAACTTTTCTGATTCTGCCATTATTTTTCACTTTTAAAGGACAGCTTATTTCATATATCACAAGAGAGTCTTACTTAATCTTTTGCTTCAAAGTTCCCCCAAAGGTTTAATGTCCCAACATAATGTAATTTATGCATACATTGTGATGTGTTTAGCTAACAACATGAAAACTCAAAATACCTTCAGAAGGAAAACTAATTGATTTGTCTGTATAGATCTTACCATTGAGCTCAGCTGAAATCATCCGTTGGAAGCTGTTTGTCTCAGACGTGGGGAGGGTGTGCTTCCCTGAAAGCACCACTCTAACCATTTGACACCATTTTATGTTGTGAATCTTGCTGGTGAGTGATAGCAGTTTTCCAAAGACGCTGGTAGCGTGCAACACCACTGAGCCCCATCCTCTGACTGAGGTAAAGCCGCCAGGCTAGGGCTCTCCTGTCAGCCCTGTGTTTCAGAGCTGTTGTTTAACCACTTCAGAACACAACCGTAGATGACTGTTTACCCCAACACACAAGAAATGAAAGCTGTCCTTTAAAACCTTTGTGAAGGATGAAAATAATGAAGGAAATGGTGTCTGCAAGCGGGTTGTCCTGCCTGGGCGTCACGTCGCTCCCCGCCCGAGGCCTGACCTTCTGCGTCCCCCGCCCCGGCCTTTACTGAGGATTGTTTTTTAATTGGTTAGAGCATTTTTCAATTAATGATTTCCGAACAAATGTTAATACAAACTGTATAAAATGAACATAATTTTCTTCACTTGTATTTTTGTTATTGAGCAAGTTTATCAAAATAAATTGTCTAATAAAGCGACTGGCCTCGGCTGCGCTGATTGGAACCGGCCTCTCCCCACCCCTCAGGTGTTTCCTCAACCCCGGCATCGCGTCTATCACCGCCCCGGGGCGGTGGGAAGCGGCGTCGGCTCCTCCCGCCGGGGCCCGACCGTCTCCACCGGCAACGCCGTAACACGCCGAACGCGGACAGCAGCTGGCCCGCTTGGGGGAAAGGGTCGGGTGAGTGCCGGGAGGTGCCTTGGCCTGGCGAGGCTGAAGGGGCTTGCGGGATCTCTGTCACTGGCTCGGTGGCCGCCCGTACTTTCGGGACCTGACCAAGTGAGGCGGGTGGGAGGAGGGAGGGTGTGTGGGGAATAGGGAACCTTTTCCTCCGTGAGGTGAGGAGAGTCCCTTGGGATGGGGAGCTGGTGTAGCTGCGGGGCGGTTCCCCCGTGAGGTGGGGACAGTCTAGAAGGCAGAAGGCTGGCTGCCCTGACGCGCTGTGAGCGGGAGGGCGCAGGCGGGGTGAGGCGGGGAGCCCAGCGAAGTGAAAAGCGGGATTTTATCCTAGTTTTTGCTCGGTCTTAGTGCGCCACAGCAGGAAGGGCAGCTCACCCACGGTCCGCGCATCCCACAACCCCGGGGTGTGCCACAGTCCGGCTGTCTCCGGCTGCCTGCCTCTCACACAGCGCAGAGTTCTGGGGTTTGTGTTCGTTAATCTTTTCCTTCAGATTGAGCCGTGTAGTTAGAATCCTGCTTGCTGTACATGCACATTATTAACAGCGTAAAATCCCTTAGCAAATAGCTCCTTCAGGGTAGTTCCTAAATGTGTTCTCTGTAGATAGGTAATTGTAATTTCTATTTGCAGCTGCGTTTTAATTTGCTGTTGTCCCATGTGCTATGTAATTATCATGTAAGTTGCTGGCAATATTAATACCTTTTTTAAATAGTATATACTCCTGAGAAGTTAAACTTTTTAATACTTTTCATTTTTTTTCTTTTTTTTTTTTAACAAGGCTAAGTCTATTTGAATAATAGATACACGCATCAAGAAAACGGCGCAGTTGTTGAACAGTGATCAGGGTTTGGAAAAAGCTGGGTGAGAATACTGGTACAAAATCGTGTTGGGACTTCATACATAAATACAGAGTAAATAACTAGTTTGTATAAACTATGTACTATGTCCTTGCAAAACATTTATCATATATCAAATGGAATGTGTACACAAATGTCAAAGTATGAAACATTTCCTGCTGAAAAAAACTTGTAAAGACTTTATGGCAATACAGGAATATTAGGAGTGATGAAGCAATAGAGTAAAATTCATTGTTTTGTAGGTTGACCAAGAAATCCAGTCTGCAGGGTGTTCATCCACCGTGTCATGACTTTACTATGTCGCATCCAGGATCAGATAATGCATTGCTGGTCACACACAGCAGCAGGATTCATGATCTGCTGGTAGGAGAGTTTTGTTGCTAAATGGAGCAACTAGAAAACTAACACATGCCCACTGTTCATACAGAGTGGGGAATAAATGCATTGATAGGCAACTAATACATTTCCTTACATGTATTTGCATATAATATAATGACAGACATAATCACTGAAGTTATGAAGCTACATGCAGAGCTGAATCAGTCTGTGAAAAATCAGGCAAAACAATAAAGGTAGATCAGTTGTTCATACTGCCTTTTTCTTCAGAAGACAATATATACCCCTTTGAACTCTGTGAAGCAAGTTTTAGAGATACTTGATTTTTTTTTTTCCACTGGTAAATCACTGGGGTATTTATTTTAATTCTTCTGCTAAACTCTCCAGTTTCTTTTCTTCCTTCCTGTCTTCTCCAAATTAAGTTCTCCTTCAGCTTACAATCTGGGGATGTACTGAAAGCTGCTTTTCCTTTACATCCCACATCCAAAAGAGTATGCCAGTACCTAAGATTGTGTTGTTCTTCAACATGCACTGCCTACCAGCAACTCTCCTTAGGATGTACGTTTTGTCACATTTGAACAGCACATTTATTTTCTTGTACTGCATTTAATTTTTTGTTACTTGATCGTAGAGAGTAGAGATGAAGAAAGTACAGTTTGAAAAGGTGCAAACCTCTGAAGAATGGCTAAGAAACTACAGTTTAGAATCCTTGCAATTAACATTAGAGCATCTGGTAGATGAAGGCAATATTATTTTGTAAGTACAATAGTGCCCTTTCTTTGCTCTGTCATTTTTGTGTGTACCTCTGATGTTAATAATGCATGATGTTCCAGGAATTTAAGGAATGGTGTTGAAGAGGTAGAGTTTCCAGAAGAGATTGTTAAGGATTTTGAGTCCAGACTTTCTGAGTAAGTATCCATCCTGTTTATGATTTTGATGCATAACTGATTCTGTTATCAGTTATCATCACCCATAACTACAGGTAGTGCCTTAACTCTTAATTTGTTATTGGTGGGAATTTTAGAGTGTCTCAGCATTAAATCCTTTCTGCTGAGATTTAGGGTAGGTGATAATTCTGTCTCACTACAGCTGAGGTTTTACTTTTTTAATGAGGGTGCCAATCAGGCAGGTTTTGAACTGAAGCAGTTAACTCATTTTAGAAAGTCAGCTAGTGAATGGTTGGGTTTTCACAGGTAAGACTGCATATTTGTGGATTATGTTTACTGTAACTTGGGTTAGTGTCAAGTCATGGATCTAGTGAGGACAATTGGAAGTTAAAAGTTTTCTAAGTGAATTTCAGATATATAAAATCAAGGAATTGATTTAATTCCTTAAATTGAGAAAAAATGTGTAATTAATAGAT
This sequence comes from Pezoporus flaviventris, assembly GCF_033815535.1. NCBI lineage: Eukaryota > Metazoa > Chordata > Aves > Psittaciformes > Psittacidae > Pezoporus > Pezoporus flaviventris. The sequence goes on from NW_026892626.1 coordinate 11,249,725, forward strand.
TGAATAAGCTGTAGAATAATCATAATGGTTTTGCTGGTCTTCACATTACTTGTAAGACTGTTCGTAGGAGTGGCACTACTTCAGCATATGTTACTGTGCCAAGTCATGAAGGTACAGAATCTTCCAAAGGTCAAACCTCAGTACTTGGGCCCTGAACCATTTAAGCAAACTGTCTGCAGATCTGGTTTAAAAAAGAAGTAGCTTTTGTGTTTTGAAAAATCAAAATGTTTTTTCCCTTTAAAATGTTGATTTAAACTTCTTGTTTAAATTATAAAAATGCATATAAGTTGATTGAAGTAAAACAGTTTCAGACGGCAGCGAGCATTTCATTTTACCTCAGGTTTTACCTATTTTGAAATGGAAATTGTTGAAAGTTATGCTGCAGTTAGTCTGGCACTTCAGTGAATGTGCTGCCTTTCAACCACAAGGTTCTATCTCATGAGTTTCTTAAGCAATAGTGTAGTTTGTATTAAATACATCTCCTGACAATAACCTGTGTATGCTGAACTAAACTCAGTTTTGCCGAGCTTCTGTTGTGCACACATACACATGCTGAATACCCTTCTCCTACCTCTGAGCAGAATAAGCCAGCACCTGATTAGAAAATGGTCTCGTGTTCTGTTTTTTCAGACAGCCACATATCTAATCAAACAGCTTTAGAAGTATTTAAATGGTTAACCCTGCAACCACCAGTTGTATGAGAACACTGGAAAGAGTAGTTTTAAATACTGCTTCTCACAGATTTTGCATCTGTGTGAAGAAAGATGTGAAGACAAATGGTTGATTGTAACATCAATGTACAATGCAAGAGATTGCCTTAGCTAAATGTGTGCTATGCCTTTTGTCAGAGTGATTGAACTTTATCAGCAGCGAATTCAGTGGCTGTTGCAGGACAGCAGAAAGGTAACTTTAACTTTGAAGTATGTTTTTAGAATGGAACTGTATATGGCATTAAAGAAAAAAATAATTTTTTAATATTAGTGAAACGTGTCTTCTGTAACTTGTATATTTTTGTTATCTACTGTTACACATAGTATGCAGTGATACTTATCTTGTCCATGGATTGTTTTTCTTGATCTTTTACTGGTATGCGATTTTCTGCTTTCTAGATCTAGTCTTTCTCTTAGCAGTCTTAATCATTAGAACCTCTTGCTGGCATTTAAGCTGGATCAGACAATGCTGAGCTTAACCTCTGAGGGAAGTGGAGCTGTCTTGTAGTCCACTGTGCCCTCTCTTGCACAGCTGGTTAATTAATCACTTACTGTGCCTAGCAGGGCTAATGCTCAGGAATCAGAAAAGGATATGACTCCTTCTCAAAGGGGAGAGGGATAGAAGCAGCATTCCAAAATTTGGCTTCCACAAAGTTGCTTGATTTAACCTGAACGAGATGCTGTAGACAGTTATTTTTTATCCTTTCAAATAATGAATAGGTTGCTTGGGAAGGAGGAAATAAAATTCACTGGTAAGGTTAAACTGGGAGCCAGTTTTAATTCTTCTTCCTTGGCTTTGTCAACTGTGTCATCTTTATGCTAAAACTTTTAATGTGCAAATAAATACCTAATATTTGATTTTAAAATGGTATTGTACAAAATAAACAGTAAAATTAATGAATAGTAAAATTATTTAGCCGTAGATAAGCTTTGTATTTATAATGACTTTTCTCTTTTAAGGTGTTTGGCCTTATAAAAGGAACCAAAGTTGGACTTTTGGTTGATGTGTCTCATATAAGCTGTAGACCTAGACTGCTGGATTTTCAGAAAGATCTTTTTGTAAGTTGTAATAAAGCAGACTTTGGCAATTATACTAATCAAGCTTTTATGTAACTACAAGCCAGGAACTAAGTAGAAAAAAACCCTGCTTAAATTCATAATATACAGTACATAAAACTTGTCTGTTGTAGGACAGTATGTTTTAAATGACTTTGAAAGTGTAGTCTTTGTTCACATCTAGATTCCAACTCCAGTATAGACTGTAATAATAATACTTTCCTTATTAATATTTGGAAGTAAACTTGCTTAGCAGGAACAGCTGTAAGAGCTGGAACCAAGTTGTACATCGGGCTGTTTATAGTAAATATGGGTTCCTTATGCCTTATGCTTGTCCCAACAAGGCACACTCCGCAATTACTGTCAGAACCTTGGTGAATTAATCACTTTCTCAAGTCCCAGGAGAAACTTGTACTTTACTGTGCATTTTATTTTTATAAAATTCTCATAGTTTGGTTTGCTCAGCCTTAATATCTGAACTGTTGTTTAGCTCTACCCTTGAATAGGTGCTAAACATTTTTAGTAATTGCTCTGTGGGTGAGTAGGCCCATTCTAGATCAGTATGTTGTTTCATGTGCTCATCAGCTGAAGAGAAATCCTGATACCAGTTCAATAAATATTCCCTGCCTCTTGCCCCATTAACAAACTGGTGGGATTAAAAGAGGCTTGAGAGCTTTATCTGTCTATTTCTTACCAAATATTTGAATCTGTGTTACTTGTTCCCGCAAGCTTTTCTCTGTGGTATGTGAAAATATTGCTGTCAGCTATTCTTAGGAAATTACTGTTTTCAGTGTTTTATGTAATAACCCTACTAGAAGCAAAATGGATAGTAATGCAATAACATTTCTTAATTTATTAGTGCTTAATAGATGAGCAGCTATGTTACAAGAAGCAACTGTACTGCCTCTCATTCAGTGCAGAAATGTCAGCTCTGTGGGAGAGTCCAAAAATCATCAATGTTCATGTGTAAGTACGTTTCTCTATAAAATAAAGGTTTTCCAAACAGGGTCTCCATTTAATTAGAGCAATCCATTGTAGATAATAGTGGGTTTTGTCTTGTTCCTGCAGTGATTTTTAAGAAAGAAAAAAAAGCAATGAATTTTAAGTGCAGTCAGTGATTTCAAGCTGGTTGTTCCTGCATAAAATATCTTGGCAGCTCCTGTGGTTTGTAGTAATCTTCATAATCTATCTTATTTAGCACCTGCATGTTAAGTGTCTATGTTTTTTTTTCTGTTTTCCTCCCCCAGGCTACATGAAGCAAGACAGTGGATAAAACAGCTGGAGCCTGGTCGAGGCTGCAATTTACTGAAAGCCTTAAAACATGTCTTTACGATGAAAGAACTCAATTCTCTTGTTCTTATTGTAGGAAGCTGGTAAATTTATCTGTCCTAACAACCATTTTAACTTGGATACAGAATTGGTTCAAGAATCTGAACCTGATACAAAAATAAATAGAAAATTTAAGATCCAGGTTTTATGTATAAAGTTTAGTTCATATCCCTGAACTTCTTTATTTCTTCCAATTTTTACTAATTATAAATCTCTTTTATGATACAAAGCTACATTTTTCCTTTGCAGATCAGTTATCACACTAATCCGCTAGAAGTCTGCTAGCTCTAATTTTATGCTAATAAAAGTCCTTCAGCATCATTAAAGATGTCACTGAAAGGGCCCACACTGCTGGGTTAGATCAGATGATGAGCTTGATTTTGCTATAAAATGGCATTAAACATTCAAAGGTAGTTTTGAATGTGTTTGTGAGAACACATTCTCTCTGTGATCTTGGTGGTGCTGATGGAAAACTTACAATATCTGATTTGAATGTATGAAAAGAGGCTGAGATTAGAAAAATTATGGATTTAAATTCTAAAGTTCTACTGTCATGTAAAAATTTTTAGTACTGAAGTTAGGATTACAAGCAAAAGACTGCAGTAAGGATTTTGGGAGTGTTACTGTACTCCCAATTTATTATTTGTATTTATTTTAAATGTGCAGAAATGGGATGATGTAACCTTTGGCAAGGTTGATATTCAGGGAGATTGAGATTACATTTACTGAATGCTCAGTGTTCAGTTGAAAGGTTCCAAGTTTTGCTTAGACCTGCTTTGAACAGACGGCAAAGTTTAGAGTGTGTGCACATGAAAACTTGATTAATTTCTATCCCTGGCAAAAGTGTAGCTGGGAGGAAATGATTTTCCTAGCCATGAAGAACCATGAGTGGCTAAATTCTGAACACAAAGCAAAGTTTTACTTTCCTTAATGAAGACAATGGACATCCTTACAGGTTGAAGATCTGAGTTGAAAGCTTTTCTATCACAGTTTGTCACAGTGGGCAAAACCTCAATTCCCAATTTTTAGCTTCCAGAGCTAGCAAGGAATAACTTGGAACATTTCATCCACAAGCCATTGTGAACTAGAATAGAGCCTTAGTGCTTTTGTTATCCTTCAGGTTTTCAGGACAGAACCAAAACTGTAGTAGTGGTACCTCAGTAATGGTTGAAAGAGGGAGAGGAGGTCAGGCTGTGCTAAATGACTGGATTACATTCCCATGATTTGTTAGATATTTCCCATTCATTTTCTTCCCTGTCTTCTTCAGTGTGGTCTTTCCCCCCCCCATTTGATTACTGCCATTGTTATTAATTTTTTTTTTCGTACTTATTTATTTATATCAGCCCTGATCAGTCTTTGGAAATTCTGTCTGACTATGCTCAGCAGTGTATGCTAGGAAGAAAACTACACCTTCATGCTGTTACATATGATTGCAGCAGTCCTTCTTCTCTTGTAAGTAATTGTATTAATACTTCTTTAAGTGTCCTGTCATTTGTTTCCTATTCAGCTGCTGTGTCTTCTCACATACACTTTTGTGGGAAAGCTAACCTACTCATTAAAGAGTTCTTGATCTAACATTGTATTTGCACACATGAAAAAGTCTGTTTTGGAGTATTTATCGTGATTCATATCAAAGCCAGAACAGGCAACCAAGTGGTGTTGACAGGCTTAGCAGCTAAAGGGAAGTGGTTATCTCCAGATAATCATCCTGTGTGTTTCCAGAGAAGACTCTGGGGCTGAGAGCTCTTTTGCAGGTGAAAGCAGAAAGAGGGGACTTCAGGTAGGCAACATTGCAGTAAGGACAGGTGGGAATAGAGAGGGATCATAGGAAAAAGACAAGGACTTGGGAGTGAGATCATATGAGCATGGGAGTCTCTGGATAGGAATATTTTGGTATGGAATAGCATCAGACCTAGTAGACTTGCTCAAATTATTGTCTTGATCATGAGCAGTGGTTTGGATGTTGGCAGTGACTGCCTCAAGGAAGAGGAGGACAGAAGGATAAGCAGATATTTTTAATTAGCTTCTTCACAGGAACTTGGATTTAGGTGTTGATTGCTTGCTAAAGCTTATCCTTAAGGCATGTAGTAACTTCAGTAGAAGGGAGGACACGACTGAAATCCCGGTTTTATAGAGAATCATAAAATAGTTTGGGTTGGAAGGGACCTTCAAAGGTCATCTAGTCCAACCCTCCTGCAATGAACAGAAGGTTCTTCAGTGAGAAGATTGGATGCAGTAAGGGGACTCTAGTGGTAGGTAGTATGAGAGAAGGATCTGGGAGAGATGAAAAAAGCAGCAAAGTATTTAAGAGGTAATTATGGGCAGGGGAAGGATAGCCTAGCATTTGTACTTGTAGACTTCAGTGATATGCTTTTGATCTGACTAGCAAGAGCCTGCCCTAAAAGGAAGAGAAAGTGACACAAGGTGAATAAGCTTGATCCTTATTGTCTATTTTGTAAATTCTTTACGGAGTTGATTTTTCAGTCATGTTAAAGACTGGTAAGAAAACAGTGGAAACATACTTTGGCTTTTTCATTACATGTACCTCAAAGCTTCTTTCTTTGTCACTAATTGAGAATTAAATACCGACAACCCACATTATCAAAAGGTACTACTGAATCAAATTAACTGGTTTTCTTCCTATTTATGTATGTAGGCAGTTCTAAAGAACCTTGCAGAAGCTGTAAGAGGCCGTTATCATTGTTACTCTTCAAAGGGAGAGGTAGGTGACAGCTAGAGGGGCAAAATATTTTTCTCTTTTTGATGATTCTTCACTTTAAAACGTAATTTAGATATAATCTGAGTAGAAGTTCACAGCAAGAACTGGTGCCAAAAGTCTCCATCATGGTAGTGCTAAGGATGTGGTCAATAAATTGTGGTTAATTCCTTCTGCAACTGAAAATGCTTTCCTAGAAGCACAATAAATTTTGCAAATGTTGTTCCCTGACTTAAAGCTGATGAATAGGATGAAAGCAGTGGCTTATTGTAGACTGACTCAAAGTAATAAAACAATGTCTTGTTTATAACATGATGGCTAAATTATCTGTGGTGCATTAGATACATTTACACTCAGTTCTGCAATACCAGGCAGTCTTGTATAGATATAAGCACATCAAAGTAAGAAAGCTGTGTTTGGTTGGTGTTTGAATAGTAGTTAACTTATTTTTCCCTTTGTTTTTATATGTACAGAGTTTTGATAGCAGTGATTTTCAGCTGCTACTTCAGGAATCCCGGAAGGCCAAGGGTCTACTTGGGAGCATCAAGCAGACTTTCCAAAGAAGAACTGGTGACTCGCTTGTTGGTAGAATAGCAGATGTATGTATCTTTTTATTTTCAGATGTACACCAGATACTTTGAAGTATTGGGGGTAGAAGTTTTTAGTGTTTACTATATGAAGAAAAATTATATGATTAATCAGGTATTTTGGTAAGTGAACTTTGAATATTATGTATTGGCCGTCCATTGTAAGAGCAGATTAAGGCCCAAACCAGTAAAGAAGACATTTTGCTGTATGTTCTCTGAAATGCAGCAAATTTTATATATCAAACAGAAGTATGATGAAAAGAACATTGTACCATGATCATAATGGAAGTCTAAGAGAACCACTGGCCTAACTGTATGCATAATCATTTAAATGAAGTTTCAATAGTCCTTTAAATTGGTAAAAAGATACTTCTCCATGATCAAGATGGACAATTACTTGAGCAAAATCATAAGGGCTCGCCTAGATCTGTTACTAGTATTGAAGTTAGGAAGCTACAGTCTGCCTGTTACACATCTGTCTCTGTTGGTCCTAGTTTATCATGAGGCTTTGGTGCCATTTATTTTGTAACAGTTGTGTTGGTAATGTTTCTATTTTTATGCTTTATTTGATCAACATACCAGGGGTTGGTTCTTTGTTTGCTTGTTTTTTCTCCAGTAAAGCAACTTCTAAATACTCTTGATGGAATATGTGTGAGGAAGAAAAAGAAACTCCTGTGATTTTTCTTTTTTTCTATGGGATATTTGGAAATTCTAGTTTTGCTTTGATCTGGTAGAGTTTGTTTACTCATGTCTGTCTTTCACCTTGTCTTAAGTGGAAATACGCATCTCTCTTTTGCTTTATTCTCATCTCTGTACTTTTTAGGGGCCTGGAAGTTTAGGAAGTGGCTAAATTTGCCTACGGTCACTAAACTTGAAAGCTAAAAATTTGGCAGCACTGCTCCTTTTCATAGTTACTTTTCTTGGAAAAGATGATTTCCTGTATGTACAACCATGATCTTTCCATTTTCCTGTGGGATTTTGCATTGTGGCAAGCATAGTGAAGTTAGTGGAACATTGTCCCCCAAACCTATCTTTACAAGGACCAGTTATAGCTATTTTCAAAGTGTTTTTCTTATTGAAATCCCAGTACTTTGAAAACAAGTAGAACATAAGTAAAATAGAATATTTTGGATTGAGGGTAAAAAAAAAAAATGCAGAAAGTTGAAAGAGTTTTTCTTAAAATCCATTTTAGGTTTCCACAGAATTTGCAAGTACAACACCTTGTAACTTCTTCCCAAAGCCTCTAAAGCACGAAGGACCATTAGTTATTCAAACACCATGCATGCTGGCCAAAACCTCAAAAGAATGGTTAAAGACATATGGATTGAAAGGTAGTGCAGAAAGAAAAGCTTAACAGGTATGAAACATGAACACAAGGCAGAGCATGTGTTTTATTTCATTTCTTTGTTTCTTGCTATAGCTAAAAAGTTAAACCTTTACCAAGTTCTGGCTCCTAATGCTTTCTCTCCTGTGGAAGAATTTGTACCCATTCTTAGAAAAACAGTATCATCAACTCTACATGAGGTATGTAATGAGGACTCTTTTCTTTTTCTCATTGTTTTCTTTTTTCTTTCCTTTTTCTTCCTATTGCTGCATTTTTCTATTTGAAATCAGTACTTTATAAGTCATGAAATTCTACAGGCTTTAATTGAAGTTTGAGTCACTGATTCAGATCAAGTACTTATGCATTCCTTAGAATAATTCAGGAAGGAATTCCATGTTAGTGTAGCTTATATAGGCTTCTGTAAACACACAGTTGTGTTATTTATCATTCTAGAAAGCAATGATTCAGTTTGAATGGTATGATGGAACTGTGAAAAATATCCATGTTGACCTGCCAGTGTTGTACAACTATCAGGTGAGTTGTCTGTAGTGATGTGGCCTTGTCGGGGCTAGATAATCATCTAGCTAGTTGTGCGCGTTGTGAAATGGTGAGGTCCAAATGTAGCAAGTTCTACATGATTGCCAAATGGCAATATTGTTCAGATGGTCACATTGGAAGCAATGCGTCTGAAGTTACTTTTTTTTTACCAAGAGTAGCATTTTAGCCTTAACGGTGCTCCTACAACACTCTTGCTGTGCATTTAGACATGTTTGCTAATGTGAATGTCAAAGACGTGAGATTTCAGCATGTTTTCTGCATAGCCAACTGGTTTTTAAGAGTCAAAGCAGAAACTATTTCTGCTTGCTTGATGGCAGGTTGTCATATCTTTGCTTTACTCTGAAGTGTCAGTAGAATCTGGGTATTTGTATTTCATGTTTTAACATATTCTCAGTCTTCATACTTAATGTGGATTCCCAGAATTGTGCCAACATAGTTTTTGAACTGTCTGTACCAGCGTATTATGCTGCTTTGCATTTGCCTTCAGCCCAGTAATTGCCAGAGTTTCTTCAAGAGGGTAGCAAGGCTGCTGCTAGAGTTTTGTCAAGTTTGCAGATGAATTAAGAACACTGTTAGGTGGGAGATGTTAGGATTTTTTGATATTTGCTAGGTGTGTTACTATATAGGAAATCTTAAAAATACTGGTGTACCAGGAGAACATTTAAACTGTACGGGGTATTGAGGGCCTTTGAGGATTTAATTTGCTCTTTTCAGTATAGAAGAAGTAGAGATACATACATACATATATATAATATATATGCAGATAACATAATGAAGGCCACTGGAATTTTTATAGACAGTAGCTGTTCTTGAAGATTTCCACATTGGTCAGAATGCAGATGATCAGAGTGTGGCCCAAGTTTAATGAAATAGAAGGTGCGTGCGGATATTTGCAGTCAGGGTGCGTTATACAGTGGTCTGTTCATTCTTTTTCTTTTCTCTCTTCTGTACCACTCCAGTAGCAGCCCTGACAAAGGGCTGTGGGAATGTTTCCAGGCAGGAAATTCTTTAAATTGGAAGAGGGGTGAGAAATCTGTAGAGTTCTATAGTTGGGTCAAAAAGGAGAGTGTAAAGTTTAACAAGCTGACGTGGAAGCAGCTTCTGGCTCCTTGATCAGATGCTTGTGTTCTGTGCTCCAAAAGTATGCTGTCTTGTAGCTTTATTACTGAATTCAGTGTCCTTTTCTAGCTTGATTTGCCCTCATACATAAGCTTGCAAAGGTCATGTTCTGTAGGATTTGGACAAATTGCCTTAATGTCTTCAAATTGATACTGTGTTAAAGAATAATATGTGTATGAAAATACTGTGTTTATTTTAAATTATGTGTTTTGTTATGAACACTGCCTAAAAATGCTATTGAAAAAAATGATAAGCTTGCAAAAAAGACCTTTAGACCCTTTGTTGCTTTTCTGTCATTGTATGTTCTTATGGACTATATTATCTTTACAAAAAATTAAATGTTGCTGTCAAAATGAATGAAAATCATTTATTTTTTCATTACTATGCTGTCATGTTACATGACATGCTACATGTTATAAGTCAATGCCACATTGCATTCGGTAATAAAAGACTTATTGAACTTTTTGTTTTTATCTTAAATTTTCTGTATTTAATCCATAGAAACTCCTTGTTAAAATGGTAAGAATCTATGAGAAAAGAATTGACTGGCTATCTGTTGCTAGCAGAAGAATATGGGGAAGTGTTTGTGAAAGGAGGTATTGTACTTTGATAGTCCTTTCTTTGTATATGGTTCTAGTGTCCAGCCTTTCCTTTACGCGTAAGTCAGCACCAAGGAACACAGGGCAGAAACCAGTTAAGATGTAAAGACAGTGGTTGCAGATATAATCAGTGTAAGCAGTCCACTTCTGAAAACAAATATTGATATTCAGCTTTTGTGATGATCTGTGAATGTAAAGAATCCAGTGATTATTGGTCAACACAAAATGGCAATTTCCATTTGACAGGTTGAGATTCTCAAGTTTGAGTTATCTAGCAAGTAAGCCCTTGAGGAATGTTCTATCATAAATCTCACATGAGCAGAACCTGTTGGCAAAAGGTAGTGTTTACAGTCAGCTTTTGAAACCCATGGTGTTAGTATTTATGCAAAGAGTTTTTCTGTACTGACAAAGCAAGTAGTTGGTACGTTGAAGCTCATTTTCTAATAAGAACTCATGAGAGTCATCCATGCTTTTCAGGAGTGTTTTGAATATTCCAAGTATAGAGAAGAAAGTGGACATGTTTAGGGTTCAGTAGCCATTATGGCACTACATGTGCTGGTACCCTGATTGTTGCATAGCTTAGGAAACATAAACCCATACAATGGTTTGGGTTGGAAGGGACCTTAAAGCTCATATGGTTCCAACCCCTGTCACAGGCTGGAACACCTTTCACTAGACCAGGTTGCTCAAAACCCTGTCCAACCTATCCTTGAACACTGCCAGGAATGGGGCAGCCACAACTTTTCTGGGCAGCCTGTGCCAGGGCCTCACCACCCTCAGAATTTTCCATTATTGTTACTAATGTTTTTTAATTCTCACCTCATGTTTTGCAGATTTTTTTTTTTTAATACAGATTCAGTGTTTATGCGTTTTGATACATAGCTAAAAAATACTTTCTCTGGCAAGTTAGAGTACAGGGATGGTAAGAATGTGTAATTAAGATTTGTTCTTTTTCTTTGATGAATAACATATTTCTTATCTAGGGTGGTTATACTTGTTGATGTATCAGTGACAAGCTCTCTGTATGTCATCCATATCCAACATTCTTTGCGACTTTTACTTGAAGAACAAATGTCAAATAAGGATTGCTTCAATATTATAGCGTAAGCAACTGTTTAAGGTTCTTTTGGAATAATTGTAACACGTGGCAATGAAAGAAGTATGCTGAAAGATTGTACTTGCTAATGGACATATTTTAGATTTTTTAATTGTATTGAACATTTTATGATGAAGAGTCAGTAAGAGTAGCACTGGTTTGTCGTTACTGGTAAAGTGTATGGATCAAATGTACAGAAACCAGATTAGTAATTAAAAATCACTGGTTTGGGTGATGCTCACTGGAACTGATCGTGTCATATGTGTTACAGTTTTTTATCCTGCTATTTTGTTCATAACAATGGCATTAATTAACATGTTAAGTTTTCATTGGAAGAGGATTTTGTTATCTCAGGTGCTGTAACTGAGAACACTGTTTACATTTTACAGTAACTCCAATACTTTCTATTATATAATAGTACTAAAATTCTGTACGGGACATTGGGAGTCAGAAACATATGGCACAGTTGCTGAACAGCAGCTGGACAGGTTTATGACTGACAGGTAAAAGGAAGAGACAGCAGCTCATGGGAGTTCCAAACCTGGTGGGAGAACAAAGCCCTTACCTCATGAGGGATACAGGCAGCATCTGAAGGTTGGGTTTTGTTTTTTTTGTTGCAGTCCTTCTGCTGAGCATTTACTAGCTCACTTCAGATACTATTCTTCAAGTAAAAATGTAGTCTGGCCCACTGCCTTGAAAATCTGACAGCCCCTGAGTGGTGGATAAATGTGCATAACTAAATGGTTTGAAATAGAAAGTAGTTAACATCAGGCAGCTTTACATTTGTAATACCCCAAATGAGAGTTCTCTTTTAAAGTCAGTTTCTTCTTTTTGCTTGTTCTAAAGCAAAATCTGAAAATTAATTGCTGTTGTTTTTCCATGAAAGATTTGGGAGTGATATTGTGCCTTGGCAGCTGGAACTGGTTCCTTCCCAACCAGAAAACTTACAAAAGGCTTGGAGGTAGGATCAAATAACTTTCCCATACATCTGAATTAAGTGATCATAGGTACTGTGACGCAGGTAGAACCAAGAAAGGGATTTGTGAACAGTTTAGAAAACTGATAGGTTTAAAATACTACAAAGATACGTTGCTGTGAATTGTTCTACAGTGATTATTCATGATGGTTTCTTGTGAAAACCACATTGTAAAGTTTAATATCTCGGTGAGTTTGTATTCTTTATGTATACAGAATATATATGTACACAGATACAGAAGTGTCTCTGTGAGATGCACAGGTGACATGATGAATTGAAAACTGATTCAAATCAAACTGGGATGTGAAAGCTAAACTGTATTTTTTTCTAACATACACTGGAAACAAATCCCAGGTTGCTTTTTGTGGAGTCACACCCTCAGTGTTTCATTACACCTCTGTCATTTCATTTTCTTTCCTGTAAATTCTGCTATATTACAATATTTCCACGTCAAAATAAGAGAGAATTTTTCCCTCTCTATGGTCCCCGTCTTACCTTAGAACCTAGTTGTCCATGGTGGCAGTACAGAAACTAGAACAAATAATTCGGGTCATTCTATAATCTAGTTTTGCTCTCTGTTAAAAATTTTATACTCCAGAGCAATGGTATTTAAGATTTTTAGTTCTCTTTATTGCTTTAAGCAGGAACAAAAGGTTTTGTTGCTTCATTCTTCAAACTTTTTTTTTTTTTTTAGGTGGGTGTTAAGCCTGCAGTGCAAAGGGAGTAGAAATCTCATGAGTGCACTGAGGAGAGCTGTGGAAATAGATTTCAAAGACAAGGATAAACACAAATCACAAGGACTTTACCTGCTGACTACTGGAATACCTGATCAGGAAACAGTAAGTATTATCACAGGGTTTGCAGCATTTCTGTAAGTTCCCATTTTTTGTTTCTTTTTCTTTTCTAGTCATCATAGCTTGTTGGCAAATATTTTTTTAAATGTCTGAGCCAGCACAGCTGTCAGGATCTTAAACTTCCATTTCTGCAGTTGCTTCTTGAGTGTTGGAGGTAGCAATTATTAATAATCTGTGAATTATAGCAATTATTAATAATATGTGAGTCATAGAAAATTCAAGAGGTGTTTTTAGGGTTCCCTTCCCACTCCAGTTCTGGCCATCATTTCACTGCAAATTTATGAGTTTAAAAAAAAACAACTCTGATTTCTTTTTTTTTTTTTCGTATGATATTACTTCCTTATAGCTCATGGAAACAAAGCCATGAAGAATTCTGCTGTGGTGTTTATAGTACGCTATGTAAAGCTCCTATTTTTAATAACAGTAATCCATTGCTTGGATATATGTTCATAGTGCATGTGCTCTGTGGCCTAGAGTTTCTGAACCTATGGTAATCCATCTGCAGTAGCTATGTGTGCACAGTAGTGTGTCTCTTGCTTTTGTTAACAAACTTCGGGAAATTCTGGGCAAACCTAAGAAATCATTAAAAGCCTATGTGGATAATAAAAAAACAAAGGGTACATACAGAAAGCCAAATGGATAGTTGCATCCCTACTACTTGAAGTCCATGGCCTGTGTCTTTGATTTCCATAGATACCCTGTCTTGGCTGCAGTAGTGCTGTCATTAGTAATAGTGACAGGTTTTGTGTCTATGCATGAATTGAGGAGGCATTCAGCTACTCAGAGTATGTTCCTGAAGTGAATTGCTCAGGTTGCAAGTATTTGTGTGTCAGTTCAGGAGTGAGTGAAGTAGATGGGAGCACATCTGAGCACTACTAACGTGTTAATGTTTTTCCCCTCCCCTCTGTGTTCCAGCACACAGTCAGTGCTTATGTGGCTGAGGTTTGCAGAGGTTTTGATTTACAGCTTCATGTCTGTCTGTTCAGTGTAATGGAGGAGGTTGACTCTAATGGGATCATTCCAGCCCGCTATGCTAACCCAACTGAAACTGCAATTGCTTTTAAAGAAATAGTACAGAGAGCCAATGGGAGATTTCATTGGTTTGGAGAAGCAGGTATGTGAAAAGGAAAGTCAGCACATACTTCTTTTTCATCAGTTAAGTAATATTTATTAATGCCTCCCCCATCAAGTAGTTTACTTTTTTTTAGGATGTGGTAGTATTGTACTAGCACTGGGATATAAACAGAGGTCCTAGTTTGATGGAAGCTTTCAGTTGTATTGCAGAATATTATAAAAAAGCCTTAATGCAGGAATTTGAATTTTTTTTTAAAATGTTTTAATTCCACTAGATATTTTAAAGATGTGCATTTAAAATATAGTTGCTAATGTGTTAGTTCCAGACTGCCTGGACCTAACAGGAAAACAAAGGCTTATAGGAAACAAAGGCTTTTTGATTCTTTTCATTGATAATTTGGCATGCTTTACAAATTGATGTATATTTTTAAAAATTATATATTTTGTACACTTAAAAGTTGATTAGCTTATATTTGATTATTAGGCATCTTTGAAAGTGATGATATCACTATTATTGTGTCTGAAATGGAAAAAGCAAGCAAGTACTCCCAAAAGGTATGAATTATATATATCTCCTTAAATTCTCTGTTTCTTCAGAAAAAAATCACCAGTGTTTGTTCAGCTGACAGTGCAGAAGATTGGACAAAATGAAAATCCTTGTAAGATGGGCAGGAATGCTTGAGAGTGTGAGAATAGTCACCACAGAGTAAATATGGCCTAGAAAGCAGTTGTACAATGGCACTGAAGTGATGGGTGTTGGAGTGGCCATGATTCCGTATCAAATACAAGGAGCTTACAGTTGAAGTGATTCTCCTTTTTGTTGCAAATCCTATGATGAATTCTTCTCAAATAGAATTGTTCTTTATAACTGTATATATATAAAATGTATACAGATGTATATATAAAGAAATATGTTAAAAAGTTATATATATTCTATAACAAACATAAAATATTATGTTCCTGTAAGTCACACTTCAGGGAGGGTTCATCAGTGGCACAATACCTTTGTTCAATTCCGAAATAATTGCTTTCTTAAATGTACTAGGGGTGTAGAACTAGACCGTATCTATATTATATGCCTATATATATTATATTTATATACTATATAAAGCTATCTGAGAAAGTGACTGAGGCAGTGTACCCAGCCTGGCCATTTGGTGGTTGTGCGTTACGAAAGTGTGGTTAGAAAGATATATGCAGCGAGATCTATGTCCAGAGGTCTATACGGCTTGTTGCATGCAAGTCTGAGTCACAGAAATCTTTTGTTTAAAAAGAAGAATTGGTTGATATTTAATGGGATCTTAAAATATTTTGTTGCCATTTAATAATTGCATATTCTTGGTTTATCATCTTCCAGTTTGTTCTGGTCTTTTTATTTTTATTAAAGTAATAAATACAGAATGGCTGGCTTTGAAATGTTATTGACTTATATTTCATGTATATGAATTACTAAATGCTGTGAACTTCCATTTCAGTGTGCATTCCTAGTGGAATCCTTAAAGCAACGTTCAGTAAATCAGTCTGTTAATACATTCATACCAGAAGGAGACCCAAATGTGCTTACAAAGAAAGAGAAAAGAAGGCCACAGAAGTTGCCATCTCCTAAACCCACAGCCCTCAGTCTGGCTAGAATGGTTTGAAATGGTCCTATTTTTAATATGCTGTATGTTTTAATTAGAGATCTTACCTGCCTGTCAGATGCTGCGCTTTGTGAGAGAAGTGCTCAGGCTGAAAATTTGCAGGAATTAAAACAGCACTGTGAGGGTACCCCGAATTGACACTGTAATTCAAATTCAAAATGCTACATAAACAAAAAAATACATCTTATTAATTCCCACTAAATAATTAATTATAATGGAACAACATTGCAGTGTCTAAAATTGTCTAAATAATCCCTCTTCTGACTTCAAATATTTAGTGTTTAATGAAAACAAAGCAGAAATGTGCTTTACCGAATTACATCTATTTTTCAAGTCCTTCTAGAAAGTACTGAATTTTTTGGTATGCTGCTCATTTCCAGATAAGACAGCTGCAGCTGAGTAGCATGCCTTTGGCCACACAGAGAGACAGCATGAAAACTAGAAATAGGATTCAGGATTTGTTTCCTGCCTGCTGTGCTGATTGCCATGGAGTTCCATTACTGAGTTTGGGATTTTGCTGATGTTTTCCTTGTTAATTTTGACTGTGTGCGCATCTGTTCTGAGTAGCTTTGCTATCTGTAATATATACAAATATCCGGTGCCAGCGCATACCACTTCAGTATAGAAACTACTAGATAAGAACTTCCTATTGCAGAGAATGTAGTTAACTTTTGACCTGGAATTTTTAGGTCTCATCTTTGAAATGGGAGTGACACCTTAAATGTAGGCATGTTCATGTGTCAAAGAACTGGTAGGTAAGCTCAAACAGGTCTTCCATGCTATTTTATCAAGATCAGTATATGCTCAACACTTCTTCACAAATGCAGGAAAAAAGTAATCACTCACAGATGTGACAATGTAGCATTTTTTTACAGGGATTAAACTTGTAGGAAACTGATACAGGTTTGTCTGTAGACGTTTGGGGATATTTCTAGTTTGTTATGTTTTATAGTATGTTATGTTGGGAGCTGGACTAGATGACATTTGATGGTCCCTTCCAACCCAAACATTTCTATGAATCTGTTACATATAGTATGTTATTTTACATTAGATGTCAGTTACTTGAAGTCTCTATCACAGCAAAAGTCTGAGCCTAAAATAGGGTTAAACAAGTATTCATATTGTTTAACAGACTGCTTATCCCCTAGAGGGTTAACCCTAGAAATTTCTATACCTAAAGTAAAAACAAGCGATGTCAGAGCTAAATTTCAAATATTCAGTAGAACTCTGTAGAAACTATATAACACTGCCATTACCATACTAGACTGCTCCTTCAAGTTGCAAAAATGGTCCAGACTCATCTGCCTGGAGATGTTAGTCTTTACTTTTAAGGCAGGAGATGAAATTGGCAAGAGCAATTAGAGTTACTTAACCTAGCAAGAAACAGGTCATCATGGCAAGTGCTGACTTGTCAGAAGAGCCAAGCAGGAATCAGAACAATGAAGGGTAGTTGTAGTTCTGAGTAATGACATTTTGACTGAAACACGTTTTAATTGCCTTTTCTAAAAATTATTATTACTATATGTGCTTATAGTATATTAAAGACAACCATGATGCAGAGAGAAATGCTTCCAGAAGAGTACAGGCATGGTGTCCTACTAGTGCCAAAGCAGAAATTCCACCAGGTCTGTATAGATTAGGGGCTTTTTGTCTTCGATTTGTTTTGTGGTTTGCTTAAAACACAGTATTAAATTAGGGATTTAATTGAAGTTTTTAGAAACACTTGCAATTGTAATGCTGGGGATGTGTTGGGGAATTTTGGTTTGTTTTTGTAAAGTCCTTTGAGATCTTGTGGTCAAAGCTGCTCTAAAGAAAAATAAGGATGCAGATGATTATGGAGTATTTTTTTGCAGGTGACTTTAAAAATCAGGTTTTTTTTTTAAGTACTTTGATATATAGAAATTTTGCATTTGTTTTCAAATGCAGAACTGTGTATGAAATGCTTGTCTGTGGGGCTGGGGTTGGTTGATTGTTTTGTTTTAATCCACAGTCACATCTGAATCAAAGGCCTGTGATTTAAACCTCAAGCTCTCAATACTGCTTTCTTCATTTTCTTAACTAGGTCCAGTATACCAAAAGTATCCAAAGGTAATGTGCATAGGAAAGTCTGTTCCCTCTGTTACATTGCCAAACAAAGAGGAAATCTGTTCAAGCAGAGAGGTACTTTGCCCCTTACTAATGAAATGCCATTTGAGAATTATCCATATGAATTAATGTGAACACGTTAATTGTGATTCCTTACAATGTATTGTTACTTAATCTGTTTTACTATTTACTAGCAACCAGTTGCTTCATCTGTTTGTCTTACCAGTGGCTATCCAAGTACAGTATTAAAAAGCTTAAACTGGAATTGCCCCAACTGCTGTTTGGTCCCGGCTGTACTCACCGTCAGAAAATTGTGGCATCGCTGCACAAGAAAGTGTCAGCAAAATACTGCACAGTCTTCCCTAGTGTGGAAATTGATGTAAGCATTTGCAGACTTCATCTGCCTACATCATTGAAAGGTTTTGTGTTTAAGACAATGCATGTTGATCAGCATTTGTGGCTTGCTAGTGTGATATTCCCTTCACTCTTCCCTGGTTGTCTGTCTGAATCATGTTTCTGTTAGAAAGCTAGAGAAGGTTTCTTGTGGTGAATAAAAGATCATTTAGTATGTTTGAAGTGGAAAATGCATGGAATCTGGAGAATGCATCTCCTCTTTTCATACAGTGTGGAAAACAATTTTAAAATTTTAAGTAAAGCTTTTAAAAATTATATGTGAGTAAAAACTGGAAAAATGTTGCATTGTTAGGGTTTGTGCACCACCTGGGGAGAAGCACAGAAAATTAAGTCCAGGATACTATTGCTCTGTTATACCTACAAAAATGTCAGAGATAATGCAGCTGGCTCACCTCTCTAGTCAAATTTTGTTGTTCAGCTCAACTGGCTGAGATGAGAACAAGGCTTTCCTCATTTGGGTAAACCCACATAGCAACAGAGTCACAGAAATTTTTTTACGCTCTTTCATAGAAGTGAAGACAAACCCCCCAAATCTTGATTTTTCCAGGGAGTTGTGAAACATCTGCAGTTTCAACCTAAAGAACTGGAAATCTACACTGAACAACTGGAGAAAGTGTTGCGGCGATATATAGAAAGAATACAGTGGCTTCTGTCAGGTACTAGTGTGCATCTTGTGTATAAAGCACAGTTGAAACATACATAAAATATTCTTGTCTACTGCTTATCATACAATAAATCTGAATATAAATCTGGACCTCAAATATAAATAAAAATAATTGGTTTTGCATTTCATTGACTTTTTAAAATGTATTTTTATGAATACAAGAACACAAGAGAATTCATTGTCTGTGTAGCTGAAACATCAAGCTTGCTGTGAAATACTTAGGGCTATGATATAAACTTCTCCTTTTTGTATGTTGTGTTCAGAAATTTAAGGTTCCTGGTGTCAAAAGCTTTGTATCCATGGAATATATACAATAACATCAACAAACAAAATTAGCTTTAAAGTTTCTTTTGCTAAGAATGTGCTCTGCTGGTGAAAAGTATTTTGATCCCTCTCTTGCTTGTTGAACTACCTAGCTGCACACAGATTAGAATTTATTTTGTAGAAATATGCCTAGAATAACCCCTACAAACTAAAGATTTTACAGTATGCTCAATAAAATAATATGTTCAATAAAATAAGCCTATGTAATGACAATTAGTTTTAATGTTCTGGCCCAGGAAGCCGAAGATTGTTTGGTACCATTTTAGAAGCAAATGTCTGTATTTTGATTGATACATCTGGTTCCATGGACCCATATTTGCCACATATCATGAAAGAACTTACCTCCCTTATCTGGGAACAGCTGAGAAAAAATAAAGTCAGGTACGATGAACTGCTGATAAAGACTGAAATCTGCACTACTTATTATGTCATAAGATTACTTAATAACAAATAATACAGTACTGAAAAAATACAAGTAACTAAGATATGTTGGTACATAATACACATGTGACATGAACTGCTCTTTCTGTTCTTTTTAACCAACTTTCAGTTCTGAGCTCTTTAAGATTTGAGCCTCATTTGCCTGATGCTGTTCATCCTTTGGGCTCAGAATACCCATAGATATTCTGTTCATGCAGAATGAGATATGCTTTCTGACTCTCCTAAAGCTGAAGACTTTAATCCAGTATTAGGCTCTTGGGTTTTGTGGGGAAGAGAAGTTGGTTGGGTTTTGTGTTTGATTTTGTTTTGTTTTTTTCCTAGTGGGTTTGCAAATTTGTTTGGTTTATTTATTTCAAAACTGGCTTATCTGAAGTGACTGATAATATTGATTAGGGTTTAATGTTGTGGGCCATCTTTCTCCTTAGGTTTAACTTGCTGAGATTTGCCGAAAATACAGAGACTTGGAAGGAGTGTCTTGTAGAGGCAACTGACGAAACATGTCACAGTGCTGTGCAGTGGGTGTCCACATTCCACGCTGATGGTAATACATGCACCCTTATGGCTTTACAGGTTAGTAAATTGTATACTACATTCTGGCGAAGACGCTGTGTCTTAGTGATATAACACTTTCATCTGACTGGTCATGGTTTAGGAAAGTTATTTGGTCAAAACATACAGCATTTTTACATGCAAAACATTAATGGATCTAGAATCAAGCCACTGTTTCTGTCCTCAAGGCTAGTAGATACTAGAATTCATTACTCATACTGAGTTTAAGAAAAATTTGAAATAACAGTAGTTGCATTAGTATTTGTTTTCAAATACTAGAGAGAGAAAATAGCTCAAAGTGATGCTAATGCACAGCTGTGGCAGTGAGATACTTGCTATGAGCCAAATGGGGATTTTAAAGAAGTGGTGTTTGCTGGAATTTCATGAGCATTGAGTACACAATCTTTGAACTTCAGTAACAGGTGAATAAACTTTTCTCTTTTAGAAATTTAGTAGTAGTAATAATTTAAAACAGAGACTGAAATAACTTCGAATTTCATGAGATTTAAAATGTTAATAAAAAAAAATGTTGCCTTAAATGCATGGTTCTTCTTTCAGACACCCTTGGAGTAAATTTTATGGAATTCATCATGAATCAAATCAAGTAGAACTGTAAGGCATGTCTGTATTAAAAAAATGTTCACAGAGTCAATTACTGTAGCAGTTTTCAGTAATACAAAAAGGCCAATTCCCAGTGACCCTGATTTGCAGACATTGAGCATCTTTAATTCTTACAAAATGTTACGCTAAAGCCTTCTGTTAGCAGTTCTCCAAAACCCGTTAATTTGCTTATTTCAAGTTTTTGGTGATGTTTTTCTTAGGAATATATTGCATTATGCTACAGATTATCTACTTGGTTATTTTTAAAATTTATATCCTTATTTTTCCATATGAAGTGAAAAGCCAACATTCATTTGATTAACGAGTGGTAAATATGAAACAATACTAAATCATTGGAATAGTGTTTTCATTCTTAACTTTTCATATAAATGTACTAATTATTTATTTTCTACTTTTCAGAAGGGTCTCAGTTTCCAAGGTATAGAGGCACTGTACGTATTGACTGATGGAAAACCAGACACCAGTTACAGTCTGATTTTGACAGAAGTTGAAAGATTGAGAAAGAAACAAGATATTAAAATTCACACTATTTCTTTTCACTGTGCAGACAGGTATATGATACTTTGCAAGAACAATAAAAACTTTAGAATTAGTTTATTGTCAAGCTGCTGGACAACATGCTCAGTTCACTGAACGGTATGGTTGTCATTTTTCAAGCCATTAAAGGGGGATGTAGTAGAGTGCTCGATACATAGAATTATTGGATCTAAGTTGAAAAAATCAACTTAAAAGTATTGTAATTATGAATATTTTGGGTTTCTTTATTTGCATATCATTTGATTAACTGGTCAGTAGCCAGTAACTATCTGTTCAGGTTATCTGCTAGTGAGGGAGAAACATGTCACTTCTGATGAAAAGTTGTTCTTTTGCTGTTTCTTTCCAAAGAAATCTGCTAGTTAATTGTGGATATTTTAGTGTCCCGTTTTAGGATGGAATCAGTCCTTGCAGCTTACTTGAAATTAATGGCTGTATGACTATTTTTGACTTTGCAGTGCTAGTGCTTGGGAGACAGGACTCTAAAATAATGATGTATAAATGGCAGTACAAGTGTGTGACTCTTAGCAGAGTCTCCTGGCTTTCAGTTTTCTCCCCATATGTAAAATATGAACTGCCCTTCACCTGCCAGCCTGGCTTCTGGATTTCTTGATTTACTTTAAATTTTGGTTCCATTGCTACACTGAACGTTGTGTCCAAAAATAGCCTGTTACGACAGCTAAGCAGTGTGTATTCCACATTAACAACTGTTAATGAGAAATGATGCAGTGGTTTATAGTCATGTCCTCCAAACCATTTGTTTTGGTGTAATATTTTTTTGAGGAATTCTTAGAAAGTCTTCTTCTATTGCTGTTGCTTTCAAAGAAATAATTTTCCTTAGTAACTTAGTACTTTGTTGTTAACAGAGGAGCTAATGAATTTCTGAAGAAGCTTGCTTCCCAAACAGGAGGGCGCTACCACTGCAGTTTTGGAGATGTGGATGGACAATTAGCAGCACACAGAATGTTGGCAGAGGGGTTTGATGATGAAGATGTATGTTAAATGGATTGGTTTTGTTGGGTTTGGTTTTGCTTCATTTCAGCTTAGTTCTTTACTAATAGTCACACTTCATTTGAAAAGGAAAAATCATGAGAAAAATAAATAGAAGATTCATAAGATACTTCACATTGAAACTGAAAGGAGACTTTTGAATATCTGGCTTTGCCTCTCTGCTAGCTGCCTTGGCCAGGTGATGAAACCCATGAAAGAATTACACAATGCAGCATAGTTTTTGAAAGAGAAGCAAAAAAACCCAATAATAATCTTGCATTTGGACACTGTGGATTTTAAGTTAACTTTAGCTTTTACTGTGCCTTCTTAGCCTTGCTATCTTGTATTTCATTTATGTAATTGTAAAATCCTTACACTGTTTGTAGCACTTCAGTTCTGCAGCAGGAAACCTCGGGGATTGCCAGAGCAGAAGAATATGTTAGTGAACAGAACCATGTTCAATCCAAAGTTGCTCTACTCTCCCCTTTTAAGACCAAGACTTTCTCTGCAAGTAGATAGGAGGAGGGAGATTGACAGTTTAGGCTCAGGTAATTAAGTTGGTAGAAATTGAAAATAATAAATAGGTGCAAAATAAAGAAGAATATTTTAATTCTGTTTTCAGGATCCAGTTTTCCCGTACTTTGAAGGAGATGATTTAAAGAAGCTTACTCAAGAAGTAGCAAAAGCTAGAGGTTTCTTAAAGCAGGCAAAATCTTTGAGGTATTAAGAATTTTTCAGTAATTGCTTTTGTATTTCATGAACGGAAGACAACAATATATGACTTTGTGTCTGATATTTAAAAAGGAGTCACTGTTTCTTTCCTTGTGCTGTCAATTTTAGTGGGTTTTTTGAGGCTTAGAAATGATATGCAAGGAAGAGGGACTTAGTTTTAAGGTTTTACACGATTAGCTACCATCATAGTAGAGGATCTGAGCAGATTCTAACGTATTAAAGTTCAGGGCTGTTGTTTTCTCAGTTATTCCTCCATTTCTTGCGTCAAAGCGAAATTACATTAAGCTGTTCCTCTCCTTCCTTAGTTCTCTCATTTGCCAGATCAATATGTTTCTCTTTGCATGGATTATTAAAAGAGAAAATTGTCTCTTGTGATGTAATGTTCTTTTTAGAAGAACATCTTTAGAACATCTTTTACCTCTTCCTTTTTTTTATGACTTCTTACTTAGAAATACAAATTGCTTTCATTTTCCAAAATCTTTTTGGGCTCATCCTGATTTATCTAACTGCATCATCGTCTATTCTCTGTCTGCTAGAGCTATATTCTCTGCATGGAATAGTGTGAGATCTTTCTTCTGTTGTCAGACAATCCCTTCTCAAACCATTTACTTTTCAAGTTACCATCAGTCTCCCTTTCTTTTTGCCCCTAAAGACCTGTACATTTTCTACTAGCCTTTTTCCTGGGAAGATTCCCTAAATCTTCCACTTCACTTCTCTTATATTTCCTGAAGCATCTGACAAATTAATTTTTCTCAGAAAGATCTCATCTCTCAATCTCAGACTTTTTCTGCTTTCTAAATAATTTGACTCTCCTTTTCCTTTCTCTGTTAAGTCTCAAGCCTACCGGAATAATTTGTTCTGTTACAGAATCATAGAATAGTTAGGGTTGGAAAGGACCTTAAGATCACCTAGTTCCAACCCCCCTGCCATGGGCAGGGACACCTCACACTAGACCATGTCACTCAAGGCCCTGTCCAGCCTGGCCCTGAACATTGCTGTGGATGGAGCATTTACCACTTCTTTGGGCAGCTTGTTCTAGTGCCTCACCACCCTCACAGGAAAGAACTTCTTCCTTATAACTAGTCTGAACTTCCCCTGTTTAAGTTTAAACCCATTACCCCTTGTCCTATCACAGCAGTCTGTGATGAAGAGTCCCTCTCTGGCATCCTTGTTGGCCCCCTTCAGATCCTGGAAAGCTGCTATGAGGTCTCCATGCAGCCTTGTCTTCTCCAGGCTGAACAGCCCCAACTTTCTCAGCCTGTCTTCATACGGGAGGTGCTCCAGTCCCCCGATCATCCTCGTGGCCCTTGCCTGGACTTGCTCCAAGAGTTCCATATCCTTCTTATGTTGAGGACACGAGAGCTGCACACAGCACTCCAAGTGGGGTCTCATGATAACAGAAGGGGAGTGTCACCTCCTTTGACCTGCTGGTTATGCTTCATTTGATCCAGCCAAGGATACAGTTGACTTTCTGGGCTGTGAGTGCACAATGTGTCTTCCCCTTTCCTTCTTTACTGTAATTTTTAGCTCCCTTCTTTCTGCATAGAATAAGAACATGGTGCCAACACTCCTTAGGTTTGTCTCCCTTTCTTTTCTTTTCCTCATCTTCTCTTCAGCATCCTCCCTCAACATGAGGTTTCCTTTTCCGTTAGCCATCGTATAACAGGTAACAGTAAAATGTGATGCCAGACAGAGGTATGCGAGTGGACTCTAATGTGCTAGTTTCCTGGAAGCAGCATAGCCCTGCTGGCACTGCATGCCATCTGTATCTCAGCAGTCTGAATTAGCTCGGATTGCACACCATTCCATGCTGCTTCTGGTATAATTCAGAGTTAGTTCTGATACCTGCCTAGAACTGGAGTAAAGGACAGTTAAATTGTGTCATCCTACCATTCATTGTTACACTTCCAAAATGCTAATCCAAAACCAGAAAGTACCATTTCAATAGTAATAGCAGGCAAAAAAGCTTTAAAATGCAATATATCTCCTTAATGAAAAGATTTTCTGTCACACAAGTACATGGCTAAACAAAGATACGAAGGCACTATATGTCTCTGTGAAAAGCTGTGTAATTCTTTAGATTTTGTTTTTCTTTCAAACAGGTTATTACTTCAAAAATGGTATATAAACCAAAAGGACAATTCTGGCTTTTAAAAAATGCTCAGGTAAATACCACAAATAGGTGATAGTTTATGTATTTCAGTAGAAGGATAATATCTCATAACCCTAATGTAAAATATATTAATTTCCAGCAGTGACTTTCTGCAAAGTTGAAAACATTTGTAATGATTTTAGCTCTTAGCTGAGCTAGCCCACAGTGTAGCTTTGTACACAAAGAACAGTTCAAAGGAACTATGTCGTAAAAGTAGGAAGGGAAATGTGTATTTGTAGTTATTAATGGTTTAGCTCTTTCAAAGAGCAAACAGCTAAGCACATGAGAGGGTTAGGACCAGATGTAATGGCTGTAATAACTATTGTTACATGGGATGCATGATTTATCAGTTAAATGAACAAGGCTGATTGAAAAAGCCCCCACAAATAGTAAAGACAGTCTCAGCAAACACAGAACTATTGTTACAAAGTTGTGGGAGAAGCAGCTGGACAAACTAAACCTCTGGCAGAGCCAACCTGCTTTAAAAATTACAGGAAAAGAGATACTGCTGGATGGAAGTACTTTTCTCAGCATTAAGCAAGACGGAAGCATTTGTCACAGAGCTGTTTGGGAGGAAAAGGTAGACATGCAGACAACTACAGAGAGTTACTCTAGAGAACTTAGGCCTGCCAAGATACTCATCAAAGAACTGGGTAAGGCAGAGATGTAGTGAGACTGGTTTTTAAATTCTTATTTCTATAGCTGAGGTTTGTATTTTGGTTTATAATCATTGCCCAGTCATTCAAAGAGAAGGGAAAAAATACTTAGACCCACTGGTTAAGAATGCTTGCTTTCTTCCTGGAGAATGGAATCTGGAGCCTGGTCAGGTATGTGCAGAATTCAGCACATAAAGGCTGATCACTAAAGAGAGGTGCTTGGAGAGGATACAGATATATAATCACCCTGTAGCAGCAAGAAAGTTGTTACAGGCATATAGAGACAGAGGCTACTTTTCCATGGCCATCTCTGTCTTTCAACCTTCCAAGGTAAACTATTGCTTGTAGAGTGTATAGAAAGACATACTTGTAGAATGATTAAATTAAATATTTCCTTACATGTAAGTAAGGAAAACTGAAAGTTAATCAAGTTAATTTATACTAGTTTTCCATTACCATTTTGCTAAGGGTAATGGTGAGCCTATGCAGTTTATGTATTTTGAATTGTATTTTTAAAACTATTCATGTGCTTGACTTGTAGGATTAAATTTTAGATGAAGAAAAGATGGAAGAAGTTTGGAGTGGTACCACTAGCCTGCTTCCTTTCAGAGTGTGCTTAAAGCTTACAGCTTCAAGGAGAAAGAGGGAAGATGTATTCTTTGTTGTCTCAGCTTCTGGAAGAAGTTACAGATAAGTGCTGCTGACTTTGTAGGACTCAAAGTAAATCAAGCCCTGAACACTAAAGGCTTATGTTTAAACATATGTAAGAGGATATTTTTCAATATAACTAATGCAAATTTTAAAAGTGTATGTGTATTTTTAATGTAATTAGTAGTTATGCAGGGTCACAGCTTTTGTTTCTCTTCTATTCTGCTGCATCATACTAATAATTGCTTCAATCAGTGGTATGGCCAAGATAACTTTTTTGGCAGTTGGTTTGAGACTCCTTTGCTGGTGCTCATTATCCCTAACAGATGGGACAGGTGGCTGTGATACTAGAAAGAGAATTCTTTGTGCCAGTTTTGTGTCAGAAGTCTAAGAAATAACCTTAGTGCAGAAAAAAGGCTTGGATTGAACGTTTTTGCCAAAGAAGTTTGCTTATACTTATTTCACCACATTGTTTCTTGTGTTGGCAGTAGAGAAAGCTTTAGAGTTGGTAGCTGAGAAATCATCAGACATACAAATAAGCAATGTCTTGTTGCTGATAAAGCCTGGTTATATTTGGTTGTATAACCAGACACTGGCAGTCTTCTAAGCAATTTTGTTAGGTTCTTATATGTTTCCTGTCCTAAAAAGATTAAAAATGTTTGCTAGTACCATATAAGAAAATGAAGTTTAACCTAACTACAGTGATAAAGCATATATTTTTCTAGTTGATTTATAAATATGAAATGCACTTTGCTTTTTTACTGAGAAACTCTGCAATGACAGCTCATTGCTATTTTGTAGATGTTTACTGTTGTCTTTTAGAGGGTTAAGAGTTCATCTCATTTGTTTAATGTATGTAATATTTAATAAAAATGGATTCAGACTGCAAAATTCAGACACTTGATCTGAATTTGTTTAGGAGCCATTTGCATGTCTGAGTGCCAGCTGATGGGAATGAATGGGATGTACCTTCATATGGATGATATCTTTTATGTCCCTCCATCTGTTTTGCCTCCCTAAGGAATTAAAAATTTTCTACCATAAAAGGCTCTTTTTAGTGTTGTATGTTCAGCAGCTGACTCCTGCATTCCATGTTAGTACCAGCCTACTGTGGACTACTGCGTTTAAAATGGTGTTTTGTGCTATTCAGCACCACGTCTTGTGGCATATATGTTAGCATATATGTTGGTACATGTGTAACTATTGAGATGCTTTGATATGAAAATGTTAATTGTAAATAGGATCATTACATTTTCATTTGGGGTATGTAAATATTAAATGATGAAATATACTTGTGCAGGTATGTTAAATTACATCAGAGACTTCCTGTGAAATAAGATAATGCACATGTCAGATTTTGCAAATGTGGATAAGCATCAGAATCTGTCTGTGTTGTTTAGACTGCATTCTGACAAACTTCTCATTTACAGCCTTTTGTTTTTCCCTGTGTAATATTTGGTGTTCAGAGATTTTACTCATTCAAAACACAGTGTCTCTGTAGACTGATCGTCAGTGCATCTATCCTAAATTCATGGCAACCTACACTAATGCTCACCCCATTACTCAGCTGTTCTGGTGTAGACTGGTCATTTGTTTCTGTGGGTAGAGCATAGCAAGTTTCTCTGGTTCCCTTCAGCATGCTCCCAGATTTGCAGAAGGTGTTAGGAATTCAGGAATCTTCTTTTTGCTGGTGGTGTGAGCTCAAGGGGGTTTTAAGTTCAAGAAAAATGCAACTGAAAAGCAAGGAACAAATGTTGATGTTAGAATCTGTGTAACCACAGAAGCTATGAAATAGTTGGATGTTACAGTATTTAGCCATTACATCCCGTCCTTAATTTCTTTGCAAGTGTTTCCAGGCTGTGCAGCCTGTCTCTGTGCTTCTGAAGCCTTTGTCTTGCTTGACAGGCTGCTGAGTCCTGCTATCTATTCAGAGCAGCTCCTTCCTTTAAAATATAGTTTCTGTCTCCTAGAAACTCCCATCCTACCTGCTCCCATCAGTTTTAAGGAGATGGTTCAGTTCTGATGGCCTGACTAGTTGAGTGCTCTGTTTATGACTTTTCAATGTTGGTCTGTCAGGTATATGTCATTTGCTTCCTGGAATGCATTCACTGTATTCATGACATAATAAAAGAGGAGTTTTACAATTAACAAAGATACATATTTTTTCTGGCAGGTTGTTTGTAAGTCGTGTCATTGCTATGACTCACTGAATATGTTGATTTGCATGCAATGAATTAAACAGCCAAACCAGTTGCCCTTGAAGTATGTGTTCTGCCACCTATCAGGAGAGTGCTGTTTTTGCAGCAAGAATGGGTAACTGTGAATAGTTTTCAGTTAGAATCATAAATTCTGCCCAGAATTTGGTAGGTAGATTAGGCTGACCTTGTAAGCCACAGTTTATATGCTTTCAATGATTTGGGCTGCCTTTGTCATTGTGACCTCAGTTTATCTGGTACCAAAACTCTTCCTTAACAGAGAAATAACTAGCAAACGACAAATCTGTCTTAGAAGCTTTTTTCTTTTTCCTACTTTGAAAGTTCTGAAGCTTATGTTAAAAATTTCTGGCTTAATAACAGTAGAGATGAATGGATATTTGTAAATTAAACTTGGTAGAAACTATCACAAGTTTTTAAATGGTATCTGTTTGGCATAGTGCAAAACAGATCCTAGTCTTCCATCCATCCTAAGTCGTCTCCCATGCTTTTTTAACTCCTCCAATGTTTTTTTAGGTGTGAAAACAAGCCATGTAGTAGTCATGATGATTTGTACTTCTCTCTTCCTGTGCAATAACTGTTAGAAAACCTTTAAATTAAAATGAAACCTATTAGGATTGGTCTTCAATAATCTTTTTAAAGCCCATGTATATATATAGCTCCTGTGGCTTCCTTGTTTCCTCTGCGATTCCTGTATGTAAGAAGCCAAGCTGTCATCCCTGCTCATTATATAGAAACATGCTGTTATTCAATACAAGTTAATGCAGTATTTTTGTTTATGATGCATTTGTTTTCCTTCCCTTCAAATATTGCATAAACTGTCTCCTTCTCTAGCCAGACCTGAGAGAGAGCTGATAAAGGGCATATTCATTGTTGCTATGAGAATTTGCTTTGTTTCTTCCTGTGATTCCACCCTGACGTGGCAATGCAGTCTCACAGTTATCATTTCATTTGACCTGTAAATCAGTCTGTGCAGCATGCGAAGCAACTAGGAATGCAGAGTAAATGAGAACAACATAACTGGAAAAGCATTTTAGATGACACATTCCAAGGCTGTGCTTTGAAGTGTTTGTGTGTGCTTTATTCCTCCCATGAGGGAATGGTGAAATATGCAGAATCCTTACACAAATAAATACACAAAGACATAGGAAAAAGGAAGGAATAGATTGAGGATGTTTATGTATGTTAACGAAGAACTGAGGGATTTAAGGAGAAAAGCAAAAACACATCTAAAGTGCTAGATACTTTTGGTTTTAGAAACACTGTATCTGGTAGTATTAAAAAGAAAAAGCCATTAACAGATGACTGGATTTAAGAAAAACAGAAAAAGCAAAATATCTTCTCTACTAAATGTACTTTTGGAACTTTGTTAGTATTATATTAAACAGAAATGTGTAATTAAATTGTTATACAGAGAAGAACTCTTTACAAGAGGTACTGAAATGCATGGTGATGAATGCTTAGTATCTTTCTGTAATGAAAAAATGAGAGGGAGCTTACTGCCCAAAGGATCTTAACTTAGTCCTAGCATACAGTTGTTGTTTTGCTGTATTAAGCATCGAAAATATGCCTTTTGTCCAATAACAGGAATAAGGATCTGCATCTTCTTTTCCCTTCTGGCATACACTTACAGTGTGACATGGGTAAGTTGTTTTGCCTCTGTATCTTACTTTTCTAATTTAGCAAAGAATATGAAGAACATTGTGTTATGTAAAGTATTTAATGTTGCATTTGAGCAATGCATACTTGGGGTATGTAAATTAAATCTGTTGTTGCATTAATATTGTGTTGGGGAAATTTTTTAAGGACAACTTCATTCCTTAGAAATATTTGATATGGGCCAATATTTAGCATTTGATTGTATGAAAAGTAAATATTCTTAAGTGTCCTTTTCCAAATTCAGATCCCATGATTTCTCTTTTTGAAGCAAAAATTCTAAGCACAGTGAGATATGTTGTTTAGAAGAGAGTTCCATTATTTTCCATTAACATTGCAAGGCCTTCTGATTTAAATGCTTTTTAACATTTTCTGTCATTTCTTACTTAAAATGTGAATATCTCACTATTGTGACTTCAGTTCTCTCAGCTCTCTGGTTTAGACTCAGTCCTTGTTAGGAGGATGATTGTTTTTGTAGTCACAAAGAGCTAAATACTTTTAGTCAAAAGTACTTACACCCTACAACAGATATGTTCAGACTTCTTTGGGGTTGCAGAGAGCATCAGCTCTCTGGTATGCTATCCAAACGAGTCTTACCACTATGAGTTCATACGATTGCATCAGTACATATGATTGGGCATCTGGATGTGAACAAGTGCATAAGGAGATCTACAAACACATGATGAGCTTAAACAACTCTACTAATTTACAGCTTAGATATAGAATTTTTAATAAGACAGATGCTATTTTTATGCTACACTTATTTCAGCAAAATCCTATCTTTGAGATAGCTTTAAAAGAGAGCTTAGTCTCTTAAGCTTTTCTGCTGTTCTTATGCCCTTGGGCACTGTAGAACTGCCTGTGACTCATGCCAAACATCCGGCTGTCATTTTAACTCGGACCTCTGGCTAGCTTTTCATGCTTTGGTTAAGGCTTCTTTCTGAATAGTGTCTTCCACAGAATTAAAACCCCTCATCGAGGTTTGCATTACCTCACAGCTGGAATATTGCTCCTGTTCTGTGACCTGAAATGCACACCTATGAAGTTAATGGGACATGCTGAATGAAAGGGCCAAAGACCCAGTCTCCACACATGTGTCTTCTTGGTCATGGTCTGGACCTCCTCACTGTGGTCCAGTACCCAGCACTGGTGCCCATAGAATTAGCATAGGAATGAGTCTTTTCCTTTGTATGCCGGAGAACAGGTAGTGTCTTCTCTTTTTTATGCCAGGTTCTTCTTACTCAATTCAGATTTATCAGTGCATCTATCAGCTTGTGATTTCAAACTAACTCATGTAAGCTTACTAGGTTCCTCTGTGAAACAGTGCAATGACATTTCAACATGGCTTTACAGTCTGGATGTAAGTAACATTTTGATAAGCTGACATAACATTTCAGAAATGTGGGCCTTCTCCATGAAATAAAGAAGTAAACTCGCTGACACCTTCCTGTTGTATTTTATGCAGTCATCTCCTAGAAGCACTGCATATTTTGTTTATTTTGGTGTACCTACATGAGCTGAGTGATTTTAGAAGAAAAAGTAGAAAAGGGCTGTATAGAGTGATTCAAGACCAAAAGCAAGTTTAAATCCTGATTTAACAGCTTTTCTTGCAACTTCAGCTTCTGTTTCTTTCAAATGGACTTGGCAGGATGCAGTGAATGACATAAGGCTACCTCTCTTCTTCATTAAAGATAGGAGAATAAGTGTAACAGGAGAGGTACAAAATACCAGTTCTGAAAGCTCTTCTGAGGTGTTTCCTCTTGGCTAAGGTGGAACCTAAAGCCAACTTAAAATGCTCTTTGCTGATTTTCACTGAGCAGTGAGGTATCGATATGCTATGAATAAGCTGCCAACAGCTTTGACTTGTGCAGGACTTCTGTCGTAGTCCAGAGACAGAACAGCTACTTTCTTTCTCCGATTCAATAGTAAAAGCTATCAGTGCTGTGGACAGCTCGTAACAGAGAATTTGGTATTCTTGGGGTTTTATTCAGCTGGGTTTTCACTTACCTGGCAATCTGAGAATTAACTTGACAGGTTCAAAGATTCTAGTCCTAATGCAGACTACAGGAACTTAAATATATAATATGTTATGCTAATATATATTTGCCTAAGTGTCAGCTTGAGTTCTTGTCAGCACATGAACATTAAATTACATTTAAATGTCAAAGTCACCTGTGAACTTGAGATATTTCTAACGTGAACACTTAAAATTGTAGTCACTTAGATTTGGGAGTGTTTCTTTAGCATCTTAACTACTGCTTTGAGACCTAATTTTAGACACACCCACTTTATAAAGTTGGCTTTGATTTCTCATTGTTTAGTTTGCAAAAGGATATGTGTTTTAAACATTTTAGGATTACAGAACTTCTATAATTATTAATCATTTAATTAATTATTAATTTTAAATGCATTATTTAATAGTACATCACCTTTTCCTGTTCTGTTGTGCACCAGTTAGTTTGCTGCATGCACTTCATCAGTCTTGGAAGCCAGAGAACAGCTCTTGTACCTACAGTTAAGTCTCTTTGCAAATACATAATTGGGTTGGGGATGAAGATAGAAAACTCAGGGTGAAAGTGTTAAGTACCACTGCCGAACAAGATTTTATGTTTCTTCTCTTTATTCAAATTTAGATTGAAAACTGCAGGTAAAAGGAGACTGTGCTCTTAGATGAGATGTATCTCACCAAAGATTCACACAACTGTGAGAGAGGTTTACTTTTAAGCATTAGTGTTAAGAATTTCTTTCCTGTTTTCTTTAGTTAAGAACCCTTTTCTCTGTGCTTTGTAAAAACAGTGTGAGATGTTTCTGTAATCTAGTACAACATATCTACAGAATGATGGCACCAATAGTATATTTGTGTTGTCTAGCATCTTGTCAATACTTCTACAAGGTAAGAGATACCATCCTACTTAGAAGGGTCTCATGTGGAGAAAACATTTCCTTTTTCCTGAAAAGGAGCATAAATTATATACACATTAAGCCCTGCCCTCTTTTGGCTCCCAGCCCAGCCACCAACTACAAAGGAGCAGGAACAGCAAAAGGGCCTGAGCACACGTGAACATTTCTGTTTGTCTGAGAGTACTGGATGTCCTTGTGTTACTAATTGTCCAGGAAAGAGAAATCTCACCATCATACTTGGACAGGAAGGACTGGGAGAACGCTGACATCCAGGATTCTACGAAGGGTACTTACCTACTTCTTTAGCTGTTTTTAAAAACCTGAAATGTTTGAGTCTAACTCTTTATGGAAGTAACTTGTGCGTATCTTATATTTGAAATGACAGTAGGGGAGCTAAGAGCAACACACACAGCGTGCACTGTGTAACTATGCTCATCATGCAGAATACACTAATAAATCAGAATAGCTCCATAAATTTAGAGAAACAAGGAAGTTAGTGATTCTGGAAATAAGTATTTTCTTACAGTAAATTATTTACATTCAAAATTTGATTATAATTTTCAAATTCCATGAAGCAGATTAGTATATTAATGCTATTAGTGCTTTTTAAGAAGGACATTTCTAGTAAAATCTTTAAACTTTTTAATACAACTTCCATCTTACTTAAAATTTAAGGAGATATTAATAAGTATTCAAATATATGCCATTTTTCAGATACATCTTTTTATGATGTATGTCACAAGCTTGACCTTAGTATATAAAACCGTGCATTTTCACAGAAAACAAGGCAAAATATTTTATATGTCTTAACTACTGTGTAGCATAATCCAGAGATGCCAGTTTAAATTTCATTGACTGAACAAGAAAGCTTACTTGTTTTAGTTTTATTATGTTATTTCTAGTTTAAACTTTGTTTGGAAATGTGGATTACTTTTCACTTTTGAAATGTCAGGATGTTTTTCAACATAACGAGCTCATATCTTTTCCACCATATTATGCCATTCAGCTCACTGAATGTAGTGAGCTGACATTGGTGTTAAAACTGCCTCACAGTCTGGAGGATCTGGTACTTACTTCCTTGTGTCTGAAAGCTAAAAAATGTGTAAAATAAGAAATATATCACAAACTAAACTATATTAAAAAAAAAACAAAACCCTAACTAAGCAACGGCAAAACCAGTCTGGAATCTTGTGTACTGTAGGCTGCATTTTCTGTTGCTTTTCCAGTATTTTTTAATCACCCTGGAAGTGATGCAGCTACCAGTTACCAGTTTTTGCATAATCTCTTTTGAAGCCTGGTATAAAAGACTGAGAGCTAACTATGCTTATATACCTAAGCTAAGCAGCCCAGCTGGTGGAAAATGGTGTACTCTCATGTGTGGGGATGTTGCTATAAGGACCCACTCCAACTATGAGAAAACCATAATAATCTGGCAAAATTGGGTTTATATTCCTATATTAGACTGGCAGGCACCCAGTTTGGCTCCCACTTTAAAGTGGCTTAATTTAACAGATTTCAGATTTATTTATTCTGCATTTCTGTCTGGGGACCTAAGAACTTAGATCCTAATGTGCAAAGGCTGTACAAGTTATCAGACAGAGAGGCTGCCTTTGGGGGAAAATATGCTGGGCTAATTTCTAGGAGTATATTGTGATCTGAAATACCAGTCACATTAAATGCAGAATATGAGTGAATTTCTGAAGTGATTACTGTAGAAAAATTTCATTTTTAATACAGAACAAAGTATACAGATTGTTAACTCCTGTTGAATGGCTTATCACAGAATTATATTATAATCAGTTTCCCCAAGTATATGAACCCCCAGGGCAGAGGGCTTGTGTTCCTTGTCAGTATAGCTGTATATGAGTGCTCCAATGAGAAGAATATGGACAAAGGTTAATAAGAACTGGGCAGAAGACTAACCAGAAAGGTTTAAAATGGTAACTGTGACCCAAATGTGAAATAAAGTGTATTTAAAAAGCAGAATAAATCCTTTCTTATATTCCTGATCTATTTTTTTCCCCGGACTAGTAGGCTAATCTCTCTTTGGCATGAATATATCAAAAGGCATGAGTTTTCAAGGATAAAATGTTTGATATACCAAGCATTCAAAAAGGTAATTGTACCTGTTAAGGTTAGGTAATATAACATCTTCAAAATCCTGCAATTTCTCTTTTTTTCTATATAATATGAAATTTGTGAGTATGAGGAAAAGACTAGATCTTGGAATATAAAAGCATTCAGGTTCATCAGTCATTGTACGTAGAAAATCCGTCACCAAAATCATTTTACATTTTAAACATGTTAAGATAATAAAAATATATAAATAAATATAGTCAAGAAAGGAGTAACATGTAACATTGCAACATGAAAGTTACTGAAATTACCTAGATCTTAAAAGTATTAGCAGGATTTTCAGGAGATCTTCTGTTTTGCAGTCGTGATGCAAGAAGGATCCACAGAAGAGCTCCACAGCAGCCGACCATGTGAGAGCAACCTAAATGAGCATGCTGGACTACTGGTTAACAAAAGCAGAAAAACAATGGTGACAGGAGGTGGAGGCTACCTGGGATACAATCTGGGATGTGCTCTTGTTAGGTCAGGAATTGCTGTTGTTCTGTTTGACATACGGAAACCTAAATGGGAAATCCCAAAGGGAGCAGATTTTTTCAAGGTATGTTGCAATTACATACTTAACAGCAGTGAATTAAGTTCTACTACTTTTATGCACATTTAGCAAGGCTTCTTCTTACGGATTTTTGATAAAAGCATTTACTGAAAAGCCTTTAAAGACAATAAGTCATGGTAAAAGTTCCTCATGTGCATAAGTAAGAGACAGCAGAGTCAAGGTGGTCAGTTCTGTGTCACCAGTGAAGTTCGAGAGTCCTCCCACCAATGGGAGGTGCCATTCAACACATAGCTCACGTAGGTGAAGAAGTTTACTACTCAGGGAGATTATTTAGAGTCAAAAGGTGACAGCAAGACAGGGCAATAAAAGTGATCACAAGTTTAGAATGACTGCTGTGCAGAGAATGATTGAGGAAACAGACTTTCCAGGCTAGGAAAAAGACTTGGGAATAGAGAGGTCTGCAAACTGTGAGTGACACTGAGACAGGTACGTATTGACTGTTCACTGTCCTTTCCAGTATAAGAAGGAAGAGCCATCAGGTGAAATGAGGAGTCAGTTCAACAGAAACAAAAAGAGGTTGTTATATTTATCTACATCTACACAATTTGATTTAAGTTGATGAATTGATGGCAGCTTACATCTTGTAGAGAACAACAGTTTTGAGGATTTTAAATTCAATTTTTAAAAGAATATTTTATAATAATAGATATTAGGAAGTATAGGTGAATTAACTAGGAAATGGAACTATGCACTCCTGGTAAATAACAAGTCACTTCAGAGATCTTCAACAGTGATTCAAAGATTGCTAATATTGTTTATACTGGTTAGCTATTTTAGCATTTGATTGAAGTTGGAAGGGTGTAAGTCAACCATTTTTGTGAAATTCTTTGGCAACCTCTGAAGAAAAATGTTGAGAGTTAAAGACTGATTAGGTTACCTCTTAAAATTAGGTTACCTCTTAAAATTACCTCCAGCCATTTCTTTTGTGATTACTCTTTCAATTTCATTACAGTACAATAAAGAATATCTGATACTCAGAAGTATCACAATTCTGCAAACAAATATATTTTACTCATATCTGTATGTATGTGGATTATTATTCATATAGTATTACCTGGTATACAAAAATGTAATACAATATCCTAACCATAGCATAACACTTGATACTAGATATAGTGTGTGTATTTAATACAGTACAGTGTTCACTAGCATATAGCATTTCAAATAACATAATTATATTGCATTAGTATACATTAGTGTATTATTAGATGCATAGTGTGCATTTTTTTGTTTTAATCTTGTACAAAACTGTAATTAAATTTATCATTCAGTGCACCTAAAATAAAGCTTAAATCAGCAGAGCCATTTTTCCAGATTGCACAAGTTAGACCTTAAGGTGCTAACAGAAAAGGGGTTCTTTCATTTGGCAAACAGCTGAGCCACCAAATCCTGCTGTGGTATTTTGTCCTTGAGGCTTGATTCTCCAGCCTTCAAGCATATGCTGCTCCCATTCAAGTCAAACAAGTTTTATCAGCCTGTAGGATGCAGGACTAAGTGTGAAAATACGCGTTATAATTGAAGTCAACAAGAGTCATATTTGTTTTGCAACAAAAAACTGACAGAATTCTTAGTCATGGATTTTTCTCCAAGTTTATAATGTTTTATTTAAGTCTAGTTAAGTATTGTGAAAAATAGATCAGAATTATTTTAAATTTTCCTTGATAGCCACAGTTAATACTAATTCTATAGAGAATGTAATGGACTCTACCAGTCAAAAATCCATTCTTTTCTCATTTTACAGGGTGATGTGAGGGATTATGATGCAGTGTTCACAGCATGTGAAGGGGTTGACTGTGTTTTTCATGTGGCTGCATGTGGAATGTCAGGATTAGAACAAGCAAGTACAATTTTCCTAACATTTTCTTTCATTATTCTTGTGAAAGCAAAAATTTGTCTGCATGTAGCAAAGAATGTAATTATATGTATATGTCAGACAGAAGTTAGTCACAAAGGTCAGATCATCCCTACATAATAAAAGTCAAAAGCATGAAACTACATGAACTACTCTAGAAAAAAAGCACCTTGGATATGAAGGCATATCCTTTTCCTCTAATCTGAAGAAGTTTGACAATATTGCTGTAGAAATAATATGGATGAATTTTCTTCTTTTGAGCTCATGAGGAAACAGACCAGCAATTCAACATAGATAAGCTAAATAACAGTGATTTCACAGAGCATGTTATCAAAAAAGTCATGAAACTACTAATTTATTTCTAGGAACAGAACAGATTGTCACTGGAACAAGAATTTTTGAAAGATTTCAGAGAGCATAACCCCTGCCTGTATTCCTGTTTCTATATCATGGATTATCTGGGGTGTGACAAAAAAAAATGAAGTATTATAATTTCCTTTCAGATGCATTTTATCTTTCAGTTTTGAACTTTATTCGTGCACTGATCAAGACAATAAAAATGAGAACTGCTAGAAATCACTGTATGTCAGAAGGACACAGAAATGTAACACACACATCACAAAAAGGCCACAGCTGTTCTAGGTCTGGCAATTGTAACAATCATACTGCAAAAGTGACTTGTCCAATTAACTGATCTTGTGCAAACTCTGTTTCTAGCTTCAAAAGAAAGATCAGATTGAATCCATAAATGTGGGAGGCACAAAAATAATAATCAATGGTATGTACCTAGATTTTCTTTCTTTGCGTCTGAACCAAACTGTGAATTAAAAAAGCTTCTAATTGGATGTGTTTTGTGTTGATTTGGCAATAAAATGAGGCTCTTCTCTCCCTCATTTCAGAGTATGATGTAAAGCTAGGTGTGCAGGTCCCATTAAAACTCATAGATTTGCTGCCGGTTTGAACTGGGGATAGGTTTGGACTTCATTCCTTGGCAGACCAACTTAAACTGTCCTCCATGAACTGATTATGTTTTCTCTTTACTCCATGTAATGGAGACGTATTATCTTCTTCCCTCATAGAATAACATGAGAAAAATAGTACTGTTTGTTGTGTTCTAAACATTTTGTAACCGGAGCCATAGATGTGCTAAGTATATTTAGCTATTATTTTATCACATTAATATACAAAATTTTCTATTTGTTCCAATCATCGGTCTAAATATGATCACTTTTTATTCTGATTTATAAATGCTGTCCTGGAAAATGTTAATAGATTTCTTTCTGTATATTCAATTCCAGAGAAAATATTTCAAGTGTATTGTAAATAGCAAAGTGACTTTCTCTTTGCTTTTTACTCAAAAGCCAAATGGCAAAAATATAAAAAAGCAAAATGTCAAAAGCAGTTCTTATTTAGACCCATTTTTATGGATTATCTCTGAAAAAAAGAAAAGCAGAAATAATTAGAGTGAAGTGGTAGGCAAGTAAAACTCTAAATGAGTTAGAGGGAAGAAGTTGCCACACATTCCCTTTTTCTTACCCCAACCTCTAAACCCACGGAAACATTTCACGTCAAATTTCTGTAGGCTTCCAGCAAAGCAAGAATCTGGGAGGAGCTTGAACCTGTTAATTTACATTTAGTGATATATTTTATTATTGTAGTTTGTTCCAAATATTTACAACACAGTAATTTATTGTTTTCAAAATGAGCCAACTGAATTGGCTGCTCTGTAGATACTAAAATTTCCTGATCTTGCATATTAATTCACTTAAGTAGTAAAGTTCAAGTAATAAAACATTTGGTGAACACAGTATGTAATACTTACATAGCAGATATTTGGATGAAAAATTCCAGCTGAATGAAAGGTAATGCCATATTAGATTATAAGCTAAGGTTAAAATTAAAATATTATTCTTCTATAAACATAATCTTTGTTTTCAAAAAAGAGAAGCTGCCAGTTCATGTGTTGTTTCTCACTCTTTATTTTTGTTTTAAAATGATTTCTTTTAAATAATTTATTTAAATAATTTACAATTTCCCATTGTAGTCTGCAAACAGAGAAATATCCCTAGACTGATATATACCAGTACAGTGAACGTGGTATTTGGAGGGAATCCTATTGAAGAAGGAGATGAAGAAACTGTGCCATATTTTCCACTGGAAAAGGTACTTTGTTCATGTGATGACATGGCATTTACTGTGCTCTAATGGATAGAATATGTGAAGGATGTTCTGACAGCAGAAGCTGGTTTACTGTAGATCACATCACGTTCTGTGAAATTATTTGTCATTAATAAAAATAGACCTATGATCAATGAAGAAATACTCAAATCATTGTGGTTTTGATATGCTATAACTAGACAGATCTGAGATGATAAAATACCTAAGAAAAGTGGAATGTGACATTTATCGAGAACACTTGAAGAGGAAGGGCTTTCAGGGCACCGTCAGCTGTGTAAATACTGAATATTATGAACATAATATGAATATTATGAACTGTGAGCCTTTGCATTGAAGAATATTGTTAAATAGCAAATTTTACATCTTTATCACACACATTTTTGCTTCTTTGAAGTTCCCAAACCTTGCTTTCTTGCTGCAGGCCAGGCAGTAGTTACAGTCACTTCTGGGCTGCTCAGAAAAACCATTTCCTTCTTTACTATGATCATTTAGGAAATATTTTCTAGCTGAAATGTGAAGCTCAATGCATTCTGGCCATTCTTTTCATTTGCTCTTTCCTGCTCCCAGCACACTGCCTGCTGCTAAGCTATAATTTCAGTATGTACATCCTGTGTCCAGGAATCTGCTACTCTGCTGGTGCCTCCAAAGTCACTTAGTTGTATGTGTCAGTTTGTGCACAGCTTGCACAGCACAGCAGACTTTGGAGGAAACATTTCAGGAATTTGCAGTTATTTGCATGTGTCTGAGCCCTGCTTGTATGTTCTCTCTAATGGTGATCATGTAATAGTGTACACAAGAGAGGTGGGGCATAGAGGGAGGTGAAGCAGGTGGATCAAGCCACCTGAGAGTAATTTTCCATGGTGGGACTTTTAGGTATATTTTTCAATGTCAAGTATGACAATACAAAATTCAACGTATGATACATAAATAGCCTTATGTAGATATGTAATCACTAAGCCAGCACATGCTAGCTGCGTCCAGAATCCTATTGTCTAAATACACTTGCGTGCAATTGTTAATGGTAAAACATGCTGCTGGGAGAGAAGTATTTATAACTTCCAAAATAGCTTCAATACAAAATGGAAGCATTTTTAGGAAAGTCTGAATTTTTAATTTCAGATTTAATTTACTGTTTTAAAAAACTTCTCCCAGCTAAAAATAGATTTTTTTTCAAAATTAAATTACCTGACCCACCAGAACATTTAGCTTTATATTATTTTTTTTTTCAGTATATCCAGCACAAAAAGCGAGTTAAGTAAATACTAGTGGATTTAAATTCACTCTGAAGCTAAATTTGTGTATGTAAGTCAGATAAGTTTCTTTCTCGTTAAAAAAGTATGTATTTGCTAAATCTTGTTATTTCTAGTTTGGTTTTACTAAGCTGATTTCTACAAGCTGGCTAGATTTGAATGGTATCTGACATAAACAGTAACTTTACCTTTACAGGTGCAATAATCTGATTAAAATGTTGATCATATTCTGCCTTTCTTTATAGCAATTTAATCATTATTCTAGAACAAAGGCAATTGCAGACCAAATGGTTCTTGCTGCTAATGGAACTTTACTCAAAGGTACATATAAAACATTTGGGTTTTTCCTACTGTTAGTAGCGCTAATGGGTATTCCATTCTCTGGATGCTCATTTATCAATAAATAGTATACTTTAACTGAAATAAGGATTTATTTTGTTTGTTTCTACTCCTGCTTTGGTGAGTGATTAATTTTTTTAATGTGTATACCTAGACAGATAAGAGATTATATTCAAACAATAAATGGGAGAATTCAGAAAATTTACCCTTACTTCTTTGAATCACCTTAAAAGTTAACCAGTTTTACAGTAGATCCAGGAATTGTGTGTTTATTTCCCATTCAGTCTATTATATCAGCCTTCTCTGATAATACCAAACTCTAAGCACTATCCAATAGGTCACTCTCATAATCCCCAAAGGCTTCTAGGTGTCTGGTAAGAATAGCTGCAGTTTCTTAAACAGATCAGCAATATCAGGGTTATGTCAGCTTCTGAAGTCAGACATGCATATGAAGAGCTGAGGCTAAAAATCTATCTGTACATGGCAAGGAAACTATTTTTATCTTTGCTTTTACAAAGATAAAAATATTTTGCTATTCCTACTGATTTGCTTGAACTGAAAAGTTGACATTACAAAATGAAGTGGGGTTTCAATTTTAGCATCCTTGATTAACTACTGAGCAAATCCTGCCACCTCTTGCCCACATAAAAGATGTAATTGTGCCTGTTCTCAGGAGTCAGAGGAGTCTGCTTAGTGATTCACATTTAAAGCTTAAAGTATTCATTTTGAGTTAAAATATTCTAACTCATTTGAAAGCCTCTGTTTAAGAAACGTCTTCCATTCCTTTGTGATGCCATTGAGCTGCAAGCAAGCAAGGTTTCCAAATAAAGCAATTTGAATGACCTTCTAGTTTTGCATGTATTTACAATGATGGATAAATATGTACATTATAAACTGTATCTACAATAAATAGCAAAAGTCAATCAAGCAGAAGGCATAGATGAAGGAAGTTTTGATTTGTCCTGTCCCTGTCCATTTGTGATCAGAGAGATAAGGTTTTCAGGCTGCTAAACTAGGGTCTTTCACTACTGTTGCATTCAATTTTATACAGAAATGAAAACAAGTTACTAGGAAGCCAAATCACATAGAATGTTCAGACTGGTCCTTTACTTCATAATGTAAAACTCAGACAATATATGTCAGCCACATGTTGATATTAAAGCTGTCTGAAAATCATGTTTTGTTCTCTCTCCAAGGAGGGGATAAGCTCCATACTTGTGTGCTTCGTCCACCAGGCATATATGGACCAGACGAGCAGCGCCATCTGCCGCGAGTAGCCGTATGTGTTAAGTAGTCATTTCTGGAGGACATTGCGACTGGTTGTAAGGGCATAGCATAAGTGGAAGTACCTTGAATGTAGTTTTTACTAAAGCTTGGTGACAGGTCATTTGATGCAAGATAACAAATATCATGATACAAGCATTGCAGAAATGTCAAGGATCAAGTAGTACTTTTAAGTGAAAAGAAAAAAATGCTAGACTGACATGACATGGTAGAACTTGCATCCCTGGTCGTTTAATGGAAGTAATGTCATTTAAATATGCACTTTAGTTGCAGCCAAACACTGTAATGTCACAATGTTTTACCGCTGCATACCAGTGCAACAGTCCTTGATTTATAAAACTACCACCTGGTTGTTTTTTAGCCCTGTGACGCATTTCTTGTTCTGTAATTGTACACAAATACAGCAAATTCTAAGTATTCAGGCTGAGCCAAAATGAATGTGTTACACTGCATAATAAAGGAATAAAGCAATTACTGTGTGTTTTCTGTTTCTACAGGTAAATATCCAGCGGAGACTATTTAATTTCAAGTTTGGGAATCACAAAGTTCAGATGAACTGGGTTCACATAGGAAATCTAGTACAAGCTCACTTACTAGCTGCTGAGGCTCTCACCTCTGAGAAGGGATATATAGCTGTAAGTAAACAATATAAACATTGTGTCCCAGTAGTTTTAACTCTCTAATAGGTTTAAATTTTGATTTTTTGTTGCTACTTCTGTGGGATTCATGAAGATAATTCTGGCTCCTGCACATCACAAAGAACTTAATGCTCTAACAGTTGGGTTACTACCTAGTGAAATCAAGCTCTGATCTACATTGCATGATCTACATTACTCTTATTTACATCATTAATCATGATTAGCTCTACTGCCACCATGGGTCTACCCGAAAGTATGAGACGTGTTTGCAGTCACAGTAAAGTCCAGTGATGGTAGTTTGCTGATCTGATCTGTGTACATTCACTGCTGGTATATAGTCCACAAAATCAAGATGGGTAGGGGTGAGAAAGAAAGAAAATGTGATCCTGTGTTTAGTGTTGTTTTAATTGTTTTTCTCTGCTTCTTTAACAGAGTGGCCAGGCATATTACATACATGATGGTGAAAATGTGATATTTTCTGAATGGATAGTCCCTTTAGTACGTATTGCACGCACATTCAGCTCTAATGCACTGTATGGGCACTATTCACATAGTTAGCTAGAAGACCATACTAACTAAATGAAGTTCAGTGCACGTTAATTACTGAATTACTTAACATTATAGTCAATCCTGTTCTCCCTGCATATCCCAAAGTTCCACTGGCTTGAAGGGAAGTTTTGGGTATGTGTAACTGTGGAGTTGGGCCCTTATTGTTTTGAGAGAATATGTAGCTGAGAGGTATAGAACCTACTATGGAACAGCAGCATTTCTGTAAATCAAGCTCACAGTGTGTGAGAAGTTCCACTATTACCCTCTGGCAGGCCTTCTATAACTTTTGTTTATTTCTTTGTTCTGCCATCAACTGCAGCACAAAAGGAAATACTATTTAAAGTCATATCTTAAAAGCTAAAAAGAGGCAACGCAATATTTTCATAAACATCCTGCTGGATTTTGGGACCATGCTGAATTTTTGATCCTGCAATGCCAACATGGAAAAGCCTTCCAGGAAAATTATTGCAGTAGATGGGCCTGTATCCAACTGTAATGAAGTATTCCAGTCTTGGTCACTTGCTCCTTGGAAATAACATTTTTTCCCCTTTACTATCCAGTAGCATTCAAAGGGTGGGAGGGAGGTGGGCACCGGAAATTTGAGTAGTGGGTTTCAATCGCATTTCTTACTAACGCTATTGAGGGGAAGATGAGCTGGAAATGT
The DNA here is from genome assembly GCF_033815535.1 of Pezoporus flaviventris. NCBI lineage: Eukaryota > Metazoa > Chordata > Aves > Psittaciformes > Psittacidae > Pezoporus > Pezoporus flaviventris. The sequence goes on from NW_026892626.1 coordinate 11,294,386, forward strand.
TTAGAGACATGTTTTATCAACAGTCATTTTCATGCTTCATTGACACCCACAATTTGGTACAAATTCTCAGATTTTCTTTCCTTTTATATCACTTCTAGTTTGAAAAATTAGGCTACAGGAAACCCTGGATACATATTCCCGTTCTCCTCGTTCATATAGCAGGTAAAAATAATAAAATACATAATTATTGTGCTTTTTATTTGTATTCTGTAAAGCTACATAATGGTTTTATAAAATGCAGGGACCCAAACTGTGGGAATTATATAACTTAACATTATTCTAATTAATAATAATCACTTCTGCCATTTAGCATTAATTATACTAGATAAAGTGTAAATAAGCTGAGTCCATCATGTACTTTATAAATTAAATACTGCCTTCTACCACCTTAATTGCCTTCTCTGATACCAGTAGGAATTATAGGATGTGCAGTGTCAGCATTTGCTGACACTTATTCTATTTGCTGTCATCTCATTTTATTGTTATCCATCTGTCTCATTGAGTAACTTTGTTTCACAGCCACTGTGATGGAGTATCTGCATGTGATACTAAAGCCTGTTTTTAGCTTTACACCTTTCTTGACAAGGAATGAGGTAAATATATAAAAATAGAGAATGTTTGTATATCTCTGACAAAAATTCTTGTGAAGTTATGTGATACATCCTTTGGACGCAGACAGGATTGTCTGCAGTAGAGCTCTGGTTTTCTGCTCAGGGCAAAGTCCATCCAGGGCTTACACAGTCCATTCATAGCCTGATTTTTCCATGGCCACCCCTTATAAAACTGTCAGAAATTAATGCTTACTTGATGATCCAGGTAAATACCCTAAGGTGCAAGACAGAGCAACTGACACAGACCTGGCACAAAGAGGAAAACAGACCCTACATCACTGTTTCCAATGAGCTGTCCTATGCTGTGGAACTACTTATTAAAGAAAAGTGGTCCAAGAGCACAGAGCAAGAGTCTCAGGTCAAAGTGGCAGCAGTTATCATAGTACCAGGCTAGCCAACAATTCGGAAGTCCACTAAAAATAATTCTAAATTGGAATGAAAAGTCACTTTTCTAAAAAACAAACAACTTCTGGACAAATCAATTTTGATCTAGCTTACATTTTTGTACAATATTATGATTTATAATATAAGCCAAAATGCTTTACTCCATCATCTAGTCTCTTACTGTATTGTAACATGATAGGACACTGAAGGAACCTCATTAACTTCTGCTGTAGATTTTCAGTTATTCCACAATATATCTGGTTTTGCACTTACTTCTACATTAGTTGCATATCTGAAGCAGAAATCATTGAGACAATGCAACTTAAGCATTTTCACAGTTACCAGGCATTCAGAGGTGGAGGATGTAACTCCCCAAAGGATGTGCTTTCCACTCATAGATAATTCATTTCTGCAGAGTTGAGAAACCACACCACTCTCCTGTGATCATTCATCTAGTTCCATTGCACATTTCTCTGTGCAGAAGAGCCAGTTTGAGGGAAGGGTGCTCATATGTTGCACAGGATTTCCTTAGTCCTTTATCTCACATTCACAAGTGAGAAGTCGGTACCATAAACTCCTCCTGCGCTCCATCTACTGAGCTTTGTCTCTTTACCTGTTAGCTGCATCAACTCATTCTTTTAGCTCCAGATAGAATCCAGCTCCAAAATGCATACATTTTTGCATGTCTATATTTTTTGTTTTAATTCCATTGTAATATCATTGTTGACATATTTTCATCCAAATTCTAGAAAATCAGATATTAAATTCACTTCCTTAACTGTCCTTTTTGATTTTAGGTGTGGAATGTTACTGTAACTCATACTTTCCGAATAGACAAGGCACGAAATCAGCTTGGCTACAAACCAAAGCAATTCTCATTTGCTGATTCTGTGGATCATTATATTAAAACAAGACCTACTTGCCAGGAAGATCACATGTGCCTTAAAATGCTGTTTGCTTTTGGCATTTTGTTAAGTTTGATCATTCTTTCTTTCTTCTAAAATCAAAAAACCAGTTCCAAAAAAACCTATTTTTGTTTCTGATTATTAATGATCTGGTCATAGTATATTCCTCAATTGTTATGGCCTTTATTGTTCTTAAGATGCCATCTCTCTGACCTCATTAAAACCAAACCAGCCCCACAAAAGTGAAAACACAGGACCCATCAGGAACTGTTCCCAAAGAACAACAGTGTCACAAAATGCAAGGAGTTCACCACTAATGGGTGCAGGAATTGTTTTAATAGATTTTCATTTATTGATTGCTTTATGCTGAGAATGATTCTTCTGAAAATGATAATTCTGGAGGGTAAGAAACTGGAAGAAGAGGAACCATTGTGGGACTGCAGTGCTGGAACAAGTCCAGTAGCTCCAAGAAGAGAAGGTTGACTAAACTCCTCTAACAAAGTCGCTGCTACAGCTACTGTGTTAGTATGAGGAATTATGAAGACCTGGGTAATAGTACGAACAATATGAGAAGTAAAGATTTATAAATGACAGGTGGTGAGCGGATGAAAGTCATATTCATGTAAAATAGTTTTATTGTTCAAAAGCTTTGTAAAAATGTAATAAATTATATATGTTTGTAAATCAAGTAATACCCTTTCAGTGCAATAATAAATAATCACTGAACCAAATACTTGTTTTAAGGAGTCTGTGGGAAGGGGGAGGAAGGAGGGCACATAAGAGCTTGGAGTCCAGCACACTGTCACTGCTACCTTGCCATGTAAATGAAGTCAGGTCTGACTATCCATAACCCTGCACCAGTGCTAGCACACTGTTTGATCAAGAAATTGCCACTTCAGGATGAGCAGGCAAGCCAAGCACTAAGACATGAGTGAGGATCCAGCCTCTCTCTTTTCCCCTTTCTTAAGACTTAGGTTAGTTACTACTTGGGTGGATTGTCTTACATGAGCTACCTGTGCACCCCATGTACATATACTGTGTGTAGCCCAGATGGATTTCCATAAGGTTACCTGTCACAAGGAGTTTCTCAGGGACCAGCTTTGCTCTCACCCAGGAGCAGCTGTTCCCTGTCTTGCACCCCAAAGGGATCAGGAGGGGGGGACTTGCTGGGGTGGGTCACAGAAGAGAGCAATGAAAAAGCTCTGCCATCTGGTAATCTCCACTCTGTATTTATTTTGTCTTTATGTTTGCATTTTACAGGACTTTTAAGGCCAGTAAGTTAGTTTATGGAGACTCTCTCATTGTATCTTTATATTTACAGGAAACCTAACAGGAACCTTACAAGAATAAAACGTTATAGGTGAAAGATGATACACGTTGACAGGAAAATGTGTGAGCAACCACAATTACCACTGCAGCTTATGTGAGCAAAGATTTGTTTTACTCTCATTTTCTTTAAACAAATAGTTCTGTTTGCAGAGAAAGCAGTAAAGCCTGGTCTATTGTGGATGAGCATTTGGAGATTGTCCTCATCCAGACAAATTAGCTTGCATCTTCCCTTAGCAGGGGCACTATTCAGCTGTCTTCTATTCCTTGCTAGCTATTGTCAGGAATCTTAAAGAAACTTGCTATATATGAGACCTTTATCCAACTTTAATCAAAACCAGGTAAGTTCACGATTTATCAGTAGAGAGGTGCAGCTGACTGACAGACAAGTGAGCACTGTAGGAGGCAATGCATAAGCCTATGTTCCCTAGAAATGCAGAAGAGAAAATCACAAGTGTCAAGTTACATCCCAGTGTGAGCATTTTAACTGTATGCAAACATTCAACTTGCTTTTAAAATCAGTTATTTATGAATCTTTCATATATTGCTTTTATTAAACTAATAGCTCAAGCCTACATCCCAGATTACACCAACAGCTTTCAGCAGAGACATCGGGCAGTTGGCTGCAGCCCAGTGGGAAGTGCAAGCTGTGGCCTTTTCATGGGTGCTCCTCAATAAGGCCTAACCAAGGAACTCTCTGGCTTTGTGGCTGCAAGGCCAGCACCATTCCAGTCCTGCAATACCAAATTTCTGATGTGTTATTTCAGGTAAGGTGTATATTATATCACTGTTATAACAATACTGATTATTACGGGCTTCATTCAATTGATTTATCAATTACAAATCCAGTATCTGAAGTTTTAAGACAGCTTTTAGTACCTCTTTGGAACAGCCAGTTGTCATAACAATACTGATTATTACAGGCTTCATTCAATTGATTTATCAATTACAAATCTGGTATTTGAAGTTTTAAGACAGCTTTTAGTACCTGTTTGGAACAGCCAGTTGTCTAATTTCTGACAGTCTTTCCTGAGTGTTAGTTTAAGCTGGATATTGTTCAAGTTGCTTTTGCTCTAACATAATTGCAAATGTGTCTTTAAGTGATTAAAATTTAATATGAACGTTCAGACATGGCACAGCTATAACAGAGGAGGTAAACATGTTCAAGGTTTAATTTTTGCCTGGAATGGGTAACTCTCAAGTTCTGCAGCTCCTGACCCTTTTTTGCATCCTCCCAGGCACGAGCAACCACAGAGCTGCACAGAGACCCACCACCGGCTGGGGAGGGCAGGGACCTTCGTGCCTACTTGTTCATGATCATGTTTCCTCTTCGGGAATTCCTGCTGGTTTGGAGGTGTTTCTGGTGCTCTGCACCTCTCTGAGCTATGTCCTGCCGACTATCCAGCCGGCAATCAAGACGTGGTGGTTATTCTCCTGAACAACCTGTTCAACAGGTATCTCAGTTGGATGGAGCTCCAGTTACTGCTAGGATGCTTTAGTGCAGCGGCTGTATGAAGACACAAGGAGGTAAGAGCCGCCAGGTAATTCTGTGGGATCCCAGGGATGCTCTGGGAAGCCAGGCTTGCTATGGAATCCCAGGGCTCCCACGGGTGCTGTGGGATAGGCAATATCTCAGGAAGAGTTTGGGGTCCCAAAGACGCTTCAAATGAGTGGGACACGGGGGTGCCGCGGGACCCCCGCCTGCGAGCACGGGGGGATGCCGGCGGTGCTGCGGCCGAGTGGCCCCCGGGTGCTGTGGGAGCCCGGCGCGGCCCGTGTGCGGAGGGAGCCCCCCGCGCAGCACCCGCTCCCCGAGGCGGCGGGTGAGCAGCGGGGGATGGCGGTGGAGGTGAGCGCCCGGCCTGGCCCCTCTCCTGCAGGGTGGGAGTCAGGGGGCCGCCGCTCGCGCCCCGGCCCGGCCCGGCCGAGCCCCGCAGCCCCAGAGGGGCGGGCAACAGTCCCAACGGCCGGTCCAAGCCGGGGAGGGGAACCGGTCCCGGTCCGGAGCTCCGTCGGCGGCGTGTTTCCCTGAGGGATTTGCAAGTGAGATGCAGAGAATAACTGGAGGAGCTCCGGTGACACTTAATGTTTTATTGCGGCATGGGAAGGGTGAGGAAACACCGGTATCTGCAGCCTCTGAATGCCTCCTCTCTCAGCGATGAACCCTTGACCATTGAAGAGGGAAAGAAGCTCCATGCTCTAGAAGTAAATGGCTCACTATTGCCTTTCTCTTACTGTACTCATTGATCCTCTGTGTCATGTAGCAGTTCATTCACTCTAGTTCACCCAAAAGCTGTGTTCTCAAATTCTAAGCATCAGGCACTCCCGTTTCCTTCTGAAATCCTCATGCACCTCAATTCCATCACTGTCAATGGTAAAACCACTGTGTGTTCTCAATTTACATTTAGCTGCTGCTACTTAGGAGCTGAAATACCACTTTTCTCAGATGTCTTTGGGACAGATGTCTTTGGGACCGGTGGAAGAAGCACTGAAGGTTTATTTTGCTCTAGGGGACATTCTGCTCTGCTCAGCCCTGCTTGCTTGTTTTTTAAGCACAGAAGCTTAAATGCAGTTTGTTCATCTTTAGAGTTTTCCTGACAGTTCAGGATTTCAAGCTCAGGTGTGGCCCTCTATGACATTTGACCCCTAAAGGCCGTCTCGGAGCTTGTGACGCAGAGTAGAATGAACTAGGGCAAGCAGATGCATTTCACGTAGGCAGCAATTTCTTTTCTGCTAATAAAAAGTTATGCTCTGTACCATTATTCTAATTCTGACCCATCTGTAGGAAAAATTTGGATTCATGTTCTCTGCATTAGGACCTTTTGTTAATTATTTTTAGTTTATTATTCTGGATTCCATTTGCAAATAAATATTTAGTCTAAAACAGGCAACCTTTGTTATGTAGCCTCAGGATTCTGTCTTTCGTATCTAGTAAACAGACATTTCAAATGTTCGTAAAATGTGGAAATTATTGTTAAGCAAACTCTAAAACCATCAAAGCAGAACATTGAAATGGGGCTTTTAAAAGAAATCTTTGAAATGTGGACATGTTGCAGCTATTGTTTTGCTCTTGTCTTTGTCGTAAACAGGTTGCGTTAAACTAAAACTTTGCTCCTGTGAATAGAGCTTCTTAACATGAAACTCACTGGGATTGTCTGCATCCATGAGCACTATGGAGCAGTTTCAACATGCAGGAGAAATTGCTACACGTGTCTGCTAATAGCAGACAGCATTTCACTGAGGGCAAACATACTGAGTGGAGTAGCAACACGCTGGCACCAAGCCTCTGACTCCAGAGTGAATGGATATGCTGGAGCACTGAATGAAAACAGGATGAGAGCAGTGGTGACAGGAGGCGGAGGCTATGTTGGATGCAAGCTGGGATGTACTCTTGCCAGCCGAGGAGCTTCTGTTGTTCTGTATGACATACAAAAGCCTATCTGGGAAATCCCTAGTGGAGTAGTGTTTATCCAGGTATGATCAATTACATTTCCATAACAGTCAAAGTTAGTTCATTTGCCTTTTCCACAATGTCTTACTAGTTTTCCCAGAACCCAAATACCCAATTGCAAATAATTGCAAATTTCAATAACCCTTTTAATTGTGTGAATATCCCACATGATTTTTGGTAAGTTGATTTTAGTGTATGTGAAATAAGCAAAGCAATGAAACTGGTAACGTGTAGCACAAAGTACTTGCTCCACCTCCTGACTCTGAAGTATTGCCCTTAGTTTAAGCACTTGTAGAATGACCACAAGTGGAAGATTATGAGGCTTACTGAATGTTTTTAAAGTTTCATAGAACTCAACTCCTTTGAGTTCTATGAAAGAAAAGTATAATTATCAGCAAGAACTGAAATGGGCCTGGGGATGTACAGTAAGTACAATTACACATACACATTCCCTCTGTGTATGACAAACACTAACCTGCAGCTTTGATTTCAAGTCCAAATATCTTTTCTTATGTATTACAGGCAGATGTCAGGGACTATGATGCCCTATTTGCAGCCTTTGAAGGGGCTGACTGTGTGTTTCATGTAGCATCATATGGAATGTCAGGAAGAGAGCAAGTGAGTCCAAACAGGTTTGGGTTTTTTATTTCTGTGTGACTGCCCACACTGAGGATGAGAGACTTGATGCTGTAACACTGCATGTTAGATTTCATCTCCTCAGATTATCCTGCGAGCCTGAATCCATATCATGCTGTTTCGGTAAACTGGTCAGCACAAACTGGTGTGCCAGCTGCCAGCAGCCTGCTTACAGGACTGTTTTCCTAGTTGTGAAATCATTTCCTCCCCCTTTGAGGCTCCATGAGCACCATGGGAGGGTTTTTTGAGTTGGAAATGGCATTGAAGAGTTCTGAAATAGTGTGAAGACAAAAGGAAAGACAAGCGAGGCTGGTTCCCTCCAAAACCCTAAAGCTGCCACATGGAACTCCTAGGTGTAAGGTCACAATGTGTAAATGCACAATTTCTTTATTTTACTAGTTGCACAGAGAAGAGATTGAAACTGTAAATATCCATGGAACAAGATTTGTCATTAATGGTATGTATCTAACTTTGCCACTGGGTGTTAGTATAGCACATCAAAATACTGCAGTACTTAGAAAAAGCCAGCTGGCTTTTTTTGGCACATGCTATTCTTTACCAAATACTTCATATTTTTGGCAGAAAATGAAGGAAAATATCATGGGGGTGGGGAGGTTATGCTCGATTCTTTGATGAGGTGTGACAGGACAGCCAGCACTGGGTAGCTTAACTAGTTCAGCTTTTTGTAACAGCGCTTGCCCTGATGTCGGAATCTGTATCCATGTAAGGAGTTAACTACTGCCATGTGTATTTTGTAGCAGTAAACCTTCTTGCTCTCTAGCAGCTTGTGCACAGGATGTGGGCAGCCCTTGCAGGGGGTGGACTCCAGCCACCTGCCTGGCTGGAGCTGAAGCCTGTCTCAGTGGGCTGGCAGCAGCCCTCCCAGAGGCACGATGTTGGCTTACAGCATCCAAATGGGGATGTGCCAGATCATAAAGCACTTGGTTTTACTTCCCTGGCAGGGTTTAAGGCCAGGTTGGATGGGGCTTTGAGCAACCTGGTCTAATGGAAGGTGTCCCTGACAGTGGCAGAAGGGTGGAACTAGATGATCTTTAAGGTCCCTTCCAACCTTAATCATTCTACACTGATGTCTTCCCTCTAAATATGCTTCACATTTTAAATAATGCAATCATAAAATGGAAGGATTTGCCCTTTTAAGATTTTTTTTTCATATTAATTTTCCACTAAACTAATTTACTTATACACTGCTGCAGCCTGCAAGCAAAGGAACATTGCTAGATTGGTATACACCAGTACAGTAAATGTGGTGTTCGGAGGGCTTCCTGTTGAAGATGGTGATGAGGAAACTGTGCCATATTTTCCAACTGAAAAGGTATTTTGGATGTATTGTTTTTTTTTAAGTTTCCTCTTTATTTACTTTCTTGTTTCTGAAGAAGCCTGGAGTTTTCATGACCATGTTTTGCCTGATGCCAGAATCCAGGCACAAGAAAGAAGAAAGCAAACTCTTGACACTGTCTGTGGATTGACACATCACAGCCTTGACACATCAGTTTTATGTACATTGCAGTATACATTTCTTGTTTCCTATCAAGGCCTTAATTTTGGAAAATGACTCATGCAGTGTCCCATTAACATTAATGAAATTCCACCTTGACATAGGAATTGCGTTATATGGTTTGGTGCCTCTTTAGCTATTGGTTATTTATATTGTTTTTCTGTTTCTCCCATATTGAACATGATGTATATTCAATGTAGAGCTAAAATGGAAAGACAGACTGTTTTTATATGGTTTTATTGCATTTCATTGAAAAGGAGAAAGTACTTTTGGATGCTCTGCAGACACAGTTGTTTTTTGTGTCCCGGCTCTCTCCATCAAGTACTTCACAGTCTTTCAAGAAGTAAAGATGGATAGAGAAAATGTTGAATAATATTTTCAGTAATATATCAAATAATATCTTCTCTGGGACAGTGCCACAAGAAAGAGGCAACAACAGGATAATTCAGACCAATCATAATGTCTTCAAAACTTGGCTTTTGACTTTTCCGTTACCTGAAAAGAAATCCAGATTACAAAGTACTGATCGGTTACATTCTTGGCAGCATCCAAAGCATACATATATTAATTGCTTCTCAAATGTGCTGAAATTAATTAACTGGATTTGCATAAACAAAAATGCTTGCTTACCTTAGCAATATGCATCTATTTTATCCTGAACAAATACCCCATGGCTTCTGTATTTTGAGCTATTTGTTGCCATCTGCTAAGTAAAAACTAGTGGGGAAGAGATGTCCCTCTGCCCTGTCATTTCAAGAACAGATAAAAACATATTTCTTTTTCTCTGTAGCATGTTGATCATTATTCCAGAACCAAATCAATTGCAGAACAAATGGTACTAGCAGCTAACGGAACTCCACTGGCAGGTACTTTTGTCTTAGCATGAATTCATAGTAGAACTTACTCCTCCTCCTCTTGTTCTTCACTAACATCCTGTATCCTCTATCAATACTTAGTGGACAAGACTGTCCAGCAAATATGAAATCAAGTTACCTAACCCTCTCATAAACTGAAATATTTTCACTTAAAAATCACTTTTAATTGGTTTTAAGTTCACACAGTGTCCCTAAAAGGCTTTAGCATGGTAGCAATGAGTTAATACATTAACTGACAAGATTAAGACAGCTATAAATTAAACAAGAATGAGTGTTTAATGTCACTGTATTATGCACCATCAGCAAAACATGAATGCCGATTAAATTGTTACTCCCCACCTCCTGGAGTTATATATTAGAATCTGAGGAAGCCACCTGATACTACAGCCTGGAATTATTTATTAGTGCTTCCCAAAGTTTTCCGTGTTGAGGAAGCCAGTTATACACTTGAATACTTAAGTTCTCCTGTGAGACACTATAACTGCCAGTGCAAAACAAATTAATGTAAAGTGCAACATGATTCTATGCGACCAAGTGATACTGAGCTAAATTTAGCTGTAGACAACTTAGAGACTCTCTTCACATGATACTTACAGAGGCCTGTAAAGTCATTGATGGGCATTCCATCCGAACGGAATCATTTTGTTTAAAAAATAAAGTGGGTTGGGTTTTTTCCCCCTTATTTCCTCAGTAGCTCTTCACATTAAAGACTCTATTAATTTTAGGAGCAATACTGTTATGCATTTGTCAATGAAATTAGAACCAGTTAGTGTTCCAAATATCCCATTTTGATCCTGTGCCGTAGCAGGACTGAGTAGGTTGAATGTTTCCAAGGACTATGAAGAACAGTTCTTGGCAGATGATGAACCAGCCAACTGATATACTTAGGAAGCGATGGGATTTTTAGGACTGTCCTTTCTTTCTCCCACTGAAATTATCAAGAGCTTCTGCAGCAGCTTTAGTGGGAGGTGGCTGTGCCTACTATTCAGCGAACCTTTCACCTCTACCTTGTACTCCTAGCAAGTCACTGTCTCCCATCAGGAATTCTGTATGAAATTAGTTAGTTTCATTCCACTTTCCTACCAACAACTTGCTCACTGCAGCAAACTCATCATCATAGTTGGCATGTTCATTCACTGCTGGGTGCAGAGACAAAGGAGTGGTTAGAAAGAGGTTTTGAAATTTCTGGTAATTTCTAGGAATCAAACTATGCTGGCAGGACTTTTTTGAAGCCTGTCTTGCTGTTTTGCATGTTCCGATTCTGCCAACTTCATATCAAGTACTAACGCAACACCTTTTGGTATGTATTATTTTTTAAGACGGTGAAGTTAATTTATTTCAGAGTAAGTTCTGCACAGTCTCTGGTTCACAGAAAGATACAACGTAGTCATGTGAAAGTCGTTTAAGAATGGTCTTATCAATTCTTCTAGGAGGTGGAATACTCTATACATGTGCTCTTCGCCCACCAGGAATCTATGGACCAGAAGAGCAAAGACACTTGCCAAGGCTAGCAGTATGTATTTAAATCCTTTAATCAGTAGAATTTTCTATGATATACAGCAGCACCTCTTATTTGAGTTATAAATTGACTGAACTTATTGGGCAGCAACTCAACAGTTCAGTTAACCTGCTGCGGATATTACAGCTTTTGTTAGCAGGCACTATATTTTATCTGTAAAGAATGTATAATACATTTAAAAAGCCTTTTTTTTTTAATACAAACACAGGTAAATCCAGCTTTATAATTTAATGTCTACTATAATTGTAAGATTGAGGCCAATCTATGATATTATAAATGTCTGTTTGCATGCAACTTACACCAAATGGTTTATAATATTCATGAAAACAGATACTGAGAAATACATTTTTTCCAGTCTCAACTTCTAACAGCTTTCACTATCCAATTAAACAAGTTAAGCATTCAAAAGCACCTTCTGGTACTGAAGGGCAAACAGTAGAAGTGCTCACATTCTACTCTTGTTCATTTGCTCTCTTTTAAATTGTAGGACTGGTAAAGTGTTCAGAATGTGACCCCTGTGGAACTGTATGAGTCGGTTATTTTAAAAACATCAGTACAATACAAAGTTATGCACAGCTTTTAGGGAAGAATAGATCCAAGCTTATCACATAATAAATACATTTTATTTATATACAAAATATACTTTATACTCTTTAAATAAAATAAATTTTTAAAAAGGCAAATGTCATTTTAGTTAAACCTGAGATGTTTGCTTTTGTAAATTTCCTGTCAATATTTTAAGCCTATTTGTTATGAGTCCATTTTAAGGCATTATGCAACTGTCACATCTTGGAGTTTCTAAAGTGTATCTGTCAAAAGAAAACTGTGACACGGGGCACCACCTTCCATTATTTCCCAGCCAAAGTGATTTGTTAAATTTGATCCAATTTTGTGAACACTTCTGATCCATTCAGAACTTGGTCTTACCTTCCCATACAGTATTTTATTTATCCTTAGAACAGACCTGGTTTTTTTTGTAAATTCAGGAGACGATCTGTTCTTTGATCCTTCCTCATGGGCTGTATTTTTAGACCTTTTTGCACTTCTCTTGATTCTTTTTAATCAATTAGTGGGGGAGCTTTAGAATAGAGACAAGCCTACATTTAGCTGGACAAGAAAGTGCACTATATCTCATTTTAAAACCTATTTTGCTTTGGTTTCATGTTTGTTTATGTCTACAGAAGAATATCAAGAGAGGGCTACTGAACTTCAAATTTGGGGATCCTTCTTCTAAAATGAACTGGGTGCATGCAGAGAATCTCATACAAGCTCAAATTCTAGCTGCTGATGCTCTCACTCCTGGAAAGAACTACATTGCTGTAAGTGAACAATAAGAGCACCAGTTTTTATTTGACAGTGGATCCTGCCACTGTATCCTATACTGGAGTAACTGCTGTAGTAGCAGTAATTAGTTTATCTTATTGTCCTTTAGCTTATGTTGTTGTCTGTGGGTTTAGTTGAAACGTGCTGTGAACAGTGTGAGACCGGGCAGCATGGGCTGTGCAGTGTGTTAAGAGTTGGAATATTCTGTTCTGTGAGAGTATTTTTGTAATACAGCACTTGCCATTTCTAGAAGATGAGCAAAGAATCTTTGCTGTGTTGGAAATGAAACTGGAACTTCAGGTGGATTTATACCCCACTCCCCTGTATATAGAATGAGACTTAATGTTTTGAACTATGATAATCAGACATTTGTAATAATTTACACCATGTTAATTGCATAAACCACTCAGCCACCCATTTCATTGCACACATCAGTGCAACTGATTGAAATGCCTATAGTTTGTTGACTTGTATGTGCAGCCATGCATATCTTATATTGCTGTATATAAGGAGTAAGATAAAGAAGTCAATACATATGCAGTGATTTTTACTAACTTGTCTCTTCTCTACCTCTTTAACAGAATGGCCAGGCATATTTCATTAATGATGGCGAAAACTTCAACATTTTTGAATGGCTAACTCCACTTGTACGTGCAATATACACTTTATCTCCAAATATGTTGATTGCCTGTATACAACTCCAGCTCCTGTGTGCAGGTCATATCTGGTGTGTTTGCTTCATGTGTAAGAAAGAGTCCCATTCTGAATGGGGCTTTAATGCCTGCTTGTGGCTCGCTGTGATTAGGGTTGTAACAAAGCCTACTGAAAATACTACATTAAAGCAACTGCCTTCTCTGAGACAAAAGGACAACCTAAACCAGCATCCTCTTTTGAGTTACCATTATCTTCAGTTCTGGGGCACACATCTCTTAAGAGTGGCAATTTTGGGTGGACATAAAATATAAATCCTAATCTGTAATATCCATTATTTTCAAAAGATCATGCTATTGTTAATGATGGGCTCAAACCCATAAGTATGTCACAATGTTGAATTAGGTATCAGCACACCATGACATTTCAATCAATTATTATTAGCTTTTTCCTCCTTTTTTTAAGACTGCCACTTGAAAATGACAGTGTCTGTGCATGTGGCATTGAACTGAAATCCCCTGACAAATGAAACCTCAAGTAGTAACAGCAATGATGAATTTTTCTGTTTTATCACTAAATATTGCCAGAAGTATTTTCTGTGTTGGAACTTTAAAACTTGTTTGAGGTTTTTGATTTTTTTTTACTGTTCTTAAAATCTCTTGCAGTTTGAAAGATTAGGCTGCAGTACACCATGGATACGTATTCCTACTTCCTTAGTTTATGCATCAGGTAACAACATTTTCTCAACATTACTCTTTTCTGTCCACACTACCCCTGTTCGTAAGTGTAATAAAATCTTGGGTTTTCTTAATTTGCCCAAAATTTTCATTTTCGTGTATGAAAATACTATGCTGTGGGCTCATCTAGTATGCATCAGTTAGGGGTGAAGTTCAGCTCTGTGCAGTGTGTTGAAACCAGAATGATCTCTGATTTAAACCTCACAAAACCAGGTGTAGGACTTAATAGACGTGTAACTTTGTGGAGTTAATGGTATAACAGTTAAACGTAAAAATTGTGACCTCATGAAAGACACTGAAGAGTGTCTGCTTTGCTGCTTCAGTAGGTTTCTTGTCCTTCTGTGTCCTGTGCTCCCTCCAGAATCAACCCCCATGTGCAGCCACGAAAGAATCCAACTCTGAGTATTTTGTTGTTACCACATTTTTTATGAAGCCTCATGATCATTTCAGTGGAGCTGTCACCAAGCCTCCAACCCCTTTTCACACAAGCACCCTCATTCAGGCTGAGCAAAGTACTAAGTACCAACCCCTTGTGAGCAAGTAGCCCCACTGATGTTAGTACTGGTGCCCCGAGCTCTTGGTTATGTGATTGTCCTTCACTATCATATGCAGTGCAAGACAGGGCATAATCATAACTGCATAGCAATTTACTATTCTTACTTCAAATAGAAATCTTTTGTTTTGCAGCCTTGGTAATGGAATACCTTTATCTGCTGCTGAAACCCTGTGTTGAACTGTCCCCACTGCTGACCAGAAATGAGGTGAAGTCTTTGTAAACTCCCCTTAATTCTCACAGGACACTTACATACATGCTAATGCTGAGGTACAATTTAAGCCAGTAGAAAGTAAAATCCACCCAGCAGTACTACAGCCTCCAATGTCCAGGGCAAATGTATGTGTCATGTACGTTCTAGGCAATATAGTATGCTCCTTACCATGAAAGAGAAGAACTTACGTTTACTATCTGGGAGAGGCTGCTTCAGTTCTTCCTTATGAGGCCCAATATCCTGTATGGCTGTGGCTGGTCAGTTGGGCCTAAATTACTGAAGATACTTATGCACCTCAGAGATGGCTTTTAGCTGCCTCTGTAGGTGCCTAAGCAAGAGTGCAGAACATTTTTTGTGGATGCTTTCAAGAGCAGAAGATTCTGCTTTGCAGCTATTACTGGCAATCTGGGCTTTTTAGATTGTCCTGTTGTGAACCATTTTAAAATGATGTGACACATGTCAACAGGACACTGATATAATGTTGGGGAAGGTTATTTTACATTTCCTTTAACTCTGTCTTTGCTGTCATTTATGGGCTTTGTACCAGTTTTCTGTGCATTCATCTCTTTGTACGTGGGCTCTTTTTGCCTTGTAGGTACTCAACATTTCTACAACTCACACGTTCCGGATAGACAAGGCGCGCACTCAACTGGGGTACAGCCCAGAGAAGTTCACTTTTGCTGATTCCGTGGACCATTACCTTAAAACCAGACCAGAAGCCCAGAATCATCACATTTTCTGCAAAGTTTTGCTTTCTTTACTTGTTAGTTTAAGCTTGATCTTCTTTTCTTTGAGGTTTGATGGCCTTTCAGTTTTGCATTTTTTTAAAGAAACTCAACACTGATTTGCACAAAGTGCATGAACTTGCTCCCCACGTTGTTCTGAACTGCACAAGTTACTGGCCCTAATGCAATAAACAGGCAGTTATTTTCAGATTTAAACCCAGTAACAAGTAGTTGTACTTGAGAAATTAAACTACAGTGAACAATTACAGCCAAGTCACTGACACACAATGGAGTCAAGACTGTTGACCCTGTTTGTTTCACACCAAAAGCCCTCAACTTTCCAAGTTAATTGCTGAAGTAAAGGAGAACCTGCAGGAAGAACAGGAGCTACAGTCAGCCTACAGTGCTTCAGTGGTGAAGAAACACAGCTAAAATAAGGAGAAAGACTGACCACGGCTGCTGCCATGGCTCACTACCTTGGGGAACTATGAACAAGCAAAGGGACTGACAGAACAGATAACTGTAAATAACATCCGTACAGAGAGAGTTCAGGGTGAAGTTCCTTTGTGAATTAGCTGTACCACTGCATATGAGGACAAATAAAGGTGTACTTGAACCCTTGCTGAAGTGAGCCCTGTGCCTCTGTGAATGCAAAGACTGCTCCAAAACTGCTCCCTGCTTACTCAGGGGTGCAAAGCCACCCGTGGTAGCACCTCCCTGCAGCTGGAGGCCTGGCAGGCTCATGCAGGTATAGTTTTACATGAGTCATCCCTACTCTGTCCTGTAGTCATTGAGGACAAGAACTAACAATAAACTTTAGTTGTGTATCAGCTGAACTTCAGGTACAACTATGTTTTTGCACCTGATTTCTAAAGCAGTTGTACACCAGCAAATCCCTGCAGTAGCTAAAGTGAACAGTGTGCTTTTGGAGTTAGTGTTCAGCTAAAACGGGCCTACACTACAGGCAATCTAAAGGCCCAGATCCCATCGTCCATCTGCTGGTTTACCACAAATTCTACCCCACCTGCAACCTTTTCCAGCCTGTGTCATGGTGGGGGGCAATCAGGAGCATAATGTGAAAAGATACTGCTTGGGAAAGGAGACAGCACTAGGGATATGGCACAAGTAAGAAGAATCAAGGTCTGGATGTGGGTTTGAGAACTCTGGAGGTGAGAGCACCCAGAGTTCACCTCGGTGCAGGGCAGGCCGCAGAGGGCAGCACCACCCTGCGGGTTGACGGTGCAGTTACCCGAACACAGCACGGGACTGCAGAGCTGCCCAGATGAGTATTTCTTATTGTATTTTTACGCCAGAAGACACACACGATCAGAACACGCAGCACCCCGCACGTACATAACTTGCTACAGCTTGATTTCGAGGCGCCCGACAGGAAGCGCCCCCACGCCTCCATGCCCCCGCGGGCCGTGCCCGGCTCGGGAAGGCCGTGCTCGTGCCAGACCGGAGCGGGACATCCTCGCGGCCACACTGTTCGGGAGGCGAAAAGGAGCTGCAGGCGCGGTGGGACAAAACAAGCTTGGCAGCGGTGGGATTCGAACCCACGCCATCGAAATGACTGGAGCCTAAATCCAGCGCCTTAGACCACTCGGCCACGCTACCGCCTGGCTGCTCAGGCGCCCGCCAGGCCTCTTTCAGGGGGCGGCGCCGGCGCTCTCCCCACCCACCGGTGCACACCGCCCACCTGTGCCCGCGGTACCGCAACGGCCCCCGGCGCAACCGGCCGGGGCGCCCCGTGGCCGGGAAGCGCAGCCCCGCGAGAGGGCGCGGACTCCCCGCTCTGCGGAGGAGGCTCCAAGCCCGGGCTGCCGGGGGCACCGCCACCCCTCATGGCCCGCCCCAGGCCCCGCCCCCGCCCCACTCCATGCGGCCGACAGGTGGCGCCGCTGCCGCACTCCCGGCGCAGGCTGTACACGTGACCCGGGCGGCGGCTGCGTGGGGCGGCTGGATTGTGGCTAGCTCGGTGCCCGGCTACCCCCGGCGCTATCCTGTGCTGTACGGGGCCGTTGGGCCGCACCTCACCCGCGTTGTCCGTGGCAGGCACAGGCCGGCCACAGCGCCTCGGCAAAGCGCTGCCCCGTGGCCTGTTTCCACAGCAGCGCTGGCGGAGCGCCAGCTTGTCCTCACGACGGCTTTGCCCCGCGGCGCAGACCTGTCGCCCCATGGGTGGCCGTGCCGTGGCCAGGCAGGGGCGAGGGCAGCCCCTTACCGTTACCACAAGAGTGGGTCTGCACACAGCTCCTTGGCAGGAAGAGGGTCCAACCACACCCAGCCCCACAAACAGGAGACCCCCTGCCTTCTTCCCCAGCTTCTCTCAGTGGGTACTGTAGTCTCGTGGCCCGCTGCCGCCCTGGCACTACAGCGTGCCGTCAGCTGAATCATTCCCACCCAAAAGGGGACGGCCCTTTGGGGTGCGGCTCAGCATGGTGCTGCAGAGGCCAGTAGTAAACGCGGCTGTGGTCAGGGCTGCTCACACGCAGCTCTCCGTCCTGCCGTGTTGGTGCAATGCCTGCCCGCTGCTGCTGAGCTCACCACGGTGTAAGTAGGGGCTTGTCCTGTGAAGGAGCTGGGTTTGGCAACCAGAGCCAGATTCAAGCTGCCCCTGGTGAGTAGAAAGATGAATACCTTTATTCTGGAAGGCCTGCAGGAGGAATCTGTGTAATTACCGTGGACAGAGCTAAAAAACATCAGGGCTAAATGTTGTGCGATTACAATAATCCATAGAAATTATGTCTGCCATTGCTTTTCTTCCCATTGGAAGTCTGCACTGGTGCTCCAGGAAGTTCTATGCAGGTATATTGTATGCACCTACCACAGTGGGCTTTGCAGATAATGAAATTTGCCGTGTAAGAAGGGACTGTCACAGAAGTATGTAGGCACAAATTGTCAGATAATTAGTTGATTTACAGGCAATTTTTCATCTGGATTTTCAATGGAAGTTCAGTGTTGTCAGGGGCATGCTTTCCTCTTTCCTTTCAAAACCAACAGTTCCCTAGGACAACAATTTCTAAACAGAACCTCATTTAACACAAGCATACTGGAACTTTGCAAGCTTCAGTGCTCTTGGAAAATACATATATGCATTGCTGAGCATACTAAACAAAAGAATGACATACTGCACTTGCAGGTCACCAATTTCCTAAGTTGCCATTTATTTTTCAGTTTTTCAGTCAAAAAATAACAGTGACTCAAACTCAAGCATTAAGGATATGATAAGTAACATCTAAACAGGAAACTAAAACTGGAAGATGCAGTGCATCTGGCCTCACATCTAATTTCAGTATTAGATGCTTTCAATATTAGATCATTCTAATATTAGATGAAACCTTTAGTATTTCATCCAACACTGTTTCATCATCACTGATTGTTCTTTTAAGAAAATGTTATAGATAAACCCCAGGCTTAAACTTGAAAATGAGTACACCCTTACATCAGTGTGCCAAAGCTGGCTTATTTAAAAGTATGAGAAGTATGTAGCTTGAGATGGTATAACCTATGTTCCTAATGTAGCAGAGCCCTCCCCATGAGGAAATACAGCATGATACAGTCATCCTCTTAATCCAAAACAGTGCTGTGTGTTTGCATGAGTTTAAAGCCAGTTTCTCTCGTGACTATTCAGTTGTGCTCATGTATCACATGTACTCCACCGTTAATCAGTAACCTAAGATGGTGATGTTACTTTTTAACCATTATCAACACATTTTCATGCAGTGGGAACCAGGCATCTGGCTTCCACCAGGACTTCAGAATTCATTTGTTGAGCCTGCCCTCTTCCCAGGCCCTGGGGTGCTGCTTTTCCCAGGGTGCTCAGCTGGGCTGCCTGCAGAATGGAAAATGGAGAGACTCATATCCTGGTGCTGATGGGGCAAAAGCACTTAGTTTTCAATAGCTGCTAATAATCCACAAACATTGTAATTGTGTTTAATTGGAGCTTAAACTCTGCAGGAATTTCAGGCTACCCAGAAGTGTCCCTGTGGGAGGGGGCATTAAATGAGGGTTTAGTCCTGTCTCTGCTTTACATTCACACGAGGGCTTGCACCCTCGGCACAGTGCTGGGAATTGCTGCCAGAATTGCAGGCAGCATTCCTGTGCAGACATGCTGCTCCCTCCAGTCCCCCAGCTAAGATGATTTATCTATCTAAGCAATGGTGGTAGAAGGCGGGTGTTGCTGGCAGAGACTCAGAGCATCTGTTCTGGGTTGTTTTAATTAAATACTGGTAATCCTCTTCCTGAAGGTGATCCCAGCACTGGCATTGCAGCAGCGTTTCTGTGCTGCCTCCCTCTTTGGAGCACAGGGATTTTGCGTTCTTGTCTGTGATGCTGCAGGAGACCACTCGTCTGTCACAAAGGACGTACTCACATTGTCCAGTCTGTTTTGTAGCCCCTGCTCAGGGTAGAAGGCACTAATGAGGGTTACTTACATGAGTAAGAGATTTAACAACAGTAAAAGTGGTAAACTTTTTCCAGGTTGACATAATACAGTTAAGCCGGAACCTATTTACATCTATTTCCATGTAAGCCATGAAAGGGTAAGGAGTTTTGTTTAAATTTTCCACAGAGCCTAGCTTGAGGAAAAGCTAAAAACATGGGCATTTTCAACCCAGAAAGCCAGCA
Organism: Pezoporus flaviventris; assembly: GCF_033815535.1. Lineage (NCBI taxonomy): Eukaryota > Metazoa > Chordata > Aves > Psittaciformes > Psittacidae > Pezoporus > Pezoporus flaviventris. The sequence goes on from NW_026892626.1 coordinate 11,314,441, forward strand.
TTTTAGGAAAAAATGAGAATGTGGTCTTTTAAACTTGAAATCTGGTGCACGACTCTACCATTTCTCATGGGGAAATGGAACACTGCAATCGAATTAAGGCGAAAAAGCCAACCTGAAACACGGAGCCCCCCAAGTCTCCATGGTCACTGCCCACGTCTGCGCCGCCTCCCCACAGGGCCGCTGTTGTGCAATGCTCCCTTCCCGTGGGCTCCTCGGCCATGGGCCATTGCCCTTTGAGCTCCAAACCCAGCGGAAATAGAAATCAAAAGTAAACTCGGGCACGGCTCCTGCGGGCAGCTCTCTGGACACCTGGCTTCGCGTGGCGTTCGAGATTCTGCTCCCTCTGCCCCGGGATTTCCCTCTCTCGCACCCCAAACAGTGCTGATCGGGGGGGCTCCCCTCAAGTTTTAATCGATTTTCTCCCAGGAATAGCGCCTGTGAGACCACGAGCGGGTGCGGGCACGGACGCGCGGTTCCTGAAGCAAGCCTGAGGCGAGGGGTGGCTGCCCTTCCCGCCTTGCTCCCGCTCAGAGGGCGGCCCCTCTTCCTGCCTCTCCTCCCCTCACAGGGTGGCGCCGGTGCCCGCCTCCTTTCCTCTCCCTCCCTCTCCCAGCCCCCCTTGCCGTGAACCGGACGGCTGTGGCGGCGGCTGTAGCGGGAGCGCCCAGCACCGCCGGGGCGGTGGGTCCGGGCTGCGATCACCCGGTAGGTGCCTTCGCGGTGCGGGGTCGGGCCCGCGGGAGCCGTCGTCAGGCTGCTCACAGCGTTGGAGGGAGAGGGCGAAATGTGCGGGTTTGATTACAGAAATGAGCAACCTGGAGGTTACGGGCTGTAAAGGGCCGGCGGCCGAGCCCTGAGCTTGTGCAGTGCCCTAAAAATAACCTGGTATATTTGTATTGGGCAACACTCCTGGGCTTATGCCTGGAGAGAGCAATTTTATCTATGTATGTGTCCGGGACAGTGGAAAAACTCGGTGATAGTTAATTGTTCCGTGTGGAAGTAACACGGCCTTTAATGGAAAAGGGAAGATATTTTAAAGTTAAATTGAAAGTACGTTTTCTGTACTTCGGTATTCTCGTGTTTTGGCTGCCATCGATGTAGTATTTGTGTGTTTGGCAGAAGCGTGGACTTGATTCAGAAGGGTCGTTTCTGTGCTCTTAAGTGCTCACAACTCTAAAAGCCATTTGTGTGTTTGAAGCCTCAGTGTGTTTCCTCGCATAGGGTTTTGAGTCTCAATGCTTTGTGCTCTGAGCTGGCACAGATGGACTCTCCCATTCCTGTCATGAATTTTGCATCGCTGCTCTCCCAGCACTGGGGCTAAATGCAGTGTGTTATCCCAGCTGTGCATGCAGTCAAACTGAATGTGATTTGTGCCATCATGCTTGCAGCATGTCACACATGCTGGGAGGGAACTGAAGTAAAGTCTTCTCATTAGAAGATCAGTACTTGGTAAGCCCAAGTTTGTGTGTCGAAGGTAGGCAGTGAGTTGAGACATCTTTATGTTTTTTATCTTCTTTCGTATCACAGCTCTTACCCTGACTCACTAAACCTGTTTTCTTGTCAGTGTGTGGAGCAGATGAGAACAGTTTACAACAGTCAGTTTGGTGTTTGGAAACCACAAGCAGTTCAGTAGCATTCTGCAGGACTTAAACATTGCTAGTGGGGTTGTTATGGATGATGTAATGTAGCTTTGTGTCTGTAGTTCATAAAGATTGTAACAATACTTTGTAAGATGCACAGCCCAAATAGTTACTTAGGTTAAATTTTAGATCTGTATTTTAAAAGAATGTTAATCTGAAAAGCACTTTCTTGGAAGAAAAAACTGCCTGTTACAGGTATCCCGCTAGATGGCTTTAGCTGGTGCGGTGTTCAACCAAAAGGGATGTAGTATTATACTGGGGAGAACTGGCTCATTCTTGCTTTAATGCTTCTGTACAAGAGACAGGACTTCCTGAAGAGGCACAGAGGGTAATGTCTGAGCTGAAACAGCTGCTAAGAAGTAGCCGGAGGTGCTCTGGTTGTCCCTTGTTTTGTTGGCTAGAGCATCCATATCACTTGGCTCTTAGGGATGAATTAAGGCAGGTTTCAATGCTGAGGCAGCTGTGGGGCCTTGCTCAAGGGTCCCACCAAACCCAGCCGAGTTTTGTAGCAGTAGACACCCTACAAGAAACAAGACGTGTTTTAGCACCTCTGTGATGTGAATTTCCCCCTCTGTTTATCTATGTTTGCTTGGCACTGTGCTGGGTAACACAGTGGGTTGTCCTTACAACCACCTGCCCCTCTTGATGGTGTGTTTCTTGGATATAAAGGCAAGGGAAAGAAAAATACTGTAAAACTCCCCAAATTGATGAAGACTTGAGCAGATTTAGTAAATGATAGTATTTTAAAGTATCTTCATTTTTAATCACATAATACAAGGTTGATTAAAAAAAAAAGGAATGAATTTTCAAAGTGGGTTGGAGAAGGTAGTTTAAATTACAGGTTGTATGTGATAATGCAGTATTGCAGGCTAGGTTCAGTGCAGTTCCTCTTTGCTGCTGAACCCTTGGAAAGCTTCTGTAATAGATATTAAAGATTAAGAGATTAAAATGTAGCAGCAATAGTAACAGGAATTCCTAGATGGTACAGCTTTATGCCATAATGCAAAAGCAGAGATTATAAGCTTTGGGATGAAGCTAGGGCTTTTTAATAGGACTTTTATGAAATAAACTGTGAGGTTTAGTGCAGTGTTTGTGTAGGTTAAAGTTTGGTTGTCAGATTCTGATTTAAAGAGCATGTTACGTGAGGATGGTTTTTAGTAAAAAATCTGCCAAAGTAAACACAAGTCCTTTAGAAGAAGTCTGGTTCCAAGAAAAACTGAGAGCTCTATAAACGTGATTAGCTTTACAGACAGATTTGTGTGGTGATGTTCCATTTACACAGCAAGTCAGAAATTATGAATGTTTGCAATCACTGCTGCATAAATCTGCATTCCTTCTGCTGCTGTTTCTCAGAGTGCCTTGGACCTGGTGGATCTGCTTATGTGTGTGTGACTGCAGTAGTGGAAATGAGTACAGGATGGCAGTTGTGGTTAAGGAAGCTGCAGTATATCCTGGAGTTAGTCACATACTTGAACATCGTTTTACACCTGCTGTTTTTAAGTAGAAGTTAATGTTCTCAAGTACTTGTTAGACTCCAGTAAGATAATCACAGTAAAAACGGTAGTGCAGCTCAGAATCCTTTCTCCTTCCAGTTGTGCACTACTGCCTCTTTCCAGAAATAGCAGCTGTTGTGTGGTCTTTGCTAGAAGAGCTGATTATATGTATGCTCCAAAGCTGCTTCAGTACAAAGTCAGATGAGTTGGCTCAGACTTCCTCCAGCAGTGGTTTACTGTAGCTGATGCTGCCTGATGTAGGAGTTCTGGTGTTGTGTTACTTGCTGAGCTGTGGGAATGCTGCGTCTGCCAGAAAGGCAGTAACCAGCAGCATAATGTTGCTAGTGAAAGGTGCCATACATTAAGGCACTGTCTCTGTGGTGACTATCTTCTCAGTAGCTGTGGTGTAAGTCTCCAGCTGTGAATACTGCTCTAGAAGTGTACTTATCTGGTACTGTTCCATGGACAAAGAAGGTTCAGTATGCACTGGATTGAAGAATAACAGTGAAGCAAAGCTGAAAACCTTGTTTTATGGTTTTAGGCTACTTGTGTGAAAATTTCAGATTTAGCTGGTTGGCTAATTGATGGGACACTTTGAAGTTGCTTTAAGTTGTACAGCCAGCATTAGGGCCAAATCTTGAAATTCTACCTAATCCTGTTTTGTGGGTGCACGTATCTTCAAAGTATGTAGACTTACATCTCTTCCAAGGGCTTTGATCATTCCTACATCTCATTTTTCTAGCTTGTGAAACAGCTGATACTTCCATTAGATGGATGTTGGAAGGAAGGGTAGTATATAATACTGAGAGCAAATTAACAAATTAAGTACAATATTCTGTAAGCTCAAATCTTTGCTTTTAGGGCTCCAGGACCAAAAGGATTTTAAGCCATAAATTGTGTGAAACAAATCAAGGTTTGCTGCTTTGTGTGATCTATTTCTGCCCTCTAAATAAGAACAAAACAGACCTGACATCAATACACTCACAGAACCCATCTGAACAGCCAAAATCCACTGTGGCAGACTTACCAGCAAGTATTTGTTTAAACTGAGCTAAATCAGCCTGAAGATTTGGACGATTACTGTGCATTCATCTAACCCCTTCCTGTTTTTCATGCAGCAGAGCAATGTGAATAATCAAAACTAAAATGAAGAGAAAATATTTCCATTAATTTGAGTGGGCCTAGAAGTTTGTGTTACTGTTTTCTGGTTGCTTTGAGTAAAACACCTGTAAGCTCTGATAGTGGTTTAAGAGCCATGGTGTGGTTTGTAAATCTGCTGTATTATTTTTAAGGAGAAGAAAGTACAATAAAATCAAGCAGTAGCCCAGTCCTTTGTTTGTTTGCCCCTTTCCAGTCTTCCTATGTGTGAGTCTACACTGGCTTTTTGTTCTGATCAGAAAAGCACTTCTGAAGCAAGTCTCCTGATCATCTCAGCTCGTTGCACCTTGATTCATATTGAAAAGCTGTCTCAGTGCTTGCAAACTGAAATCCTTGTGCATGAAACTTAACTGGAGAACACAGTTCTCTCTTATCCACTCCCTGAGACCTGACCAGAGTTAGTCTAAATAAATCCTTAAGAGATGGATGGTGAGGATGTCACAGCCTCAACACAGGTGTCCTCTGCAGACCTGCTCTCTGTTCACTGCAGTGCTTGTGGTGATGCCCAGTAGGTTCCTGCCCAGGACTTGTTTTCTCCTGGTGGGTTTTAATGAATCGGGTTGTTCACTGCTGTCAGCTTGGTCGTGATCAGATTTACTGATTGACGTTAGCATTAAATAAAAATGCAGTGGGAAACAGTAGAGTGACATGGAAAGCTCCGAGCAGGATATGGTCATAGGGGAATTGGTTGTATGTTGTGGTACTCCCAATAGAAGAAACAATTAACAAAAGTATATGGCAGAAAGGTAATTTCACCTCAGTCTGTGTTCTCTTTAGTGTGGTCTGCGCTTTTGATGCAATTGGGTATTCAGTTCATTACAGAAAGTCATTAAATTTGGCAAAGACAGGTGTTAGAGACTTCAGGAAATGACTCTGAAACCCAGAGTTAGTGCAGTTAATAAAAATAGGATTTCAGAAAAGATGAACTATCAGCAATTAGAAGAATGTGTGTGTAGGGATGGGATACTGTTCTGTGCAGGTTTCTTTGCTCTTTGAAGCACCTGGTATCACATGAATCATGGACCTGCTCTGCTGTGGCTGTTGTCATGGTCTTGACTGAGATAGAGTTAATTTTCTTCCTCCTGGCTGCTGCAGTGCTGTGGTTTTGGATTTAGTATGAGAATAATATTGATAACAAATTGATGTTTTAATTGTTGCTAAGTCATAAAACATTTCTCAGTTTCCTGTGCTCTGACAGTGAGGAGGTACATGAGAAGCTGGGACGGAGCACAGCCAAGGCGATTGATCCAGACTAGCCAAAGGGGTATTCCAATACTCCATATTATAGAATGGCATGCTCAGGATATAAACTGGGGGGCTGGCTGCAGGGTGACAGAGTGGTGATTGCTGCTTGGGGATGGGCTGGTGATCAGTCAGTAGGTGGTGAGCAGTTGTACTGTGCATTGCCTGTCTGTCTTGGGTTTTATTCCTCTCTCTTTTTGTTGTCTCCTTTTCCATTACAATTATATTATTATTTTATTCCAATTATTAAACTGTTCTTATCTCGACCCATGGGTTTTACCTTTTTTCTGATTCTCCTCCCGTCCCACTGTTGTTGGGGTAGGTGAGTGGCCACGTGGTCCTTAGTTGCCAGCTGGAGTTAAACCATGACACTGTTCATATTTTCCTTGATAGCTAGAATCCTTGTGGCGTGGAAAGGGAGCCTGAGCTACAGAGAAGCATTTCATGATTCACCTGTCTTTTTTTATAACACATACCTGTTGCAGCAGTTGGGCTGTGCAGTATCTGTGCTCTGCCTCCCAAAAACTGGTGTCACTGATTTGGAAAAACTACGGTAAAATGGGAGACTTTGCAGAGCTGCAATTTTGGTACCCATATGAAACTTCCCATATTGTTCACTTCTAATGTTGTTTAATGTGTTAGAAGGCCTCAGTGAAATATTTATCGAGAGTGTCACCTTCTGAGCTTTGAAATAATTGAGCAGATTTAAACGAAAATCCTTGACCTGTCTGCCGCACACTTGTGTTTACTTTCAGTTTGCTTAGTTTATTTTGGAGCTAGGACCCAGGAGAAGCCAAACCCTGCTTATTCTGTTCTCTTAGGATCCAGGAAGCTACTACGAAGTTGAAATAACCAGTGACAAAATCAAGCTTTCTAGTCCCTTTCTAAATGAGCTATTAACCAGGGAGGGTAAGCTCTTTGCTTAAAGTGAACACAGCTCAGCGTGCTGCCAAATCTGCTCTATTTGGAGCTGGAATAGCATTGTTCAGATTGCACAAGTCTGTCCCAAGCAATCCCTTCACAGAGAGTAAAACACAGAAGGACTGAGGTACTCGTTACACATACTTCCTCTTGCCTCTGAGGTCCGCTAGTGAGTGAGTGGGGCAGGCCTCTTTTCTTGGCCTTTTTTGTACTGTCTCTCCAAGGACATCCTGTGTAGCCTGGATAGTGTACTGCACATTCCCCAGCATGCTTTCCACTGTGGACTGTTGGCTATACGTGAGCTAAAAGCTAATTTAACTCTCGGCAGTTGTGGGACAATTTTCTATGTTGTCTTAGTGATAACTCTTGGCTCATCTGGCTATTAATTTATATGCAATGTCCTTGAAAAGACTTATCCTGAAAAAACTTGAAAACCTGACTATGGTTAAAGGTAAAACCCCCTCAGGTTTCTAAGACCAGTGTTGTGAAACTCAGCATTTTAGGTAAGGAAGAATAAAACCATTCAGAGGAGGACGTGTTGCAAGCCAGAGGCAATAGGTGGTGTTTGCAGTCCTCAGATTTCATAGTTCTGTACTTGGTTATCTTCTTTTTCTCAGTCCTGTAGCAAGTTAAAAAGTGAGTGCCTTCTGGATAGCCAAATATAGCACTGAGGTGTTCAAAACCACATGTGGGTACTTGGGGATTGCTTTTATGTAGCCATACGCAAATGATTTTTTTTTCTGCCAAGAGTTTTCTGAGATCAGTTTTATGCATCATTTGTTCTTTTAATAACAACCTTTTTGTTGTTTTTCTCTCCCACCCAGCTTCTTCCCTTCATTTGCATGTGCGTTGGAATGGTGGTTGTTTTAATCATTGCAGGAGTTCAGCCAACCTCCCACAAACATGGCAGACGAGGACCTTATTTTTCGTATGGAAGGGATTGATAATGCCAGATCAACTACAGCCAGCTCTGGGAATTATCTTGATGCTGATAGTGATGATGAAGACAGTTATTTTATCTGCCCAATAACTGATGATCCAGTTTCTAACAAGTCTGCCAGTATCAAAGTTGACAATTATTATAGCAATTTAGCAAAAACTGAACAGTACAGTTCAAGCTCTTCTCCTAGAAACTCATTTAGCTTTAAGGTAAGTGTTTGATTCAGCTTTCAAGAAGGTTTTGGTTTTACTTAGTTGGCACGAGAGATTCTCTTAATTGCTTCATCTCTTGCAACTAACACTTTTCAATGAAAAAATAATCTGTTTTTTCCAGACTTGCAGTTAATTCCATTAAGCCAATGACACTGCCATTGAATTGCTTACTGTCCCTTTTAGTTCACTGGGAGGTCTTAATCTACAAAGATAGCAGAACCCAGGTGAACAGTTAACAGCCATTATGATCAAACCATTTAAAAAGCAATACATTAATTGGGAGATTTAAAAGATTATGCTTGTTGTAAGCTGAATTGAGGCCTGACGGAAGATACTTTATTGCCTCTGCTTGCAAAATCCATAATAATCTATAATATTTTTATTTGGGCATACACAATTGTAATGGTAGCTTTTTAGGTTATAGTTACTGCCCAGGGAGCTTTTAATAATGAGCATGAAGTGTCACACTGGCAGTATTTCCTGACAGTGTACTCAAGCAGCAGCTGCCCTTTTTGAAATGAACAGTAATCAAAGCATTGCAGAGGGGTCAAAGGGGTTGTAGCTGGTGCTTCCTTGGCAGTGTGTCCTGTTCTACTTGGCACCATTTGCACAGATCAGGCCAGGCAGTGGAGCCTCAAGAATGCAAATGACATTCGCTCTATAGGTTAGATATTCCAAATATGCACCCTTTGTGATAAAAGAGCATGTCTCTTAGATTTTGTCTAGACTAGGATTTAATGTGTTGTATTAACACATTTCTTCTTGTAAATATTAATATTTATGTAGTAGGTACTGTAAAACCTTGGTCATGCCTAATGAATGCTTTATTCCTGGAAAGATACCAAAGGGTTTATTTCAGGACATAGACCTGGAACAAGTCCAGAGGAGACCACAAAGATGCTCAGAGGGCTGGAGGACCTCTGCTATGAAGACAGGCTGAGAGAGGTGGGATTGTTCAGCCTGAAGAAGAGAAGGCTCCGTGGAGACCTTAGAGCAGCTTCCAGTGGCTAAAGGGTCTGAGAAGAAAGCTGGAGAGGGACTGTTACTGTTTACAAGGGCAAGTGGTGATAGGACAAGGTTTTAAACTGAAAGAGGGTAGCTTTAGATTAGATACTAGGAAGGAATTCTTCCCTGAGGCTGGTGAGGCACTGGCACAGGTTGCCCAGAGGAGATGTGGCTGCCCCATTCCTGGCAGTGTTCAAGGCCAGCTTGATGAGGATTGGGGCAATCTGGTCTAGTGGAAGGTGTGCCTGCCTGTGGCAGGGGGTTTTAACCAGATGATCTTTTAGGTCCCTTCCAGCTCAAGCCATTCTATGATTCAGTCAGCTAGCATTAAGTAGCACATTAAAAGTGAATCTGCCCTGTCTACAGTAAGATTTTTGCCAAGGCTAGTTAATACAGACATTAAAAGGAACATATTCCTAAGGAAGTAAAAGTTTAGATATAGACAAGGGGACACATTTTAGTGTATCCTATTGCTAAGCAAGTTAAGACCTGGTAGGGAGCTTAGTCTTCATTTATGTGTGTTTAAGCATGTACTAAACACTTGCCTTTGGGCTTGCAGTGTGAGTTCTGAGTCATCTGGCCTGAGGTAAAACTGATAAGGACTTAAGATCTTGCAGTTATTTCCTCCCTCTTAAGATACCATGTTGTTTTTGAAGAATATATGTGCCCATGCTTTGACCTAGTTGGACATTTTAGCTCCTGTCACAGGTAAGATGCATGGGGTTGAGATGGGGAGCAAGCAAGGCTCCATCTGGTGCTTAAGCGGCAGATATGGTGACTTCCAACAGTGAAGCAGCCAGGGCTGGTAACATCTTAAACCACCACAGCCTGATCTGATCAGAGTCTACCTGTTAGACCCCAAAGCTAATGGCATTATGGACCCCTGATAATGAGATGCAGACCGATACAAGAGTTGTTACTAATTCTGCCTCTGAGCAGGACTCAGTAATTAATTCATTCATAGGCAACACCCTTTTAACATATTAAAATGAAAAAAGGATGTTTCAAATTAAAACATTGCCAACTTACCTTGATAGGTTTGTTCCCAGATGTAAACAATCTATGAATATGTGAATATAAATTGAAGAGTGGCTTTTCAGTTGAAGAACCTTTTCTTTTCCTTATTTTGCTTTAATTAACGAAGAGAACAGAGACTCTTTGTCAATCATTTGTCTTATCACCTGTGTTTTCCTACTTTTATGTTTCTCATGCATCCTTTAGAATGACACACAGCATCGTTCTAAGCATGGCTCTGTGGTTGACCATAGTCGGGTAGGTTAAAAAGAAATGTGAACATGTATCTATCTAATAGATGCATTAAGGTTTTTTGGCTTGCTTTTCTTTTTATGTCCTTTTTTAGTTTGTTATTTTGTTGTCTGGGAGAACTGCTTGTCTCAGCCCATAAAAGTCATCAAGTCAAAACTAAAAAAGATATATGTTAAATGAAATAATACTCGTCTTTTGTTCTGTACCCTGAAAGGTCACTTTTAAAGTGCGTATCTGTGGTTGCTCCTGCACACTATTTCCTACTGTGGACAAAAATGAATGCAAGACATATACTTAGTATGGCAGCCATATGCCTTACAGTGGGAGAAAATTGCACTGTTAGCCCCATGACCATGAAGTCCGTCTTCTGTTTGAAGATTAAAATACAGCTTTTGTACAAAGCACCTCACAAGATCAAAGAGAAGTAATTAATTTATTTAAATCGTTCCCTAGCATGGACCCAGATCACCTTTGGAGAGGGACACTACTCAAGAATGATTTGACATAGATAATCGACCAAGCAATTCTACTTGTTTCTCTCTCTCTTTCTTTCACATATATTCAAGTATAGAAGTTCCCAGGTCCATATGAAGTGTGAATCATCACATGATCTGAGGCAACTTCATTTTCTCATGGATCATATAGGAAATCTTTCTCAGCATGTTTTGTTAAAATTTTATTGTAGTGTTGTATTCATTTGCTGCCTTTATTGTCAGAAAGGGGAACGTTTAAGTTGTTTGCAGGGTATGCAAAGTTACAGCAGAAATAAAAATAAACAGTTTAAAAGCTCAGTTGTTTCAAAAACTTATTGATGTAATTGGTGACACCAATTTATACTGTACATTTTAAGTTTTGAATGAGATTTAAATAAAAGACTGTTTCTGCATACTTGAAACTCGGTCAGAGGCAGTAATAAGACATCAGAGCTCAGTATTTCTTTACTGGCAGAGGTGCAGAGTAGCCTTTTCTTCTGCTCACCTTTGCAATAGGCATTTGGCTTATCACAGGATCATATCTCCTGTTCTCTTGGAACAGTCCAATGTAAAAAGAGGAAGATCAAGATGTTAACAGAAAAGGACCTAAATTGACTGGTAGAGAAAGACTATTTATATTCCAGAAAACTAATTTGATTATTTACTGCTGACTTGGTAGACATTGAAATAGCTACTTGCCTGGAATTGCTATAATAATCCAATATTACAGCATTCTTATTTCTTCTTTCTTATGCTGAGCACAATCTTGGGGCCTTGGGATTTACAGAACTTTGTCCATAATTCTCTGTTGCTGATGGACATTCTGTGCTTACACATATGCGTAACATACGCATCTACCCAACAGCATATACTGTTACAATAAGGTTAAAAATCAACCAGCAAAAGTGAATTAATACCATCTAGATGTGCCTTATCACTGCTTGTAGTATATGTTAGAGATATTTGCTAATTATATTTGGTGTATACTAGATCAGATTCTCTTCACAGTAACGTTACAGCAGTGCAAATTGAACTGAAACCTGATGCTTTGGATTTCTGAACTGCTTCATTATACTTGAAGCTATAAAATGGGAGTGGTTTCTGTACCACTTGGTCCCCCTCTGAGTAGTGCTTTGGGGGCTCATGTAGTTGCACATCTCTATAGCATTGGGATCCTGATGTGTTGTAGAAAATGTTTTTGTTGTGAGTTGATGGTGATTATTAATAACATGCCAGTTTTAACTTCTTCAGGAAGCCTGGAAACATGCTATTGAGAAAGCTAAGCACATGCCTGATCCGTGGGCAGAATTTCATCTTGAGGACATTGAGACAGAACATGCCACTCGTTACAGGTCTGTTGGTCTTTCTGCTTCTAGTGCTGATGTTAAACAGAATGTGCTGGTTTATGCAAGGGCTGTGTTTGTGTAGTGCAGAATATGTGTAATTACATGGCTGAAGAACTTGTGATAATACCCAGAGTAAGTGCGTCAACTGAATCTCCCAGGAAAACGTAAATACTGTACATCAAAAAAAATATACCTTTCAGCAAACCGGTGTCACGCTCACTTACTCTCCTACCTAAGTAGTATCTGAGTTGCCATAATGTAGACAGGAAACAAGGCTGAGAAGTATTTTCTAGTTGACTTACTATTGCTGTAAACTTAATCTAATAAGCAAATGAATCCTAATAAAAAGCAGCATACTTAGTTTAAATAGTTCAGAAAAAACCCCAACCTAACACTCTGTGCTTTTCCTAAAATAGCAGTTTCACTGTTGCCTGCCCATGCAGTGTTGCTGCATGTGGCTGGAATTTAAGTTCTTATAAAGCCAAGAATAGCTCAGTATAGTGTACGTGCTGAAACTGAGTTTGGCCCTGAAACTATGCTTAGTGCTTTAGCACAGGCTTTGCCAAAGCATTTACCCTGCTGACACAGGTTTCTGGTGGAAAGGGTAGGAGTTAGAGGCCAGTTAATTACCACTTAGTGTCAGTGTTTGGGAAGGCCTCCCTTCCAATTATGTAGCACTGTCACACAGTGCTTCTCTTCCCCATAGGCTTATCTGTCCCTGGTCAGCCATACAGTCCTGAAATAGTTTGCTTATTTTAAAATACAAATAAGTGATAATACTGGTTTAAGGCTACTCAAATAATCTATTGAAATGGCTCTGATATTCTTATTTCATGCCTTTTGTCTGCACAAACTAGGGTGTTACAGAATATATAAAGGGGGTATATGGGGTGTCTGCATGTGTGAAGTAGTTGATACACATTGGGAGAATCAGTCTGGAAACAGTCGTGTTGGTGAGTCAACCACTGTGGTTCTCAATTTGGCTTTTACTGTGTTGGGAGTTAAGGGTGTGGGGAGAAACCACAGTCGTACTCTGTATTGTCATAGGGTTGTGCAGAGACGTACTCCTCCCTTGGTGCAGTGGTGGGCAGTTCTTGGCCCCAGTGCTTTTGACAGGCGCAGCTGGTGCTGAGTTCTGTTCACATCTTCTGCAGTCCTTCAGCAGATCCCCAGCCATAACCAGGTTTATGCAAGCTCACGGTTGGGGAGTGCAACCTGTCCAATTTGTAGGGCTTGGTAAGACTCTTTCTGTCCCCAGAGTACTGCTGGAGGAGGAGATTTAACATCAAAGCAGATAAAGTTTAATTTGCAGTGTTGCAAGAGTTTACCTTCTGTAGTGGAGTCTATTCATTGTCAGTAGGATTTGGTATCTTTTCAAAGAGCTGTATGTATTTCTTCTTTTCCATACTAAGTAAGGAGGACAGGAGTGCGGTGGAAAGACTGGAAGTTTTTGTGTAGATATGGCAGCAGCATTTTTTAGCAGCCAAGTGGAGATAAGGACGGATAGGCACTGGGGATGGGGGGATTTGGGTTCTCTCTGCATTTTTCTAAGAGGCACATCTCCCGATTTTGCAGGTACAATGTGGTTACTGGGGACTGGGTTGAAGATGAAGTCCTCATCAAGATGGCTTCACAAGTAAGATCACACAGTCTTTCATATTTATTAGTAGCTAATTTGTCATTTCCTTCCTGTTTCTGAATGGTGATAGCGGGATATTTTCCTCATATAGAAGTTTTTAAGTCCCAATGTCATCCTTTTCTCCTACCTCTCTTCTTCCTTGGCTTAGCCGTTATGTTTTGGTGTCCCAGCAGAGGACACCAAAGCACTTTCTTGCCAGAGTAGGGTAGAACATAGAGTCAGCCCTTCCCCGTCAGCATCATGAGGCATTTGTTCCTTTCCCAATCATCTCTCTTGCATTTCCTGCTGGCCTCATCTCGCTGCCTGACAGTAGTCCTGCTATTTTGTGTGCATCCAGATAATTTCTGCTTTTAGGATGAAAACTGATTGAATTTTCAGTATGGGAGGGTAAAAGCTACTGGTTGCTTCCTAGTTAAATTGTGAAGCTGGCGCTATGTTGGAGTCACCTTGCTACTGATGTAGTATCTGGCATCTGCGAAGGTGATGCTCTTTTTGGAGCACCCTGTATGGAAGCCTAAATACAGAGAATGTGAGGTCTGCAAAGCTAGCTTCTCCAGGCAGTCACAGCAGAGCTGACTCCAAACTGGAGAGAGAATTTGAACAGCTTCTTCAAAAGTCATATCATGTCTCTTCCATGAGATACTGTCTTTTCCCCAGATTCCTACCTACGCTGCCAGTGGGTTTTCACTTTTCTTTGAGGAAATAGATATTATATAGAGCCTGTTTTGAGAACTGCTTTCTACAGGATATAAAGGGGAAAACATGGTTGTGTGTCTTACTGGTTATAAATTAACTCTGTGGAAATGGCAATGCTCTATTTTTGTTTTTTCTCTAGCCTTTTGGTCGTGGAGCAATGCGGGAGTGTTTCAGAACGTAAGTACCTGCTGGCTTTATCTTTGTTGGTCTCTGTGCGGTATTTTCTTCTGTGGTGACTGGAATTTCGTTGAGGTGTGGTGGAAGCTGTAAAGTTTGCCTGCCCATTAGGTTTCTGAAAGGTGTAACTGATGGGTTCATTCCTGTTTGTGTGACTCCAGCAGCAGCACAGGGGGTGGGCTTCAGAAAGCAGAACGTTCTTTTAAGGGAAGAACAAGCAAGCATGATGCAGCATCCAGTGAGCTTGCTTGGGAAAGTCAAACCATTGCCTGTAGTGGAACTGCAGTTGGGACACCTAATATGCAGTCATATCCAGTTCCAGCAAGTATAATCACCCTGAAAATTACAATTAATAAATTCATGCTATTTCCACAGTCTCTTGGGGGCAATATACTCATAAAAGTACAGAAGCAGCTACTTCATTTCTCTGTGTTCCTGGTGTGCTAAAATATGATTGAATTTGATACGAGGCCAGAGGTGTGTGCAGCCTGAAGGCTAATTTGTAGGCTTGTAGTTAGGCAGAGAAAAGGGGAGTGAATAGTTGGATGGTGCAGTCTCAACTTAGAATGCTTCCCTTGGTGAAGAAGGTTATCCCTCCAGAATTTGCTTCAAGATCACGTGTTGCAGACTCATCTTGTTCTGAGTAAGGCACAGCTTGAACACTAACAGTTACACTCCCCAGAAGGGTAAAGTGTGAGGGAAGGCAGAGGAGGAGCTTTTCTTTCCTCAGAGTGTGTTAGCAAACATAGTTGCAGGCATGAACATTATATAGCTATAAATCAGTTCATGCTGGAGGAGTACCCTGCCTTTCCAGGCTCTGGAAATGAATGTTTCCTGGACAATGTTCATGTGCGTGTTTAAGATTGTTCCCCTTCTTTCCAGTTGCAGTATCCAGAGAAACTGCATTTCACTTCTGATTTCATGTCCAGAAAGAGAGAAACTCCTGAATGACAGAAACATGATTTTTCTACTTGAGCAAAAAAGAGGAAAAGTAACCCTCAGTCTTCCAGTTTGGCATTGTTTCAGTGTCAGCTCGTGCTGGAGGCTCTGTTCTTGCAAAACCAGATAGATAACAGCAGTGAATTAAGCGTAGGAAGTAACAAATCTTAGTCTGCTGACATTGCTTTTAGCTCTTGTTATTTACCAAATTCCCCTTTACATGGTATCTTGAGTAGTGCCATTAACAAAAATTTTTCTTTGCAGCTTTGGTGTAACCTTTTGTAAAAAGAAAGCAGAACTCGTATGTCAGCTTCCTGCTGCTGGCTTTTCCATAGCTCTCCATGGTGCACTGATATTTCTCATCTGGAGCTCTTTCTTCCAAATTTTTGCAACTCTGCAAGTCTTTAGTCATGACAGCAGCAGCATTAGCTGTGCTTGGCTCAATGAACTTCAGAGAGTATTTGCTTTAGAAAGAGCACGTAAGCTGGCTTTTTTTATGCAGAGAACTGGAAAAGTTTCACGTCCTCCCTTAAATTCTTTCCTCACTTGCTTGTTCCTTCTTTCCAAGGCTTCTGTTCTAGCAACTGCCCCGTCCATGCTGGAGGACAGGCAATCTGAAATTGCTTTGTCTTTATAGTGTCCCCTGTACTTCTCCACCAGGGTCTTGGGAGGGAGAGAGGAAAGGAAGGAGGGGAATGCTGAGAGTTTGAGTGCTGCTACCAGCTTCTCAAAATGTAGTTTGCCATGGCACCAAGAGAACCATGGTTTGTTACTGAGCAGTGCATGAGAACTGCTTAGTAGCCAGACATGCCTTACTCTAGATACTCTTCATATTCCTCCTCCCCCTTCAGTTCTCCTTCTGGGAGCATGGGGGATACTGAGTAGTCACTCCTGCTTGTTGAGAAGGCAGCAGGACTTCTCTTATCATAGAAGATGTTTTTCTCCTCTCAGTTCATGTTTGAAAGGCCGCTCCCTGTTAATTTCCGCAGAAAATAATTGTTGACATTAGAACAGGGCATTTATACTTTTATACTCTATGTTTATACCCTTTATGCTCCATGTTTGAGGGGAGCAGGGTGGGAAAGGACATGAGAAAAGGAGGAAATTCAGAGTCGAAGTAGCTGCAGTCAAACTGATCAGGTGCTCTGGTACATCCCAGCCATTCAGATGGGATGTTGCTTTTCCCCTTGCTCCCTACCTGTGCTGCACTTTGCAGCTAGAATATCTGGTAAATGACTGAGGGTAATGCTGATTGGAGTGCCTGGCTTTGTCCAAGCAGGCAAATACCTGGGAAAGAGTGAATTAAAATTCTGTGTTTTCCTTTCACCAACAATTGATTTGTCTTTCAGGAAAAAGCTGTCTAACTTCTTACACACGCAGAACTGGAAAGGTGCCTATAACTATGTTGCCAAGCAATACATAGAGAGTGTGGGCAGGGATGTGTATTTTGAGGATGTCCGACTTCAGATGGAAGCAAAACTCTGGGGAGAGGAGTACAACCGGCACAAGCCACCAAAACAGGTACATTCAAAGATCTTGCTAAGCAAAAGTTGCACTCTTGCTCTCCTGTTAGATTAGTTTTCAAGTGAATTTAAAGGGAATTACTTGTTTGCATTCCATTAAATGTAATTGTTTAGGCAGATTCTTCTGCCCTGCTGTGTTTTCCATTAAATGATAGCTGATTTTTAATGAAGTAAATACAGAAATTGCTTTATATTTCCAGGATTAGAGGCTGTGTGTGAATGCCTGACTGTTCTCAGCTGTTGACTGAAGACTCAGATAAAATAGTGCTTGTATTGCTCTTTTAGATATTTGCCCAGCTGCTTTTGAGATAACTAGATATGTCACAGAATTTATTGCCAGCAGCAGTCTTGGCAAGCACTTAACTGTTAGTGCTCCAAGAATGTAGATGCTTAAATCTTGTAAACCTGTATAAGCACCTAAAGTAGCATTGATTTTTAAGAAGACCTGGAAACCTGAATAACTTTATGAAGCGATTCAAATACAGATTTCTGAGGAGTGATCAGTAATTTTAGAAAAAATGAAGATACTGTGGCTTTGCTTCCTTCAGGTGTCTCAGTAACAATATGAGCACATTGTGTTAAGTGCAAAGCATGAAGGAAGATGTATGAAACTCTCATGTGGGTGAAATGTCAGACTAGGCTCACTGTATCTAGAGAAGTTCCCATCCTCTCTGCTAGGAATGCGCATAAGCACATAGAATTCAGGGAGAGGTGGTTCTGTTGCTTCATTGGCTGGAGTCTGTGCTAAACATTATGTACAGCCAACATAGCTTTGTCCTTTTCCATGGTGGTAGGCTGGATAGCTGCTGGTTGAAGCTGCCATTGCATCCTGGACAAAAGCACCTCCAGCAGAAATTAGCTTGTTAAAAATCAAGAAACTAAAGTGCAGGGATGAAAGACTGTAGCTGTCACTCCCATACTCACTCTTAGTTGAGTATGTCCATGGTGTGTATCAATCAAGTGTCAAGTCCCTTTAATCCGCAGCTGGTACCGACTGAATGTAACTATGACTTAAAGTAAGTGGAAAAGGCAGCTTGGAGGGTGCTGAGCATGCACTGTGGTATCTTGGTACCTGCTTTTGGCTCTGCCACTGACTGAGTGTGGCATGTGACAAGATGCTTGGGTCAAGAAGAATGCCTCGGTATCGGGGCCTTAACAACTAAATAGCCAAAATGAGTGTTTTTGTGAAGTATGTGCGTTGCCTCTCATATGAAGTTTAGCTAATAACTATCAATCTCATAACAGCAAGGTGAGGTATAGAGTAGAGTGTACAGAGAGGACTCTAGAAATATAGAAGTTTTAAATGCTATGTTGGAAAAGATGTTAACAAAATGAGAGTTGTGATGCTTTCTCCTTTAGGAATGTGTCTGGGACAGGAAGGAGGTGAGGCAGGATACAGAAATACCTGAATGATAGATGTCTTCAGTCCGTCTCTGAAAAGGCATTTATTGAAGTTGTGCAGTAGTTACGATATGTTCTGCTCTCTTGGCATAGACTTTTTGCAGGACACTCTTAAAGTACCCACAGAAATAAAACAGAAAGCCAACCTTACTAAGCATTTTTGAGAAGGATATATGGCAGAAGTTCTGCAGAGCTCTTTTGAAGTGACTTCTAATTTATGAAATCCTCTAATAACCTGAGGAGCACGTGACTTTTCCCCACCCCCTTGATAAACAGACAGATCTTTGCAATTGTTCAGCTTCTTTCACTGGGAAAGTTTTCACAGCTGGCGGCTTCACACACGCTTTGATCTGAACACAGTATTCTATTAGTCATTGTTTATCTTCTTTCCCTCCCCAGGTGGATATAGTACAGATGTGTATTATCGAAATGAAGAACAGACCTGGAAAGCCTCTTTTTCACCTGGAACATTACATTGAGGGCAAATACATAAAATACAACTCAAATTCTGGATTTGTGCGAGATGACAACATTCGTCTTACCCCGCAAGTAAGAATTTGTTTAACGCTTTCCAGAGAGTCTGCTACAGGGAATTTTTTTGGCTCCATCTAGAGGTCTTGCTTTGCTGCCAGGGAAGGAAACTGCAGGTTTGCCAGTACAATGCCAAATTATTTTCTCTTTTTGCAGTATGTCTGCCCCTTATTTGGGGCCTGCTCTTTCAAGTGCCAAGTGCTGCTTCATTGCATTTCAGTGTCTGTCGATTTTAATGGAGTTGAACATGGAGAACACTCTTTGGAAACATTAAGCTCTTTGACTCTTCTTGTAATTGCAGGGATTGATGTATTTCAAACTCTTCAAATTAAGGCAGGGAGAGGGACCTGTCATGTACTATGTACTAAATAGTCTTCTGGTGCCTCATGTAATATACAAAAGGAAGTGGCAGATATCCAACTTGTATAAATAAAAAAACTAGTCTATTTGCATACAGAATCTGTTTTGGGTGGTTTTTTTCAGCTACAGTCTCTGAATAGGTGAATCTGAGATTACATATAGAAATAAAAGTACAGATTTCAAATGTTTCTTGGATCTCATAAAAGAGCTTTATTGGTGAATGAATGCAAAGTGGTCAGCATAGCAGAAGAGTATTTTACTGGGGCTTGAGGGATATTTGTTGTGATGCTTAATGTAAGCAGAGGGTTTATGTTCTGGCCTGTCTTTTGTACATTGAATCAGTGCTATGCTTTTCCAGGTTGGGAACAAAATGTTTCATGGGATTTGCTGCAGTTAAAATGTTTGTCTATCACCACCAGTCACCTCCCTCAGTCTTGGCAGTGCTTTTTTGGAGGCCTTCCCAGAAGATTCCTAATGTCTCAGCTTTGTGCCAAAGAGAAGGGCTTTTTATACCCGATTCTTGAAATGCTGCATTTAAAGAGTACAAATGTGCATTTCATTATCTGACACACAAATGTAGAGCCAGATCAGCTGTTCAGGGGACCTCTGAGAGGGCATAGCAGGGGAAGGAGAACATGTGGGGATGCGCAATGTTTTAGTTTTGTTTGTTGGTGCTTTCTTGTTTGGGTTTTTTTTTTTTCCTCTTAAAATGTGGCAGAGCTTTGCTTGTTGGCAGAAGGATGCAGAATGCCAGGGCTGCAGAGCTTGGAGATCCACAGGCACAGCCAGGAATTTTATGCAGAAGATATTCTACACTTGCTTCAGAGCCTACTATTGTTTGCTCTGCCAGGCAGCTCCCCTCTTAAGGTGAAGACTGTAGCAGAAAGCAGAATCTCGGGAAGGAGGAATACAGAGATCTCTATTTACTACCTGCTTCAAGTCTCTCATTGCTTTCATCATGATGTTTATACCAGTTATATTTCACTAATACAGTTATCAGAACTCTTTGCCCATTTGTAAGTGGTAAATAGGTGTTGCTGTTTTCAGTGGATCAAAGGAGAGTTTTCTCAGATGTCTTCTATGGTTCTTCCCAGGCCTTTAGTCACTTCACCTTTGAGCGCTCAGGACATCAACTCATTATTGTTGACATCCAGGGTGTTGGAGATCTTTACACGGACCCTCAGATCCATACAGAGAGTGGTACAGATTTTGGGGACGGCAACCTAGGTAAAATCAATAATCCTGTTTCACATGGTCATGGGTGCTTATTTTCTCTTCCTAGCTGTCTGCTCAGTAGCCACCACGTGGCTGAGTGAGCAGGCACATTTCGGAGAGTCTTGCAAACAGCTGAGGAAGGTCTGTTGTAAGGAGTGCCTGAACAGGGTAGCTGTCACACAAGGGCAGATTTAAAATAAGAGTTGATCTTTGCTCATGTCTCTTGGCCTACTCTTAAACAAAACAAGTAATGAAATTAACTAGCTTCCTGCAATGTGAGAGCATTAATCATGGCCTTTAATTTTGTGTAGAGATACGTGTATTTTTAAAGCTCCAGGTGTCCATACAGGAAGTTGTTCATAGGAAATAGCAAGTTTTGTAAGCAGAATCTAATTTAGCTACGTTTCTCAATGATGCACCCAAATTAATTTTTTATTCCATCATAGAATGGTTAGAGTTGGAAAGGACCTTAAGATCATCTAGTTCCAGCCCCCTACCAGGGGCAGGGATGCCTCACACTATACCATGTTGCCCATGACACTGTCCAGCCTGGCCTTGAACATTACCAGGGATGGAACATTCACCTGTTCCAGTGGCTCACCACCCTATGTCCTGTGCATACATAGCTTTTGAAGATACTGCAAACTTCTTTTAACCCTCTTCAGAGAGAGTGAAAAGTTCTTACAGGTATTAAAATAAAATGGAAGTAGGTTGAGCTGTGTGCTACAAAGCACTTTCTTTCTCTTTTGACTTTTTAGAACATGCTTTGGGACTTCTAGCTTTTAAATAAACTGTTGTGTAAACTTTGAATAAACCCTTTCTTCACTTCTGTTTCTTTGTAATGCTGTAGGTGTTCGAGGTATGGCCTTGTTCTTCCATTCTCATTCCTGCAACAAGATTTGCAAAAGTATGGGGCTTGCACCATTTGATCTTTCATCCAAAGAGAAGGATGCCTTGGATTGTAACAGAAAATTGCTTGTAAGTGCTTGATGCAAAAAGTGTAGCTAAGCAATATAAGTGGTTTATTCTGACATTAAAAGCACTGTAGATAAAACTGAAATGTGCTATTTGCATGGCAAATAAAACCACCTGAATCACTAATATTGCAGTTTAAAGCTGACTTATCCATAGTTGTCTCTGAATTAACACTGTAGTTTTACTTAATAGGGAACTTTATAACACATGTAATTTAGGACCAAGTATATCTTTGAATGCAGAAATCATTAGAAAGTTTGGTATCTCACAAACCTAAGTTGGAGAGAATAGAAAGAAAAGAACTGCTCATCTTTAACTGATCTCGGTTTCAAATGGTATTAGTGGGAGTGGGATTTGATGAAATGCTTTGAATAACATTCTGTCCTAAACAGAACTCCCTCTAACTGTAACAATGCCAGGACTTGGTATTTTGTTAGGGTGTAGAACTTGTCAAAGCAAATAGTTATGTATAAATGTGCATATTTATACACCTTCTTTTGTAGAGAACTCCTAATAAGCATTCACACTGTCTTACGTAGCGTGCTTAGAATACAGAGAAGCATTATTCATGGGATTTTTCTTGTTAATTTGCCAAGGAATCCGCTCAAACAATTCTCCGTGGCACAGAGGAAAAGTGTGGCAGCAGCCGGGTGAGGACGCTCTCTGGTAGCCGACCCCCTCTGCTCTTCCGCCTGTCTGAGAACTCTGGAGATGAAAGCATGAGTGATGTAGCATTTGACTCTCTGCCCTGCTCTCCTTCCTCAGCAACCCCTCACAGCCAAAAGATGGACATGCTTTGTGAGTGAGCCTCATACATAATTTCCTTGGGGTGGTCCTGAACATATGACAGTGACTTGTTTTGTTTTATTGGTTTTAAACACAACAACATGTGGTGTCTAGTCCAGAATACTTGTCTCTGGCATTCCTCTTGGAGTGGAAATAAAACCAAAAGTACTTTCGTGTAGATAATTAATGCACAGATGCTTCTATGCAAAGACTGTGGTAAAATGATAGTGTTCAGATTTTTCTCCTCAAGCATGTTATCCTTACAATTAGAAACAAATATTTTTCTTTCTAGGTTGGCCTGTGTTCAATGAAGTAGATAACCTTGTTCACAAAGACTATGATCAGCTTGATAACCAAAGGGTGAGTATCTGTCCAACAGAGAATGAAATTGCAGTTCCTCAATGAATGTGTCTTTAAAGGACTGCCTGAAGACTTTGTTCAGTTAGAGCACATAAAGTCACTCTGCCAGTTTTCACTGCTGCAGGTCACGTTATCTGCATTTGCTGTTTCTAGTAAAGGAAGAACATGTTATTTTAAAATAGTACTCATTATTTTTTTTCCCCTCCAGGTATTTAATTACGTCTGATGTATTTTGACAGATAATTAAAGTGTCTGTTCCCCTGCCAGCGTGTTGTGTCTTTGGCACTTGTGCCAAAGCTAAACAGAATCCCCATTGATTAAGTCTCCGCAAATACTGGTACTGTGGGATACTAAAGAGTCTCACTGAGGAGACTGCAATAAGTTTGCAATGGGAATTTTCCAACACTAGAGCCTTAGTACCAGGGGATGTCATTTACTGTTTTATCTTTTAACTGGCTGCCACTGAAGACTGAAAACTATATGAAGTGGAATCTTGATTTGATAAAGTACATGAGTCCTGGATTTTTTTGTGTGTTTCTAAGAACACAGAATTGGCAGTACCTTCGGGACTATGAAGTCCTGTTCTGTCTGTTAGAGGTAGGGCACCATACAGTCATCCAGTATATCTTTCCAACATATTGAACCAGCAGCAGGTTTCCTCTGGGAAACGTCAAGTTGAGATCCTTACAAAGATTAATGTTAACGCTGTGATGTTTTGTTCTGTTCTTCTGTAGGATTGTGAAAACGGTGGAGACAGTGGATATCCCAGTGAAAAGAGAAGTGAGCTAGAAGATCTGGATCATAGAGAGAGGGTAAGAACCTGACTCTGTTTTTAGCAGAGCTGGGCCTGTTCATACTTGAATTGTTTCCATAGAAGAATCTTATCTTTTATTCCTTTTTGATCTAAACTTTGTAGAAAAAGGAAACAATTGTAAAGAAATTCCCACATGTTGTGGAATTACTTATCTTGAGAACGTTAGTAATACTTTAACAAGAAAAAGACCATTTGTGATGAGGAGACGTTCCATTTGATTGAATATTCTTGTGGGGGTTTTTAAGTGTTCTGTATTGCATTTGAGAAATGTAGCCAGCTGCTTGTCATATGGAATCCATAAATTTGTTCTGTATTCACTCTTCTACCCTCTCTACTTTCTGTGACTTTATGTGGCTTGTGATATTACAGAACTTAATGTTGCTGTCAGTTAATAATATGCAACTTTAGAATTCCTGTGGCTTAACGGTTACTCCTTTAAAATACAAACTTTTAAGTAAATGCTCTTTTGACCTGAAGATCTTGATCACATCTTTAGTTAGAAGATAGGAAAGAGAATGCTGCTTCCAAAGATACCACTCCGTTTGTCACCTTCGAAGCAGGAAGGTGTTTGTCATGGGATACCCAGTTTCCAGGATTGAAAACTGGGTGTACCGTATGCACACCATTTCAGTACGCTTCTTTGTATGTTGTGGTATCACTGAGAGAAAAAAAATTCAGTGGAAGCTATTTTGGTCATTGTCAATATGAATTTTGCTGGCTAGGAATAGTCTAGAGGGGTAAGTGGCACACATTAGTTGCTGCAAATTAAACGATGCAAATCTTTACATTAATGTAGGGCCATTCAAACAACAACCGAAGACATGAATCTGATGAAGACAGTTTGGGAAGCTCTGCAAGGGTAAATAATGCAGAAATACTCATAGACTATAAGTTTGGCACTGTGCTTGTCCTTTTTTCCACTGCCATCTGACTTCACATCACTAATTCAGATATAATTTTTTTTTCCTTTTCAGCTACATAATGTTTATTAATATTAACTTACCACTCTGTTGTTTCCTTTTTTTGTTTTGTTTTTTATTTTCCATTTAAAGAAGTATCATTACAAACCGTTTGTCACCTCTGTAACTGATCCCTGACATAAATTAGTGATTACGCATAGATTTATCACTTAAAAAAATAATTACAGTTCTGTGGTGGTTTTTTTTTCTGCCTACCTAGATTGTATTTCCTTTCTGCACTTTATTTTTGGAACTGTATTCCATATGTGGTTGGATGATTGTTTAAAAACATGCAGTGTTTTGAAACACATGCTCTCTCTACTGTATTTCTAACTCGGCTAGGGAAAACGAGGCCTTCTTGTGTGTTTTACAAAGTAACAGCTTCTGTGATTTCTGTGGCTATAAACTTAAATAACTCTATTAAAACCTATGGGTTTATATGTTTTGTGCGTGGATAAAACTCAGTGTTTGCAGTATGACTGGTTTGGGTGTTTATTTTTGTAAGTACCTTTTTTTCTGATTCAGAACTTAAAGATCGTGCTTTGCTTCACTGCTGTCATTTATGGAAGATGATTGATGTAGAGATTAGAAAAAGAGGGCTTTACTCTGTTTATTTAATGAAGAATAGTAACCATTTTTTTAGCTACAAACATGACTTTTGAAAGCCATGTCTTGTATTAGAGTATTTACTAGTAAGTAATAACATTAATGGTAGCTTTGTTTTCTGGATGGTAATCCATTTGAGTAGTATGGAAATTTTAATTATAGGTAAAATAACCGTACATTCCTATTTCAGATCAGTGTGGAGAAACTGAATCTGTACAACTCTAGAAGAGTCCACATCCACAGACCATCCTGTGTTGCCCAAGAAATTCAGAGGCTCAATGCACTAGAACTTGAAAAGAAAATTGGGAAGTCCATCCTTGGGAAGGTAGGATGGGTCTAGTAATCTTCTTTCCAACTGGAAAGAGGTATCTTGCATTTATTATTTATATGGAGGTGTTGCCCTGCATGAGTTATTTGTGCAGGTGAAAACAAATAACATGTCTATAGCTTTCTGTCACCTAGTCATATTTTTATAAGGGAGATCTAAGCCTAGGAACCCATGAATTCCATCTGCTTTTGGACATACAACATCTGGGTTCTTTTGGGAAGGACCCTGCTATTGGTTCATCTGCCTTTCCCAAGGCATCACACGGAGAAGATACACTGGGACAGATATGATGTGCCTGACCCACATATCTTGCAAATAGGCAGGATTGGGCTTCTGAAAAATGGCAGCATGGACCAACTCTTTTTTTTTACTCTAGACTATCCCATAAAATGTAAATGTGAATTAAGTTTGGGTTTATGTATGGACTTAAGTCCACACTCGAAGCACCCAGTGTAGATCTTTGTGAACATCGTGAAAGCCTCATATGTTCTCAGACCTTTTAGTTTGAGAAGAAACCTGTCCCTCCTTAAGGAGGGAAGATTAAAAAACCCTCAAAATCCTATAGTATGTTTGGAATAAAATCCTTCCCCCGCAACAGTAATTACTTCAGTGGCATGAGGATTTTCCCCTGGATAACCTTGATGTTTTTATTTTTTTTATGCTTCAGGTCAGTTTTTTTTCTTGTGATGGCCATTGCTGTACATAAAGCCTGTGACCTATGTTCACTGCCGTTTGCCCTGCTGGCTGTTGTGTTAGGCAGTTGCAGGCTGGGTGCCTTTAACTATGACTCCTTCCGAAAGGTCTCCAAGTCCCAAGGAGATATGCTGGGCCATGCCCCTGAGATCTGGTGTTCTGGTGTGGCAACCTGCTGGTATGCTGTTTAGGGCACTACTCTTAGTAGTCAGGTTTATAAAGCTGTGTGTCTAAACGTACAGAACTGGAGAGGCAGCTGCACTGCATGTAATCATCACTTTTTGCCTGTTTAATCTGTTCAGGCATAAATCGGGATCCAAGTCTGTGTTACCAGACTAGTCCTCTGCTCAGTCAGAGGTACATGATTAGACTTAAGTAGTCACCTCGGAGAAGTATTTTTGTGCCTAAGTGTGGGCATAGGGCTCCTGAAGGATCGGGTCTATACTTAGTACTTGTGTCTCCTTTACAATTGTGTTCTAGGTTCATTTGGCCATGGTTCGCTATCATGAAGCTGGGCGTTTCTGTGAGAAAGACAAGGAATGGGATCAGGAGTCAGCCCTGTTTCACCTGGAGCATGCTGCAGACTGCGGGGAGCTGGAAGCCATCGTTGGGTTAGGACTCATGTGCGCTCAGCTGCCACATCACATTCTTTCTGAGGTCACTCTTGAGGTAAACAGATCAAAGAAAATGCCAAAATGTAGAATTGTGGTCCATTGTAGAAATAATATAACAATAGCAGGAAATAGACAAAATAATAACCACAATTAGGTGTTCTGTAGTCTCTTCAGAGAAAATAAATGATGTTGTAATTAAGGACTTGGGCAAAGCAGCAAAAAAATGCTGCCTGTTTCTGCTTTTGCTAGCTGATTACTGCATACCTTTGGGAAGTTTCTAAAGTGATCTTTACTATTCAGCTTCAGTTTCTTTTGGCTGGGCCTCTTTCTCAGACATACTAAATATATACTATAATATATATTATAGCCATTACTGACTTGGAGAAACTGCATTTAGTGTTAGAAGAAGGAAGAGGTAGTTTTACTTAGAAACATGCATTTTAAAGGTTTTGTTTGTTTTACTAGGACACAAAGGAAAACAGGAATAAAGGATTTGATTACTTGCTGAGAGCAGCAGAAGCTGGAGACCGACCTTCCATGATTCTGGTAGCAAGAGCATATGATACAGGTGTAAATCTTGGTTCAGACAGGTACTGTGCATGACTGAGTAACTTGGTGGAAACTCCACTGAGGGGGGAGGGCAGTCAGAGAAGCACTTGCTGTGTGTCTTTCATTCACGTAAATAACTGTTATGTCAAAAGTAATGCTATGAAGTAGTGTGTTGGAGTTACTTCAAACTTGAATTACCCAGATGTGAATAAAATACTGAACATACTTGAAAATCCTGGGATCAGTGGAAAAAAACAAACACAGGAGTTCTTTTGGAGATGTAGTACCCTAAAAGTAAGTTAAAAGTGTTTACAACTGCCATGTGTCCTCCTTCATGATTTTTTGAAACCACTTTTTTTGCTGTGAAAGAAGCTGGGGGACAGGAGAAATAGGTGCAGCCTTAAAGTGACTATAGATAAGATGCAGTCAGATGAATGAAGTATCTGTCATAGTTGTAGTCTTTCGCTGCTGCTCGTAATAGAAGTAGGAATGGAAATCTCAGAGGAACGTGGTCTTAATGCTGAGGATGTTACTTTTAATTAAGGATGATCCTAAGTTTTAAGAAGTTTGAAAATGCTTTTACGTCATTAAGTTGCTTTTGATTTGGCCAGCACTCCTACCTTGACAGGAGCAGTATTGTGACTCAGAACTAGATTGTGACTTGCTGAAAGGCTATGCAATATGTTGGTTTGAGAATTTTTTTTTTTCTAGCATTTTAGGTGAGTTTCTAAGAGTGGATGTGTATTAATTTTGTTAAGTACTAAATATACCAGGTGATGATAATGACTTTTCTGCTTTTGCAGTGTAACACGTCTTTGTTATTTACATGAGAGTGTTCTGGTTTGCACAACACTGAAACTCTTAGCAGTGGTGAAATTTAAAATGACATTAAACTTCTCACTGAAATGCACTGAGCAGTCTCAATTGCTGCTTTTAAAATATTTACGAAACAAGACTCTCTGCAACTTCGGATTATTTCTAAATCAGTTATTGTCACAAATATAAATGCCAAAACAAAAACACACAACCAGTAAGGAAGCTCAGACAAGGAAGGCACTCAGTCTGACACTTTCTTCTCTGTAATTACTGCATAAAGTGGCCCCAGCCTTGTTTTGATATAGTGACCTGATGCTGCTGTGCAGTTAGTGAGCCTGCATGAAAATATTTGTGTTCTTTGAGAGCTTTAAGGATTGGAGAAGCTAGTGCAAAACTAGCACTGACTCTCCAGTGCGAAGTACATTTGTTTCGTACTGTACCTGTCTTCAAAATGTGTTTTTAACTTCAGAGTACAGGATTGGAAGGAGGCACTGTACTGGTACAATGCTGCACTGAACATGACTGACTATGATGAGGGAGGTGAATATGATGGCACTCAGGATGAGCCCCGGTATCTGCTCCTGGCAAGGGAAGCAGAGATGTTAATGACAGGAGGGTTTCACCTGAATAAGGATCCACAGAGATCAGGTGAGTCCCTATTTTGTTTCTGTAATCAGTAATCCTGCTTTTCGTTCCCCTTTCCCCCAGCATGTACCCCAAAAATACATTAACTGTTTCAGCTGTTAGAAAACATATTGAGGATCAGTATCCTCAGATGTGTGGCTGAAGCTGTAATGATGCTGGGTGATGCAAGGCTGGAAAGAGATCTTGCCAATGATAGTAGTAGGCGGTGCCAGGTCCAAACCTGTGACACACTGAGTCACTAGCAGGCAACTTTCACTCTATGTCAGGCCACTGAACTGCAGGTTGCTGCTTGTATTTTGAGTTACACCCATGATTCCCAGGCCCCACACAGCTTTGGTTTAGTTGTGTAATCTACGTGTCATGTATCTAAGCCCTAGAGTTGTCTTGGAGGATCCTACAGGCCAGTTGTATTTCCAGACCTTCCAAATACATTGAAGAGCCATCAGCAGCCACTCATATAAGAAAAGCCAGATTTCCAGCTAATGTAACTCTACTGACACGATTAAAATAGACCCATACATCCAGCCCTGTAGTTTGACTTCAATTTCTGGTTTTATCCTTTAATTGCTTCAGGATAAAGAGATGTTTTTTCTTTACCCTGTCAACACAACTGATCCTATTTCCTCTTCTAGGTGAGCTGTACACCGAAGCAGCAGAAGCAGCAATGGAAGCTATGAAAGGCAGACTGGCAAATCAGTACTACCAAAAAGCAGAAGAGGCTTGGGCGATGATGGAAGAATAACAATGCAATTAA
Source organism: Pezoporus flaviventris (assembly GCF_033815535.1). Classification (NCBI taxonomy): domain Eukaryota; kingdom Metazoa; phylum Chordata; class Aves; order Psittaciformes; family Psittacidae; genus Pezoporus; species Pezoporus flaviventris. Next base: position 11,343,517 of record NW_026892626.1, read on the forward strand.
GCAGTTCTTGTATATAATTATTTTATAAACTTGCTGCATTTGCAACTAAAAAGATGTATTTTTATGTGGTGTTACCAGTTTCTTTTTTGGTATTTTAGTTTTCTAATTTTTATTTTTGAGGGGGAAAATGCAATTGTAAGGGGTGTGTCCGGTGTCATAGCTTAGCTGGTGTTTGAAAGCTGTAATACAGGCACACTTGACCTTTTGTATTCTTTTAACTGTTAGAACTGAAGGGCCTGATTGTTTTGTTTAGGTTTCAGATGTCATTTTTACACAGCAAATGTTCAGTATGTTTACATTTTTCTTCTGCTTTTCACACATGGAAAAAAACATTTTCCTAAATTCTCAGCATTTCTTCTTCATTTCTGGTGTCTCTCACTAAATTTGCATGTGAATGTAAATTTTCAATTTAAGCATGCAGCTACTCATTTTAATAAGTAGTCCCACTCTTTTCCACTGGTGTTGTGGGCACTTCCGTTACTCTTCTGAAATGAATTCCAGGTAGAATCCTTACAGCGTGGGGAGGGGCAGGGAAGGTGCTTCTGATTGGCAATGAGGATATTCAGGGTAGAATATGTTTTATTCACTAACAACATTGCATATTTTACCATCAGAAAATGGCTGATGCTCCTGATGAGGTGACTGTCAGCACCAAATAATAACCTAGTTACATAAAATTCTACTGATCTTCTGTGATATTTGTCCAGTGATGTACAGTAGCAAGATCTGCAATATATGGATAACTTGAAGTTATTTTTACAGTAACATCTCAATTCTCAGTGAAGCTAGATCATCTCAATTAAAGTGAAAATACACCTTCCACCATTTCTGGAGGGAGTTTTGAAAAGGTTAGAGGCTGTTAATTTACCTGTTTTTATGTATAGAAAATAATTTGTTTCAGATAGCTTTTAAAATAGTGTTTTATCTGTGAATGGTTTCAAATGCCAGTTAGAGAAAATTGCTGGTTGAAAAGAGAAAACAGTATTATCCCCATACACTTGATTTTCTGTGTCCTGTTTGCATAACCCTAATCAGTAACAGGAGGACAAATAAATGGTGGTAATTGAATTACCATTGTACAGAGATAAATTTCTTCCAAATCCAGTGTTTTATTCTAAAGCTGTTGTGCCATCTGTACAGTTAGTACAAAAGCTGTTTCTATTTCTTGGTCATGGTTTACACTCATTTTGCAGGAGATTAAGATGGAAGCTTCTCAGCCTTACAGCCTCCTGAGGGTGTAAATTGATATGAATAAGGAGCAGCCCCTCTGAAGTGCTGAATGACCAGTAATGTTCACCAGCCTCACTTAGCTAAGCTTTTAAAAGCATGCTTAAACTAAGCAGGGTGCTAGATGATGCAGTTGATTTCATTGGGATTTCTTGCATGCATAGCCAAGTAATATTAATTTCTTGTAAAATGTAGAAACCATTGGAGGAACAGAAATCAGTTTGTCCTTTCCTGTGCAAGTGCCTGTCATTGGGCTCCAAAGTTGCGCTCCCCATTTACTCTCTCTGTCAAATAGATCATAGAATCACAGAATGGTCTCAGTTGGAAGGGACATTAGAGATCATCTAGTTCCAAACCCCTGCCACCAGCCAGGACACCTTCCTTTGAACACCTTTGGACTTGATGATCTTAAAGGTCTTTTCCAGTCAAATCAATTCTATGATTCCACCAGACCAGGTTGCTCCAAGTCCCATCCAACCTGGCCTTGAACTGCCAGGGATGGGGCAGCCACAGCTTTTCTGGGAACCTGTGCCAGTGCCTCACCACCCTCATAGCGAAGAACTTCTTCCTAATGTCTAATCTAAATCTAACATCTTCCAGTTTAAATCTTCTGTTCCCCCAAGTCCTATCACTATGTGCCCTTGTAAAAAGTCTCTCTCTGTATTTCTCATATCTTGAATTGTCGTTTAAACAATATTCAAGCATGATGTTAGTGTCTGAAAGAGGCGGTATCCTGGTGGTTAAGGACATGAGATGGGAAGATTTGAATCCTTTCTGGGAGAGAAGGAAAAGTTATCCTTGGATGTTGTACTTCTGGGTGGATGCTGTTACCCCAGGCAGCTGTAGCTATGAGTAGCCTTGCGACAACATGGCCACATTTTCTTGCATATGGTCTTTCTATTTTGGTTTTGTTTTATTGTAAAGGTGAAGCTCTTCACCCACTAATGGAGGAAGGTTTAACTTCTAGATCTCAATTTGACTTAGATTTTTTGACCTAATAAGCTGAAATAGAACCAGAGTTTGTAGGATCTCAAGTCAGATGGATGGTCTAAGTGCCTAGCCAAAGTTCTGCTTTAGGTGCCTAAAGCCTCTTGGATGTGGCCTTTTTGCTCTTCAGTTCATAACATGAAAATACCAGCTTTTAATGGCTTTTAATGAAGGATGAAGGTGCCATTCCCCTCTGGAGACAGCTGAATAGTAACTGTTTTGTGCAGAAATGATATGGTGTAGACATTATAACAAACTCAGACAGAAGGATTTGTTTTCCTCGTAAGGTGTTGCTGCCAAGTCTTTGAGATCTTGCTTGAGAAGGAAGCACGTGTAACAGCAACAACCACCATGTAGGGAACAGAGGAAATTTGAGTTTGCCCATCCAAAACGTGTACATAAAGGGCATAGAGTGTAATTATTGGCACTTTTTGATGTAGTTTAATTTGCTAAATTCAGTAGTTGCTGACAGTTCTCTGTAGATCTGTTATGTAAATGTGGACACAGCTCAGTGGAAAGATTATGATGATTAATTCTTTGTGGCAAATACTACTTTTTTAGTGATGCAGACTACCTTCTGCCCGAAGGTGGTATCATATTTTTTAGCTGTACAATAAATGGAATTCACAGATAATTTGCAAATGGAAAATGTTTACAGAAATATGCACAACTTCTTCTATGACATTCTTTGGAAGAGAAAAACTATGTATTTGACAGACTCTTGGAATGATATTGCTATAATGCTGTATTTTTAATCTATTCACAATGAATAAATAAAAATCTTGTATTTTTAAAAACTGTGAAAATAAATCTGGGGGTCAGCCTGCCAGAACTTACATGGGTTCAGTGTTTCCAGATGGCAGTGGAAATATTGCCTGGGTAAGGAAAGGGAGGTGGAAGCCTTTGTTTGCCTGTCAGACATGCAAATACCAATCGCCTGCATCACTTAGTCCTCTCATTGACTTTGTCTGGTTTCATTCTGGCTGGTCAATAAAGCTATTCTTTTTGTCACTTTTTTCAGTAGAGTTTTAGTTACTGCATGCAGGGGGCCGGTTTTGTGTTTTCCTTTATAATCTGCCTAAATTCAATCTTACTATTGCAAGCTTCCAGAAGCCCTCTGTGGAGTTTTAATTCTTTCATCTCTGATTTCATTTGCTTTTAACAGTCAAAAGTAACTAACTGGAGAGAATAACTAGATGTATACCTGCAAAATCTGTTTTCAAGAAAACTTAAATGGTTGATGTGCTTTTTTATTTCCATTCAATTACTTATGCATTTCTGTAAGTGATATGGCAGATGTAAGGACTGAAGTGTTCCTTTGCAGGACTGCTGTAGAGGCATCCTTACACCTTCAGTCTTTGGTCCTTCTAAAAGAATAGAAATACCTGGCCGCTTACGATTTGAGGTGGGGGAGTTTTTTGTCACAGCTACAATATCTAATACCATGCTGTTATCTTCACTGTGGTTTATTCCCCTTTCTTTTCAAGAATAAACTGATACTGGCCCTTTTAAGCTATTAAAAATGGAGCTCTTAATGTTGCTTTTTTATTGCTTTATTTAGACAGGTATAATTTTTTATACCTGTATAGACTAAACAATGTGAAACTGTTCTGTAGCAAAGGCACTTTGAAATAGCAGAATCTCCTAACAAAAAAGGGCCTCCTTACTCCAGTGTCACTAAGGTGAAAAACGGTGACATTTGGTACTTTAGCTATAGCTGCTGTAACTGAGAGATGGAGTGTTTGGGAGGTGTAACAAAGGAAGTGGAATAACCATCCATCAGGCAGCATAGGGACAGCCAGAATTTACAGCTCGTAAAGTGATATTGCCTGTTTCTTCATTATTGGTTTATGGGACTGATTCGAATCTCTCTTCCCCACAGGTATGCTTTCACTTCTGAGAGCAGAATGACTGCTGACAGACACAGGTGTAGTTTAGGTAGGCCAAATCAGGCTTTCTCATCTTAATTTTAAAAGGGAGGATTTCACTGGAACCTCAGATTGGATTCAGGGCCAGTGCTCCTGGTGGTGAGTCAGGCTCTGAGCAGGTTTAAGTTCTGGGCATCTGTCATGTGCCTCCTACTACTGGGGACCTGAATACCTCATGGGGACAGATCATGGGTTCGTAACCATTGGGCCTGGTTCTTGGTCTGGACCCAGTTGATACAGATGTTGGCTCCTTGCCGTTCTCTGGCTAACTCCTGTGCCAGAGAAGCAATACAGTGAGACTGATAGAAGTTCACTCTGTTTTTAATTTGGAAAAGGTCCTGTAGTTATCTTTGCACTGGTAAAATGAGAACCCTGGTGACCCAACTGCCAGCCCCAAGGGGCAGCCTGTGCTCTTATCCCCTGTAAGTGCCACTCATGGCTGACTTGAATACTCTTGGGTGCACAGGCTTCCTCCAGCGGTGAGGAGAAGCATTTCTGTGGCCAGACACAAACATTTCCAGGGCAGAGGCTGAGCTCATCCGTGGAGGGGCACCCATCACTTCTCTGGGAGGGTGTTGGTACTTCTCACTGCCTGGGCAAAAGGACTGGTGAGGCTGAGCAGCTTTTGTAATAAGAAAACCACTTTTAAGATGTGTGCTATGCAGCTTCTCACATGCATTATCTCCCCCCCATCAAAAGTGCAGTGCTGCGGCTGGTACCCCATGTCCATGCTGCCTGGACAAGAGCTTAGAGACTGCTAAATGAGACTCTTTCCCTGACCTTTTCTGTCTGAACAGAAGTTTGCTGTGTGAAGCCAATTGAGGTCTGCTCCTCCCAAACCTCTCCTGCTTTTCTGCAGCCAGGGCCGTGGGAGGAGTCAGTTCCCTCTGTTCTTAGAAAATCCTGCATCCGTCTGAAAAGGCAGTGAACTGGAGTGTGAAACTGCAGCAATGCTGAAGAAGGATCCCATTCACACATACATGTGTGTGTGCTGTTATTTCTCAGTGCTTTTGTAGGCAGTGAATGAAATTTTTATCAAGACTGCAAAGTTGCAACCTCTTATAATATTGAGGGTGCTGAGGCCCTGGCACAGGTTGCCCAGAGAAGCTGTGCCTGCCTTATCACTGGCAGCGTTCAAGGCCAGGATGGACGAGACTTGGAGCAACCTGGTCTAGTGGAAGGTGTCCCTGCCCCTGGCAGAGGGTTGGAACTGTTTTGAGGTCCCTGCCACCCCAAACCAGGCTATAGTTCTGTGCTGCCTGGTGCCCCTTGGGAATCCCTGTCCACATTTTGCCTGAAAGTCCGATAAGTTTTCTTGAGGAATAAAAAGTTGCCGTCTTGGTTTAAACCACGGCAGCAGCCCAGCCTGGCCTCGAACACTGCCAGGGATGTGTTCCACTCCCCTTTTCACAACAGCTGTACTGACTGCTGCTGCTACTGCAGCCTGCTGTGCTGGGTCCTGTGCTGCAAGCAAAACACCACCACGTCAGTGATGACGTCTGCTGATTTTTGCTTCTGCCAATTCAGCGAGTTGTAGCTTTGCAGCAAAAAATTAAATACATCAGTTTTAGCATTTGTTCAGGCGTTCAGAGGGGATGCACAGGCGGTGCCCCCACGTACTGCAAACGCTGTGCCCTGGCATCCACGTGGCAGTGGGGCAGTCGGATCGGCCCCGGCCCAGCCCTGCCCTCAGCCGCGCCTCATCCCCGGTTCCCAGCGGGGCGCTGGCCCCTTACAGCCCGTTCCCGATCGCAGCGCACCGCTGCAGTTACACGTGGTTGTAGACAGGGGTTGAAGTACCCGCCGTGTTTTAGTTTTGAGGTGGAAGTGGTGTGCGGCAGAAGCGGCTGCTGCTGCGGGGGAAAAGGCTTTGTTCGAGTCTAACCGGTGGCGAGGAAAGGGGCGATGTGGTGGTAGCGTGGCCGAGCGGTCTAAGGCGCTGGATTAAGGCTCCAGTCTCTTCGGGGGCGTGGGTTCGAATCCCACCGCTGCCAGCGGGTCTTTTTCTGTTGCCGCCAGGTGCAGCGCCCCCTGGCGGCCACTCCGCTCGTGAGAGCATTGTGGGTAGGAGGAGGGCCGCGTCCCCACGTGCCGGCCGGAGTGACGCCAACATGGCCGCTGCCTGAGCGCTGCCCGCCGCGCCGTGCACCGCCACCGGGGAGCCGGCGCCCCGCTGCCCGTGCCGGCCCAACGCTAGGTAGGCGGCTGCGGCGCCGATTTTGCGCCAACCCTGAGGCGTGCGAGCCACGGGGACCCTGAGGAGGGTGGAGGGAGAGGAGCGTGGCCTGGGCTGAGGTGGGCTTTGCCTGCCCGGAGTGGGCTGTGGAGAGCGGGCTCTCTGAGGGCTTGCCACCGCGGCGAGTACCGGCGGCATGGGGCCACCGCCGTGCGGGAGGTACTCTCACACAGGAGCCGGCGCGGAGTGGAGCCGCCGTGGCGGGACCCCTGAGGGAAGCGGGCGGGGGTCCGGTCCCAGGCCGCTGCTCCTCGACTCCCCTCACCGCCCGAATCTCCCGGGGCTGTGGAGCGGCGGCACCGGTCGGGCCGGCGGCGCTCCCCCCGAGGCCGGCAGTTCTGCTCCTCTCGCCTTGGAAGGGCACAGCTCACGCCTCAAAAATGCAGCTGAGCATCGGCTCTGCGGGGCTGGTAGCACTGCCCTGCTGTGCCGGGGGCCGTTTGCCTCACCCCGTGCTTGGTGCGCGTTTGGGCAGCAGGCCGTGGCCCCCCCTGCTGCCGGGTGCTGTGTCGGGGGGACGGCGGGCCCGCAGGTTGACAGAAATGAAGAAGCCGCGGTCGGCGGGGGTGCTAAGGTGCGCGGGGCCGCCAACGTGGAGGGAAGATGGGGCTTGGCACCGCGACAGGGTCTGCCCCTGCGAGAGTTACCACGCAGCAGTGAGCAGCTTAAATCCCTGCCCCTGGCAGAACAGGCCTGGCACTTGGGTACATAAACGTTGAGGTGTTAAAGAGAGGTTCATGCGTAATGCACAATTTAAATTCTGAAGGTACGTTCAGTGACATCCCCTCCAAAGAGAGGTCCTGGTGCAGAGGAGCCCTCGTGGGGTTCACTACCAGACGATGACTGTGCAAAGCTTGCTTGCAGATAGAGCAGGGATAGAGCTAAGCAAATAGTTAGATCAAAATAGTAATTATAATCAATGTTTGGAAGGTGCTTTTTCGCAGCTTCCGTTTTACAGTTTGCCATGGGACACCTTGGGCTAGAGGACTGCTGCTAGGGCCGGGCTGAGAGAAGCCTACAGAAGAAAGGCCAGGTGCCAGAGGAAATTACGGTAGTGATTCAGGAGATGGCACTTTTCCTACTTTGCTGGTTCATTATCTGTACTTTAGGGCACTGATGCAGCAGGAGTTCCTGGCCTTTCCTGCACTGCATAATTATACACAAAGACTGTTTCAAGTTTCAGTGTTGGGACTTTGGGGGTCCATTATTACTGACAAATTCGGGTCATGCTGAGACCTGAATTTGCTGGAGCATTTATTTGCAAGCCTGACTAAACATCTGTGTGTGTCAGCAGACATGCAGATTGGTAATTTTACTTCTTAAAGTTGTATTAAATTCTGTGGTAATAAACATTTAAAAAGACAGCTCTAGTACTCAGATGCCCTTCTGAGCTTAGTCCAACTTAGAGGTAGGACTCAGTTGCTGCATCACTGATGTTTACAGTTCTTTAACCACAATATTTTTCTTCATTGGTTTTCAATTGATGATGTTGCAGGCAGCTAATAAGTGGTTTCATTGGTCCTATAGTTGGTCACATTGCAGGAGAAAGATTTGCCCTCCTGCAACCAGTTCTAAAGTATGATGATTCATACTAATAAGTTGCGTTCTATTTTGATTTGCATCTTAAAGGAAAGTCTCTTTTAAAAGAAAACAGTTATGCCAGAAGGAAATTTGAAACTGATGATGACCATATTTGCTATCTCCTAGTGTTTAATTCTGTTCTGTCAATTTTATGGTGTCATATATGACAGATGTAGAAATTAACTCTACCATGTACATATATATACACTATAGATGTAGAAAGCTTCATTCTGATTCAGAAGATTCCTTCATGTTGCATGAGTATTACAAATATTGCTGGGACACACTCCTTCCTATTTATAGAGCTGTCATTGTCAGGCTCCAATAAAAGGAGCTGTATTCATTCTTTATCCTTGCATGAATAAGAAAAAAATATAATCTCTGTAATGCAACATTTTCCTTGAGTACTGACAGCTGCATTCATAAAGATTTTGTCTATAATTGTTGAAGCAGATGACAGACCAGAGACCAGGCCCTTTAGGCTGTTTCCCTTTCTCTCCTTAGTCCAGGAAATCTCTATTTCTATTCTGGAAAGTGGAAGAGCTTTCTCAGGAGAGAAAAAAAGCTAGCACACACTTGGCAGAGGCTGACCAGAAGAGAAGGGTGGTTCCCAGTCCGCTCAGGGGGGTGAGAAAGGAGGGTTTGGACCCAAGTCTCCTACCTTCTGGTGTTCACATGTTCTCACACATCTTGGGCATCCTCCAGTCAGCATCTCTGTTCTGAATGAAAACTGCAGTTCCACTTCATGCTTAGCTGTCGAGCTGGCTTTGCAGGAGCCTGCTGTACCAGGCCACCCAGGGGATATGAGCAGAGCAAGCAAAATTGGAACTGGCAGATCTAATTTCTTCAAAGCAACATACTCATGCATGTATTTCTGGGAAGAGCTGAGTGCCTGACTGCAGGAAATGCTGATCTCTGTCAGGTATCACATACAGTTGTGCAGTAACAGCCTCAGTCTGTGCTTAAGACACTGGATTTTTACTGTGAAGATTTTGCATTTCTACAGAATTATTTCAAATATGTGTCTGAAATATTATGAAGGGTAAATTCTCAAATATAGATATATGGTGGGAAGAGCCAGGGATATGCTGGTGCATAAAGAAATGGAAAATTCCAGTTCAGTACTGGGAGGGAGGGGTGCTTTTTTTGGTAGTGGAAAACCTGTAAGTGAAAAATATGGAATCATATTTCCAGGCGAAGTGGCAGAAACAATGTAAATAAACCAGAGGTGTTGCCTGAATGGAAATCTGCCCATGTAGTGATGTTGATAACACTTATACCCAGAATATCTATCCAGCCTCTCGGAAAGGTTTCTTAGATAACTGCATGTATATTAACATCATGTTTTGAAAAGCCTGAAGGTCTGTTGAAATATCCTGAGCTGCTCAGACTGTGGTGGCTTGTGTATTTCAATAAAAAAAACACCACCTTCTTGCATGTAATATGAATGCTGGCTGCTTTCTTTCCCAGCCTCTCTGTTGCCAGCTCATCCTGGATGCTGCCTCTTTCTCTTCCTCTATGGGAGGTCCAGCAAAGAATCAAGCTGTCATTGGGAGCAGAAGGCAGTGAAGGAAAGTTCCTCAACATAGATCTCATTTCTTTGCCAGATTATCTTTGTTGTTAAAACTTTCTTTGATCAGTTTGTGAGAGGTCTTATTTTTGTATGGCTATCTTGACCAGTACTGGCTGAGTAACTGTGTCTTAAATGAGCTGAGCTGATTTACATTGTTGCAATGGCATCCCAAATAATTTGTAGATAGTTTTGTTAGATTTCAGCAGGGGAAAACTATTGTTGCTTTAGCTGAGGGATCATTTTTTATTCAAAGATCTGAACCAGACATGACACTGACCTCATCAGTGGATTGAACATGAAGACTCTTTGCTCTTGAGCACCCAGCACCCAATTAATTTAAGAGTCTTATTTTCTTTGGAGTTGGTTTAGTTATGAAGTAAAATCTGTTGTTCTGATGATTTCAGAGGACTTCAAGAGAGGCTGAGGAGTGTATTTCAGAGCAATGTGGTCTGAAGCGTGGTAGGTCAGGAGACAAGGCTGCAACATGACAGGTAGATGAAATCAAAGTCAATGTATTCACTGATGGGAGTATTGTTTGGTCCCAAGCGCAGGGTTTACACAGGTTTTTTTCTTCTCTCACCTCTTCAGGTGGGAGCTTTCTCTGTTATCTTCTTTCAGGGATTTTTCCTGAGGAGGTAATCTACTGACCTAGGACAGTGGCAACTGCAGTGGCAGTTTCAGAGCTCATACATGCTGACTGACCAGCCAATGCACTTGTAGGTGCACTGGCTGGAAAATCACCTGCTGCCGGTGTTACAGTTATGCAGTACATAAAAGATGAACTTTCTGCAGGTATAAAAGGCCTCTGTAGAACACTGATTTAGTGATTTCTTTTATACAGAACAGGCTTTCAGAAAAGTTACATGAACTTACCTATTTTTGAGACACTTGTTTCTTAAATTTGGTGGCAGTCAAGATTGTGAAGTATTAGGGACCTGGTCATTCAAACACATACATTCCCTCAAAAACCAGACTGAATATGTTGTCGCTGAAAGGAACCAAGTTAACTTGAACAAATACTCTAGGCATGTGGTACATAGCACAGATGTATTGACTTGTATGACATTTGTTTTCTTTCAGGTAGTGCCAAGGAATAAGCCAAGAAAAAGCTTTTTGTATCTTAGCATGGCAAATAAAGAAGATGATCCAATTATACAAGAGGTAAAAGTGCTATGTGGCAGCAGTGCTTGTACATGAGGTGCTTTTTCTTTATTATTCCTGGTCTTCTTACATTGCTGGAACAATGTATCATCTGTGTCAGTGGTTGTCTTATAACCAATGGCTTGCTCTGTGCAAGGAAATATGTTGTGTGGGCCAAGTATATAATCCATGGTATCTATTTTGCCAAAATAATGGTATATATGTTGACAGATTCAGCTTAGGTTTTTCACCCTTCATAATCATTCCATGTCAGAAGAGGAAAACAGGTGGGGAACTTGCTTCTACCACTGTGTGTTTCCCATGACTGTATTGTATGTCTCTGAGGGCTGTAAAAAAACAGAATGACTTTGATGAGTTAATACTGTTAAATATGAAGCTAAGATGTTTCATGCCTTCTGTTAAAATAAGCAGTTGTGTTCTGTTTCTGGACTTATGTAAAGGAATTCTGTGCCCCAAAGAACAGTCACAGTCTTCTGTTCACTTTTATGTCTGAATTTACATACCAGAAGTGCAAGGAAGAAAAAAAGCCATGAGGAGCAGGAATTGTCAGGAGTGTATCTAAAGGTATCTAAGGTGGCAGCTTCCATATGTGAATATTCATGAAACATCCATGGATTTTTCTATGCTGGTGGCAAAATGCTAATACTGAATCAGATTTGGGTAGTGGTTGTCTTTTGTCCTGATTCAGAAAGATTTTATGACAAAATACTAGGACTGAAGTTACTCTTCAGGCATACTGCCAAAGAGAGAACTTCATCTTTCTATAATAGTGAAAACAGATTCCCTTCAGCCCCTTGGAAAAACATTTTCATTTCAGATTTGTTTGCCAGGTTTCCTTAGAGAGGTAAAACACAGCTAAAGCCACTGTCTGCTGCCTCCTCATAGTGTTTTTTTTTGTTGTTGTTTTTTAAAAAAGCCAACTGCAGAATTCCATGTTGAAATCAGCAGAGAGGAGACCTTTCACAAGAAAGTCATAAACGTGTTTTATGTTAGAGTTTGTAATGAAAAGCCAAAAGTTAAAACTGTCAGCATTTTAGCTCCAGGGATGGGTACTTTTTATCAGTTACAGCTGGCATCTGATGAAAGTTGTTTGGTTTGCTTTTTAGATTGACGTGTTCCTGGCCAGAAGTCTGCTGGAGAAACTGTATCTATTTCAGGTATTTAAGTTAACTTGTGTGCAGTGATAGTTTGTTTAAAATAAATTTAAACAAACAGCAGTAACTTTCCTTACTGCTTCAGCCTGCCAAGATCTTTGATATAAGCACGCCTCTTTGGGTCTCGGTCAGTTTTGAAATACTTAGTATTAAATCATTGCCAAGAGAGAAGTTGTCATTTATGGCACAGGCTTGTCATTAAATCGCTCCCTTTAACCACCCTGGGGGAGTGCTTTTAGTAGATGATGTCTTTTTATCATGGTTTGGGTAAATCTGCAGTCTGTCAGCCATCTTCTGTCATCACTGATTTTTGCCATCTTTACTAAACATGTTTCTTTAGGACTGGCCCTATTTAGAACTTCATCAGTATTCATAAATTAGTGTGAGACATCAGAAGAGCCCCCCTATGCTGTGGAGATAAAATCAACTAGTGGTTAAGTGGAAGATGGAAATGTGTTAGGAAAGGTAGAGGTTTGTTTTCTATTCTGCCACTGAATTTTTCTCTAATAATTTTATCCTTGTGATTCACTTTTTGCATCTGCAAAATGGGAAGTATGGTGAAGCTGTTGGATGAAATGTTCAGCATAAACCAGTGATGCCCACTGGCAAGCCCAGTGCCTGCTGTCCAGATCCTCTGCATGGCATGTGCCAGCAGAAGCAGACATGTTGGACCAGGCCATGCAGCCTTGCCCCTGGAGCACCTACCCACAGTTGCTCTATGTCAGGAGGGAGTGATGGGGCCTGTGGGTATTTTGGAGAAATGGTAGCTTTGATCAGGATGCTGCTGTGGCTGGAAAATTTCATGCAGGTACCACACTGTCCCCTCAGCATTCCCAGATGGTTCAGAAGAGAGACTCATGTGGCTAAGCCTGGGTTTGGTGTCCTGACTACATGTGGCCTATATCCTGTAAGCTAACACTACTTGTGCAAACCCACAGATACTTTACTTTTAGATAATAACTCTCCGAAGAGTTAATGCTGAGGGATAGGTTTTTAATTGCTTTTAACACTTCCTTTTTCAGCTGGACTAATGTGAGGTTAATGTAACACATTTTCCTGTGTTACAGTTTACTGAGGGACAGGAAGGGGGTTGTGTAGTGATAAAAACAGGACTGAGGGGAAAGCAACAGGCTTTCTAGGTCATACTCCCAAATACCCTGATGACTCACAAATCAGTCAGGTAATTTTTTTTCTTGATGTCTTGTATCCATCTGGCAAGTGGGATGAAGGGACAGGGAAGATTGAGTTAATTTCTGTGAAGTTCTTCGATCTTTAAATGAAGAGGGGTTTATGAAGTGGGTTTGTTTTCCAGTATCCTATTCGTCCAGCTTCCATGACCTACGATGATGTTACACATCTATCAGCAAAGATAAAGCCAAAGCAGCAAAAGGTTGGTCATTGTTTGAGTCCAGTCTATAAAATTTTTTCCATGTTGTACAGAATGTTTGGGAAGAGCACAGTGTACTGTTGAGCTGTTACAACTATGCAGCTACTTGCAGGACCAGATCTCCATGTTTGGAGGTATGGGGGAGTCTTTCGTTGTGTCTGTAAAGTAGAGTTTAGAATAAGAGCAGTTTATAAAGAGAGGAATTAAAGTCATGATGAAAAAGCCACTCTTAATATAGGATCATGCAGGGAAACATAGGTCCTAATGCTATTTCAGTCTGTAGGTGCTCGTGTGAATACATCTTGATTTGTAAGGTCTTTACAATAGTCAGAAAAGAGTTGAGGTTTTGAGGCATACTCTTTTGGTATCAGTGTGGGTCTTGATTTCTCTCTTGCCTGACCGTGAATCTTTTTGAAGTTAGTGAGGTTGTATAGGTAGTGAATAGATAGCCAAAGCCAGAATGATTGCACTTGCTTGCAAATGTATCCCAAAACTGTGGCTGTGATTTTAAAATGCCTTATTTAAAAAATGCAGAAATAGATGTCTGATATCTTTTATTCTGGGAAATGTTTAGAAGAGTGCTTATGTGAACCTTGGAGTTAGGATGCATGTTGTGTTCAGGAAGTATGCTGTTAAAATTAGCAAGCCTTTGCATTGTAAGCCCTCTGGAGACTTGCAAAGCTGCCGTCTCATCCAGGGACTTGTAACTACTTCAGTTTGCAAGTAATGTAAAGGGGAAAAAATGAGGCAATAGCTGTGATATTCAGCACATCCTGATGAAGAATATATACAGTATTGTTACAGTATGTAAATAGAAATGCTGTGCAGGAAAATGCTTATTTTTGAACATTTGTCTGAAGTTGGAAGTTTGAGGAGGGGAGTAGTTCTTCCTGTAACTAAAAGCTTGGAGCTTGTTTCCATGCTTCAACCAGTGTAAATCAAGAGTAACTATAAGTCAGCTGCAACCTCAAACTCACCTGAATCTGGCCTTTGCCTCTGAAGGAGACGTAGTTACTTTATACTGCTTGATACCCAAACTAGAAGGAAACATACCATAAATTTGAGAGATTCTGAGTGGATCCTCAGCGATGGGGAGGCTTGAAGGATATTGCTTATGCACTTGATCTGTACTTGATAAGTAAAGCAGACTGATAATGTAGTAGGAGGTATCCAACAAAGTGAAAGTGTATTTTAAGGCTGCATAAAGAACTCATTTTTCTGCTCCCATTCGTTTCTATGGGAGTTGGTATATCTCCAGCTTGTTTTTAAAACATCCCTATCTTATAAAACCCCATATACAGGCTTAACTTTATGTATTGCCCTATGGATTTGAATGATGCCACTTCTGTACTTAAATTTGCTGTAAACCTATGGGAATGTTAGCAAGTGTAGGATTGAAATTTAATTCATGTTTGGGATCCTGCCTTGGTAATTACCTGTCTTTCCTATTGTTTAGGTTGAACTTGAAATGGCCATTGATACTTTGAATCCTAACTACTGTCGCAGCAAGGGAGAACAGATTGCTCTCAATGTAGATGGCACGTGTACAGATGAAACAAGTACATATTCCTCGTAGGTGTCCTCTTTGTCTTCATTTCCTTTTTATCGTGGGCATAGACATATGTATGGCCACTAGAGCTTCAGGGAAAGGTGAGAACAAGGGGCTGGACAGTTCTGGGGGGTGCTCTGGACACTGTTATGTAGCAAGTATTCTTGGAAATAACCTACATTTTTTGTGTGCTTCATGAATTCTGAATTGCAAACAGAAGAGTTTATATATATTTGCTGCAGTTGATAGTCCATTTTGAGAATTGGTGATTTCAGATCTTCAGCATCTGTATGCCACATTGTCTGTGGAATACGATCTCACAGCATTCATCTGTCTGCAGGAAGCTGATGGACAAGCAGACTTTCTGCTCTTCACAAGCTGCCAGTAACGTTTCCCGCTATGCAGCTGCTGTATATAAAAAAGGTAAGTTTCTTTTGCTTTCCCCTCAAGAGTGAAACATGGTCATTTCAGGAGTAAAGTCAGACCTGTTTGTTCCTTTTATTTTCAGCCTGTTTTAATTTACCAAGGTGTCTTTAAAGAAAGGAAAATCTTTCCTTATCAATGTCCTCAGAGTCCTTGAGAACATCTAGCAAAGTTGTAAATATTACATAAAGACACTGGGTTTGTAGATGCCTCCAGGATCTTAACAGTGCTTGGTGGCCTGAAATAATACACATTTGTAGCACAAGTTTAGAATTGTTATTTATATTATTATCTCTCTCTAATTGTGTCTGTGTCACTTTCTTGTTCAACGCTTTTTGCCCTCTTGTCTCCTAATGCCATCCCAGAGTTTTGATCTGATGATTGTTTGAGGTGAAAATATGTAGATTGTCTTCAGTAATTACTGTTTTACTGGAGTCTCCTGAACTATATAGGTCAGATCTGAACCAGAATGTGGATTTCTACAGGATCTGGTTTCAACACAGAAAGGAAAGTAGCAGAAATAGGTCTTGGTCTTTCATACTCCTTTGAAATCCTGAGCACTGGATGAATTTTTCATACAATTCCTTTTTACGCTCTGCTGTATGAAATATGTAGGTTCAGTTGAAGCTGTGCCTTTACAGAGGTAGGGAGATGATGAAAAATGTTGTCCTTGTTCAGGGGGTTAAAAAAAAAAAGCAAACAGTTTTAACCAATGTTAATTCTCTTTTGCAGGTGAACTTCACCTGACTCCACTACATGGAATTCTTCAGCTGAGGCCAAGCTTCACCTACCTGGACAAAGCTGATGCAAAACACCGTGAAAGAGAAGCTGCTAATGAAGGTAAATGCTCCACGAGCTGTGTTTTCTTTTGGGAGGTGAGATACAAGTTCTCTCTACTGATAGAGGCCATTATATTCTGAAGGTGTTTATTATAACATAGTAATTATAAGGCCATTTTTCAGATTGTTTCACTGGTACTGTTTTCAGTGTAGGTGTATGTATGCTTTTGAGGGCGCAGTGTGGACGATTGGTAAAGGGGGAGGAGGTGGTGGGTAGTGTCAAAAGGCAGCAGTAGGGAGTGTCAACACTGCCACTGAAATGTTGCACTACAAACTTGTGGGAGCAGTATCTCCTGTCACAGAAGCAGTGTGGTGCTGTTACGCACTGCATACTTTGGCAGGCTGGGGTGGAACCCATGGTTATGTAGTTCCTAGTACCACTGTCTTCCTGCATGGACCCTCAAACAGTTACAGATTTGGTTTGGCTTTTTTACTGCAGTGGTATGTTTATTCTGATGTATTTTTTGGCAGGTGGTGATTCATCCCAGGATGAAGCTGAAGATGATGTTAAGCAAATTACTGTATGTCCAGACTTCCTTTTTATGGTGGTTCAGGCAACAGTTCACAAGATAGCATGACGATTCACACCCAAATAAAAGGGCAGGAGATCCCAGCTAGTCCTGGTGACCCTGGGCTAGGGAGGCGGGAAGCAGGAGGGGCTTGCCCTTGTTGCAGAAGCAGAAAGATTGTACTGACAGCAGTGAATGATTAATTTGAGCTAGAGCCCCTAGCTGCTGTTACTTAGATATCAAATAAATAATGCAAGTGTTTTGTTTTGCGAGTTTTGGGGTTGCATTTAATGATGCCCACATCTTCCAGGTACGATTCTCCCGCCCTGAGACTGAACAGGCTCGTCAACGGCGTGTTCAGTCTTACGAATTCCTGCAGAAGAGACAAGCAGAAGAGCATTGGGTTCATCTGCATTATTATGGCTTGAAGGTAGGTGTACTCTGGCTGCTGAAGAGGCTGCCTAGGCCTGAAGGCTCAGCCAAATGTAGAACTGTTTCTAATTTTGGGCCCATGGGAATCCGGGAATCGTCAAAAGATAATGAGCAAAAGTATGTCTATAGGCTTGAAGAGCCCCTGCAGTGCTCTGTATCTCCTCCACTGGATGATGCTTTGGAGTCTCCACAATGGAAAAGGTTTAAAACTGAGAGCTGGACAAAGGGGAGGTCTGAATTCAAGAATCACTTAGGTCTTGTATTATGAACTGGAATTTGTGAAAAAACATGAAGAGCCCAGTAAGTTGAGTGTCAGAAATCCTGTTTGACCCACATGCATGTCCATCAGGAGATTTTGAGGTCATAGCAACAGAAATGTTGCCACATCATGAAAGCATCTTTGAAGAAAGTGAAAGCAAACATCAGTTAGTGAGGTGGACGCTTAAGTGGCACAGTACTGACAGTGCGGTCACAGTTTGGAATGAGGAAGCCACCTCTCTGGCATTTTTTGTTTTCAGTATGTGGTGGTGACTCTTGTTTTTTCTATATCTCCAGGATAGCCGTTCGGAACACGAGCGCCAGTATTTATTTAGTCAAGGTCATGGCCTTGCTGAAAACACAGAATTAATTAAATCTCCCAGGTAATGATTTGATGGTTTCCTACAGAAATTGCAGTAATTTGTTGGAGGTGTTTTCAGAGTAGTAAGCAGGTGTTTTCTTTAAAAGTCTGTTCTGTGAGGACTGTAGCCGTGATAAAAATTGAATTGTTTAAAAAATACAGAAGCAAACTAGCCCTTGACTTATTCAGGTTGCTTTCTTTGTTTCCCTGTACTCTGAGATTGAAAGTGGCTGTTTTCATTTGGGATTGTACATTATCACAACCCTGTGTTATTGAGACTGCAAATACTGTAAGGGAAAAGTAAAAGCTCCTTCTGGTTAAAACAAATTTAAATTCTGAAGCCAATAACTTCCTGTGTTAGCAAATCTTATATAATTTTCATGATTTGTGAGAGACACCTGAAACTACTTGAAACGTGTTTGGTTTTGTTTCTTGGTGACTGCAGCTATACAGGAACCTTCCCATGATGCAGTCAATACTAATTCTTCACCGTAATCTGTTACAACCATGGCCCAAGTAGTAGTAAAGTGGCAGACTCTCTGTTTAACGGTCTGAGTGTGTTGTTCTTAACATTCAACATGTCAGTGCAACAGTGCTAGGTGTTGTGAGAAGTCTTTATAAACTGATTCTTTCCTTACAGACACTGGTAATTATATGAGTGAGAAAGAATTTCTGTAGCTGGCCCGATTCTCTGTCTACAGGACCTCACATGACCTCTCTTACTGCTGTTAGAGCACCTCTGTTTGATATATTTACTCTTGAAGTTCCTCTGCTTGGACACCTCATCTGTACAGAAGAGTCAGGATTCTGACTCGCATTTATTTAATGCTTTCTCTTTGGTCAGATGAATGTCAATAGTTTTTACTAGTACTGAATTTACAGAGGAAGATGGGAGAGGAAAGGGGAGAGCTCTCTTTTCAGGCTAATGTTTGTTTTGTAGATTCACACAGGTAGTATTGCTCTAAGCAAGAAATAACTGTATTTAAACAGGGGAAGTCCCAAGACAAGCATTTTAAGGATGTGTTTTCTTTTCTCCTAGTGAATATTTAATGATGCTGATGCCTCCAAGTGTAGAGGAAGAGAGGTAAGTGTTTGTACAGAATGTTCAAGGTCCATATTGGTTGGATGCTTGTTTTCATGGGCTGCAAATCTGTTTATCTACAGTGACAAACCAATGGCTCCAAGCAATGTGCTTTCTATGGCCCAGCTGAGAACTTTACCCCTTGCTGATCAGATCAAGATCCTGATGAAGAACGGTTTGTAGCTTTTGTAATACATTTGCACTTTGTGCCTTTTAATTGCCTCAGATAAGGTACCTTTTCTAGTAGTGCCACTCTTGCCACCCCACCAGACAGTCTGTCTGGGTCTCTTGATTCTGTGAAGAATCCAAAGCCTTTTCCTTTAAGAAGTCCTGCTGTGCACAGAAGAGCAGTTAACAGCAGATCTGATTGCTCATCTGTATGTTTGCAGGCAATTTAGTCTTAAAATAATTTCTAATCTGATGATAGCTTTCTGGATACATCTGTTTCAGCAGGTAGCTTCTGGAATGTGGGGTCTGAGTGTAAATTGTAAGTCGAAGGCTCACACAACAAGCTGCACTTTGGGATTTTCTGGGGAGTTTTCAGTGACATACACTTCATGAGTGTCATCTAGGAATTTTACTTTGTCTCTTCAGGTTTACTGTCTGATGGGAGCAAATTCTGAGAACTTTGCCTCAGAACCTTCCTGTCTTGTCAGGTGTCTGTTTTGCCAAAGGCATACTTATTTTTATTTATTTATTTTATTAATGCATTCGTCTGGGACCAGTTCATCTAATCAACTGGGACCATTTAAGCCAATCAACTTTGCAACACTAGCAGATACTTTCAGAACAAATGATGGCTGCAGTGCAGGGAGAACTTAGTAGAACTTCAGTTTGTTTTTTTTTCTAAGTTGCAGCTTTGACCACGAACTTCAACATAAATAATCCTAGATTTATAAATCTAAATCTGTATCATATGCATTGAAGAAACCCTTAATCTAGTTTGTATTTTGCCTTTCAGTGAAGGTCATGCCGTTTGCAAATCTGATGAGTTTGCTAGGCTCTGGGACTGACTCTACGGCAGTTCTCCGCTGTATACAGCAGGTGGCAATGCTGGTCCAGGGAAACTGGGTGGTGAAGAGGTATGGTTCGTCTTTTGTTACTGGGACATGGTTTTCTGCTTTAAGGAGAGGATCAGAACAATGGATCTTATATACTCATCTTCCTTGTGTCCCAAAGTAGCCATGTTCTTAATTCACAGCAGGGTAAAATCTTGATTTCATGTTTGGTGCTTTTTAGGGCAGTCAGATACTCAAAATTCAAATGATTGATATTAAAGGATAATACCTTAATATCTACCCTAGCTAAAATTATGGCTGGGCAGTGATGTAATCTGTATTTCCATTTGAGTTATGTCAGGGTTTTGGTGTTTTTGTTTGTGTTCTTTTGTGATAGGACTTCTGTGAATTCTTCCAGAGATTAGTGTGAAATATAAACACGGAAAATGAAATCAATGGCAGCTATAGTATTCCTTAGCTAAATTCAACTAAAGAAAGACCTTTGTGCAGTCACCTTGTGTTCATCAGTGGATGCTGCTCTTGTCAGCTGACAGCTACCCTCTGGAAGTCATTACCCGCTTAATAAATCAAGCGTGGAGTGCTGAGAGTACCGTATGAAATGGATTCTGTATCATCCTCCTGTTTATTATGATAAAATATCCCACTGGGAATTGAAGTGTAAAGTGCAGTATGATTTTTTTGTTTGTGGGTTGGTTTGTTTTGTTTTTTTTTAACCTGGGTGGAGCACTGCATGCAGAGAATTACAATCTCTTGAATAGCTCTCTGTGTTTGAGAGATGCACCACGTAGCAGTCTGGGTCTGTTAGCAGGATGTGTTTCAGCTGTTGTGATACAGGCCTGTATTAGCAACATGAACAGTTTTAACAGTAACCCTTGCTGTTCCTCCAGCTATTCCAAAAGGAAGCTGGAAACATGTTAAAAGATTGTATATTAGCATTCAGATTGAGCTGTAACATAAAAGCATTCTTTCTCACTAGTCTGAGGTGGATGTATGTATCTCTAGTAGATGTGGCATGTTTGGAATGGTTGGGCACAGAGCAGCCCATGTGCACATCAGAACTTCAGATGGAGAGGGGACACATATCTTTGACCTGGGTAGGATCAAGATTGTGAACGTGGGCTGCCTTGAGGCTTTGGCTAGCATGCTTACAAATGTCATCCAGTTGGTCTTGCAAGCAGACAAGGACACAGGTTAATCTTGGTCTCGGGGCTGTTAGGTTTTAGCATGACATTTTGTAGTGCTGTTGTCTTAAGCCTGTGATTGCTGGGAAAGACTTTATTAAAAACCCCTTTTGCCCATCCATCAGCATTTTGGTTAAATGCTGCCTTCAAGGCTGCGTACTAGGTTAGCCTAAGCATTTCTTAGGATCACTCTGGTCTTGTTTACACCAACCCATAGGGGGATAGGCTTTGCAAGAACAAAGCAGAGCTTTTACCTGTGTTGCACGCAACTGCTAGCCACAAGGCTATGCTTAGCTGGTGTAAGTCTTTTTGCACTAGTGTAATTGCAGTGGTGTAATTACACTAATATTAATTCCTTTAATGAAAACTAGGCTTTGGATAAAGGTATAATTTAACTGCAGAACAGGGAGGACACGTTTGTTACGTTAATCTTCACTGATGCCATTTTTTCTGGGGTACCTAGTAGCTAATGTGTCTTTCTTTTTTAATTAACAGTGATGTCCTCTATCCAAAAGATACTTCTAGTCCACATAGTGGAGTCCCTGCAGAAGTGCTCTGTAGAGGGAGAGATTTTGTTGTAAGTATAACAGTGTTTGTTGTCCTTAAAGGAAAACACAGGTGAAGTTTGCCTGAGACGCCATGGCATTGCAAAACTGCTGCTCTACTGCAGTAAGGTGTTTCCTCCAAAGAAATCGTTTGTGCTTTTATCCTGAAGTCTGTCATGGGAGTGTTGGTGTAGATTGACATTGTTGCTGGTTGGCAGGTTCAGATCGTCTGTCATTAACAGTATTCATCCATTCCTAATACATGCTGTAGAGCCCCTATCACATAGTCCCACAATGAAGGGCTTACAGAAAAGCCAGGACTGGATAATAAAGTACTTGTTTCCCCAGATCTATTTCCTTGGGCTCAGGACTGTGAGGTCTCACAAGGGCAGTGTGGGTAAGCCTTGTGCTCCCTGAGCATGTACTATTGATCTTTAGAAAGGACTTTATTCCCCAGAGCTGCTAATCAGTGAAAGGACTTTGTTCCAGGCACCTTTTGTGAGCAGTAGCTGCACATGAAAGTGAAATGAATACAGGTCTTGTAAGCACATGTAACCACAGCAGAAAGGAACAACCTCTACATTGTGTTTATTTTCGCTAACTATGGAAAGAATTAAGTTCCTAAGTGGTTCCTAAGTTCATAATCAGTTTATGGCTTCCGCCATCAGAGAAGCTGACAGATGCATTGCCCTGATTTCTTTGAGTTAGACCTGACTGTTCTCCTTGTTTGCAGTTTGTTTCTGAGATTTAGCTCTGCATAGCAGCATGCTGTGTATGAGACTTTAAGGAAGTTACAGTACTAGTATAAGATAAAACTGATGGTGATTGAAGCTGACTTTTGATTGTGCCTTGATGTCTGCCCAGGATACTGCCATATGGAGACCTGGGTTCAGGTGTGACCCGGTGACATAAGTCTTTAGGACACAGCAGATTAGGTGACACGTCATGTGTAAAGTCCTAAATACCAGAAATTATTATGCTCAGTTAAGTAAGCATCAGTGGTTTAGTGATTAAGATGTAAAGATAAATTATTTTTTGTTTGAATTATGCCAAATATACTACATGAAAAAATGGATCTGCATTGATCACAAAGTAAATTTCTGATTAGCTCTAAACAGGGAAGAAGTTAAAATGCTGAAAATAGAAACATATTTCTGGCTTTCAGACAAAGTAAAATGTTTGATCATAAGGCTCAGCGATAGTATGTAATGCTGTATTGCATCTGAGGAGAAAATGTGCTCTAGCTTAAAAACTGAACTTTATTTCTCTGTATGTATTTGTGTAAAGTAATAATGCTAAAAGACATTTATGGCCAGTAGTGACTTTCACTGTCCACCTGATCCTCACTGTGCTTTGGGGAGGAGGAAGAGTAATTTGTGTCTTTTTCTAAAAGCTTCTGTTTGTTTCCTAGATTCTCACATAAATAAATAGAGGACACTAGGACCGTTGGCTCTAGCTGAGGGTAAAGGGCTACCTCAGATTTGTGTGCAAGGAGAGCTGATAGATCTACTCCCTTAGGACAGCAGCATCTTGTGCTTTAAAACAAGTGCGCTGTGCCCTACAGGTGGTGGTTTTGTGTGCTTGTGGGCAGAGAGAAGCTGAATCAGAGAAGGATGCAGAGATGACGTCGTAGGGCAGGAAGAAATTGGCAGTAATGAGATTTTGAATTCTTCACAACATTATTAATACACACAGACTAAAAGAGGTTACAGTCTGTTTAAATGGAGACAGGAAGAAGTCAAGGTCATGTTCAGTGTTCTGCCCAAGTCCTCATGTGTCCTGTTAGCCTGCTCTCAACAGCGGCCTCTCAGGATATTAGAACTTAGGAGCTGCTTTCCAGAGCACCTGGCTTTCCATTAGCTGGTGCAAGCGTGAGTGACACGCTATCTCTGCATAACTGTAACTCAGTGTGATGTGCACTGAAGACGGGAACGGGTATTTTCTAGGGGGCTGTGTGCTGCAGAAGGGCAACAGTCATCAGCTTCTACAGGCCCCTACATTGACAGAAGTGGCTGAAGAGTTTCTTTAGGTTGATTAAGTATGTGAGAAGCTGAGCCTCAGGTGTGACTTCTGGAGTCCCAGCATCACTGCAGTGAATCTTCTTTTTTTTTTTCTTGGAAACTAACTGAAGTTTGAGTTCAAGAAATTCTTGATTTTGTATTTTGTAGTATTTTGGCTTTTGCATTCACAGGTTCACCAAGGCAAACCATGGGTTCTCAAAGCTTTTGATACTGTGTTCATGGCCATTTGAGGCCAGAAGACGCCAGAAAGTGTTTTGGTGCTACCTGGACAAGAATCACCTACTTCCATATTCTTGAAAGAAACGGGGTTTCAATTTTTCTGATAACATTATTGAACAGGGTTGTTACTACAACTTCAGTAGAGCAACTGCTGGATACAGTTGCTAGGTTTTTCTCCTGTGTTCCCTTCCTAGATGTGGAAGTTCACACGGGACCGCTGGGTTGTGAGAAAGGAAGTCGCAGCAGTCACAAAAGTGAGTGATGTTTTTATCTCCCTAAATCAGAAGCTGGTGATGAGTGTTGGGCTTTGTCTGTAGGTTGGTAGTGGATGCTGCAGCCTTCTCTCGGGTTCATAGTGTCTGCATTACTGCTGACGTGCAGTGTTGCTCTCCAGGCATGACTTCCACTTTGAAACAGGTATAAATGCATACTTCTGTTTAGAAGTGTTTCAAGCAGCTCCCACAGTTACCGCTCATTCACAAGATATGACTGGTCCTGTAGCTGAGCCACTGGAATGCATCTTGTCCTCTCATCTGTTTCAGTGGAAAACTGGATTCTGTTTGAATTAAGCTGCCTGATTGTGCCTCAAAACAGATGAGTGTTTGTGCAGTCCACACTAGCTGCTCTTCTTTGGGTGTGTTATAAAAAAGCAATTGCCACTTGTTAGCATTGAATAAAAGCTTTAAAGCATCTCAGGCACCTGAATATTTTGTTAAAACTGGCAAATGAATGAGAAACATAAAGAGAACAAAAAATAATTTCCATAAAATAACATTATAAAACACAAATCAGTTTGTGCACAGACCATGTACTTTTTGGAATGTAAGATCCAGTGCTGCTTAAAAGCTGTTCATGTGTAGATGGAGCATTTCTGACCTGCAGCTCTAAAATAAGATTAACATTGCAGAATATGCTTCTCTTCACAATAGAGTCTTTTCATCTCAGCTTGGAAACTCCCTTTTCTTCACAAAGCATGCCAAGGAGGTATTTGAGTCTCAGGTGATTCATCACCACTGCTCTCTGAAGTCCTGTGCTTTTAACATTGTGTGAAAGTGTTGGTGCTGCAGAGAAGGATGAGTATTTCTGACTTAGCTGGGTGTATATTCATGGAGATGCTCCATACATACCAGATCAGCATAACTGCATATTTTTTGTATAAATTGACTTCTTTATTATGTATGCTTTTGCTTTTTCTTTCAGCTCTGCCCAGAAGACGTGAAAGACTTCCTAGAGCACATGTCTGTGGCCAGAATAAACAAAGGTTGGGAGTTCATGCTCCCTTATGATGAAGACTTTGTAAAGAAGCATCCAGATATAGTTCAGAGGCAACATATGCTGTGGATGGGCATTCAGGCTAAGTAAATAAGTTGTTTTATTTTGGGGAATATGCCATAAGCAGAGAACTATCTTGTACAAAGTTTCTGTAGAGATTGATGGATACTTTCATCTGCATTACCTTGAAGGTTTTCCCCTCACAGTCACCAGGCAGTGGTGTGGTGAGTGGTGGCACTGCACCGCTCAAGTAATTCCTGTTCCTTGCCTCCCTGGAGAAATTTAAGTGTTCTAGCTAATGACTAAAGGTTGTGTGGCTGCATGCAAGCAAAACTGAAACTGGTATATTTTATCTTTGTCTTTCAGATTAGAAAAGGTCTATAATCTCTTAAAGGAGCACTTGACACCGAAGAATCAAGAGGCACAATCAGGTAAATGGAACTGTGCTTGGATCATCCTGAAGTACATTCATCCCTCTGTATTCCTGGGTGATGTTTTGGTGTTCCTCTCTGGTTTTGAACATGGTGGCGACTGGTCTTGTTTTGTTTAGTATTTTTCCTTTCTTGTGATTTCCTCTAGATTATTTGAAGCAGATCTTGGTCTGTACTAACATCACTGTTGTTGGGGTAACACAAACTTACTGTAGCACCCTTGCAGCAGAGTGGGGAGGATCCTTGGCACTGGGGACTCACTATTTGATAGTGTAAGATCAGATGGTTCTGTTATCCACCACTTCATTTAAGGCAGCTTGTATAGTGTAGGGGTGTAAACAGCTCATGAAGAGAGGGCAGGGCCAGTGCAAAAGTAATTCTCACCTCTCAGTCTGCAAGCTAATGTGCATGAGATGATACTTTTTCATTTCCTCTGATTTGCACTGTGCCCTCTGTGGTGTGATTGAGGGCTGAGCAATTAATGAAGAATTTGTTTGGCAGGGGGCTGTAAGGAGGTGTGAAGCTGTCTCTTTGACATCCTTCTCCATCACTGATGCTAGTGAGAATATTAAAGTAGCTGCTCATAATCCTAAAATTGTGAAAACTTGAGATCCCAGAGAGTTTTAACTAGGCACTGGGCTCATTGCCAGACACTGGAGCCAGTGCAGAGTGTAAGCAGAACTGACAAATGAGCATATGAATCCATTTCAATACCCTGTGTCTGATCTGCTTGGAAGGATTAGGTGTTGGGTTATTTGGAGAGGATTAGGGAGCCTAACAGCAGAGAAGATAAAGGCATATGTGCTGTGCATGCTTTTGCCTTAAAGACAGCACTCCTTCCTTTGGCTTTGAGACTGGTTTACTCTGCCACAGACACACGCCCCTTCCTTTCACCTTTGGGTAGCTGAGTGTGGAGAGGACACAGGCGGAGAGGCTCAGAATAGCATGGAAAAGGACTCTCCTGTCCCTTTCTTCCTATCACTGGGTGATAATACTCAGAAGACAGTCTCACTATGAAAGTAGCACCTCACTGTGCAACTCATGCTAAAAGGGCGTTCACATTCACTGTCAACCCCTTCACTCTCCTCACTGTACCATCCTTATGCTGGCTCTGGCAGTAGCTCAAGCAGGGCCCACCAGCCACTAGATACTCTAAAACACACACACATACAAAAGGAAATCTGTTGGGCAAGGAAGCATTTGGGTCACAAGTGGAGATGTGTAAACAGCCTTCTGTAGGCCCTAGTGATGGAATAAGTGCACTTTGTCTTTGCTTCAGATTCTTTAACTGGAATACCCTTCTCCAAGCATCTGGCTTACAACTGTCAACATGTTTAACATTCCCCCCTCCCTCCAACAAACCACAGAAAAAAAACCAAAACTGAAGTAAAATGAATGAACATACTGATTTTATGCTATAGATTTCACAAGCACATGATGCTTCCTCATTTTATTTCACTATGAGCTCTTCAAGAAACATTCTGCAAGAATGGAACTCTGGTTATGGTGAGATTTATGGTATCTTTCGTTTCTCAGTAGGTCATCCATTGCTGGTTCCTGGGGAGCAAAGGGTCAACATGGCTAAAGCAAAAGTCAAGCAGAACTATGGGCAGCTGGAGAAGGAGTTCCAGAAGCAAAAGGCAGAGATGAAATCAAATGACACCTCAGCTAAGATGGATGTTTCCAATATCCGCATTAAAGAGGAGCCTATGAGTGACGAGGAGCCAATGGATACCTCAGCTTATGAGGGCATGAACAATGGCCTCGTCAATGGCCTCCATAGGGAGGACTCCATGGACTCTCTAAATGGCCACTTGCCTGGAGGCTGCATTGACAGGGTAGCCCAAGAACTGAAGGCATTTGTGTCATCAACATTTAAGAAACAGTTTGTACTCACCCTGAGTGAGCTTAAACGGTTATTTAACCTTCACTTAGCCAGTCTGCCTCCAGGACATACGTTGTTCAGTGGCATTTCGGACAAAATGTTACAGGACATGGTGTTGGACACTGGCTGCAAACAGATTTTGGTGCCTGTAAGTATGTTTTTTATCTCTTGGTATGCTTTGGAGAGGAGGGTTCGGGGGGGCAGTCAAATGTCTGAGCTGAGAAATGTGTCCAGTGCTGGTGGACTGGAAGGACAGAAATGCTCCGAGTAACTGTCCAATATTGGATATGTTGAAGCTGCTGGAGGTTTGTCTGGCATCCTGCTTCTGGCAGGCCCTGCACTCTGCTTTCTTAGCTCTGTGGTATGCTGCATAGCTGAACTGTCTTTTAGGCACTGTTTCCATGTCCAAGTTGTTGAGCTGCACTGACTCACTGTCCCAACTTGCTGCTGTTAACGGGATCTAAGGCAGTCCCAGATTCCCATCAGCTTCTCCTGGAGTTTCACAAGCTCCTTCTCTCAGGGACAGGGACACAACTGGGGGAGGAAACGTGGCATTGCCAGCCTGGGAGCAGCAAAGCACACCCGGCAGATTGCTCTGGGAAGCTACAAACTCTCTGTGTAGCAGGTTTACTTTGGTCAGGCCTTTTCCTCCTAGCTGTGCAGAGGAGTCTTTGTTTCTTTGTCTTTATGGAAATGACGTGTGATTGTGAGAGACAGAGCAGGTTTGTATGACAGTCCATTGCTTAGGAAAGGAAAAGGAATTTGGCATCATGGGAAAGAGCCTACAAGGAAATTAATTTTACAAGACATCTGGCAGTGCTGATTGGGTTGCAACCAGAAAGAGCTTGGGAGTCAGTTCCCTTGGGGAGAGAGGAAGAGATGTGTGAACTACTTGAAAGAGCAGGCAAGGTGTAAAGAGCAGGAAGCAGGCAGGCTGATGAGAGAGTCTGGAGCATGGGAGCTGATACCCAGCTAAGGAGTAAGGGTTGCTACTGAGATGGGTGCATAAATAACATGTTCAGTTATGTGCAGAGTACGTGTTGTGGCACCTTGGAACCAAGTAACAGACTTGAAATGCCATGAGGGAGACCATGGATTTCGGTACTTTCTGCTTTCTCTCCTGACAGCTTCCAAGTCCTGGAGTAATGTTTGCCTGGAATTGCCTCCTAGTGCTGGCTAGGTTCTCCTTTGTACAGGGTGTAGTGTGTGCACTTGCCATGCTAATGGTAAATAGCTGAGGTCATTGCTGCCCTATTACTTGAGACTGGGACTTGTTTGCCTTGGAAATTCTGGGATTTTGGGAAGTGATGCCATCCACTCTTGGCTTAAAGGCTGTGAGGAGTGAAAGTGGGATAGTTTTTTTCAAAAGTCAACCAAAATAAAATCCTGAAGAGAGGTAGTTGGAAACTTCCTTCTGTCTGGAAAACCCTGTCACAGGAGATCTGCAGAGGTACAGAAGTGGCCACTGGAATGTCTCTTGCTGGACATCTGCTCTAAGTTTTAGTTCTGCCAACACAGAATTTACTGCAAAGCTTGTGATGTGGTGCAGGAGCCTGTATAAGCCTGTGTTGTTAGCTGCAATGTAAATCATTACCCCCAAGCCTCCTTCTGATGCTCTGTGTAGTTGGCAAAGGTGCTTGGGCTGGTTTTGCTCCTTGCATGGGCTCATACGCTTGGGTTTTTCTTGACTGTCCCCCTAGACAGTTTTGTCAGAAGCCATGAGGGTGCCCGAGCTCAGGGAAAGCCTGCAGGGTTGTTCAGCGTGGGATTGCAGAGTTGCTCATTAGTTTTCTGTAATTGAAAGTGCTTTGGTGATAAAAATCAATGATCTGAGGTAATTAAAATGATGTTCTGTGGGGGGTGAAGAGACTTTTGGCTTGCATGCTGCCCTATTATAGAGCACATGTTGCTGAAAACGGCAATTGAAACCTTACCAGTAAAAATACTGCATTTAGTAAAAAGCTGACCGACTGCACCCAAGCATATATATAGTATTTGTGGGGAGCCAGAAGAGATGCCACTCCAGCTGCAGATGAGGCTGTGGGTCACCTGCAAGATGCTGTGCTTTGTAGTGTCCTCACTTTGTGGAGAAATAGTGAATCCTGGGCAGACGCATCGAAGTGCAGGGGGCTGCTGCTGCCATCGAGAGAGGGTGAGTAGAGGCATCCTCAGCAGACACTACTCATGGTGTCTGTGTGTGCGTGTGTCCAGAGCTTGCCTGTGTCCAGCCCCATGGGAAACGTTCGTGCAGGAAATCTGTCTCCTGAGTACCTACACCCATTCCTGCAGCCTGGTGGAGTGCATGGGAGTGACTGGCTCCTGCTGGCTCCGTCCCATGGTCAGTGCGGTGGCAAGGTTCTGCCCAAATCTTGAGGATATTTTTGAGGCATCAGGAAATGATGCAACCTTGGCCAGCATCCTGCCTGGCCAGGGTAACAGGAGAGGAATGCAGCCCTGTGCTCACGGTGAGCCTTGTGGGCTAGTGCCGAAGCCAGGCTCCTGGCAAGGAAAGCTCCACAGTTTACCTTTAGGATTAATCGAGCTGATAAGTCTTTTCTGGCAGACTCAACCTCTTTCTGTCTGGTTTAGCTGCCTGGCAGTGGCTATTTTTAGTGTGTGCTCAGTGCTTGAGTGAGACACATCCCAAAGCCAAGGGCTCCTCCCTGAGAGCTTCCGTTTGAATGTGGCAGCCCTGTGGACCTGGGACAGCAGTTTGTCTCCTGAAAGCCCTGTGCTTGCTCTGGGGCTTAGAGCAGGAAGGGGCATAGGGCAAGTATTTTAGAGAAGGATTTTAAGGCAGTGGAGAGCTTTTTCAGGGTGAGACTGGAGGAATTAAGATAATGAACATAAAATGGCAAAGGGGCAGTGGATGGCAAGACAGTAAACGTCTCTGGACAGAACAGCATGCCTCTTCAGAGTTGCTGTTGGCATGTCCCACTTCTGTGCTCAGGCTGTGTGACAGCAGCAAGGAGTGGGACATGTGTGATTATGAGAGACAGAGCATGTTTGTGTGACAGTCGATCACTGTTGGCAGCAGTGTTTGCAGTTTGCAGAGTGAGGCTGGACAGGAGGAGATTCTGTGGCATTTTCTTCCTGAATAAGTATTGTGTTGGTTTGGAAGCTGTTTCCTCATCAAATGGCTGGATAAACACAGCTGCATTTCAGTTGTGTGGCTGAAGCAGGAGTTTGTACTCCAGGTCTGTGCTCAATAACTTTCTTAGATGGAGCAGCTCATGGTTGGGTGCTCGTGGTGCCCTGCACTCTGCCTTTCCTCCTGCATCTGTTTTCTGAAGGGGAGCCGAAGTATTCCATTTTATCTGTGCTGGAAGCTTACAAGAGCTACTGTTCCCCAGAAGCAAACATCCTCACAGGAAAAGAATCATGTCAGGTGTTGGAAGCCAAATAAACCTGAATCCTGTCTCTAAACCAAGTATAAAACTTTGTTATATTCCAGCCATTTGGACCAACATGAGAGCCAAAGCTGCTAATCCCACCAGGCAGTTCCTGCTGGTCAAAACTCTTTCTCTTTGCAATAAGATTGGAGGCAGAGCATGAAAGGAAAGGCTTATCTTTCACTCTGCGATGCACAAGTCTGTTGGTGTGGTGTATGAGGCTGGGAAAAAAGGTTTGATTTGTCCCAGCAAGCAGGACTGAGGGATACTGGAACAATCAGGTCTGGCTTGTTAGCTTTTCATTGATGATTGATTTTAGGTCATCTGGATGATTAGCAAGGAAGAAATTGTTAGTGATCGATGAGAGATGTGTCAGGAATGAAAACATGTCCAGCATGGTTTGTTAGTCACTGCTCCAAGGGGAAATTCTAAGGCAAATGGATGACATTTTATTTTTCAGAGCTTTGGGGTATGCAGAGGAAGCAGTTGTGTTCCTTCCTGTGTGCAGGGGTGTGAGGCCTCTGCATCAGAAAAACCAAATGTATTTCGCTTATAGCTTGGCACATGTTGGAGGGGGAGCAAACAAGCAAAACCAAAACCACTTCAGTTTTGGAGCCTGAAATGAGCAAGTATCTCATTCACTGTCTGCCACTGTTCAGTCTTCTGGACTCATGTAGTCTGCCCCAAAACAGATGACCAATGCAGCAGAAGCACAGTGACACCAACTTGGGATTAGTGAAGCAGTCTGAATCTCTAAACCCTGACACTGTAAATGTAAAAAACCTCTAGAAAGACCCTGCAATACACTTGGTACTCTCAGTTGACCACTGCTTTGGATGGTCTGGAAGCAAACGCTGGTGGACAGGAAAAATCTAGATGTCTTGCCAGGAGATACTGGCTAAGGTCCAGGCCCTGGGATTGTTCTGGTACTGGTAGCTCCACCAGCGGGAAGCAGTCCTCCTGCAAAAACCATGGGATTCCAGTGTGCCCAGCAGTTCCTTTTAAAGCTCTGAAAAGACTGGCTGTGTGCCAGACATGGCAGTGGTGTGGGTTACTCCACCAGGAGCATCAGTTAAACATGTCTTAGGTATATCAAGGCACACATTGTGGTGCATGCTCATCCCATTCCCTATGCCATAGTTAGCCCTCATTAATCTGGGGTCTGTGTGTTTCAGGATCACCAGCAGGACAGGTTTGACACAGATGATGTCTCTGCTGAAGTTACTGGGCCTGTGAGAAGGTGTGTGCCCCATGGCTGCAGGATGGGCCATGCCTGAGGAGGCATGGGGGCTGCCAGAGCAAGGTTACCCCTTCTAATGTGGAATGAGAGAGAAGCTTATGTTGCTTCACCAGTTCTCATTACATGGCAATGACATTTTTGATTCAGTAATAAGTGTCCAGGGATACTGTATCATAGAATCATTAAGTGGAACTCATTAAATAGATGGTTATTTTTAACAGGCTCTTGTTCTCAGTTTCCTCCACAGACTGCTGCTTCACCAGATGAATTAAAGGTCTATGCACTTTGGGAAGCTGGTGACACTTATGATCAGGTAAAGATAAAAAGAAGTGACATTCCCAAATACATGTTTGTTGAGCATTTGGCATTGTTTGAATTTGTGTTTCTGGGACTGGTATGGCAGTTTTCCTCTTTTCCTGCTGAAGTGTCCAGGTTCCAATACCAACTTATTTCCAGCTGAGAGGAAGCTCTTAGCTCACAGGGTGATCATTGCTGTGTCAAGGCAAGGTGGTGTTGGTAGAAACAACATAATATGTTGGCAATACATGTCAGCAACTAGCTCAGTGGAACACAAGTAACTTAGAAGCTGCAAAGAGAAAATATTCACTGACCCAGGTCTCACACCAGGATCCAGTCCCTTTTTTTTTTGTCTGATGGTAATGCAACATTAACCAGAGATGAAATGATGTTGTTACCTGATGTGTCTGTTTATACTTGCAATAGGAAATTACTACAGCATATGTGAGCATCTCCTGAGTTTTAATTCCTATCAGAATCAATGAAACGGAAGGGAAGGTGCCTAACAAAATGTGGAGGGGCAATGTAACTTCTGTGTCCACGATCTAAATAAATCCTTATAGAGAAGGGTCAAGGAGTATCCAACCTCCTGGCTGGAGTGGACCATGTGAACTCCCAGAAGCATTTGAGAGGAATATGTTGCAGCTCCTTCTTCATTGTGTTCTTGTAGCTTTGGAGGTGCCCCAGGTCACAGGACAGTGTGGGTTGGGGTATGGAGATCCCTGTAGAGCCCTTGGAGGCTAGAGCACTGCTGGAGAGCAGATGGATGTGGGATGGTTTCAGGATTACGAAACAAGAATCCACTAATGTAGTTCAGTGAATGTTTTGTACAGTTGTGATACGTAGATGGGTTAGGGTAGGTGTTTGTTCTCTCTGTAGTTATGATACATTTTCCTTTAAAGCATCGCCAAGTTTTGCTTGAAATCTTTTCGAAAAATTATCGAGTGCGCAGGAATGTGATCCAGAATCAGCTGAGTCAAGAATGTGGGGAAGATCTAAACAAGCAGGAGGTGGATAGAGTGTTAAAGGTATGTTTCTGTTTCTGTTGTGGGTTTGATCCAATTAATGCATGAATTTTTAATGCTCAGTTTGATCAAAGGATCATATTCTACCTTGGATTGACAAATGCTAAGGATGATAGAACAGTTGGTGTTGGAGTGTGGAAAAAGCCTGGTTTTCAGCTTGCTTTCTTAAAAATACACTTGTCTCATTCTCCTGTCTTTCCCTCCAAGGAGTAGTGGTTTTGGCTCACATGTTATTTTGTATTATTGCAACAGATCTTTTATTTGTCATCTTGGACCAGCAGAAAATAGAATGAAGTAAATGTGATCCTTCAGAGTTATTTTCCAATAGAGTGGAGTTAAACAGGAAGGAGGTGCTGCACAGTGCTCCAAGTTTACCAGCTGAGTGCTGGTAAATGAATGCTGAAGGGCACAGGTGCCGCATATTGAGAAGGAAATGCATTTCATCCTGTAGTAGGACATGCAGCAGTGTACAGAGCAAAACCCTAGCCAAAACAAGCAGGCTAAGTAATAGTTAACACATTGTGAATGTTTATTTGAATCCTTTCATCTCTGTCTTTGAAGATGCACCATTTACTTGCTAAAAGAAGTTGGAGGTATAAAGTACAGACCATACAGGCCAAGATTGACAAGCTTTAAAAGTGATGCAGGATGGCTAAGTAGAAAGCTGCCAACTGAAGTAATACTTTAATCATTGTTGCTGGGCCTTTGCTTACTGTCACCCACTTCAATGAGAGAAGCACTTAAGTTCTTTATTACATTGGGATTTGCAAACAGAATAATAGCACATTTGAAAAATTACAGATCTGTTGCTGTGATAATAAGCAAACTGGTCTTGCTTGAAAGAGCCTGGTTGTCTTAGCATTAAAATAAGCTCAGATGTTTCTGCCTGCTCAAGAGTATTTCATGTGGCTTGCCTGTGCTGGGAAGATCTGTCAAGCAACTAGATGGGATCAAATATCAGCTCTCCTGGAACATCTAGACAGTATGCTGGCATTAGTTTTTCTTGATGCTGTTGCTGTTTAACAGATAACCTATTTCTAGAAAAATACCTTCCTCTGTAAGTCAGTAAATGGTTGTGCAGCCAGCCTTGTGTTGTGCCAGGCTGCTTTGCCACAAATACATTTGTCACAGAACTATGTGATATTACCTTTATTTCTGAAATAAAATGTAGAAGTATGATTTAATGGAACAGGAAGATTCTCTGGCTTCTTTAAGCCACAAGAGAGTGGATTCCTCTTTGAATGTAATTGGATTTGTTGACTTCTATTTCCCCATCTGCATGTGCTCCTTTTTTATACACAGAGGAACAGGCTGACAGGGTTTGTATTCTTGCATCTGCAGAGCAAGTCTGCAAATCCTCTTTCTACCCTCCACACTTAATTTTTATATTTGTTTTTGCAATGTGCAAGTCCCAAGACTTCACAAAAAAAAAGATACCTTTTCCCCTTTAAGCTCTGCAGCATCGGTCTGGTACCAGTACTTAAGCCTGTGTCAAATTACCTAAATTACCTAAGGGTGGGAGCAAGAGAAAGAGAAGGCAATAGCTTAGAACTCAAGAGATTTGGTGCTCATCTAATAGAAGAAATAAGAAAATGAGCCACAAGAAAACCCACTTGGTGAACTCCTTTGCTGTGGTGCTTACCTGCTGTAAGCATGGCATACGTGTGGTTAGAATACCAAAGCACGGGTCTGAGGTGCAGCAGGTCATTATTGTAGAAAGTTGTTTCTTAAGACCTGGTGACTGCTTTTACATTTCAGCCCTTTCCATTGCTCCCTTTAGCCTCTCCACCTGAGCTTCAGCCTGCATATCCCTCAGTGCCCTTTGTCCTCACTCTCTGCCAAGCTGGCTGCTGCGCAGTCCTCATCTTCTCTGCCTGAAAGCCTGCTTTCTTGCTGCCACTGCATTGTTTGTCCTTGTGTCCTTTCAACCTTTCCCCTCTCATGTCTGTTATCTTCATTTAAGCTATATGGTCTTAGGGTGGAGATAACCTGTTGCTTCTGATTCATGCTGTTGTGCACTGGACAGGAGACACTTATCATAAGTTGTCCCAAAGCCAGACCATGGCTCCCAGCGCCTTATACACACTTTCCCTGTCTCCCCAGGACTGCTGTGTGAGCTACGGTGGAATGTGGTATCTTAAGGGGACGGTGCAGTCCTGACAGTGGTGGTAGCGGTTTCAAGTGATCTCAAGGACGAAAGAGGAAACCTGCAGCATGCAGCACAGAGTAATGCCGTGACCTCGGGAGTGCGGGGCAGGACCTGACCTACTTTGGGGGACCTGGGCGTTGCAGGCAAGACAGTCACTGACATCCCAACATGCTCACACCCATGTCTGCATGGCCACCTAGGCGCAAGAGCAACTGGGAGAACAACATGGGACCCTGTCTGCAGCTTGATTAATCTTGGACTTCTAATGTATTTCAATCTTGTTCTGTTTCTGTAAAGAAATAAAAATATATACTGACACAGACATGATGCAAAAATCATGATCTAATACTTTATAAGTAATGCCAATAAATTAAATTTGTTTACAAACATCCCAGTTTTTGTTAAATACCTTGATGCTCATGCTTCAGGCTGAGCATTGTAACAGCCCTTGCAGCCTTCTCTGTATAAAAAGAGAAGACAGTCATATTCATGGAAATGCCGGGGGGGGGGGGAAACGGAAAAAATCTTTGAGCTCTGTACTACAGTGACTGTTCTTGCCTGTTGTCTGTGCAGTGAGTCATTTGGAAAAGCACCTGCATTTAGAAGAGATGCAGAACTCCTGGATTGCTTTTAGTGGTGCAGGTTTTGTTTGGGGGACTTTTTGAATTACTGAGTGCAAATACAGTGAGGTAAGTAGGTAACTAGCTGAGTGCATCCTCTGGAAGGCATCCAGCTGTAGTTGTCACAGGGCAACAATGTAAAACCTCTATTTTGTGTAATTTTTTAAATAAAATTTTATCTCAAAGGTCAATTCTACCCAGCCTTGTATTTGTCCAAGAAAAAACGGAAGGTGCACCCACTCCTTTTGTGGCCTGAAGGCTTACAGAGAAAGGAAAGGTCAGGAATTACTTTAGTAGAGGTTAAAGGTAGACAGTGAACTGCTTTACATCATTCTGCTTGCACCATGGGCTGCACGGCATAGCCAGAGGTAGCTGTTGAGCTAAGGGTCTGTTGTGCAGGATGTGGTAACCACTCTCTGTTGCAGGTTTCTCATGGAAGCCTAGCTGTGATATGGTTAAGGAATATCCTACTGTGCAAGCACTGTACAAGACGGTTACTTTACTGGTGATGTTTTTTGCAATACTTTCCATCACATGAGAAGCTCAAGGAGATTCTATTAATTTCATCTACTTATGCTCTGAAAATGCAAGTTGAGTTGTTGACTAAAATAAGCAGATTAAGGTAGTTAATCCAGGTAATCTTGGGTAAGACTATTGTTACCATACTTACAGCATTTCACATTTCTATGGAAAGTATTTTTAAACTGCTAAAACTCTACCTTAAATTAATATGCTAGTGTACTTTATTAACTACATCAATATATCAGGGAGGTGTTTTAAGTTCAGGAAGCTTCTACAGCCTTTGTCTTGGTTGGTGGCATGCACCCAGGACAGCCCTGTTGCCAGAGCGATACCTGTGGCTGCATCTTAAAGCTGCCCTTGAGGAAAGCCAAAGTCTGTGAGAGGTTATGAAAGCAGAGCCCAGCCTTGGAGGTTTTTATTGCATAATATGTACAGTTAAAGTACAGTACAGCCAGAGCCAAGCACCGGCACAGGTAGCCAAGGGGAAGTTACACTGCACAAGAATCAAGTAGCCGAGGATGTTTTTGGTATTTTTAAAGCATAAAAATGCTGGATATAAAGTACTCAAAATTAGCCACTGGAGATCACCCATTTCACCAAAATGTGAATTTTACATGTCCTCTAGTCCAGCAGGTGTGGATCCCCCTTCCCCTAAAGCAGTGAGGAGGGAGCAGTAAAGTGTTTATGAGTAACATGCCATACTTTTCTCATATAGGGTTACTGCTTCCCCATACCCGAATCAGGACAGACCTCCAGGAGATACAGATCCAAGTGTTAAGGAAACAGTGACAATACAGTTAACCTGATGGCAGAAACAGCAGCTTTTCTGCCTTTTTTGGGTTTTCCCCTCCTTTTTGAATAGCACTGACGAACACTACAACACTGAGGAAAAACTACTTCAGTGACCTCAGATTTCTATCCTAGATATAGGCCTATCTTTTCCCATGTGGCATAACCTTTTTAAAAAAAAAAGTGTAATGGGAACTCCATTTGAGCCACGTGGGAAAGATGCAAGACTATGTAACACAGGTGCCACCTGCAACTAGTTTACTGGTTCCCTACTGGCACACATGGGTGTAATTACTAGCTACACATGTGGCTTGACAGAATTATTTCTATGCTTAGAAAAACAAGAGTCAGATTCCCATTTTTAAATAATCCTCAAAATGCAATACATGTTTTACAGAAACTCCCACAAAACAGTCTTAATACTGCAGCTGAAGGACAGTTATCCACAAGCTCAGCAGGGTACAACATAAGGCAAACTGCAACAGCAGCAGTTGAACCAACACTGAGAAATGGTCGACATTCTTTGTCAATGGTTTGGTGTATCACAGCAACTCGGGCAGAAAGTTGATCCCAACAACCTTTAATAAAGAAAAGGATGTCACCTTTCATTGTGCCTTCCCCCTTTTAATATCTTAACCTTTGTTTTCTTAGAACTTTGCAACAGTTTTAAAGAACATACTTCATGGTCTTTGCTTTTCAGAATTTCGGTATATATAGATTATTATTAGGGAGTGGAGAAGGGGAGGAAGAACAAGAGCATGGTCCCCTGTTTTCAGCAGGATGTGTTCTGGTAGAGTTGTGTCCATCCTCCCACCCCCCAGGCAGCTTGGAATTCATCCACAGAAGCTGACACTGGTAGCAAGAGACAAAACAATGTGATAAGTTGTCACCTGGCCTGTCTCCTTCAAGCACTTGGAGTTTGTGGTTTGTAAGACTAAAAGCTATACCACTACATCAATACTACTCCTAAAGTTAAATAGCTAAATTGCAACTTTCTATCTTACCAAATACACATAAAAATGTACTTTGCAGACATTCCACCAAAGAACAGTAGGTCCCAAATAACATACATCATCAATTCACAGTATCTTGCCTTCAGACAAAGTGCCCTACATAAGAAACCATACCTAAAAAGCCACGCAAACTTTACATCAAATCCTTTCTTAACAGGAAGACATTTATACTAATTGGGGGAGAGCTTACTGCATGTCAAAACATGGTACTAGCTTAAACCAAGCACAGTTGAGGCTGCTGTGCCAGCTCTCCACCTCCCTGCCAAAGCAAGCTCAGCTAAACTGCTACTTTCATTCTCAAGAACTGAGGAGAGGCTGCCCAGAACACTGGTCATGGGCTTTGGTTTTAGTTATTTTCCACAGAGATATAGTTACAGGGCTAGATCATCAGTGTAAACCAAAGGAAAGCTTTAGTTTGTCTCCTTGTGAGAGTACAGATTTCTTAGCTCTGTTACTTTTTAAGTGGACTAAGGGAACTAGAGTTAGTTAACTGCTCTGGCCAGAGATTAAGTGTAGTATGAAGTAGTAGTGTAGTATTAAGCTATGATGTTTGCTTGCTTTACAACCACTAGTTTGTGTGACAGCGCTAAACAACATTTAACCTATTGCTACATAGGTATAGGGAGGCTAGCTGTTAACTAACTAGATTGTTAACTACAGGCCTACAAGCCAATTCAAAACATTCATTTTGAGTGCTCAAGAAATACATTGTATAAGGGGCCTTCTGACATCAGTGTGAAGTTTTTCCCCTTCTTGACTAACAGATCAGTCATCAATAGAAAACAGGTCATCAGCATGTTCAATGTTACAGCTGAGAGGAGAGGGACTTGTACTTAGCTCTGTGTTCATCTATTTCTTCCTTTGTTTTTTTGATACAGCTAAAAATTTCCTTGAAGAGTGCTTTATATTCAGGAAGAACATTTGTGGGAGAGTCACTTAACTCCACATTTGTGAATTCTTGGTTGCTAGTTGGAAGATCATACTGGGTATTCCCCACAGTTAGGTCTTTGGAATACTGCTTCGGTGTTTGTACAGCCTTGTTTTTCAAAGAATCTTCAGCCATTTGACACCTCTTCAAAAGTTCCTCATACTTCACTTTCAGAGCATTATACTGAGCATCAACTTCATTAAGTACAGAGACTCCTCGTTGTTTCACAGCTTCAGCTCTTCTAATACATGTTTCTTCATGGTCCCTTAGAATGTCTCCCCCTGCAGCACTGCTCAGGAAGGTTTCACTGCTGCTTCGTTTCAGCGCCGCCTTCTCAAACTCTGATACAGTTAGAAGCCCATCATCTGCTGGGCTCTGACCAAGCTCCCTTTCTAAAGGCTCCTTGAATGAAATGAAAAAGGATTCTGGCACCAATTTCTCTGTTTTATGTAATGTGTTTTCAGACTGAAGTATTTGTCGCATTTCAGCTACTTCCACTTCCAACTCCTCTGCACGAGCCCGATACAAGTCTATATCAGCAAGCCTCTGTTCAAGGTCACAATTTTCTTTTACCATAAGACTATATTCCTCTTCCATTGTTACCCTCTTCTCTTTTTCTAGGTTCAGTTGGGCTTGCAGAACTGTAACTGCCTTTTTTAAGTTCTCATTTTCTTCTTCTAGAGGACTTAGCTGATTATCCATCGAAGTAATCTTTTCTGCAAACATGTGGTCATAAACAAAATACCTGCAGAAACAAAATAAGCATCATCAAATGTAGGAAGTACAGCTGACCACACCTCCTAAAGACCTCCAGTCCTGGGTAACTAATGACAGATTTAAACTAATTTGATTTTAAAAGATTTTAACTAGGTGCTAACACACCTCAAAGTACACACAGCAGTCATTTTACTAACCTATCTGTCCATGTGATCATCACAGCAGAGTTTGTAAATACCGATATGCCATCAAATCAAGCCTCCCATCTTAAGCAGAATGGCAGCTTAGGAACAGTTTCGGGTTACAGACAACCTTATTGAATAATTAGACCTGTAATTTATGTTTATTTAAACATTGCCTCCATGTTGTGTGGTACTCTGACACTCAGATTTTTTTTCCACAGCACTCCACTCATGTAACTTTTGTCACTGTTGATTGTGGAAACAAGCATCAAAATTTGACAAGGCAATTCTGTAGCCTGGTACTTCCACAAGCTTTGGTCAATTTGAAGGAATCCACTTATTTAAATTATCAAGAAATAACTTCCTTTTGGATGTACAGATTTATTCTACAGTCCTACCTCCATGCTGTGCTGAAGCCCAGACACAAAAGCCTATGGATGCTTTTGTGTCTGTGGAAGTCCTTCACTTGTGAAATTACCTTTCATTTCGTAAGTGAACCTTCCAGGACTGAAGCTAGTCTGAGCTTTTACTCCAGGTGGTTGTCCTGATGGGCATACTAATGCCATTCAGCTGGGGAAAACTGCTCCAAATTAAAAACACAGCCCAGAGCTCTAGGCACTATTTTACCAGCCTAGGCATCATTTTAACCAGTTTAAATTCAAGTAGGCTACCGCAGGAATCCTGCCTTCCTTGGAAACAAAATATCCACAAACATCCCAAGGAAAAGGTAAGTTACAGAAAATATTTTGCATGTAAGATGTTTGTTTTTCAGATTATGTGCCTGGTTTTGACTAAAAAAAAAGCAGGGTGCAAATTGCTGTAAACTTTCTGGGCTGCAATTTGATATGGTTGGAGACTTAGGGAGAGAACCCTTTAAGGCAGTTCCTCTCACACAAATACTAATGCGGTCTAGAAGTATGCCAGAAGCAGTGGCACCACCACATAGTGCAGGACTGTGCAGGTGCTCTGATAAGTTGTGAACATCAGAGGTTTTTCTGCTAGCTTGTTTCACCTCTGTGCTTGTGTCTTAGTTTTTAGAGCTTTGCCTAAAATAATTTCAGTATTATCTTTGCTATGCAAGGTAAAAAGTCTTACTGGCGAAGATCATACAGCTCCTTCAAACATGAGAAACTATGCATTGATCTCGGCTGGTCAGATCTCTCATGGTTCATCCGGCCTCGCCCAGGCTTTTTCAGTTCTTCTACTTGTCGTTGCAGGTCATCTATGTGCGTTTGCAGGTATTCAATAGTCTCTGTCAAACTAAAAGGTAAAAGACATTTGAGTGTTTAATCAAGTAGATGTGAATTTCCCATCCCCTTATAGTGTGTTTTCTTCTCTGAAGGCTGTTCTTTGGCCCTTAAAGACCTTTAAAAAACACTATCCTTCCAATTTAACAGTACTGTAGAACACCGCTAGACAGAGATGGCCACCCAATAACTACACAAAAATACACTTAGAGTGCTTTTTTCACATTATCTAGGAAGGATCTAGTAAAAGTTTACCTTAATATCTTTTGTTGGGAAGCTCTACTGTCTGCAACTAGTTTTTGATTAGTATCTTCCAGCTCTCTTGCTGTCACATCCAGCTGCTCATAGACTTTGGCATGCTGATCGTTCATCTGACGCAAGAGCTCCACTTGCTTTGTGAGATACTGCAAGACAGTATTGCTGTTATTAGTTTACACTTGAAACACAGAAACAGAACTACTATTCTGCAATTCTGTTCATATTCATAGGGAAACTTCTAAGCTTCAGAAATGTAGATTCTAGTGGTTGCTTTGATAAACCTTTAGCTGCAAAGAGCTACCAGTAACTCAGCTTGCCTTTCTCATGGAGATCAACCCCAGTGGATCAACCAGCCTTTTATTCCAAAGAGCTGGGTTTGGTTGTGCCAGCTATGTTTAGACTTGCTGCAGCTAGGCTTTGGCCTGGAGCCTTCTGGATTGGGTTTGTCCATACTGCAGTATTCACTGATACAGCCTTGAAACCAGACTTCAACATAGCCCTGAACTATCCTCAGACTCCTTCCAGAAGTTGTAGTGAGCTCCAACAGAATTTTCCTAACAGTGTTGACCCAACAATTTTCTTAGCATTACATCTGAAATATTGGGTACCACGATCCATAATTAAATTTCTTTTCAGCTAACCTATGTTTTTCCAGTCTGAAGTAGCATTAGGTTCAGCAGAAGAGAATTTAGGTTGTGGTCACACTTAAGACAGTATATAGGCTACCATGCATCAGGAAGTATAATCAAATTACTGAATTCAATCTTTAATTACTCACAGGGAACTATTCCAGTTACTGTAATCCCAAACAAAGGTCTCCTGCCTTCTAAAAAAATAGAACTCCACATGAAGTACTCATTTTAATCCTCTTTAGTTTTACAATGAAAAACAGACTTAAGTTACTTGAATAATGTCAGAAAGCTTGGAATTCTCAGTCTAAGAGCAATTAACTATCACTTAAAGCTTTTAATACAAGTGTCTTAGATTGTCCCACCCAGTATAGGACTGACCCAGTTCTAAAAATCTACACAAGAATTTGCATGATGCAAACATGAACAAAAAAAACCTAACTCTGTAGATCTGAGGTACTTTGTTCTTACATAGAATTTATTTCTTGCAATATATTCTGTATTACTACATCCTACCTACTGAAAAGTAAACTTCAAGTAGGAGCATCCAGACTTGTAGGCAGAATTACTTCCCTTTATATACACCTGTACATACTCAAAACTTCTAATATTTGACTTAACCTGTTACCTCATTAGAAGATTGATGAGTTTACATTTTAAGCAATTTAAGAACAGATAATAAGTTAATCTAGGACTAGTAACTACTACATACAGACTTGCAGAAGATCAACATGATGGCAGTTGGCTAGATCCTTTTGTAGCCTGTGTGCACATGACTGAGGATTTACACAAAAATAGTACATGGATTAGCAGCAGAATCTCAATGTGACCCATTTCAGATTAACTTTCCCTACTGGTTGTTCTCAGAAGGCGCTGGAGATCTTCAGACTTTCTTCATCAATACAAGCATGGCTGAGCACAGAAGCCTTTGGTGGCTTTGGTGCCAGAATTGATTTTACTACTTGTTACAATGGGCTTTTCCAGAAGTTTTAGCTTACTAGAAGTGAAGCACCATTTTCTTCATCTTGTGTCTCCAGTATCTTCAGTGTTGGTGTCAAGCTGGCTTGGTATAACAAGGCCACAAGAACAAAGTATAGATGTGGTGATCAATACTTTAGAAGTTCACATTTATTCCACCTCCCCTGCAACTAAGCACCTAACATGAAGCAGCAGTTGAGACTTTGTTCTACCACATGATAAAAGGAGTATTTCTGAAGTCTGAGTACTGAGAACAGATTGAGACAGGAATGAAGTTGCCCTTTCAATCCAGCTTTTATT
Source organism: Pezoporus flaviventris (assembly GCF_033815535.1). Lineage (NCBI taxonomy): Eukaryota > Metazoa > Chordata > Aves > Psittaciformes > Psittacidae > Pezoporus > Pezoporus flaviventris. The sequence continues at coordinate 11,387,062 of NW_026892626.1, forward strand.
AAATCTACTGTGATTAGTTAGTGGTACATGTGTCAGTACAGAGGTCAGATCCAAGGCTGTAAAATGTTGTGTTTAATATATTAGATGTAATCTTAAGCATTTCAAAGCCTTTGACCCTTCCTTTTCAGTGCAGACAAGTGCTGTATTTCACAATGATTTCTTAGACAGTTCTAGACTTTGCTACCCATAAGATGTGAATTAAGGGGGGGGGGGTGGAACCCAAAGATTAACACCGACACACTGCACTGAAAAAGCACGTAAAAATGAGCAGAGTAGCTACAGAACAGAAGAAAGATCACCTTCAGGTTACAGAGACAAGCGCTTGCAAGTAAGGAAAAAAAAAAAAAAAAAAAAAATCAAGCATAGTGACTGGTTATGCCACTTGTATATGTATCCTGAGCAGTGGGGTAAACTATGTTCACACAGAAGACAGAACACTAGGTATGAAAATAACTGACTGAACTGCTTTTACCAGCTAAAGCATACTGCACCTTGCATATGCTAACTTTATCCCCATTTGTTATGGTGAATTCCTGTAGCAATCCCTTGTGCAAGTAATCTGATATATTCAGTTCCTCCATCTTGAGGTTCTCTCTGGTTATTTCAAGAATGGGGTTCATTTTGCTTTTTCCTTTGCAACACACCAACTATAGACCACTGCTGGAAGAACATTTCTGACCACTTCCTGGTGCTGAAGCTCTCTTACGTAGTCAGTAACCCACCAAAACACCTGAAGCAAACTTGCTTAAACCAACAGGATATTTTATCCTCAATGGCACTGGGCCATTTCTATAAATGAATGCAGCTTAGCAATAATATATTTTCTATATTTCTTGAGCCAAATTAGTTATCTGTCATAAAGTTATGCAGTTACTTCAAAAGGTGTGTTGTAACTGTGTTAAACACTTCCTTAAACGCAGTTGTTTCTCCAGGTGTTGAACCTTAAGGAGAACAGTGTTTGCGTAACACCTTGAAATGTTTGTCCTCTCTAGTCTTAAAAATTAATCTTTCTATAAAAACCATTCATGGTAATGAGTTATTTTAAGTCTCTGCATAAGTAAATACATCTTCTGTAATACTGTGGCACTAATACAAATAGCAGCCATTCCAACCATTGTATTACAGAACGAATAGCATAACAAAGATGACGTTTGGTACATAATAAAGAGCCAAAGAATGAGGTACAAACCAGAAGTATCTTAGGGAAAAAAAAAAACAAACCAAAAACCACAAAACCAACCCCAAACCCACTACAACCTGCACCCAGATATTGTGCATCACCTAATAAATACACTGCATTTGGGTTAGCATGACTAAAGACACCTATATAAGTACTAAGCTCAGGATTCTTGAGGTTACGTATTACCAAATGATAAGTGTTTTAAGTTGAAGTTGCAGCTGTACAAAATCCACACCCTGTCTGTAACTGCACATGTACTGCTTGCACTAAGGGACTTGGATTTGTAAAAATCCAGTGTATACCAGTCACAGCCTGTTCCCTGGGATCCGTACCAGAACCAAACTGAAACACTGCATTTCCAATATGCTGTCAGTCAAGGTACTGAATATTTAATAATTTAATTAGAGACCATGAATTGCTCTGTAACAGATGGGGAAAAAACTCATTATGCTGATAAATGCTAGGTCTGCATGACCACAGCCAATGTAAAAAACCTAATTGCCAAAAATGGCCAGTTTTTTTCCACCAAGTAACACAAAGAGGAGTGATTTTGAAAAGGTAGTAATGAAATTTTCCCCCTCTGGAAAACAGAAATACAGAATAGCTCTATTATGTCCTGTATTTAAATACTATTTCAGTGTTTGGTTTTGTAGTTGTTTTGTTGGGTTTGTTTTTGGGAGGTAGGGATGAGGGGTGTGGGGTTCCTTTTTTAAAACTGAAATAAGCTGGCTCCATCTATCACAGCTCTGTTTAGCAGAAGTACCTATCCTCAAACTTTACTTAAGTCTCTCTCCTGCACTTACCAGCTTTTACATTTAAATGCTGTAACCACTAATATTTTCATATACTAATTTAAATTTATCATCATACGATTTAATGGCATTTTACTTTGAAAGATCAGCAAAGTTGAGCAGCAGAGTAACTGAAGTAACTTTTCTGTACAAAAAGAAAAATGCTAGTCACTTGTTAGTAAAACAAGCCAAATTCAGAATGAAGTTTAAAGACACAAAGCTTCTGGTAATCAGAAAACAGGTATAACTATGATCAACTATCATCTAGCTGTGATTTGAAAGCACAGGTTCTCAAATTCTCAAAGTAGCTGAAGTGGTTAAAGGTTATTGGTTTTTTTTTAAAGCATCTACAGATGTCAAGAAAGTCAGATCCAAAATTATGGGCTATTCTGTTGCAGGTCTAGATGCTTTAACACTTGGATCCCTTAAATATTTACCTCAATCTCCTGCAGTTGTTCTTGATTTGTGGCGTACATTTGCTGTAAAGACTCTTCTAGTTCAGTGTTACGGTCCAGGAGTGTCTTACCAAGCTCAGCAGCAAGGTGAAGATCTGAACAAAGAAATCATGTGTGCATGTAAGTTATAGAGCAAATAACCATTTAATTTTAAAGCATTTTAATAAAATACATGTAGTGGTTTTTTTTATTGCTGTTATAACTGCTCCATGTTATTTCTAGTATTCAAAAAGAAAGTTAGCTTAAGTGGAACATTCATATACCATCTATAATACAAGTCTAAGTCAGTCCTAAAACCTAGAAGATACTCTGATTTCGTTAAGCTTCCTTAGTCCTTCTTCCACAGGTCAGACACATGAAGCCATCTTCACTTCCCCCTATCTGCCTAGTACAGCATCAGCATCGCTACCCAAGGTGTCCATTAGTTAACTACACTTCACCATGTTTATAGAGTAAACATAAAAGACCCTGTAAATGTTTGTCAGGCCAGACCCAGCCCACAGCTGTCTGCACTCTTGCTTACTGTGCCGTTTTCCACCTTTACCCCTTCACCAAGTTGTTCAGATCTTAAGGATCAAAGTGCTAAATCAAAGTTTCAGATGCTTCTTATCATGAAACATTAATATCAAAAGACATAAACTGATAAATAAATGTAGCTATTCTGCTTTTCAAGCTCATAAACCTAGGAGACAAGAATTGTTTCATGTGCTCCAAAACATTAATTTTACATGTCAGTTGTTCTCCGGCATTTAATCTGAATTTCACGTCAGTCATTTCCAGGGTGCAGTGACTATGGTTGTTTCAAATTAAGAAATAAGTCATCTGAACACTCAATTCCTTTCTAGAGGGAAGCTTGATATTTGTTCAACAGCATCAGTAGTGCTATATATCCTACATTATTACCTACATGTGTAGAAACACATGTAATTTAAAAGCCAGCATAATGCAACAGAAATAAATCTTGGTGGTACTGCTAAATTGTAATGACTCTGTGCAGGGTATTACATGTTAAGAATCCCAACAGATTTCTAAAAATCTCTTAATTTTCTACAACCTTCTGATCACCTGGACTACAACCAGGTTGTCTTCTGCATGAGTACAAATCAATCTGGGTAATTTTCACATAGAACTAGCATCACTACTGGGAAAGAAACAGAAGAAACTTCAAGAAAAATTTAGATTCACTTCAAGAAGACTTAATATACAAGAGGTACATACTACATCATCAGTAGTTGCAGCTAGATGAGAAAACAAATTCCATTTTCACTTGATTTAGGTGCCCTTGTTTTAACATGTTATTTTCCTGCCTTTTTCATTTATCTTATCAACTGGACATTGTAGTAGATAGAACACTGTTCCAAGATTGTTTTGTGCTAACCTTCAGTTTGGCAGCCTGGCCAAAATGATTACTCCATCTATGCACGTAAGCCAAAGACCAAATTCAGACTTACAAGGACAAGTGAGTAGGAGCATTTGTCTATTAAGTTGTAGATGTCCAATTCTGGCCAAACAACAGCTCTGGTATTCTCTACACATTCTTTACAGCTATAGTGCATTGTTTCCCACCTTAAGGTCAGATTCTTAGACTAAATGCCACAAAAAAAAAAAAAAACCAAAAAAAACCACAAACATTTAAAACAAATCATACTGCTTGAGAGTTCTTCACAGTTTCAGAAGATGTATGACTAGGAGCCACATGGCATACTGATCTATACTTAGGAGTTTATCCTCACATAGCTTTTTCATTATAACATCACTTGTTAAGGAACACAGCCTATTCCACAGCTGGAGTTCAAAGTATTTGGATAAGGAAACCTCAAGGCATCCTGCTTAAACTTTTCCCATTTTTAAACAGAGATTGTGCATTGTTTAGCCATGGACAGCATAACTCCCAGTAAAACACCAAGCTGTTTGTTCTATCACATTACAGAATAATGCAGTCTTCAGATCAAGTGAATCTATCACCCTATATGAAATGAAGTACCAATTTATGAGTGTTCACACTACACAAATCTTTACTAGGAGGCACAATCTTTAAAGCTGGTCAACAATACTAGCATCATTCAAGGCAAAGACTGAATAGTCCATTCTTTTATTTTAATAGAGAAGAATAAGAGCTTTAGAGAGGGTTTAGGATTATGGTAAAGATGTAATGCATATGGAATTACTCGCTGCCATTTCCCTTCCCAAAGTGAAAGTTTTGTTTGATGTTTAAGTATATTTAGGAGTTGATGGTTTCATTCTTAAATGCCCCCTCATCTACTAAATCAAGTAGCACACACCACACAGTACTTTGAATACAATATGAATACTGGAATTCATGACATTGTATTTACACACCCATTCTGTTCATTAGAATGGGAGAAACACAAATGAGTTACTATGGGAGAAGCACGCTATTTTGTAATTAAGGCAATTTGTTTCTGAGTCGGAGAATACAAATGGAAGAGTTCAGGAACATGCAATGAAACCCTAACTCCTACCCCTAGAGAAAGCAAGAACTGAAACAATTTCACCTCTTCTAAAAATAAGCGCTTCCTTTGTGTTCATTTGTCTACATTAAGTACCTGTAAGCCCTACAACAAGCAAATTTTAAGAGGGAGATGTGCAATATATACATTCTCCAGCTACAGAAGGAAAACGGTTAATTTACATTTCTCAGAGTTACTGTACAATAGTAGAAGCACACTGCATTTGCTGTTGTAAATTTACATAAAGGAGCAGCTAAGTTCCACCACAGGCACACATTTTTCCTTTTCTCCAAGATGTAAGCAAAAAGGTTTTTAATAATGCAAACTGCGTATGTGCAGATCTTCAGATCTTCATTTTAGTAAATCTGATCAGTTGTTTTGTGTTTAAAAGCACCTTCAGAAATCTCTAAAACAAAACCAAGATTTCAGAGATAGGTCTGTGATGTTAAACAGTCCTCACCAGCATTTTGCCACCATCTCTTCTGACAGTGTTACTATAATTGAGGAAAAGATAAAAGAGCACCAAAATCCTTCTCTTCTACTTTTTCATAACCCACCTGACAAAAAGATTCAGAGAATTTTTCAGTCTAAAATTAAGCCTGTTCTTTTCAACAGCAAAGTGTAGGACATACGAGAGTGGTTGACAGTTACCTAACTGTAAAATTAAACCCTTAGTTTTTCTACTTAGCTTCCTATTTCCTACTCCATGTTTAGTCTACCCTCGGTTCTGTTAAACAACTTAACAGCAAGATGCAAAAAAAGCAGTCATATCAAACAATTCTTTTTCAAAAATCAGCATACTGCAGCAAAACATGGATGTTGCAGAAGAAGGATAACTGTTCCCTTCCTTGAAAAGAATTCCATGAGCATTCTGTTCTCATGAACAGCATGCCAGAAAAGCCCACCTCCATTGTCGAGGCAAAAGCTTTTGGTGCCTACAAAGATCATCAAAGTTTTTCGAGCAAGGACTACAAGCTTGTTTCAGGATGCTTCCTAGTGTTTTACAACCTAGGTTTTCTCATAAACCTACTCCTTGGGTTTTTAATGTGCACCAATTGTTTGGGTTGTGACAAGTTTCAAGAGACCTTGATAAGCAGTCTTACTACCCTGTTTACATACATTGGTATTGCTTAGCCTTTGGAAAAGCTTTCAGACTTAAGGAATAAAGTATAACAGAATGTTTAAAAAACCCATTCCTCTAAGGTATTTATTCTTTGCATTTCAATTTGCCCATCAGTTTATTTTCCTCCTTTCCCTTTTGGTAAGTCACTTCTGTTTAGGCTTATAAAAAGATAATCCCCAGAAAAAAGACTGGTCAAATGCTGAAAGAACATTAACCAACCCTCAAAATGCACTAACCTCATAAATGGAATACTGTTTCTTAAAAGCTCACACCAGAGAGCAAAATAGTGATTATTTCACTCATTTTAATTAAAAGATTAATTTAAAGAAACATCAGTAAGCCAAGAACTCTGTTGCTATTACTTTGTGAAATCTCCTTCTAGGTCTTCTGCCCCATAAACACTGACATAGTAAAAACATTGCTAAATCAGGTCTTCAAACTTTCAACTCTCTTCCCTTTTGACAGCAAATGATGGTTTCAGGATCCAATTTAAATTGATTGGTTTGTACTGTAGATCCATGAAAACACCTACTTCGAACAGAGTTCCTAAATAGAGCTCTTATACGTTAGCTATTTTATCGTCAAAACATACAATTAGAGACCTACTCCAGCCTCAAAACCAAGTTTCTGCTGTCAGATGCCTGATCTCAGTGTGAAAACTGCTTAGTTTAGGAAGAGCTTTCAAAAGTGCCTTTCTACATTGTTTATAATGTAGTAGCACCTAACAATCCCAAGAAATAACGTACTTCAATGTAAAACCCAAGAGCAGAAGGCTGGAGCAGGTTCACAGGAAGCAACTTCACAGCTTTGAGCTGGCCTTTTAAGAAGAACTGGGGATTAGTAGCAGAAAGTAGAACTACCTAAATACCAGTCAGAAATGCCACTCAGCTCTTAAGGAAACGGCACATTCTTTCCGTATCATGTTTGTAGGAGAGTTTTAGTGCAATTATCCTTGATGTATTCCTCATCTGTGAAACGAGAATAGCATTTACCTACGGCATGTAGTGTTTTAAAACCTATCGATAGAATGACATACACGACCTACATACCTGTAATTCTGACGCATAGTGAAGTTATTCGTGTATTTTAAGAAAACCTACAAAGTTTTCAATCACGGACCTGCCACTAACCGCGCGCAGCCACCTTTACAGCTTCACCGCCTCGAAACCCTTACAAAAAGGCTCGACAGGGAGCAGTCTCGCAGCCCAGCCCGATGCTTCCAGCGCCCGCTATTCCGAGCGCTGCCTTGGACAGCTGCTTTACCTCCTGCCCAAGGTGCAACTTTCCTGAGAGCCGCTCCCCTCCCCGCCGTGCGGTCGGAGGGGTGCCCGGGCACGGTTCTACTGCAGCAGCCCCTCCCGTCAAACAAAGACGGCCGCGATCTGCATCGGCGGCCCCTCTGCCTACGCGCCCACAGCGGTAGGATACGCGGCCGTGAGCGGAGCCCGGGCTCCCGGTGCCCACAGCCTCGGGCCGGCACAAGCACCGCTCCCGCCCCGCGACCCTCGCCAGCGGCTTCGCGCCCCCCGAGCGCCCTTCCCGCCGCCCCCCGTGCTCCGCGCTGCCGTTATGACGGTTCCTGCCCCCTCCTCGCCGCTCCCTTCCTCACACGCCCTCCTCCTCGCCGTCCCCCCCGGCAGCTCCCCATGGCTCCTTCCCTCCTCACACGCCCCCCTCGCCGCAGCCCTGCTCCCACCCGCCGGCCGCTCCCCCTCGCCGGTACCGGCTCACCTTGCTGCAAGTCCTGCTGGTCGTACCAGGGCTCATCCTCGCGGATCTCGAATTCCTCCACCAAGCTATCGGTCAGCATCGCGGCCCCCGCGCTCACGCCAGCGAGTTTCCCCGCGCCGAGCGGCGGCGGGGTAGGGCAAGCCGGCTGCCGCTCCTCTCCTTAAAAGCCGCCTCCGGCCATTGCCGAGCGTTTCCGGACTTTGCCGAACCTCTCCCCCTTCTGGTCGGGCTGCGCGAAGCCGCCGGCGGCAACGTGGCAAGCTACAGCCACCCGCCCACCGTCCACCCCGCGATTCAAACACAACACCCTCACCTCCTCCGCGGGGAGCCAATGGGAAGCCGCCCGCAGGAGAGATCGAAAGGAGCCTAAACCAATCACAAAGCGAATTCGTATCAACCTGCCAATGAGAATGAAGGGAAGGTTGGTCTGGGCTAATTACGCCCCGCCCCGGCAGCTGGCTGCGCTGCCTCCCGTCGGTGGAGGTTGGGTGGTGGCGGTGAGGTGTGAGGTGGTTGCTGGGCCCTGAAGGGTTAATGGCGGCAGCTGGTTGCCGTGGGGGTGCCGGTGGGTCTGCGCTGGAGCAGAGCTGGCACAGCCCAGGGCTGGGCAGCGCGGCCGGGCGTAGGGTAGTTGTGGCTCCTGGTCGCCCCGTGTCGGGAGCCCCCGGGGAGCGCTGAGGAAGAGCGTGTGAGGAGGGGCTCAGCCCGCGCCTCGGTTACCTTAGCGGCGTCACGCCCAGGTGCGGGCCGCAGTCCCGCCACCACCCCGGGGAGCCTCGGCGCCCGAGCGCGGCAGGGGAGGGCGGAGCCGAGTGTGGTCCCGCTGGGGCGTGCAGCTGCGGAGCGGCTGTCATGGCTGGAAACGGCCGTTTCCATCCCCGCGTGGTGCTGGGGCGCTCACCGCTCGCTCCCGCTTCTTTCCCCCCGAGGGGGGAGGAGCCGTGTCCCGTATCTGTAGAGCTGCTGAGGGAAAGCTGGGTTGATTTGACCAGTTTTAATAGATGAGCATCTCCAGACTTCCAGCCCTGCAAGTTTCTGGAGCCCCGTGCCTGCCAGGAGCCGCAGCTGGGCAGCCACAGCATCGCGGGCTGGGAGGGTGGCGGCATCAGAACATCTCCTCCCCTCCTGCTCCAAGTGCTTTGTGTTTGCATCCGCCCTCTGCTTCAGCAGCATTTCCCCGCAGTGTTACTGCTCGGGACTAGGAAAGCCTTTATTCTTTGTTCTGCCTTAATGTGGTTCAAGTCATGGTAGAAAGATGAGGAAGATACTTGTGTCCGACCAGTTTGTCAGGAGTGTGGGCATTGTGCTGCAGTGTGGGACCCAGCCCAGCAGACCATGATGTCAGCTAGTGTGCTTCAGTCAAAATCTGCTATTGCTTGGGAACCCGCTTTTCTTTAGACTCATGCTCTAGTTTCTTCTAGCGATTGTCATCTAGCCCTGGGAGAAACGCAAGTATGCAGTGTCTCACTGGTTTAAACAGTCTGTTCTTTTGGCTCAGCTGTACTAACACGGTTGTAACCACTAGACTGCCTTCTGTGAGTCACAAAATGTCAACACCTGTGCTCTAACCTACTCAATATAAAGGCTGACAATTAAAAAGAGCGAGAGAGAGAGGGTAGTCATGTGTGATTTCATTGTTATACCATTAAAGAGTGCATCTTTGAGGAAGGAAGTGTGGTACCTCAACTTCTAATTGAACTTATTTCATACACAAGTTACAGGGCCAGCTGTACCAATTAGCGTAAAGAGTTGTGTCAGATCCTGTATATTACAGTTAGTCATAACACCAGAGACCTGTTTGTGTGTTGTTAAAAGGTTTTTATTGAAGAAATTTCAAATTTCTTTTTACTTTCAAATATTCTGAAGCTCAGGGGATTTCTTTCTTTTTTTCCTGTGTGTGTAGGAAGGAATTGAGTCAAACATGATTTGAGAAATTACTGTTAGTTTGCTGGCAGTGTTTTAATTCGAAGCACTTTATTCTTGGTGCTCCTGGAACTGGAGGAAAAGGGGAGCTCCCAGTTCTCCTTTTGAAGACCTAAGCAAGGATCTCCAGGGAGAAATAGAGATGAAAAGTCTACCTTTCCAAAACCACTTCATGAAGTACATTTGTGGAGGCTTGAACATGCATGCCTTAAAATACCTAAGTGAGACTTGGTCAGTAACACACTTACTGTAATGACTTTCACAGTAACATCAAACTTACTTTAAAATATAAACATTTCAAATGGGCATCTTTTCAACAGCTTTATCTTCACTATAGGTTTCTCAGTAAAAGTTTACAAAACCAAACAAATAAAAAAAAAAGGCAAAATTTCATCACTTGAAAATGGAATTTTCTCTACAGCTTGAAAATACACATTACAATCATCCTCAAGTGCCTAAAAATTCAGTTATATTCTTACAAATAAATTGGCTTTAGAAATGCTTTGGATCAAGTTGTCAGCTTGATTTTTTGTTTGGTTTGGTTTTTTGGTTTTGTTTTTTTTTACCTATAGTGTGAAGTTGTCTCCTCTGTGCATCTTGTTTCATGTTGGAGTATCTTAAATATATATGCAAAGATGCATCCACATTTTATTTGCTCTTCAGGAGTTCATTTTCTGCATCAGGGGTGGAAAACCTGCTGTTCCGTCACTTGCCAGAACAGGCACGTGTTCAGTCCCTCCTGACTTGTGGCTTTTGCCTGGCCCTTACCTGGCAATTAGGATTTTACCATCTTCCCTTGCAACAGCCTGGCTTCAGCCACTTTGTAAGCCACAGGAATGCTGAAAACAGCCTTGGTTTTCATTTCCTGTTTCTTCCATGGCCATTTTTGTGAGGTGTTTGGGGAGTTGTTTATAGATCTGCTTATTGAGCTGAACAAGCAGATATTCAAAGTAGGTATTTTGATGGATATTTGAAAATTTCATTTAGGATAAACATGTTAACATGCAGAGGAGCAAAGTGTGGGCTATTCACAAAAAGTAGGTTGTAAAGCTCTGGAGTCACAGTGTGTAGTAAGGCCTGAGTTTGAACCTGAAATATCTCTAAATTAATGACAGACAGCTTCCTTCAAACAGGTGCACAGATGAATAAAACCTCAGCTAAAACCAGATACCTGGGAGAAGTATTTTTGCATTGGGCTTATAGAATCAAATGTGGTCAATGACTACCTTTACGTAATCATTACTGAGCTTTAAAAGGTAGAGGATTCCTGGAACTAGTTATTTTCACAGAATAGTTTATTCCAAATATGCTTAAGTGAATTGCTAGATAGATGGAAAAGGTTAGCATCTCAAAAAATTGTTGGCTGAAGATTTGCTTGATATATTAAAGAGCTCTATATTCTTGGGCTGAATCTTTGTTATTTGGACAGGCTTAGAATGCTATATACATGTGTTACATGCTAGATTTTATTTACATGCAAAGCAAATCAAGATGTTTAAACTCTTAAAAGTTTATGGTTTATGGTTTCCATTCATATCTGATTAATTTATTAGGTTAAAGTTGTTTCTCTAGCTTGTTAACAATTAGCATTTAAAAATACAAGGACAAAACTTGCTATTTGTTTTGAAAGAAATACTCATCTAAGTGCATGCTGCATTTGACATTCATAGCAATGGAGTACGTAAGGGGATGAATTGAGCCACTTCATTCCTACGCAGTCCATAATTTTAAAACGATGTAGCTAGTAAGACAGATCTAAAATGTATACAATTATTTGAACTCTACACCAAGATTCATGTCAGCAATAGTAGATTTTTCTATTGAGTCTGTGCACCAGTTAGGAAGGGATTCTTTTACATTTTTGTCTACTTGTCCCATTGAGTTTTAGGAACTGGTTATACTTAGGAATATCACTGACTTCTTAGTAATTCCATCTATTCAGTTTTGGGCTCAGTGTCTTATAACTCAGCAAAGTGTTTCTCATTAAAAAAAAAAAAGGAAATAAGAATGGGGAAATTTCCCCCTAAGAATCCATTTCCACATGTCTGAAAAAGCAAATTTCCCATGTAATTTAATTTGGAAAATTTTACTATCAACTGTTGTAATTCTTTTTTGTAACTTTAGGAAGAAAAGAATTGTTCTTGCAGACAAAGTTTGTTTTGGGAATTCATCCTAATGCACTGGCGTATTCCATGACTACATTAGGTGCTGGAATGATGAACGGTATCTTTAACTTCTACTATGTTAAGCTTTTCCTAAACCAACACAAGATTTCAGAAGCAGCGTTTCATCAAGCACAGGTGTGGTACAATGGAGTATTCTGATTACCATGTTGTGCTTTGTGTCTGTGTTATCACAACACAGGAAGATTGGGTTTTTTTTACTTACAAATTAACTTTTGGATGCAGAGCAAATAGTTATACAGTAAATTAATTTTACATTTAGTTAATCCATAAGCAAGTGAAGGTACATGTAAAGCACATTGTTTACAGTCTTTAGACTAAGAATCTCCAGACTTTAACTGATGAAAAATTTTTTTCCTTTGATAGCTTGAAGTAATTTTGTAAACTAATCTTGTACCTCAGCTCTATCAATGTGTGTGACATTAGTGCTTTCCTATGGATTGTTTAAGTGCTTGAACACTGCCTTTACTCTGCAAGTCATTATCCGTGTGAGCAACCCTTATCGTAAATGGTCTCCTGAAAGTAATGGGCTGGCTCATGTTTTGAATTACTTAATGTGAGTGTAATATTTGGGCTTTGCAAGATGAAAGCTGAAATAAATAAGGTTTTGAAAGAGTGAAGTCTTAGAGACAGGGGTTTATTTCATGTGTAGTTGGGCACCTGCCTACTTTTCATCTTGTTTTTCAAAATTACTATAAATCTAAATACACTTAAGAATTAGTTCTGGAGACTGTTTTGACCTGAGCTTCCATCTTTACTTTTTCAGCAGAGATTTATTTTAAATAAACGTGGTATGTATTGCTTTTGTATTTGTATAACCTCTGCAGAAAAATCACCCTAATAATAAATTCTGTAGTGTTTCTTGCTTGTTTGTGCCAGGTTGTATTTATGATATGGAATGCCATTAATGATCCTCTTTTTGGGTATATGCAAGATAACTCCACATTCACATGCTGCTCAAGACACCATCTCAATCTTATATGGAGCTCCTTTATACGCATTAGCCTTTTTGCTTCCTTGGTTTCCTTGGAAACATTATGAAGAAGGGGACTGGCAAAGTGGTCTTCACTTCATCATTGCGTCATGTTCTTTTGATGGTTTGCTGACATTTGTGCTTCGAGCGCAGTGTGCGCTCTTTGCAGAGATTTCAACACGACATGAAAGTAGGCTTCAGCTTATTGAATACATCCAAGTAGCAACATTACTTGGCTCAACAAGCATTCTCTTTTGTGGTCTCATATCAAATAAGATTGAAAATTTTGCCTGTTTTCAGGCTTTCGCTGTTTTGGTCGCAGCATTAGCAACACCCTGTATGTGTTACACAGGCAAATACAGTACTAGGCAGTATGAGCAGCGAGAAATCTGTATGGAGAATGCTAATCTGGAAAATGGTGATGGAACTCTCTCCTGGTCCTCAGTAATTTCATTGACCAAACAGATAATGACAGAGAATGAACTTTTTCCAAGTCTTCCACGTAGCCTTCTGCAACAATTTTATGGTGATCTTTGCAGATAATCTTATTCCTAAGGACGTCCTCTCTTCCTCATTAAGAAGCATCATGTATGGAGCAGGCTTTATTTGTCCTCAGGTAGGCAGTTACACCTTTTTTATTCCAAAATATGAAAACATGGTGTTTTACTAGTTTTCATTAGTTTAAGGTATCCATTTACACTGTGTTGGAAACATGCTGTCTAATAAACCATTATTAATTTATTAATAAACCATAAACCATTGGCTATACCAAGAGACAAGTCTAGGTCACCAATGCTCTAAAAGAAGAAAGTTTCTGTATGTACAGGCTACCTAAATGTAAGGGTAGAGTAGTGAGAACAGGCAGGCAGACTGGTAGAGTATATGTTTACAAGAATGTAAGATTTAAGCATGCAAGGAGTGAATGTTTTGGATCCCACAGGGTTTATAATACCCAAGTATAAAGGAATGAAAAACATCGTCAAGATAAAAAGCTTCTAAAAGCAAAATCTCTAGAATTCTAGATTCTTTTCTCTTTGTTTTTGATTTTTAATACAGGATGGAAAAATAATCTCTTCTTCACGAAGTTTCTAAGATAAACTGCACAAAACACCAGAAAAAATTATTAGGTATTGAAAGCATTGTTGAAATATGTGGTATCTCAGTCATGAGAACCAAACAAAACTCCAAATAGCTGCTCTTGGAGAATAATACATTCCTATTTATTTTGTTGTCTTCTGTCTTGGTCAGCTATATTCACTTGGTAGAGAGAGACACACTTTCAAAACCTCAGCCAGGGATGGGGGGAGGAGTAATGAACTGGAAAAGAAAAGAGAACCCTAACAAGTAATGTGTGAGATCAAGAAAAGCAGCAAAAATAAGTCCCTCAGAATGTAAACTTGTCTGAAGTGGAGCAAAAAATTCTTCTGTTCATTCCCTCCTAACTTCTTTCACTCCATCTTTTAAAACTTTCAGTTTCAAAGCTGAGTACCTGACTTTTCTCATAGGTGTCATGGTGCTCAAAATTTCTGACAATCGGGCTGTTACATTTGTTAAATGATAGTGGGTTTCAGTAAGTAATATGTAAAAGAAGATGTGTGCAAATGCATCTGGAATTCACAGCTCAACATACAAATCCTAAACGTATCTTCTTTGTTCCATAACTCCTAAATATCTGCAATTTCAACTTTTATCCTTGCCACAGGTTTGGGTCTTTTTTTTTGTTTCCTGCAACTCAAACAACTAGCTGATGAACTTTGGAAATAAATCAAAAGCTACAGATGTTAGGAAAGCTTAAATATTTTTACACTCTATATATAGCAATCACTTTTGTTGATAAAATCAGCGTGACAGTGTGAAACCAACCGTCTTTCAGAAAACACATCTCTCTCTGCTCCCCAGAGACTCTTGTCTAGGTCACTGAACCATAAGAGTGTTTGCTATGACCTTATTTTCCTCAAGTTTTGTCCCTTTGAGCTCAAGATATAAGAGAATTCTCTTGTGTCAACATCCTGAACTTCACTTGCTGGAAAAGCACCCAGCCCTTGTAAACTAAAGCCCCTTCTTAGGAATTTGTGCTTCAGTGGCTTGTACTTCTGCCTCTGCTTCCTTTTAGTAGTGGTTGTGGAGAATAAAACCTGTCTACAAGGAAACTTCGTTGCTGAAACACAGGCAAACAATCTAAATTTGCATCATTAAGTTAGTTTGCTTAGAAATATGCAGTCTTGGAAACATGCAGGTATTAAGGAATATTCAGTCATAAGTACTTCCTGAGACAGGGTTATTTCTCAATTACAGGGAGACAAGGTCATGGTTTTTACAATAAACAGGCATTAAATAATCCTGTACCATTTCTAGTGTAGGCACTTTTCTGTAAAATGCCTGAAAACAGCCAGGGGACGAGGATATTTAAGTTTCTTTAAACCAGATTTTTTTCTTATACCAACTTTCCAGACTTTTTTTACCTCCCTGATCCTTGGTTTAAGTAGAAAACTTGAACTTATTTATGATAGTATTTGCCACAGTAATCTTTGACTGTAGCATCCTGGTTTTAATTCATTATGTTAAAGCATTTAAATGTGTGAACAAATGTACAAAGAGAATTCTTTCCTGTTCTTCATTTTAATATTACACTATTCATCTCTGTAACACAGAGGGAGGAGAAAATGTGTATCTTTATAGAGTCAGTGACTATTTTTTATGATAGTGATGAGGACTGCATACATATAGATGGTCACATAGGCTCGTATAATAAAAAGAACATAATTCATTACAAAATGTAAAGTGAGGAACAATAGAGAAGAGCTTACTCTTTGTTTATACTATAATCAGCACTTAATACCATTTTCATGAGGTTAGCCATCACTAGCTTCTCATATGGATTACTGCTTGCTATGATTGGCAGAACTAAAACGTAGCCATACGTGCTGTCCACTGGCATCTGCCTTTCTCTACTTGCTAGTGAAGTCTCTAACTTGCTTCCATCAGCTGTCTTGGTGAGCTTGCTTTATCAACCTAAAATTTGTGCTTAATTTCTACAAATGCCAGTGAAAGTAGTAATATTGATGAGAAAAACAATTATTGGAAATATTTTTGACCAGCAGTTAAAATGGCAAATGCTTGGTTTACAATTAATATTACTGCAAATTTAACTATTTAAGGGATATCAGACATAAAGTTCATGAGCATTAAATAATAGTATGGGAATGTGGGAAACAGTATCTTCCTCAGGATATTGTAGTTCTCAGCTGGCTGGTTTTGAGTGAAAAATCCTTCTTACCTGGTAGAGGTAGCACAGAATGAGCCAGTAGATAGTTCTTTTTTTCAGTTCCTAGTTTTTACTTGAATTGAGCTTTTCACAAAGGGTTGGTTTGTGCTTTAGTTTTGTTTGTTCTTTGTTTTTTTTTTCCTTAATGGTTAATAATAAATTACATCTGGTCTGTGCTTTATAGCTCTCCTAATGCTGAGATACTGTATGTATATCATATGTGTGTATATATTATCTTTTCAGTGCCTTGTTCTTCTCAGTCGTGCTTCACTGAAGAAGTTTGGTTATTACAGAATCATCATGTTTTCCTTCTACTTTGAAGGAGTAGCTGCTGCTGTCATGTTTATTCTAGGGTCAGAACACTGTTATCTGTTGGCATTTTACCTCATGACAAACATGTAAGTAAATACACTTCCCTTTTCATAGATACAGCTTAAATAATTCTAACAGAGTGGACACTTGCTTTTAATAGCGTGAAGATTTTGCCACTTCTTTTATGGTTTTCTTTCTGTTCTGTTTCTCTTGTTAAAAATGTTGAAACTCCAGTTACAATTTTTTTCAGCTTTCTTTTTATTCTGCTTCAGCTTTTAATTTCTGCTTAAAAAAAAAAAAAACCTGAAGTATGAACAGTGATGAAGGTTTGCAGCCCCATGCTTCCAGCCACTTACCTGCTATAACATGAGATTCAAGGGAAGCAGAATCTCTTCTGATCCACGTAGACAGAGGAGATCTCAGCAGAGAAGCTCTTATTTAAAAAAAGACCTTTGTATCAGAATATTGTCACAGTGGTTTGGTGGTGGTTTTTTTTTTTAATTTTCTATTTTAATGCATTCTTTCTACATGTTCTTTCCTACCATCCTTCATCTTTTTTCTTCTTTTCCCTGTTTTCATTCTCATTTTCAGTATATCAGTCATGGGCTACTGTTAACACTGGATTGTGTGAACAATAAATTGAATCTCATTACCTGCATACTTTAAATGGTGAAGATATATGTTGATTTCCCCAGGAAAAAAAAACACCTCTAAGGTATCTAAAGACTCTATGTTTAAAGTGCTAGTTGTTCAAAGCCTCTTCTAAATAAAAGCTAATCACACCCAAAATGTACTAAGACATAGGAATCTCAATATTTGAGTTTATGGATTCTCTTCACAGTTCAAGAGTTGTTTCTGGGTGAGTGTGTTTAAAGGCATATATATACACACATATGCAAACATGAATACAATGTAAGTAAATATATAGGAATGCATATCAAATCTTTTTATTGTCCTAATTCTCCCACTTGGAAGTTTGTCTTCCATATGGTCTTTCTAGTAATGCTCATGTCCTTTTCAAATTTCAAGAAGAAATTTTCAGTCACTCTTTCCTCTCAGGTGCTTCTCTTCTCCATGTCATTTTAAGTGACATTTACTGATAACCTCAAGTAAATATTTATGACCTTTTGCACCAGTGTCCGAGAAAAAAAGAGAAAAGAGAAAAAACCTAGGTTTGCATATTGCTTTGTAATTCTCAGTTAAGAACAGATCTAATAATGCTTTCAGAGCTGCTGTTTAAACAGATAAATCACATAGTTTTAAAGAAAGTCTCTGTGGTTATGGAAAGGTCAGTATTGGGGTATGTATGCTAGAATGTCAGTTACGATTTCATTATGAAAGTGTATATAAGAACTGTGATCATCTTAAATATTTTGTCCTTTTTTGGGTAATTGTGCAAGCTTCATTTAGTTTGTTCAATTTGCCTTTGGCAGATACTGTTGATGCAGATTTAATAAAGCACAAGTGGAGGTATGTCCATCAGAACTTTTTCTGTAAATATGCTATCTCCTTGCCATGTTACTCTTTCATAAGCTAGATCATGTCAAAGTAAAGACAGTAAATAGTCTTGGATCCTTGACACAGAACTAGTTTTTGTATGAGCAACTTAGCATAAATAAAGATATGAACTTTATTCAAGTTTCCTGCAGTTAATTCAGTAGAGTGATTGCAACAGATTATTAAGTAATTTCTAGTTTTAATTATACATAGTATAAGCCAGGTCCTTAATTTTTTTTTGTGTTTCTGTTTTTGTTAGCTTCAATTGAATTATTCTGTAACCACATACATTTATTGTAATTTACAAAATTTTCTGAATAAGGCCTTTCTAACATGGAAAAGGTGCTTATAAAACTTTGCCTATGCTACTTCAAGTGTAAATTTCAAAGTCTAACTGGTTGCTGTTATCTCTCTGAAATAAAAATTGATAAAACCTGCTGTGATGTAACATATTACAACTCATGGATCTTCTGGATTTTTACCAAAGTGCAGGTAACTTCCCACTGCTTCCATCAATGTTTATTTAAGTGCAGATTCAGTCCTGGTAACTGTATGAAAGGACTTGCCCCTCAAAGGTGAGAGCTATTGCTTTCATGAATAAAAAAATGCCTCCTTTTCTGGCCACATGCATGTAAATTCTGAAGTAATTAACTCTCCCTGCACTGTTCAGTCTAACTTCACTTCAGTTATCACTCTATGTGCACAAAGTTGAATTTGACTGCAAGTCATTTCAGAATTGGGGCCATGCTGTATATATACACCAGAGGTTTATTACCTTTCATTTCCAAAGAAATTTAAATTTCATTATGATGATTGATCTGTTTGCTATAATGGATGAACTATATAAAGCCAAGTATCATAACAGTTACCATCTGCATATTAAAAGGACTTTAAAAATCACTGTTGTAATTAATATACTAACAAGTTTGTGTTGTGCATTCATTTCTTGGGTTTTTTTCCTTAACTATTTTAGATCACCACTTTCCTCTATGGTTTTTGACACCAATGCTTTATTTATGAAGCCTGCCCAATCTTTGGCTCCAATGCTTGTGGTTACAATACTAAATCAATTTGGATATGAGAACCTGAATAATGAAGTTGCTCAACCTGATCCAAGGTGAGTTCAAAAGGGATACTTTAAATCACAGAAATTAACATGAAATAATCTAAAAAGCAAATTAATCTGCAATTAGTTTGCATGAACTGCACTTCAAAAGCATGAGTGCTTTAAAAAATATTTTTCTGTTTTTTATCTGTGGAGGAATAGAAATAGTTTTTAAAGGAATCATTTCCTAAACAGTACACATGAGGGTATCTACCTGATTTTGAAACACAAAGGATAAATTTCAGTAGTTGACCACCTCCTGTTCTATTGCAAAAAAGAAAAGAAATCTTTGAGATCACCTCAAGATAGATGTTGTCCTGGCTTTTGTGTTTTGTTTATCTCATAAACCTACTTCCATAAATACATAATTCTAACAGCATTGCTTTTTAGATACATTTTTGTCTGAGAGAAAGCAGTATAATCACTGGAGGAAGGGAATTTTCCTCAAGTAGGAGTATAATTTTGGCTTTGATACTACTTATCATTCTAATGCTAACGATTTCATTGCAGTCCCTGGAGACCTTAATACACAGGTTGCTAGTTAGCACATTGGAAATGCATGGGCTTTTGTAAAAAACTAATAAAGAGGGAATCAGTACACTGAAAGGGTCAAAGGGTGTTTATTTATGACCAACAAGAGGAAGTGGCAACATGAGGAATGACCGAAGTCAGGGCTACAAGGCAAAAACCAGTCTTGATAAGGATTTGCTTGAGAGAACAACCTTAAATACACAGAAGACAATTGTACGTGAACTTTTGTGGAGGGAGCTCTTGAAGGAGAAAAGACTGGTTGTGTCACCTGAGGCTGGTAGAATGTGTCGTATTTGAGGAATTTTCTAAAGAAATCTCTGAGTAAAAACATGGCATGAAAAGACAACAGGTGGTCTTCAGAAAAGCATCCTGACACAAGCAAAGAAGGCTTTACTTTGAGGCTGTTTTGATTGAGTTGATTGAGTTGATTTCATTTTAATACATTCTGTCCATAGCCAGCCAGTGAGATGATGTGAAGAGGACATGAACCTCATTATAATGTCAAATAAGATGGGTGATCTTTTCTTTTGCAGAAGAGTCCTAAGTTGAACTGGATGTGGATATGAGAGGGCTGAATATATTAATCTTGATGATTCAGAGAAAATCAGACTTAAAACATAAAACCTGCAGTTCTAATCCATTTCAATCAGATAAATGATACCTTTGTGGATGGATTTTAAATCACAGTAATTACAAATCTTTTTTTTTTTCCCAGTAAGTAGACTCTGGACTATAGCAACAATATATTTCTTACATAGAGAGCTGAAATACTTTGCTCAGTCTCTAAAACTGTATTTTCACTTCAGTCATGCTGAACTTTGATTTATTTAACTAGAGCAAGAAACAGCATAAAGGTACAAAGCTGAGATCAGTTAATTAAGGAGCACCTGAATTATATTTCTTTTGCCTATCCCTTCGAAAATAATTTCTTAAATCTGAAGCAGTCTGCACATGTTTTCTGTATGTATATATGTGTGAATGTGCATGGCCTTTTCTTTGCAATTGGACTACTGTGTGGGCATAAAGTCCACAAAGACCATACTACTCAGGATTGTTTCTAGGGAGTCAGTTTGCCCATGGCAATGTACTCAGACCATTGACTGAGCTAAAATTACTTACACGTATTAAAACCCTATCAGATCTATCTCAGATTTCAGCCATAGGCAGATAGCTAGAATACACTTGCCTCAGGACAAAGCTGGTTGGGGTCAAAGAGAAACTGAATACAGGAGGTTGCTTAAAATATGCTCATACTGTTTGGGAAAAAGGAAAAAATCACACATGCGAATTACATATAATGAAGGGTTCTCATCCATTCCAATACAATCTCAGCTCCACTGTCCTTTCTCCTTCTCCAAAGCTGGCAGCATCTATTAAGTGTTCTGGGAAGCATTTACTTAATTAGGTATAGTGTTAGTGAATTGTCAAGATGGCCAGAGAACCTTTATTCTGCATTAACAAAATGTTTGGGCCCTGAATAAATATGTCTTAAAGAGTTTCCAGCAATGTTGTTTACTGGGAGGAGAGAGAAGGTGCAGTCCAAAACCATAAGCTATTTCCTGAATCTAAATTACTTAGTTTTTCTTAATATACAATTAAAATTCTTAATGTGGAAAATTAAATCATAGCAACAATGAGGGAGCAGCTAAGCCTGGAAACCATTTGCAGGCACATTAGGTCAATAAAATCATCAGTAGTAGTCAGCACGGCTTCACCAAGAGGAAGTCATAATTGGCCAACTTGATAAACTTCTAGAATTACATGACTGGCTTGATAAATGCGGTAAAAGTGGTGGATATTGTCTACTTGGTCTTCAGTAAGACCTTTGAAACTGTCTCCCATAAGATCCTCATAAAAAAGCATTTGATATACAGGTTGGATGAGCAGACAGTGAGATGGGTTGAAAACTGGCTGAATGGCCAGGAGTAGATGGTTATCAGGGCATGAGGTCTAGTTGCAGGCTACTAACTAGTAGTTACACTAGTGGTGTATCATCAGGGTCTATAGTATGTCCAGTCCTGCTTAACATCTTTACTAATGATCTGGATGATTGGGCAGGATGTACCCTCAGGAAGTTTGTTGATGACACAAAACTGGGAGGTGTGGCTGACACATCAGAGGTCATGCTGCCATCCACAGGGATCTTGA
Source organism: Pezoporus flaviventris (assembly GCF_033815535.1). Classification (NCBI taxonomy): domain Eukaryota; kingdom Metazoa; phylum Chordata; class Aves; order Psittaciformes; family Psittacidae; genus Pezoporus; species Pezoporus flaviventris. Next base: position 11,408,750 of record NW_026892626.1, read on the forward strand.
GAGGCTGGAGAAATGGGTTGACAGGATTCTCATGGTTCAATAAAGAGAAATGCAAGTCCTGCACCTGGGGAGGAACAAGCCCAGGCACCAGGATATGACGGGACCACCCAGCTGGAAGGCACCTTGGCAGAAAAGGACCTGGGGCCCCTGGTGAACACGAAACTGAACATGAGCCACCAATGTGTTCTTGTGGTAAAGGCAGAGAATAGCATTATCTTGGGCTGCCTTAGACAAAGTATTGCCAGCAGGTCTAAGTTCCCCTCTGCTCAGCACTGATGAGGCCACTTCTGGAGCACTGTGTCCAAATGCGGCCTCCACAGTACAAGGGAAACATGGGCATACTGGAGAGAACCCAGCAGAGGACTACAGGTTATTAAGGGACTGGAGTATCTATGAGGAAAGGCTGAGAGAATTGGGACTGTTCAGGCTGGTGAAGAATCATGAGGGGGATCTTCTTAACGTGTATAAATATTTTATAGAAGGGTGCAAAGAGGTTGGATTCAGGCTTTTTCCAGTGGTGCCCAGTGACAGGACCAGATCAGTGGGCATAAACTGAAAAACAGGAGATTTCTTCTGAACATCAGGTAACGCTGTTTTATTGTGAGGGCAACTGAGCAGTGGTACAGGTTACTCAGGGAGGTTGTGGACTCCCCATTCTTAGAAATATTCAAAAGCTGTCTAGACACAGTCCTGGGCAGCTGGCTTTATGTGACCCTGCTTGAGCAGGGGTTTGGAGCAGGAGACCTCCAAAGGTCCCTTCCAACCTCAATCATTCCATGGGTCTAAATCTGTGAACAAAATTCCAGTATTTAATGATAGTGAAAATATGAATATGTTACAGATAAGCAGTTGCTTTTTATATACAGATCTTGCTTGTCACTTTAGGTTTTTTTTTTCACAGTTATTTCACAGATGCTCTTACAAAGCAAAAGAATCTTAATAAGACATAACTTATTATCTGTGTTTAGCTTGGGGGATGTTGTATGTTTTATATATTAATGTTCTGTGGACTGAGTGGAGAAAAGCGTGGTTTCGTATTCTCAGCAACTTCCCAGCTTTTGCTGTAGTAAAACATATTTTCCAGCAATGAGTTTACTGTTGAAAATGATAGAACATCATTATTCACACTTATTTTTGTGTAATATTTTCATTTAATTTCCTCATTCCTCCTTTCTTGATGTGTTGCTTACTCAAGACCATATGGAATGCTGAAGCTCAGAAACTTTCTGAATGACTTCTACTTGCATATCAAAAAAAGGTCACAGCTTCCAAGGGAAGGGGATGTCTTTTTCTCCTCTACTTCATTTATCTTACACATTTTATAGCATTTTATTAATAGCATACTGCCTTTAGAAGTTGCCTTCATAAATATGCTCTTTGGTGCTCATCTTCCCCTGTACCAAAAAAAGATAAATATGTCTATCAAAAGCTGTCTGCTGAGACCAATCATGTATCTTCTGATTCTTATGCCTCCAGCAAAAAGTCTGTAAGATGACACGACCTCATCTACACTTCTTCATCATTCCAGTGACCTCATTTTTGTTCTTCAGCTGTGTGATGGCTCCTTGACATCCTCCATGATAAAGACATTTCATTATTGCTTCATTAGAGCACCAGAATTCCATGAAGAGTACCAACCGACTATAAGGTGCTGGGTTTTAAGCTTTGCCTGTCTTCTGTTGCTATCATGCTGTTGAGCAATTCACACATCTATGTTTTCTGCTTCAGTAAAGTCACATTCCCAAGCAGCTTATTAGGGCAACTGGCAAGTTATGAGTGAAATTCTTACCGCAAAAGACCTTTTGAGACAGTAGTTCATCATTGTCTTGATGCCTCTCTTACAGTTGTACCCTGCAGCACACCCAAGCTGGTAAGACAGTGAAGAAGTTTTATACAAAGAGTAAGATTCCAGAAGAAAGGAAAATTCGGTCCCCTTTGTCCTTTATCTGTGAGGTATCATAACACTGCCGGGTGGATTGTTAAGATTCATCAGAAGTGAGAAAATTATTATTGCTGAACAGTGATTCCAGTACTGGATTAAGCCAGGCATTCCGCAGACCTGGACTGTCTTTCTCTTCCTCTGTACCAAAGCCTTTGAACTTACCATTCACATCATCAGCTCCTTACTTACCAGTAATTTTTTCTGCCTCAGTGTGGTTTCTTAGTCACAGTGATGTCTTCTTCCTTAGCAGCAATCCAGTACCTCTTGGTTTCACATCTGGTATCATAATTCTGAAGTGTCACTTCTGCTATGAATAGTGTGTATCTCTTACAGAAGTTGTCTTCCTCTTTGGTGTAACCTTATTCACACATGAAGTTGGCCAGTATATTGTACACATTTCCATATGTGTTACACATGGTTCTGCATACAGTAATATACACGTTATACCACATTCTTAGGGAATTTGGTCACTATACATCAGGTAAGCATTTTGTAGTGGAAGATAGTTTAATGAGTATTTTTAAATATCCTTAAAATTTTAGCAGTAGTCCTATTGGGACCCCAATCCAAAAAAATCCCAAAACTGTCGGGATTTTTTTTTCTTTTTGTCCATTATCATAGCAAAGCATTACCTGCCCATATGGCTTGGGGGTTTTCTGTTTGGTTTTGGCTATGGAAAAGATACCTAGTTTAAAATCTCCCTCTTCTGGACAGCCCCTACAATTACAACTAACTTCTCGTGAAAGTGTGCTTTTCAAATTCATTCTTCAGAACTCAGGAATTTGACAGCAACTCTTCATTATTTATTGGAGGCACTTTCAACTGTTAATACTTTCATACTGAATTACTGGAGTACATGACATTCTATTCAGAGTGTTATTAGGGCTGTTTATGAAAGATTTTATGTTTTATTCCTGTGTGTGCAAAAAAATGTAGACATGGAAATTTCTGAAGTTACTGGTTCAGCTGTTACTATAATGAAATCTGATCTCTGCTCTTGATTTATCCCAGTCCCTTAATGAAATATTTTCCCATTCCTTGTTCTGTGTACCAAAGATATTTTTCATAATTCCTGCAGTAAATCAGGCTTTTACAGCACAATGGATAATATTGTTTTCTTAAACCAACCAAATCAGGATTGCACTGGCGCGAGTGATTTCGCAGATGTTCTTTCTTTTTCTTCGTCCTTCCTGAAGTCCATGTGTAAATGGAATAATTTTACTAATGAAAACTGCTCTTTAGCATGCAGAACAGGCTAAGTACAACCCCAACATCCTGTTAACCATGTCTTAGTCCTGTTTCATCTTTAGCTAGGTATGTAATTTGTTGGTGGCCTCCCTGCTGACATGGCTCATACAATTAACTACTGGCAGATGTGGTGTGCATGATGTAGGCGCTTGTTTACTTGTAGGTGGACTGAAGATGCAATTGCATACAGGCCAGTAAACAACATCCAAATGGTAAATTATTGTTACTGCCAATAAGCATTGGCTATGCACCAGTGACCTGCTAGCGAACGCTTCCAGTCTTGTATGTAGTTGCCCAAGTGATTTAGTAATTCACTTGTGAGCCTGTGGGTTTTTTTGTTTTCTTATGTAGCATTAGCATATACATGACTTGAGATCAACCATGATCACTGTATGAGTGTGTATATGTACTAAGGACTAAATCTGGCCTATGATAAACGCTGCAAGCATTTTTTCTGTTAAATGTAGTGATATGATATATGAGTTGATTCTTTAATGATTCAGAGAAACTTAGGTTTTATTGAAAGGCCTGCTCAAGTTTTTTTCACAGATCTCAATTTTTTTTGGATCACGTCCATACCTGTTCTGTGAGACTCCTATCTCATCCCTTAATGATAAAGAAAATAATATAAACTGCCTCATGGAGAGAAAGTTCATTTAGGGGCTGTTTCTCAGCTTGAGTTGACTTTCCTGCTATTTAGTAATTAGAATCCAATAATTAACAGAATGCCAGCTGGTAGATAATGATTTTAGCTACTAGATAAATGCCTAAATGTATGCTTTAAGCTGTCAGAAACCATACTGTTCATAAAAAGGCATAAAAGGGAACTCATTAAAGTCCAATATTTTGCTTTTCTCATTCATATGTGTTGATGTTTTTATCTCTTATTCCTTAGAGAAGATTTAGGTGAGGAGGTAGTATGCATCCATGTGAATAAATGAGAATGAATGTTAACCTCACATGTATTCCTTTTATGGCTTTTATTATCTGTAATAATTTATTTTAAACAAAATAAAACAGTGCTTACTATTTCATATAGCCCTTTACACCATACCTAATTCTATGCATTAATCAAAACCTCCATCTAGCACTCAGCAACTATAACAACACACTATGTGGATACCTAGAAGCACAGATTTTAACTTAAATAAAATAATTTCATATTAAAATGTTTACTTCCATTTTCTGCTTTTATTTCTCTTCCAGATTTTTCAGTCCTCCTAAAGCTTTTCAAATGCTCTGTTCTGTAATTGGATTATATTACTTAAATTGATTTCTGTATTACATAATACAGATGTATAGTAGTGAACAGGATTTCATAGGTTGCCTACAGTGTATTGAAATTAACTCTTTGTGTACTAATTATATAATTTCCTCCCAGCTATTATGAAAGGAGCAAACAACATAAACGCATATTTGTATGTAGAATTAGAAAATATAATTGAAGTGCATTTGATATCTGCGATACTTGCTTTTAGGATTGATTGTACAGAGTAATGTGTGTACATGTATATAATGTGAGTCCTTTTGTTGTGAATTGACCGTTAATCTTCTTCACCTTGAAAGCTATGTTTGCATCTTCTTCACCAGCTTGTTTTTAGGTCTTCATGATGCCATGTTCTATTTGATCTGTCTGGTTCCACTCTGCATTGCAGTCATCCAGATCCTGGCGTGGGCTCCCTTTTCAATCCAGAATAGTCATGTAACAGCTGTACACTAAATTTGTAACAGTTGGTCAGTAAATCAGACAGTATGTTCTGAATGTAAAAAAGCAAAATTGCATTAAATGGACTATTAGACCAAACACAGTTTGAGCCATTTCAGTGAAGATGCATTCTTCAGCCTATGAAGACTGTAACACAGATCACATTAAGCCTTACTGCTGAGCCTGCACAGAGATTTTTCTAGTTCAGTTGTTTTTCTTTAATGGGATTTATCCTTCATTACTAGGTAAAGCCGTTTCTGGTATATACTGGTCACTGTTAACTCCTTTGAAGAATGGATATCAGTTAAAGGAATCCCATCTCAGCACCTGGAATTCAAGGGAACTGCATTTTCTTCAGCTTCCTCAAAGATGGCGGGTTAATTCTGCCATACTGATAGAATGGCAGATCTCTGAAGTTTATCTGGAAGAGCCTGGCGGATACCCTTCATGGATGGCAAAGAGATGAAGAGAAAAATTTAGATGGTGTGTAGCTGACGAGTATCAAGGCAAATCCGACAACTACCACGGGAAGAGCCAAGAGTAGTTAACTACCCCGTAAAAGTCTGTGTAAGGCTAAAGAAGAAAAAGATGAAAATGCTGTTCAGAAAAAGCTCCATATAGCTTCACTGGCTTTCCGAGTGTCTCTAGTTGTGGTAGGCAGATGCAGTTTTCTGGGTTTAAATGGGAAGATTATTTTGAAGGTACCATATTGTTAGTACTTCATACAGAATGTCATTGTGGTAAGGAAAACATTAGTGTGGGGATATAGTGGTGTTCAGTTAGCTGGACAACTCTAAGCATAGGCATACTGAGTCAAACTCTACCTGCTTAGTAGTGTGGCACTGGCAAACTCACTTGGTGTGCTGACAGTTGAAGTTAATTAATTTCTGATTAATTATTGCTAGCATCTTTTCAGTTACACTTTTAAATGGATCCTGTGATTTTTATAAAAGTCTATTTTGACAGAATTTCAGGAACATTGAATCCTCTTTTTTATTTCACACAGATTGTAATGATAAGTTGCTATGTTTTTTCCTCCAGTATATCCAGCATGTAATTTTGTAATGATATATAGCTAACTATAAAATAATAATATAATTTTTGTTCTTTATCTTGCCTAGGCAAACAATTTTAGAAGCACCTTTCTTACAGAGTGCTAGTCACTTGAAAGTACAAGATGCATTGTACGTATCCTGATTTTGAAGCGCTGAGCCAGCTTATTTCTAAGGCTTTACATTTATTGTGATAGGCAACTTGAACAGAAAGGAGTGTAAGAGTGCATTTTGGCAGACACCAGTATAATCTAATGAAGAGGTCTGAGACTGGAAATACCAGTGTTGAAAAAAAGTATTTTGTGCCTTTGTTTTTACATTTGCAGCGTAGAAACAATGTTTATCCTTGCCTTTTTTGAAGTGCAAAGTGCTTTCAAGGTGATGAGTGAAAAAGTGGGATAGCATTTTTAAATATTTAGATATTCCGAATGAACACTTTGATAGGAATATGAAAATTTACGTTAAAATGTAAGAAGGCAGAAGTGTGCTGGCATTTTAAGTTGCATTATCGTTTTTTTGTCTCTGTCTTGTCACAGATACCATTATTCATTTGCATTGTACGTGCTAATAGCATTATGTACACATTTTAGCATCACTTGTATTTATGAATCTAAAGAATATTTACACAAATACGAGAGCAGATAGACATAGATTGTGTGCTTAGATTCTGAATTTTAAAAGACCTACTGCACTCTATGTATGAATTTTGTGCTTGAAAAGCAGGAGGAGCAAAAGCCCAAGGAATCTTTGATTCATTATATGAAACAGTCTTCTCCCTGATAATTCCTTTAAAATAGTGATGGTAATAGACGGTAATAAATAACTTAAAACAGTTTTCTTTTTCTTTACTGTTTCTGTATTTCCTGAATTTCCTTTGTTCATCTGATCCTCATAAAATATATATTTTGATAGGTGAAAATGTTATTGTTCCACAAATAGGGTTTCTTAGATGACTTTTACTTAGTTCTAATATCAAATTATTAGAACATAGTGTACAACTGGGAGAGTGCTGTGCTATACAACAGGAAGACTAGTAAGTGGTATGAAGAGTCAAAATTATACCAAGAATTCTTTGAAATGATCAGAATTTTTTTTTTTTCTGGAAAATGTTTGGCAAAGATACCATTTTATTTGCTGAAACAGGAAAGGAGTAAAGGGTGATATGACTGCAGGCACAGTTTGAATAGCCTCTATAAACTTCTGCATCTTTAAGGAAGAGAAATTCCTTAAATTCTGCATCTTTAAGGAAGAGAATAGTGGAAGATTTCTAAGCAAGACGGCCTTAAAATATGAGAGATTAACTAACTGTGTGGAATAAACTAGTTCAGAAAACAAATCTGAGAAATACAGAACAAGTTATTTAATATGTAAAATATTAAGAATTTTTCAAATTTATTATCTATTATTCTCCCATTTATCTGTCCTATTTCTCTTGCTATAAGGGCAGGAAAAAAAGTGTCTTTCGTCATACCAATATTCAATCCAGAAGAGGACTGGAAAACAGCTTTAAATTCCGGCAGTAGTCTTATTACAAGAATAGAAGGTTAGCAGTATGTTATGATTGATGTCACTTACTCTCCATTTCTCTGTCACCCACTAAACTTTGTTATCCTCTGCTAAACCTACATGATTGTTTTTGGCCATGAATCAAGTAACAGGATGATCAAAGGCAAAAGTTCAGTGTCCAGCAACAGCTGGTTTGTCTGCTTTCTCTCCTTATTAGCTAACAGTATCTGAGTTTGAAGTCCTGCTGCTGGAAAAATGCCCCAATTTAATCTTGATAATTTAAGAGTGTCTAAAATAGTCTCATAACTGATAAAGAGGATTTAAATGTGTATAATATAAAATATGAAATGCTGTGATAACTTCAGAGAATTAGAAATTTGATGTTTAAATCCCACTCTTGGAGTTTCTGTATAAATTCTGAGAGTTTGGATCTTAATACATCAATTTAATTTTTTCTAACTGAAAATCTATAGGTAAAAGTGTCTTCTAGATTCAAAAGGATGTTATCTAATAGACACTATAGAATGCTAGTCTAATATAGTACTAATACAGTGTATGACTAGTGATAGAGTGAAAACACTGAATAAATGACAATAAAAAAATTTAATTTTAAGTAAGAAAAAATTTGTTTTATTTTTTGTGGAGCTTGCAGGCCTCTGTTCTGTTTTGTACAAAATGACCTTCCCAGTCTTGTGCTGTACTGTGATTTTGGAACTGCTCAGTAATTCATGAATATACTATGTTGACGTGGCTAGTAGGATGTTTACATTTGAATATGGTTGTGCAGCCTAATGGGTGCTGTCAGGAAAGACAAGCAGGAAGGGAAGGAACAGTTAAGATAAGCCACATTTCCACAATACTTCTGCACTCTTTCTTATAAAATTAAGCCAGCTCAGGCAAAAGCTTGGTAGTACATGCAGTCAAAAGAATTCTAGCTGCTTTTGTAAAGGAACATTCAATAGATTTGGGGGGAGTTTTCTCAGAGAACTGGACAGACCCACAACTGGGCTTCCTGGATTACCCTTGTGGGAGAGGATTTTAGATAGCTGTCTACATTTGTTTATCTTAAAGACCTTTTTCATAATCACTTTCATACTATTGTTTAAGTAACAGACGGGAAGGTTGTTCTATTGCAGGAAAATTGCAGATTTACATCATAGAATATGTGAGGCTGTGCAGCCAGCCCTGTCACTGTGAGTCCTGCTCCAGAAGACCACGCTCCTTGTGATCACCACAACCCAAATGGTGTATTAAAACCTTTGGGTATGTTTGGGACCTTTTTGGACTTTAGGTATTCAATTGATTAAGAAATTTTCCATCAAGACAAAAACGCTAAATAGTTGCAGAGAAAGTAGAAACAAAATGATTCCTTTTTTTTTCTGTAAATACTCTCCCAGCATACTGATTGCTTTGAATGACATACGCACATGCTCACAGTTTCCTGAGACTGTACAGCAATTGGCTACAATTCCACCAGCCTGTATGCAAATAACAACACATAAAAACTATTACCTAAATATGCATGAATAGTGTTCTCTTTATAGCCTGTCAAGAGAAAAATATGCTTCCTATACAGCTGCCATAGCAGAATATTAATGACAAATGCAACACTGGGTAGGAACTTTGGAAAATCACATTAAAACATACCCTGGTTGTATAACTACAATGCAAAGACAAAAGCTAGCATATTTCTTAATTTATTTGGTGTGTAATTTATTATCTGTATTTTACATGTGATAAAATTAAGCTGTGTTTCCCTGTGAACAACATGTAACTAACCTGAAGCAGTTTTATTTATTGGTTTACACACTGTGCACAGATGTCTGTTTAAAAAGCAGCAAATTTAGCTTTTGTCAGTTTGGATTTTGATTACAAAGTTGTTTTATTCCTGGAGGGGAAAAAAAAAACCCTCTGTCTTTACAAACAAGAACATACATCGAAAGCAGAGAAATCGCAAACCAAATAAAAAGAAATAGACCAAAATGGCATCTTAGCCTATCTAGCTAGTAGAGAGAAAAGATCTTCATGTGGAAAACTGTCTCAAGCTCTTATGTCAGAAACTTTCCTTGAGGAGGTTGAACATCAGGGAAAATAAACTAAACAGAAAAATCCTCTGGCAATATTCTGTTACTGCTCCGGTTTTGCTGATTTCCCAGGATAATCACAGCCAAGGTTGGATGCGATTAGTGCTTGATCACAGGATCTTCCAGGTAGAAGCCAGGATCTTCCAGGTAGAAGCCACTTGGTTTAGTGGTGGTCTTGGCAGTCCTAGGTAATGGTTGGACTTGCTGATCTTAAAGGTCTTTTCCAACCTAGTTGATTCTATGCTCCAATGGTGGTCTGGCTTCCAGTGTCATCCTTACCAGAAATTAAGGGGCTCAAGTCCAGCGTTTGACATCTGATCAAAAGGAGAGATACCAATTGCTTGTGGTTGTTAAGAAAGATTTTAGGGATTAGAGATGATAGCCCTGATGCCGTACTCTGCTGGAATTTGGATTAATGAGGTAGTTTTTGTCTAGATTTTCTTGCAGTTTCAGTTGTATACCGATTTCCTCACTTCCTATGCTATTACCACAAACAACCTATGTTTCTGAGAGCGTGAGAACAGTGGTGCCTCACGCAAACCCCCGGTGACTATGGCTTTTGTTCTAGCAAAGGCACCTGCTGCAGTGTGAAGCCAAAACATGTTTATCCATATTGACCTGTCCCACTTTCTCCATAGGGTCCCAGTTGCATCAAAGATGCATTTTTATCCACTGGTCTCCACCATGCCCCATTGCATCCCCATGCACAGAAACAGGGTGCAGGAGTCTCTCAAGTTCTTGTTCTCTTGCCTACACAATGACCTCTCCTCCCTCTACATGCATATGCCAGTGTCCAGAAAAAATTTCATGGATCAAGGGCCTTAGATCCTAGTGTGCAGTGACCCGTGCTTGTGCTGCTGGGACCAGGCTGTGTTTTGTAAAAACAGCTTTGTAAAACAAAACGTTGCACAAGTTCCACGTGAGCATAAAGTTTACTCTGAGCCACTTCAAAATAGTTACTTAGAGGAAAAACTGAGATGTATGAGGACATTGAGTTTCGTGTATCAAGCAGCTGTGGTCTTCCATCTGAAAACACAAGTTCCTTTTGAAGAGCAAACCATGTAATGACCTGATTTATCTTTAAATGCTTGTGGTTTGGTTTGGTTTTTGGTTTTTTTTATGGAATATCATCACCTCCATGCTTATCGACCTCACGTTCCTCTGTACAGGAAGAACCTGGAGCTGAGGGAAGCCAAGCACAGCTTTGTGCAAAGCCCCACTTCCATCTTTCAGCATTTACTGCTATGCTAGCCAAGAACTGAACTCGGTCCCAAGGTCTGAACCGTAATTAACGGCTGGTTCTCATTCCAGGGACTCCTCACGGCAGTACCTGGGCAGCTTCCCTCCCGGTTAAGGCCCGGCCCACTTTCCCTCAGCTGCCCTCAACCCCGCCAAGGCCGCTCTGCGCACGCGCAGCACCGGGTGACAGGGCGGTGCCAAGCACGTGCGCTCCTGAGGGAGGCGGCGTGAGCCGTGTGGGAGGGGGAGAGGGTCGGCCGCCGCCGGTGACCGGTGCATGGGGAAGGAGCGGCGGGAAGGGGCGGTACGGACAGGCTGCACGGAGCCTGCCCCGCTCCGGGTTGAACGCAGCGCGCCACGGCCCCGCCCGCACTGTGATTGGCGAGAGAAAGGGAGGGAGCGGGTGCGCGCCAGGCCGCGGCGTGTCGCAGCGAAGGCGTCCGGCTGGCCCCCTCTGCCGCGGAGCCGCGCGTTCCGGCCTGAGCGTGTGTGCGGGCCCCGGAGCGGAGCCGCGCCGGGCTGGCTGTGTGCTGCCGGCGCCGCCGCTGCCATGGAAAGGGGAGGCGGTGGCAGCGGGTGATTCCGCGCCCCTTCCCCGATGAGACTGTGGCTGATCTGGCTGGGCTGCTACACCCTGTTCCTGTGGGTGCTGAGGAGGAAGATGTGGGCTGGCCCTGCCAGGTACCTGAGGAGCCCTTTATCCAGGTCCATCTACGTGAATATGATGGGCAGCCACAGCCACCCAGCCCCGGGCGCCAGAGAGAACCACCAGGTACAGCCCCAAGGCAGCTGTTCTTCCCTTCTCGCCTCTCCCCCTCTGCCTGTTCCTGGTGGGGCTGGAAGGGGGGCTCCCGGGCGGGCACGGCGGCCTCCCCCCACCCTCCCGGGGAGCTCCGCTAGGGACAGCGGGAGGGGGGCGTGGGGGGAGTCATCGTTCTCCGGGGCGTCCTAAGGTACCAGCCGCAGCGGGAGCGGCGCGGGAAGAGCGGGGTACCCTCGGGCAGGCTGAGGGGGCACCGGGCCGGGCAGCGCCAGACAAAGAGAGGGAACAGCTCCGTCGTGCCGGTGAGAAAGTTGACGTGTGAAATGCGTCCGGGAGCCTGCTGTGAGGAGAGGAGAGGAGCTGGAGCTGCCGTGGGCTGGGGTGCTCGCCGCGGGGGTTTTTCGGAGCCCGGCGGTAACGGCGGTGTGGGAAGCCAGCGCTGTGTCCCCTTACTCAGGTGAGGCGTCGGGTTGGGTGTCAGGGCTGCCCCTGAGAGATGTAAACAGTCTGCCAGGTGGGCTCTGTGAGTGCACTTGAGTGAAGTTTGCAGGTGGTGTTGAATGGGATGGGTTTGTAATCACAGAGACGCTTTTAATTAATACTAGAGGAAAACAGGAAAAAGTGAGCAACTGGGAAACTGTGAAGCTCGCGGAGGTCTTGGAACAGTAATAGATGGCAAGCTGGAAATGAGTTTGCAATGTGATATGACTGCAATAAAAGGTTAGTGCTATACTTGAGCAGCACAGGCACGTGTATCAGTACTTTGTGGGAAATGAGGGGCTATACCCTTGCAGTACAATTGCATTTGTAATATGTTCGGATCTGCACTATATTTTACCAAAATGCTGCTGAAAATCTGGCAGGTATTCAGAATGGCTAATAAAACCTCTCAGTGTTGAAGGAATATACTAACTTATTCTAAGTAAAATATACAGAGCTGAGCTAATGAAGATGATGTAGCGTAAATACTTGAAGACTGCTTCTAAGGTAGAACATAATTATGCACTGTAATTCTCCAAGCTCGTCTGTTACTGAAGTGTCTTTAGTGCTCTGGGTGGGCACTGACACCCAGAATCTTGCTACGGAGTGAATGTATTGGGTTTAATGAATATGGTTTGCAGTTTGGATCACTCAATGCATAAGTACAAAGAGAAGCAGAATTCAGGTTTACAGAAAAAAACTTCCTTCTGGTGAACAAAGAAAACCTGAAAGTCTTTGTGTTGTGAAAAATTGTACTAGAAAGACAAAGCCAAGGAAATGTGTTACGGAGATGATTATGTCATCTGCTGGTAGATGGTCTGCATTGAATAATTTCAATTTCTCATTTATTGGATCTAGATTTTAAACATAAAGTATGTATTATTTAGGAAGTTTAATAAGATTTATGGTTACAGAGTTTGTGGGGTTACTCATAAGTAAGGATTGCTTGTTGAGGCCCCAGGTACTTTGACTGCAGTTTTACTGACTTCATTAGTTTTATGTAAATTATCTAAAAGAACATTTTCTTCCTTTCACTAATGCTAGGCACGAGTCGTCAATAATTATAATTTTTACTATAAACAAGGTCTTAACATATCTTTTCAGATTTTTGTGCTGTAGTTTTTCTGCTGTTGTGCTGCAAGATGTTCATTCCTGTCATGAAACTTGTGTCCTGAAAAGGGCTCTTCATGTATTGTACATGAAGAAAAACAAAAGTAGTTCCTGTTCTGAAAAAGTGATTCCAGAATTAAGGTGTTTTTCACCAGTTTTGTCATTTGAAATTTGGATTGGTTTTATCCTGTGTTGCCTTTGGTTTGTTTTGCTTGGTTTTGTTGTTTGGTGGTTTTTTTTTCCCCTTCTGTAATTTGCTATCATTTCTGTTATTTACTAGTGTTATCTAGGTAGTTGCCAGTAAACCTTATTGGCAAGATTAACCATGTGGAAGAAATTAGAGGAGTTCTATGAACAATTCCTCATTTCTGGAAACAAATTTTTCTTCTCACAGTTGTTACCATCATCATTCTGCCAATAGTTATGTCAATATATATCAATATTTAGAAGTCTTAAAGACAAGAACTGTAGGACTGTTGATTTCCATGGCCAGATGCTGGAACTACAGGTGACAGTTGAGTGCAGAACCAAGGTGTATGAGCTGAGGTACAGTGTATATGGCATCATATTGCTTATGGAACAAAGCCTGTGTTTCCCAAAGCTTCGATAATTGGATACTTTTTTTCTGGATTGAAAATGGCAACACATGGAAAAAGGCATCTGAGCCGCTCTAGACATGTCCAGTCTGGATAAATGAACCAGACACACAGCCCAGTCTGCTCATTGGGTTTGTTCACTTCTGCCAGGCTCCTGAAATTGGCTTCTGAAGATGGATGGACAAAGTACACAGGCTGCTGCTTTAGTGGTTTTTCACAACTCACTAGGGATTCCTTTTGGGAATCACTCGACTATGCTGATTCATTTAACTAGCACTGTGCTGCAGTGAGAAAAGACCTAAACTGGTAAATCGGCAGTCTCGGGGCTCTCTGTGCCATGCTCCATCATGTGGCACAAACTTGCTCAAGATCTGGTTTTTAGACGAAAGAATCATGTACTTCTGCTGCCTGCAAGTGTGTTTGAAAGTACAGTTAAGAGCCTGATTCTGCTGGAAATGTGCCCATTACACAAGTGGTTTTCAAAGTAAACCTGAGCCGGCTTATATTTGCTCCTTGGCTGGAGGCTCTTGACATCCCTTGCTGCTTTGGGTCAGTGTTTGATGGAACCCCTGTTTATGAATCTGGCATAATGATCTTCATGCAGCTGTCTGCTCCCCTCTGCTTGCTGGCACTATTATTGTGAAGCAGCAGGATGCTGGAATAAGAATCTTGTCTCATTATTATTTATTTTACAGTAGAGCCTGGAAGTCTCATTGTGCTGAACACTGTATAAACATGCACTAAGTGACTGTTCCAACAAGGTACAACAGATGTGAAGGGATCAGGATATGAGCACACCTTTTGCATTATATGGCTATAGATACAATCTTAGATGTTAAGACATTGGGGAGTTACCCCAGCTGACCATTTGCTGTCCTTCCACGTGCATTTTTACAAGATTCTGTTAAAACTCTCAAAATCTCTTTAAGATACTTGTAACTCCCTATCTGCACAATAAACATATGCAGCCAGATTAAGGAACATTATTGCAAGAAGTAAGGGGGAAGAGAGTGTTAGCTGGGGGGAATAACTCTTGATATTAGAAAACAGACACAATGACATTAGAGATTCTTGCAGGGCCGACAATAACTGCATAAGTGTAGGAGAGTGAAAAATAAGAGCAACCTTCTGAATTAAAATTATATTTAAAGGTTTTTTTTGTAACTTCCGCATATTGAGCGGAGGGGTTTTTAGCTTGGCATTGCACCCTAGCAGTGAATAACCTTTGGAAGTTTATTGTCAGTGCTGACGTTCTAGAATGCTGCAGCATTACAGGTATTTGCTGGAGGTGCAGAAGGTGGCCATGAGAGTCCTAAAATTTCAGGATTTATGTTTGCCTTGTTTTGCACAGGTTTTTTATTCTGCATTTAAGTAATGTAAAACAGCTTTTAAAGGAGTTCAGGTATGCCTTACATGGGGATAGTAAAATAGTAGAATATTTTACGTTTTATTACTTTCCCAAATAGAAAATCATTGATCCATTCTACCTTGGGCTTTAGATTTTACCAATATGAAGTGTAGAAGTGCCTTTCAGCTGGTACTGATGAATTCCTACATGTGGGAAACTGCTCCTGTTTTTTAGTAGAGATGCTGGGAGGCAGCAGGTCATAGACATAATGACCTGCCCTTTGGTACTGGTAAGTGAAGAAACATAGTTCACATAGGCAAGCTCTGCTCAAAAGTATTGATTGGATTCTCTCTCTCCTTTCCTGGAAAAATACTGCAAATGCACTTGCTGATTGGGTTTCAGGGGATGCCTAGGGCAAATGTGAGAATGAGTGGGAAGATAGAAAATAATGTTATCCCACTTAATACTATTTTGTCAGTGTGGTGAGGTTGCATAGAGGACCTGCATATGCCTCCTGGGGAATTTACTTTGTAGAATTCCTCAAAGTGCAGGGTAATAATTAAGACAAAATCTAAAAGTATTATTTCTTAGAAAGCAATTGATCCTTGCTTGATTACAGTTCAAATCTAAGTGAAATTAATCCTGAAGCTTGTTGAAAAGTCTGTAGGAAAACCTCAATTTTTATGTTTACAGAAATTGATAACAGCCTTTTCTGTATTCAGTTTAAGTACTTCTGGTTTTATATTGCTGAATTTTTTAATGATCCTTTATTTCTTTCTCTAGTGGTATGTCTGCAACACAGAACAGTTGTCTGAATCCCTTCAGCCTATTTTTGTCCAGAGTTACCTTGACCAAGGAACACAAATCTTCTTAAACAACAGCATTGAGAAATCAGGCTGGCTGTTTATTCAGCTCTATCACTCTTTTGTGTCCTCAATTTTTAGCCTCTTTATGTCTAGAACATCTATCAATGGGTAAGTGAAAAGTCAATCTTAGATAACATAAATACAGTTTGGATTTAGAGTTTTCAAGTGTTCAGCCATACCCCTTGTCTGTCAGCTTTTAAATTTGTAGTTTTCCCTTTGCTAGTCTAACAGATCTGAAATTCCCTACTGTGCTCTTTGTGCCCAGCCCTCTTAACTGAAGAACACCATTTCCTGTATGGGAGGACAGAGGAGGTAATTGCAATTAATAAGAGACACCTGGAGAACTCTAATTGTATTTTATAGCAGTTATATTAATTTCCTTCTGAATAACAGTGTTCTCTTTGTGTTTCTTCCCTCTGTTTTCTCCCTGCCCAAAAACTTGCCCTTTACCTACAGCCATATCTGTATCAGTTATTGTTGTGATTGTCCTTGTTGAAGCTGGCTGTACTCAATTCTGTATTGCATCTAAAACTATTTCTACCATTGAGTGTTCACCCCCACTGCACACATAGGCAGATCACTAAATAGTGCGGAAGTGTGACATGGTTTAGTGTGTGCTATCCCTGTCCGCAGCACGGGGGTTGGAACTAAATAACCTTAAGGTCCTTTCCAACCCTAACTATTCTATGATTCTATGAAGTTGGCTGGTAACACAAATTTGGAACAGAGTTCTGTCTTGCTCTGTAGCACTTAATTTCACCTCCACTTGTCTGTTAGCTGTACTTGAAGAGGTAACTTCTGACACAGCATGTTTGACTGGTGAAACATTAGGAATGCAGGGAAAGAGTTTATAAAACACTATTTTCGTGGTCTTACTGCATCTCCCTCTTGTGTGGCTGCAGTGGGTGGTAGCAGATTGCAAGGACTTCAGTATTTTTTCCAAAAGAGTCAGTGCCTTGTTTTGCTCGTCACCCCATTCAGACATATTTTTAACAGCTTGTCAGTTTTGACCTTATGAAGAATGCATTTTGTTACATCTACCTGATTTTTCCACCATCCCCATCTCTGCGTCTACTACATGCTTCTGTACAGTCCGAGTATAGTAGCTGCCTACCAAGGCTAGAAAAATAATCTTTTTCCTTATTTTCTAACCAGATGACTTGATGAGCTTCCCTGTGGTGTTCTTAGTTACTTGTAGCTTTATATAAAGGTTTCTTTGGTCTCATCTTCTTCCTTTCTCTTCCTCTTTTCTTTTTTTTTTCTTTTTTTTCAAAGGCCCTCCAGTGCTTTGAATACCACCTCATCGTGCTGTTAGGAATAATAGCTATGAGCCAATTACCAGTGTGGACTGACTCAAGTGTACTGCAAGGGGGCTCTACTTAAATTGTCTGTGTTCTGTTTACTTTTATACATTTATTATCCTGCTTTAGTTTCTTCTGCATGACTTTGTATACTCTATCCTTTTTGTTTGTTTGTTTCTTTGTGCTTCAATACAGTCAGTCTTTCCTTGGCCCCCTCCTTTTCATGTATTTTTATTGTCTGATTATTTTTATCTTTGTTTACCATTTTTTTTCCCCCTTGGACAGAAAAGATTTATGTTCATTGTCTTTGTTTAACCTGCTATCCAAGGTATTTATCTGCTTTCAGACTATTACTGACTGGTTCTTTTTCTTCTGCTTATTCTCTTAACTGTTTCATCTTCTGAATTCTGTTATGACAGCTGAAATCTGTCACTGTGTAGTCTTCAAACAGTTACAGGCAGGTATGTTATTGACTTGATCTATAAGGAATCCAACTGTCACTTGTACCCAATTCCTTAATGAGTTCCCCATTTTCTGTTCCACAGCTCTTCATGTTGAATGCAGGATCTGCAGACAGCAGCAAAAGCCATTGTAACATACAATTAAAAAAAAAAAAATACACCCTTTTGTTACCCCAGCAGCGTTAGCTCCGTCCCTTCTTTAAATCTGTTTCCTGGCTTCTCTCCTAGTTACATATCCTATTCCTCATTCATTGTGCCCACTTCTGTGTTGCAGCCATTTTATTTCCTGTTATTTCATTTATTATTATTATTATTATTTTCCTAAGGTGGGTGGCAGAGATCCAAATCTGCAAACATGACAAATAAGGTCCAGCCTTTATCTTTTGCACTCTTTCTCCCCTCCTCCTTTTTTTTTTTCCTTCTGATCTGATCGTTTTCTCAAGCTGCACCCCGTGAACCCTTCCTCACCTAATCAAATTCCTTCTGAAGCGTTAACCACTGTAACTGCATGTGGCTATGTATTTGATCTCTGACAAGTGCAAGGCAAGTTGAACTGGATTTAGAATTTATCTGAGCAGTGACCTTGCCTACTACAATGTATGTAACTGGTTGCTGCCAAAGCACATTCTAAATTACTTCATTGTTCTTCCTGTTAAAAGTTCCTACGAAATGGGTCATTTCTTGTTTTTACATTTCAGGCTGCTGGGAAGGGGCTCAATGTTTGTGTTTTCTCCAGAACAATTTCAAAGACTGCTTAAAATAAATCCAGAATGGAAATCCCACAGGCTTCTTGATTTAGGGGCTGGGGATGGAGAAGTCACTAAAGTCATGAGTCCTCATTTTGAAGAAATCTATGCCACTGAATTGTCTGAAACAATGATATGGCAGCTTCAGAAGAAGAAATACAGGTATTGTACTGAATACTTCCTACATCCTTTTTATTGGACATTACATCAGAGTAATCTATTTGTAGTATTTAATGAATATTCACACTATTTTCAGACAATTCCTGTGTTGCTTAGTCCTTATGGAAAAGTTTAACCTGTACAAAAGCAGGAAAACAAACACATCTGATGTTCCTTCTTATCAGGGCTTTTGTTACACAGAAGTTCCCTGCAATTACTTAAGACTATGATTCTAAGAGAAAATAGGCAGCAACCGTTTTGAAGTCTCTTTCTTCATAGCTTGCATAAATTGCTTTAATCAAGGGAGTCAGGAAGATGAAAATCAGGCAAACCAGCCTAAGTGAACAGTCCAGAATTGGAAAAGGAAGACAGGTACTGCAGAGAAAGCAAACTAATTTTGATAATAGGGATACCTCAGTAATCTCTGTCTATCTAGTCCTAAAATGTAGACATCTATGTAAAGATCCTTTTATTCTTGCTCTGCTTAGCTCCTGCTGTTAGATGGAATAACATTTAGTAACTAAACCGTGGGCACTTCCAGAACTTTGTTCATGCATTCATCACAGCTCCTGCAGGTTTTTGCAGACAGCAGATCCAGTCTTGTTGAGTAATGGCTAGTATTTCAGACACTTTATCCCTAGACTTCAACCCAAAGAATGAAGGAACTGGATTTCTTTTCTTTAACCTGTTTTTTGAGAGGAAACATAATGGCTAATTTCCAGTCTGGGTTTTCACACTGGCAAAGCAGAGTGGATAGACTGCAGCAAGCCATTCATCATATTTCAGCATTGTTGTTTCTTGAGAAGTTATTTTCAGTTTTATTCTAGGACAGTACTTTTTTTTTTTCTTCCTTCTAATACCTGGGGTTTTGGGTTTTGTTTCCTTTATTGCCTGGTGGTTGTAAGGCGATACACAGGTTCTTACGGCTATATATGTAGCCATGCCCACTTTTGTTGATTTAGTTTTCTTTTCTGAGAGACCAGAAGCATCGTATCTGTCTCTTCACATTGCCTAGGTGGCTGACCTTACCTGCACTGTAAACACATTCATAGGGAATTTTTGTGTTCAGTGGCTCTCTTTGAACTCAACTTGTGTTTAACAGACTGTATCTTTCTCCTTGTAGAGTGCTTGGTATAAATGAATGGCAAAACACAGGATTTCAGTATGATGTCATCAGCTGTTTGAATTTGCTGGATCGCTGTGATCAACCACTGACTGTATTAAAAGATATTAGAAGTGTACTGGAGCCAACTAGAGGCAGAGTCATTCTAGCATTAGTTCTGCCATTTCACCCATATGTGGAAAATGGTAAGTGCACAGATTAATAGCTATTTAGGCAGGTAAAGAAAACATTTGTAGGTTACCGTATCCCAAATTAAATGCTTAATTGGCATGTTTGTATTTGTTTTTTACAAATAACTTGTACAGGGCACATTCAGAAGTAAATCATAGGTAAATAGGACATATGATGTAAGCTGTTTTGTTAATTCCCAAACGTACGTTGTTGACACCAACAAAAAGCTCAAATATTGAAGTCACATATCCTGTTCTGTGGTTTGCCACCTTTGAGGTGTGTTGGAGCAACATGGGAAAACAGATCTCTGATTAGAGCCTTCTGCTGCTGCCATATGGGTCACCCCAGTTGTCTGTAGTGACCACCTGAGCAAAGCCATCAGAACTGCCTGTAATGTTGGATAGAGCAGTTCAGGTCAAACTGTTTCAGATGAACTGCACCTAAAAATTCACAGGGAGATAATGTTCACTTTCCAGCATGAGCTCTCAAAGTAGAATACAGACCCCTACTGATACAAAGTACGAAGCACTGTTTATGTTTGTATCAGTAACTGAAATTTAAAATTCAGTGCTAATCCCCCATTATTTCCCCTAGTTGCATTTTGAAGAAATACATGAGAGATTTTTGGGTTAATCTGTCCCTATGATTAAACTTCAAAAGAGAGTGGAAATTCTTTTTTTACATGCCTATGAGTGTGGATTCATGTTGAGGCACCCTAAAGCTGGTTTGAATTCGAGGAGGCTGGTGTTCATCAGTCATCATTGGGATACTGGCTGTCCTTGAGTATTAAGACTTGTCTGTGGATAGGCATGTAGCTCCAGCAAATACACAACTGACAGCCTGAACATTCTGGCAATCAGTGTAATGAAATGTAATAAAAATTAATTTTAAGTGTAAAAAAATTCCCTCAGGTGAAGAATTGCTTAAAATGCAGTGTTTGAGCAAATAATTTTGTAACTGTTCTGAAAAGTAGCATGTCTTAAATGAGATGGGGGAGGTTGACTTATGTGTCTGTGCGGGATTTCAAGTGTATTTGATTACAACTTATTGTTCCTATAATGTGGAACAATACAGCTTCCTCTTCTAAAAATTCCTTAAAGTTCCAAATAATAACAGCAGTGTCTTTCTAGTTTTCATTAGCATACTGGAAGCAGAAATTGGGAAACTATTTGAGTGGCTTTTTTGTTTGTGTACCTTCAAAACTATGTGCCATTGTGTTTTGCAATCTCTATTGGACTTGACATCTACTTTTCTGCCTGTTGTTGGGTAACCATGTGACAGACCACATGCAATTCTGGTTCAACAGGTGGTAGATGAATTAAGGAAGAAACTACTCTGAAGTCCACTTATATTGCTCATCATTAATCTCCCACAAGGTACTTGGAGGAGAACAATAATTAAATTTATAAATCCCAAGGGACTAGAAATCTACTCTGTGATTCTTGAACTCAGTCATTCTTACTTGTTGAAAGTTGAAATCTGTTGTAAGAAGTCTTGTAAACCTAAGTCATAAAGTGGTGGGGACTTACAGGAGATTAGTCACTTTCCTCAATGCAGCTTTGTTTCCGTAATAAGTTCTGAAACTTAACATACTCAGTTATTGTTTTACACTATTACGGATATGGACCCCATATAAACTTTAGACAATGCAAATTAACACACACAAAAGTTACTGTCATTTCACTGAAGCTTTCCTACTTATCTGTTTAACTGTAGCCTAAAGAAATAATGAACTGCTCGTCTTCATGATAAATAATTGATTTTAGAATTTCATTATTTTCATTTAGCTGTTCTAAAAGATGATGCATTTTAAAAAGTATTAGATATGTACATATGGTTTATATTTGACAAAAATATATACTTGCAACATTCAAAGAGGAGAACATTTAATGGCTCAGCTTCTTGTAGAAGCTAATTAAAACCAGTTTGGACTCGCCTAGAGAAACTTCTGAATTTTAGGTGGGAAACAAATAGAGAAGAGATGAGGCAAGTAAGATGTTTGCTCAGTGTATAGAACAGCTCCTAAAAATGGAGACACAATTTTGATCAAAACAAGATATTTGGGTTATTGCATGTAACGTAATGGGAGGGTGATTGTGGAAACTGTTTATGTGAATAACATAAAACTTGGTTTAAGAGAACAAAGCAAGGTGGAGGAGGAGATTGAAATACATTTCTGTGCTTACCGTTTCTGGAGTTACAGTGACACCTAGAGTCCAGACGAAGTAGCTTAATCATAAATTCTTTCTGGGGTTTTACAGAGTTTTATTTTCAACATAACAAAAAATAATGCAATTTTGCACATGTCTAGATTTGGTAAGTAAGCCAGATGAATCGTAAGGTGTTAGGCTAGTCACATAAGAACATCTATTAAATATAACTTTATATTTTTAATAGGTGTCCCATAGGGTCATAAAAAATCCATTGTATTTCCTAATACAGACACCATATTTCTATAAAGGCATTATTAGACAGTATGTGACTAGACTGGTTTAAATTTCTCTAAAATAAAAATTTCAGAGGCTCCATACTTCAGAAGGAGTAAACACTAGCTACCTGTGATTGTGCAGTTTTCCTGTTGAACACATTAATTCCTTGTGATTGCTGACAGGGATAAGAAGACAAAGGTGGATTTTCCATCTTCCTTGCTACTAAATTGAGCTATAAACAGTACTGTGCTAGGTGGACCCTTGTTTTGTCTCAGTTGTTAGTGCTCGTCTCACTGAAGTGAGAAATACCGTTTCATCTGTTAAACAAAGCTTTGCTTTATTTAAATGGTGATAAAAGATGCAGCTGTTTTTATGTAGGGAGAATGCCTGATACTAAAAGATTGCTTGTTAAAGTGCTGATTTGTGAATTGGCTACATAGTAACTTCTAAAAGAATAGGTACTTTTAAAAAAATACACTTAGTGTACTGCCTTGGATAGCTAGTCTACTTCTGTGTTCATGCTTGCCTCCATGTTGAACAGGCATGTAAAGGCAAAACTTTGTGCTCCAGGTAATCCTGACTTTGCTTGGTAGGAGTGGAAGATGAGGATTGTCTGTCTAGCAAGTGATTTTTAATACTGCAGGAGCAACCTTCTCACTATGACTGCTACTTTCCTTTCCTAAATAGCCTGGGAAGAAGCTCCTATTCCAGTTGAGCTGTACTATGATATTACATGCATTTATATTGTCTGTTATTTCTGCTTGCCTACCTACAGAATACAGAGGTTTTGCTCTGTTTAAGCTTTTCTTAAGACTCAGTAACTTGTTTTGTAGTTCTGTATATCTGTTATGTCGATAACTGTCACATTAACATGGCTAAAATCAAAATTTCATCTGTGAAACAAGTTTATTTTCTGTTGCCATCAATTGTACATCTTTCATAAATGCTCAATTCACATAAAAGGAATACATGTAAACTTACATAAAAAGAAAAAAATGCACAGAATTAAATCTAAACTGAAAAAGGAAACTTAGGAAGGTCAGCAGTTATCTTAT
Organism: Pezoporus flaviventris; assembly: GCF_033815535.1. Classification (NCBI taxonomy): domain Eukaryota; kingdom Metazoa; phylum Chordata; class Aves; order Psittaciformes; family Psittacidae; genus Pezoporus; species Pezoporus flaviventris. The sequence continues at coordinate 11,432,134 of NW_026892626.1, forward strand.
GAAGTCTTTTCCCATAGTTCTTATTCTTAAAGAATGGAAAATGGAAGTAAAATATAACATAAATGCACAATGCACTCGGGTTTGGTGACCTGTTTAGAAAATACTCATCAAGAACACTGCCTTGCAAGGTCTCCTGTCTCCTCTTTTTAAAGCAAAGGAAGTATGTGAAGAAGCTTAACTTCTTTATCTGTCCCTTCTTCATCTGTGTGAGAAATACTGAAGAAATCTGAACAGCAGCACAGGCTCATCTGTTCTGATAAACAGTGTCATCTTCCAAATCTTCCTAAGGGAAAAATGGAGAAGTATTTTATTATTGCTGTGAACTTTTTACTTTTTAAATAATGCAAAATTTCCTTTTTCAGGGAAACTCCATTCCTTTATTGTTTCAGTAAACTCCTTTCTCCCCTCTATCCAATTGGTTTTGGTCATTTGGCATCTGTGGGATTCAAAGCATGTTTCTCTTCCTCTTGGCTTTTCCTAATCTCCAGAGAGCACAGAGGCAGTAAAATATATCCCTTATTTTCACTATGTTTATATCTGATGCTCAAACCGAGGGCAAGGTCATGTCAGCAGGGACTTGAAGTCTTTAAAGGGGTAATCACAGAGGGAAACAATTGGGGCCAGGTGGAAATAATGAAGTAAAAACGCATAGAGAAGCATGCATTTGTTATATGTTTCTTTGGGCTTCTTCTTGAAGTAGTGGAGCCTTTGGTCAGAATAGGAAAGAATGTATACAATTTCTCAAGAGAAGCAACATTTTCAAGGCAGGATTTTGAAGGCATTTGTTTGCAAATACACGTGACTTCTAAAGTTGGGGTTTGTTTTTCGTAACTTAACATGGCATGTGCACAATTATGGTCATTATATAAGACATATTGGCATGAATTTGGAATGCTGAAAGAAGTTGTGTGGCTTTACCCACTGATGTTGAATATTTAGTTTAGGCTGTGGATGTTGAAGGAAGGAGAAGTATCTGGAAGAATGTTGTAGAGTTTTTATAACAGCTCTGTAATGTTCCTGTCTAGCTACCATTTTTCAAAAATGGGCTCTTAATAGCTCTATGCTTTTCACCAAAAGTCCAGAGGCACTTGTAGAGACCTCTTCTTGGCAAATACAGATTTATGGAAGCTTCATTTTTTAAATGTACACACATACATTCTATAAAGTATATGCTATCATATATATATAAATGTATATGTATGATCATTTAGAATGCTTTATGATGTCTTTGTAGTGCAGAATACTTTTTTTTTTTTTTAGACCTTTATCAACTTTAAAAAGTCCATTTCCAGAGGATATGGAAATAATACACTCTTAAAAAGTACCAGTTCCTCTTTTTCTGCATAAATGTCAGTATTGGTATATAGATACTCACAGGCTGTTGGCAGTGCTGGATGTATCTCTGATTTTGAAGTTCCTGGGCAATTGCTTGAAAAATTTTTCGTCCACTGGTGATTTTCTGCAAGTTATTCAAACACTTGAGGTCAGTGCTATGTATGGTTGAGGAAGCATCTTTTTCTACCTTTTATAATTCTGATTTTTCCCCTCTATGTGTCTTTGGGCATCTTACTAAATAACACTTCAAGAACTTACAGTTTGACGGGTAGAAGGGTTATTACATTAATATTGCATCTCTTAACATACATGACTTCTGTAATTGCTATTTAAATGTATGGCTTCTACTTTTTATTCAAGGATACATGGTGATGGAGGTTCTAAATAGATTTGTTTTAAATTCATTAGGACTTACCTGAATGCAGCATTTAAACAAATAATTAATAGCAAAACATGTTACTTTCAGAAGGTTGAACAAAATTTACTTAAAACCTAAAGGAAGCTGTGTACTAGAGGTGGCCTTTACATAAATTGACATCCTGTATCCAACTGTTAAACATAAATGAGTTAAAATTAGTGAAATGTAAATTCATTTACTAGTTTTGTACAAATCTGAAGTAAAGCCTTAACAGCTCTGAATGTTTATTTAAGCAAATAATCAATTAATCACAAAATGGATGCCCAATATACTTAAAAAGGGGGGGGGAGGAAGCTCTGAATCACAGACAAAGCAAATGAATTGATAACATACGCAGTTCTCTATTCTTTGGTCTTCGTTCCTGCTTTTCTTTAGCAGCTTTGGTTTTAACTAAAGAGAGAGAATAAAGAATCAAAATGTGAGATGCCAGCTGCTAAGGTAGCAGAATAGTTAAAGGTGTTGCTGGTTTACAGTGTCAGACAGTTTGTAGAGACGAGTCCTTAGGTCAGTTTGTACCATTGGAAAATCAGAGACCTTTTCAGCCATGTAAGGCCTTTTTCAGCTTCTGGTAGTAGACGCTGCAAGTAATTTTGCTTTGAGTACAGTGCCTGAAACACTGCCTAGTTCTCAAAAGTAAACCAGTAGCATCACAGATAAGCCTTTTTCAGGGGAAAATAGGTTAGTTAATGTTTCCCACTATACTATTTCACCTAATTTAAAAAAACCACAAAACTAAAAAAGTCTGTCCTGTCTTTATTCTTAGACAGTGATCACTGCAGCAAAGAACCATTTTAGCATATCATACCACTTAGGACTGTGAAGTCCTTATTCTCATGTCAAAGTCTCATTATTACGTAAAGATTCCAGTTGTAGTTTTGGGTGTTTATTTTAACTAAACACTAATTTTCCTCTAGCTTAAAAAAAAACCAACCCAAACAACCCCCACAACAATAACTGTATAACTTCTAACCATTCTGATGCATTTGTTTCCTATAAGCATAAAACTTTTTCTAAGTCTCTGATGTGTTCAAATTTTACCAAGGTCTCTCATCCGTGTATGAATATGATGTGTGAATAGAATTTCATTAGACAAGTAAAGTCAGTCTGTGGTCACGAATACTTTGACATTAAATCATTTTAGTGGAAACTAATCCAGAGAGTTGATGAGTTAACAGTGGTAGTTTCTAGTTTTGCTTTTTGAGTAAGCCTCAACAGATAATCTGCAACTTCCTGATTAATACTCTCAGGATAATTTTAACTTCAGGATACCTTTTCTTTTAGACACTTTACTGAAAAAGAAAACTGTGGTTACTAGTGAGAGTACAGGTATGTGCCACACAGAGTTTGCACATCTGTGAAGCATATGGACTTCAACCAACTGCCTCTTTGAAACTTAATCATGAAAGTTATGGAATCTAGGAATGTCTTTTTATTCTCCTAATGGAGATGATGAAACTGCTTTGTTTTACAAAATGAACAAAATTAGAAAAATCACTTTCCTACCTTGTAGACTAAAAATGTAAATACGGTAGCACTGTATAGAAACAGTAAGGATGAGGTGATGATCATGAAGATGAAGCCAAGTCTTCTGTTGCTGTGCTGCTTCTCTGCTCCTTTATTAAAAGTGTTAGAATAAAGGACAGTTCTTCTGTTACACATAATTTTCTTCAGTTTCTGCATTTCATCACCCTTCCTCTAAGGAATTAAAAGCCTCTTACACCACTCAATATTTGTCAAGTTCATTTTCAGTCTAAAATACTTAGTGTGATCACTTTTGTTTTGTTTCCCTGAATGTTCGCGAGGACAGTAGAGACTTGCTACTTTTATTATGAGCCCTTCCTTTGGGGCAGACAGAGAATAGAATCCAGTTTTCTGGATATCTGAATAAAACTTACAGGCATTTGTTCAGAAATGCAATTAGAGGAAAGAAGGAATATAGGGAAAATAATCCAGCTATGTTGTTTGTTTTGTTGTTTGGTTTGAGGGTTTTTGATGGGTTTGGTTTTGGGTTGGTTTGGGGTTTGTTTTTTTTTCCATGTTTTAGGCATGGAAAACTGAAATGTAGATAATGAGGTCTCATCGCTTTATTAACTAGAAGGCAGATGATGCAAAAGCTCAGAACTAAGCCTTTTTTCTTAAGCTGGCACAGGGAATTCCCAGTTCTGAGACCCTGTACTCTGTTACATGTATTTCCACTAAGTGTCAGTTTCTCTACTTCTCATTTTTCTGTTGTAGTTCCTTTCTGATAGCCATTAAAATTTTTATCTAGGAGGATGTAGAGTATTGTTAGATAACACAAGTGCGAAACTTCTTTCTTTTATAGAATCCAGGAGTCATTTGCATCGTATGACAACAGTCTAATTAGCATACAAGGTTAAAATACTTATTCTTAGAATCCCTCCATGGTTTTACTGTTAGTATTTTAATACAGTTATGCTACTAGCAGTTTTGTTGATATTTCCATCTTAAATGCCATTCTTGAAAGTGTAAATGAAGAGAATATTTGGGAAAGCTAATGTATTTCTTTTAAAATGCTTCATTAAGAAGGAATGATCAACTGACCTGCTTTCGTTAGTACTGTTCCATCTCCTGTTTGTTTAGAATGGGGTGAACTTGAATCTGAAAATGCTACTCCACAGATATAGACAGCATTGTCATCTACAGTCAGGTTACTGATTTGAAGTAAAATGTTATTTTCAGATAAATGCACTTTGTACTTCTGCTGATCTATGCATCCTGGAGTACACAAATCCTCATGCTTTTTAGTTAAAAAGCGAAACCACAGAACTTGAGGTGGAAACGAAGAACATCCAAAAGCTGAGAAAGTACATGTTAGGAACACAGTGTGCATGGAGTAGTCAGCTTCCTGAAATTTGGGTTGTGTTACAGTGACTTGGCAGGTATCTGTAGCACCTGTTGAGAATAAACAATGGTGATGTGAGGGACAGTTAAAAAGCAAGGCACAATCTAAAAAGAAGATAAGAGACTTATAGCTCATTCGAGAAAAGGAGGAAAACCAACTGTGTTTCGAACTTGAAAGTTTTCAGGTTGTTTCCAGCAAACTTTTCTTTTAGCTAATCCCTGCAGCTTGACCATATGTTCATTTTAACAGCTTTACCTTGGGGGTAATGCGCTTAGATTTCTGTTTTTCTGACAAAGTGTAGAGAAGAATAATCTTTCTGAAATACCATGAATGTCTCCTTTGGCCCTGGAGAGGACCAAAAGAATTCCTGGTGTAGTTCTCCACCTCAGGTTTAGTCCTGAGTGTTTTGGGGGTTGATGGGTGGTGGGGGGATAGTGTGACATAGCTGTAGATGCTCAGTGCAGTAGTTCTGCAAGGTTTTCTCTCTCTACTGTTCCTATTCCAAGTCAAGTGAGAGAGCCAGTGGCAGGCAGTGGAAATGTCATAGATGCAGTCATTTATAATTTAGCATCTTCATGACATTGATTAGAATTTATAATAGTTCCTAGACATTCTTTCACTTTGTCACACGTATTGACTCTGGGTTTATAAGGATAATAATATTGCTTGTTAGTTCTGACGTTTAAGAATGTGTGCAGAGAAAACAGGAAGGTTAATCAGAGAACAGAATTCTAATAAAGGAACTGAAATGTGAAGTTTAATATGACTGGTCTGGCAGATTTTTTCTAAGTCCTTGAAACCCATAATTTAAATATTGTTTTCGTCTATTTAATTTTACTCGACCAATGGAATTGAGATTACTGCAGTGAAAATGAAGGTAGTTGCTTAACAACATCCTTTTCTACTTCCTAGAAAATAACAAGTTAAGAATAAAAATAAACTGAAGTCTCTTAATCTACTGCTGATACACAATTTATAAGCCTGTTCATGGTGGACAGTCAGCATTGTCCCTTCATAATTTTTCTGAGTGTTTTATGGACCAGATCCAAGCAGATTCAGTGTCTGTGACTTCTGCAGGAATAAAATGAAACTACTTCTGTGGCAGATCACCATCAGAACTGTTCCATAGCAGCTATGGCAGTCTGAAGATTGTTGTAGTATGATTTGTTGGTGTACTTTTGCACCCTGTGTGGTGAAAGGCAGTAGCTTATGCTTCTGTAGTTGATCCCCTGCTCTTTTTCCATGTTATTCTGGTGGTCTCAGTGGCTTTGCAGGGCAGAGCTCCATGGCTGCAGTTCATGTAGATACTGTCTGCTGAGCTCCTCTGGAACAAGCACAGCTGCACTGTAATGCTGACATACTGCTGCTGTGAAGTTCTTTGCAGGGAAGCACAGGAGGATTTGCCCCAGAAATCTTAGGTTACAGGTGCATTTCAGGCTTTTGGAAGTAAAAGCTAACAGTTGTTTAATTTGGCAGTTGTATGAAGATAGCAGAAACTAGCTTGATTCTCAGTAAAACTTTTCACTGCTCTTATTTCATATCTATTTGCAAATCATAACATTTTTCAATCTTGACTAACTGTTGTTACATGGGAAAATATAAGAAGTTAAAAAAAAAAAGTCTTACCAGCTCTGTGCAGAATCCATTGTAATGCCAGCATGAGCACGTTTTTTAATTTGTTGAAAGATGCCATTTCTTCTACCTCTCTGGACATAATTCTGCTTGAAGGAAGAGGAATTTAGGAAACATTTGGAGTTGCAGAACCATCTGAATCACAAGATTTAGAACTTCCTGTTTAGAAGGGTGTTTACTGTTGTGTTTAGTGAACTAGTTAAAGGTACAAACCAAATCAGAAAACATTTGTTATTTATGTGTGCCCTCGCTTGGAAAATCAGTGAGCAGTTTTAAATTTTGGACTTCTGAGAGCTGTACCTGTAATCCTTCAGATTATTTCATTGGGTATAACAAATGACAGCACGTTTTCCAGCATGCTACAAATGTTTGGCTTTGTAATTTCATGTGACCCTAAGCAGTCTTTACCATATCGGCTAGTAGATGGCCACTGGAGGAACAAAGATTCTGTAGCCAGCCATTATAATGTGGTGGTCTACAGATGGAAGCTTCACGGCAAATCATCATTTTCAACTTGTTGGCTCTGTTTACTGTAACTACGTGAAGACAGCTTTGGCCAGGCAGTGGATATAAAGAATTTTATAATGCTGGAAAGCATCTTCATTAAAAAGTCTGACCATGTCTGCTGAACACCAGTCTTACTAGTGGAAGCTTCTTTTAAGCAAGTCTTGGAATTGCTAGTTAAAAATGTAACAAAGGTAATCTTAAAAAGGAGCTGCTTCTGAACAATAGGCAAATCTTGAACTGATCTTGCAACAGCTCCACAAATGGCTTGTCAACCTCCTGTTAGAAGTGGAATTGAATACAATCTGTGTAATATGCTCTGTGTAAGAAAAAAACATCACACAATAAAGTTTTCTTTATCATTTAGACAAACCTGTTTTATTTTCTCAGTAGGTGGCAAGTGGGAAAAACCGTCAGAAGTTTTGGAAATCAAAGGGCACACTTGGGAAGAACAGGTGAATAGCCTGCCAGAAGTTTTCAGTAAAGCTGGTTTTGCCATAGAAGCTTTCACCAGACTGCCATACCTATGTGAAGGTGATATGTATAATGACTACTATGTACTAGATGATGCTGTCTTCGTCCTCAAGCCAGTGTAAGCGCGTATGAAGTAAATCTCCAGAAACTTAACCCAAGAAGCAGCCTCTGAAAGAGGAGTTTGATTTACGGTTACTTAAAGGGAGGGAATTTGGGATTGCCGTGCTAAATAAATACCATGTGAGAAGTTTAAAGGCCAAAATACTAATGTATTTCTTTGTAGTGCAATTAGGAGAAAAGTTGGTTTTTAAACAGACTCTTAAGTTGAGTTTGTCTTTTTTTACCAGCTCTTAAATCAACAATGCATTCTGCAATCCAGCAGTAATGAGGGATATTTTTTTGTACATACCTGCAACAGGGGTCAGATCCAAACTAAAGCAATAGTTCTGCTAATGATGAAACTGATACAATGCAAACTCTTGTTGAAGAAGTCAAGTGAAATCTGGCAATAAAATTACCCAATCAGTTGAAGCTTTGGTGAATACAAACTGTTGAAATGGCTATTCTTCCATGCTAAGTTACTTCCTTTCTTACTGTCATTCTTCCTGTGTTTTTAATCATGCTAATAAACATTTTTGAGATTACTTTTTGCATCAACTTTTGTGTTCATTTTTGTAACCATGGCTGCACTTCTCTGCAGCAGTTGCTCTTTCTGTTGAGAATCCAGCTTTCAGTAGCAGCATAACCTTGTGGGGTTTTTTTAAACAGCATTTAAATACTGTTTAAAAGAATAACAGTCCACAAAATTATGCATCTTTTGTTGCTCTCAAAGCCTCATAAATCCTCATTGCTTTTGCATATGCTGTTTTCCAGCTGAAGAGGTGATGGTAGAACTTGCCAAAATTGCACTTTAAACTGATGGTTTCAACAACAAACTTTCTAAGCAACTTGTACCAGAAGTTTTCAGCTTAAAAAACTTGCAGGCAGTTTCTAGCAAATGTTACAGGTCAAAGTGCCTCTGAGGATGAGATTATAGGGACCTGATGGTGAAGGTTTTGCTAGCTTGGGACATTATTTTCAGGGGCAATAAGTAAACACCATTTATTTTGAAAGTGTTTTTAAAAGTCTATTTGAAATAGCTGATTTGTGGCAGCTGGGATATAACCTTCCTCTAAAAGAGCAAGCAGCATCATAAGTAGTACAGAACTGGCAGGTGTACATCTTGTGTTGCTCAGGATGTAGATCGTGAGAGCAGAGAAACCTCAGCTTGTGTATCAGCTGGTAAGTAAAGTAAGAACTGATTGACCTTTTGCTTTTGGAGCCTAAAAACATTGTGCGTTACGTTTGGTTTGTCGTTTGGGGGGGGGGAGTATAATGATTGGTGATCTTATGCCAAGTAGGATTGTTCAGCATATCTTTTTAGGTTTACCTTGGACTTCCTTTCCCTTATGGCTAGCGATTTCTCTTGCTAATTTAATAGCCTTTTGTTCTCAGTCACCCTTGTGGAGTAGTAAGTATGTAGCAGTAGTAGTATGGAGTGAGGGAGTTGGCTGGTGGGGTTTTTTCAACAGTAATTCAGGCTCAGTATTATTCTCAGTATTATAATGTGCTGTTGAATTTTGGCACAATCAGACTTGTCTGTTGGAAAAGTGAGTTATGTATGCTCTGGAGTGAATCTGTTAATTTTGTCTTTTGTTATCTTCATTTATACTCATCAGTAGTGGGAAAATGTTTCTGAATGTGTAATGAATTAAACTTCATGTGGCAAATACACATTAAGACAGGCTTCTTCAAAGGTACTTCAGTGTTTTAATCCCAGAGGTTGAAAATCACACGAGGGACTGTGTTTCACATCTGATATCTTTTAGTCCTGCCACTTAGGACTTTGGTTCGTAATAGCTTTGAGAGGTTTTGGGTGAGAAGGTGCAATGTAAGTAATAATCGGTTTTGTTGTATGTTTGGTATTTTTTAAATGATGATTTAATTGTGAATTTTTGTTCCCTGTATTTAAACAAGTATTCTTACACTTGAGATGGACAATTAAAATGTTTATTAAAACATGAGCAATAACGGGGAAAAACTATGAACAAAGTAAGCTTAAATTCAGCAGGGTTGGAAACCCACTTAGTTCTGCTGAATGTACAGAGTAGCCTTAAGGAATTGTACCTACACCTATACTTATAAAATCAGAGTTCCTTGCAAAGGAAAGGGTGCAGCGTGCCTCAAGGAAGGGGCTTCTTTTTCTTTCTAGGCCTTGAAAGTGCATTTGTGTGCAATTAATGTCGTATAGCCCATGCAAAGAAACTCTTGTGTCCAGTAGTAAGTTAAATTGCCTGAAATACTTCAACATATCATCCAAGTTCAATGTCCAAATTCATTACTCCCAGGCTTGGGGAACCCGCCTTGTCCCTCTACTGTCCATGTCCTGCTGTGGGTGATGGTACGATTTGCACTTCAGTGGTCTCACCAATGTGCCGTATTTTACCCTGGAGATTAACGAAACTATCTGTTCTGTCAAGGTGGCACTGGGTGTGTTGCATCACAGGAAAAAGATGCTGTGCAAAGGCATGATTTGGTCGGAAACTTTCAACACAAACTTGGAACAGCTTCATCTCGCAGAAACTGCAGCCCCCTTTCACTGGGTGATCCCAGGTACAGTCAGCTTGTATTCCACTCTGAGGAGCCCAGGGCCACCTACCCATGCCTGGGGTAGAAGATGGGAGGAACAGGGTGCTGGGAAGCACCAGCCTCGCCCTGTGTTCCCCTCCCCTCCGCACCCCCAACTTGTTGAGCCCTCTGTCTCAGGAGGGGAAGCCTCCTCTTCTGCCTGCCTCTGAGCACCCCAGCAGAGATTTCCCCCTCCAGTCTGGCTGAAGGTTGGGTGCTGCCGTGCAGATACCTGAGGCTGTGAGGCGGTGCTGGCCCAGTCCCTGCCCCCTGCTCTCCGGGTCTAGCTGGAGCCGCCCAGCTCATTGCACTGCCAGTGCAGGGAAGGAGGTGCACACAGCACAGGTAGGTGAAGTGCTGTGGGGTCCTGGCTCTCCTCAGGAACCCACCAGCTCACTTTTCTCTTCTGCCTGGCTTTTATTTCCCTCTAGCACTTTCCAGCCTGAACCCCTTGAGGGTTCCCTCACTGCATATAGTGCTTTTTTCCAGAGGTGCTGGTAGCTTGGCTGCAAGGGGGAGGATGGGCACTGGCTGTGCAAGGGCTTATCAGCAAGATTTCTGGTTATGAGGTTAGCTTTCTGGTTATCAAGCCTCAGATAAGGCAGCAGCTACATTGGAGTGAGTGATAAAATGTCTAGAATTTCTTTACATGGCAGAGCGACTGTTCAGGGAGCAAGAGGAGAAGGCGGTCTGGGAGCTCCTCATAACTGGAGAGTTCTGCAAGGGTGACATCTCGGAGATCTGATCATAGCATGTGCTGCCATGGTGCAAGGAATGATCTCTGGGGAAATACTGGATGTAATCTGCAAGAGATCCCCAGAGCATGATTTGGGGTTGTCTAAGAGCTGCTGTGGACTTCAGCAGACAGACTTGTTTCACTGCCAGAGGAACTGTTTCATCCCGCAGATTGTGTTACCAAGCAGGGCTATTCCACAACAGACTTCTTCTGCACCTGCCAATTGTTCACTGAAGTTAGTCAGGATAAAAAAGCACTTTCTTAGCATTTAATCTCCTTATATGTTAGTTTAGCATGCTTTAAATAAATTATACTCCCCGATCAAAGTGAATGAATTAGAATAAACAAATCAGGATTGACATTTATAGCATAATTTAAACTATGTGAAGTAATCAAACCTTACTGCAAAATTAATAGGGCAAAGTCAGAAACAAACACAAGAAAGTTCATTGTCCGGGAAACCAGATACTTCTGAATGAGAGACGTACTGTGGTGCTCCCAAAAGAATGGCTGAAAAGGGTTTCAGTGTGTGCAAGAACAGGACAGAGGCGATAGCTTCTTGAAGTCTTAATGTTTAAATTTTTCCCCATCTGTCAGTTTGAGTCACTTCTGTTTAAAGACTGAAGTTAAGTATTTGTGCTAGACTGAAGTATTGCTAGAGGCTGTTAAAAAGCATCTTCACAAAAAAGTACCTTGCTGAAACATGAGATTAAACAATCTGTAAAAGGTGTTCATATTTATCAGATGTTCAGATCTGTAACACAAGCTGTGGCAGAGAACTTTTAATTAAAAAAGAATGGATCCAAATTCAACAGCAAAAGGAAATGCAGAAATTAGGTCTCTTCAGACATACTCTTAAAGGAAAGGGAGAGAAACTGTAACAAAGTCATCCCAGTGTCAGAATGCAGTTGGCCAACAGGGATCTCCATGTAATTTGTTAAAACTGGGGACTAATCCCAGTGTAAGAAGCTGCAATCTGCAGAGCAGGGCGTCATCTAATACCTCACAGTCACCAGTCTCATGGCTGGTCAGAGGGCCAGGCTGAGGGTGCAGAGGCAGAAGATCCTCTCTGCAGTAAACTTAGTGCAGTGTGGATTAAAGTAGCCTGTGGTCCTCGGCACTGCGGAGGGCATGTGGCTGCAGAAATACCTGCATCAAGATCTGTTCAGTCTGTGCTTCCTTTCCATCCCATTGCATTACTGCAGTCTGCATTCTTGTCCTTCAGGAACTAGACTGAAAGAGACAAATTCATTTCATGTAGGACAACTGTGATACTATCAGTCTTTTCTGATGAGAATGAGACACACCTTGATGAACTGCTCCAGGTATCCCATTACTGCTCTTCCAGCTAATTTATCTTTCAATGATCTTCATAGCAGCGATAGCAAGAGCTACTAAAATATGTATTTCCATAGAAACTATGTCCTAGCTGATGGTGAAAAGTTGATTGTATGTTTGAGAGTAGAGCTTTCATCCATCTAAGTAAAGTGGCATGGTCTTGAACTCCAGCCTTCCCATGTGTCACTTTCCTGCTGTTTCCGAAGGGCATAAGGATATTGCCCTCTTTATAGAGTGGCAGCAGTAGGGAAGAGGAGCAATCCTTCACCTTCCGTGCCTGGAGCACCCTGCAATGCCGTGTGGTGAGCGAGAGGGCTGGACCCTCCAGCCATTTGAGTTCAGAGACCTGCAAATGGAGGGTCCCTGACCTGGTCTGCAGTAATTGTGCAGGCAACTTAAGCTAGAGAAAGCTTAGGGTTTGTTTGGAGCTTGTTTACTATTTCCTTTTTCGCTCCCCCAATTTCTTTTCTATTTTATCTGAATTTAAAAGGATTTGTTCGCTTTAACAAAATTGCATTTAAGTAATACTGAAGTGTAAAGTGGGTTAGTAAGTAAGCAGTGCTTCTAGGAAGGAAATTAAAAGAGCTGCTTGGTAAAAGAGAAATAAATCTGTCTGCACATGCACACTTGACAGACTTGTATTTGCATAAAATGTATCTCTATCTTGGGAAAAGACCTATAATAAAAACTTGGGAGCAAGCACTTTTAGATCATTCTGATCTCTATCTATACTCCATAGCTTAGTCTGTCTCTGATTTATAGCTATGAAAGTTTTGTGTGAGTATTGCCTTTTGACTGTTCTTTATGTTTTCCTTTTCAATTTAAATATCTTCTGATTTTAATAAGCACTAGAAGAAATGTCCAGACTTTTGAAGATATGTTTCTTATTGATGTCAGTGAATCATGCTGAGATCATACGCAGTCGAAACACTGAAGGTAAGACCAGATCTCCTGTGTGAGGGATGTATTTTGTGTGGATGGAAAAAGCTATGTGTAGTAAAATAGATGCAGTACTATTTAGTAGCTAAGACTGTATTCTCTGCTCTGTTGACTTCATGGAGCTCTGTCAGCAAAGAATTTAACCAAGATTGCTTATTATTTAGCCCTTTTTTTTTCCACTGTTTTTATGTAAATACCTTTAATCAAAACTGCATTCAATACTTATAAATAAATTAGATGTGTATATATAGTTTTGATCACTGCAGTAACAGGATAATCTTTTACAGATTTGCCTCCATTATTACACAAAGCTGTGGTTAGTATTTTTATTTGATCTCTCTACTAACATTTTGTATTATAATCTATAAATAATAATTTATTACATATATTTATGATTTTTTTTCTTAGGAGGAAGTAATAACTGGGAAATATCTGAATGGTAATATACAAAATTGTTCCCACTTATACTTCTAAAAGGAATTAAAACTCAATATCTCACCATAACTTTTTATGTTCCATTTTTCATGTGCAGCACTCCTTGATATATTTCATTTTCAAAGGTAATGTATTATTCTCACCATCTTGATCTTTTGGTATTATCTTGCACTTCAGATACAATCTGTTTCATTTACATTGAAACTGAAACATTATGGATAGAATAAAATTGCCATGTATGATTACTTTGGTTTAGATCTCCTGTGAGGAATATTTCCTCTTAACAAGGGAAAAAGATGGTTTTCACGATGAAGCAGGAAACATACACAGAATGAGACTGAGAATAAACATCAGCTACAGTTTTCAAATGTTCTGACAATTAACTTTGTTCATATGTTTCAGAATGGCTTCTTAAGGAAATCGGGTGCAGTTCCAGCTTTCTGTCCATCTCCCTCTTTCAGTCCCACTCCATCCCCCATCTATCCCACTTCCAGCTCCTGGTGACTTTTGAATTATTTTCTAATTTTGTCTAAATTTGAAAGAGCACTATAAGCCTCAAAAGCAATTTCTACTCCTACATTCTTTGAGAAAATCAATGGCTGTGTAAAGAAGACACACTGAAATTAATGACTCCGCTGAGGAAAAAGAAGCAGACATTAGTCACTGTACTTTCTTTCTGGAAGTAGATCAGAAGAGGTATAATGGGTGACAGGAAGCACACCTATGGCTTCGGAGTAGCCACAGCACAAGTTGTCTCATGTCTGGAGATGATACTAATGGCAACACATTGGAAAGTAGAGATCATTGTGGGTGGTTGTGGCATTAGATAAAATAACTTCATTCCCTTCCTCCCTGAACTGTGTGTTTTCTTTGCATTAAATCAGTTGGCTATTAGTCTAGTTAGACCAGAAAGCTAAGTACTCGTGTCATTATTGTATTAGTAGTAGTGGGGTTTTTTTGTTTTGTCTTGTAATCTGCTATTTTACATGCTATGTTACTTTGCTGGTATTTTTGGTCCTGTTTTCTGTTACAGTTCTAATGTCTGGACAGCAGATACACTTACAAAAGTCATGGCATATTTTCATGCGCAGGAAGTTATGTTCACTCTTAGCAGTCTACAGGTTTGTGCCATTTAAAAATGTTATTTAAAAAAGCAACCTATCTCTGTAGCCAAAATTACACTATCAGTAATAGCGGTAACTAACAGATCTACAGTGTAGCAGATAAGTATGAAATAGGAATAGGGGCTTTGGTTGTCTTTTTCCGCTAAGATTGCAGGGGTATGCAAGGCAGAAATAATAGTAAGATTTTTTGCTTTTCCTCTGATAGAAAGCAGATGTTAGGAGTTTTCAGATTCAGCTATTTTTTCTAAATTGTAAATGAGTGTATATACATGCTCTTCTCCCCAAAATGGCAGGTTTCTCCACAGATTTGACTGTGGAGGTAGTTTGTGCTGCTTTGGATGGAATGAGAGGCTCCAGAGCATCCTACAAAATACATTCACCTTTTAAAGCTCCTCTGATCTCTGTTTCTGTAAATTGTCAGTGTGAAAATGGTGTAGGAAAGAGTCATTGTTCTTCATCCCTGGTCATTATGATTAGCTATGAGCTGGTTTAAGTGGAGCTGTAGCCTGCTAATCAAAGCCTGAACCCCTCCATCCTCTCTACATGCGCACACACATGCCCTGAAAAAGGTGTCAAATGTGTGCCCTCTGAGCCTCAGGCATTCCCAGAAGCCCACTGCCATGTAGCTCCACAGCACTTGAACCATTTCCCAAGTTCTATTTCACTGTCACAGCTCAGCCAAAGCTACATGAGACTACTATTGCTTCTTCCCATTTGATTACATTTATTAACAGTTTAAGGCTCTAAGCATGCCGCAGGGACCTATCTGTGTTAATATTTGTTGGTGGCAATGCAAGCTAAGCAAAACCAACAAAGAACAGTTTCAACTCAAATTCCAAATTAATTCTGAAATAATTCTGTCAGGAATTAGAAGGGATTTTACTCCAGTCTGATGCTAATGAGCCTTCCAGTGTTTTCTGTTCCAGTGTTAGAATTCCCCTTAGATATTCAAAATAGGAATGAGATTGTTACCTCTTAATGCAATTTGATGTGAGAGAATTTTTGCCTTACAGCCTGGTACAGACTTTTCCTCCCGTCTAATTGCACATTTCCTTCCTTTTTTTAAGTAATAGTTGTATTCACACAGTACCTGATATTTTTTTTTTTTTTAGCTCCTTAAAAGTTTCATTTTCACAGCCCTGCTGTGTGAAACAGGAAAGTATTATTACTCTTGGTTTATGAAGTGAGAACCTGAGGCATCTGTGTTAAATGATTCACTTCAGAGGACTTGCTTGTGCCACTTGGCTCAGTCTAAGAACAGGATTTAAAAACTACTGTCTTTCAGAATTACATTTAGATTATTTTGTTTACTGCTTGTGTTTAGATTTGTTCTAGTTGTTGACAAAACAGCCAATACAGGAGGTAAACACTTAACCCTCCTTAAGCAGAGATTTTCAGGGAGTAAAAGATGCCCCTAGTACAATAGTATGAGTTTTATGTATATTATGCATATTTTTCTATACTCTAGATGTCCATAGAAAGTTACCTGAAGAACCTCTTATACCAGCCTAGGCAGCTACTGTCTGAATTTCAACAGCTTGATCAGCAGCAGTTCCAAACTGCAATGAAGTATCTCTTCAACAGCAGAAAGGACCATCTTGTAAGTTACTCTGCACTTGTGGAAAAGAAAAGCTGCTGTCAGTGGTTCAGATAAATGGGACAAGGCCAGACTTGGGGTATTGCAGTTACTGAGTCAGCTTGGATTAGATTCCAGAGGCCTCTCTCCTAAGGCTGGACTTACTTAATTCTTGTTGTTTAGAAGTTTGATGCCAAGTCCAAGTTGGATATATGGATTTTCTCTGCAATCAGTGGAGAGAAACACATCTCCAGGGAATGATTTACCTTCCTATACAGTATCTAAAGTAGGTAGGACCAGTTGTTCTCAGGGAGTACCTGCTTCTCTTCAGTGGCTAGAAAGAGAGCAATAATGACTAAAGAAGACGAAATTACTTACTAATTAGTTGTGGGAGCATGCAAGCAAATTGTTAGACAATTTGGAGGAGAGGCAGTATAACGTCATTCATTGCCTCTGTGATGTGTCCCTGTGTGACCCATCTTGAAAGTCTTGCTCAAAATCAGTGAGTGCCACCCAGGGAGGATTAACCCTGCAGAAGGAATCTCACTGCAGGGGTGGGATCACAGCCTGGTGTGTGAGAGCACTTGGCATCTTCTCTGCTAGGAGGAGGGCCTCCAGTGTGGGTATCGCTGAGGGCAGAGATTAATCTGGGAGAACTGTAGTGTGTTTCGCCAGGCAAGAGGTGACTGCCCAGACCAAACACTGTATAATCCAGTATTCAACATAATCAAATTAGTATTATTATTGAACATATTAATAAACATAGTAATTATTCAAACAAAAGTAATAATGAGATAATTCTCATTCAATTCTGGTATTATTTCATTTTCCAATAATTCTTTCATGAGAGCACACACTATAACTTTCTTTAATATATATAATTCTTTCATGAGAGCACACACTATAACTTTCTTTAATGTATATAATTCTTTCATGAGAGCACACACTATAACTTGAGCCATTTGGATTATTTTTACGTTTTTCATTTTGATTTTGTCAAAAGATTCAAGCTGCTGTCTGGGCAATGCCGGAAACAAGTTATCTGAAGGAATGCACTAAACAGTAATTTGCAGCTATTTTTCATGAGAACAGGACCATATTTTTTATAGAATGCTTTCTGTTAGGCCTCAAAATTAACAATATACTAAATTAATCATAGAGTTGTTCTATTAACCCTTTGTTGCTTGCAGGAAATGGGAAATATTATTCTTGATTGGGACAAAACTAGAGAGAGAATATTTCAAAGCCCAGGAGTAAACAGGACCTTGTTCCTTATAACACTGGATAAATGCTTTCTGGCTCTGAGTGCTCTGGACTGTGTGGATATCCTAAGCCAGGTTTTGCGTGTGTCAGTGGTGAACTATCTCCAACCTGATGTCATTGGGAGCCTCCCAACCATTCTGCCGGAGGATGCTTTCAGAAACTTGTAAGCCATTTATTTTCCAGACACAATTAAAACTAGTATTTGCTGACTATATATACTTTTAAACAGAGGTTACTCTATGGTCTCAGTCTATTGTCCAGATACTGCTTTCTGCTTATGTGTGGCTGTTTCTAAAAGCATTTGCCCATGTTTGTGATTAAAAAAAAAACCCACCTAGATAGTTAACTCATTAGTGAACTAACATGCCCTTGTATCACTTAGATCAGCGGTATTCAAGGACCTCTATGACAAAACCTCAGCAAATACGCAGAAAGCTCTCTATGGCTGGATGAAGCAGATTCTACAAAAGTCCTATAACATGAGTGGTATGTTATGTACAAAGTGTTTTCTACTTTCTTATCATAAGAGAAAAACAGTCAGCAAAAGACCTATCCATTGTGTTGAATAGTTTCTCAAATTTAACACAGGTCTGTATAAGAGTAGCTGTCCTGAATACAGTAAACAATATATTCGGTATTCACAGCAAATAGTTCTCTAAAGATACTTGCTCTTCATCTCTTGTGCACAGAGCTATACATAAAGTCTGTCTACTACTCAGGTCCTTTTTCTAACACTTAAATAGGATACAGTTGTCAGGTACTCTGCACAGCTGTGTTGTTCACTTCTGAACTCTGATTTAGAGTAGAAAATTAGGTCTGTCTCAGAATACATCAGCCAATGCACTGTTTAAAGTACAACAAATGCAGGATGTTGTGAAAGTTCTATTGCACACGGCACTGACTCATTCAGAAAAGGGATGAGATGATGACAAAGTTAATTAATTCTGATTTTATGCATTTTACCACATCTTTTTGCCTTGTTAATGTGTCTTAAACAAATGTGCCACAGCTGGAACAGCGCAGGACAGGCTCCATGAGGGGGCTGTTATGCAGCAGCAGCACTAATGTGTAAGAGCCAGTACTTGGGCTTTCACTGAACATCCCAGCAGTGCTGTTGTGGGACTATTTTAGACTTTTAGATGTGTATGCTCTTCCTCTTTCCCTGGAAATCAAAAGCAAAATGCCTGCTTCCCTCAGTGCAGCTAAATTTGGCTCCTGGGGTTTTTGCTGTTTCAGATAAGATCACCCAGCTCAGGAGGGACTGAGAATTACCATGCCTTTCTTACGCCTTTATTGCTGCTCCAAATGCAAAGCAGTGCAGATACAGTGAATACTCTCCTGAAGGAACTGTGTGATTGCCAGCTGGTTGTGGTAGTATGAGCTGCAGAGCTCATCAGCCCTGAGCAGGCACAGTTGGACTGCTACCAGTGTCCAGGTTGGCAAGTCTGCAGCTCACTCGAGTGTATCTGCACACCACTCATCACAGCACAGGGCGCAGGACAGCAGAGGAGGCCTGCAATAGTCTGATTCATTCACTTTAACTTTTTACATGGATACCACTGGGATCATGTGGGAAGGGAATCAACCCTCTGCACAAGCAGCATCTTCTTCTCTGTAGTTCAGCAGAAAAGAAACTTGAAAGAAGCCTCATATTTGTGGTGCTTACAGGGCTACCTTCCAGGCATTTTTGCTGGTTTTGGAGGCAGAGGGCTCAACACCCTGTCTCTGTTGTGCAGAATGCAGAGGGCTTCCCCATCATGCTGCATCTCCCCACTGTGCCAGGCAGTCCCTGCAGCTGGATCACTGGGCTGGCAGGAGATGACGTGTCTTAAGAGTCAAACCTTTTAAGAAATTTCTTTGTCGCTCAGTTACTACATTTCATATATTAAACCCACAGGGGTGTTCAGAGGTGAAGCATGCTGGTAGCCTTGCAAACCCAGGAGACAGTAACTGTTGAATTTTGTACCTTATTTAAAAATTTAAAAAAAAATAGTTTTGAGGGATGACTGTTAACTGTGGTTGGTAACTGTAGGTTTGTTCTACTAAAGGCCACAGTTAACATGCTTAAATTGTGCTAGTTTTTGATTAACTTTTCTATCATCTCTTTCAACTATCTTAATGTTCCTGGTAATGGGAGGTAATTAAGGCGCTTAAAACTGGAGGCATGCCAGGTCTGCCGGGAGCCTCATCTCATCTCAGCTAAGGAACTTAGATCTGTGTTTTCAAAAAAAAATCACTTTCTAAATGGGGTCTTTCAGCTTCTGATATTTATAGGCTGGGTTTTGTAGCCTGTTAATACCAGAACTCTTCAAAGTGCACCGACTTTTATTTTAGCAGAGTTGTATCAGCACTGCTAAGGAATGTGTTCAGAGGTGTCACATGCTGAGCCATCCCGATTATGACACCTTGGAGAAAACATTGTCTTTGTGTCTCAGAGTGCCCACCTAGTCCATATATACTTTTTTCTCAGGGATATTTGGATCTTTGTTTCACTTTCAGTCCTTGAGAGAATATTACTGAATGAATGACATTTTTTTAACTGTTATGTGGTATTCTGTATTTTCTGCCAACCTATTTCCATATAGGTGTATGAACGATTTTTCATTTTCTCCATTATTGCTATTGCCTATTGATGAAATAAGTGGGATCATCAGTAGTAATACATAAGATCTATAAAGTATTTTAAAGTATCATGCCTTCATGGTGTTCTTAATTGATATATTTGGTTAGGAAAACTGAATTTTAAAAATGCTGCTCCATATTTAATACTAGTGGTTTCATTTTTTCTGCCCCATACTTTATCCGTTTTGTACTTTGACAACATAAACCCTTAATGGCTTTCATAGGAGAAAATTTGAGACATTGGAACCAGTATTGCATTTAAATTCAAAAATGTATGGGCTTCTAAAAATGTGGTGCTGAAATCTAGCTAATGGAGGGAACCTGACTCTGCTAAGGAGTTTTCTGATTTGCAGATTTCTTTTAATTATTTACCAATAATAATATACTGAGTAAAATATATTTGAAAAATAATTACTTTCTTAACATTGTAGTGAGTATTTATTTGTATGAAACAGAGTTCAATGAATCAACTTCTTGGGTCACTGCAGAAAGCTTATGGATCTTGGGAAGATACATGGTCCATCTCCCACTGGAAGAAATTCTGAAAATTAGTCTCAATGAAGTAAGTAATAAAACATGGTTGGATATATCATTGTCAAGTGATGTCAGCTACAAACAGTATGAACACAGATGTAAATTTAAACATGAGAAACGTTAATATAATTTAGTTATTTAAATATAAAGAGAATCCAAATTGATTGCCATGCAAATATTCTTCCATTTCTGGAATTTGAAAGTGCCTATCATTAATATGTAATTATTTGTCTGGATCAGGCTTCTGTGACTTGTACTGAGAGATACTGAGGGACTAGTGATGAAGACCTTCACGTAATTTGACAGTTTGACAGAGACTTGTTCACTCAGCTTTGCCTTCAAAAATACTGCATTATCCAAATGTAGCTTCTTCTTTTCTGTGTTACATGAATGAAGACAATTAATTTAGTGTGTCAAACATTTTATTGGATGTAATTTTTTCATAATCCTGACTCATAATTTTGTTTGTACTGGTCAGATAAGACTATTCATAAGCTATGACAATGCAACAAAGCAGTTGGACACAGTGTATGATATCACACCAGAGCTTACACAAGGCTTCCTGGAAAGAATAAACTCATCAGGATTTGATATGAGAAACACTTCAACTATCTACAGGCAAGATTGCTTTTCCTTTTCTTTTATGGCTCTGTATGGAGACAATGAATAAGTAAGGAGGAGAGAGAGGAGCAATAAGTAGCTGATGAAACTGTTGATGTGGCATAGCTTTTTCCTTCCAGCAGAAAAATCTAGGCTGAAATCCAGCCCTGTTTAGCAACAGTGAAGAATTGCTGCTTTATGAAAATTTGGCAGTATGCCTAATTAGCTAATGCTTTGTCTCCTGCTTCACAGTGAGGAGTTGTCTGTAGTATTCATAGGAGGACTACAGCAGTATCTGGGGGTCCCAATCAGAGTTCCATCACATTGTACAGTACAGCAGTAAAATAATTTGGGATGGAGGGACATGAGTTGACTTGGCTGTTTGAATCACAGAAGATGGAGGTGTTTTGTGGAAATCATGTTACAGTTAAGATTGAAGGAGGAAATCTTAGTTCATGCCAGCCAGGACTGCAGGTGCATTTTAAATTACATGGGTGTCACCAGAAAGGTTGCAAAGTGAACAGATCTAAAGCCTGTCCTGAAGGGTAGAGATGAGCCATGTTTAAATGAATGTAACTGTTATGTGTCTAAGCAGGAAACTGGATTTTCAGGGCAGTCAAATCAGCACTGAACTTACTTTAACAATAACAAAAACCCAAAATAAACTGCTCTTACTCATAAATACGCAGTGAGCGTGAGCTATCTGTGAGGAAGTGCTGTACTCCACATTTGCATTTACACTGTCCTATCAGGGGATGTATTTAGTCCCAAGACACCACTGTCTGTGACGTTATTTGTAGTCTCTTTGGGGAATACCTTGGAGTTTTAAACTAATGGAGAATATGCTTTATGGCTTCAGAGCTCCTATCATTATTGCAATGTAATTCATGCACTTCCATGAAATACTGCTGGTTGTTGGAGGTGTAAGCAAGAGAAGAATTATGCCCACACTCTAAGTTCCAGTGTCAGAAATCTTAAAGATTATTCTACCACTCACAAGAGGTGCCACATTCTCACAGATGAGAGAAATGTTGTGCTCCATAATCCTTAATATATTCCATTTTTACAACACACTTATTTTATATTACTCATTTTAACCATACTGATGATTTAAATGCACTTTTACTTTAAAGAAGTAGTATTATTCATTGCTGCTAGTCCCAAAGGAGACGAAGAGTTCTTGGAGGCTATGCAATAGTGCATCAGAAGGTAATTATTTCTTATAAAAATGCTGTTATAGATTTTTTTTTTAATTTATATGTTAGTTTGATGATGTCCCATGAATTCTGATGGGCTGCTGAAGCAGTGTTTTATTATATCGCTGAGCAGGTTGTTGTTGAGGGACTAAAGGAACTAAAAGCTAAGCCTTTCCAGAGAATTTTACTTAGCTTGTGATAGTGCTGCAGCATTGCCCACTGTTGATTTAGTTCACATCTGGACATTAGAGTCTGCTCATACCTGCATTACTGAACTGCTGAAAAACGGAGACTGTAGCAGGAAAGCTGGGCTTTGGCCTTGTCTTTGTAGGTTCTAGTTCTGAGTAAATTCTAAAAACAAAGACTAAGATTTTTCAGGGACATAGGGGTTGATTTAGGCTTCCTACAAACTAATTCATCGCCATCACTATGAAGTTTTAAGTCCAGAGAAAGGGATACACACTTCAGACCTCTCTTTGCAGGGCTGCAGGTAATGGCAGTAAATAAGCAGCAGGCCTAAGTCAGAAGGCCACCTACAGTAGGCGCTTACCCTTCATGGCATGACTACTTCTCTCTACCAAGTATGGCTGTGGTTGTGCATTACAGAGGATAATGGAAATGCTAACTTAAATAATACAGCACTAATACTGTGAAGGAAAATGAACTCCACTTCTAGTTCATAACACTGCCTTGCAAACTGCTGTGCTGGCACAACTGAGACAGTGAACCTCAGTGCAGATTCTCAAACCAGTGTTGAATTGGACAGGTCTCCGTACACTGGCCAGTCATATTTTTGATGTGTCATACAGCAGGCTTTGTTTAAACATGAAGTGCTAGGGGCTATCTAATGCTCTAGCTGCTACTCTGACACGTGAATGAGTTATGTTGCATGTGAAATCCAAGCAGGATTCAGAGTTCAAAACATCCCACCAATCCAGGTAAGAACTCAGTAAGCCACTTCTAGTGACTTACTAAATAGCCCTCTATCCCTTTCAAAGCGGAGATTACACTGCAAATTCTGCCAAGGGGAGGGGGAGGCATTAGCTGGAAAAATCCAGCCATGGACTCCGGAACTAGGAAAATTAAATTTTTGACAGCACAAGTAATTTTAGGCAGAGCTCAGCTGAATACAGAGAATAGTGCATATGTCTCCCAGTTTCAGGCTATGTGGAGTTTTAAGGATTGCAGTTTAACGCACTGACGACAAACAGAAATGGCTCAAGTTTTGAGCACAAGTAGGGTGTACCACACAGTATTTCAGTTTCCTGAGAGTGACACCTTTTATGTCAGAAGTTAGCTAAAGTATTTCTTCTATATAGGTTAGGTTTATTGGTTTGCTTTTATGATGACATGGAACAGATGGATGCAGCTGTGGCCCGGGCTCTACTTCATCAAATGATTAAGTGTAATCAGCTAAGAGGTTTCCAGGCCGAGGTTCAGAAGGTGGGTACAGTACTTGTTCTTCTTGCCTAATCTAATCTTGAAAAGAGAGGAGAAGGGACTTTCTACTTGAACATAGAAGGAAAAGAGTGAAAAATTACTGGCATGTCAAAGATAAGTAGAAATAGTTCTTGAGCATATACTGCAAAGAATAAAAGTCCTTCCTTTTTTTAAATACTGCTCATTCTTTTTTTCATTCTGTTTCCTCCTGTTCCATATTCCTTTCAGAACTGTGGTTCTGTTTTTATTTTTTATGAAGCGTGGTCACTAAATGGTTGCCAATGCCTATTCCAGAAACTCCATTTAAATGTTTGGGTGATAATGGAAATTGGTTCTTGAAAATCTTTTATTCCCCGTCTGCTTTTT
This sequence comes from Pezoporus flaviventris, assembly GCF_033815535.1. Classification (NCBI taxonomy): domain Eukaryota; kingdom Metazoa; phylum Chordata; class Aves; order Psittaciformes; family Psittacidae; genus Pezoporus; species Pezoporus flaviventris. Next base: position 11,456,196 of record NW_026892626.1, read on the forward strand.
TGTTTGTTTGCTTTAGCTCAAATCTCAACTCCTGGACATTGCCATGCAAAACCAGACATTGAATGATATCCTTGGATCTCTGTCAGATGCTGTAGTTGGACTAACCTCAAGTCAGCTGGAATCTTTGTCACCTGAAGCAGTGCATAATGCTATTGCAACATTAAACCAAGTATCTGGGTGGACAAAAAGCCAAGTTATGATTTTATCCAGTAAATATCTCTCTTATGAAAAGGTACCTCTGATAACAGCTTTCCTACCTTTTATTTTCAAAAGTGAAATGGCTTTTTCTCCACAATAACTGTAGATCTTGAAAAGTTTAGTACAGGATTTCTATTTAATACTGTTAGTGGTGTGAAAAAATTGTTTAAATCAAATAAAAACTTCCAAGAGTGTACCTCCCAGGGTAATTCTCTAGTAACAGAGAGAATGACTATTTGTATTTGGCAGTTGTATATATTGTTTTGTCTCTGTCACTACCCTAAGCAGAATTTGCATGAGCAGAGATCCCAGGCTATATATTCAAATATGCTGTAATGGAAGGAGTCAGGGTCCTTTCTGCAGAGTCAAAAAAAGGACTGTCTGGGAAAATTGTTGCATTTGTTCCCTGGACAGATTTATCTGAATTGGAAGAAATCTAAGAAAAGTGCATCCTCAAGCAAGAAATGTTTTAAGTATTCAACAATAATAGTTTTGATTTATTAACTTTTGCTTTAAAATATATCTATCTGCTGTTCACTAGCCAGAAAACTTTGTTTGTTTGTGCTGTTATCTCTGCAGGTTTTATCATTTTATAATGTTAGTCAAATGGGCGCATTGGTAACTGGTATCAGTACCCAGTCATTCTACAGCATGAACCCAAAAGAGCTTTCTCACATTATTCGAGGCACAACATCCCAGTACTTACCTGACTTATCACCTGCACAGCAACAAGGGATCCTCAGGAAGGTGATTATAAACTTGACAGTGCAGCAGGTTCTCAGTGCACATGAGCACAATAACCAGAAACGCAGGGCATGATTTAAAATGTTGTCACTAAGATATGTGTTTTAGCTCAATGGTTAATATTTCTAATGTATTTTTCTGAATACCAAGTATATTTTGAAGGCTCTCTCTTGCTTAGTTCCATGATGTTTTTAATGCTAGCATGTTTTACTTTTATCCTCTTAAGAGAAATATTACACAGAATAGAAAGGACAAATCCTGTAAGTCTAAGCATCAGTTCTGAAATGCCATGTATTATGTGTTATTCTTTTTAGATAGCTGCATCTGGAGATTTTTCTTCATCAGTCAAAGATATACCAGGAGCTTTCTTTAAAGAAATATCTCTTCCTGGTTTATGGAAGCAGACTGGATATAATTCTTCAATGATGAAAGAAAAAGAACTAAGAAGAAGCCAGGTAAAAATTATTATGCAGTTCCCATTTCAATGCAATTTAGTATGATAGAAGAATAGAAGAAGTGTTGTAACACATATGTGTTCAAGGAACATTGGGAAAAGGAGGGAACTGTCATATATATATATATATATATATATATATATATATATATATGTATGTATATCTTGATGTAAACAACCAGAGGTCATTTAAAACCTAAGCAGCAATTATGAGACAATGCTATGGAAAGGAAAGCATTAATATGCTGAGTTTAAATGGCTTCAAGATTCTGCCACATGCATTTTCTCTTTCCAGTACTCTATACTAGACATTTGCATGTAGTCAGCCCTTTGACTCTGTCCAGAAAGATGAAAGGTTGAACCAGATGATCTCCAGAGGTCCCTTCAAACCTAAATTATTCAGTGCTTGTGTGCCATGGGCATGTTTAACACCGTCTTATAATGCCAGTCAGCAATGTCCTGTCTTGTGAAGAAATTCAGCACTGGGTGACAAATGTTTTGGTTGGCCAAGCTGGACCATAGAAATATCTTTAGACTACATAAGAAAGTTAAGCATGCAAAAACCTTGCAGTAGTTATTGTATCTTATAACTGGAGTACCTAAGCTTAACTTTAAATATGATGGGTTTTATTTCAGGCTTTATATCTGTATGAATTACTGTCTAAGAAAAACTACCCTGTTGATCTTCTAAGGTATGGATGACAGTCTATCTTGAAATGGTGGTTAAGTTTAGTTTTGCTATGGGAGCATTTTTGAGGTAAACAGTATGTGGTTATTTTGTACTATCTTATGTTTATTCATTCCTTGATGCCACAGGGTAATTCACCTTCCTCATTAAAAAGGGTCTTCAAATCCAAAATCAGGATTGCAGAGGTTTTGGTATAAAGCTCAGTCAATATTTTTTCAATTTGATTATGGTTTTACTTTCAGTAGCCTTTCAGTTACATGAAATGGGAAAGAGAGGCAGTCAAGAAACTGTGTTTTAGGACATGGCTGTGGGAAGTAAGGACTAGATCCTGCTTAAACATTCAAAAGACTGAACTTTGCTTTTCCTATCAGCACAGGACAGCTTGTGAAAGGAGTAACTTGTCAACACATTGAAAGTATGGGTACAGACATTTTTTTAAACACTTTTAAATTCTTTGAAACGAATCTTCATCTACTTTCTCCATATCAGGTAAAATCAAAGGAAGACTTTGTGTACATAAGCATACTACCTAATAGCCAAGCTGTAGGTAAATTAGAATTCGGTTAATACTTCTTTTTTTTTTTTTAATCTTGTATGTGTGAGCTTGTCTGTTAACATATTTCATTTAAATCTTTTATGTGTGAATTTGTCTGTTCTTATACTTTGTTTTGACGACTTCATTTTTTACAATTTGTAAGAAATTCCTACAGTCGTCCTACTTGCTAATTCATGAGTAATCTGTTTGGAAATGTATGTAGATTTTGAAAACATATAAATGCTCTCATGCACCCAAATACAGGATGTTTCATCTCTGATGTTTACAAAAAGAAAACTCTAAACTACTATAAAAAAGCCAAAGAAAAATGCTCTTTGAAGATAATATGCAGTTTTATATATGCTAAATTATAAATTGTAATAAACCATAATTTCCTTCTTTTTCCGTATTTCCACATGTTCAAGATATTACTGTTTTGTTTCTTTTAGATTAATTGTTTGGCATGGAAGTTTTGGAAAGTCTCCAATGTATCTACTCCTCCATTCCTCTTACTGGTGCTTCCGTGAGTTACATCTTACTACATCTGAAGTTAATTCATCTGTAGCACCACATTCAGACTAGTCCTTCTGAGCGCTTTTAAAATAATCTCTTCAGTCCTGAGAAAACTGATGATTCAAAGAAATGGTAGATTATAAAAAGTGGTCACTGATTGTAGCTGAAATGTCTCAAGTATAAGTTGGCAATACTTGGTGTCTTTTAGTATAGCCCATTTTTGTCACAGTTGTGGATTCCTTTGCATCCTTGAAATCAGAATCCCCTGAAGCTCTTTGTGTCCAGACTAAACCATGGTGCAGTGGTGTGGCAGCAATGAAGATTAAAAAGCTTGTAATGCTGCTGCTTATACTGTTGCTGATCTCTGCTAAAAGAAAGGGGCTCATTTGCTGGGCTTTCTTGAACGTACTTGTTTAGAATTACAAAAATAACATAAATACGGCTTATGCTGGATTCTGTTTTCTTTGGGTTTTGGTTTGGGGTTTTGGGTGGGTTTTTTTTATTTTTTTTTTTCCCCTAGGTTGGGAGACTTGGTTTGCTTCTTTGTTCAGGTATTTTTTTGAGAGTGAATATCTTACAACAAAGCCATTGGGCTCTCCCAAGCATATTACTTCATATGTTTAAAATCATTTCAGTGTGTTTAAAGGCATTTTTGTAAGTTAGCAAAACTTTGCTTTATGTAAATAGCCAAGTAATATTCAGTGACAGCTTTTTTCCTTAAGAAAAAAGATAATTGTACCTTGATACAAATTCCTGAATTGTACAACTTGTTAATTCCCCTTTTTCTTTCTTTCTTTCTTCCTACAAGCTTAAAGGGATAAAAGGGAATGAGAACTGTTCTTTTCCTGGAATAATTTTAATTGAAAAAAAGTGAGGAAAGAAAAGCATTCTCTTTGGGAAGGCATTATTCTCTTTAAAAATAGTAAAATAATACTAGAAAGACTTTAATACAAGGCTTTCTATAAGCTGCAGCTCCAAGTTATTTGGCCAACAGTTGTTGGCTTGTTCAGGGCTATCAAAAGTCACTGGTACTCTTGCCTACAAACCCTGGTAATGCTGGACTTGTGCAACTCCGGGATATAGCTTTATTTACAAAGGCTGCTGGCCACTCTAGATGGTAAAGAGTATCATTTTGTTAATTTGGCAGGCCTCTTGGACTTTGATAAAAAGGAAGCCTAGTCTAAAATTACTTGCTGTCCTTAGTCCACCCACCACATCTTCATTCATCAGAGAATTATTCCTAATAAAAAGAGGAAAGGAAAAAAGTTTAAGAATTGCAAACAGTCTCGTTTCATATGGTGTTAAAGCACCTCAGAGCACTTTCATCCACTTGCAGCTATTTACAACCCTTAGCCTTTTTTTGAAGTGAGGCACATGTGCTCATGAACTGGAAGAAGATCTGAGTTAAAGTAAGGTGTGGATTAATTTCAACTTTTTGGGTCCGGCCCATTTATAATATTTCAAGTCCAGTTTTTCAAGTGTAATTTTTCCATCATCGCAGATTTTATGGGTGTGGTTATGGGTGTATGAAGGTCAGGTTTATATTATGAGATAATTTGAATTCTTTCTGCAGGATTGAGTACCTGGAGTATGTTTCAGGCCCCTTGTGTGTCCCTTTTGTTGCAAGTCTGGGGAAGACTGAGATGAATCTTTTGAATCCCAGCCTTCACAAAAAGAATGCTGTCCTACAAAAAGTACAGGAGTGCTTGGTAGGTATGGCTAGGAGGGATAAGCAGTGGAGGGGAGTTGCAAAATAAGTAATCTATACTGAGCCACTGACAGTTCCAAACTAAGCGAGAGTGATTGATTAGTTTTCTTTCCGTTTATTGTTATGCGGTGCTTCACAAAGTTATTCTGCCTACTTCAACTCTCCAGCCTGCATGCACATGCTCATGATCTCCTGTATACAGAGAGCAACCCGAGACACAGGCTTTCCTGCTCTGTGTTTGTGCAGTGAAACCATAGCTGATGGTATCTGAGAGCCCAAAAGGTAATAGCAAGGCATGCTAATTTCTTCATTGTCACAAGCAAGAGCAGCTTAGACTATTGCTGAGCTCAGAAAAACTCTTAGTGCCAGGGGCCCAAGCAACCTACTGTACCTGACCTGCTTTGAGCAGGAGGCGTGGACTTGGTGACCTCCAGAGGTCCAAACTCCCTTCTGCAGTTCTGTTTGCACATGTTATTGCACTGCATTTCATGCAGTAGTGTCAGTCACCATCTACATAAATTCTTGACTTGCCCATATGTAGTCTGTATTATGTTTTATTATATATCTGTATTATGTTTTTCTCATGTATAGTTTATTTTGTTGTTCCCTGCCTAAAGAAACCTTTTTGTAGCTTCCTTAACAATTTTCCTTGACTCGATGGATCTTACAAAGTATTCTCATGAAATGTCATTGCTGACCACAGTGAACAGGCTGGGACAGCCTGGAGCTGATCCATTTGCATCTGGAGCTGTTCCCTCTTGCTCCAAGCAGTGCTAGTCCTGTAGAGCTGTGCATGGAAGCTGTGCTCCATGGGAGAGAAGGTGGTACAAGGGGGATTCTGTGAATTCTGCTCTCTAGGAAGTTCAGCAGTCATTAGTTTTTAGGGGAAACTATTTTTTTGATGTAGTTGTGAATATTTACATCCTTATACGTACTAACCAGCCATGTAATCCCTAGAGCTTTCGCAGCTGCTATGGAAAACCCTCAGAGTTAAGCCACCTGACAGCAAGAACTTCTCTCCCTTTTGTCATAAGGGGCCATGTGAGGGCTCTGCTGCCAGGCAGAACTGCACCACGTCTGCAGGTAGTCACCTGGATAGACTGTGACAGGAGATTTAGTCTAATTTTTTTATGTGTGCTTCAATATGGGATGAAGAATACACTGAAAGCTCTAAGTGCTTATTAAATATCACCAGTTGCATTGGTAAAAGCAAAAAGTATAAAGCAGTCTCACCAGAAATTGTAGATTAAGTTGCCAGTGCAAACTGTTGGGCCTTTGTTCCTTAAAGGGTCATGGAGCTTAAATGTGTTGTGATGGAGTTGAGTGATACAGAGCTAAGATTAGCTCTACCAACAAGGTAAATGCTTCTTGTTTCAGAACGGCTCCATTGCTGATGAATATGATGTTGACCTACTTGGAAATTTAATCTGCCACTTACCTCCAGCCTTTCTACATGGCAGAATGTCCCTGAAGGCAATGGCAACAGCCCTTCATCCCTTCAAGCTCTGCCAACAGCTCAGCCATGAGCAGAAGACTGAAATTAAATACAAACTACTTGAGTTATATGGGTAAGGTATTAAATATACCACCTTGCTTATGCTGATGGCTAAGCCATGCAAATACCAACCATTTTCTTTGTCCAGATAGAACTGCAATGAAAACAACACAAAGAACTTCTGTCACTGACTGAACTTGGGGTCTCTGTCCACTAGAATGACATTTCTGTTCTTGTGTGTAACATAACTGTGGAACAAAATACAACCCCAGGGACACCCGGCATGATTTAATTCCCAGAGGAAAAGGAGAGAAAGTGTAACGTTTGAGGAGGGTCAGGCAAAGAGAGTCTCTGATATGGCAAGAGAAATGGTGTTACAGACAAAGAATGGTGCAGGAATGCAAAGAATGGGAAAATTGAGATGGGATACTCAGTATGCTGGTGTGAGAAGAGAAATTAAGATGACTGCAAGCACCTGTGGCAGTGGGAAAGAGCTAAAGAAGCAGAGGGATATGAAGTTCAACCACCTGAAGCAACAAAGCAGACAGCATGTTAGGTATCATTAGTGACTCATATTTGGAGGCTGATTGGAACACTGCTGTATCAGTCCTACAATAAACAAAGCCATCCCCTGTCTGGCAAGAATATACTGTTTCTCTCTTGCATTTGTCTCTTAGAAGTATGTTGCATTTGGAAAGACTGAATGTATAGTTTCTAACCACCCGTCAGCCCTAAAGACTGTCACTTGATTCACCTAATTTTAGTTGCTCATTCAGCTTCCTTCTAGTCAGCATTTTTTCCAGTAATGGAATAGCTACATTTTCCACCAGATCGCACCCCTGCATTAATCTTGATACAGATCCATTTTATTGAATCATAACTTACTGTGCTAAATTGTTTAGTTTAGTTTATTACTTGTCTAGTCAAACATCCTCACAGTTGAGCAACAAATCAAAGAAAGTTTTCTGTGAGAACTCGTACCAGCAACAGATTTGTTACTATGACCTTCTTCAGGCTCTTTTAGGCTGAAAATTATTTATCTAAATGGTTTCTAAAGTCAACCACCAACTGGGTTGGTTAACTTTTGTCAGATTTCTATCAAACAAAAAGGCCAAACCTGCATGGTGCTAAAGTACATACGTTTTGAAACACCCATCACCACTCAGAATGGAACCTGAACTTGATTTTAAGACCTGAAATTCCTACAAAAAAAAATTAGCATGTTATTTTAAGAGCTATGGTATCTATCATACAATTGCTCTTATACAGAAATGGCATAGGTGTCATTAGATGTGGCTCTCCAAGGTGTTAGATCTGCCTTCCATAACTCCTGACATTTCAGATGAATGAAATAACAGACAGTAAAAATACAGAGCTAATAAGGTATGGATTTAAATCCTCTGTTCCATCACCTGTGTTTCATGTTTCTCTCCCTCAGTTTTAAAAAGGCAGCATTGGGAGCAGACTGGTGCCACACTGAGTTACTTTCCTGAGTTGTTCAGTGAACTCAGTCTTCTCAGAATGAGGGGAAAACTGTTCACTTCTCCTAGGTGTTTCACAGACCTCTGCTTCAGAAATGCTGAGAATACTGTGACTATTGAGGGAGAGAGAGAGCTCTGTTACCACACTATTTGAAGGCTTTATCTGGATATATTGAGAATTTTGCTAATGCCACTAATGCTCTTTGTATCAGAGAGATGACAAAATGCAGTCTGTTGCTAATAAGCAATTGGCATAGAATGTCTGTGTTTCAGACATATATGATACAGTATAAAGAAACCCTGTGCAATTTTAGTATAATTTTGATTGAAAACATTATTCATTAATGTAATTTTCCAAAATATTTCTTCAGTTTCCCGAGCAACTGGACAGCGGAAACGACATTAGATGTTGGACCATTCATAACTCTGCTGTCAAAAGGGGAATTAAACATCCTTGCTGAAAAGGTATGTTTTTAATATACTTTTTAAATTTGTAAAAGATAATGCTAGAATTTTGCTTTGTGAATGTCATGGAATCATTTAGGTTGGAAAAGACCCTTAAGATCATTGAGTCCAACCATTAGTAGTACTGCCAAGTTCACCAAAGTTCACTGCTAAACCATGTCCCTCAGTGCCACATCTACATGTCTTTTAAGTACCTCCGTAGCTGGTGAATTAACCACTTCTCTGGGCAGCCTGTTCCAATGCTTTACAACCCTTTTGGTGAAGAATTTTTTCTGAATGTCTAACCTAAACCTCCCCTGGTGCAACTTGAGGCTTTTACCTCTTGTCCTATCACTTGTTACTTGGGAGAAGAGACTGACACCCACTTCGCTACAACCTCCTGCAAACTATTAGGTACTTGTAGAGAGAAGTAAGGTCATAATGCAGTCTATGTGACCTGAATGCTAAACTAGGTAAATAATTCTCTTGGCAAGGAACTGTGTGTATTGCTTTCACACATTCTCCACTCCATCAAAATTTCTTCTTCAAAGTAGTGGTAGTATAACCAATTATAGAACCATAGAATAGTTTGGGTTGGAAAGGACCTTAAGATCATTTAGTTTCAATCCCCCTGCTGTGGGCAGGGACACCTCACACTAAACCACGTACCCCAAGCCTCCATCCAACCTGACCCTGAACAGTCAGGGGTGGAGCATTCACAACTTCCTTGTGCAACCCATTCCAATGCCTTGCAGTAAAGAACTTCTTCCTTTTATCTAACCTAAACTTCCCCTGTTCACATTTGAACCTATTACCCCTTGTTCTAGTACGACAAAGAGTCCCTCCCCAGAATCCCTGTGGGCCCCCTTCAGATACTGGAAGGCTGCTATGAGGTCTCCACGCAGCCTTCTCTTCTCCAGGCTGAACAGCCCCAATTTTCTCAGCCTGTCTTCATATGGGAGGTGATCCCATGATCATCCTCATGGCCCTCCTCTGGACTTGTTCCAACAGTTCCATGTCCTTTTTATGTTGAGGACACCAGAAGTGCACACAGTACTCCCGGTGAGGTCTCACGAGAGCAGAGTAGAGGGGCAGGATCACCTCCTTCAACCTGCTGGTCATGCTCCTTTTGATGCAGCCCAGGGTATGGTTGGCTTTCTGGGCTGCGAGCACACAGTGCTGGATTATGTTAAGTTTCTCATCAGTCAACACACCCAGGTCCTTCTCCGCAGGGCTACTCTGAATCTCTTCTCCACCCAGCCTGTAGCTGTGCCTGGGATTGCCCCAACCCAGGTGTAGGATCTTGCACTTGACTTAGTTGAACTTCATGAGGTTGGCATTATATTCATGTATACAATAATAATTATATATTGTCATGTAGGAAAAAACCCAGTGCATTTATAGTGACAGAGACTCAAACATTTTTAGTACTTTATACCTTGCAGTGTTGTTTCCTCCCTTCTCCTACCTTCCAACCATGAAAGTTGTGTTTCTTATCCTATTAATGAGATCATACTGATTAAATTAGCATTTACTCATGTGGCCCTTTGCCCTAGGGCCAGTGTAGCATATGTAACAGTGAGCCTCAGCATTGCACTTTGTAGTTTCTTTGCCCTCTTTAGTTCTTCTAATCTTGTAATGTTTATGTATAGGACTAAACTATACTGGAATGAGGAATTAATTCTTCAAAAGTAATATGTGAGCACAGTCAGTAAATATTCCTCAGAAGATAATGTTTGTAACTGAACAAATAGAACAGGACTCTTCCACTGAAAGAAAGTTGTCTAGCACAGTGGAGAAGAGAGGTCAAAAAAGCCTAAAACACGTGAATAGGTTAAAATTATTTCTCTTAATTTAATTGGGTCCCTATCCTCAATTCTTATACTTATCTGACAAATTTAAGGCAAAATAAAGTACTTTCTGTACTACACACACTGAAATGGTGGAACTCATTGTTACAGGAGGATCTGGACACAGACTGCAATAAGACAGTGCTCAGGTGTTGCTGAGAGGGCATACAAGAGGGAGAATCATTCAGAATTTGCTTTGTTTCCTCTTTTTTTTTTTTTCCCTCAGATGTATGCTGTTGACCTTTGGAGTAGCAGCAAATTTACTCTCCTTTTCTAAACATCTGCACATATAGGAAGGAGGTCTGCACAATCTTTCTCTGCAAACTGGTTTGTTTTAAAAGGGAAAAGTCCTACTTATTCTTTCTTTCCTTTTGAAGTTCCCAGATATCATTTTACAAATAGCAAAGACAAGCGGACCAATTTCTTCAGCTGAAGAGCTTCTATCAACTGTATTTGAATCTGTCTCCAATGCCACTGCCAACATCAAATCACCTGTCACCAGACCTGGTCAGTATTTCACATGGTATCAGTCAAAGTTACAGATTTACAATGGTGCCATTTTGGGCTGTGCTGGTGCAGTTCAAACAGACTTTTTTGTTTCACTTTATCATTAAATACATTCTGAGAAGCCAAACAACAAAAAGCAAAGCCTCAAATAATTTAAAGAGGGTCAGACTTACAGCAAAACCAGTTAGTCTTTGTTCTCTTGCCCATGGTTGTCTGATACATTGACCAATTGCTGAAACACTTAATTTCATTACAGGATTGCACAGTTAAGCATCTTCTGGAATTTATCTGACTGCACAAAGGAGAAAGATGAATTATTTGAGTTAGAAGGTTTTGTTTATTTTAACTTTCCTGTGTAATTTAAGTGAAAATCCTTGAATTAAAAACCTATGAAGGTGATAAGTTACTGTTGTGCCAAAAGATTGCACACAGCTAATCTTTTGCCAGACATGGGCATATGTTGACTCGGCTGTTCTTAAATCTACATTGATGGCACCGTGTTTTGTCTGTCCAAATGGACAAAGTTTGCTATAATCTAAAAAGTATTTTAATTGGCAACTGAACTAATCTATTAGTGACATTATCTCTAGTAACAAATGGATCATTTTCTTTGTATAAGGTACATTCTTTGACTATATTCTGTTACTACAATAACTTTATTCTTTCTCTTGAAATTCACCCAGGCAGAATTTTTAAGCTATGCCATCCTATGCCATGGATAACAGCCCTACTAGGGGCCGAGGCTTTGGAAAGCGCTAATGGGAATTTAGACCCCCACAATTTCAAGGAGTTTGTTACTGTTTGCGTTTATGTCTGAAAGTTTTCCCATTGGTTCTCTGCCCAAGAGAATACAGATCCAAACTCTCAGCAAGCCCTTGAGGCACCATGGAAATCCATCTGCTTGTATAATGATAACTGTGTATCTCTGGGGATGAATTTTTGCTCCTGATACTGCTGTATTTGTATACAGAGAGAGACAGAGGGTGTTCTACAGAGTTGTAGTTTTACATAGCCTGGAAAAAAAACATGACCTCTGTTGATCAGAGGAGTCATTACACAGCTAACATGCTCTATAAAGTGCAGAATCTATCTGGTGGAATAGCAGTGTTTGTCCATCTGTATGAATGAAATTCACTCTTCCTTTAACAAGTAAACCATCAGATCACCAGTCTTTAAACATGGCACACAGGACTAGAGGTTCCGCATCAGGCAATTCTGTATGTTTGTGTCTTTACATGTGCTTTATTAGGCTGAGATCACAACACCATGAATCCCAAAGACTTCTTTAAGCATGCTAACTCAGGTACAGCCCAGTTGCAGAGCACTCTCATCTGCATTGCAAGGACCAAACTTGCCAGTGAAGCTAATGATCTTTGTCAAAGGGTAACTTGGCTCCAGGGCTATGAGAACTTGTCATTCACTTTGGGTGCATGAGCTCAGCTGAGGGGGTATCTGGAAGATAAAAATTTGAAGGATTTTTCATGCTAGTCTAAGAAATATTTCCACAGTTCAAGTGTGTTACTGAAGTTCTGTTACCAAACATCAACTCCACACAACTCACACAGTCATTTCAATAAGGAATTAAATTTTATGGCTGATTTGGCTCTTATCTCATATTATGATATGGCTGTAACTCACTAAAACATTGGGTATTGTGCAAATGGCTCTGGAATAACACTGATGCTCTTCATGGTACCAACCTGCTATTTTACATTTCTCGCAGTCCCATTGTAAGCTAATGTTAATAACGATAACAATTAGCAGTGTCAGAGTTCTTACATCTCTGTCTGCATCAAGAAAAAAAGGTAGTACTTAGAGCAAAATGGAAAATAGGAGGTAAAATGTGGAAATCGTGTGCCTGAGGTGCTACTGGAAAGCAGTGGCAATGCTGGAAAAAGAATTCAAGTTATTTACTTCAAGCACTGAGATATTATACTATGTTACATATAGTATACGTTCTTCATCAAACTAAATGCAATTATATAGCAAAAGGAAGAGTGAAGTAGTATCAGACACAGGAAGCAAAGCCAGGAGTCTAGTTAATATTTCCCTCTGTAATTGCACCAGTGTATCTGGTGTGTTACAAATAATAAAATCAATATTTTTTTTTTTTTTTGTAAGAACACAAAATATTAGGTTTACTTGACTTGGGGAAGGGAACTGCATTGTGTCTTGATGGGTAGTATTTACATAATAAAAGCTGACCTTTTGCAGCAGGGGAAAGTGAAACAATGCAGCTTCACAAGAGGGTGGTGTAAAGGGAGAGCAGAATGTCAGCTGGTACAGTGGAAGCTGAACAACATTTTCGTTTGCTCAACAGATTCAGTCTTTTCTGTGTTCTACCCACTACTGCAGCTTCCTTTGATGCAAGTAAATCCCTTCTCTGCCTCCTTTCAAAGTACAAATCTACTTTGTATATCCTCACTTTAATTTGTCTATCTGAGGGAGCTTAGCTCAGGCACAGCATCTGTGAAGTTCTTGGGTTTTACTGGTAACAACCGTATCCGAAGACACGTAGGGATTATTTGGTTTAGGTAATTATTAAATAAGGTTTTCCTAAATTAGTGACAGGACAGAGAGCAGTAAGCCACTACATTAGGATTCTAATTTCTGCTTTCCATCAATATTAGAGGTAGATTATGCCAACAGAGACCAGGATTTGTTAAAACACAGAATGGAAGCTGTCTCATTTGATCATGCATAGCACCAGAACCTGACCATAAATATGATTTTTTAAAATGGAGTTTTTCTGTCCATACAGTTTTGTTGTAAGTGAGCAGCCCTCTCTAGATTCTGACGTTTTAACAACATGCTTGACATAAAGAACAAGCACCATGCTTCTCTGACACATCCAGCTTCTGTCTTCACCTTGTTTAAATGTCAGGCAAGTCTTGCAAGACATACGTCTTTGTCAGGGTGTTTCAGAGTAAAAGGACCTCTCATGTCTGTTATTTTTCCTGTTCAACTGGAATCACATACGTGCTGTTTGAATGTGAGGTTTATTCAGCTGCAACATTTTTCTGTGAACAGTGACATAGCTGTATGGAGACTTCCACCAAGGTCATCCCAAAGATTTGCATTTCATTTTTACTTGAAGCGAGGCTCCCAGAGAACAATGGTTTTACCTCAGAATAAGCTCTTGCTTGGGTTTTGATGCCTTTAGGGAATTAGACTTGAAAGAAACTTGCAAGATACTGGTTGTTCTTATTGCACACATCCAGATTTTAATTTTATTGTGCCATCCTGTATTGTAACTGTTCTGAAATATGTCTGCTCTTGTTTTCTTTTCCAGCATGCACTACCTTTGGAGGACAAAGAATATAACTTAATTTCTTCCAAGTTAGGCAAATTCTAGTTTTATATCTAGGACAATGTAAATATTTAACAGTGTTAATATTTAACAATGTAACTATTTAAAGAAATTATTTTATTGCAAGATAATTAATTTATCGATATCACATCAGCTGCAGTTAATTCACAAACTGTCACCTTCTTGAATCTCTATATATTGCTTTGATTTCCTTTTTACAGTCTCCTTGAAGAAAACTCTTTCTATTTCACTTTTTTTCCAGATTGCCTGGGAACCAGAGTTCCTACTTCAGATGAAATCATTAAATTAGCAGAAGCAAATGTCTTTTGGTCAGTTCAGGAACTGAAATGCATGGACGCAGGGACTTTTGACAAAAATGTGGAACTTCTTGGGACTGTCTCTGGTTTTAACAGTTCTCAGCTTATTGCCTTGAAGGAAAAAGCCAAGCAGGTAACTATCCTGTCTGTGAAGGAAAATTAAATCCATAATTTGATTTGCTGCTATTGAACTATGCAGTTATAAAATAACTGTGCTATGGCAATGTGTCTACTGCTGCAAGAATATCTGTTGTTTATTGGAAAAATAATATGAGATGGTGGTAGAAGAATATTGCCCTTGCTTTAGAGTCAATAAGCAAGTAGTTCTGAGCTATTGGCAGCTGAAAAATGTAAGTGCTTTTAATTTCTTTTCAGTTGTTTGCTTCTCACTTTTCTTTCATAAATGAAAAATCAGCAAGCAGTACTATAGGCTGTTGATTGGTCTGCTGAGAATTAAATTTGGCACATTAAACTGTCTACATCAGTGTTAAATATAGTTTATAGTGGTGCAAAACCAAACTGACTGAGAGATACTGTTATTAGATGAATAAAGCTTGTTCTACCTCCTTATCACAGGCAGGGACAAACCCATCGGTAGGAAATTGTAGGGAGGAAAAAACACACATGCATTTAGTCTGTCTTTACTAGGATATTACTGATGAGTGCAAGTTAAAGAAGCAGAGCAGAAAGAAGACTTCTATATTTGCCAGGCTGTAAATTTATAGAGAGGAACAGGGCTGTAGTCTCAGCTCTCACCACCATTCCTGCAGCACTGCTGGCACCTCTTTCTTTCAGAGTGCAGCAATGCAGCTCCTCTGGAGCTCCTCAGAGAGGTACTTGCCCTGGCTTCATTCTGTACGTGATGCCCATACTGCAGCAGCAGTGCAGGACTGAAACCTCTCCTCATCTGGCACTGCAGCGCAGGATTTGTGCCAGAGTACTCAGGGGAGAGGGGGGTGCATTTCAGCACCCTGCATCTGGTGCAGAGCATCAGCAAGGTGTCTGGGCTCTGAGCAATGCTGCCTTGGCCAGCTATGGGCTGGGAGAGAAGTCAGACCCCATCCCTGTTGGTGTTGTACTTCTCCCTGAGGGTGACCCTTTGCTGCTTTGTGGTTGCTGCACTGCCAAGGAACCCAAACATACTTGTGTTCCAGCAAGGAAAAGCCTTAGGGTGCAGTAAAACAAGTTGTTTTGGTTGCAGAAAACCCAGAGGTGAAGAGGTTACCATCCCCAGCTGATCTTCAGCTTCCTGTCACCAGCATCTGCTGGAAGTTATCTGCTGTTTCCATCTCTGCATGACTAGCTGCTCTGTAATCCTGTTCTGTCAAAATGATCCAACATTTAAAAAGTCATTTTTAGGCTCCATCTGATGATTCTGACAGAATGAGGTTAGGGAGCATCTACAAGTGCAGTTGGTTGTGAGCAGGACAAGTGCAGATGCTTGGAGATCTGAGGCTGTGACCTCTGGAGGAAAGCAGAGCAGGGGACAAGGTGGGCCTGGGCAGCATCTCCTTAAACCACCAGCTGCAGCCAAAACAGGGAAGCTGATCATGACTTTTGGGTAGATAAGACAACAGTGCAGTTTTTAGCAATGAAGCTCCACTTCTAAAACTCCTGTACTGCAACTGCTCAAAGAGAAGTAGCACTAACCAGATTCCAAGGGCAGATGGTGACTCCCTGCAATTCTGTCTCTGCTGCCTTGTTGCAGCAGGGCAACAGCCCACTGCATAAAATGCATTCTTCCCAAGACATCTTCCTTCTATCAGCATGGAGACATGTGAGTTGGAAAAGGGAGGGAAAAAAAATACAATCCTAGAAGAAAATAAAGCCAGTGCTTATCCAAGATAATGGGAACTAAAACATTTTACAGCAGTGCAACATAATCATATACCTAGAGAGCGATACCCGCTGTAGAGAAATTGCCAACAAGTTTAATACACTCATATCCCAGCTATATGCAATTCAAAGATACACAGATCTGCAGTGCACTGCATGAAATTATACTCTGTCTATATGAGTGTTTGAGGGCAGATTGCTGCTAGACAAAAACAGACTTCCTATATATTAGTTGGCAAAATGCAATGGGCTGTTACAGTGAAAGTCAAGCATGAGAAATCAGACAGTACAGAGAAAGAACTTTGTAATTATATGCACATGATGCTGTTATGTTATTAACTAAAGGGCATCTTTGATTAAAGGTTTGATTAAGCCACCTTTAATTTCTCCTAAATCGATTGAATTTCCCTAAAAGAAACTGTGTACTGCTCATTGTTCCAAACTAATACAAAAAGTCTAGTTATCAGATTGTGCCTAATGAAAGTAAGAAGCTTAGCTCACTCATAAGTGGAAGGTCTCCAAGCTCTGTGATAGTAACAGATGTATGGATCTGCAGTCTCTAGGTGAATGAGGACAAAGGAGTGTTTTATTTTCATATGTTGTGTTATTTATATCATTATATCTGAGATTTCATCCAGTGCTGTCAGATAATATTGTTTATGAAGTACTTCAAATTCTGTAGTTTATGACCTAAATCAAGAAATAGACACACGACATTTATAACTGCATGTGTTTCATGTATCTCTTAAGCTAGAGAATAAAGAGCTTTAAAATTGGGCTAATGCTTTCTACTATCTATTTTCTTTGGAAAAGATTGAAATTTCCCAGGCTTAGACTCTTTTTTCTGTTCTTTATGACATCGTAAAACCAGCATAAAAGATCTGGTGGAAACTCAGGCCCAGCAAAGCATCTTCTAAACATGTAATACCTGTCTTGTGCAAGTCACTTCCTCCAGCTAAAAGCCAGTGTCTTTTTTTCTGTAAAGACAATTGGCCGCATCCTAAGAGGTACTGACCACTGATCACCGTGTTGTGTCATTTCCAACTAAATGTAATTGGCATCTCTTCCCTCTGCAAATTCAACTCTTGATGGACCTTCATTGTTCCTTATTCTGACAGACCTTTTCCTGAAATCAAAATTTTCTTAGAGTTGATGTGTGACAGCTTTTGAATCGCTGTAACGATATCACAGATAAGGTTAAAACCACTGGAACTTGTCAGTTTAGATACATTGGTACTGGTTTAGAAGAGTTCCTGCCTATTTCTTTGTTTTTTACAGAGCTTTACAGATTTAACTGTATCAATACTTACAAACACATTTAAATTATTAATTTTTTTTTTATATTGCATGCACACAAGCTAGAAATCAGAACTTTAGTAACTGGCTGTTTGTCTGTATTACCTGATTCTCTACTTCGATTTCTGCTTTTCTGGTCAATGACTGAGCCAGAATAACTGCTCATAAAGGCAATTTAAGGTCACTCCACCAGAGTAATTGCAGCTACTGTGGAAGTCTGGGTTGTCCAGGTGCTGCTTTCATGGTAGTGGTGTAGCAGTGTGGATCTCAGCACAGACTTGCATTTTCATTGGTTTTAGTAGTACTTGCTCCTACAGCAACACTTCCGGGAGTCCCTGTGCTGACTTATCAACAAGCTCAAGCTGTACAAATTACAGCATTTTTAGATAAACTAACCATTATTAGTGTAGAACCTCAAAAACCTTCACAGTACACAAGCTCTGCCTTTGGTATGAAAAGAGGCATACTCCTGGTATTGGGACTTTATAAATCAACGGGTTTGAGAATGGTGTATATGGAGGAAGATACATAATGATCTATTAGACATTAATGAATCTCTTCTAAAGGTTTGGGGATTGCTGCCAGACTGGAAGAGTTATCATATTGTTTCCCTGGGCCGCATTGCTCTAGCACTCACTGAACATGAAATTGAAGAGCTGGATTTGCATTCTATTGACACCATTTCTGTACTTAGTCAGCAAACAGGATGGACTCTTACCCAGGTAAGTATGTTACTGGAGGTACTCCTGGTGAAAAGCCCTGGATTCCCACCCATTGGGAGTGAAGTCCTAGAAACAGATATAGCAATCCACACTACCCCCTGCTGCTTTTCTGCAGCTGTGACCCCAGTGAAAGTGGGCAGGTAGGTCAGCACTGATGTCTGCCTCGCTGCTGGCTTCCCTGGTGAGATGGCACAGAGGACATCAATCGCTTTCAATTGTGATGGTGATGAATGTATTCTTTAGCACTTGCCCACTAAATAGTAGAAAGAGGTCAGCAGCTCATCTCACCCTAGCCCTACAATAGATACTACTGCTAGGAGATACTAACCCTTCCTAAGAGTAATCACTGAAGAGGTAGTGTGGCCCCAGCCCCAGCATCCACTACCATAGAAGCCTAAGTTATTAGCAAATATGCCCCTCACATCTTCCTTTCTTTGAATAATTACTAGTTATGTCAATGGGACTTTCATAAAAAGAGTTAAAAGCTTTTATTGCATATGCAATTGGCAGCATATTTCTGACTTTGGGACCCATACCATCAGGGCTCCTCAGCTGCACAGATGCTGTATGGTGGCAGGCAGCTTTGGCAAAATATCACACATCCATGTAATAGATTCTCATTCTGAAGAGCACCATCAGAAAGCAGCACTTGTGGGGGAGGGGGGGATTTATACAGTATTAATTGGCTTTTGAGGTTTCCTGCTGTCAGTAAGAATAGCTGGTTAAGAGGCTCATCCTACCTAACTTCAGTTGTCTAGACGTTAGGCAGCTAGTTTAAGCTAATCATTTGAGGCTCAGCATTGTGGATTAGGAAATCTTGGAATATGCTTATTCCTTTTGCTGACTTTGGTGGATGCCTTGGTGGCAGGCTTAAGCTAGATACATAGTTTTTAAATGGTTAACTTAGAATGAGCACTGTCCTAAATGACTTAGGCTTGCAGAAGCATTTTAGTACCAATATCCCATTCATATCTGAAAACTATGCCTAAACACAGGTCATCACCTGTAGGTGACTCTTCGATAAGACAACCTGAGGATTAGGAAAAACTAAAAATTTCATACTGAACCCCTTGAGTAATTTGTTTTCTTACAGCAATTTAAATGAATTGGGCAGTTCTGTTGGTAACTCAGTGCCTGTTTCTTCTGGTGAAGTGTTTGCTTGTGACCTGGGTCACAAGCAGAGGTACAAAGTGCTTTCAAATCACTTGCACTTGGGAAGTGGTTGTGTAACAGTGCTTTGTTTAAGAGTCACATACAGATTGTGACAATGCTGCTCCTGAATATGGCAAAGTTACAATTAATTATATCAGGGAGCCTCAGGATTACATACGGTACATGGCTTCTAGTAAGATTTTGAGCTTTAGTAACAAAGCCTTCAATTATATTTACTCTGTTCATGCATAATATTTTACTGCTTTTGTAGGCAAGATCTATTTTGCAAGGTTTTCTAGAAGACTCTGGCCAGACAATCAGTACACTGAAAAGCTTTGATTTAGTTGGATTAGGAGCTATTCTCTGTGCTTTGAACTCCACAGAAATCATGTCCATAAGGCCTGCTGAATTCAGGTAATATATTTAATACTTAATGAAATATTCATTAGTATCTCTGTTGATAACATTTATTGTGCATTTTTTTTCCTTCAAGATTTCCAGAGCCTAAAGGATGCTATTTTACATTTTAAATGCATTTAGAAAGGTAATAACTATTACAGAAGGTGTACACTAGATACTTAAAATATATTCTATTTTAGGTTTCCTCTGCCATTGATATCTCACCATTTAAGTATTGCGTTGAGAAACCCAGGTTTTTGCTCAAAGTGTTAAACGTTCGTATGCAATTTGTGTACATATGTTTTGAATGGAAAATGGGTTTAGAGACTTCTTACAGTAGACTAAGTATATTCCAGGTATATTTATGTAATTGCAGCATGTAACATTAACTTTGTTGCCTTTTACAGTGCTGCTGTTGCAAGAATTGGCCTGTTGTTTTGTAGCACCCCTGTTCTGAGCCAGTTTAAGAAGATGACAGAATCTGTGTTTGGTACCACTACCAGCTGGAACGGATCTGTTTTGCAGGAAATTGGTACTATAGCAGGTAACAGAAATCAGACTCCAGATGGTGATGGTTCTGAAGCATTGTTATGAAGCATAAAGAGACAGGTTCACAGAGCAGGGCCTTTTTCTAGGCTGGAAAAAGGCATTTCTTCTAGAAAGCAGTTACCTGCAGGGATGGACATTCAGCAATTTCATTAACACTTAAGGAAAAGTTGTGTTATCTCAGTCCATAATGTTCTCTCAGTCCTCTCAAACTGACTTTGGGGAGCATAGCCTTGAAGTCATTTGGGTCCTGTAAGCTGGAATGGGTAAATCAAGGAGGGTGAAACCAGTCAGGTTTTCAAACCCACTCACTGTTTGTCAGCCATGCTGCCACAGGAGTGGCTGTGTTGGGTCAGAGCAGTGCTCTAGCTGACCGAGCATCCTGCCTCCAACAGTGGAAAGAATGGGCTGCCTGGGGAAGAGCGAAAGAGCAGCAGGGTTGTCAGCCTGGAGTGGTACTTCTCTAGAGTGTCCTCACAGTCTCTGAGACTTCCTGAGCCAGAGGTCCCACACAATTTTGTTCATGGATTTTTTTTTTTTCCGTGTAATCACTTAACTGCGCACTGAACTCATAAATTTTAGCATCCCTGATGCCTGCAGCAATGATTCCACACTGTAAGTACCTAATGAGTGAAGAAGTAATTCCCATTGCATGCTTACACTCCCTAATCTTGTATCAGAAGAGGCTGTGAACAAGTATTCCTTAATAATGCTGCTTATGATTTTATTGATTTTTATCACTCTCTCGTTTCCAAAAGTAACTCAGATAGAGTACATTCCATACCATAGCGTACATTCCAGTGGTTAAAGTCAGATGATTTATAATGTTGGAATATAATGAAAGAAAGCAAAAAAAAAGAACCAGTATCTCTCTCCATAACACACTGAAGTAAACCATTTATTAGATGTTTTGTATGAATGCTTAAAATTTGTATTTTCCTAAAAATAATAAAAAGAGCGTTAACTGAGTTGTGTTCTTATTGTGGTTTGGTTTTTTAGGTGGTTTGAATGAGGATGAATTAAAAGCTTTTGATAAAAATTTGATGCCATATTTCCAGCCAGTGGCAATAAGACTTATACCTCCTGAAATTTTCCAAGTAAGAGCTTGGTTACTGAAGATGTAACCGAACTTCTATCATTTTTACTCTAGTATAAATAAACTGCAGCACTGATTTATAGTTTGGTTTTGGGTTTCAGCAAGAATTTTTCTACGGTGTGTTAAGTGAGAGGCAGTCAAGGATCTGAAACATTAACTTTCAGCTATATCATCTGTATTTGTGATGCCCATAAAATATGCTAGATAAGCTTTATTTATTCTTCAGAATGCATCCCAAGGAAAAAGCAAAGATCTAGGGTTGGAAAGCAGGGAACGGACTCTCTTTCTTCCAACCCTATATTCAGATATGAGTTTTCTTCTCTGTTTATTAACATTAGCAAGGATGCTATCATAGCTGCTCTCTGCTGACTATGTAAGAGCTTTTCTATTATCCTAAAATTTGCAACGTTCTCCCAGGTTAGCTCTAAAAAACAGATTGTACAGCAGATACGGATAGAAAGGAATTTCACCCAATTACATCAGATCTGAACGTGGACCAGAAATAAGAACATGGATCTTGAGATCTCTGCCCCAGACATCATTTGACCTAGTGACAAGTTTAATATTCTGCCTATGCTGGTCTCTTTCAGATGCTCAGGCAAGCAATGTACTTATGGATAGATGAGCTAAACAGTTAATTAATTGTGTCAGCTTCCATAAAAGAGAAAAAAACCCTTGACCATTATTTTGCACAGTACCACTGACAGTTTAGATGACCCTGAATTGTCCTTTGTGCAACTGTTTCTTTGAAAAACAGGCAAAACTGAAGATCTATAGCATTTTGTGGAATTTCCTTGAAATAATCATGTTTTGTTAGTAAGAATGGTAACAATGCTACAAAATGTGCTTAATGAATAACGGCACCCTCTTGGAAGAAGTTTTCAGTATTTGAAACATTCAAAGCAGAATTTGATTTTACACAAGTTTTGTGTAACTTCATTTTATGGCTGAATACATTATTCAGTTTCTGGTTTATGAAACATTATGGACATTAATTAAGAAGAGGCTCAATTCAGAATTTCTGGACCCACAGGCATCTGCATGTGTTTATTCAGTTTGAAAAAGCACATCATTTGGCAGACAAAAATCGGGAAGGGTTTGCTCTATTGTCTGACCTACTTGGAAGGGGAATTTAGTCTTTCTAAAGTAGAACCTGGATACAGAATTACTGCAGCAAAGTAGGCTTGCTGTGTAGGAGGGCTAAAATTCTTGTGACTGCAGAATGTTAACTAGTATCAAAGCAATCCAGCATACCCAATACATGCAGGCTTTACAAACTGGTTAATTGCTATGTGATATAAGATAATTACTGTAAGATTATGATTGCCATCTTTCATTTTTAAACTCAAGTTTTAATATGACCAAATTTGAAAGATTTTCAATCTAAATGAGAAAATTGAGTAATGGAATTAAAGCACTTTTTTTTTTCATGTCATTGCTTTACTGCTAACTATAATCAAAGGTCAAATATAGGTTCAAGTGATGTTGCCTGGGAGCAGATGTAAGAGAAAATAAATGACAAAAATGGGAGGATACACAGTGTCATCAGTGTTTGAACAGATCAGAAAAGAAACGGCTGGAAAATTAAACTCCAGCAATATATTGAAGAAATGTTCAATATAGTGTTGGCATAGAAAGCTTTTTCAAACTGTCAGATCCCAGCAACAAAGAGAAGAGTGAGAGCCAGATGAATGGTCAGTAAATGAATGCAGAGGGGGGTTTTAAGCACTATTGAGCTTTTTTTTTTTTTATGGCAACACAATGTTGAAAGCTACTTCCTCTTGTTCCAAATGCAAGGCAATGCTGACTTCTGATTCCTTACCTGCTTTATGTAATTGACAGCCTGGCTTTTATTTCTCCTAGGCATTGTCCCCAGAACAAATAGCAAACCTGGGCCCTGAAAGTGCCGCCATGGTTACCAGGTCACAGCGTGAGCATCTGAATACATCACAGCTCCAAAGCCTTCAGCTGGCACTGGATGGAGCCAGGACAAGCACCCCAGAGACACAAAACACTGCAAGCACTACCCAGGAGGTGCAAATCGCAGCTCCAAGTGGTGAGTATAGTCGCTCCCTTCTTCAGAGAGGGGAAGGACACACAGCAGTGGGGTGTTCAGTCCTGCATCATCCACCAGGATCACACCTGTATTTTGAAGGTGGGTTACACTGAGTTTCCTAATCAACTATTTAACTCGCACCTTAAATCTCATGCCTCAAAACGTTTGTTTGACCAAGACAAACGACGTATGTTGTTGGATTTACCCACAACAAGAGATAATGGAGGATGATGGTTAGAAGGCATTAGCAGCTATATGTTGCTAGTAGTGTTACACGATGCTAAGTACTAGTTTATGTAAAAGGCAGTCTGAAACAGTGAGCTTTTTCCTCTCCTCCTTTCCCGTATTTTTGGCTAAATTTGGCTCTACCTCTCTGGACCTTCAGATCACAACCATTACCTGCAGCAGAACCTTGTTTTGCAAAGCTGAAAGGAGGTAGCACTGGGTTGGATTAGTATCTTTATCGACACTGTAGGACCTCTTGAGCAGTTTTTCCTGCTGTTCCCATCCTATTTGGAATTAAAGCTTATTAGCACCTACGTTTTAGTGGTTTAACATGTTTAGTGGTTTTTACTTCTCCATATTGCACTTTATACCAGACAAGTTGTGCTGGCAAGTATGTTAGTGGGTGCTTTACAATGAGTGAGAGTTTGGATTCAGTCAAGCCAACACTGAGAATTCATCACTATCAGACAGCAAATATTGTTGCTTCCAGTGATACCAGTGAGACATAAGCTGTTGAAGAAAAGAGAGGAATGTTGAGGTGCTAAAAGAAGAGTAAGGGGGACTGAATTGCTAAGATGCCCTTGCTGGAAATTAGAGCAGACCTTCCCCAGAAACAGTCTAGGTCCCTTGTGTTTGACCTGTCCCTCTGTAGATATGCCAAAGTAAGGAGTTTTCTGGGTAAAGATCTCCTGAGTTCGTGAGCTTCTTGTTCATTTTTCCTACTTCTAGTGAGTACCACCCCTAGGTAAAGCTGCTCTTCAGAGCTGTGTATGTTAAACTGGGAGTATTCTGAGCAGTGTCATCTTTTGAGCAGCTGAATGTAATTAGGATTCAGATGTTGGAATTTGCTGCACCTCTTTGAGGTCATGTAGGTAAGACTGTACTAGTGACACTAAGCCGTAATGCTTTCTGTTTTTCAGATGCTCCTTGTTTGAGTGGCTTTGGCATCTGGTTGTATGCTGTGATTACACTACATCTGCCTTTCTGAATCCATATTTGTTAAGCTTGAGGTAAGTTATGTTTTCAGTAAGAAGTAGCTTTATAACAGAAACAGGGAACAGCACAGGGAGAAGGACTGTAGGACCTTCTTCCTGCTTTAAGTACAGAGACAACAATTTTGAATATTTTTTCTGTATTACAGAGGTGTCTTGTACCTCTGTTAGACTATCTTTGAATCTAATCAAGGGGAAAGCCCTTTATCTTTACTGTAAGGCAAACATTAACAAAAGTTTACTTAAAATTCCATGTAACACCACTCCATTACTGCATTGTTACTTGGAATATATTGTTGGTTTTAATCTCTATTGTGCCTGTTCCAGTCTAAGATTTTACTCCACAACCGCTTTGATAATCTCCAGTTAAAAGAATGTTGCTATTAACTTTTATTGGATTTTACCATTTTAATAGACTAAAATTTAATGAGAGCCCTGGGCTTAAGGTATAAATTCCATTTAAGCAGACTAAATGCTAAAATGTTCTACTTAGTCTTTAAAACTGCAAATCAAACTATGTCAGATGACTTAATTTTCTTTGCTTTTTGATTTTCAGTGTCCTGGAGCTTACAGAGGAGATGCTAAAGAGTTGCAGCTCAGCACGAATAGTAGAATCAAGAAGCTCTGAGATTCCTGAGTGCAGAGTGGTTAATTTCTTAAAAGCAACACCTTCCTCTGCCATCATGAAGTATTCCCGTTCTCTGTCTTTAGGATTAACAAGTAACACAGTATCCCTCCAAATACTTCAGACAAATTTCAAAACTGAAAATGGCTTATCTGTCTCATGAGACAATGAGTAAAAGGTATGCTTATGTGTTAAGTAGGAGCCTAAACTATCTAGGGGACAGGTAGCAGGTGACTGTTATTTGGAAGCTGGTGTATTGTACCCAGTGCTTTTTATATTGGCTAATTTGGTCACACTATTGTGTCCTCCCATTGGGTTTTCTTCTCATAGTTTGAGCATACTTTCCCCTAGACAGAGGCTATCCTTCTGTGTGACCTAGCAGAAGCCATACTAAAAATTACTGCTGCTGTGATAAAATAACTTCATCTTTGGGCTGATGGTTTAAATCCTGCTCAGATAAGAAGTGATGATGTGTTCGTATAATCACCTGTACGAAATGCAGTTCCTCATGGGTGTATGTATTCAACACAGAGGGCATTGGCAATACTATTTCATGCAACAAAATGCACCATGGAAATATGCTTATGTTTATCATAAGCTCCCTCCACTTCAGATGGGGTTGAAGCATACACCTGGGAATAATAAGGGAAAACTGTTCACTGGGTCTACATACTACTAGGACTGTCAATCTAGCGCTTTCCACAAGTTCTATACTATCTAATTTATCATAATTATAAACCACAAATATTCTCATGTGTTTTATCAACATATGGCTTATGTGTCTAATGTTTCTCATGCAACACCTCAGTATTTTAAACAGTAGATAAAACATTAAAAACCCCCTGCATGTGAACATACTTTCTGATATTGTTCAACTTGATTTAATACCAAGAAAGCATGGTACAGTTCTCCATTTTGCCATTGGAAAAGTCTTTAGATTTTCTAGACTAAGAAGGGCAATGCATAAACTTATTTCGGGCTGTGCTCTAGTAAATGCTTTTCAAATATTTATTTGTATCTCTTTATGGCAAACATTACATCTAGCTCTCAGCACTGAAAGAAGAATTGAAATTTTACTACAGGTGGGAAAGCAGTAGGAGTGGGGCCGAGAGGGAGAGGCAGAGGGAAGAGGTTTACCGCTTCTGCTGCTGCCAGGGAGAGGGTGAACTTAGCTGTTGCTGCTGTTGGGGAGTAACAGCTCCCACCGAAGTCCCATATACTCTAATTCCTGCAGCAGCAGGAGGCAGCCTAATTTTCAGGGCTTTGTTTTTGGCAAAGTAGGCAGTGAGAGCGTGGCCGTTTTTCACACCCTCCTGATCCCTCTCCCTCTTTAGCAACCTGCTGCTCTAGGAACTGCCTGTGCCTATAACTAACCCTGGCAAGTGTGACATGATGTTACAGGTAGCACTATGTGCTCTAGTTATGCATTTTATGAGCAAAGAACTAATATTGCTGCAACTGCCTTGCACCTTTTTATCTAATGCTAACAATAAGATTCCAGCTCTTCCCACTGTGTTTCCTTTACTGCATATAACAGTAGATTGCAGCATTTGTTTTGAAAAAATTTAAAAAAGAGAGTAAAGAGAAAAAAGAGAATAAAGAGAATAAAATGACCACTAAAACAAAAAAATGCTTCAGTGGAACAAATTTGTTATAAAGATTTAGCTGTTTTTTCATATTAAAAAGTTCTGCCTCATTTGGATGTGAAAGTACCAAGAAGTTGTTTGATTTCTAGAAATTACGTACTTGAATTCTGAATTCTTTGTGCACTTCGGTGAAGATGCAGGAGAATATTTTCATTCAAGGATACAGTCGGCATTTCCAGTTGAGCTGTTTAAGTCAGATACATGACTTAGCTATACCAAGCACTTCAAAAATCTGTATGAGCTGAAAATTATCTTCTTCTGTCAATGTACCTGGGAGTGATTCCGTCTGCAATTATGTGAGTCAGAGTTTAGCTTTTAATTGGAGCAGGAGTGAACTCTTTGTTTGCTGCCATCTGTGCTGTAATTTCTTTCAAGCACAAGTGCTTTTAAGTAGCTGAACTCCTCGATTATTTATTTATTTTATTAAATTAATAATTATGTTAATAATTTTGGCATTGCATTTACATTTGGCCAAATACATGTTGTTTCTTACAAGAGTG
Organism: Pezoporus flaviventris; assembly: GCF_033815535.1. Classification (NCBI taxonomy): domain Eukaryota; kingdom Metazoa; phylum Chordata; class Aves; order Psittaciformes; family Psittacidae; genus Pezoporus; species Pezoporus flaviventris. Next base: position 11,483,531 of record NW_026892626.1, read on the forward strand.
CTGTAGGAAGGGTAAACATTTAGCACCCACTTAATGTACTTATTTCATGGTGAGATTACAAATCCTGTTTGGTTTGTAAAATGGTGTGAGCATCTTGGATGGCGAGTATTGTAGAAAAGCAATTACACTTTTGCCAATGTAGCTCTTGTAGAGGTCGCTGATGGAAAAACCCATTCTACAAAAACTGTGATTCATGAGATACCTCCCTCAAAACTGTTGAAACTGAATTTCTGGGAAGAATGGATGGAAAGGAGAGAAAGAGATGGAGAGTGCTAGTGTACATGGTATGTAACCCGTATATGTAATCTGCTGTCTGTTCACTTCCAGTAGCTAAGAGAAAACTGAAACAGAAACTTTACTTTTCACTCTTGTGAAACAAAGCACAGCTAATGCAGACATCCATACCACAGGATACCACTAGTCATACAGATCTGTGCATATGTGTAGTGCATACAAAATGAATGTGATCACTTTTACTGGAATGTATTAATGGGAAAAATGTCTCACAGTCCTTCTTCATACCAAAAAGATTTTGGGGAAGAATATATTACAGAGAACTGTTGTGTAAAGATTTCTTTGATCCTTAAAAAAATGTGGTTCTTTATTGTCAATGTGGGTAACATTTGTCTAAACCAAGCTTGATTTTTCCAATATCTTTTTAGTTCTAACATTTATATTTGAGAATGGCAAACAAAATCAGATTAAGGCATAAATCTGCTGTTCAATATATAGCATGGCAATCGTTTTCTTATCTGGGTATTGTGAGAATTGCAGCTCTCCTCTCCACTTGTGACTACCCTGATGGTTGCTAGGCACTGCCGTACGTACTGCAGGATATACATCTGGCTGTCAATTGTCTGACATAACTCTGGTGTAGTCCAGCTCTTCTGAGTGTGGTAACCATGTGGCAGGTGGCCTTGTCCAACAGTATGTAGGAGGAGGTATTTCATTTAATTAATTTCATTGAATGTAGGATTCTTAAAGGGTTAACAGATGGGAAAGAATATTTTGTTGGCTTATTATTTCAGTGCCTGACACCTTTATATAAAGAATTGTTTCAGAAAGAGAAAGGGGCTACTAGATGTAGATCACCAACAGAGAAAACATCCCTACCACCTGGTACTGAGGAAATGCTGCATCTGTGGTATCTTTAAATCCATGAAGATAAGAAAACAACTACCCATCCACAGTATCTGAAAACTGTCCTTGTTAAAGCTGGCATTACAGCTGTTGTCAGGTTTTGTACAGTATGTGGAATGTTTGACTCCCAGTGATCTCAATCTGTCACATCAGAGCTAACCAACTCCTATCAGTGTCAGGCTCTAAAGATACTGCTTTAAAAAAAAAAAGGCATCCTTCTTCAATTTTAAGAAGCCCCTTATGCCTCTGCATAAACTGCTCAAACATTCCATGGCCAACTGTGTACTGCATTATAGCAGATTTAGCTTATCACTTGACTGCTGCACCTATTTTAGGATCACCACCACCTGATTTATTTTCCCCTAACACAGGTTGCAGCCCTGTCATATAGACTAGGACCTTGTTACAGTCCTATTGTTTGCCCATGTGGAAGCAGAGGTGACACACGCCTGCCAGGGATAGTGGGAGAAATGCACCTGGGGTATTGGGAGAGGTCTGACTAACCCTGATGACTCTCAAAAATAAGTAAGGAATTGAATAGTCAACTGGAATTTGTCACATGAGCAGGTAATCCCATAGCATTGGCTGTAGTGCACTTGCTGGTGTTCTGGCTCATACTGTGTTGTGGTTATAGAAACCGCACACTGCTTCAATTACAGCATGTAAGTTGAGGAGCGATACCTCATTAACCTGTGGTACCTTGTTCCCTTGTGATAGACCATCTTCCTTGGACAGAAGTAGAAAGAAAACTTCAAATAATCTTTTCCTCTCTCCCCCCATCCAAAAAGGCTGATGTTCTCAGCTGGTACACAGCTTCAAGCAATGTGATCTCTTTATCTCAGTGAAAATGTTTTTGAGAAGTGTGGGGGTTTGTTGTTTATTTGCTAGTTAGGTTTTTTTTAAGCAAGATCTGTAGGCATGGGCCTAAGGAGGGCTAAGAACCTTATTTTACTCCCTTATAGTCCTGGTTAGTGAAATATTCTTTCCTGTGTCATATGATGTGGGAAAGCCTTGTGCACTGCTTACTCCACTGCTGCTCAGATGAGGAACCTGACTTCCCTTTCCAGTAAGGCAGGAGGAAAACTGGGTAGAAAAGGCTGGTCTGTGAAGAATGAACACAAACTCCAATGTAAGTTAGATTTCTTTTATCAGTACTCCAGAACATCTCCTGAGAAACAGTATTTTGTGCATTATAGAGCATGCTTTTAGAAGTGTAGATAAGTGACAAGCTTTTCAGAGAACAGACTAAATCTGTGTACCATACAGGTATCCAGAACTTCATATTTTAGTAAAGTATCTGATTCATTATTGGACTTCATTTTCACACCTACCTACTCAGTCCCTAAACACAGAAATTAAGAGACTAACGTGTACACCCCACCTGACCTTGTTTGGGATCAGGACCTGTAGCATTTTTTTACCGTAGGCTATTTTAGCAAAATTCACATCTGGTTATTTAATGGTACCCACAAATAGGTAGTCTAGAAATGTATTACATTTTTCGTTCAGTGAGTAGCAAGCAGCCAATGTCCATCTGTTTCTTCCTGCCGCTTTCTTTTCAGCATCAGTCTGCTTTTCCAATCCAGATTAATAAGAGGCTTTTCTTGCCCTTATGACGCAGGAGAACAAGGCATGTTCAAAGCTTACAATCCAAGTGACTATACGTTGGAATATTAAAAGAAGGAATTATGATTGCTGGATTTCTTGCTTTGCTAGCAACAGTATAACATTTACCATCTAATGTTTTAGCTGGTATTAATTAAAATATTTTAAATTTTTAACAGCATCTCACTTAGTATCTGTGGTCTCATTGGAGAACATGGAGAAAAGAAGAGAGACCAGGAGTAAATTCATAGAGGAGAAATACAAAAATAATGTAAAGTACTGTCAGAAATACAGCAGGATAACACTTTCTGATACTCCTTTCCCTGATAATTTTTAACTGTTGTATAGACAAGAACTATATTGATTTAGCAAAGAATAGCCATGGCTATAGTTAAAATCATGTGCTGGTTTGATCTGCAAGCTAAAGCTGCCCTAGGTCATCTGTAGCTGGGACCTGCCACGTTTCAGTATGTAATCAGATGTCAGAAAACAACTTAGATCACAAGTTTGAATAAATCCTGCATGAACTGAGAGAGGAGGTGAGAGAGAAAGGATGTCAGCTCTCTGCCTTTAATGTATCTATTAAAACAGAGTCCAGATATGCATCTGTCAGTGTTTTTGTTAGCTACTTTTATTTCAGCATTCATCCTTTTAGAAGTGTTTACATCTAACATATTAAATGTACATATTTCAGTCAAGCCTGTGTCAAACAGCTACTCTGGCTAGTTCAGCCAGTACTCTTAAGACATAAACTGCGGTTTCAGACCTTTCTGTTTCACTTGGATATAGCAATGGAAGTGCCACAGTAGTGCAGTTACAGAGGTTGTACTACATATTTGCACTTCCTCCCCACTGTTGCAGTCTGTACCACGGACCTGGGGAGTTCTGTCAAACACTATCATCTTCAGTACAAATTCTCCAAGCACTGAATTTGGATTCCTAACGTGCATCCTCAAATAGGCAGCTTTACTGGTAACTACATCACACATTAGCTGATGGTGAAAGTTATTTAGTATCTGTTTAAAGTAAGTAGTAATTAGAGTGCAAATTTATTAAACTTTCTGAATATGACATGTAGCATCTTAAGGCATTGTAAGTGTAAGATAAGAGATACTATGTGTCGGAGCAATCCCAGGCACAGCTACCGGTTCAGCAGAGAAGAGATTCAAAGCAGCCCTGCAGAGAAGGACTTGGGGGTGTTGGTTGATGAGAAAATGAACATGAGCTGGCAGTGTGCGCTTGCAGCCCAGAAAGCCAACAGTATTCTGGGCTGCATCAAAAGGAGCGTGACCAGCAGGTTGAAGGAGGTGATCCTGCCCCTTTACTCTGCTCTTGTGAGACCTCACGTGGAGTATTGTGTGCAGTTCTGGTGTCCTCAACATAAAAAGGACATGGAACTGTTGGAATAAGTCCAGAGAAGGGCCAGGAGGATGATCAGGGGACTGGAGCACCTCCCCTATGAAGACAGGCTGAGGAAGTTGGGGCTGTTCAGCCTGGAGAAGAGAAGGCTGCATGGAAACCTCATAGCAGCCTTCCAGTATCTGAAAGGGGCCTATAGGGATGCTGGAGAGGGACTGTTCATTAGAGACTGTAGTGACAGGACAAGGGGTAATGGGTTAAAACTTAAACAGGGGAAGTTTAGGTTGGACATAAGAAGGAAATTCTTTCCTGTTAGGGTGGTGAGGCACTGGAATAGGTTGCCCAGGGAGGTTGTGAATGCTCCATCCCTGGCAGCGTTCAAGGCCAGGTTGGACGAGGCCTTGGGTGATATGATTTAGCATGAGGTGTCCCTGCCCATAGCAGGGGGGTTGGAACTAGATGATCTTAAGGTCCTTTCCAACCCTAACAATTCTATGATTCTAAGGAGTTGTATTGCTGTACTTACACATACAGTTTACAAACACAGTGATTTAAGAGGACAGGCTTTGATTCCTAATCTCTGAAAATAAGTAAGTTTGCTTTTGTCATACTGTGACAAAAGTTTATTTTATTAAAAAAAGATAAACTCAAGCAGAGGGTACTAATCACTTCTCTTTTCTTTCAGGGAGCCCTTTAAAAATGTCAGTGTTTATGCTACATTTTAGACAAGAAAATGACAGATTGCAGTTAGGATCCTTTTCATAAATCTTCAAACAATACATAACTTTCTGCTGTGGGAAATTCTGTGTACATGGTTCTGTACTCATTGTTCTCTAACAGTAAATTCCTTATGCTATTTCCTCAAACAGGGCATGAAATAGCGTAAACCAAGACATTTTTAAGAAATAACTTACCCTTTCTGAAATGCTATAAAAAAGCAAAGCACCACTGTTCAGCTGGGATCACCTCTTACCTGTTTTCCACAGTCACTGGAAATCCTGTTCCTGTAGGGCTATTCCCAGCTTGCTTTGTTGCTGGTTTGATTGTTTGTTTTGGGTTTGTTGTTTTTTTTTTTTTTCCCCAAGAGAACACTGGGAGTTACTGGAATGCTGCTCAAGAGCAGATACCTCTTTGAGCTGCATGCTGGACAATGATGAGAATAATGGCTATGTTATCCCATGGAAGATGTGCATACTCTCGTGGGCTGCTAACCATGAATCAAGTCAATAGCTCGTTGTCACCAAACATGACAACTGTTAAATACCAGCTGGGTTATGCAGCCCTTTCTCCCCATTCACTGACAGGTCCCTGTCACAGCCAGGAGCTGCCACTGGAGCAGGAGCTGCTCCCGACCAGGGATGCACTCTGCTCACTGCCAGTTAACAAAGCATTCATTCACCTAAACGGACTTCTAAGGAGTTGGAGGTAAAAAAGAGGCCGAGGCCCACTCCCTGCTCCATGCAGGACTCATGAGATGACATACGATACTGGAACGGGTCCAGAAAAGAGCAGCGAAGCTGGTAGAGGATGTGGAGCACAAATCTGATGTGGAACGACTGAGGGAGCTGGTGTTTAGTCTCAAGAAGGCTCAGGGACAATCTTACAGCTCTCTACAGCTACCTGAAAGGAGGTTGTAGTGAGGTGGGGTCATTGTTACTCTTCTCCCAAGTAACAGGATAAGAAGAAACAGCCTCAACGTTGCACCAGGGCAGGTTAAGACTGGATATTAGGAACAATTTCTTCACCAAAAGGATGATTAGGCATTGGAACAGGCTGCCCAGGGCAGTGGTGGAATCACTGTCTCTGGAAGAGTTCACAAATCGTGTAGATAAGGCGCTTAGTGACACGGTTTAGGAGTAGACTTGGCAGTGCTGGGGAACAGTTGGACGTGATGATCCTAACCGTCTTTGCCAACCTAGCTGATTCTATGACCTGCAGCAAGGACTCGAGACCGACAGGGAGACAGGCCGCGCAGACGCCGGGCCGGGCCGCTACCTCGCAGCCCCGGGAACGGGTCTGCGGGAAGTCAGCGGCACCCTGCGTGTCCGTTCCCCAGTCGGGCGGGACGGCGCCGGCCCCTAGCCCTACCACTCCGCACCGCGCTGGGGAACGACCCCGCCCCTCCGCCGCCGGGGCCGCCCCTCCCGTTTCCCAGGGTGCACCGGGCGCGGCGGCTGTCTGGCCACGTCCCCGGGCCACGTCGCTCGGTGCCCGCTGAGCACGCCATCTTCGCTCCCCGGCTCCGGGCTGCGCTGCCGCCTCTGCCGCCGCCGCCATGAACATCTTCCGCCTCACCGGGGATCTGTCCCACCTGGCGGCCATCATCATCCTGCTGCTCAAGATATGGAAGAGCCGCTCCTGCGCGGGTGCGTGCGGCAGGCCGCGGGGCGGGCCGGGCCGGGCCGGGCCGGGCAGCGCAGCTCCGGGCCGCGGTGCCTGAAGGGAGCCTCGCTGGGGGCTGGGTGCGATCGCCGGCGCCTCGCCGAGGCGGAGGGGGGGGCCTATATGCTTCGATCGCCTCTGCCGCCCTTTAGGGACGGCTCTGGAGGGGCTGGGGGGCGGTGAGGGGCCGAGTCCCGCCTGTCCTACTTGCCTAGCAAGTAGCTGTGGTAAAACGGGGGGGGGGGGGTAGCGTTTCCTTCCTGACGGCTCCCAGGGCAGGTGATAAAAGGAATGATCGCAGGGCGGAGGGGGCTTCAGCCCTCGTCCTGACCGAGCTCCCTCCTAACCCGGCCCCCTTTCGAACCACGGGTGAGGAAAACGGGTGAGGCCGCCGGGGGGGAGAGAGGGAGAGCCGCATTCTCCCCTCCGGCGTTGGGGTGCACTGGTGGGGCTGCGCTGCCGTTATAGGTTTAGCGGTTGCTGTTATTTGTACTTTAAACCCTGGGCACCGCCATCTCGGTTGTGCCCGGGAGGGTCGCTTCTTCCTTATGTAACTGCCCGGCAGCGAGCGAATGAATGGGGAGGCAGGTTGGGGGGGGAGGGAAGAGGAATGCATCCCCCGCGGGGCGGGCAGCCCGCCTGCCTCCCCTCCCCGCGCCGGCAGCTATAGCGAAGGGAGACGGAGCTTATTTTCTTGCTTTTCCTGACAGTGCACAGCCTTCCGTCTGCCTGCTTGCTCGGCAGCTTTAAGCGCCGCTCCGGTGTGTGAAGGCTGGTTTTGGTGCAGCGTTGGGAGTAGCTGACTTGCAGTTTGCAGATCCTGAAGTTTTCCTCGTCCTCTCCCCTTTCCTCCGTGCACTGGTTTGCGTTCGCTGCTGACTAACGCGCCCTCTTCTTCCCTTTTGTTTCCAGCTCTCGCTGCGGTGAGAGTTAAACTGGGATTCATGCGGTTGTTTAAGGCTTCTAGGGTGTTTTCTGGCTCGTATCACCGGCTGCAGCGGGAGGCTTTAGGAGAGAGGCTCCAAGCTGGAGGGAGCAGGCTCTCAGTCGAGATCCCGGCCTGGTCTGACGTGGCAGCAGCGGCAGAGGTGTGGCGGGGAGGGAGCTGGGTCCCCGCCGCCCTCCGGGCTGGTTGTTGGGGGTGAGCTCCCCTCCCGCGGCTCCTCCGCCAGCCCGCCCAGGTGAGGAACGCGTGTTCATGTCCCTGGGTTCTGTACCTGCTTGCTCCAGGTCCGTGTGATGTGGTTTTCGCTTCTAGTGTATGTACGGTGCGGTGGTTGGAGGGAATTGCAGGCAGTTCTGACTGCAGCATAGGTGGTTTCAATCAGAAAACTCTGAGTTGTATTTAAAAATGGATATTTCGGTGCTCTGTGTGATAAGCGGATCAGGTCACCGACCCTGAAAATGCCGTTTTTGCAGTGGACTGGGATGTGACTGTGAGCTTGGCTTTGAAGAAATGAGCTTCTCCTTCGTTAGTAAGAGTGATTATTCTTGAAATCGGTTTGCCATGTATTGATGTGAAATGCTGTTCAAATACCGAGTTAACGCTGCTGAACAGATGTATCTGTAAAGTCTTAAAAGCGTGAAGAATTAGTATAAGCTGCAACCTGAGAGAACTGAGAATGGGGAAGTGAAAGAGATTTACACTACAGGTAAGAGGAAGTACAGGTGCTGTATATTTTCATGTCGGGTCACTTTCTGTTAATCACTTGATAGTGCAAAAGAAAAAAATAGTAAATGAATAGCTTTGGCTTTAAATACAAAGTAAAAATTTTTGTTAACGTTGCAAAAGAGCTCCAGCTTTGCAGTGGTAGTGCAGAACTGTTGTTTCTGAGGTTATGGAGTGCGAGAGCTCCTTCTTAATGAACTTTGCAGGCTCAAGTTCTGGTGGAGCTTCTGCCTAGCTCTGGCAGGAGTGGACCTGGCCTTCCTCAACTTCTGTGGAACTTTGCCCTCCACTTTACTTGAGATATATAGTCAAAATTACAATCAACAGAGTTAGTGATCTAAAAACTAAGTATCTCTTGCTGCCTAAAGAATGGAAATGAGAAATTCTAGTAAAAGGCTGAATTTCAAATAGGGTTTTAGCTAAGAGATTCTTAAGTGGCCATGAGATTAAGTGACCTTTGGACAGGGGCTTATTTACACAGTATCATACAGTGTAACATAGTCCCATCTTTCTGTTTTAAAAGTGATCTGGTGTTTTCCTTAAGTCAGCTGTGATTGAGGGTCTCTATTACTAGGGATTTATTAATAAGAAAGTAGATTCAGACCAGTCATTTTCTTCAGACTGCTTTCTCCAACACATAAAAGTAAATGGGCCTCTATTATATAGCAGCCTGAACTCCTCCCTTTGCCAAATTAGCCAGAACCCATCAATACAAACGTGTGTGCATGGGCTCTTTCAGTAGAAAACATCTCATTCATTTGTTTTCCTAAAAAAAAAAAAAGAGATGGGTGTGTTTGTCTGGGACTGTTTTTTTGGTGTCTGCTGGAGTCTTTAATAGTAAATCCAGATCCATGTTATTCTTATGAGGCCTAACAAGTTTGTCTAGAAGAGCACCTCAAAGGAGAATGGGATTTTATTTTTAGGGCTCCGTCCTGTTCCTTGTAGTGGTTTTTGTCAGTTGTGGTTTCTACCAATAAAAATTTCGTAACTATATATTTGCATAAAATACTTTTTTATGCAACCATAAACCCTAGTTACCAGTTAATGTTGAGCAGCTGCTAAATGCCTCCTATTGGAGGGGTTTCTGTGATCCCTTTACATTGCATGGATATTGGAACAGTTTATAAATGAAATAAACTTATACCTCATGGTTTCTGGGGGCTAAGGAAACATGGACAAACCAGCTGCTACTTTAACTGTGCACTTCTGAAGCAGTGGAAGCTTAGAGCATAAATAAAGGCTTCCAACTGATTGCTAAACTGCAGGCTGTGATCCGTGAAGAGCTGGCAAACCACATGGTGCTGACTCCTCTCTTCTGGTTGCATCTGTGTCTGAGGCCTTTGTTCCAAGAGGAGCTCAGAGGCCTGTAAAAGCAGCTGGAAATGAGAGGGAGACAGCCTGTGTACCTCTGCTGCAACCTGCTGTTTTCTGAAGACACCAGCCCTCATTTTCTTTCCTAAGAAGCAACTCCTCTAAGCGAGGAAAATAGGTGAGGCCAGAAAAATCTGCAATATGAAGCAATCTGTGTTTTCAGTGTTTGACAAACTTAACTATTTTTTTCACTAATTTAGTCAATATGTTAAAAAGAGAACAAGGGGAAAGCAAATCAAGTCGTGATTTCAGAGCTGGCAGGGAAACAATTTTTTGCATGACTGCTTATTTCTGTTTCCAGATTTAGAATTTGGAAAAATGTTTGCCACTCCAAATAACAGCTCAGAAGTAATTACTAGGAGCCGTGGAGAATGTAGCAGGTAACTCCATTATTGACTTCATGTCCTAATTAGGAAATTCATGAGACTTGAAGAATCTTGTGTTTTCACACATCGTCATGTTCAGACTGTATTTTCTGATTTATTCCAAGTCAAATTAGGTTGTTTGCAGTGTGAATTACTGCCTGAAAATTGATTTGCTTTTCTCAGTGTCAGTTGTCAAATGTTAAAGCAGTTGTTAAAGGTGACCTGCAAGTTGCAAGGCTGTCAAATTAGGTGCTGAATACTCAAACAGTAGCATATATAGTAAATATGTAATGCTTTTGCTTAGTAGTGTAGCTGTCTCATAGTTTTGTTTGTGATATGCCAAAGATCATAGGCTATGTTGAAGACTTTATGTAGTACCTTGAATAGGCTGCTGCCAATTTGTCTGTATTTTCTCAAAAAATGCTGCTATAGATAGGTTTGGAATCTTCTGTCTCTTTGAAGGAAAATTTTGCCTTTCTAATTGATAAATTTGTGTTTAGAAAACAACAAAAAAAAATGAAGTTTGGGTTTTTTTTTTAATTGAAATTGCAGGATTCTCGATTTTAGTATTTTATTGGAACCAAAGAAGTTGTGGTTCTGTGGCTGATGCGGACTTCATATTGAACAAAGCTACTTTTTTTTTTAATTATTATTCAAAAAGTCTGTGGAGTTTCCATGACAAAGTATGGACTGACTTTCCTTAGGAAAACTTTTGTTTCTGTATTTTATGGTTGTGATATGCACACTGAATATGTGATATGCACATACTGTGATATGCATTTCATAGTTGGTAAGTAGCGTGCACAGTACTGGCTGTGAGCCAGCCTGACTGATTGCCTCTGCTGCTGCCTGTTGCTCTTTCCCTAACTCACAATAGCAAGATGAAGTTGATGAGAAAGTAGCACAATTTCAGCTCTGCTGTCCTCCCTGGCTGGGGAAACCAGCTGAGCTTTTGAATTCAAGTTTCAGGCTGTTGCTTTTAGCCAAGCCAAGGTGCTGAAGTTGAAGGAGTTTTTTCGATGTGTGGGAACTGAGAGGTTTGGCTTTTCAACATGTAAGCTTGAGAAGAAGAAATAAAAATGTGTTTAGCTCAAGGACTATGTTTGTGGGAGTAAAAGGAAAGGGAGAAGGATGAGAATAACAGCAGTGTGGTCTCTGTGTAATGCAGTTGCCAGCCATCAGCCAAAGTCAGCGCTGTGGCACGTATGCTAATGTAATGCTTAAAGTTCCATAAATTTCATAAAGCAGAGTGTTTACTTGTTCCCTCCCCCTGTTTTTTGCTAGTGGTATAGATGTTACTTTCTCCCAGTTTGCCTGTCTCTCCGTAGGTCTTTGGTTTAAACTTTGAACCTCTCCTAGTCTAGCCCTCTTAACTTGAAAATTAGTTGAAACTTGGCTTGAGGATGTGTTTCAGGAACTTTTGAAAGTTCAGTGAAAATACTGAAAACTGTAATAAAATCCACAACTTTTGGATTGGTGGGGAGGCAATGCTGGCAGTGGCTTAGAGGAATTTGTCAGGTATCCTGTGTGTATTTATTTACATGAGAGTACATCCAGGTCCAAATTTATAGCCATAATCAATAATTAATGTATCTTATATTTTTTCTGTTACTTACTAAAATAGCATGCTAAAGTATATAACATATATTTTAACGATATAATTTTTATTTAGAATATATGTAATTTAACATATATTTTAACCATATGCTGATGTGTGATGCTGTACTGTAATCTGTCAGGCAGATTTCTTTGTCCTGTAGGTTTTGGCCTTAGGACAGCGTTTGTTCCTTGCTGAGAGGTTTTATTGGCGTGAGAGCGGGGCACTGTCAGGAGCTGCAAGCACAGCTGGGATGCAGTGGAGAGTGCTGCTTCAGCTGTCTTTGCTGGTAGTTCTGGTTCTAGAAATGTCTTTGGGTTTTAATTTTTATTTTTTTTTTTAAACGTTGGAAAGTGGTTTGTTTGTGGGTGTTTTGTTGGTTTTATTTAGTACTTCTGTTTGACAATTTTAGTCTATAACTAGAGGTTCTGAGGCATTTGCTGTTTCTTGTACTTCAGCTGCTTGAGGGCAGTTGCGTGGTTCTGGAGGTAGTACATTAGGCTCACCGTGTAGACAGTTCACATACGAAAATTGCAAAAAACCCCTCTTTTTAATTGTTTTTGCTTCAGCCATTCCTGTACTTTATGTATAAACATGAAGACCCTTCCTCTGGGCAGCTTATTCAGTGTTTCTTAAGCTGGGGTGAAAAAGGAGTTCAATAACCATGGCAGAGAGCCTTTTTGCTAGTTGTTTTTGGCACTGTTAATAAAAGCCAATCTCAGAAATACCTGTGTAAAGGGACAAGGATTTTCAGCCTTGCATCATAACCCTCTCTCACAGAATATTTTCCCCTCTTGTTTTTTGAACAATATCTGCATGCCTAGCTGAACAGATTCAAATACTTTCACCCTGGATGATTGAAACCAAGAATAATTGGGGTAACAAGATAGAGGCACAGGCTAGGTTTTTTGTCCCCCTGCTGTGAGGCACCACCACAGCAGTGTTATGGATCGATGCTTTGCCTGGGTTTTCAGCTGCTTTTAGTAGTGACTGATTGTGCAAAGCTTTTATGCTTCTAACTGCTGTAATGGTTGAAGTTAAGTACAAACAGATGTTTTGACTTGTGGGCCTTTGCTTAAAATCAAAAGTTGCTTTGGAGATGCAATGTAGGTGTCTGTCATTTTAGCTCACTACTCATTTTTTATTTTGTAATAGTACATAGTAACATCTGGGTTTGATAGTATTTTTTACCCCACTGTGTGGTCAGCTAAGTTCCTGAATTGAATTGCCTTATGTATTAAAATAGATTTATTTCTTTAAAATCAAGTAATTGGCACTAGCATACTTTCTGATTATCACTGCATCTGTAGTATGTGTTGCTCTTGTATATTTCCAGCTATTCAGCATCTAGGGAATGTACTGAGGCGTGTGACAGTACTCTGAGAATTGCAAGCTAATGCAGCCTTGATGCATAGTGCCCAGTGATAATGCAGAACAGGTAGTGTAATCTCCAGAAATATTACCTGCAAGCTATCTGCTGTAAATTCTAAAGCTTGTGTAGTGCTAGCACCTCTTTCAGTACAAGGTAACTTACATTCACACTACCAAGAGATAAGAACTTAACAGTTCCATTTCTACAGCTTGGAAGCCTGGATTTTATCCTAATTTTGTAATCAACGTGCTTAGAAATAAAGGATGTAGCCTTTCTCATCCTGGGCATCAACTGTTTTGAAGCACATCATCACTCTTTGAATAATTAATTATTTCCTTTATCACTTTAGGTATTTCTGGGAAAAGCCAGCTTCTGTTTGCACTGGTCTTCACTACCCGTTATCTGGACCTCTTCACTTCATTCATTTCATTGTATAACACATCTATGAAGGTAGAGTATACTGAAGAGTTAGAAAAGCTAGTAATGTTGCATGCAAACTGCATAATTTCACAAATAACAGACTTTTTAAATGGCCCACTGCATAGTTATTACAGAGTAAGTTCTAGATGGGCTTGGGATAAAGAGCGTGGAAGACAGAGTAAAACCTCTACTTTTAAAATTGCATGTAGTGTAGAGAAAAAGACTGTTTGTATAGGGACTGTGACATTTTGAACAAATGCCATTTCTGCTATTGAACATAAAAACTTTTGGAAGAAGGGTTCAAATAAATTTTATTTCTCAATTGAGATGTTAGAGATTAAGTAAATCTCTTTTTATCCACTACAAGGTGAATTGGTATTGCAGGTGCATTGCCAAAATTGCAGCTAGTGTCTGGTCAGAGGCTGATCAAAAGTTGTCAGGAGCACACTTTTAGGAATTTAGCTTCCATCAGATTATACCCTGTTCACTTGCCCACTGAATGTTAGCGAGCCCACAGCTGGTTTTATTTATTCCTGCAATTTCTGATGCTGAGTACAAGAAAGTAAAGCCATTGACTGGGAGGGTGTAGTGTGTTTGTGGCACCAGTACAGACTGGTGTGTTTGCGGCACCAGAGCAGACACCTCTTTAATCTGGTTCCCTTACTCTTGTATTTTCCTGATGTTCCTCCAGTTTAGTTCAGAGCATAGCATACTTTGCAAAGAGCAAAGACAAGATACTCAATAATGCAAAATGTACTGAAGAATTAGGGGAATAATGCTGTGTAGTAAACTTTTAGGTCTTAAGCATGCTGTTGTCTTCTAACAAGTTAAACAGGTATGCTTAAGTTTTAATATTAACAGTTTAGACGAAGAACTGTGGATTAATTATCTTAAAACACAAACATATTTCCCCAATAATCTGAGAATATTGAAAACGTGTTGGATGCACCAAAGGAACAGCCTGGAGTTTTTGCAGTTTATTTACTGGTTGTGATTCAGGGTCATGACCATGTCTTTTTTTCTGCAGCCCTCCTATCCAGAAAAGGAATGAATATGGGAATTTATACTTGTGGTACTTGACTTCATGCTAAACTGAGTCTTTCCAGTAATGAAAGAGTGGTCCTCTGTTCAAATCCAGCATTAACTGGCAAAATGGAAGCCTCTATTACAGTTTCAAAGATCTCTGTTTAGAGAGACTGTTAGTTTTTAGCCCATTATTGTAGTGCCAAAACAAAGCTGCTCGAGTGTCCCAATGCAGCTTCTTGTTCTATTCACATATATTTAGGAATATATAACATTACACAGTTGTAGAAAATAGAAACTACTACACAAATAGGTTTACCCAGAGAACATCTAGATGTACTTTCTCATTTGAGGAAAATGCTGTAATTTGCAGCAAGAAAATTTGTTAGTTTCTGTAGGATTTTATTCAGGTTTTTTTTGAGAAATATTGAACTACAGGTGCCAACTTGCTGTATTTGTCTGGCTGTGATGTGTTCCAGGAACATACACAGAAATAACCTGGTTAGCCTTGACCTTTTTAATGGCCTGCAGACTAAGTTCTGTGATTTATAGTGGTCTGCATGTTACAGTTTCTTTTTCAAGGTATCTGTATCTGAATGGATACATTTTTGCTGGTGCACTCTGCACTCCTTTTCCTACCATTCTTTTGTTATGGTATCTTTACAAATGAGAACTTTTTGAGAGTCCCAAACCACGCTATAATTCTTGTGAAGAGCTCTCTTCAGTAAAAAGTTGGGGTTCATTCAAGCTTTATTAGTGTTGTTTCTGCCCCTATCAATTATGATTAGTTTACATCTATAGTAGGGGTTCCCTGTATCTGATTTCCTGTTCTATGGTCCTTTATCTCCAGTCAGCCAGGGTGCTAGCATAGTCGAGTCATTGGATTCTGAGTTTCTTAATGTAGCATTCCATATCTGTGAGCAGTGCTTTAAGAGATCAGTAGCATCTACAAACTGAGGGGGTTTTATTCTTTTATTTTTCACTTGTAAAGAACCTATATTTAATGTGATGAATGGTTTGGAGTATTTGATCTTTGTGATGAAACAGAGGCAGGAACTAAACTGTTTGTCTCGTCTACTGTACTGTATTGTCTCCAGGACAATCTGAGCTCTGTCCTGATGATGACAGCTTGACCTTCGGAAAGCCATGTATTTTCTCTGATCGCATTTTCTCATCTGTAAAATAAGGCTATTTGCCTGTTCTGTGGAGAATAACTATGAAGTCTGCTATACCATAACAGTTAAAAATAACATCAGACAACAGCTGAAACGGAAACTGAATTCTGGTTTGATGCTTCTAGCAGTCTGTGTTGCAGGTTTTGTGGCCTGCTGTTTGGTGGAGAACAGTGTCCACTTTCCCCTCTTCAGATTTTAGAGGTGTTTAAAGGTCTAGATCAAATCAGCTAATTTGTGATATATTAAATGCCAGAATCTAAATGTGGCTTGCTGAATGGGTTTTTAATTGCCACACAGGAGCCACACCACTCCCCAGCTTTTTGAATGGGGGTCACAAGACCCCTTTTATCATTATTGCATGTATGCACATGCATATTTTTAACATAAAGGTTTGCGCAGTACTTCCCCTGCAGTAGTAGGAGGGGTATTCCTTCTCCAGTCAGTTCCTTAGTTCTGTCTACTCAGGAAAGGGTCTTTAAAGAAGCTTTGGACAGTCACTTCAGCCAGAGGCAGGCTGATGATTTTAAAGCAACAACATCAGTAGAACCCAGAATCATTGGTTTTGAATTATTACTCTGCTGAGAAAAGTTAAATACCACCACATAGCCTGGAACTGCAAAAGCATGTAAACAAGCAGTACAACAAAACAAAGAAGAAAGACAGTGTTTAGTCCTCTTAGTGCCTGGGAATATCTTTATTTGATCTAATCCTAGAACCTCCGTGGATTGTTTTGTTTTTTCTTTCCTTGCTCTTTAGCTTATCTACATTGCTTGCTCTTATGCCACTGTGTATCTGATCTACATGAAATTTAAGGCCACCTATGATGGAAACCATGACACATTCAGAGTGGAGTTTCTGATAGTTCCTGTTGGTGGACTCTCATTTCTTGTCAATCATGACTTCTCTCCTCTGGAGGTAAGTTGATTGTGGGTGGGAGGTTATAGAGTTTTCTCTGAAGAATTTAGAACATTAACATTTTTAGGCTGATTGAGGAATGCTTAAAAGATGCCTACATGAAGTAGGTTCAGGCTACTCCTGTTACCTTCATGCATCTTTACAGCATGGGTTTTTGTGAGGATTTAAGGCACTTCAGGTAACTTAGCATTATTACCTACATTGACCATTTCATTAAGCAGAAAACTTTTTCCTAGTGCACTGATGGTTATATTAATACAAAAGTATCCTTCTTTTGTTATTTGGTAAAGAAACGCCCAAGGCTGCAGTTTATGGATAGTTTATGCCATCTGGTGAAAACAAAAGGAATTATTGCACTTAAATTTTGTAGAATTGAAATAGTCTGGAGTATTAGAATTGTGTGTATTTGAAATGCAATTATGTGTTTTCCTGTCAGAAAAATTACATTAAAAATGTAGTTCTAGAGTTCAACTAGGTAATTTTCTCCACAGAATAGAGAATAACTTCAGATGCTTATTCAGTGGACTGAGCTGCATTTTTATATATATTAGATTTAAATTATTTTACTGGGAAGTAAAGGCATTTTAGTTGCAACACTTGGAGGCATTATTTTAAATTTTGTTCTCTATTAATTTGTTCTTTAAACCAATAGATTAAAAAAGTTAGAAGATGGCGGGGGGTGGGGGTGGAACTTCATTATCTTCCCTGTGGCATTTCACAGCACCAGCTCTGCAAGCTGTATTTGATGGTACTGTGAATCCTGAACTGATGGATGCACATAAGTTTCTTCCTGAGTAAATCTGCACCTGCCAGCGTGCTAGACAGCTGGTTTGGAGAGTGTTGCCTGCCAAGACAGTTGTTCCCTAGTACCGTCCCAAGGTTGATTATGAAGCTTTCACTTAGTTTTTCCTGTACCAGGAAGGATAGTTTGCAAAAATTTGTTTGTAATACTGTTAGAGGGTGAAGAGTCAAGCCAAGTCAAATACCTTCTGTGCTGTTATCAGTGAGACAGTTGAATATACCTGTGGCTTGGTTTTGTTTTCAGATACTGTGGACCTTCTCCATCTATCTTGAATCGGTTGCTATTCTCCCTCAACTTTTTATGATCAGCAAAACTGGGGAAGCAGAGACCATCACTACTCACTATCTTTTCTTCTTGGGCCTGTACCGTGCCTTGTACTTAGTCAACTGGATTTGGCGCTACTATTTTGAGGGATTTTTTGACCTCATAGCTGTTGTTGCTGGTGTGGTCCAGACCGTTCTTTACTGTGACTTCTTCTATTTGTATGTTACAAAAGGTAAGTAGTGCAATAACTTCTAGCTTCAGGTTGTGGAATGTAGCAGTTAACATGTTTGTAGAGATCTGATGTATCAACATTACTAGGATGGTAATCCTGTGTGCAAATTACTGCTGAAATCTCCTTGATAAATACACTTTCTGCTAGTGTGGGGCATTTCCGAGGGCTGTATGTGAATATGGATAGAATATAAATGTACAAATGGTCTGATGAACATAATTGACAAGTTTAAGTATAGTTCAATGCATGTTGTTGTTGTCTTCCATCAATAAGCATGATCCTCATCCTTCTCCAGGGGACATTTCCTGTTTTGTGCAGATTTCCATGCTTATAGAATCCTCGCTTGGGGTTTTAAATACCTTAAAGAGCTCAAAAGGGCTTGGATGTTTCTCTTTAAGTGTAGAAGCAGTCATTTCTGTTGGATGTGTTAATTATCCTGCCCTTATTTGCATTCCAACTTCCATCATACAACTGCAAAACTGTATGGGGCTGTGTTACTTCAGTTAACTCGTAAGAAACCAGGGTCATAGGCTAGTGTGTGCTCTGGGGATGCAGAATGATAATTCAGGGTGCCACAAGAGGGCAGGATTGGAATATTTTGCCAGTATGTATTGAAGAGGGGAGAGGTAAGCTTGGGAGGACTCTCTGTGGTGTACCCAATTGTAATGAAGTGACTCTGTGACAAGTTTTGCTCCCTCTGAAGCTTTCATATTATGTGTTTCTCCTAGAGCACATCTTTGGTTTGCTAACTCTTTCCTTTCGTACTTTTCCTTACAGTACTCAAGGGAAAGAAGCTCAGTTTGCCAGCGTAAGTGCCAAAAAAACCCATCACCAGCATCTGTCCTTTTGGATGCTTGGACAGAACAATCCTTATCACAAGCAAAGGCGAAGATGCTTGAGACAGAAAGTCAGAAACACAGCTCTTTCTAGTGCAGGTAGTCATCAGCGGCTCTGTAAGAACGGAGGAAAAACAACCAGCAGATTTCTGTTTGATGCATCTTGCCTTTATCTTTTTTATTACTATGTATAAAGATTTTTTACATAAAGAAACTTATACTGTATTAATAAATTCAGTGTATGGTTTCAATTGGAATAGTTCCAAAAGTGAGATTTTTGTGAGATTGTTTATGACCAGGAACAAGTGCAAACTTTTTTTTTCTTTTTTTCTTTTTTTTGGTGTTTTTTTTTTTTTTTAATTTTCAAGAATTTCTTTGAAATGACTGGGGGTTTATTTTTGTTTTTGTCTCCATTGCACAGGTGTGTGCATCCTTGATGGATGGTAGTCATTTGTTCTTTCCCTTTGATTCAGTTTTCATTCCACTATATTTATTTTTTTCCAAAAGGTGAATATATGTCAACTCTAAATCTGAAACCACCGATGTTGATGTGATGTGCTGGTGCCCAGTCTTTGTGCCATCTGCTGACATGGGGTTCCTTATTGAAAATAAATGTTGGTGCCAGAAGGGGAGCAGTCCCATTTTCTAGTTGTTCCCCTCCTGAAACAGGCTGATGGCAAGAGGGCAGTAAGGAAATCTCTGGAGACCACAAGGATGGACCTGTTCCTGTTTCGCCACGATCTTTGAGAAGGCAATCCCAATAATGAATGCACTCGGCAGCACAGGTCATGAAGGATAAGAGATGGGGTTGTGTTGCTCAGTGGCAAATGTGTGTGACTGTGTTCTTTGTTCAGGAACAGAAGGTTAAATATCTGAGACGTGCAGCCCGGCTACAACATTACAGCTATACAAACGGAGACGTATAAGTTGCTGATTACAGTAATCTGTAGGTGATCATTTTAAACAGTGTCTACATTTTCCTCTAAATGAATGCTTTATAAGCAGCTTCCATGTTCAGCTTCACGTGGTTTTTTGATGTCACTTTTGGACAATTAATTTTTTTTATAAACTTCTCAAAATCAGCAGCACCAGTTTCCATTCTTTATCCTTTAAATGATTCCCTTTTTTTACTGAGCTGTTGCATGATTTATCCTGTGTTACCATCCTCAATAAACACTTTATGAAATGGTGAAAATGTTTTGGAGTCTTTATTTTTTATATACATATATTTGTGAATTAAAGTTTCCGATAGGACTGAGACAAGATGAGAAGTTGTAGCAAGGATGAGCTGCTTACTGTCAGTGTTTGCTATATTGAAATATGAATTCTTTAAGGCTGTGAGGAGCATTGTCATGGGATGAAGCGATGGTCACTGTCTTGAAATAGCTTAAGCTCCAGCCTGGTGCAGGTGAAGTAGATATTTTTTGTGGTCGGTTTTATTTTCAATAAATCATTTCTGTAACTTGTTTACCATAATTATCCCTGTAATTAGTGGTAGTTATCCTAACCCAACATTTGAATAGTGGTTTTTATTTGTACAGTGTGTGTGCCAAGGTGCTGCAGTTCCTTTGTAGCTTGGAGATACCAGTGTCTCGTTGCTGTCTGGAGTTGCTTGAAACCAAACCAAGGTCCGTCGCTGTGATGAAATAGAAGAGCCTGATCTGAGCTGTAGCCAGAGGGCTATACGAGATAAGTGCCTGTTAGCGTGAGAGAACCCTTCAGGATCACGGTAGGTTATTTTCTTCCACGCTGTTGTCTTTGTACTTTAGTTCAGCTGCGCTGTCGTCACCACTGTGTACGTGCTCGCCACCGAGCGGAAGGAGCTTGAGGGAGAAGGCAGCAGGGCCTCTTAAGGCCGCCCAGCTCCGCGGCCTCCCCCTGCAGAGGCTGTTGTGCTTGCGCCCCGCGGTGCTGGGGGTGCAGCCTGCGGGCGTGCCGGAGCTCGGCACGGGGTTAATCCTCACCGCCGAGCACTCCCGCTCCCACAGCGCCGCGCCCGGCCGGGCCCTCTGCACATGCGCCGTAGGCAGGGCTGGCGGCGGGAAAGGCGGATCCTCCCAGAGCGCATGCGCGCCCTGGCCCAATCGAGTTTGAGGTGGGATATGTCCACCGGTCAACGTAGGGCGCCGTGTGTTGCGTGATGACGTCGCTCTCCCGTGAAGTCGCGCTTGTCCCGAGGGGGCGGTGTGGCCTGCGGGAGGACCGGGCGTTGCGGGCCGTGGGCTAGGGACCGGTTCAGGTGCTTGGGTGCCCCTGACGCGGCGGCGGGATGCCGGGGCTGGTGGTGTTCGGCAGGCGCTGGGCCATCGGCAGCGACGACTTCGTCCTCCCGGGGGCCTTCGAGCTCTTCGTCAGGCTGCTGTGGTAAGGCGACGAGCGCGGCCGCTACCTCCGCCAGCGGGGCCGGGGCAGCCTCGGTGGCCGCTTGTCGGCCGCTTCCCCGCGGCAGGGCTCCTCCGCCTGAGGCGCTGTGGTGGCGGCGCTGGGTCCTCAGCTGCAGCGTGGGTCGGCGCGGAGGACGCGGCGGCTGGGGGTAGAGCCCCTGGGCTGACGTAACGGCCCAGCGCGGCGTTACCGCGTGTGTGCTGTGCGCGGAACCGAAACTGCTGGGTTGTGTTTAAGCCGTGACTGGTGTGAACGTGGTTTCGTCCTGCCAGAGTTAATACGGTGATTCCTTCTTTTGTTGAGATGAGCCCAGGTTGTCTGGCACCTGCGGCAGTGAGTAGCGCACCACAGAGAGCGTTTCTCGGTCTGCAGCGACTTCTGCTCAGTTGTAATTACTGTTGAGCATCCCTTTAGGCCTTTCATCCCGACAGAGTCCTAATGTAACAGCTCCCTTTCTGTTAATCTTTGTGGGATGCTGTCATCAAGATGAAGACTTTATCAGGTGATCGCTGTGCGGTTTGTATGGTTCCAACTAGAACTCTGTTATCTTACTTTCCTGTAGGTGGATTGGAATTCTTGCTCTTTATGCGGTTCACAAGGGGCGGTTTAACTGTCCTGGAGGAGGATTGCTGCACAGCTACTTGCTTGTCCTCCTCGCTCTCCTGGCTGCTATAATATGTGCGTTATCTGCTCTTGTATACATCAGTATGCAAGGTAAATAGTTAATAGTTTATATTAATCTAGTAGGATTGTAGCATATATGCTTTTTTAATCTGTGGTTGACATTAAAAATGAAATAAAATTCAAGTGCTTTAATGGTAGTCAAACTTGAGAAACTGTCAGTATCAATGTATTTTCTGTATTAGTTTTGCCTCTGTTAGTCAGGAATCTAACATAAGTGGACACAACAGGTTAGTGCAGTTAATGGTGATATGTTCACTGTCATCAAAGCACCTTGAAACCTTCCTATGCATTCACCATCAATACATGACCTCAGACAGAACACTGTTCAGCCTCTCCAACAGGAATTCAGGGGAAATTATCCAAAATAGTTTTCTCATCCAAAATGTCTTGTTAGCTTTGCCTTGCATAGGTAGATATTGTCATGACTTGTTAAAGATCAGTAGCTGCAGTGAAGCCTGGGGGAAAACACACATAGGAAAGGAATCTGTGTGCATGTCATAGTGCAAGTAACTCAGTAAGTACTGTTAAATAGAACACAGCTTACAGCTTGAAGTGAATGGCTAAACATTCACTTCAAGTAAGTGAAGAGTAAGGAACACAATGCAACTTTAGTCATTTGTAGAAATGTTCATTTTGAGCTAAAAAACAGTAGGGAGCTTTTTTCCTGGTGAGGCAGCTCATTATCAAAGTAATGTGAGATTAATTCAGAATACGTATGTGGTCTCTGCAGTAACAGACAAGACCCCACAATTTCTAATATACTGGTTCTCAAAACACACTGTAAATAAAAGTATTTAAATTATTTAAGTGGGAGGAAGCATCAAGAGAAACTATGCCAGAGCAGGGATGTGGATGATAATCCTGGCCTTGAATCTAACCGCTGGTTTTCCTACAGTTTCCAGAGGAGGGAAAAGGAGGATTAGCCAAGCTATGATCCTTACATTTATATCAAAGTTGAGGAGGCAGGAGAAGTAACTGTAAATAGCAGTGAGAAAAGAGCCTCGTTTTCTATATATATACAGCTACATGGCCATTAGAACTAAGACATGGAAGAATTCTGAGGCTGAATTTCCAAGAAAATGGTGAGATGTCTTGGCCTGGTTATAATGTGAGGGTTTGGGAGCAGTGGTTTTTGCATGACCCCTTGCAGTGCACTGACGTGGGCATTAGTGATGTAAGTGGTGAACCTGACCGGAGAACTCTTACACTGGGTTGTGGTGCTGGGAAAGGAAAGAAGTTGTTTTCAGGAATCACAGTTCTGTCTGATTGTGTCTCTGTCAGCAACCATGCTGCTGCATAACAGGCAGCAATCTGGGAATGGGAATAAGTTACCACTGGATCAAGGGATTTTTAAACAGCTTTGTCACTAGGTGTGAGCCACAGCTTTACAATTGGTCTCTTTTGTTCTGCTCTGGTTTAAGCCTTTACAAATTATCCTGCCTACACATGCGCACACATACCCACCATCTGATTACCCTGTGATCAACAAAGTGGTTTAAGGAGCTGAGCTGTCCAAAAATTACTCCCTTTCTTATTGCCTGAGAGTACTAAAAGGAAGGCATTATTAAGCTGCTGATACAGAAAACAGTCTAAGAAATATTTCTGCTGGTAATGGTCCTACTTTCATTCTGCTAAATGAAAACGTAAATTAGTTCATTATTTAGAGACCTGGCAGAAGTATATTGTGGCCCAGCAAAACAGCATCTGAAAATGAAATACTCGGGCAACTGAAAGCTAAATAGAATAATAAAAGCAGACACCAGAAGTGAAAAGGAACTGTACATGAGCCAGCACTCCAAGCGTGCCACTTTGGTGTATGCTGGGCACAGCACTGCTGCCTCACATTTGCTGCAGAACTGGTTCTGCCTAGAGAGTAAGTTTTAGGCATCAGTAGAGGAGATCGAAAGAACCACATAGATAAATCCATTGTTTTTCTTTTCTCAGCTTCAGTAATAACTTTGCATTGACTATGAAAATACTTTGTATTTTCAGTTAAATTTCTTTCTGAAAAGCTCAGATATTCAGGTAGGATTTTGTGTACTTAAGATGTGGTCATAGACAGTTTTTGTTTTAAATTCTCCCTGTGATTTCAGGAACAATTTCTAATCCAGGTCCAAGAAAATCACTTCCCAAGCTACTTTATACTCGCCTACTTCTCTATTTTCCTGAATTCATCTGGGCTGTTGTAGGAGCTGTATGGGTGTCAGACAGCAGTGTGCAGTGTGAGAAGACTGTGATAAATGTCATCATGGGGACAGTTATTGCAAGGTAAAGGTTCCTTCACCCAGATCCAGGCTTGATAGTGTATATGAAATGGAAAATACTGCTGATGTGGGTTTTGTACATGTTTATTGAAGGCTTTTCCAGCAGTGGGAGACTTTGGTATCTTGTAAATTATTGTGGTTTCTCATAGAAGAGTTTTCATTGTAAAAGGAGAAGAATTTTTGAATCTGGACAGCTAGAATGAGTTGGTACCCTTCCCTAAACCAGCTTTAGCTACTTGCCTGGAGAGAGCATTTGCTAGAGTAATGGAAGGGAGGTGAAGATCAGAAAGAGTAAGAGGGATAGATGGGAATGTAGAAAACTGGATAAATGTGAAGAGGGTAGTAGCTATATCTCTTCACTGGTAGTGAAAAGTGGAGCCATCACACCTCTGGGTTGCTATTTCCAAAGCACAGGGCTGTGATTTTGAGTTTGGTGCCCTGTGTGAAATAAACTGACAGCCTTGTTCATGTGCCTGGTGGATTGAAAGCCTGATAACAAAGCATGCACCCATAAGACAGTAGCAGATGGTTTTCATACCCAAATAAGTTTTCTGTCTGTCAAGAGCTACAGTTGTGTTTTCTTGTCAGTATCTGGTTTCACAGCCTTTTTTTATCCCACTTCCTTCTGTTTTGCAGCTGGGTTATCATCATCTTTACAATCATTGGAGTTGTAATAGTCTTTGATCCGCTTGGGGGGAAAAAGACATTTTATCTCACCAATAGTGTCTGTCGGAACCTGGAGAGCAGTCAGTCAGGGCAGTTGCTGTACAATGTGAAGAACACTGCCACCAGGGTCTGGGAAAAAAGAATCAGGTTACTGTGCTGCTGCATTGTGCAAGATGATGACCATCGAGTGGCTTTTACAAGTATCGCAGAGCTCTTCCGTACCTACTTTTCGGTAAGATGGAAAGCTTTATTTATGTTCTCTTTTGACTAACTGAATTTGCAAACCTTGCAACACACATGTGCCTTTGGTCAGCCAGAGGTCCCTGTGCCTTCAAATCAGGTTTTGAATATGTCCGTTTCAAAATTAAAGGTGATTCTCATGCAGTGTATACAACACCGATTTTCCCCTCCCTTTAACAAAGGTTTCTCTCCCTTTACAAGCATGAAGGGCTGTGGGAAAAGAGTATTCTTCTTTCTTAGGTATCTTTCTAGTCAGGAGAACAAGGGTGAGTTTATTTTCCTCAATTTGTGAAGATCCAGGCATTTTTCCTGTTGATGAGTAAGGAGTCATATTTACGACAAATAATCTGACTACTTTCTGACTGTTAAAGAATGAGCCCCACAGTATGTTTTGACAGTCTTCCCATTTTAAGCCACTTCGAGCACGTGCCAGACTACAGCGTGCACATGCCAGAAGCTGCTTTTTGGCAACAGCATCTGCCAAATTGGAGTCTGCATCATGTTGATTCAGCTCAAATTTGTGTCACTTAACTGCTTGGGCAGTCGTAGTTCAGTGTTGACTTTGAAATCTGTCCATGATTTCAAGACTAGTAGTTCTTGTTTATTAAGAAGTACTTGGGCATGTGGATTATAGCAACAACCTACTCAGTGTCTTATAGGGTAAAGGGTGTGAGTACTGTGGCGAGATGTCTGACCCAGATAGTTCAATATAAACCCTTCAGCCTTCTCCTGTGTAAAATCCCTTTCAGTTGTTCTCAGTGTAGAGGACTTTTCACACAGGGTGTTCAGTTCTACACGGTGTTCTACACAGTGATGTAGAACAGTAATCAGTATCACTTGCTATATGGCTGAGCATGTCCTCAGCTGAAAAAAATACCTTTTACTTGGTATTTTGTTAAGTGATGAAAATCATAGGTAGAAGTCATCAGTCTTACTGAATAAAAATACCCAGTATGTACAGAAGGGGTGGGAGATTGGATGCTGCTATGACTTGTGTTTTCAGTCCACACTGTATTTCTTTATAAAGCATTTTCCTGTGAGGTGGTTTTGCCATTTCTGAGGTGTGGGATGGTTTTAAGCGTTCTTTCATTTCTTTGTACAGGACACTGATCTGGTGCCAAGTGACATAGCAGCTGGTTTGACTCTGCTCCACCAAGAGCAGGATAAAATGGAAAGTTGCCCAAAAGAGCCTGAAGAAGTCCTGTGTCATTCTCCATCATCTCTTGTGGTAAGATAGGATTTTTGCAGCCTCTGGTAATTACTCTAGGAGATGGTGCCAGGTCAAATTGAAATGCAGTTCTTGGTGCAAGGGTTTTTATGTTTTGGGTTTTTTTTTAAAGAAAATTGAACACTACTATAAAAGTCCACAATTTAAATTATTAATAAATGCAGTGAAAACATCTTGATGGGTATGCAATCAAAATAGTTGTCTGCTTTTGGATAACTAATGGGGAATTAACAGCAAAAAAGAACCATTTAGGACATGTGATCATTGTTGAAGAGCTAGGAGAGAAAGGGAAAAGAGAAAATTTCATATTTAGTACTATTTGCATAGAACTGAAAAGCTAGCCTTTTAGTATTATGGTCTGTTTAAATTATGCCTGCTGCAAATAACAAGACAAAGTAAGAAACAAAAGTAGCATCTTTAAAATGTTTGCAGATGATGGGTTACAGTTTGCCAATTGATTTTTGCTAGTCTTCTGTAGTAAAATGCCTTTGTAAGTTATTTTACCTTCTTTTGGCCTGTGTTTCATAGAAGTATATAATTCTACTTCAAGCAGTGCATTACTGTCAACTTCCCTTTGAATCCAGCCAGTACGATGGGATCATGCTCTAGAAGTCTTTGCCAAAGAGATCTGCCACAGACTCTTTAGTTATTCTTTTGACATCCTTAAGTAACATACTTGGAGTGAATGTTGTTTTCAGTATTGGGCTGATCAGTGCGTAAGTACTGGAAGAAACAGATTTAATAGGAGCATTTCAAGATTCCTGAGCTCTATAGCCATGTAAACAAACACAGACTTTTTTCCGGAATATGAGTGGCTATTTTTAGTTCCTCTTTGACCTCAAGGTTTTCCTTTTGGATAGTGTGTATTTCACTGGGGCTTCATTTCCATTAGTCTGTGTTCAGGTTTTATTCTGGGGCTGCCTGACGCACCTTTCTTCCTCTCTCTCTTTCCTTTTCTTTCCCTGTGTCCTTTCAGACAGATGATTTGGATGCTGAACTGGAGAATGCTGCTCACTATATGCTGTTTGCTGCAGCTGCTTATGGCTGGCCCTATTACGTATACACCAACCCATTTACTGCACTCTGTAAGCTCAATGGTGACTGGTAGGTTTGATCAAGAGCTTAAGACACATGGCTTCCTTTTATTTAGCTAGCATTAGCAGAAATAAAATAGTTTCAATAGCAGTATTTTTGTGGCATTAAATTATATTGCTCTTGGGAGTACGTGAGCTTGACTGGTAGAGTTATCTTTCACAGATTCTGTAGAAACAAAATTCCAGCATCTTTCCACCCTCAGAAAAAGGTTAGCTTATTTTTTTAATTGGAATTAAACCAAATATGTTTTAAAATGCAGCTTTTTAGAGCCACTTTTTGCACACATATATATATATAGAAATAAAAGTGTATCAACAGTTCTCCCTGTCTTGAAGGCATTAGCAAAGTTGCCTGTCCCTCCAGCCTCCATTTTATTCCCCTTGCCTCCTTTACTCAAAAAAAAGTTTATAGTTGTATTGAAATATGTGTAATGCTGTGTAGGATTACTGTATATTTAAGTGACCACTGACAATTGTGACTGTAACCATGATTCTGTTAATTAGAAATGTGAAATAGAAATACAACATCCTGAAATATAAATGACTTGGAACAAAATCACCACATAGTAAGATGGATACAAGAGATAAGCCTGATGTACAGAACTTGTATTGAATTTCCTTTTTGGTTGTATTTTCTGTCATTGGCCTGTAGTCTTAAGAATTCTTTTCTTATTGCATTGTTTGCTCTGCTGATAGTCTTGTAGCAACGGTGTGTTTGCCAGTCCTTGAACTTAAAATGTGTGGCATGCTGCTCAGGCAAAACCAGGTTGGTGGGCAGAGGTAACATCTTGTATCAGGCTAATGGTATTATTGTGAAACCAAACCAAAAAGAGCTTTGGATTCCTGGCAGAAATCTTTTTGCAAAAGTAACTAAGTTTGATTCCTTGAAAGGAAGCATAAAAAATTGGAGCATGAAAGTTTTTCTCTTCTGTGTATTTGTTAGTTGCAGAAATAGAACAACAGATTCTGATATAACCGGCAGTGATCATCATAACTTTCACTTTGGATCCATCCTAAGAATAACAGGACTGCAGTACAGAGACTTCATTCATATCAGTTTTCATAACAAGGTAAACAGTCTGCACAGGCATTCAGCAAAAACACTTAGTGATTAATTCAGGGAAAGCAATGGGTGAAGTTTCTTGTTTGCCTTTAGCATTTATAAGGTGTGAGAATCAAAGCCAAATGAAAACAGGCCCTGAAACTTTTGGTTCTGGTTTTGGGTTTGTTTGTTTTTCTAATCTAAAGGAACAACCACAAAATCATTGACATAAATCTGTGTCAGTATTGCAAAAAAGACACTTAAGGTAACGGGATAAGTAAGTAATTCAGCTTCTTTCCATAACACAATGGAGAGCTCAGAAAGGGAGCTTTCAGAAGGTGAGAACAAATGCTTACTATTACAAAAACTTGGTGTCTTTAATTATTACATTTATTCCTCTCCAGATCTATGAGATTCCATTTTTTGTTGCTTTGGATCACAAAAAAGAAGCTATTGTGGTTGCAGTGAGAGGAACCTTGTCTTTTGAGGTATCATCCATCTGATAGAAATAATCAGCTTTATAGAAAGGGGTGAACTCCCAGTAAGGAGAGTAAATTGTCTTACACTGGCACATTTAAGAATAACTCGCTCACAGGTGTGAGTCTTCCATGCTTAAGTTGTAAGCCCTCCTGTCCTTGGATGGGTAATATTCCTGTGCCACTGGAAGAGAGTGTGAAGGGTGGGTGGTGGTAATTCCTCTGTAAGCAGAGGTGCATTTGTAGTGCTTGTGTTTGCAGCTTGGAAATAGTTGCTGAAATCAGGACTGTGATGGCTGTATTTGCTTGGGTGGTGCTTTATAGGGGACTGTGTTCTGTTGCTTACACACTTGTAAGTCAGGCTGTTGATGTCCCTGTGACAGTGCTGGCAAGCAGAGCATGAGCCATGAAGCCCTGCAGTGAGGTCTGACGAAAGCTGTCTTGTTCGCAGGACATTCTCACTGATCTGTCAGCAGATTGTGAAGACTTGACACTGGAGGATGTTCTAGAGAATGGCTTTGTGCATAAGGTGTGTGCAGTCTGTGGCTGTGGATAGATCATCTCAGCAGTAAGGAATCTGTGAGCACCTGGGATCCTTTAGTTAAACACAGGAATAATCTTGTGAGCTGGATTACAAAATTATTTCAGTGACTTGGTTGTGGCATCACATACTGCCTCTGGAACTGCAAGGTAGAATTTGTAATCCTCTTGTCAGACTCCATGTCCTTATTAAATGTTCTAAAAACTTTTTTAGCCATTACATATAAGACCATTTGGTTGTAACTAGACCTTTGTCAGGAGCATGAGAAAGAGAAGATCAGCTTTGCAAAAGGGAAGTTGCTCTGTGATGGTGTTGTATTTGAAGTGTATATGTCTCACACTTCTGATTAGATATATCCGTCTAACTTCGAATGCTGTCTTGTAGGGAATAACTCAAGCTGCAAACTACATCTATCAAAAGCTAATAAATGATGGAATTTTAAACCAGGCTTTCACAATTGCTCCGGTAAGTTATCTTCTAAATAATTTGGTTTGACACAAAAATTACACATAGCTTTTTCTGTGTCTGTCTATACTTCGGTCTTCTGTCTCTGTCTATAGGAATATAAACTTGTGATAGTTGGTCACAGTTTGGGTGGTGGAACGGCTTCTATACTGGCGATCATGCTCAGGAACTCTTTCCCGACATTAAGGTGTTATGCCTTTTCTCCCCCAGGAGGACTGTTAAGGTAAGAAACTTGCATGACTTGGTTCTGTGTCTCAGATGTAAAAATGTTTTCAAGGTAGTTGACAAACCCGTTAGATGATAACTCTCTCTGTTCAGAGTTTGTTTATATATTCTCTACTAGAACTGGATTTGCTCCATCCTGAGTTACAGTCGAGTTCTTGGAGGAATATTACAGAATGAAATGTATCTAGTGAATGTTGTGTACTATCAGGTAGTATAATTGGAGTTTAAATTAAAAGTTTGGGAAATAAAATGATCACCTGACTCACCTATCTTGGCCTGTAACATCTACACATACCATTATAATCGGCACTGAAGTTACTCTGTCATCTGTAGCAGGTAGATCTGAAAGCGTACTGAAGAACTGGCTGCAGATGCTGCTGCTGTTGCTTCATAATTGTTTTTTTACTGAATTATAATTTATCATCATAAAACTGAAGTGTGCATACTTTTAGTGTAGCTAAAATGTGTCTCTTTTTTGTTAAAGCAAATCACTTGCAGATTACACGAAGCGCTTCATTGTTTCAGTCATTGTTGGAAAGGATCTTGTGGCAAGGTGAGGTGGAAATATTTTTAAATTGCCCTTTCAGGCATGTGTTAGATTGCAGAAGATGGCAGGCTTGGCTTTATCTTGTTCTCTGTGTTTAAACAGGTTAAGTATGCCCAACATGGAGGATTTAAAGAGGCGGATAGTGAGAATTGTGGCAAACTGCAACAGACCCAAGGTAACTAAATGTAGTTCTGGTTGAAGTCAGGGGAATTGCTACCTCGGTTCAGCCCCACTTTTAATGAATTGACACTTGGTGTGTGTATTTTTGATCTTAATGATGAGGGTTTGGAACAGAAGTGTTTGTTTCTTAATTCAGTGACATTTGTTTTAGTCTCTTATCGTATAAAGCTGTCTTGTCGGAAATTAAGATTCAACAAGACCTGGAAGATACCTGTGCACAACTTCCAAGGCCCCAAATTACCTGTTTGCTAGTTCTGTTGATAAGGAAACCTAAAAAAATGAAAATGGGGAGAAAAAAAACAAACCAGCTAAAATGATTCAAAATAAGTAAGATTATTTACTCTAAGAACCACTTAGTATCAGTAGTGGGTTTACCTAGATTTTACCTTCAGAATTCATTTGGAAAGCAAATATTTCTCTGTGTTAATTGCTTACCTCTTCTTTTCACTGTTAGTAAGTAACAGAGTCTTGAAGGTGCTGAATCATTGTGGTGTGAGGCAGGTGATAGTGGAGATATAGAGGAGTGGCTTAAAGATTCTAAACTGCCACTTCTGAATATCTAAAGCTAAACCTGCTGTACCCAGGGGATGTCCATGTAATCCCAGGATGAGGTGTCATGTAAAGGACCTGGGTGATGTTGTAAATACAGAATAAGGTAATGGACAGTTAGAAGTTATAGGTACAAGAAAACCTACATCTGCAGAGCTGAATCCACACTGAGTAATTCGACTTGTGAAGAATGTCATGTTTTCAGTCGTGTTACTAGTGGCTTGGGTTACCTATTGCTGAAATATATACTACTGTGGGGAAAATCCAGTAAGAAGGTTTTATCAGTCAGAAAGTTAGAGGAGCATGTGCATGCAGTCATTTTTAATCTTCTGACTGTAGTTTCGGGTGATGTGTGTGCAAGTGCCCAACTGGAGTAAGTTAGTTGAAGAGTTGCCAAACCTCAATTTGACTGTTTCTGTCTGAATTCAGTACCAGATCTTGCTGCATGGGTGTTGGTATGAAGTCTTTGGAGGAGACCCGGATAACTTCCCAACTGAACTGGATGGTAGAAACCAAGATGCCCTCACCCAGCCACTTCTAGCTGAGGAGAGCTTAATGGTTCATCGGTCACCTTCATACAACACCCTTGAGGATGAACCACACCTCAGTTCACCACCACAGTATCCTCGTCTCTATCTTCCTGGCAAGATTATCCATATTGTAGAAGAATCCAGCTCTAGGAGGTAAGTAGAGTAACAAATACCACTGTCCTGTTTGCCTAAAATTTACTTAAAGCTGCTTCTCACTTTCAAAGTACGTGTTTCCAGCTCTGTGTCTCATCTGCATCTCCAGTACCCATCTTCGGTTATCAATCATTAGCCATCCTTTCAGTTTTCATTCTGTGCCTCCCTGCTGCTTTCAATTTCACTTCAAGCCCTGGAAACTGTTCCTCTTTGTGCCCATGTGCCTTTCTTTGCCTGTATATTGCACATGCTCAGGTGGTGATTTTAACCAGACTGTTCAGCTCAGCTTTGGCATGCTGCAGTTCCTGCCCCAGGCTGCAGATCTTGAAGTCTTATGTCCTGGTAATAATGAAGTGATGACAAAATACCTTGTTGCTGAGTAGTCACTGGAATATTGGTGATGAGAAGGAGGCAAAATACTGCCCATAATACTGGCCCAGACAGATAGGAGAGGTCCAGCCCCACAGTAACCAGTGTGCCCATGCAGCCTCTGCTTTCCTGTTCTTGCCTGCTTTTTTGTGGATGCAGGAAGGTGGGACAAAGCAGGAAAGCTGAAACTGCTGGGAGGGTGAGGGTTGTGGTGTTGGGGCAATGGTGTGTTTAGCAGGTTTATTCGAGATTTGTTGATGTTAGGTTTCCTTTAGACAAAGCAATCTGAACCAGCCCGCAAGCTAGATTGCACTCGATATCCTCTCCTGTTTCACTCTGAAACAGAAATAAGAATGTCTGTTAAGTTGCAGAAAACCATCCTACCAAAGGGAAAAAAGAGAAAAGGGCTGGAGAAGAAATCCCTTTTTTTCCTCCCTTTCAGTAGATTAGGATTTTATTTGTTGTTTCATATCTTTGCTGTTGAACAATTTTAGTACTGATTTTACAAGTTAAGATACTTTAACACCTGTGACCTGGCAGGTTTCCTCCATGGCTGCTCTTCTGATTTACTTTGAGTTCATTTCCTGTTATTTACTCCACAGCACAGCAGTTGGTCATGTTTTTTTCTCAATTGGACTAGCACACAAGAGCCCCTATCATGTATTGTTCTGTAAAATAAAATCCTAAATACATCCTATGTGCAGCATTAAATCCAGTGTTCGGTTTCCTACTGGTACATCTGGGACTTACTCCCCACATTTGACATTAATTATGTGGCTCTGCAGTGCTTAACCGCTCACACTCTTTGCTTAGGCTGTAGCCTGTTTCTGTGGGTGGGATGATTTGCTCAGTTCTTTCCCTGTTTAAAGCACTGTGTAATTTGGTGGTGTTCTGCCTTCAGGACGGGTAGCATTTCCAGCTGTGTGCTGGAGGGCTGAATGGTGGCTGTTTGGGAAAAGATTCTGGTTCTTCCCTGAGCAAGGGCAGAAGCCTGGAGGTTTTGTCAGTTCCAGGCCTGGCACTGGCACCAGATCCAACAGGCTGAGCTGTTTTATTTGTGGTGTGTTTTGTTTTAGGTGGTGCTCTTCAGATACTAAATACACAGCAAGATGGTCAAATGAAGCAGTCTTCAGCAGCATTTTAATAAGTCCCAAGATGATAACAGACCACATGCCAGATGTTGTGCTCAAAGCACTGAATAGTTTGTCTCAGGAACACAGATCATGTATTTCTTGTCAGGCACGAGAATGTAACACCAACGTGGTGTAACCATAGTTCACCAAGGTGAGGGGGTTTTCACTGCAGGCTTCAGGTATTCAGGGACCATTCCACTTTCATACCCGTGTGGATTTCAGAACTTTTTTCTCACATTGCATAAAATAAACAAGGGTCTTCATGCCCTTGGCTGTGCAGCAACCTTGCATGGCAGGAGGCTGATTTAAAGCAGTCTGCACTTGTGCTGAAGGTTGAGCTTTTACAAACCGTGATGGTCTGACACGTCCCAGCTGAGCCTGTGGATGCTGGAGCACGAGAGCCAAGGTGCCAGTTGAGTACTCAACCAGAGCAAGCGTGTGTGTGTGGACAGCTGAGCCTGTGGGTGAGCGCAGAGCCCTGCCAGACCTTAAAAATGGTAAAAAAATTCCAGTTCTGCTTCAGTCACATACTGCTGCTGCCTGAGACCAGCCTGTGCGGAGCCTGGAGGTGCAGTGTGGCGGGAGCTCAGTGACAGCAGTCCCACAGGGCACGAGCAGCTGCCCCAGCACAGCGGCTGGCAGGGGTAAGTGGGCAGGTCTGGGGCAGGTCAGGGTGCACAGACTGTGGTGAAACAGGCAGCCCCGCTGGGTGGTTCTCATTGATTGCACTATTTTCCTTACTGATTGTGGTAGCACCCAGGGGCAGGGGGTGTCGTGGTTAAATGCTGCTTGGACATACATGTGCAATATTCTTTTATCTGTTGTTTGTATTTGTTGAGCCACATAACTACTTTTATTGATTTTAAACTAACCCCTATTAGGACTACTTAATGAGAAGATTTAAAAAACTCAACCCTTTATTCATCTTAGCTAGTGGCATCATCTTAGTCACTAGCTCTGACTGCTGAAAGCACTGATCCCAATTCTGCCAAAAATACATAACCAGTTATACTGATTTTTAGTGGATCCCTTGTTTCTAAGCGTGCAACCATTTTAACCCTTTTTTTAAGGCTCAGCAGTAGTTCTTATTTAAAAGAAAAAAATTAATATGATGTGTTTGAGAAAACTGCGTGGCTGTTCTTGCTGTGATACTTGATATGGAGACTAAATAAAATGCACTCTAAAAACCTGTCTTATTACATTGAGGTATGCTGGTGTGAGATGAAAGTTACCAGGTTAGAGCTGTCCAGAGAGCCTAGAGGCTGTGCAGCAAGGTAAGGCACCACCACCAGTGAAGGCCAAGCACATGTTTCCTCCTCAAGCAGGGTACTGCAGTCACCCCCAGTGCCCCTGGAGTGAGCAGGAGCACAGCAGGCTGCTGCCCTGACATGCAACAGCATAGCTGTAACTTTAAAAGGCTAAAATGCAAGGCTTTTAAACACAAACAGAGCCATCATTCTGCCAGCTGTTAAAAGCAAGTCCCAGTTTTAGAGGAAAAGCACTCTTTGTACACAACATGGTGAAATGGGTGTTTTTTCCGCTGGGTGGCAGCAGCTTTAAAACACTGCACAAGCAGATGCAGGCGTTAACTACCACCTCGACGGATAATGCATGGCCTCCGAAGAAATGGTGCCCACTGCTGTATTTAATTCTGGTTCTTCACATCAGGGCACCCCTCACACCACCAGTGTGGCGCACTGCACCAGCCTGCTGGTGCCAGCACAGAACAACTCTGAAACAGAGTGGTGCAAGAACGAGAACACTTGCTGAGAAACTCAAACATTACCACACATATGATTCAAGGATTTATTAAGTCATACATGCAAAACATACTGCTAATTGCATTAGCAAAAGATCAATGTAAAAACTTCACAATTTTGCAACTTTTACTTGTAAATTTTGCTTTAGTGGTTGAAAGGGTGTAGTTCAACATCGTATTCCTGCCTGCTTAGAATGTACAGAACATGAGCACTAGTTTACAGAACCTCACAGACCCAGGTTACCATTACTCAGCCTATGCTGCACACGTACATGTAGTGACATAAAGAACACTTGTCTGCATTAGTAACATTACAGTAGTGGGGAGAGCTTGCAAAGAGGGATAGGTGAAAAAGTTCGTAGTTTATAGAGGTTTAAAATACAAAAATTACTAAAATGTGTAAAGCTGCTTCACATGATTTTTACACCTAGTTAATAAAGCTCCTCAGAAAGCATATAACTTACTGAGTCAGAAATAACAGGAAAATAAGGAGGATATGCATCAACATTCTACTCTACAAAGAAAAAAGAAAGAGGCAAATGTGTATCATCAGAAAGGTTTTAAAATACAAGTTATATTGCTCAGTAAGAAGAGGTCCTACAAGAAAAGCATTTACTACACAACAGTTGTGGGAATGACTGGTTTGGAGTTGTACCTAAACAAATGCCCTACTTGAAATTCAACGGAATTTACCTGTGAACACCAACCTCTCTTCCACTGCTGCTCCTCTGGGACAGCAGGCCCCGGTGTTAACCTGCACTAAGAGTCAGTTCAGTTTCAACTACCCTGGCAGTGTAGTGTAAGTCAGCTGTACGGCGTCGAAATACTGTCTGGCACTATCATTTGATCCAACCCACTATTTCCTTTATCCATCACAACACAAAGCTGTCAAAAGGACTAGATACACTTCAGTACAAATAGTTAGTTATTCTTTAGATCACAGCAGCAAGAACTAGATTGCAACCAAGCCCTTACCCACGATAAAGCATTTTACACTGTGACTCACGGGTGTCAGTCATTGCCAGCAACTTGGTTCTGATCTACGACGCTGCGCAATGACTGTGGGTTGAGGAACCATTTAGTAATAGCCACATTCGAGTGCAGTGTTTCACTAATGACCCAGTACTGCTACTTACTGTGAAAAACTAGAAAGTATTTTTGCGTTTCCTACCAGAAATTAGAGTCATCTTCAAGAATCTTTAAAAAACGGTTTAGTGCTTAGTGTTCGTAGCACAACAACGCAACTTAGTTCAGCAGATAGTTTGGCAACACTTAATTGAGCAAGAATAGGATTTTAAAAATAAGGCTTTACATACGTTTGTCTTTTCAGGAGTTTGCTTTTAGAAGGTAACTGTCATTCTTGAAACAAAAGGAAACTGTGAAATTGTTGATTGATTCAAGGATTTGTGGAAAAGAACTAATTTATAACAGAAAAACTTGGCATTGAGTGTGAATGCTCCATTGTTCTGAGCAAAGCACAGGGTTTGGAGTGGGGTGGGGGAGGGTAATGTTTACAGCAGCAGACATTTTCTCTTCCTCTTCTTTACAGGAGGGGGGCACAGAACTGCTCGGATGGCTTCATCAAACACTGTCTTGAGGCCTCGCTGCGTAAGTGCTGAGCATTCGAGGTATTTCACTGCACCTGCGGAAGCAGAAAGGCTGTTACAAAGCAGCTTTCCCAGTCAGAGTAGCACTGCTGCAAGCTAACTGCAACAAAAGCCAGGCACTTATTTTGAGGTACATCTAACACAAACCAAGTGTAGCTCAACATTAACCCCGCTGCCATCCTACCGATCTCTTTTGCCATTGCAAGGCCCTGTGGGTAGGTGATGGGAGTCAGCTTCTTCTCCTTCAGTTTTTCAATAGTGTCCTTATCATCCCGGAGATCAAGTTTGGTGCCCACTAAAATGATGGGAGTGTTGGGACAATGGTGCCGCACCTCAGGATACCACTGCAAAGAAACAGCGTGGGTTGGGGGGGGCAGATTCCCACAAGGGCTTCCAGCCCTTCATGACACTTTCCAGAGTAAAAGAGGAAAGGGAGAATGTGACACCTCATCAAAGCAGTATCAGAAAAGAGCAGACAATTGCAAAACACTTCTCATGAAGCCAATGGTCGTTTCCATATACTTTTTAAAAGCTCACCCTACCAAGGGCTGGATTTTCTCCACACACCAAGAGAGCCCTGATCTGCACTTCCCTCACCCACAGAGACCACCTGTCCTTTGTGAGGTTTCCCCAGTGCCATACAGCTGAGTTGTCCACAGACACGAACGGACTGCAACAGCAGCAGCAGCACACTAGTGGTATCAACCTCATTATTATATGCATTTGGTTTTTAATATTTTTCTGTAAATTGCATTAAAAGGGAAGTTCCTGTTTGTGATCTCAGCACCTCACCAGCTGAACACTCTTAAACTACTACTAATCTATCACTGTATCAGAGAACAATTCATAGCATTTCATGTGCCCTAAACTACCATGGCTGACTTCGGCAAATGGATTTCTGACTTTTCAGACTATAGTTCACAAACTTTGCCTGCCAAAAATAAATCACTTCCTATTTTCCAGCCACTGCTGCAAAGTGAGCAGTATGCTGAATGCTTAAATAAAATACCAGCTTCTACTCACCTTAGCACGGACATTTTCAAAGGAAGCAGGACTCACAAGGGAAAAGCAAATTAAGAAGACATCCTACAAAACAAGTTGATAGAAGTTAGCACATCAGAGCAACTATTGTAAAAGCTCATGCAGAGGCCAATACCAGCCACACCTGTACCACCCTGTCAGCTGCACCACACTTGCAAAAAGCAAGGTCAATAGTACACTTGCACATAACAGTTGGAGGCAGCTGTCCCAGTGGGAAATCCATTCCCAGGCAGCTACAAGCAGACAAAAGGAGGGGGAGAACCAACAACAAATACACTGTAGTCAGGTTTACAATCAGCTACTGCAGGAGCCAGCAACTACAAGTCTAGCAGCATTGCACTGCAAGCTTCTTTTCCCCCCTAGATGTCCCTTCTCCTTCACTGACATTCAGAAAAAAAAAACCAAAACCACACAAACACAGGAAGAGTCAAGACTGCCTTCTAACCTGGGGTTGGATACTCTCTGCAGGCCTCTAAGTGAGTTAACCCTTGACACCCCCTTTTTAAGTATTAATATACTATTAATACACTACAGTCTTTGCAATGGCAAAATATACAGTATGGAATAACAGAGTCATACAATAACTTCTACAATTATTATTTCTGTGTCCAAATCAGAAGAGTCTTGCACAACTATCACTTCTACTGACTGCCAATATAAAAAGATCTCAGAATTCCTCTGTAACAAGATTAGGATTAAGAGCCTTGAAAACTTCAGAAGTGGGTTCAGAAGTTAGGAATCTTGCACATCTCACTTTTCAACTGAAGGCAAAAGAAAGATCATAAGACCTGGTAAAAACATTTTAGAGCACATTTATACCAACTCCCTTCAAAAACCAATGAGCTTCATATACACTGTTGTCTGGAAGCATTCAGAATAACCTCAAAATTACTTTTCTCTAAGCTGATGAAGACTGTAATCTTGCTGAATGACCCCAAACTCAATCAGCATCTCTCAAACAAGCCCAACTTTCCCCAACCTACCTCTGCATCCATACTTATCCCGGCATCAAATGCGTTACAGAATCAGGCATTTCAGAATGTTAGTTGATTGTGCTGCATTTCAAGGCATTTTGTTAGGTCAGCAGCTGACATCTGCACTGCTAAGCACTTGCAACCCAGTTGTTCATGCATCACCCCAACAAGTTTCCGTAGCAGCGTCCCAGAAGAAGAAAGAAACAACATCAAATAACGTGATACTATGGCCACTACTTCTGTTTTCCAATCTGCATGTTTGTGGTGACTGAAGTTCTGCACATTATGCAGACTCTCTTTTACTAGCTTCAGTGTAGTCATGATTTCTTGTGTCTTGCACACTATCAATCTTAAGCAGGAAGAAAAGTTATTTATTTCCAAGTAAAGGTTTGGTCTTAGCAACTCATATAGAGAGATTTGGTAATGGATTTCTCAGTTGCAGCAATGCAATAGTTCCAAGAAAAGTAGCTGCTTAAAAAATAGGGGCCAATTTATCACTATCATAAGCAAGACAAGATGACAGAACTTGGAACTGAAGTTTGTTTAAAGTTTTACATACGGCAATAGGTTGATCTGTCAGACTGGAAGATAGATTCTTACCATTGGTTCCTCCAACCTAATAACAGTAGGAGATAAAGTTACTCCTAAAACGGATTTAAGGGGAAATGTTCTCAGTCAGCAATTTGTGCTCACAAATGCTCACAAAACAGCTTTTCTTCTCAAGGGAGACACTGCCCTGTGATTCAGCACAACCAACTGCCTCCATCCAGAACAGGCCACCAGACTTCCCCGCAAACCTGTAAATGTCTGTCTTCATTGTTAGAGGACACTCGCGAGAGGAAACCTCTCACAAAAAGCATCCTCCTAACTTAATTTCCTTTTAGGTCTCCCAAGGAAGCCACCTTTTCTGCCCCAACTTCCTTGCCCAAATATTTTGAAATAGTGGTAGATTTCAAATACAATCAGGAGAAGGTATTAAACTCCTGAATATTTTAAGGGAGGAAATAATAATAATGGAAAAAGACCCAAATTAATGCCTCCACTACAGCAAAGTCCTTACTGTGAAGTCGACAGCTGCTGAACTGCCAGGAGGCTAATGGAGA
This sequence comes from Pezoporus flaviventris, assembly GCF_033815535.1. Taxonomy (NCBI): domain Eukaryota; kingdom Metazoa; phylum Chordata; class Aves; order Psittaciformes; family Psittacidae; genus Pezoporus; species Pezoporus flaviventris. The sequence goes on from NW_026892626.1 coordinate 11,523,313, forward strand.
TACAAACATTGGCCAAGTCCCCAGCAAAACCTGCTTTCACCTCAACCACAACATAGCTCAGGTGCAGATACAGGGAAATGGAGGGCCACCAAAATGTGAGGGGTGGGTTTTAAGTATCACACTGAAGGAAGAAGAAAGCTGAACACAGATCTTAAGAATAGTCAGGCTTCATTGGCTCTACTGCTCTGCTCCCCTGTACTTTTCCTTAGTATTTTGGAGGTTCTGTCCCTTAAGTGATGATGATTCTTACATATTGCACAAGGCAAACATCTTAAGGCTGCTTCATAAGGAGTTTCAAGACTTACCACCCTGTTTCACTTTCTGCTGTAAGAAACAATCCAAATAACTCGAAGTACTTCAGACCTTTACTTAACAGTTACCCATGCTTGCACAGATTTTTTTTTCCCAAAAAGTATGCTTAGATTGACAAGGAATTCTTTTGCAGTGTATCAGAAAGCCACTGTTATTTTAGGAGGCTGAAGACAGGCACAAGCATTCTGTCTCTGTCATACAGCAGGAACAGCTCTGCTTTCTCACACTACTTTGTGATCTTTCATCATAACTTTATCTATGCTGAGACGTATTTTAGATAGCCTGTAAAGATCTAGGTATTAAAGAAAAACAGCTTTCCATTGTCTCACTTCCTAGGAAAGGCAGATATTTCTGGCGTTTGTACTAGAGCTGCCTACAACTGGCAAGTTCACATCTATCCTGGGTATAGTAATGGAGGGGAAAGCCTAATTGTTAGTGATCAGTGAGTTAAGGAAAATTGTGAATTAAGACAGTTTCCTTAAAAAAAAAAAAAAACAAAAAACACCCAAACCAAAAAAGCACCAGAGTTTCTTAAATAAGAGTCACATTGTTCAAGAGAGCAGTTACTCGGTTATTCTGTAGAGTAACTGGAACAATTCTGCTTTTTTACACTATTAGCATTGAATGTATATTTGACAGCAACAACAATAATCAATGCCAAACCCCCTGAAAATTACCATCTTTCTTATAGCACAGCTCCACCATATAAAAGTAACTGCTCTAAACAGACTAGAAAACCAGGTTCTGCACACATTAACTGTAGCTGGAGTCGCACTGAACAGCAAAGAGCAGATTACTTCAGCATTTTCCTTATACATGGAAGGATGCAGCATGCAGACTTAACCAGTTGCAAGCATGGAAGACAGAAGCACATTTGTATTGATGTTATAGCACAAGCTACAGTAAGTAATAAAATAGCCATGGTCTTAAGTACATTTGAAAGCTCTAATGCAGCCACTGTCAATCCCAATAGTATCTTCATTCATTCTGCCTCTCACATTTAGAACATCTTCACAGACTAACAATATCAAGTGCTTAGCAGTGACAGTGTCAGGTTGCAGCCAAACATGTGCCTAAAAACAAAAACAAACCCTGCTTTTGGCAGGCATGCTAACCTTAAAATCAATGGACTAGCTGATGAGACTATTCACTGAGGGGTTTTGGGGTTTGTTTTGGGGCTTGGTTTGGTTTTTTTTGTTTGTTTTTTCCTGGTTTAAATCAAGTCTGAGGCTGCAACTACACAAAAGCCAACAAGTACTGGTGCACGCAAATACACAAGCATGCAAATGTTAATGTTTGTACAACTGTACAAAGATTGAAGATAGCTTGCAGCAAGTCACTGCTACTAAAAAATACATCTCCAGAAGTGATAACTTTTCCCTAATGTTCAAAAAGAGAAAACCTTTAGGTTAGACAAAGCTGTATAGATTGTTTCTAGTTTCACACTGTAGTTCTTACTGTTTGCGGATAGGAGAGTGGACGTAGCCTGTCATAGTCCTCTTGACCAGCTGTATCCCACAAACCTAGATTCACCGGTTTTCCATCGACCATTACATTAGCAGAGTAGTTGTCAAAACTAAAAAATAAAGGAAGAGTTAGCTGCATTTGCTTGCATTACACAGGGCACCAAGCACTTTTTCCCTACAGAGTCCTAATTTGGAGCACTAGGAAAGGGAACATTTTTATTGCATCCTTCTGCTCCCCAGAAACAGTAAAGTTGTTCTTTAAATACTGAGCCTGGTATTGAGTAATGGAAGAAAAAGACGTGTGGAACAGACTTTGTCCAGTCCGAACAGAAGTCATCTTTTTCACTGCTCTTCTAAAGGAAGTGTTAATCTCAGTAAGTGCAGGAAAGCAGATGATATACTCAGCAAGTACCTTCCAGTCTTCGTGGAACAGTCAGCAAGTTAATCTGTCTCATTTTGTAAGAGATAGAAGACAGATTTGCAACAACCAAGGAATCCTTCCTAACAACAGTAGGTAAGAAAAGGAAAAGCACAACAAAACACTTGGTAATGCTGCTAACCAAAACCCCCTCCAATGAAATATCAAAGTTAATAACCAGGGGCCAGTAGAGGCACCATTTTTATCTCATTGCCACTGTGAGCACAAAGGTCTTAATGACTTGTTGAGGCTAAACTAAGCTCACTGGGAACACAAGCATACTGTAATGCAAAAATCTGAATTAATCTGACCAAAAAAAGAAAAATAAAAGGAAATGGGAGTAATCAAGACAACACTTCCTTGGAAGGGTAGTAAAAATCATCTGTAAATCTCATTAGAATGTGTTCTGTTGTCTGAAAAACTCATCCATACTCACAGAGAACAATATAGCCAGATAAACAGAGAGACATCTGAAAAGGGCAAAGAAGCTGCTCGTGTATAAAACGCCTCCTCCACACAGGCCCTTGAAAACAGAACTACACTAATACTGATACTGACAAATAATTACTTGCAAGAAAAGGGGAAGCACCAAAATAAATGAGTCCCCACAATCTTGCCTGTGGAACTCTAGAGCTGTGGCTGGCTCAGCGCAAGACTGGCAGTAGCACAGAAAGTAGAAGGAACAAATGGAAAAAAATTAGTCATGTAAACCAACTACTTCTGGCTATGATACAATGCTTTACAAGTTGCACAGTCTTGGGACTACTTATTATGGATGATACTAAAGACAGAAATAATATGTTAGTTTAAAAGAGAACAGCATCTGATAAAATGTTAGTCCCTAATAAGCTAGGGCTAGAGGGCAGATGGAGGCAAAACTGACAGGACATGAAGCAGCCCTGGTATGACTGTGCTGAGCAGTAAAAGCTCGAAGTGCTGCTCCTTACAATACACACATAGATACTCAGTTAAACATTTAAGATGAAACTGAGGGGTGTCTGCAGCCAATTCAAACAATTCAAATAAGGAACCTGGGCTGGCAGTAAGCACAGAGAATGTGACATAAATGAGTTCTTAGGGTTTTGTTAGTACTTACACAGTAGGTATATATTCTCCAGGAAATGCATTGGTTGTGTAACTGATGAGTAGGCATGTTTTACCTACAGCACTGTAAAAAAGAGAAAGTTCACAAGTAAAACAAATTCATCTTGAATAATGAGAAATAATATTCCTTTTAGGAAAAAAGACTAATTACATCCAGTCAGCTAAGGAACAACTCAGTGTCAATAGCCACTTTTGTACAGGAGAACAGTCAATAAACTGTAGCCTTCAGATTACCAGTAGTGAAAACACACCTCATATAAAACCCACTTTATGAAATGGTAAATTACCATCTTTTTTTTCAATCTTTAGGAAAAAAAATCCCACAAATACTAAGACTACCAACATCTGCTAGACACGAGTGAATATGCATCAAGACCACCTTACTCCAAACCCCTGAAATTGAAAACGAACCTGAGAAGTATTTCCAGATACCCTTTACACAATTCTGAACCCACTATTTTTCCCAGGAAATGGTATGCTTTCACATTAAGTCCGAAAAAGCTTGAAAAGTAGAATTCCTCAACACATCATTACTTCTGAGTATCTGAATGACTCCCCACATCCATTCATCAACTATTCAAACATTTCATAAACTGATTTATAGATACATTCCAATATTGGAGAACTTGGAATACTGAACCTTTCCCCACTGCTCTAATTCTGAACAGCCTCAAATGGGGGTAGGGCAAGGTTCTGTTCAAGGTTTCTTTCAAAACTCTGGCAGTCAGCTCCTTCCCTCTCCACACTCCTCCCCACATCTTATCTAGAGTGAAAATTAGATCACTAAGTTTTTGTTACAGTTTCAATTAAAGGATTGGAAAACTTTAAATTGAACCATATTTCTTTTTTTAAAATAGACTGCAAAGAGCGTTTCTGATGCTGCAGACTGCCTCCCAGACATATGTGTGCATCTAGCTCCTCAAAAGCGCTAATGCCCAGCCAGGCTTGCAGCCTTCCCATCACTCCCTTCCAGCTCCCATGCAAGGAAAACTGCCTTGTCTTGCAGATGGTTTATCACTACAACAATTTGCTCAAAGCCAGTTAACTTTGAAACCTGACTGTACTTGCACATACAATCTTGCCATTAGTATTAGGCTTCTCTCATGAGCCTCCTGAACTGTGTAAAGGAACTCATTAAAGTTTTAGTCTAGAACTATGGTTAATATAAAAAACACCAAACAAAAAGAATAAAACACCCAAACAAACCCACCCCAAGAACCAAATACCAAATGCTATTGCTAAAATTATCCTATTATCCTTTAGCTTCTGCAGAAGAAAAAAAAAAATAACTCACAAACTTTTTGTCAAGGGCTTGCTGGCTTTCCAGCTGCAAATGCTCCAAGGCAGTCATATCTGAATTTTACTGTGTATCTTCCACTTAAATCACTGCATTTCTCCTCCTGCTTTGGAAGCATGGGGACTGCCCCTTCAAATATCAAAATTTTGTTTAAGAGGATGTAACACTCGGCATTATTAGCCAGCCAGCCAGCCATAGCTAGTGACTCACAATTTCAGGAAACCTGAGCTTTGTCACAACCATAAGTGTATTACTGCTTATGTCGTAACTCAACCTGTAACAAGTCTCTCCACTGAACTTTATGCAGTTCCATACTGCAATAGCCCAAGAAGTTATTAGCAGCACCTGACAACATTACCTTAAATGCCTGAGCTATGAGAGTTGCTTCAGTGTGCAAAATTATCTAGGATTTTATCCTACCTGTTTTTTTTTAGTTTTCATTTTGTGCTCCTGAGCTGTCAGCCAGCACAACATCCCATCTGCTGCAACTCTCTGATCATACCCTGCAGTTTCCATGCTACTTTACACTCCTGCGTCTATGGAAGGAAGATGCCAGCTCCTTGCACAGATTACTGTTTTGTCCTTTCAGCATGCATTCTCTTTTACCAAGCTGTAACAACAACAAAAAGGGGGCATTTAATTCTGTTCTTGGTACGTACAACCTCTGAACATTTTCCTGTAATAGCAGACTTGGGATGTTGTCACTTTAAGAGGGTCTTTACCCCAGTAAGCAGTTTACACACACACACACACTGCTCCCCATAAGGGGAAGATTTCAGCCCTTCACCTGTAAGTGGGACAGGTTTGTTACCACTCCAGGAAAGAGACCCTTGAGCCCCATCAGCCTGTCAGAGCCCTCAGAGCCCTCTGGAGGCACTCCCCAGGACAGCACATTGTGTCGGAGAGGGATTTGACTGTCCTATTCAGGGTACGCAGGAGTAGGTTCACCCACCAAGTTAACATTTTCTAAGTTTTTAAGCCAATTGTAAGTCAATTTAAGTCTCGAGAAACTCATACAAAATATATCTTAACTGAGAATTTTTATTATATAATTTTGCAATAGCTTTAAGATTTGAAGATTACGAGTGACAATATAAAATACTGTGAGAACAAGTGTGAAAATAATATATAAAGCCAGATAAAAATTGATCATGAAATGAGCACAGACCAACCAACAGGTGACCCTAGGGGGGAGAAACGACAGGTTCAGCCTGTCAATGATCCCACCAGTGATGATGGAGTCTTCCCTCTCATTCCCCCCCTCCAATTTCACAGATTTATAGGATCTAGTTGGAATAATAACTCCCCATAACACTCCCATCTTTTACCAACTGATCAACTAACTTGTATAAGGATCACATAATTAAATGCTTAACTACATATGTTTATGCAGGCAGGGGTCTTTTGACCTGTGGGTGTGATTTTTAGTACTAAGATAAGATTACAATTAAGATAGTTCACCACAGGATACCCAATAATGTTCTTCTCACTCATGAATAACATATTTTGACAATTGCCCAGGTGTTGTCAGAATATAGCAGATCTCAAGAACAGTCCTTCTTGATTCCAGGTTTCTTAGTCTCGCTTTTCCTCAGTCTTATTTTCCTCAATTCTGTTTTCCATCAGTCTGGCTTTTTTCAGTCTGCGTACTCTAGCTATCAGTTCTCATCATAAATCGCTGCCATTTCTCAGGCCTCCTGACACTTTTAAGAGGCCCTTGTATCTGTTCAGGCTCTTTCACAGTAATACAAGTTTCAATTTCTTAACTAAGTAACTATGGAATTTTAACAAAATATGATTCTGAGTTTAAATATATGCCTATGGAGCTTTAACTAAACACCTATGGTGCCTGAGTATGTACCTATGGAGCTTCTAGTGGCTCTAGTCATACCTATTTTGGTGTGACACTCTCACTTTACAATCCTTGTTAGTCAGTTGCTAGATGGTTTATCAGTACAGGGCCTCTTCACATCCCCAAACCTGCGAGGAGTGTAACAGAGACTCGCCATGGTGAGTTCACTCTCCTTTCAGTTTATATTCTTCTAAAGAAGAGATTCAGAGCAGCCCTGCGGAGAAGGACTTGAGGGTGTTGGTCGACGAGAAAATGAACATGAGCCAGCTTCAGTGTGTGCTTGCAGCCCTGAAAGCCAATCATACCCTGGGCTGCATCAAAAGGAGCATGACCAGCAGGTTGAAGGAGGTGACCCTGCCCCTCTACTCTGCTCTTGTGAGACCGCACTTGGAGTATTGTGTGCAGTTCTGGTGTCCTCAACATAAAAAGGACACGGAACTGTTGGAACAAGTCCAGAGGATGGCCACGAGGATGATCAGGGGACTGGAGCACCATGTGAAGACAGGCTGAGAAAGTTGGGGCTGTTCAGCCTGGAGAAGAGAAGGCTGCATGGAGACCTCACAGCAGCCTTCCAGTATCTGAAGGGGGCCTACAGGGATGCTGGGGAGGGACTCCTCTTTAGGGACTGTAGTGACAGGACAAGGGATAAGAGGTTAAAACTTAAACAGGGGAAGTTTAGATAGGATATAAGGAGGAAATTCTTTCCTTTTAGGGTGGTGAGGCACTGGAATAGGTTGCCCAGGAAAGTTGTGAATGCTCCATCCCTGGCAGTGTTCAAGGCCAGGCTGGACAAAGCCTTGGGTGGCATGGTTTAGTGTGAGGTGTCCCCGCCCATAGCCCGGGGGTTGGAACTAGATGATCTTAAGGTCCTTTCCAACCCTAACTATTCTATGATTCTATTCTATGATTCTATGGTTCTATCTTGGCATAAGCTAAGGTCACAGGGGTGCCTGGGGAATTGCTGTAGGGTAGATTTGGCGCGTGTTTACCACATTCCATCCCAGAATTAGCAGCTACATTTTACCCTAAAGTTTCTTTAATATTGTAACATAATTGAGGATTTGGGGGGTGGTCTCCAACTTCCCCTATTACTCCACAGATGTACTTGTGCTCAGAAGTAGACAAGGTATTTACCCTTCAAAAACTTCCGTGGGAAAGCATCAGGTAGCATTATGACAATGCAGCTCATTTAACAGCTGTCGGAAGAAGGGATCCCATCTTACCTCTTGCACTGGCATTCACTGACTCTGTGACAAGCCAGGACAAGAACTTCAGGAAAGCTCCCCGAGCTATCAGTCAGATCAGTTTGAATATATTACTGAATTGCGCTCTAATACACTATAAAGCAGGATCTGCTGCTCCAGCTTACAAAGGACAAACATGAAATCCTTCAAAATACTAATAGGAGCAAAAGCTGGCTACTTTGAGAAATTTCTGGAGGTGCAAAGGCTACGTGCTCTCGTGCTTCTAGAATCTGTTTGGTCTGAGGCTTCATTTTCCAGTAGGTTTATTACAGATAATTTCAGCTTACAACAAATTAATGTTGAGTGCTACATTTTCAGCAGTGGATAATTCTCTCCGCACCCTGGCTCCTTTGCTCATCTTGCATTGAAACTGGTGAGTCTGCTCTGGCTAATCAAAACAGCCCAGGAAGGAGGTGGCAAGAGATTTCATTCCAAGCTTAGAAGTGGCTGCAGTGTGTTTCTGCAGCACCAATCAGCCAGAGTCATTTAACAAGAAAAAACACGTTCAACAACCCTGTTTCAGACTTGCTCCATCCAGGTTTCCTGCTTTCCTCGCCTTTTGGCTCCCTGCCCTACAAATCATATCATTATGGTCACCAGTCTTAAAAATAAACACTACTGCCTACCTTTATTTATAAAGTACCTCCTCTAGATACTTTACAAGCTTTTGAGACTTCTCTTTAGAGAGAGTTGCTTTAATACAGAAGTAAAACTGCTTGGCAAAATATAAATCCTCGTACATAAAGGCTGAGACTAAGAAGCAAAAATAACACCAAACCAAGATTAGTCATAACAAGATTTCTAACAATTACTTAATCATAGCTCTGTCCACCCACTATTACATAAATGAAACCAGTAACATTTGACTGTAATTAAAAATATGGCTTACAGAAATCCAGCATTTTAACCACTTAACAATAAGTGAAAGCAAAGGCAGCACCGAGCCCCTTATTGCTTCTGGGTCCCATCCAGGAATCAATGTATTTATATAACCACACATGTATTAATTCCTGAAAACAAACGTGTCATCTCTTTCCTGGCCTTACTGACACTAACAAGCTTTATGAAGTTTCCCCACTGCGTTAGAGCCACTTGGAGCCATGGTATGTGACATGCACTGAAAATGCCATTGGATGACCTGCACCAGCATTTCTTTCACTCTAAAGGCATCAGAGCTGCACAGATGGTTGAGAACTTTCCTGCAACTAAAAACTAATTGTGAGAATTTAGTTCTCATTTGCAGCCATGGTAATGGAGGCCAGCTGAAGTACTTGTGGTTTAATTCCAGAAATGCTGGTATCTGCAAACAGGTGGCAGCCTTCATAAAAAGCTTTGATTATATCATTTCTTTCTTTGATCCACATGAACTACCTCCCTAGCAGACATGATGCACAGCAGTACAGGTTTTCACTCAAAACATTAAAACAGTAGCTGAAGTTTCTCTAGGACCATCCTGAGATACAAGGTTCCGTATTTTTACTAGAGCAGGTTTAGTTACATCCGTCTCTGCCAGATAAGCTGTTTTACTCACTGTGACACACCCTCTCCCAAATATGCTGGTCAGTACCTGCAACACTACTACATTTTTTAAACTTGAAAAGTTCATTAACACAAGTTACTAAATTTTAGGTCACCACATGCTACATACTGCATGGGAGGGACCTCAAGTGTTCTGCATCTTATACAAACACTGCATTGCTCTAGCAAATAAAGCCTCCAATTAAGCAGAATTCCAAGCAGGGACTGCTCTTGTTCTTACAGTACTTCTGCAATTAGAAAATGCCTACAAAAGAGCATGAAATATGACAAATCCTGTAGCATCTAGTAATCACTCCTCCAAAACAGAGAACTTCCCCTAACTTCCCCTACATGACATCACTGGAGATTTCATACCACTTAACAGCTGCATTTATAGAGTGAAAACAAAAGCTGCTAAAAATAACTTACACCAATGCTTTTTCTCAAGTATCAATCAACAGCAACTCCTGCAGTTATTCAAGTGGCGTGCTCTTCATCTGTCCTGCACATTCCTACTGCTCTGTCTCATCAAGAAGCAACAGTTGCCATTTATTTTCTATCAAGCCTCACAGAGGGAAAAAAAACAAGGGCAAAATATGATAGCACAACTAGCATATATGCCAGGTTTTGCTAGTTAAATTAATTGTCTAAACAGGTACTAGACAACGGTCTAAGAACAAACATGAGTTACTTATGAGAATCAGCCCACTCACTAACTTAGAAACTAAGAATCACACAGGTACTTCTACAGCTTTGTTTACTTTGCTCCCAGCAGATCTTTGGGGAGGGTAAATAAAACAATACCTAAGTTTCGTATCACATAAGCAAATCTTTAACTCACATTGTTTCACAGAAAGCCTCAGCCTTATCTAAGGCAAACATTGCACATTTCCTAGAATACGTGTAATGCTTGAAGTTTTGAAGCAGCAGCAGCAACACAGGGAAACACAAATAGTTAAATATTTAAAAAAATACATATATTAAAAAAAACTGAATGGAGAATGATACAAAGCTACCAAAAATGAGCAATATTACCTGAATGGAACCCAAAGAAATACTTGTTTCTAACTAAGGAAGAAGGAAAACACACTACTGTATCTTGTTCACACATGTACAGAACTCAGGTAGAATTACATCACTTTCACTTCCAAGACAAAGAACAATAAACACATTACAAAGTGGGATGGTTTACAAAGGAAATGACCAAAAGAACTGTATTGCTGAATGAATTACTGGATATTATACAGTTTTTCTGTGCTGAGTTCTCAAATCTAGTGAAGGAAGTAGACTGAAATTTTTCCCCCACCCAAACATGATGCATTGCATTTATTTACAGCATTGTCATGGACAACATAGATCAGCTGAATTAAAAAATATATAATAGAAAAGCCAATGTGTTGGGTTCAAAATCAATACAACCAAAAGAACAGCCCATGGTAATCCCACCTAGCATCAAAGAACTATGTTACTATGAACAGTCTTCATTTGTCAGGATACCACTTTCATGTTCATATTGCTCAAAACCTTACACAGCAAGTCAAAACAAATTTGTCACACAGGGTAAATTTATCTCTCAACCATACTTAGCCGCCTTTTCAGGGTTTCTACATCTTAAAAAGCATAGCAACAAAAAAAAAAAAAAATCCAGACAAACTGAAGATGAGCCCACAACATGAAATTACAGTGGGGCAAGACCATTTAGCTACACTTCACTTCGCCATCTACAGAAGTTTGCTGTGATACCAACTATGCTCAGCCTACACTATTCTTTTGTTTCTCCAAAGGAAATTGGAACTGGGATTTTTGTTTCTCTTAAGGGAAGAAAAAACCCTCTGCATAAGAGAAGTTTTGTTTTCCAGCTGGCCTATGATGTTCCCCTGAGCTCTGACATCCAGTAAGAGAACAAATGCCTCCAAGTTGATGGGAATAGCATCATGGAGACTATTCAAAAGTAGCAAACACACTCTTTTCCCACAATTCCAGTATTCCTCACACTGAAATCCAACGAGTTAACTTGATTCTAAAAAGCATCCTCAAGTGGTTTCACTTACAAGTAACACCATATTAAAAAGCTGTAGGAGTAACAGTTCTTTACAGACAAGTATACTGCGAATTACTTGAATTTTACATGTTTTATCAGTCTCCTTTAGGTAGGAGCTTTACAGAACTAGATGTACGCATGCAGGAAAACAGTCCCTGCTCACAAGTATTTATGATCTGCTTAGAGTCTGGCACATTTCACTTGCTTTTACTGCAAGAATCAGATGTCAAAAGCCAAGCTATAAGCAGGAATAAGAAATAAGTTTTCTACTTCCGCAAAATGTATTTCAGATCAGTATTAAATTTCTCATATTATTAAAGGCATGGTGTCTTTTTTTAATACCCTTTGATTACTTCGGTATTTCTAGTGATATGAAGATCACCAGACGCAAGGGGCAGCTCCTGGACGAGCCTGGAAGCGGCGCGCCCCTTAGTGCACCCCTCCCGCATCACGGCCAGAGAAAGCCACCTCTGTCAGCACGAATATGAATTAATCTGCAACCCAGCAGGAATCCGGGACTCGAGGAGGAAGCCAGCACCGGAGCCACCCCCCGCTCACGGACACCCCCGCGGCAGCCTCGCTTCTCGCTCCCGCGGAAGGCAGCCACCATTTGCTCGCAGCAGTCACCGCCTTGCCCCACACTTCCCTCCCCTCCCCCGCCACCAGCAGGAAGCCGCGGCCACCACCCCACACCCACCGCACCCCGCCTCGGCGCGGACACCCCCAGCCCCGCGGAGCTCCGCCCCCCTCAGGGCGGTGGGGCCGCGCAAAGGCCCCCGCGGCGGGGTCACCCACAACTTGTGGCGGGGCCCATGCAGCCCGCGGCGCTCTCCTTCCCCGGGTGGACACTCTCCCCTTTCCCCGCGGAGCCGGCAGTGCTCCTCGAAGCGAGGGCCCGGCCGAAGGATCGCCTCAGACTTACCCGTCGCCCACCACCACACACTTAATGGCCTGCATCGCTTGCGCCGCGGGTCCTGCTGCTGAACGGGGAAGGCCACGCAAGAAGCGAGCCGGCGGCGGTCTCCGCACCAGGTCGCGGCCGCCTCCGCCCTGTGCCTGGGAGCGGGGACGAGCAGCGGCCACCACCCAAGGCGGAGAGGGCGGGCTCCGGGGAACAGGAAGCGGCCGCTCCACTCACATCCGGCCGGGCTGCGCTCGGGCCCGCGGTCCCGCCCTCACGAGGGCCGGTTCGGCGCTGCTGCTTCGGGTCTCTTCGGTCAGGCAGCGCACGGCGCTGAGCAAGCTTCGGCAGCGCTCGGGTTTCTCCGTCACGCCGGAGGGCTTCCGGCGCGTTCGGCAGCGCTCGGCCCCCCTCGCCGCCGAGCAGAAGCAGCTGCCATGGTTGAGGTACCCACCCGGTCAAGGGGGTGAGGCGGCTTTCCCCTGGCACCCTTGGCCTCAGAACCAGGGAAGCCCCCAGGGTGATCCCTTGGTTTTTGTTTAATCATTGAGAGCCCTGGTGAAATGTGATGGCATGCACTGAGAAACAAGGGTCCTGTCTTGCTCCTGACACAAGTCTTGCACAAACCTTGTGACCGTCCGCTGTCAGGACACCATGCAGCAATCTCATTCTTCTTGTGAAGCATTTTAACGTGAAATTAACGTTTGCCCTGCAGATGTACTGTGCGAATGAAACTCAAGTTACCAGAGGCAACCCACAATGCTCCTGAAGTGCTGCAGTGGGTTGCTGCCATTTTCCTCATCCAGCCGCCCGCTGTGGGACGGTCCCTCTCAGCATGCCAGCACTGTGGAGCCAGAACATCTCCCTCATCGAGGGATCTGCATGCTACCCTCTCTCCTCCTGATGTGCTAGGACGTTAGATAACTGTTGGCAAGTTTGAGACTAGATCAATGCCCAGCCTTCAGAGCACAGTCTTACGCACTGTGATCAGTGCGTAAGTTGGGGCAGCCCAGAGACTCTCAGGCTACACAGAGTCTTTGGTTTCCTTTTTCCTTAAGCAAAACAGTTATTTTCATTAATAAGTAAAAGTCAAGCAGAGCAGGTCCAATGATCTCATCAGTCCTTTAATTTCTACGGTTAGTTCTTGCTATAATTCTGCTTTGCAGAGAAGCTTCTGGTAGAACCAATGCACATGACTGCTATTCCTTTGTTTGCATTGCTATCCACTGCAGAGACTAAGTGTGAGGAAAGGGCCCATGCACATGCTGCTTCTGCAGAGTGATGATGGATTCAGTGAAATCAATGCAGTACATCATCATGGGTGGTTTTCTAAGGATTTGATCTATTAATTTCAGAAAAATTCTAAATTATTCTGGTACCACACAAAGCAACCTCATCAGTGGACAGAGCATTCCGTGGTATTTACTGTTTTCTGTTTTTCTTCTGCTGCACAAAGATAATTTTACATCAGTGAGGAACACATCATAACTATTGCTGTGAACTGAAAGACTATTTTTGCAACACTTTTATGTCCACTACCTCATACAGATGGAAGCTGAAATGACTTGTCATTCAAGCTAAACCCAAGACTCAGCTGCTGCCAGTGACCTGGCAACTGTTCTCTACAGAGCAGCCGGGAGCTGTGGAAGAGGTGGGCAGTATCAAAGTGCTCATGCTGTTCCTGGCTGCTACAGCAGCTTTTGGGGCCTTTGAGATACTGCACAGAAATAGAGCAGACGTGAAGACTGTCTTAATTTATGTTGTGGTCCTGAGGAGACACAGAACATGGGAAGATTAAAAGGAAGTGTAAAACTGTTTCCTATTTTCCCACCACCTGCTTATTCCTCCACTGATTCTTTTTCATCCAGTGTAAACCAGATGGATGATCAGAGGGTTTTATATTAAAAAGAGGTTTAACAAATTTACAATATTATTACAAAATAGTGTACAAAGACAAGGATGAAGGCTGTAATAGAGTAAAAACATTAGCACAAATTGCTTTTATGATCCTGTCAGGAGACAAGCAATATCTCTTTATATATGTTCTTTTTAGTGCTCCTCCGTCCTATTCTGTTGGGATCAATTGTTTTTTTTGCATTGTCAAAAAAAACATGAGGTTAAAACACAGCGTATGCTTTGAGTATGTTTTAAATTTACAACCCTATACCCAACTGGGTATAAATTGCCAACATTAGAAAATACCTAGATAAATATTTATTGTAAGTCATTAAAAACAACATTAGAGTTTGGATAGATGATGATGGTAACAGATTAATACCATTTTTTCCCCACACGTTTGTAAATATTTATTTCCTCATATGTGATAAAAAGGAGCCTTTTGGAACAGTTCAAAATTTTCCATTTGAAATCCTAGTTGATATCTCTCTTAAGGTAACTTTCCTTATATGCCCTGGAAGACAAATTGTTACTTGTGTGTACGCTCCTTAGAAGACATGCTGTATTAACTATTCTATTATTAAACTTTACTATATTTCAGCTACATTTTACTTTATTCTTGCATCTTTTTAGTTTCACTAGTATGTAGTGTATTTGTTTTTAAATGCTAATATGGTGCTACAAATGCTTAACACTCTTTGCAGGTATTTTTTTTTCAGTGAGAATGAGAGGAGAGATCAACACAGAGAACATACTGAAACATTAGAAAAGAAACTTAGAGAACAATATGAAAGATAAGGCAAAGGAGTGAGAAGTTTGTAACAATAGGAAAAATATTAGTTTGATAGACATGACTGCAGTGCTGAATTGTATATAGTTACAATATGCACTACACAGTGGAGTATGTAAAAAATAAAATAATGAATGGCAGTAACAACAACCAATTATAAATTTTTCCAGAATTCTGATAAGATCATGAATTATAAAGCTGAGGCTTAGATCAGTCCTAATATTGTTCCACAATCTAATACTTCATCTTCTCTCATCCCTTACAATTGTTGTCAAGTCTTTTTCTTAGAAATCGAGAGGAAACCATTATTTAAAATGGTTTTGGATACTGTCTGTGTATTGTGTATGTGCTGGCACTGAAGGAGAATTATTCTCCTTTGTGGATGGGGAGTGGCAGGGTAATCATGTTGATGCAATACTGGAAACTTCTGCTCACCATGACACAGACTATCAGCATTACAGAGACAATAATTATTTGCACGGTTATAGTATCTTTCATCCCAGACTATTACTGTGTTCTTTAACATGTTAGCTCATTAATGAAGCCACAGAGAAGTAGAGAAGGACCAGTATACACACTGTATATACAGGGAAGCATGTCACTGAAAGAAACAGAACACGAAAGAGTGATTCATAGGTGTATTCTCCTACTCCTAAATGACACTTCCTGCTGACACCAGTCAGTTCAGTTGCCTTCAGGAAACGCCATGCTACAATGTCTAGGTCAAAAGTAAAAGTCTGTTTCAGGGGAAAAAAATCTTTTTTAGGGGCAAATAATTGACAGCCACTTCAAACTAGGGGTTGGACTGAAGTGCAAGAGCCAATTTTAAAGGAAGCAAAGGTGTATCACAAAGTGTGGGAGGGCAAATTATGGTTCTCAGCATATTGCACTCTTCTCTCATTAGGTATTTGTATTGGAATCAGAAGCAAAAAGACCCCAAACAACTGAAGAGAGATTTCTTTACTGGAGAAAAACAAGGCTTCCAGATGCTTTTCATCTTAAAATAGGTAAAAGAATTGCCTTTAAAATTTTACTTAATGCTTGATTTTATCCTAATTTGAGTTGGTGGTAAAAGTCAGGTGATTAATGATGAGGTAATAGGGATATAGTGACGGTAGAAAGAAATCTTAATGCACAACACTAGGCATCCAAAATTCTTTTGTGGCCTCTAGTTCCACCCGTGTTACCTGCCTTTGTGGCCTGTCTCTCACTGACCCCTATGCCTTGCCACTTTTAGATAAGTATGACTTATTCAAGCTGTTTGGATAGTAGGTAGCACAAAGGTTCACACCCAACACTCAGCTGCCTGAGATTCTGAAGTTTTTCCCTTAATAATCTTTCAATTCTTTAGTTACATGTCTTTATCAAGCTAATAATGCACATATTTTTAATTAGGAAAGTGACACAATTGCTGTGGAGGAAATTCAGAGTATCTCCACTAAAGTTGGGGAGATACTGTGACATAAAATTCATGTTAGAAAATACTATAATCCACAAGTAACGGTCTGCAGTTTCTGGATATTCCTGGCAGATGAAAAAATACCCCTGTACTGCCATGTGATATGTGTGCTGTTCAAATACAGTGCTCAGTCTGCTTTAGAGGAACCAAAGGCAGCAATAAAAAGGGAACCACAACTTCTAAATGTCAGCATCACTGCATCAGAGAGAATAGATTAAAGAAGCATAAACATAAAATGTTAGTATATAAATCTCTACATTAATAATAAAGCATTGTAAAATAAATGCAGCACATTCATGTGATATTAGCATGGATGGTTCAGCTGACATACATATACAACAGAAACAAGTCCTGTATTTTATTTAGGTAGCTTCTGAGAAGTATCTCTTCTGTCAAGAATTTCAGTCATAAAAACTGCATAAGGCTTTGCATTCACTTATGTCTACCCTCAGGTTTAGCAAGCAGTAACAGACAGTGCTTACTACAGTGAGAGCTGTTGTTGAAGGCGGTGGGACTATGTACAGTAATCCCTCTATATGGCTGTAAGATTTTTGGAATAGAGACATCATTATATATTTATAAACAAGGGTCTGAGACTTCTCTGAGTCACTTCAGTTTTTTTACTGCTGCAACTCCCTCAGCAGAAATATGGGAATAAGCCTTTTTATAACTGTAAGGATCACATCATGCCTTGAGGTGAGGCATTGCTGAAGTACACAGATGTACACAGATGTGTAAGCTGCAAATTCCTTTCAACTTCCACATCTCTTGATATCAAACATTTCAAAGAAATTGAGCCTTCAAATATTAAGACAAAGGAGAAAGGTTTGACCATTACATAAGCCTATTCAACATTACTAGTTTTACTGCCTTCCGCTGTCCAATCATTTTTCACATGAGTAAAGACAGAAGGCTACAGGCTTTGACCTGGCCACTTGGTTTGCTTAGAAAGATTTAGTGTTTCTTTTGCTCCAGGCTTGCAGACATGCTTATGGACTTTAAAGAGAGCTGGGGCCTAAAAGAACCAAGTCTTTTGTGGTCAGTTTTCCTGGGGACAGATAGAGTGTTGTGGAGCCTACTTCTTGCTGTCATGCTTGAAGCCAATAACCATACAGCTTCAAAAAACATGTTAGATGAAACCCAGAAATTAAAATTATAGAATCATATAAATCAGTGGCTTCTCATGTAGCACGGTCAGCATTTGGCAAAGAAAGGTCCGTCTATTACAGAAATAAGACAATTGTCAAAAAGTGATGATATATTCTGGAATCAGTTCCTCACTGGAACTATTGTAGAAATTCTGAAGAACTTGTAAGAGGGCTAAATATCATAAATTAGTACAAAATAGTTTAGCACAAATTACTTGCCCCCCCCAACTGACTGTATACTGATAAGCTGCTATTTCTGTGAAAGACTTCCCAAAAGAAGATGCTTGATTTATTCTCCATTTCCTAAATATAGAGATGTCCTGTTTGTAAAACAGTCTAGGTTAGTGGTGACATTGGTCAATCACCTATTTCTGTTTTACCAAGAGATGCAGTTGGGTGACTGTTATTTCTGCATACTTTAGGCAGCTTGGTACTTTGATTTAATGTTAGATCCTGCCTTTATTAAACAGACAAAAAATACTGGTTCCAGTGAGGTCTTGTGCCTTTTTAATATGGCCTGTGTTATGCTACCAACACTTCTCAAGTGCAGCCTGTGTTCAATACCTTCTGCAAGAGTTGTTCATATTGTCAATAGCCTTCCATGTATCAACCTGTAACTTGCCAAAACCTTGTTGTTAGAATCAAAAGTATGTCATATACTTAATTTTCTGAAAGATTTTGGAGAGAGGAGGCTCTAAGCTTGACATCATCCCAAACCAAGAATAAAGTGAACACATTTGTCACCAGGGACAATACATTCTCTGAAGGGTGCCTGGGATTCCAGAGTGCCAAGGCAGATCACTGCTGGGGAAGGCAAGCATGGCATCAGCAGACAGCCTGCTATAGCTAGTGACAAGTTTCCTTGCAGTCCTAAAAAAACCCGCTTACGAGAAGGGGTTTGTTAGGAACCGTCTGGCTTTTCATAAACTGATCTTCCAGTCAAAAAGGTACAGAAGATCATAGGAACTGAAGGGAACAAAATGTTTTATTGTTTAAAGTCTACGGCTTTTCCCCTTTTTCAAGTTACTATTACGATCTCAGTCTTTTGCAAGCATTTTATCAATAATTTTTTGCAAACATAGCAATGAATATAAAAAGCACCAGAAAAAGAGGTGTAAGCATAAATAACCCCAAGCTCTGTCTCATTTAAATACAAAATGCTCATAGTTTATCTGTGTTGTCATTAGTTCTTACAGAGAGCCCTGGAGACCTGATTTCAAGTGTAAGAATTGTTCTTTGTCACGCTCCAGAGCAAAGAGAGGTCCCTTCCCAAAATAAATCTATCCCAAGTGGAGAGCAGACAGGGGAGCACAATTAGGTAATAGTGGTCTATGTGGTAGGCACATCAAGGGCCCAGTTCTTTGTTCTTTTGGATGAATGGTTAAGTTAAGAGCCCTGAAGGAGAACAGAGGAATCTTTGCATAAATCTCCAAGGAACTACTTTGAAATATAATGGATATATGTTGAAAAAGCTTACAAGGACATTTTAAAATGTAACAACTCAGCAATGTTGACTCATTTTTTATTAATTTTTTTTTTCTTTGAATAGAGGAATATTTGAATGCCTGAGAAGAAATTTTAGGTAAAATAAAATAAACCGTGAAAAGACTTGAAAAGATGAGGATGTGCTTGTCTGATGCAACAGAGACAAACAAGTCAGGGTTAGGAAGCAAAAATGGGAAGATGGCATTAAAGTGATGGAAAATGATCTCTGCAGCCATCAGCCACAAAAGGCATGTCAGTAGTTTTGCACTTCTGCAACTTCTGGCTAAATTGTAAATTGATTTACCACCATTACATAGCTGAAACCAAAGGAGGAAGTGTGGGATGGTTTTGAGGTTTACACTGTCAAAATAATTAGCTAATTTCCAGATCTGGATGTGATAAAATCTGGTGAATCTTTTCAATTGGTATTCAGTTGCATTATCCTCTACTTTCTTTGTTGGAAAGCTAAAGAGTGTTTTATCAATCTCACTATTTAATTAAATAATTAGATCCAAATCAATACTAAAGCTAACCTGTTATTATGACCTAATTCATTAATTATATTGCCTATTCAAGTGTAAAAAGTAATTCATGGTTATGAAGATTTTAAAGTTGATACTGTGTCACATCTGTTTCAATGTGCAACATGAGCCAGAACTGATGAGCATCTGGCAGACATCTACTGATACAAGTTAATCAGCTTCCTGATGTAACCTTTGTGTATCACATTGCATTCCAATTTAATCATGAGGCAGCTAAATCGCATTTGTGCTTAGCTGTTGAGGAGATGGTCTCAGTACTCACAGAGGGAGGGAACGGAATTGGGGAATTTGAATAGGGAATATTGAATTACCTTGGGAGATCCAAAATAGGGAATTCCCAAATAGGGAATTTGAATTACCTTGGAATTCCAGTGTAGGGCCTGGACACACCTCAGTTCCTTGTGCCTCCAGTACTAACAGGGTTATTAAAAACTTAAGATGAGGAGGAAAAAGATCTCCACTGTCTTCACAAACCAGATGTGCTGAGCTGATGTAGAAGGGAGGATGGGGACACCACACAGTGGTAAAACGACTGCTGTGTACGTTACTTTTCCACTGGCAGCACTATACCTGTTTTTGAAAAACTGTGACACACGTTAGGACACTGTGGAATTAGGAGTTTATGGAAAATATTCATAGCTTCTGGCTTTTTTTTTTCTGTAACTTGCTGTAACATTAACCCAAAGGATACTTTTTGAATGAACTCATGGGGACAGTGAGAGCTGTTCTTTCAAGTTCTCCATAATGAAAACAGTGCAGATAACATGTCCTCTGACGTTTTTCCTCTTTGGAATAGTAACAGGTAGGCTCAAGACACCCAGGCACATTGAAGATGGGAAATCATGGACAGATCAATCCTGGTGTCAGAGAGGATCTTTCATCTGTGATTAGAAGAACTGACAGAAGTCTGTGGCTAAAGAGGAGTCTGAAGAGTTTTGCTTTTTCTAGAATACCCTGTGGAAGATGGACAAGTTCTTGAGAAACCAGGTTTGGAGGTACTTCTCTTTTTGAAACCTTTTAAATCTGAATGAGTGATTGATGCTTTGTTTTGTAAGAATCAGTAGGATATCTTAGCTCCAAGAGAACATTTAAGTCCACAGCTGAAATTCAGTCAGCCCTACTTGACCTTACAGCAATGACCTGCAATATCTGGAGAACTGGGTCTGAAGGAAGTAGATCAGGGATTTTCATGCTAAGGAGCTATCTAAAGGCCTGAGATCCAGATGTGTTCCTTCAAGTCTGTCCAGAGACTTGATGGGGTTAAAAACTATTAGGGATAGCTTCACTGGCTGGTTCTGTCATGTAAAAACATGCTTTACCCCTTCTGACACCAGGCAGGGGCAAGTTCTGGAAACACCCTCTATCCTTAAAATAGTCCCATTCCCAAGAGCACAAGGTAGTGCCTGTAGTTTCTTTAACTGAACTATTTACAGTTTCTAGACACACAGGGTTTTCCAGTATTTTCCACTCTATTATGCTACTAATGGATTATAGGCAAAAGGATCACAGAAAAAATCTGGGCAGGTGCCCGGTTTTGTTCTGGAATTATTCTTTCTCTGTGCCCCTGCTTGATTCTGTGGCAGTAAGATGGAATTTTACAAGGAGTTTAGAGCAATGTATTTCTTTTTCTGCTTTATTTTAGTTATTAAAAGTTGGTTGAATGGAAACGGTATAGAACAGTTTGGGGAAGAGGGAGGGAGATGAAACTTTACATGTAATCTGTACTTGACCAGTGTATTTTAAATTCACTTTAGCCTTTGTAAAAAAAAACATTACAAACCTCCTCCCAAACCCAGAAATCGTTATATCAATGGCCCATTGTTTTGTTGTTCAGGTTATAGCACACACCCGGGTCAAGCCATCGGGCGTCCCCTCCCCCTCTGAGGTGCTACCTGAAATGAAAGCGGAGCTCAGGACTCTCACAGCATCTTTCCACGGGCGACTGCAACACTGCAGGGCTGGGCTCCACAGCGGAGCAGCCAGCCCGCGGCGCCCTGCGAGGCTGAGAGCCCTGAGGGGAGCGGCCCCTGCCCGCGCTCCGCCCCAGAGGGCGCAGCCTGCTGCTCCCACTTTCCCCTCTGGGCATGCGCAGCTGGGCGGGGTGTCAGCGCGTCTGCCCCGGTGCGGCGGGTACGCACGGCAGCACGTCACCGGGCTCCGCCCCACTAGCGACACCCAGCGCCGGGCGCGGGCAGGGGGCCGCGGGGCCCGGGCGGCGCGGCCGCGGCAGGGGTTATATGGCGGCGGTTTTGTCCGCCTTGGCTGCAAGGCTCTCGCAGTCGGCCGCGGCCCGGTCCTATGGCGTGTTCTGCAAGGGGCTGACCAGGACCCTGCTCATCTTCTTCGACCTGGCCTGGAAGCTCCGCATCAACTTCCCCTACCTCTACATCGTCGCCTCCATGATGCTCAACGTGCGGCTGCAGGTGGGCGGGGGCTGGGGGAGGGCTCGATCCCGGGCCTCAACTGGTGGTGCCGCCTCTGGCAGCGGCACTCCCCCACCCCCGCGGCGGCCGCTGTCGCTTCCCCCGGGTAACGGCCAGGTGCCGTGGGATGCGTCCTCTCACCCGGCGGGCGGTGTATGTGCGAGTGTCCCGCTACACCGCCTGCTCCGGGCGCCAGCACCAAACGGGCAGCATTCGAGTTCGCTCGTGTTGCTAACTCAGCGTTAACTTGCAGACCGGTAGTAACCTGTGAGACTGTGCACCTCGATAGCACATCCCTGACACCCTGTAAGGAGCAAAGAAAATAATTTCCTTCATCAGTTTGTTTCTTTTTAAGCCAAGAACAATTGTAGCAGGGAAGAAATAGAGGTAGATTTAAATAATAATATAATTGCTTGAAAATGAAAGTTCAGATTTAATTTGTGTCTCCTGCCTTGAGCCTGTCTCTACAAGACATTGAACTGCCTAAACCAGCTTTGACCTAAAGGCATTAGGAGCTCATGCTCTTTGTAGGGTTTGAAGTTTCATTGGTTTCATGATGAAACGAAAAGCTTTACTTTTTAACTGGCAACAGAACCAGACTATGGGCTGTCAGAGCAAACATCTGTTCCAGCCAAAGACTGGACACTATTTGTCCTCATAAACATAGCTGTAATGAAAGCTTTGACATGTGGCCAGTGGCCAAGTGCTGAAAGACAAGTCTGGTTGCAGTTTGTGCCTTTTAAAAGGTAAGTTGAAATGGGAAGAGGTCAAAATGTGGCATCTCATATTTTTATTTCTGGGACTCATCCTACAGTGCTGAAGCTTGAAATGGAGCCAGACTGCTGAGTTGTACACATAGCTTAGTAACCTGGATGGCTGAAAATGCTTTGCCTTTGCTTGTTATCTGGTACCTAATAGTTCTCCTGTAAGAACATTGGCTTGGCATTTGTCTACAATAGAGCCAATACCTTCTGACTGTGCCGGTACAGCCAGTCTGACCAGTTCCTTTGGGAAGCTGTGCATGGTGTGTTGTTTGGTTCCAGTGTTGTGTGTCTGACTGCAGCTTGCAGAAAGATTGCTTTAATATTGGCCTTTAATGTTACACTTCTAATCAGTTACAGTCTGCCTTTCTGCTGGTGGAGGAAAGTGGTACAGTTACAGAGTGAATCTCTCCAGCTGCTCATTTGCTGACTCACTTGGATGCCTGTTACCAAAAGAGAGTTTGTAGCAGATAAAACTGAAACTACAGAATAAAGTTTGTATTTGGGTATGCTTCCCAGCCCTCTGGATGTGCCCAAGCAGCATGTAAGAAGACTCCTGTTTGGGCTACTGTTACTTTGTACCTGCTATTTTCTTTGTGTTAAAGATATTTTGTTTTAATTATTTTTCCATGTACTGGGCACCAAAAAACTGGGATATCAATGTAATAACTTCCTGCATTCTTTCTCTTTAGGTCCATATTGAGATCCACTGACTTGTGACTTGGTGTGCTGCTTGCAACTAGAGACAGTCATGCTCTTCTAGTTCAGCCTGTCGTGAGACAGCAAAGCTGTGCTCATCTTCTCTAGGACTATGAAGAAAGAAGACTTGCACCAGAAACGAGTTCATTACAGTGGCCCAGGTCATCACAAGGCAGCGCTTCACCTGACACATGCGCATTCCGTGTTGAACAGTTCTCAAAATCCCAGTAGCAGTTTACATGAGTTATTTTATTTTAACACCAGGAATTGTTCTCTCTTCAACACTATACCTCTGCTTTCTACTGGCAAGGAAATGCCTCTGGGTTGGAGTGAATCAGCAGGGAAGACCTCAAGTGCAGCTGCTGCTCCTTGGAAGGATTCATTTCATCTGTTTTTTTCTTCTGGGAAAGACAGCCTTGATATTAACAATATTTCAGTACCAGGCTGGTTTGAGGAAGCCTGTAGTTTTGCTGGAGACTTCGGGTCATGCTGTCCAGGAGACAACTTTGTATGTTTTGCACACTTCTGGCTGGGAAATTTGCAGTCTAATAAAAATGCGCAGATTCTGGAATTAGGAATGAGCAGTAGCAAAGAGAATGAATTGCAGCTTGCATTTCTTAAAGAGTTCGGTCTTGGTGGAATTCCTGATCTCTGTTCTATCCGACTTGCTCCACTGAATGAATATGTTATGGGACTTCTAAACAATGAGAAAGCATGTTTTTTCCTTTGTTACTTAAACCTTGTATCTTCAGAGCAAATACTTGGATACAAGCAAATGCTTTCAAATATACAATATGTGACTAACAGTCTTCACATCATACAGCTAGTAATTTGGGTGCTAGCTTTTGCACTATCAGGTCTCTGGTATGCAGTAGTGAAGGTAAAAAAGTACTAGATTTTAATAGTTACTATTTTTAACATTAATAGAAAACTAACGGAGAAAAGGTTACAGTGAGTTTCAGGGAGAAGTAGCTGAAGTAAAAATTATATTGTGTAATTGCTAGTAAAACTGGCTGTTGTAAAAATAGGGACTTTTTTTTTTTGTAGGTTATATCTGCATCTGAGTGGAAAGAACTTGTTAATCTCAAAACTCTTTGCAACTTCTGCAGGTCTGCCATTAACACTAGACTAGAACCCAATCTGATTGTTTACCACAGATCCTTTGTTTTCTTTAGGGTTTGTATTAGCAGAGTATTCTGGCTGCTATTTACAACCATTTCCACTGAAACTGTTTCTGGTAGAGTTAAATTCCTTCTCTGAATCCAGCACTATCTAATGTACCAGTCCTTAAAATACTTTAAACTGGAAAGCTGTTGGGGGTGGGGGGGTGGGGGGGGTGATCTCCAACACAGTATAATTCTCATCAGTGTTCCTTTTTGAGGATGGTACTGCTCTAATTTAAACTATCTCATGAGTTTTATTGCGTGACAATAGACGCTATAAACAACTTTTAAAAGAATGTTTTCTTTCCTTGAAAAAGTGATTGTTATCACTGAAGCACAGTAATAATTTCTGGGCCTGTTGACTTTGGCTTTGGGACAAACTTCTGACAACAGGGTTTGGCAAAGAATGGAGAACAATGTTGGAATCAATAGAGCAGCTTGTGAAAAAGAATTGCAGGAATAGGCTTCCACAAGCATGTAGTTGGAGAAGGTCATTGTGCAGTAGGTCAGACTTTGAACTCTTGTTTCCAAAATTCTCAATAAAAGAGTTGGTGTAGGTGGGCTTACCTAAGGAGCGAGGGTTTGATATGGTTAGGATGCATTTTCAGCTCATCCTTCACTCTTGAGTTAAAAGTAAGGACTTAATGTAGGGTAAAGTCATGCCAGTGATTCACACACCAAGTATCCTTTTTGCTAGCTAGCTTGCTTCCTTTTGGAAAGAGAGTAAGTGATGTTGCATTTATTTTGAACTGAATTCACCTGGAAATCCAGTAGAGTATCTAATGTGGTGTTTGCACAGAGTCCTTGATGATGAAGAGGAGATCCTGGTTATGAGTGTTATGGAGAGAAATGTTGGATTTTTTTAAACTTATTTGAGTCCTGAAAGTAAGATACGCTACTTCTTATGTTAAATGGTATGTTGTGTTTTAATTGTACCATTGGTTGGCTTTTCTTCTGGATGTCAGAAGAGAGAAAAAGCCATTTATATTAATATAAAAGTAACTTTTCCCCTCGTGTATACTTTTATTAATTGTTTAACTTCTAGACTTAACCTCATCATTACCTGTTGCAAAATTACAAAAAACCTCAAAATAATAATGGATTACATATTGTAAGTAATTATTTTGACAGCAAGTTTCCTGTTAGTCAAGCCATTCATACTATTCACTCCCATCTCCACTGCTGCAACTTATCATCCTTGTAGTGGTATTAACATGAGTGTTTGTGGATCAGGATTGCGGAAGCAATGTGGATCTGAAACCCCAGAAACAAAGACATTTCTCCAAAAGTCTGGCTTATTTGACTTACAGCGTTAAGCTGCTGTGCATACAACAGACAACAAAAAAACACTTGGCAGAGCTGAGAGTAGAGGAATGAAGGTGGTGAGGGGTTGGAGCATGTTTACTATGGGTTGATCGCTAAAGAAAACATTGTGCAATTGCATCCTGATCTCTAGAACTAGCTATACAGGTAAAGAAATATCATTTTCCCGTATAGTCAGCTTTTTTAAGGTGCATACAAACACAGTCATGGATCCACAACTGAATGCTGTTCTGTATAAAGAACTGACTAGCATGGCTGTACCTGTAATTGTTACCCAAGACCTTATTTGTTCAGCTGAATAGTTTGGCCTGGAAGATTCTCTGGCCTGGAAGATTCTCTGCTCTACTGTACGTAAACTTGGTGGTGATATTGTCAGGTTAACAGGCAAGAGGAGTAGCTAAAGGTGTGAAAGCATGAATCCAGTGTTTAATGCCCCTGTTCTTTGTGCTGATTTTAAAGGGGGACTGGAACAAAACTACATGTAAACTAGAACTTAAACACATGTACAGCAGGGTGTGAAGGGTTGTCTCTATTGATGACAAGCCTGTGCAGGAGAGGATCTTGGAATGTTGAATCGTTGCGTTATTACAGTCCAACTAAAACAGTCCTGTTTTAAGCAAAATTTGCTTTTGAATGGCCTTTAATCACTTACTACAGGGCTACTTTAATACAGATACAGTACAGCTAAGCAAAATGATTGATATTGTATGTATATTAAACATAAGTTACAAAGAATAAGCCTTAGGTGAGTGGATTTAATCCATTTTAAGATAGTTTATGTACTTTGCCTTGAATTTTATTGCTTAAAACCTAAAAGGTAACTTTCTAACTTGAACATTCCTTCTGAAATTCAAGTAAAGGATAGTTTGGTATGTTAAAATCTCACATAATATACTGCACTTTAAGCTCTGGGAGGCCATAAATTGAAAGCACTGTTCTTGCACTAATAGAGCTGTTGGACCGGTGGTGACAACACTCAAATGGATTTTACTGTCTGGGGGGAGAATAGTGAACCAGCAGGATGGCAGTCCTTTGAAACTATACATGAGTCAAACGCTGTATGGTTTAGGCCACTGTTCTCTTCCTAAAAGTGTTTTAATATTAACTCATCTCAAAAGATGGAAGGTGTCTCAGTTAAGAACCAGTTTGTATGGAGTGTCATAGCTTCAATTAGTGAGATGTGGAGAGCTTTCTGAGGAAGTGTGCTGTTAGACTGTCTTGGATGATTGTTACAGTACAGAAGAATAACATTTTTAGGAGAGGTAAAGGACCTTTATACTGAACCGGGAGTTGCCTTCATATTTCCAGTTCCCCTCTTGTCTTGCTCTACTGTTGGTGTTGGAAAGAGGTATTTCTAAGCAAAATGTCAGGGTTCTGCTAAACAACTCATGCTTTCTAAAATATGCATCAGTGTCCAGATTCTTCCTGCACTACATAGCAGAGTGTTCTATTTCTGCCATTAGAAAAAAAAAAATTAAGTAAGAAAATATCCAGTATTTAGAGAATTGCCTAGTAGTTTCCCATAAATGTACACTTGTGTGACAGTTTACTATATGGTGTACTGCTTTGAAAAAGAAAATACACTTCTAAATGTGTGCACACAGAGCTCTGCATGTAGATAAAAAGTGTTTTATCAGAGTATGATGTTGGAATGCTTATGCAAATGCTTTTTTACTTTCTGACATTACAATGCAAAATGCAGTAGAGATGGTGGTGTACTTAGTGTGATATTAGCTAGTGCAACCTTGGAAATCATAGTGTGCATTGTCATGGAGTATGAGACAGTTTTATTTGTAGACAGTTGTTAACCTTTTGCTTTTTCAGTGTTCGGTTTTTGTTGTTTGGATTTTTTTGGGGGGTATTGTTGTTTTGTTTTGTTTTTAAGGACTGTAAAAACTGCACTTTCTTAAACTCGGCCAAAGGATGCTTTCTTTCTCCTTTGCTCCTCCCTCGCCCCTCATTCTAGGCATGCACACTGAATTTTTGGAAGAAGCAAGAATGTATGTACTCTCCTAATATACCATGTTACTGTCAAGTTGTTCATTTTGTCTTTATGGTCTGTTCTTATGTGTATTTTCCTTCTCTTCCTCCCCCATAATTTCTCAGCATAAGCATATACTGATATGCTATTCCATTGCAGAAACACTTCCCTGTAATTAATTGTGTATAACAAATTGACAGAAATCACGTAGAGATGTAAGCACCCGTAGTCTATCATTAGGGTGTATGAAAAGTGGTACATTGGGCAGAGCAACAGGTGGTCAATGTGACATTTCTGCTTTTTCCCTTCCAAACAGCTTCTTTGATTGAAATCTAATATTTAATTTGAATTTGTAGTATCTTTGTCAGCTGAAAACTGCAGCTAGAATTTGGGGCTTATCAAATACATTGAGGTCAAAGCTTAAACAAGTTACACTAGCTTCAGTACTCCTTGTTTTTTAATTATTGGTGTATCTTTCTAAAAAATTCACAAACATTCTTAGTATTTTGGAACTTTGTTTTTCTAAGAGTGCATAGAATAAAATGTGTTATGCCACTTGTTTCTGTGATGCACAGTCAATAACTGAGAAAAATAAACTTGGTTTTTTTTTAATTGTTTGTGAATAATCCACTTTTGATATCTCAAATTGCAAAGCCTCCAATCAAGGAAAAGCTGCATTCAATAGTATTCAATGTCAAATAAACAACTTGCTGCATCTGAAAATACTAATATTTATGATCAGCTCAAATACACTAGGACATAGATATCAATCTGCTGATACTGTGAAAACAAGAATAATACAGAAGTGCTAGAATAATGCTATCCTTTACCACCCTGCACTAAGTAAATCCTGCTGTTGTGTACTTTGAAATTAGTCCTGTATTGCATTCCGAAATCTCAATTATCTTAGTCTTTCTGGAACTCGTGATAAAAGATCCAGACCAAGCAGATGGTTATTTCATTGTTCAAAATGAATTAAATTTAAAAGCTAAAGAATCAGAAAATGGCCAGAGGGACTTCCAGAAAGAATATCTGCCTTGAAAAGGTGAAGTTTATTCATGTGATCTCAGTATTATAATCTGTTTCACAAATCTTTTTCCTTCTTTGTGGAAGATCTGTATAAACCAGATAGCAAAAATGGTTAAACCCCAAACTTGTGACAGTATTGGTGTTCTTTAAGTTTCTGTCTGTAGTCAATTCTGCGTATTATCCAATATAAAAATACCGAGATGTAATTTAAGCTTTTGTTCTTAAAAGTAGGTAAATCTAATGCTTAGTGCTTGATTCATCACGTTGAGTGTTCCATGAACTTCCTTGAAAATGGGTTTTGCTACCTGCTGGTGACTAACACTAATTTTAAATGCTGACCCTTAATTCTTCCTGTAAGCTGTGATGTTACCCATGCACAACAATTTTAGTCTATGGCCTTGGTCTTTGGCCCTGGTTTTTTTTTTATTGCAGTGTGGGACATGGAGGAGGCTGGCACAAACCATTTTTTTTTTGTTCCAGAGAAAGATGTTTACAAGTTTATATGTATTTTAGAAATTTACTGTAACACTTTTTAACTTGTGAGAGGAGTTTCCATAGTAAACTTGAAATCTGTTCTAATGAGGTGAATAGAGACTTTTGAATAATAGAGAGCTACCTAAGCTACCAGAAGCTGTTAATGGTGATGCTGCTCGCTTACACCACAGGAGGGAGTCAAACATCAGTCTTTTACATATTTTCAGTTAAAGGCATTGTTTTTTCTTAGCACAGTGCATTTCAGTTTATAAATATGCTGACTTTGACTTGTCTTATGGATTGTCACTGCAAATAGGTTAATGTACAAAATCTATACACAGTGGTAATGTATTGTAACTGTTTACAGTTGAACTCTTGCGTACCAATTGATGAGTTTTATCAAGCTATTTAAAAACAGAAATAAAAGTATTTTTAAAAATCTTTTGTCTGTGGTCAACAACAGAGCTAGTTTTGCTGCTTCTCATTCCATTTTTTCACTTTATAAATTCTAGATTCTACTTAAAGAGATCTTGTTTCTGACAATATGATGTCAGTGAGTGGCTTTTCCAGAGATACAATTTGGGAGATGTGTGTTTACTGAATACCAAACAAATTTAAAACCTGGGTGAGAATAAAAGGGCTAAATGCCTTTTGCTTGGCCTTGGAAATGCATCATCTGAGCTCTAGGCTAGCTTTATCATGTTAGCCACCTATGTTCATTCATAGGCATTCTTCTTGCATGTTTTTTAGTTACGCACCTTAACAATCCAGACACATTCAATATAATTCTAAGGTATTTCCTAACTAACTAGCTCTGATCTTGTAACCAAGTTTCATTTTAGAAGGGGAAAGCAAGCCATGCTAAATACATACAACTGCAGCTCTCTTAGGTAAGTGAGGGTAACATCCTGGGTGTTTCTCTTCAGGGTTAAAACCACCTTAGTATTAACAGATAGGCCAGACCTTGGTTTTGCTGAATAAAATATTCAAATTAAAGAAGTGGAATATACATGTATCCTCTGCTTAATGATGAGCATTAAAAAAATATACTAAAAACTAAAACCCCTCACTTTTCAGATTTTTTCTGAAAATTGCTGTCACGTGACTTTTGGATTTTAGACTCAAAAGACATAATAAACTTACAGTTTGTGTTTGATCTCAGCATCCCTTGATGCTGTGTTATATTTTGAGGAAGTATATTACTGGTGTGTGCTGGATTTATTCTGAAAAGAAGTGGTATTGACAATCCTGAAGAGAAGGCTGATAGACCTTGAGTACAAAATGAACGTCTACTTTTCCTAATGATGAATACTGAGAGCATCTTTCCCTCAAAACAAGCATTTGAAAAGAAAAAAAAAAAAAGGAGGGGGGGGAGGGCAGGAGGAGAAAAGAATGTAATCCAGTAAGGTCTGTGAAGTTTCAGCATGTGGTTAGACATTCACAGTTAAGAAAGTGCTATCAATGCTCTCTCTGCTGTAGATCCTGTAGATTCTCACTTTAGATTCCTCATTGCTTCTGGAATTTGCAGGGTACATACTGAAGTAATGGTTTCTAATCTCTTTGGCTGCCCATGATGTTCCAGCCACCCTACTCTCACAGTGATGTGATCTAGTCTTAATCACTCACGTTGTCATCACTTTCAGATGGTTTATCAGTTGTTTTATGTGTATTTATATAAATTGACATGATGCCTGCAGTACATGGGGAGCTTCAAGGAACTCAGAATAATTCTGTAAAATAAGTCAGGAATAGACAGCCTATGACTATCCAAATTTCTTCTGCTTAGGATTTGAAGCATTTTGAAGTCAGATTCAAGGTGGTGGCCTACGACTCTGTGGTAGTCTGTCTTTGTTTATCTCATACTACTGGATTCTATGACAGCAGCTCATCTGTACAGGAGCTCAAATTTCCTCTATGCAAGTCTGAGATTGCCAGAGGAACCTTTTAGCATCACAAACATCACAACATTCTCCTCTTCAGTGTGTTTCTTAGCTCTTGCCTTTCCTGGCAGATAAAAGGGCAGCTTAAAAGTTAAAAAAAACAAACCAAAAAATCCTCTAGCTAAACACAAATATCAAAGATTCTGCTGAAGATAATCACATTTCACATTTTCTGAGGAGATGATTTTTTAAAAGTAGATACAGTGCTTCACCTTCAGTTAAAAAATAAAATATTAGGTGGGGTTCTTGTTATCAAGGACTGTGGCGTGCTTGTAAAAAGCACGTTGTAAGTCTCTTGACCATTAGGGAGCACTACATCTATTTGTTATCACAAATATTTTCTAGACTTACCAAAATACTTATCTTTAAGCACAAAGTTCAAAGGGAAAAAGAAAAAGCCCACACATTTTGGAATTCAAGTATTATTCATTGTTAGAAGTATTGCCAAGGGCAGAGGACCAACACCAACACAAGACAAATGCTCACCTCATTGAACAAAAAGCCAGCAGCAATGACAAGCAGGATGTTTTTGATGCTCTTTTTTTTTTTTTTGGCTAGTGGCTGAAGCCCTTAATCACTTTAGCTGGAAGTTATTCACAAATAACCCTTCTGAGCTCAGTAATCCTGTCTTGCTTTCCATAATAATAATAATAATAAATGTTTTCTACAGGAGAGATAACTGAATCGCCTTTCAGATCTTAGCCTTGCATTCCAAGTATTGCATGCTGCCTGCAAGCATGTATGACCTGCTCCAGAGTTAGAATACTAGCAATGTTTCCAATTTCTGGTCTTTGCTCCCCTTCTTTGACATAAAAGCATTTAAAACAAAAAATATTTTTATGATATTGTATAGCACCTTTCTAAGGTCTTGCTTGTGCATTTTCAGGTATCTGTCATTTTAGGTCATGTCTATAGATGTTGAATTTTCTATCAGGCTGAAAAAAACAAAAACTGGATTTACTTATCAAGACAGAATGAAAATCCAAACCTTTTTCAAAGTTGGACAGCCTTCATTTATTTTCCGGTCCCTCTAGCTGCTTTCTGAGTGAGAACATCTGTACAGACTGGAGTCCTTCACTCTGATCTACAGTTTTTGTTCCCAACAGTCTGTTGGTCAAAATAAAAGCTGTCTGGTCTGTGTTGTCACTGTCAAAACATCATTTTCAGAGATCTTCCTCACATTTTCTCACTGGTTCATAATCATTGGTTCACAGTTTGTAACTGTATCTTCTGATTTCCTTTTGTTTAGCTGAACTACTTTCTTGCCAATGCCAGCAACCTAGAAGGCTGTCGAGATTTTCATCACTGGATGTTTTGTTACAGACAGTTCATCAATCTTTGCTACTTTACATTTAATTCTAGTATATTTTCATAAAGTATCCATTAGGCATTGTTGCTGTTCCTGAACAGATTATTTAGCTGTTTCTCTTTCCTAACATAGGAAGTGCTTTTTCTGAAGGCTGTTCTTGAAACAGCACTGTCCAAAGGTTTGATTCCATTTCGTATATTGCTATTTTTACTATAGTTACTATAAAAGAATGCTTTTATAATAAAAATACCTCTGGTAAATTTTGTTACTCACATGTTAAATCCAGCAGTCGATCTGCCTCGGAACTGCACTTCTGCTTCCTAGCAGATATTCTAGCTGTGATAGACAGTGACATACCCAAGATGACTTTTCTCAACCCAACATAAAGAAGAGAGACCAACCAAGAAAAAAAGTGCTTTGAACATATTCTGGTTTAATTTTGATAGATCATTTTGCCAGAAACATGAGAAGATGTGAATTATGGCTTGAGAGAAGAGGCAACATAAATGGGATCCGATTTTCCTTTATAAATAGGAACTCTGTCAAATATCTCTGATCCCACGAGGTGGTGGCATTAAATAAGGCCTGGAAATGGATTCACAGGAAATAAAAAATCACAGGTATTTTACATATGTTTCACGGAAAAGGAAAATAACACTTTTACTATTTTTCGCCAGAGTTGTTGTCCTTCCAGTCCTATGTAAACTTGGTAACGCAGAACTAGACAGTGTACTAGTCCATTGAAAAGGTGGAGAAAGCAATCGAGGTTTTTGTGGGGTTTTGGGGTTTCCTTTTTT
Organism: Pezoporus flaviventris; assembly: GCF_033815535.1. Lineage (NCBI taxonomy): Eukaryota > Metazoa > Chordata > Aves > Psittaciformes > Psittacidae > Pezoporus > Pezoporus flaviventris. Next base: position 11,556,685 of record NW_026892626.1, read on the forward strand.
AATTTCAGAAAGTGTAATCAATAATAAAAAAAAATCTGATAGTAGGATTTATCTGTGTAAGTAACTTGAAGTGGTTTCAGTAGGACAAATCGCAGCTTCAATCCAGTAATCCAATCACACAAGATCAGTGCTGATGTCTAGCCTTGCTGACATAATCAAAGCTCTGTGAGCACGAGGATATCCGCATATGAACCAAACTACAAGGTCTGGACTTCCGTGTTTATGGGAATATCCTTAAATTTAGGCCAAGTTAAAAGTCCAGGCCTACTGACAGTAGAGTCAATGTGAATCTTTGCAGCAATTCAGACAGAGACAATACCATGTTCCTGAAGTGCTTTGACATTCATTGCATAATTTCCAAATATTGTACTCATCAAAAAACAATTTTAAAATCTTAAGTGTATTATTTTGCAACAGTCAGCATTTACTAACTGAGAACTATAAAAATAAACCACACAATGTCCAAAGTTACAGCATACTGGATGGTCTTCTAAACCACAGAAAACTCCCAGGAATTCAACTTGTAAAAGGGTATAAATTTGTTACTTTATGTGAATGATTAAGTTGGTAACAGCTTTTGCTGAGGATTTTTACATAGCTTTAGTCAGTATTGCTTTTTATTCTTAGATATTTCCAAATGAACTGCACAAAGTCATTGTTAACAAGGTGGTTATAACTTTTTCTGCAAAGCAAGTGTAACTCTTTTGTCCTGGAGATTTAAGTTTCTTTTTTTTTTCTGTTTCTGGAGTACACACTGTTCACCTGTGGTATGCTGGCTTTTGTATTACTGTGTTTAAATTCGCATGCTTGACATTGGTGCTGCAGTTAAAGAAATAGAAGTTTAGTAATTTTATCTACTACTACTGATCAAGAAAAAAATATTGGACTATCTATTTGAAATGGTGGCTTAATGAAGTCACACCAGATTACACTGATTAAAGTACTTCCAAGAAATTAGGCTCTTAGAAGAAAAGGGCATAAAGAAGTATTTTCAGAACTCATTTTCTTTTCATAGCTTAAATCATAACAAATTCTGCTTTCAAATTAATCTGACAAACATTGTTATGTTGTAATAATTTCTCGTTATTGTACAGAAGAATCCATAGTCAATTTCTCCCCGTTTTTCTAAAGGGTGTTGTGACTGACATACACATTGCCGGGGAACTAATAGGGTGTCTCCTTGCAATTTCCATTTATAACAGAAGACACCCCAAGTAGCAGTAAATTCAGTAATTTTACATTAATCTTTTGGTAAATTTGCTGTTATTACCAGTGGCTTTATTAAAGAAGTACTACAGGAGTGTTAAACAATTGCGGGTTGTTATCACAAAGGGAGGAGAAATTATTTTAATCAGGCAGACTCCAAACTCAGAGGTAGAGTCTGCATCTAAATTTTTTGCTAATGGGCTTTGTAAGGAAATAAAAGAAGATTTCTCATTCTTTAACCAGTTATTGAATGTGATAGGACAGTTTCGGCTCTGTGCAAAGCTGACTGAAACCAATGCAGTATATCCGCACCAGCTTTGTAGCAGCCTTCATTCAGAGAGTCTTTAGCTAAGAATACTCCCTGCATACATCTAATCCTGTGATCTAGAGATAAAAGACCATTTCATTAACGTAAAATATGAAATTGTAGTTTTCTGATTGCCTGTATATAACGACATATAAATATTTATATATATATATATACACACATGCATGAATATCTTTGCTTGCTTAGAATAACTTTCTGCTTAAGTGCTTTCCATAGATGATAAAAAGTCTGGTAGCAAAGAATGGAAACACATCCCCAAGTGCTACATTAAGCATGGTAAAAGCATACCTTTCTTTTCTATTATTCTAGAATTAATAGAATCAATCAAAATCCCAGTGTGATAAATATACCGCTTTACTTGTTCCCATTGCCTAAGATGAGCATTCTAGAATAACATCTTAATTGATTACCAGTTAGAATTTCTAAGATGACTGCTTTATCTGCATTTATCTGTCATTACTTGCAGTTTTATAATTTAATAAAGACAATATTCTCTCCTTTCTAGTAATTTCAAAACAGGCTCTCATTATTTTAGCTGAAGAACATGAAGAATTTCTCTCTTAACTCACACCTGTGTATCTCAGCTTTACTAAAACAGAATACCACGTTTATAGAAAGGGGAGCTTTGTACAAATTATGCAGAAAGTCCAGATCGTTTCAGGAAAAAGCAGCAGCTAGAAAAAGAACTGTCAGGATCCTGTTCTTCATGAAGAGCAAATCTAGAAATTCTGTAGAAGCAGACAGGACACAAAAAAATTGAAATATAAGAAATGCCTAAAAATACTTCATGAAGGCGTTCCTGCCCATGGCAGGGGGGTTGGAACTAGATAACCTTAAGGTCTTTTCCAACCCTAACTGTTCTATGATTCTATAATGATTTCATCCGTGGAGGAGACAATCATTCTTGTCAACAAGTTGGAAAAGGTTTTCACTGTGAGAGGAGACATTATTTAAGAATATAGATAGTACTCAGATAACAGTCTACTTATCTTGCAAATGTGATGAAGATATTGAAAAAATTATCTGGTTGTTTAATTGCAGTTACCAGCCATCTTGTTTTTCAGGTTTGGAGTTTTCCATACACACTGAGTTCTGGAAAAGTCTTACAGATGGGAATAAAGAGCAAGGGCATGGTTTTGTTAATCGTGAGAATTTGGCTGTGCTCATTATCCATCTTCTTCTAGCAGGAATACCAGAATGCAGGTCTTACCAGGCCAGAGAGGAGGAATAATCCTTCCAGGTAAGAATTCATTCATTCTCAGCTGGTACAATAACTGAACTAAATATCCCACATTCTCATGCTTTTGCAATGTTCTCAGTCAACAGCAGGTTTCAAAAACTTTTACGTGAAAAGTCTTTCAGATGTAAATGTACTGTATTTCCTAAGGCCTTCAATTTTTCCCCACAAACAAAGGAAATGGATAATTCTATTTAAACACTGAGCAATCCACACTTACTTGAGTAGCTTTGTGGATTAAAATTGTGCAGTATGTGAATAATTTTTATATAAAACATGCTTTAATAGTTTTGATTTCAAAATTATCTCCACCATCTTTGCTTAATTATGGGTATTTGGAACTTTTCTACAGCCTGTTGAATGGCACAACTGATTCAGACATCCTTAGAGGACTGCATGCATCTGTACAACTGAGATTTCTGCTATTTGAAAATATAATGAAGCTTTTAAAGATACACATAAAAGAAAGGAAACAAAAAATGTTTAAGTAAATTACTTTCTAGGACATTAGTTTTTCAAATGCGTCCATTGTATTTTGTACGCTAAGTCAATTTTTTTTTTTTTTACATTACATTGCTTGCTTTATCCCAAGCATGGCAATTTGCCAACCTTAGCTTTCAGTGATAAATTCTGCTATACAAAGCAAAAGTTTTTATATCTGAGGCCACTTCCTTCTGCTATTCTATCATCTTCCTGGTTTTGTCTGTTTTAAATAAATACCTTTGTATTTTCACATCTTTTATATGCATGTATACACAGATCCTTTCCTCAGTATTAAAACTGATAGTTGCAAGTTGGCAAAGATAAAAAGTCACACTGCTTACTTCAATTTCATTGAAATAATATACTATATGGACGCTTTTATATTACAGTATTAAAAGATCATAACATATTGATATAAAAGCATTTTGTGAATTTGGGAGTGGGGTGAGGAGGCAGGGGTTGATGTTTCATAAGAACAACAAAATGGAAATAATCTCTGTGTACAGCTATATTCGAGTACTAAAGATCGACACATGGAGGCTGAGTTCTCACAGTGAAAAAATGTTATTTTAAAGCATCTTAAATTTAAGTATACTGAAATTTAAAATCTAAAAAGAAATCACGGTGGAATCCAAACACCTCTATTTGTCTCAGGAGGTTGACTATTTCTGCCCAAGAAGAAAAAACCTAGAAAACTCAGCAGGGAGAAGCTAGAGAGATCCCTGTATATGCAGCAGAACCCAAAGAAAATTAAGGAGCACTGAATTAGGAGTGGTCAGGGAGGAGAATGAGATCAGAGGAAAAAACTTTAAGTTGATTCAGCAAACTGGAGAAAAGCTTTTGGAACTTACAAGAAAAAGAAGCTGTCCCTGATGTCAGTGCCCATTTTAGCAGTCTCTCATGAATTCCTCTTTCCCACAAAAAACTGTTACTAAGGATGTAAGCTGCAAATCATCATGTACTAATCTTTTTATTAAGACATTTTTGTCATTGTTCTGTAGACCTATTGTTCTTTTACAACTATATTAATGGTCTAAAAATAGCAAGGGCAGTTCTATCATACTTAAATTACAATTTTGTTTCTTAAGAATGATTATTTTATACTTGCTGATTAAGATCATAGAAATCCTTTTCTGACCACAGAGGCATAAGGTACCAAGTTCATCCTTCATGTAACTGCACTGAGGTAAATGGAGTTACATAAGGAATTAATTTACTGGTCTCCTCCATTTCCTTGGAAAATTTCTTTGTTTTAGTGCTTGCCAAGTTTTAACTTTGCCTCTCTTGCTTAACATATTCCCGTGCTTAGAGACAGTTTTTCCTTCTTTAAGACTATAAGGGGAAACACAGCAGGAGAAAGACAATTAAGGTGAAGATCTGCTTTTTAAATTGAAAGTACATTTCAAGTATCTCAAGAAAATACCAAGAGCTTTTTGTTTTGGTAGAGCAATGTAGGGGATTATACTTACATCCATGAGGATATGAAAGGAGTAAAATAGTATGCGTAGCCATAAAAGGGGAAGGATTTAAGTGACGTTTTTCTGCCTCATGTTTCTTTCTAACTGCAGCAGTTGAAATAAATAGGATCCTTTCTTGGTTAGAGACAATGAGAATTTAAAATGTGACACATCGTCTTTTAACAAAGAATCGCCTCCCCTTTTCATCTGAACTCAACAGGAGCTATGTATTCAAAAGTAACCTATAAGAGAAGCTGAAGGCATACTCTCACCAGTATACAACTGCTATATTTCATGGTAGAATAAATTTAGGTCTTGGATGGTAACATGGCACAAAATTCTTTGTAGAAACTCAACCCACCATTATAGAGTTACTTAAAACCCAAAACCCTCACAAAACAAGGAGTGGATATAGGTTTACTCCTGATGATTTCACATTAGAGTTGGTAAGATTTGTCTTCATGTTGCAGGTATAAAGCTAGGATAAAGCTTTGTCTAAACACTGTAACTCACAGCTGGCTAATCTTGACAGGAATTTGATCTTGATCAATTTATTACCATTAGGTGTTCTAGCATTGCAAATGAGACATTAACAAGCGTGTAAGTTTGACTATAGGCATAGTTTGAGAAGGGCTGAGCATCACGGGTCAAAAATTAAAATTGATAGTGTCAGTGGTTCAGAATAAGGTTAGAATTATGCAGGGATATTGTCCCCACTGGCAAGATAACTATCCAGCAGCCTGCCCTCCTTCTTTCCACACCATCTGTGTGTCCCAGTCTACCAATGCTGTAACCATGCCAATGCAACTGTTTGTGGTATCAGAGCTTGAACTTAATCAGTGGAATAATTCTGGTTAAAAATCACTGGTTTAGGCAGAACTTTTAAAATCTGGACTGAGCAATCTGATTTACAGCATGGCTTCACAAATGGTTGCATGAACAGATGAGAGGGCATTGAAAGTCACAATCGTTAGTCGCCTGTTCCTGCTCCTGTCTAAATTTATGGTTCCATATTTATTAAACCCAGATTTGTGCACTGCTGAGTAGCCAGCAGCAAGATCTGAGCCAGCTCATGTGGAGATACGCAATTGCATTTCAGATGCTCACTGGTGAACCAACAAGAGCACCTGGTCTAACCCTTCTAATACTGTATGTCACAAGCAAGTCCACCTTGTCACTTGGCTGCCACATGTACCATGGGATGCCAGCCCTCTTACGCTGTGGAATTGTTTAAGAGTTCTTCTCTGGGCAGGGAGGAGGAGGGAACTGTAGAGGCCTCTCCTGTTATTAGCACTACTACAATAAATCCTTCAACTGCTGCTATATGCATGCAGCTAGAGCAGGACTTGTGTATGGTTTGCAGCCCTGCTACAGTTCTCAGTATAGGATGAATGAGGAATTTCAAATACTCGGGTCTTGGTGAGCCTGGGAAGTGGTAAGTGGTAATACATTTAACCATGCCAAGCTGGAGTTAGCCAACAGAGGTGAATTCACAGACGCTGGCTACTTCGCAGGGTGGGAACAGAATCTGGCCTTAATCAGTGCACCCTCCCTTGAGAATTACTTTGTATCAAGTTCTATCATTTTCCTGAGATAGAAAAACTCTCTCAAGCTTCATGCAAAATTCCACTCATGATCTTTTTCAGCTTATGTCCTTTGAATCAAAGTCCTCCTTTTCTGTTATTTTAGGCACAGCTTCCACGCTAGAAAGCATCCTGTTTGTGTCTAGTACTATGTATGCATAATTGATACAGGTAAAACAAGTTCTAATGCAAAGTATGTTTCAGATCATAAGCATTACAGAGTTGGTGGACCTCCACAATATTTAATGCATTTGTTTTTCCTCAGTGGGGCATTCTGCTGTTCATTACTCAATTACTCATCAGTGGCCCTATCAGTGTTACACAATGCAAACAAGAACTGACTTCCAAAACCAGTAATATTTGATGTTAGGAATAGATAAAGCTCATTTAGAAGTCTTAAAAAACCCAACAAAAAGTCAGGAATTAGGATCTGAAATAAGCTGCAAATAAAATTCAGGATATGATTTAGAAGTTCATCTGGAGAAAAACTCATGCAAAATTCTTAAAAGAGGGACATCTTTAACTTTGGGGGGTTGACTATTTTAAGGGAATGAGCTTCCTATGCATACAAAAAAGCACCATTCATAAAAGGTGTTTGACTTGCTAAGCTTCAGCTTTGATGTCTCTGACAACAATATAAAATACCTGCATGTAATTTTTTCTTGGATTAAATGGAAAATGCAAATACTTTTGAAACCGTTAAGACAACCAGCAAACAGGATTTTTCCAGCTGAGACAAACAGAGTATGTGTGACAGCATAAACATTTTAATAAACAATACATGGCTAAAACCCGTCTGCCAGACAGAGGAAGTCAAAGAGTTTGCCTTAGGGGCTTAAGAATACCAGGCTTTCAAGTACTGATAAATTAAAAATTAAAAAAGAGAGATGAAAAAAAGATATAATGATGGACTAAGACCTTCCTGCCTGGAAACTATAAGGCACTGCTTCTTAAAAAATAAACAGAAGTATTCTTTAATACAATGGCCTAGTATCGATGACACTGATTCTGACTATCAAGAAGATACTGTCTTAGGAAATGTAATGCTTGCACCATTTTTCTACAAACGTGAGCATCTAAGTGAGCAAGTAGTAAAATCGTAATAATAAAACCACAAAATTCTAGCTTACAAAACATTGCACTGCATCTGTATTAAGATGTATATATATTCCTTGAGATATACATCTATTCTTTAAGATAGATCTATATTCTTTAAGAATGTATTCTTAAGACTGTAGAGACATTCATGTCTTTGAGATTAACTGTTCTCCTTAAGCATAACTTCTTGCCAAATCTAACAGAAGTGACGATAAGCCAGACTTCCAAATTAGTGATGTGTTGACTGAATGCATGAAATAGGAATACGTGCATGCAGGATGACTACCTCCTCAAATAAGATTTCAAAGATTCTTTCTTCCTTCTGACAGTAAAGTGCATTATTCCACCTCCCTGTATCGGATACTGACATCTGGTCTGATGGCACAATGGCAGTTAGTTTACTTCCTTCTGGATTAATAAAAAATTCAGAATTGTATTTCTGGTCTTTGAATACAATGTTAGTATCTACTTTCCAATCGCTAGTCATGTAATGAACATCATCACAGCTCATCCTTTTGATTTATGAAATCTATCATCATACAATGGAATTTTACATCACTGAAACATTTACATTTCTGAAAGAGGAAACTTAACAAAGTAAGACTAGGCTTTTTTATTTCTACACGTAAACTAAAGATGAACAATGAAGATGATCCCCTCCCCCCCCCCGAATTTCCATTAAGAAATAAAGAGCAATCCAGAAAAAAGGGAGTCCACTCTTGCTGAGGAAAGGATGTGGTAACCTTTCCTACTCTTGAATTCTTTGATTATTAAAATAAAAGAAGAAAAAGGAAGGGTAAAGGGTAATTTTCATTTTCAGCCAGTATTATTTGGAATCTGGTTCAAAAAATCCATAGAAATAGCTTAATACTCAATGAGCCTTTCAGACCACACAAATGTGATAATGTGATGTAAGGGATTCAGTTGTCCTCACTGACTCTCTGTGTAAGGACAAATGTAACAGATACGCTCCTGACCCCTGAAAATGAAAAATGACATGATAAATTACTGCTTAGTGGAAGCTGAACCAAAACAGATACTAAACTATACAAAGAGAGGGAAAGGGAAAATAAAAATAAAATAAAAATAAAATAAAATACAAAGTGTATTACCTGAAAATTCACCAAATAACCACATTTAGCATTAAAGGATCAACCTTGCCAACAGCAGGTTTTGGAGAAAGCCCAATTTTCTCCTAGAAATAATTTAAACAGACCAGCTATTAGACTCTTATTTGCAGAAATGACAGACTATGAAGTTCTTCCAACACAGAAGGTTAGATTTGTGGATACAAAACTGGCAAAGCATACTTGTGGTAAATATAGATCTATGACTACAGAATGGACTGCAAGAAAGAAAAATAAAACAAAACAAGATCAAGCAATCTTTAGGAAACTGCTGATTGAAACCCTTATTCATATATAGAGAAAAATAAAATTCATATGTATTTCAAAACAGAAGAATGATCAAAGTTTCAGAAAACAGAGTAGATGTAAGAGAATTATTCACATGAGTAGGTAACAGTTTATTGGAGAGTATCCTACAGTTTGCTGAGATTGTAAGCTGTCTTGCTGCCTGTCATCTTTGTTGGTAAGGCGCTACCCAGTATTTAATGATAATGCCATTGTTACTTGTGAATTATCAAAAACTATAGAGTAGTTCTGCTATGGTAGAACTACTATAGCTATGATGTAGAAATATGACTGTAATTCTTTAGTTGATGTTGTGCATTTTCAAAAAATCTATTCCTGACCTGGTTAGGTCTATTCCTGACCTAGCCAGACATGAGACCTGTTTTACACACAGGAAAAAGAGACAACAAGGTAAAAGGTTTGATCTTCAAAGTTTCTATTGCACACCTCACTTGAAGATTAAACAGCTTTGAGCAGTAAGCACTTTGTACTCAGAACTAATAGTTTTAATTAGAACACTTGCAGATCAGGCCCATGCAAAAGTAAGTCTCTTCATAATATACACAGTATGTATGAAAATTTCAAGCTTTAAGGAACATCTGCCATCATTTCAGAGACATACAGCCTTGAGAAGACACTGTAATGTCAATACTCTTTTGTACTATGTATCATTAATAAATCCTCCTACTAAAATGGGACTGTAAAGCATAGACTTTCCTTGAGAGGGTATTTAATGACATATATTTCAAAGTTACAGGGTCAGCTACATTTTCAATAATGCAAAATACTGATAATCTAACTGTTTGGTCAAGTTAGTATTGCAGTTATAATAAAGAACATTTTGCTTATCTCATAAGTTTAGAATTGTCTGATTTTACCATGAAGTTCATATAAAATCTTTGCTATTAATTTGGGGAATTTTATAACCACTTATTGCTTCCATGAAGTCAACAGGAATTTTAAACTGAATTAGTGGGAGGTGGACTGTTACCAGCAGCTCACCCTTCTCTTTTACTAAACTTAGTGATCGGGCTACCTTTCATTTTGCACTAGAATTTTCTGTCCAACAAAAGTATATTAAGTTATACTGAAATATAGGAAGGAAGGAAAAAAAAAAGATATTGACAAACAAAAATAACAAAAGAAAGGAATATATTTTATATAAAAGTGGAAAACAACAGATGAAATGAAAGGAAACAATCTGTGATCAATTATGAAATCAGAATTTTTCTCATGAAGCAGACTCCCCTTTAATGTAAAGTTTTCTCAGTGTGCAAAAATATTCAGAATCCACTGTCAGTTCATCTGCATTCAGACTTATTTTAAAAACAACCCATAATTGCACTTTATAGACACACATTTCAAAATAAATCCCTTACCTAGGTAATGCTTCTGTTTTATGTAATCATATTTTTTTATACCCTTACTAAACTTATAACAATATTTAATTTAACAAAGGAAATACAGAGGAGTATTTTAAAAGTTTGTGATATTTATGGTTTCTAGATGAGGTAAAATGCTTTATCACCAGAGCAGCAGCCAGAGCCCAACCTCAGCTCTCAGCAAAATGGGCTGTAATAACCACCTATTAGCAGCAGTGTCAAGAGGTGAGCGCTTCCGACACAGCTTCCTAGATTGTGCTCTGTCCCATGCCAGCCTACAAAAGGAAAGTGGAACACCCGATATTTTCCTGTTGGCTGACCCTTTCCCCTCACAGCTTCCTTTCTCAATAAGATTTTGACACCAAAGGTTTAAAAAAAATAAAGACGGGTACTACCTAGGAAGGAAGGAAGGAAGGAAGGGAGGAAGGAAGGGAGGGAGGGAGGGAGGGAAGGAAGGAAGAGTGGCCTGTGCCAGCACACTTCTGCTTACCTTTACAGAGACTTTGAAGACTGCTGATATCCGGACTCCCATGATATGTCACTGACGATCTTTACTGAGAACTTAAGAAATCTCACAGATCCTGCAGTAAGCAGACAAATCCTTTCTGTTACCAACACAGATAACACAAACCAATACAAACCCCTGTGCTACACATGGGGAAACAGTCTCTACACAAGGCTCTTCATGACCCCTGTTGCAGTGGATGCATCCAGCACCCCTCCAGCACCAGACCGGACCCAAGAACAAGGAGAAAGCAATAATTGTAAGAAAACATGCAAAAAATCATACCCCTCAGGTCAGAGACTCGACCCACCTTGTCCGAATTCACGACGCGGCTTCAAGCCAGCTCGACCCTCGCCTTCCTGTCACCCTCTGCGCTTTGCCCCCTTCAGACCCCTCTAAAAGAGCCAGCAGCTCTGCAGACATTTTCTGGCCACCGCAGACCCCCAAGAAACAACCCCAACCGACACGAAATCCAACTGACTCGACGGCTCCCCTCAGCCCCTCCCGCTATCGCTCTCAGGCTGCTAGCCAGCCGCTGCCCCGCAGGCCAGGCTCCTCCCGCTGCCCTCGCCCCCTGCCCGCCCTGACAGTCCAGAGGGGAGTCGGCTCAGGCGCCAGAGCGCTGCCAGGCCGCACCATGCGAAACCTGCCGGGAGGGAACAACGAAAACGAGAAGCAGGAAGGCGAAAGGGAGGCAACCCCCGTCCCCGGGTCCCGCTCCGCCGACAGGGCACGGCCAGGGAGCTGCCGCCCCCTGAGGGGAGGAGGCAGCGCGGCGATGGCCAGCGACCCTGTAGCGGCGGGGAGGCTGTGCAGGCCGGCCGGGCCTGCCTTTCCCCCCCTCGCTCCTCCGCAGGTCACATGAGAGGGGCGGGCGGCTGGGCCGAGGCGGCGGGTGCCGCTGGGGCTGAGGCAGGACTGGGGCGGAGAGGGAAGGGGCAGAGCCGCGCGGCGGCGAAGGAGAAGCGTCTGCGAGGCGCCGAGTGCTGAGGCGCGGGCCTCTCTCAGCTGCGGCCGTTGCGGAGCGCGCTGCTTGCGGCCTCAACATGGACGAAGAGGGCGGCGGAGGTGGCTGCGGTGAGTGGAGGGGTTGTGCCGGGAGACGCTGCCTCTCACCTGGCCAGTGCGGGCGCGGGGAAGGCGACCGAGGCGCTCCGCTCCTGGGAAGAGGGGTTGCTGCTCGCCTGCCCGAGGCCGTGACACTCGTGGCGATTCCTCCGTGACACTCGCCGCGCCCTTCCCTCTGTGCGGAGCTGCCCGCCGTTGTTGTGTCCCCGTCCTGCCCGGCGCTGAGGGACTGTAACAGCGAGCACCGAGCAGCACCCAAGAGCGGGGGAGCGTCGTGGTGGGGCTGGCCCTGTCGCCGGCGGGCACAATGGGGGCTCTGTGCCCCGCGGCGGGCGCCCCCGCGGCCGGAAAGGGTCAGGCGGAGGTGGGGAGGGGGGAGGCGGGTTTGCTCTGGCTCGGCGGGGTTCGGACACAAAGGGGGTGACCGGGCCGGGCAGGGGTTCCCGGTGGCCCCGCCGCGGTGACAGCCCCGGGGCATCGCCGTGCTCGTGCGGGCAGTTGCTCGTCTGCTGGGAGAGGGGAAGGGGGGGAAAGAAGAGAAAGAAAGTGTGTGTCTTGTAGTGTGCGAGCAGCGAACAGAGTAATTGAGCTCTGCTAGGGCTCTGTTTGTGTGTGTCATCTTAATGGAGGCTCGGTGATAATCACGGGGTGGTTCATCCAGTTTAAACAAGGTGAACTGTTTGCAGAGGCGTTCATGTTGCCAGATACTACTTTTAGAAAATCCGACTCGCGTCTTGGGGGAGTTTCTATCCTTCATTTTAATCTCGGAGACCGGCTTGAGCACCGTCCCAGTTAAGGCGCTGCAGACGTGCAACACCCTTCCCTCCTTTAATTTATAATGTATTTTGTGAGTACGTGTGTAAAGCTGCTGCCCGAAATAACCAGTTCTTGTGTATCATCAGCGATAATGGTGGCTGTGGTGACTGAGGGGTGGCTGATCCTGCCTTGGGGCGGAGGGATTGGCTTGAGTGGACTGCCCTATATTCTCTGTGACTGTGGCGGTGGTACAGAGTGAAGTGATGAGACCGTATCTTAAATGCTAAACAGACTGCGTTTGAATGCACTGGCTGATTTCTAAATAGGTAAAGTAAGGGCTAAACCTTGTATGATTAATAGTTGCGCGGTGCTTGCTAATTCTAAATATAATTACCCAGAACTCGGAAATCAAGTGGGTGTGGTGTTTGTTTTGACAACTTGAAAAAAAAAATGCTATGATGAATCAGAAAAATTATTCTTCAAGCAGTTGTCTGGAAAAGTGGCCATTTCTCAGTAGCATTTCTGCTCATTTTGTCAGTGATAGACTGAACTCTTAAATCTGAAAAGACAAAACAAGACAGTCCTGAAAAGTTATTATTCAAAACAGTTAAATGCTGTAATTGTAAAGAGCAGAAAGCTCATTCAACTCAAAATATGTTATTTTCATAGTATTATGGACTTGCATCTGTAGTTAAGGGAGATGAACACACTTGTTGGCACTAACTCTGTGTAATATAGAACTTAATCACATGCAAGATGTAAACTAGAAGGTGGACTTATTGCTGAATCAATCTTTGATAAGGTGTTAAGCATTTCAAAGTTGGATTTTCATGGGAGGGAGAACACTCAGGACCTCGGGAAGAGACGGTTTATATTTAGCTGAAGGCTGGTTCTATAGGTGAAGCTGGATTTTTACCTAGCATGAGAGTGAAAGTATTACTTATAACCTCATATATCTCATTAATACACATATTGCTTCTGTGGGGTCAAATTACAGTACAGTTCATGTTTCTCCCTACTTGACTTCATTGTAAGACAACTATGGACTAGTAAGACAGGAAATTTTTTTGCAGTCAGTGTATTTGGTGTTTTACGTTGTAGTGTTGTTGAGTATTCATTTTTTTTCTTGAGTAGGGATCCAGTTTTCTTACGGACCGCTGTCAATTTGGAACATCAGCATTAGTTAGGTCATTTCCAGCTAATTACTTGGTATTTTGAATTGAGAGTTTGCTGTTTTGTTTTTTATTGATTTATTTTCTAACAATAGCACGTGGAAAGCATGGATTTGACAGTCAATTTTAAAATCCTTCATTGCTGCTGAGTAGTGAGGCACATGGGCTAGGAGTTTGACTAGGGCAGTACAGTGTTTTGAACCTCTGCAGGACATTTGCAATCCTCAAATCAGATGTGGGAAACTTGGAGATAAGCATATCTCTGTTCACAAGTACTTTAGGAAGTATGCAAAATTATTTGAGGACTGCACAGAAAATCACCCTAATTAGAGACTTGAACTAGACAAACATCTAAATATCTAGGACATTAAACTGTGATTCAGAAGGTAAACTGCTATTCCCAGCTCAGTTTTGCGTGCTGCCCCTGCTCTTCAGTTTAATTTGTGTCCTATGCTTCAGTTCCTGTATTTGTCAAATGGGGTCAGTTGTTCTACCACAGTGATAAAAACTGTGAATGAAAACAGAGCTGTGTAAAGGATTTATTATTTTAGAAGCACTTGATGGAAAAGAAATGTTAATTAAGAGAATTGTTCTTAGTAGCTCTTTCTGTTTTGTATGTAGAGCCCTAAATAGGGGCATGCGTTTATATTATACAATCCACTTATGTACAAGCCTCCCATTGATTTCAGCAGAGGCTCTGTGCATGGATTATTGATGTGATATGATCCGAGTCAGTTGGTGTCTGTCTCAACCTTCTTTTGTGTTCTGATTAAAATCTCTGTGGTTTACTTAAGCCAGGAAATTTTCCTCCCTCTCCTCACTTGGTTTAAACCCACATCTTTTGTGATTTGACTGGGGCTTTTCTTACATGCTTACTGTTACGTGGTGGGGGTACCACTGCACTATGATCCTCAAATTGAATAGTGCTGTTGGCAGCAGGTGCTTTGGCTATGTACTGCTAAACAGTAAGTGATCTTCTGTATAGCATAAAAAAACAGTGCTGGAAGCACAGAATAGTACTTCTCTTTATTTTTCTGCATTTGAGTCTAGTTATGCGGTAGCTTTGTAGCCTCCCAAATTCAACTCTGTGCCATTCCTCTTGGAAAAGACTGTAAGATTGAGTGCTTACCAGCTTTGTATATATGTTTGTTTTAAGCTGTCTCTATGAACAGACATGCCAAAAAGTTAAAATCCTGCTTCTACTTGACAAATAGGCCAGATTACAGCAGTAATTGTGGTATTGAGGTTTCTCTGCTGTGCCCCAAACTCTGTGCTTTATTTCTGAATTTTGAAGCTTTTTTCTGGGAAGAGAGCAGTTCAGTTGCCAAGCTCTGTTAGTAGTTGGCTGTACTTGCCAGGGATGATGCCAGGTAGAGCACTGATTCTGTTATGTAGACAGACGTTCATGAGGAACTAGGCCGAGAGACCAGATCGTCTTGCAGAGTAGTCAGAAGAATAGATTTGCTGCCAAACCAAATTTAGCAAGATGACTTCTGTTCCTTTGCAGGACAAAGCATTTATCCATTTATAGGTAAAGCTGTTAAATGTAACACACACCCCCAGATTTTTCCTAGGAAAGAAAGTTTTGAAATTGATTTAAAATAAAATATCTCACTTTTAGATATGAGCAGCCTGATCGTTTCTGTTCTTTTCATATTGCAGTTATCTTTCAAAAGTAGATGTTAAAGATAGAAGAGTGTGTGTGGCTTCCTCATGGTTATAGACATTTGCTCTGCATTTAAGACTAAATCTGCATAGTTTGTTTATAATAAAAGAAACTAATAAGAAATGTATTTTAACACAGAAGAATGTTAAATATGTTTCACTCCCTACTCATCAAAGTGGATGACTTGTACTGGTAGTTTTAAAAAGTTGTGCCAAGAAGTATTCAGTGGAGGGCTTGCAGTTCTAAATAGCATTCTAGGGAGATGCCAAGAATATAAAAATCCACCTGAGTGTTAGACTAGCCACATAGATTGATTCTAAGGAAGGAAAAAGAGCAGATACAGAATAGGAACACAAAAAACTAAATGACAGAAATATAACTTTTATCAGACAGTAGAGCTTCATGCTGCCTCTTATTGCTAAATAAAATACTTCTTCATGCTAAACTAATCTCGTATTTGTATAGATTACCTGTCAGCTCACTAGTATCTCAACCTTTAGTTCCCAAGCAGTTTAATCTGTTATCATGTTAATAAAAAAATGCCATAATAAAATATTAATAATTGTGAATATTAGTTGTTCTGGTGAAATCAGAAAATGGGCTTGTTAATGGCAGTAACGCATTAAGGTTTTTTTTTTGCCTAATGTTCAATATTTTTAGCTTGATGTGGAAGAAAACATGAAATTTTTGCTGATACAATTTCCAGAGGTTGTCAGTCGCCAAACTTGATGTTTTCTTATATAATGGTATTTGGTGACTTGGGCTCAGCAACTAAGTATGCCATGGGTTTAGGGGAGCATTGCTGCTATAACATAACATCTCTGTTATAGAATGAAAGCTGTAGGATTTACTCACAGGAAGAGAGTGCACTTTGCAGAATAATGTCTAGGAATAACAGTAATAGCCATGTGAAAGTAGACTCCCCATGTGCTACTGTTATCAAGTGGATATTGCAATCTTTTAATATCACTGAGGTTATAAGAGCTTTTACCAGTTGAGCAGCTGCAGATAATGAAGCAACACGCTGTTTTCAGGGTAGTCTGCAGTTCACATCAAATTTATCAGTCTCATCATATTTTTTGCCTCCCCTCCTTTCTTTATAGGATTTTTAACACTTTTTGAAGGCAAGACAAATGAAACACGTGGCTTTCCTCTGGTTTCTTCTGCTTGCCATTTGTTTTTGTCCTTTAAGTCTCTCTTCCTAGTACAACAGAAACTTTTTAAAAGCTTTAAACTGTTTTGCTTATACTGTAGCTGCATCTTACCTGCTTCTATCTTTTATCCCTTCTTTTCCCTCCCAGTGTAAACATGCTTTAGGCTTTTCTTTTCTTTTCACACCCTGTCTTTGACCCCATTTACTTTTTGAACTACCACTACCACTCCATTTCCTTTTCGTGTTCAAAGTCATTGAAAGAGCTGCTTGTAGTCACTGTCTGAAGAGTATCTCTTCCAGGTTCGTCTTGGGTCCTTTCCGCACTTGTCCTGACCCCTTGTACTCAGTACATTCTCTTCCTCTTCTTTGTCCTGCCAGCTGCCTCTAGTACTGTTTACTATACTTTTTGAAATCTTGCTCTTTTTTGGCTTCTTTGACTGCTCTCACCTTGTTCCTTTCCTATCTTGTTAATTCTTTTTCATTTGGAAGATAATATGTCTGCTTCCAACTTTTTTTTTGGTGAAGATTTACAGGACCCTGTGCTTGATTTTATGCTCTCTTCTCTATATCTTGTTTCTGGATAATCAGATTTGCAAATAAAAATGGAACTATCATATTTAAACTGATGACTCGCGGGATATACTGTGTGCTCTATATCCAGTACCATCTGTCCAGCTGACATGTTGGCTTGTTTGATATCTTAAGATTGTGTAATTGTCATCTTAAGTTTAATGAGTCTAAATCAGAGCTCTTAATGTTGTTTCCACCCACTTCCTGTGTTTTTTTTTGGTGTCTGTGGATGCTAACATCCCAAGTGGCTATTGACAAGTAAAGAGAGAAACGTTCTAATTTACTCTTTCTCAAAAAATAGTCTCTATAAAAGTTATAATAAAAATGGCAGTAAATGGAACACTTTTGCAATCTCAAACTTATGAAATAAATTACATTCTCCTATGCAATATTCATTTTCCTGTTTGAACACACATATAGACTAAATATGTTTATGGGATGACATATGACATTTTCTGTAGGCTTCTGCATTGGACTAGCCAGCATGCAGGATAGTGTTTTGTGACAACTGAGTGAATCTATATGAATTTTCCCCTCCTTTTTAAAGTAAAGTGCTAATTAATGATGTCCGCTTCATTTTGTCTCCTTATAGTTAATGAGTACTTAAGCACGTACGGAAGAATTGCACTTAGTGAAAAGTTTGGACATATTGACTGTGTGCTTCATTCACAGAGGATAAAAATAGGTACTTGACATCTGGTTTATTAGAAAAACCTGTCAATTTATAGAATTGTAAGGCAGAAAGGAAAGATTTCTGACTCCTTCACTGTCCATTCTTTTGAAGCAAAATGTTGTAGAGGAAAGGTACGTGACTTAGGTAGTAAAGCATATTTAATTATGCCATTTGTATAAATTTAACATCTAGCAAATTGTTTTTAATTGCATATGACTTCCTTCTTTTAATTCCAACAATTTCATGGGAAAACATAGTATTGCAAATTTTTTGGACAACAGTATTTCCTCTTAGTGGGATAGACACACAAAATCCACTAGAAAACCATGTGTTTTGTGGTCCTCTGAGATTTGCCTGGAGGAGGAAATGGCTTGACCTATTTGGTTGCTATGAACTAAAAACATTCTTGTTCTCTTTTTCTTCTTGTGAACATCTGTGTCACATTTATTTCATTACTTTCTGAGGTTCTTGAAACCCATTATTTAGTAATACAAAGTTTTACTTAAGGAAAATAAAGTGATGCATAGCTGCCTCCACAATTACATCGAACTTCTGATACCTGCTTATACATGGGTATGATAAAAGTGGGTAGATTTCACAATAGAGATGACATGTTAAAAGGCAAATACAAACATTATCTACTATTTCCTGGGAAAAAGTGTTTGACATATTCAGTCTTACGGAGTTAACAGGAAATGTTGTGTGCTAGAACCTTGTGAAATCTAAATCAGAATCTCATCTAGGATGTGGAGTACAGGTTGGGCTTCTTGGTGTGGTTTTACTAATTGGCCTCATTTTCAGATGTTCTGTTTAGAATAAAAAGAAATAGTTACCTTATGCTATTATATGCAAGGTGATACTGTTATTTAGCAACCCAATGGAAATTGTACCAGCAAGGATAGATTTTGCTGGAAGACTGTTAACTTCTGAATTCCAATAATTCTAATGAATTCCATAAGAAAATTCTTCAAAAGAATAAAAGATCAGTTCATTTGTGAAAGTGAAATCTGAATTCAGCTCTGCCTTTTGCTATCACATCTAAGGGCTCACTTGGATTTTAAGGAACTGCCTCTGTTCTTTGCAGATGCGGGTCCTTAATACAAAAGGAGAAAGTTGTTGATTTTTTAGATGAAACTCCTTGAGTTTCTTAACAAAACAAAAAAGCTGTGTGAGAATGATTAACCGCAGATCTGTCACTGAGGGTATGGAGAGGGTTCAACAATAACTGTGGGAATTAATTTTAGTGGCTTTTCTACCCAGCTACAGGTTCTCACGCAGCTTGTAGGAATACCTACTCCTCAGTCAAATTATATTGAAATTGGGTACTTTTTGAAATAGGCATACTTTGGAAGGAGGAGTTGATGGGTAGGAAAAGAAATATGTCCAGTCTCTGTTGTACTCACTCTCATTCTCACACACATGCATGCACAAAAGAAGGCTGAAAAAATTGGCATCTGCAAGTAAGGGAACGGCCTCTTACTGTTTTATCTGAGAGGAACTGTGAGATGTAATCATTTAATGAGTCACCTCTGCGTTTTTATACAACCGCCTTGTTAATAACTTCTCACATGGAGATGTGTGGTGTGGGTTTTATCTATTTATATTTTTTACTATCTGATTCATATTGCAAAATACCAGGTTGTTTTCTTGTTTAATTTTAAGTATTCAAGAGTCTTTATTTGCTGTTACATTTTTGCTTTCATGTACTGTAGATAATCATGTTCCTTAAGATCCTTGTTTGGTTCATAAACAGTGTTGTCTGTAGGGTTAAATTTGGACATAAACAGATCCTTTTGCCTTAATACAGGAGACGGGTAGTTGTCAAAAGGGACATTCGTAATTGCATTGGACATTATAAGGTAAAGAATTATGGTTACTTGAAGCAGTATTTCTTAACATTCAGTAGTCAGATTCCCAAATAGGTTTTTTTTCTTGCTCATGTAAGTTTGGATTAATGAACTTCCTGCCTAGTCATTCTAATACACAAAGGAGGAATTTTCCCACCAGGCTGTGTACTCTCTCTGAGCACAACTTTGACCACTTGCAGATGCAGTTTTTGAATTTGTAAAGCTGCTGCATGTTTCTATTTCAGTATTTTATACCTGGCCAGCTAGGGGATGTGGAGCAGAGTTTTCCCAGAAAGTTGAGGTTAAAGTGGCTGCAAGAAGAGATGGTGGTGCTGTTGTGGAGAAACTGTTGGGAAGAACCTTTCAAGTAAATGTGTTCTCTGACAATGAAACTCCTAATGTGTACAAGCTAGGGGCTTGGTCCTTCATAGGACTGTTCTGAGTCCTTCTTGAGAAGACCAAATGGGCCTAACCCCTTTCTTGTACCTATAAAGTGCTCAGCTGTTTCTGATTGCCTCTCACAGGAGCTACTGTGTACAAACTGTGCAGGCTGATGAGCCATTATAATAGATATATGGACTTTATTTCGTGGGGTAGGTGAATGTGCATCTATATATTATTTTGTCATTCTCCCTTTATTCTTTTCTTATTTTTGGTTCTAATTTTTAAAATGTCGTGTGGTGTTTTTTGTTTGTTTTTTTTTTTTGTTAGTTTGTTTTAACTGAAAGGATTCTGCTTGGGATTCACCCAAAACAAACAATATTTCAGGAGCATACCTTCGAGAGCCTTTATCAGGTTGAAGTAATCTTTGGTTTAGTCTTGCATTTTAAAACTTGCATTTAAAATTGTTAGGTTAGCTATAAGGAAGATAGATATAAAGAAGAAGGTCTTTACTGTGAGGGTGGTGAGTCACTGGATTAAGTTGCCAAAAGAAGTGGTAAATTCTCCATCCCTGGCAGTGTTCAATGGCAGGTTGGGCAGAGCCTTTGGTGACATGGTCCAGTGTGAGGCATCCCTGCCCATGGCAGGGGGTTTGGAAATAGATGATCTTAAGGTCCTTTCTAACCCTCACTATTATATGATTCTGTGGCAATTCTATGTTAATTGGGGAAAACTCATTCTGCATGTGGTATCAGTCACATAAATGCATAAATGGGTGGTCTCTATTATGGAAGCGTATGTTTATAGTCTGAAAAGTAACTTTTCAACATAGCTTTATTTTTATCTAACTTGCTTTTCCACAAGTCAGTTTTGACCTAGTGTACCACTTTTATTTATTAAAATTGTTATATCACGTACTTGCAACATTTTTAGGCAGCATCCAACATTTATCTAGGGGCAAGGAGAATATCTGTGCTTGTTTTCCCACCATTTCTTATCGTTTGTGCTGCTATTCCTGAATTGCAGTTTGTATAGATGCTGTTTCCTACTAAGTGGAAGTTTAACTGGTAGCCAAGGTTAGAGGCAAAGTATAGAGAAATGGCTGTTGTGTCAAGGAAAATGTTTGCAGTCACAGAAGGGAGATACTAAAAGGTTTCAGGTATGTGTTTAGTTTGTTCCTTGTATAGGTGTTGCTGATGAATTCTGTAATCTGGGAATCTCAGGTAGGGTTTTGAACCTATCTCCTATGTATTAAATGAGGTCAGCCTTTCTAGGCAGCTTGTGACATTTCAGTTTGTTGTAGATGTTTTAGCAAGGACAGATAAATGGTGCATATGAAGTTGATTATTTTTTGGCCCTAGGAAGTGGATTTTTGTGCATTAAATATAGTAACTTTCTTGTTTTTAATATCTGGGAGGAAGCTTCCCAACTCCCAGTGATTATTTTTTGTTGTTGTTTTAAATCAAAATACGTGTAACTCTCTTCATTCTCATTTTGTGCGATGTAAGTTGGAAAGACTTCAGTGTTTAGTCTTGGTCTTGTACCAATAAATGACACAGTATCACATGAATGTTTTAGAAGATTAGGTGATATGTTAAAAGAGCAAACATTGAAAGAAGACTAGTTTAAGGCCTTCCAATGTGACTTCTAATATTCAAGGTAAAGACAGTGTAAGTTGTTACTGTTCTCTTGCTGAAAACTTCCCTTTTGTATCTTCTACCTGTGTTGTAGGCCTGAAAAAGTAATGTGTTATGAAGGGGAAAGGTTGGGTGAAATTGGTAACTCAAATTAAATACAAATAAGTTTATGGAGCCTGTGGGTGGGTGGACTTGGCATATACAACCACTGTGGTATGTTAGACTTGAAAGACCATATGGAGTTGATTATTTTCTGGCATTTTGTAGTAAAGGTTTTTGAAGAGGATTATTATTTTTTTTTAATTTTTTTTTTTTTTAGAAGAGGGGTAAAAAATAGTAAGACTAACTTCAGTTTGCATCAAGTAGTAAAATAGCTTGTAGTAGCATATGGAAAACCAATTTGTTCAAAGGTAAGCTGCTAAAAGAAGTTATCCTACTGTTTTCCTATTGGCTCTCCTGTTTTCTGAAGGCAGCCAAAGATCCTGTGCAGCTGGGAGTAATACAGGATCCAGCTGTAGCTTTTTTTATTGTTGTTCAGATGTCCGGTGATGGTCGAATCTGAGTTATTGTGTGGAAATTCAGTAAAGGAAAAGGGTAGGGTGGGAAAAAAGTGACTCTCTATAAAAATATTCCAGTAAAAGCAACAGGAACTAGGAGTATCCATTTCAGAACTCTGCCATAAATCCCATCCTGAAATACTTAAAACGCCTTCAGATTTTGCTGTAGACTTTAAGTCATCTCAGAGTTCTTGGTTTATTTTTTAAACAGAAATGAAGTTAGCTTATTGAAGTGGGAAGGTGGCTATTCTTTTAGGTTACTTATGGAAGAAGATACCAGTTTCTCATTTGCAGGATGAGGTTTTAGTTAAAACAAAATTCTTTACTCTTTTTAAGTAATGTTACACTATGTAATGCCAGAGTGTGAGTATATCAAACTGATTTGTGCTGTGTTTTACTCGTCTTTGTTTTGCAAAGTCGGAGTATGTAAGGAGGGGAGAAGCCTAATATTTTCCTGGAGAGTTTGGTTTACCTTTGGTGTATTTGGTGCTTCCAACTCTGTAGACAGTGCCTTGGTGCGAGATTAAATGAAATAAGTGAGCAATATAGCAGGTATATGGAACGGTGAGAATACTTCATGATGATCAAAATAATGCATCCTTTTTTCTTTCAAAACAGTTGTTTTTCCTCATTGTTAAAAAGGTCATATTTCTGAAGTTTCTGTATAATTGTAGCCAGTCATCCTGTTTCCTAGTTATTTGTGACTAGGGATGCCGGTGTAGAAATGCATTGTCCTTTAGGTATCTGCTTCCTTTCCATATTTTCCTTCTGAATTTAACTTACTGGTGGAGTCCAAGTGGCTACCTGTATTTCAGAATTCTTGTACTATTACGCTGAGTCTTTAATTTTGGATGTTGTTGCTCAATCAGTTTGTAATTATGCTAGTCTAATTTAATAAGCTTAACAATAGTATACAAATTGTAAGTCCTAATTGACTGGAAGAGCTAGCTTGAAATACAAGGAGTTATTTCCATTACTCGTGAATTATACTCCAGTCTAACTACTGTTTCCAGCATAATCCTGGATAGTATTAGTGCATTCCTTTCCATGTGCCTTAATTGGTTGTCAATAGCAATTTTTTTATTGGGAGGGAATAAAAAAGGAGCAGGATCTGTGGTTGGTCTGTTGACTGCTGGACAGCCTGGCATTTTTTCCTACAGTGGTATAAGATAACAGCAACAACAGTTTATTTTCCTTCCTGAGCTAGTAGGAACTGCTCTGTGCCATCAAAGGGGAAGTAAAATGCGGACAAAACACTGTGCTTTGAAGGTGAAATACTTCCAACAAAAAACTATTGCAATGCAAAAATATCTATGATGTCCACATAGCAGTGTAAAATCGTTTTTGGAGTTCTTAAACGTGATCACTGATACTGATTGTAATAATGAGATTTTGGTTCAGTGGCAGGACTGCTGCAGTCTATGGATGAGTGACAATAGCAGTTGATACTATTTGCATGGTGACTGAATTCACACTGTTCAGTGTGTTTTGTAAATCTGCGGCTTTTTTTTTAATTGGCATGTATTCCTTTTTCTGTTTAAGCAAATGATGACACTTACTTTGTTCTATTACTGCATCGGGTGATGTATGTGGTGGCTATATTTGAGCTTTAGTCAGATTGTTTTCCAAAGACTCTTGTAGTTTATCTTCTTTGTATTTAAAATTATTACAAGGCAAATAATTTGCTTTCCCTCTTTTTTTTTTTTTTTAACATTGCAGTGATTAAATAAGCACTGCTACTTAATTTTATCCTTGATTTGCAAGAATGGTAATCAAAATGATTTTCTCCAGGTTTTTCAGGATCATGATCTTTATTTGAATTGTGAAGAGCCTAAAGGAATCTCTTTTGGTTTAATTGTTTTCTTGAAGCACAGGTCAACTTACAGTGCATTTTGCTAAACTGGTTGTATGTAGACTCTGCCAATGTCAAAGACCATTGAAATACAGCAACTAGAACAAGAAACCTTGCTTACAGATTTGGTTTGAGATGTTTTGTTTGTATTCATGATGTATTATAAATAAGGTCAGAAAATATTCATGGCCTGAGAATAAAATCTGCCACCTGAATTGAAGAAAGTGGTATGATAATGTCTTTCATCTTTGAGAGACACAACACTGCATTTCAACTGTTAGTGCATTGTATTTTTCTCTGTAGCTCATGTGGACTTAGATGTTTTTCTAATGTGATGGGAGAACATCAGAAGGTCCTTCTCATATTTGAGGAATAATAGTATGACAATTCTAGCAAAGTTTTGGCTTTTCAGTTCTTCATTTTACATTTTGAAGAAAGGGTTTCCTGCTGAAGAAACACATGTTAGCCT
Source organism: Pezoporus flaviventris (assembly GCF_033815535.1). Lineage (NCBI taxonomy): Eukaryota > Metazoa > Chordata > Aves > Psittaciformes > Psittacidae > Pezoporus > Pezoporus flaviventris. Next base: position 11,581,177 of record NW_026892626.1, read on the forward strand.
GCTAGCATTTTCCTGTATTTGAATTGTGAACAGTCAAATGACTCAAAAGAATTTATGTTACAGTAGATACAGGGTTTTAACCTAGAATATGGCATACAATAAATCTATTCAACTAATCAGTCTGCTTCCTTTCCCTTCCACCCCCTTGCAGCTGAAAGTTCATCAGTTTCTGCTACTTTATCTAGCTTCCTCTTGAGACTTTCTGGAATAGAGTTAACAGTGGTAGCAGGCATTAATGAACAATGTTGTGATTATATTCTGTGGGTCTGTCTAAGTTGTCGTTTTTCCATTGCTAATAATTCTCATGGAAACTACGTCAGTCTATTTAATATGAGCACATTATGCGTGCCATGCAGAGCTGCATGTTGTAGTGTTTAGTGAAAGCATGTACATCATCATTAAATCAGTAGAAAGTATTTTTTAGATTTCATCAGTGACCAATCTGGCCATTTTCCATTTGAAATGGAAAATTTATGGTAAGATTTTCTGTTCATAACTTCTTAGCTGGAATAATGCAGGATGGGTGGACTTCCACTGATAGTTTGAAATAATTATACTTCGAGGTTCTTTGGTGTATGATAAGATGTAATATGGCCAGAAAGATGCTGAGAGGACTGGAGCACCTCTCCTGTGAAGACAGGCTGAGAAGGCTGGACCTCAGCCTGAAGAAGAGAAGGCTCTGGGGAGACCTTAGAGCAGCTTCCAGTGCCTAAAGGGGCTAAAAGAAAGCTGAAGAGGGACTTTTTACAAGGACAGGTAGTGCTAGGACAGAGGGGGATGGCTTTAAACTGACAAAGGGGAGACTTAGATTGGATGTTAGGAAAAAAATATTCATTATGAGGGTGGTAAGGCCCTGGCACAGGTTGCCTAGAGCAGCTGTAGTTGCCCCTTCCCTGGCAGTGTTCAAGGCCAGCTTGGAAAGGGTTTGGAGCAACCTGGTCTAGTGGGAGGTGTTCCTGCCTGTGGCAGGAGGTTGAAACTGGATGATCTTCAAGGTCTCTTCCAACCCAAACCATTCTATAAGGTACAACTGTGGAAGAATTCAGGAAAAATAAAAATTAGTTGCTTTCATTTGTCTTAACCTTTGTAATCTTTCATGATAAAATATTTGTCATAGCTAATGACATCTAACAGCCTGATTAAAAACTTGTAGAGCAGTGATTATTGTTGGCCTTTTTTCTTAAAGGATCAAAATACAACCTTTCAGAACTTTCTGGACATGAGATACTGGCTGAACATTTGCAGCTTCAGTTGGTATGGTACTTGGGTGTTCTGATTGAATTTCAAATACTTCAGCAAAGTTTTGAGATCAAATTTATTAAGACATTGAAGAGATGGTAGGACAGGTTCTGTAAGTGAAGAACCTTGGAGAAATAGTTTGTGCAGAATCTTGAAGTGGACTGTAGATTGGCCTGTCTTAGATGTATGCTGTCAGGATTGTTGGTGGCAAAAATCTATGCTTAATAATGTCATTACTTCTGTTACCAACTGTTTTTCCTAGTGGACAGAAATACTTAATTAAGAGTTTATTTGTGAATGGTATTGTGCAGATGTTATGTGCTCATTGCTGTGCTGTCCATGTTTGTGAAATATGGAAGAAACTCTAAACTGCATTAGCAAGTTTTCTCACTAATTGCATGAGCTGTGTCGTCAGAATTGCAGACACTGTTGCTACAGACTGCTTAACAGAAGTTACAGCTTGGTGTTTCTGGTTGCCCTAAAGCAAATTTGATTGCAGATATGTTAATACGAGTCAGGTATTTTCAGCCTTACACAAAGTTTGTATAGTTAAAGCTCATGCCAGGTGGAGCAGTACTCTGAATAAGAGACTTACCTCTCTGGAAATGTGCTTAGAAGAGGCTACATTTAATCACATTGACTATGAAGCTGGTATCTGTGGGTAAAAGCTAATTACTTTCTGTAGGTTTTATTAATTTAGGAAGTGGTATCTTTTATTGTTACCTTCTATGTCATGTTGTGGGATAGCAGAACTAAAGCATTTGGTCCCATTCAATTGTTTTCCAGTCAACAAAAATGTTTCCTATTTGAGCATGGCAGGATGAAGTGGAAATCTGAGAAAGAACGTTTATTAATAGGAGCAGCAGGAGCTGGTGGATTTAAAAAGAGGTTGAGGGTCAAATGCCAGTTGCTTAAAGTTTTTAAATCTCTATTCGTTTTCAGGGAAAATTATGAATTTTATATGCTCTTAATCAGAGACATCGAGAGTAATAAACTAAACTGCTATGGTCTTTGAAGTTGTAGGGGTATGATTTTTTTTCTTGTTAAGTACTTAGCTTAAAATGATTAAATTATTTGAAAGTAAAATGTTCATATTATTTTTCACTGATCTCTGGAAGGAATGCAGTGATTTTGCCAGTATTGGGCAGAAGACAACAGCTTAGAAAGGGCAGCAGACCTGGCTGAAACTGTTAGGGAAAATTTAAATGGGAAGAATGTATTTATTTAAGCGAGGTTTTGATCAGAATGCTGGAAGATCTGCTTGGAGTATGAAAAAACCTTTCTGTAACATGGAGCTTATGCCTGTACTTATCAGGATTCTAGCATTGCTGAATGTGCTCTATTTTGGAAGTATGGTAAACCAGATTTGGTATGAACTGCTGATGGTCTTTTGCCAAGCAAAGAACAGGAGACCAGGGGTTTGATGTTACAGTAAGTGGAGCCATCCAGCAAACTTCTTGTCAGTGGACCAGATAAAAAGCTTTTATGTCTGGATTAGTGACCTGTCAACCTAATTGTTTCATGGTGTGATAGCAACCCGACAGTTCACAACAGTTAGTTGTACTCTTTTCTGAGTAATCTGAAAATGCTTTACCATCTTATACTAAGTCTTATGATTCCTTCACTAACAGATCTATGAATAAATTCCTGACTTCTCTTAGTGCCATTGTAGGCCACAGGGCACATGGCCAATGGGCCTGTTGAGGTAATAGCAAGAAGCTGGAGCAATTCAAGCCTAAGATGGCCAAGAAGAAAATATTGTACTACCTGTAGTGCATTTCTCTCCATGTACTGCAGCTCAGTGTTTTCCATAGCAGGTATCAGGGTTACTTTTTTGGAGGAGACTGCAGGATTGCTGAAAACTTAACACGAAATTAGGCCTCACATTGTGCACAATGTTATACATCCTGGAATTTGTCTGGTTTGGGGGGAAAGTAATTGCTACTTGAGCAGTTATTTGATGAGTGAGCAGTCCCGTATGGCACTCTATACCTGCCTTTTGGAGGCAGTCTTTCAAGTCCAGCAGTTGCTCCACCACTTTCAGTGTGCGTATCTTGGAAAATGAATAAATAGAAAGCTTCTGCAATAAATACTGCTTCTGAAATTTAACTCCGGGGCTGTGTCAGGCAGGGATGATGGAAAGGAAAAGATGAACTTTGCCTTGCTTTTTCTGAAAATTGGATTTGTGTGCTTTAGAAACTGCCAGCAATCCTGCGTAACTGGCTAATGTGCTCCACTAATGAGCAAAGTACAGCAAGCAGCTCCCTTCTTGCCAAGAGTAGATGTTACTGGAAATGTGTAACAGAAAGACTGTCTGAACCCCAACTGTTATGCTGGGAACACAGTAGGTCTGATGAGCTGTGCCTGGATCTTGAGCAGGATTTGAGGGTACTGCTGGCGGGCAGTTGCAGGGGCTGAGCTCTGGGACCCCCCTGCAGCTGCTCAGTGACATTCCTGTCAATTTTCCATGCTGCTACTTGAAATGGATCTGACAGGAATGTCTGCTACTATTCTGGTGTGTTTGCTTTTCAAGTATTTTTTTCCAGGGTCTATCCTAGGAAAAAATGTAGGTGCTGGCCAGCCAACCATTTCCTCTTCCCAGAAACTGGGGTACTGTGGGAAATGAAGCCATTTTGTAAGGGCAAAGCTGAAACATATTGCTACAATTTGATTTTATTTTCTTCTCATAACATTTCAAAAGCTGAGGGGAACAACATGTTCTTGTTTGCATCTTCCTTTTCTGAGAGTTGAAATGATCTCTGCTTTCAGGAGTTGTCCCATTCTTGGTCCAGATGCTTAGATCCTGGAGCTGAAAGCAGTCCAGATTGGCAGCAGGACATCTGTGGTTAGTCCTGTTGTTCATAAGGACTAGTGGGAGTTGTGTGCCAGCGGGAGATGCAGTATCACTGGTTTCCTTTTCATCCACACATATCCCTTGGGATTGTTGGGGAGAGTGAGTGTCCTGACCTAGTTGACAAGGAAAAGGAGTCAATGGAGGGGGATTTGCTTAGTAGTTTAAATGTTAGTTTAAATGTTGCCTCGTACTCAGCAAAGTTGCTAGAAATCATCCCAAACCCTCTGAAGTGAACACAGAGCCTAATCCTGGTCAGTAGTAACAATAGTTCAAGCAGTTCAGCTTCTCTGTCCATATGAGTTTCCACTTTTTTGACCTGTTTTCCACCAGCAGTGTGCTGATAGCTCTCCCATGCTGGTCAGCTTTGGAGTACATACAGGACTACTTTTGTTCCCTTAGAGGAGAGCAACTTCAGTGGCATTGGTGGGCTGCAGGTAGTCCAGTGTTAACCATTTCCTATTTTACATGAAAATGGAATGTTGTATAACTCACAAAGGTGGATATTCTTTGCTAATTTTCTGATCTGGATTTCAACTAGATAATGGCTTGATATTATATAGTTTAATGTGAGTCTATGGAAGACTTAGTGGAAATCTGCTAAAGCTTGCTTACCTGAAGTTTGTAATTCTGCAGTTGGTTAAAGCAGGTTTTAAAGTGGTTTTTAATTGCTGTCAGCATTGCCTGTATGATCGGCTCCATCAGAAGTTAACTGTGCTGTCGTAGAAACCAGTCATGGATCCATCCAGTCCCTTTCCATCCCATTCTTTGTATAATTCTATGTAGTAATACACTACACTTTTATTGAGGAGGAAAATAATACAAATTAAAAGGCACATGATGCTTCTGTTTAATGGCTTAAAAGATCTTACTCTTGGAAAGCAGCTACACTTCCTAATATTTCAGAATTTTCCCTTCCTGCCACAAACAAGCAAAATCCACTGCTCTTTTGCTGCCCTTTGCACTGTAATGAATGAAGGGTTTCAATTAAACATGTCATATCTTAATATGTCACTTAGCCATGCTGTGCATACTTGGCATGGTGATCTGTTCCTTTCACCTTGTATGTAATGCAGGGGCATGGGGGAACCCTGGTTTCCTTCCCAAGACTCCCACTTAAGAGTGGCTGTTCTGCACTGCAAGTGGATGCATTGTATGCTGTCAACCCATGGTCTCTACAGGCATTATAAATGCATCACAGCATTATAAATACAAGCTTATAAAACAGCAAGACAGTGAAAGTCTGTGCATCTTTACTGATGGTGCTTAGCACTGTGAAATATCACATTCATCCCACATTACTCCGATGTTACTGTTTTCCCTACTGAAAGAGGGCTATGATGATTAGATGATAGTTTGACAGTGTATAGCTGGAACACTGTAATCAGAATGGTGGTTCATCAGATTCTTGAACAGTGATTGGTAACTGGTGCTAATGAAGGCACATGTTATCTTGGATAGTATTTCCTGCATCTGTGCTAATCTGTTCATACCCCTCTCCAAAATGCCTACCACTACAGTGTGCCCAATATTTCCCTTTATAAGTTCCATGTTAGCTAGCATAATTTTTTTCTGCACTTCTTAAATATGCATGGGCATGCATATTTTAACGCTTTATATTATTAATGAAAGTATTAATGTATTTGGGTAGGAGACTTAGAATGCTAAGTTAAACTCTGCTTTCTTTTCATATTCAGTAATTTGTATTTACATATTTTAGACAGAAAAGTTGGCCTAGAAGCATCTTCTGATCTTGAAGCAAGAATAGAGTGACTTCAAAAGAAAAATGCTTCTAAAGGGAAATCCGCACATATCTATTTTTAATATCAGGTTGAACTACTTTTAGGATTTAAAGAATACAGCCTGTAAAGGTGGGGGTTTGGGGCTGAGCTAAGCTGGTTTTAGCACTGGCTGACATCGAGGGAGTTGCTGTCCCCTGTACTCCCTGCTGCCAGTGTTTTCTCTTGCATTGGCTTGGGCGATTCTGTGGTCCTTCAGTGAAACCATTTGGCCTGCTAAATGGAGAAAAAACAAGCCCAGAAAAAAAAGGGATCCAGGCAGGATTATATATCCAGGACCAGCAAGTGGCAAAGTGATGCAGGAACATACAGGAACCAGTACCAACTTGCTAGCTGTGAAATCTTGCTCAGAGCTAGTCCCTGTGTGGTTTTTCTTCTTTCTCCTAAAGTGATGCACCTTTATGTGCTTAAAGGTGGTTCTTTTACTTTGTTGTTGCAAAACACGTGGTTTCCTAATGGAAATACACCAGAGTGATGAAATAAGATACATTATTGAATATAGGATGTAAAGGAGGTAAATATAATGTATTAGTAGTCTTCAGTACTGCCTGTTCATAACAGAGCATGGACAGTAAAAAAGAAATACTCAATAACTTAAACACACACTGCTTTCAAATGGCAAATATCTGTGTCAATGGTGTAATTAGGAACTAAAAATCAAGGTGTGTGTCTCTCCAGCTCTTTCTATTGGCAAATCTATGTAGCTAGGTAAAGATGTAAAGATTTGAAAGTTGTTGTAAGGTACCTATTTGTGCTTCAGTGCCATTAAGAAGGGCAACTAATAGCTAGCAGCAAGGGTTAGCAGCTCATGCAAGAGCTATGAAAAGCCTTTATACCCTCTTCTTCCACTTCACAGCTGTTGTTGCTCATGTTATCTACATGCAGTTTGTAAAGGTACGTGTGCCTCAGTTGTTTGCTGCAAAATCCTGGTCCATCAAGTTCAAGAAATGCGTTTACTGTGGTTTGTACTTTATAGACAGAAGCATATTTGCAGCAATGGCAAGCTTTGCCTGGCAAGGCAGCACTCTTCTGTGTGTGACAGCTGAAACTAAATGGGTTTTGGTAAAATGTGTATTGGATTTTTTTTTTTTTTTCCCTTTTTTAACTTGATACCAGTTCTTACGTGGACCCTGATTTCATTCAATTTTGGAACTACCTACTTTCTGCTTGACTAGGCATCTTGGCACTAATTAAATTATATATAGCTATTTCTGAGCAGGACAGAAACAATCTTACCTAACTTGAAGTAATTCTTGTGGATTATAATAAATGCTGTTTGTTTTTTTACAAGAGATTATTTCACACTTGGCAATGCAGTTACTCTGCTGTCTCTTTTGTATAGAGTAAAAATGTATTCCATATTTCCAATTTTTTTATGCTTTTGTTTGTTCTTTCAAGAACACCTGGATGTGAATCACTGATATCATTAAACCTACCTTACAGTACAAGTAAAGAAAAAAAATCCTAAAGATTTACTGGGTCATGTCACAGGGAAACAGTTTCCCCTAAATTCCTGAAAACATATTTTCATGTAGTAATAGGATTAATACTATTAGGGATCCTCCCCAGCCATATTATTAGAAGCCCAAAAGGACAATATCTTAACAATAACTTGCCTGTAAAGTATGTCCTTATCCTAGAGTGGAAAAATATTTGCAGGACTGTCTTGTGATGGTGTGATTTCCAGCAGCTAAACAATAACAACAATGCATGCGAGTCTGAGGTTCTCTTCTGGGTTTGGCCACTAATGTGTTTTCTGCCCACAGTGTCCCTTGTGACTGAAAGCTCTCAGAATAACTCTGTGAGCCATGGACTCGGCCATAAATTCCTCATACCACTGACTGCTCTTTTTCTGTATGTGAAAGGATGCTGTGTACAGGATTATTTGTCCTCTTAATGGAAGTGTGATTGCTCCTGTGTTAGAACATGATCAGCAGTGACTAAGTAGCAAAGATGAGTGCAGAAGGGTAGTTAAAAGAAGGAAGCAATCATATGCAACTAGTTTTACTGATTGGATTTAATGCAGCTATAGTTTGATTTTGCACTGTTCAAGAGGATGTCCTCCTACAAAAACTTCTGTGGAATTTTTAGTAGTCACAAGTGGTCACAGCTTTGTTTATACATCTCATCTGAAAGCTGGAAAATGTTCCTATAATTAAGTTGAAAAAAAAAAGGGAGCATGTAGGGGGAAAGAAAGAGGGAATAGCCTGAGAATATCCTTTGAGAAAAATGTCCTGAGACAATCAGATTTGTTCTGAGATGAATGTGTATTATTTTAAAGGCTAGAAGAAACATGTCTACCCATTCGGTGTATGGGTGAGGATAGGTTTGTTTAGTTTTCAGCCTTGCGATGTGTAAATATCTTTACACTTGCAAGATATTTCAATTGCAGCAAAATTAAATTCAGTCAAATTGATCTTTGCTTGGAATGGGAATACTTGAGACCACCAATTTTGGGCTGACACACAAGAAGGAAAATATCTGTATGAAACCAGAAAGTTAATTGAGCAGTAGGAGTTAGGGAGTTGTGTTGCTTCATAAGTGGAGTAACAGAATTAGTATTTTGTCTATCATTAGATATTGTAGATGATTACCTTCTGCTGGCTGTGGGTTATTTTACCGTGTCCTCCTGGGAGACTGAACTCCGACGTCAACTGAAGTGGTGGAGTGAAGTGGCTTTTCTTTACACCTTGACGGGTGACTGCTGATCCAAAGGCTAGTAAGAAAAAAAAAGGCAGTAGTTTTGGTCCATATAATACCATTCAAGAGGTAGAAAGGATTTAATTTTCACTGCTGAAAATGATTGATGTATATGGGGTAAGAACTTGGAAATGATTAGATTTTTGTCCCTTATTATGTGTGTTCCTAATTTTTACTAACCTGTGTGACTTTCTTTGCAAGTTGGTCTGTTGCAGTTCTTTCTCAATTTGGAAAAGGCCTTTATTTTTTTTTGGTGCCTGCTTGTTCAAAAATGCTTCTTGTGTCTTTGTAAATGTCAGAGTTGTGGACTGATGCTATTGTTTGGATACTGTACTTGGGTTGTCAGCAGTGGAAAATTGTTTAACATGTTTAATGGTTTAAAGTGACAACACGACTGCAAAGCAGTACACCAATTTCTGTGGCAAGCTACAGTTGGGTTTTGGTTGGGCTTTTTTCTAATGCATTTGGAGTAAACAAACCTGCATTGAAAGTATATTCCAGTAAGTATTAGTTTACAGGAAATTTATTTATGTCTAGGTCAGTTATGGTAATTGAAGAGAGATAGGCCAAGTTGGTATGTATTAATTTTTTTTCCTTCTTTTTTTTTTTTTTTTTTTCTGTTAGGAGGAGGAGGAGTAGCAACACTGCTTGGCCAAGAGTATAATTTGTATTTTCAACAACTTTGTTCCTCTTAAATAAAATATCATTAGATATACTGACTTTCAATTTAGTAGCAGCTAAAACTGAAGTTTTAGGAAAAGGAAACACACTCCCTGTAAACTAAATGGTTTTCCCACAAGCGAGTTAGATTAGAACATTGTCTTTATTTAAAGATTAGAAGATAGCATGAAAGCATACTGCAACTGCAGTTTGTTCACTATACTGAATTGCTTTTTTTCTTTTTCAGTATTTAAATGTTCATGTTAACTCCTCCCATCCTGTCTACTTTGTGTTTAGATTGGTGAAAGACAAAAAACTTGAAATGACTTAGAGAGGATAACTAGAAAATTTGTCTTACAGCACAAACACGGAATACATGTTCTATGAGCTCTTCTGCATGGGGGATTACATGAACACAAGGTTAGAAAAAGCAGAAGCGTTCAAGCTGCTGAGGTCATAAAGGTGGCTTATGGAAGGTGCCCTGCCAGGGCAGAGCATCACTTGTCATGTATCTGCTGTATTTGCTTAGGACTGTAAAGATGTTTTAATGCGCTGTTGTTATTCGTTGGCCATTTTCCATCTCCCATTTGCTTGTCATGAGTCTAATAATCAGCTTTGACACAAAACATCTCAACTGTGGTTTTCAATTTTTTTGAGTCAATAAAATGAATATTTTTCTTTTCAAACTGTAGCTATTAAAAGTGCTTATTCCATTTTCTAAGAACACCTGGCTACCGCAGCTTTACAGGTTTGCTTTCCAAAGAAAATTATTTTCAGGCTCTCCCTGTGTTGCATGTTGCATAAGGCACCTCATGCTCAAGTCAGAAGAACCGATTGCCATTTGCAGCTGTCACTGAAGAAACATTTTATTATTTAGAACTGGAATGTAGGATTTTTTTTTTATTTTCTAGATGTTCATTAGGGATCAATAAAAAGCAAAGAACAATTGACATGAAAAAGAGTAGATCCTCATTTCTTAGTTGTAAGGAAAAGGTTTAATTAATGGTGGGTGCCCTTTTGTGTTAATGTGGGGGTTGTTTTGTTTTTGTTTGGTTTTAGCTGCAGTTGAGTATCTTCCACTCTTCCTTTCATTTAAAGTAGGCACATCCTCCAATATTACTATTTCAAAGACCTTTATTGAAATAGAGAAATATTGTTAAATTTTGGTTTAAGACAGAGAATCAAAACAGGGACAATAGACAAAGTCATGTAGCTTCCTGGAGAAGTTCAGCCTCTGAAGTTGCTGTAATGCCACATACAGTCTCTTTAAGAACCATTTTTTTTCTCGTGAGTTCATTTTTCCACTGATGATTTCTCAGTAGCGTGAACAGCAGCACTGAAGAAGAGAGTGGTGAAGCACAACCAATAGAAGGATGAGAACAAGGCGGACATCTTCAGTGTCTTGCACACATGCCAGTTTATGGTGAGGATAGGATGGTGCACTTAGGAATCATCCTGTCAAGTCAGTCATCCCTTCTCTGTGCTGGGAGTGTGAGTGGAAGTAAAATATTGAGTATATCAATAGTTTCTGGAAGCTGAACAGTATTGTAACCCTCACTCAGTTGCATCCTGGTTCTTTTATTCTTATCAGGGATACCAAATCTTTTGGCTCTGGTATTAATACCATTATTTAAAGATGTTGCATTGTTATGCAGTTGTCTCTTTAATACTAAGTGCTCTCCAAGTGCAGAATTTTCTTTTCCAGTAGACTTTCCTTGTCTTGCATCTGGTAGATAAATACTTGATGTTATTTCCTAATGCAAAAGGCAGTCTGACTCCATTTAGTTTATTTCCTTCTTGTCTAACAGTATCATTAATTATACTGTGAGGGTTGTTCTCTGCTGTGGCTGTGATCAGAGCAAAGGAAAAAACCACAACAGACAGTCTTTGGGTGCTGGAGGGAAAGTATTGAGGTGTTTGGTTTCTTTTCGTTGGTGGGTTGCCTGAGCATAGAAAAAACTATATGAAATCAACATGAATTGTGACAGCAATTTCACTTGTTCTAGATATTCCAAAACTGTTCTGAGTGTCAAGGATTTGTGATAGCAGCTAATCCAGAGATTTGATACCTCAGCTTGAAGAAAAATCAAGTACACCCTGTTAAATCTCTTTAATTCTTAAAGATTATTTTCTGTTTGGGTTCTGATTAGTATTTCCAGCTGCCAGCAAAGGTGAGAGTCACGAAAATGTCTGCTGTGGCAAAAAGTTGAAAAATTAAAAACTTTTACTAATGCTAGTAGTGCAAAATTTTAATCTAATTTCATCTACTGAAGTAAGACTATAGAAATGTTTTTAAATACACTTCAGCATACTTCCCAGCTAAGAGAGTGATTGATTATACACAGTTTGCCTTTTTAACAGTCGACGTTGCATAACAGTTGTAATTTTTTTAGTCCTTGGTTAACTAATTGGAGTATTTATGGTATGGGTATATACAGAGTGTTCATGTAGTCAAAAGATCTTCTGAGGTTTAAAGTCTTAAAGTATACACGTAGACAAAGATGTGATGGAGGCGCGTGTATTTATAAGGTTTGATGTAAAAAGAATCTTATCAGTATTTGCATCAAAGAACTTTTTAGGAATGGGTGGATTGGGTGGATTCCTGATGAGATGAAGAGAAAAAGTAGGTAAACATATTGAAACCTGGTATTCGTTCAACAGAAGACTGTTATTTCCTAAACTGGAAGTAATTTAATCATGTTTGTATCTGGAGTAGTTAAATGAGATCATTTGCCATAATTACTTCATGTCTAACAAGGCCTGTTGCCGTTTGGATTTTATATTATGATTTGAATCATGAAAGGAGCTTAACCACTGGATGTTGAAAATAACCAATATATTTCATTATTAACATTTGAATGAAGACTGTGTTTCAAATGTGGCTTTAAAAATCTATCAAGCCAAACCTTTGCTTGTGATCCTGTTGCTACAGTCTGTGACATGTGTATGACAGAAACAGCTTTAGCCATCCCAAGTGACGGTATTTGTTGTGTGTTGCTGCTGGGACAGAGCTCCTTAAATATCTTAATAATTATTTTTGTCATTCCATCTTACTGAGGGGTAAAAGGAGCAGCTGTTCTCTAACTAAGTAGCTATTTCCAACAAAAGTGGGTAGCATTAAAACTGCTGTTATAAGATCATCGCAAAGGAGGTGAATATTTGTGGTTAATATCTACTGCTGTACAAGTGAGCAGGAGTAATCTGTCCAAAGAAATTTCTTGTTAGGGAAAGCCTAATGGCTCAAGAAAAGCAGAGGGTTTGTGTAAATAACTTTTCACATTTGCTGGTTGTCAGGCAGAGCCTGCGGGATAAAGAGCTGATGCTAGAGTGAGTGATGGCCATAGGAGTGTAGAGAAACGTGTTTGCACCTTCAGTAGCAATAAATTTTTATCAGCATTTATATAACATTTGTTTTAGCAGAGCCAAGGAGAGACCTAAAATGGACTTAAATACTTCAGACTCACTTAAATGATGTTAAACAAAACCCACAAGTTTAAGAAGCACTGTATTAAATAATTGATTCTGACTGTGTGTTTATTTGTATATCCTACAGGTGGAAAGGATTTACTGTTAAGAATGTTAGTAGTATTGTACTTACCTGCTTCTCTGCCCTTCAAAGCGAGCAAATGAAGGGGTACTGCTAAAATTATGATGTTGTCTGAAGTCAGCACCAGGATACACCTCTTGTATAGAGCTTTGGTTATTCTTTGGCTTTTGACCATGAAAGTTAATTGTGTGTTTTGAATCATAATTAATTTACATAAATTTTGGCTTGTTATAGAGATAATTGGAATGAATCAGGCTTGAATATAACAATTAATATGTAGAGCCAAATCTTCCCACAGTTTCCTTTGTGCCACTTTAATGACAGATTCTGTCCATAGTCATTCATTCAGTTACTTTACTTATGATTTTATAAAGTAGAATTCCAATAAATTAGGGTTGTTGGTGTAGGGATTTTTTTTGGTTGGTTGGTTGGTTTGGGTGGGGTTTTTTGTTTGGTTGGTTTTTTTGTTTGTTTTTTGGTTTTTTTTTTTTTTTTTATTTTGTTTGTGTGTGGCTTTCCCCCTCCATCCACCCTGAAAATGATCACAGCTTAAAAAAAAAACAAGCCCACATGCCCTGATGATTCATGTAAGCTTATTTTTCTTAATCGGGTTTATTCAGTTTTCTGTGATGACGTGTATTTGGAATAGTTAGTGTTGGAAAGGACCTTAAGATCGTCCAGTTCCAACCCCCCTGCCATGGGCAGGGACACCTCACACTAAACCATGTCACTCAAGGCTCTGTCCAGCCTGGCCTTGAACACCGCCAGGGATGGAGCATTCACAGCTTCCCTGGGCAACCCATTCCAGTGCCTCGCTACCCTTACAGTAAAGAATTTCTTCCTTATAGCCAATCTAAGCTTCCCCTGTTTAAGTTTTAACCCATTACAAAGAGCAAAGAAGTTTTAAGTCTGAAGTGTACTGAGAGATGAATGCCTGTGTAGTACTGCAAGTTTGGTGAAAACTTTCCAGAACAGAGGTGGTTTGGAAATGAGGACTGTGCAGAAATTATTTGTTCTGTTTTCATATGGGATCATCTCTCATATTTGCAAATGGTAAAAGACTCTACATTTTGCTTTATTCCAGTGCCTGATGACCTCTCCATAGAAGAAAGAGAAGAGCTTTTAAATATTCGTCGCAGGAAAAAAGAGTTGATTGATGATATTGAGGTAATTGATTTATCTGTAAAGATCCTTAAAGGGCTGCTTCAGTAGATTAAGTTACAGTAAACTGCTGTATGAATTCCAGATGATGGTTTTAAAAGCATATAAATGGCTTAAGCTAAATTCTGTCAATGTATAGGATTTATGCATCATTTGTGTGCTTTTGAAAAAGATAGCTTTTGGATTTAATGTAGTATGTATCATCTGTATACAATTGATCTGTGTAGTCAAGAACTCGTTAAACAGCAGATTCGCATACAGGGTATAAGTAAGTGAAAAATCTGCATAAAGAAATCTTACACTGAAATTGGTTTGGTCTCAATGCTCTGCCATGAGCCCGCACTGGGAGTTCAGATCTGTATTTAACAGTCAAATCAGTTGTGGTAAAATCTCTAAGCTAAATATCTAAGGAAGCCACAAAATTCATCACTTTTCTTCAGTTGACTAGCAATTAGAAAATAAAACCTAATTGATCATATTAATGTAAGATAGATGATTTCAAAGAGTATCTTAATGTAGATTAACATATTGTTCTTCCTTCTTTTGGCAGAGATTAAAATTTGAAATTGCTGAGGTTATGACAGAAATTGATAATCTGACTAGTGTAGAAGAAAGGTAAGTAGTGGTAACATGGACACGATTCAATAAAACCTTGGAACAGGTCTTCCAGGAATTGCAAATGAAAATAGCTTTGTCACACTAAGTAAACCTTGGATCACCTTTATTTGGTCTGCTATAAAGTCTCTAAAGCCTGACTTTATCCTGTTCGGTTGTGCCATTCATTTGGTTAGAGAATATGTTGGATAGAACATGAAATATTTCTGATTGATAATCATACAGTTCTCTCAAGTTGGAATTACTTGAAGGAATTGAAAATAGCAACATAATTTTCTGCTTTATAAAAAGTGAATGTCTCCATTTTGTAATAGAAAATACAAAGTAGCCAAAATACAATTCAAATAAGCTCACCCAAAAGTTGCTGGTTTTGTAAAAGAGCAACTGATAACTGCTTATTGTTTCTTCTTTTTCTCCATGTGTAGCAAAACTACTCAAAGAAATAAGCAAATAGCCATGGGAAGGAAGAAATTCAACATGGACCCTAAGAAGGTAGAGCATGTTTGGTTTGGGCTTGGTTTTGTTTGTTTTGTTGTGGTTTTGTGGAGGTTTTTTGTTTTGTTTTGTGGGTTTTTTTTGGTGGTTTTGGTTTTGGGGTTTGTTTTTTTTTTTTATTTTTCAGGAATCAAGTTCCTGCTTGTAATACGATCTATAATAAATAGAGTTTTCTTGAGAAAACGTTTCTGGTAATGTAAGTTCATAGGCCTTATTTGTATATCCTGTAACACACTGAGGAGAGGGTTAAATTAGAAACTTTTTTTCACTTAAGCAAACCTTTTTTGATAATGGAGACTGTTTATCAACAATCAAATATGCCAGTATTGATTGAGCTGGCTTGCAGAAAGATTACTTGCACCTGATAGAGGTGTTCTATGTTGATATGTCAAATATCATTCTATAGGTGTTTTGATGTTTGGCTATTAGTGAGGCCACACTTTTTTTTTATGCCCTTTTTTTTTTTTTTCTTCCGAAATACCTTTCACAGGTTTTTTAATTTGTTCTCATCCAGGCTTTTATATTTGCATATCTAAATTCTGTTTGTGGAAAAGGCATGTATGAATATCTGTTTCTATAAATATATAGGTGTACCTATATGTCTTGTACAAACACCTACAGGTAGAAATTTGGTTACCAGTTTGAAGAAGTCTGCTGTGCATTTGGCCAAGAAATAGTTCATTTCTCTGGAGTACCTGTACTTTTCATGAATAGTTGTTAATTTTCAGGAAAATTCAGGGACATTCTCTTACAGACCTCTCCTGATAGATTTAAAAGAGGTGCTTTGACGTAATTGACCTTTAGTCTTGTCTTTACTTTTCATTTTACATTTTCCTTGTTTTGTTTTACTGTTTTGTTTTGTTTGTGGTTAAGATTCCATTTTGAATTTGTGAGGAGTCTTCTTTGAGGTCTTCTTGGAAATTGTTTAGCATTTGGTTTTCTGTATTAGTTCTTGACATGCTTTCTTCCAAATTGTATTGAATTCAGTTACATTTTGGTGGCTTTTCTGTAATGTTCTGTACAGGGAGGGCTGCTATTCTTCAGGCTGTTTTTAGTTTACCAGAAACACTCAAGTGCTTCGAGATATGAAACTCTTTTTCAAGCTACTGACCATGTCTTGTGTTTTTCTTTTCCATTTGGTGACTGTCTAACTTCTATTCTGCTGAGGGCAGAATACCCCCAAATATCCTGGTAGTTAGCTGTTGTTCCCCAGCTCTTTCACGTCCTAGAAGTTTGTGGCAAAGTCACAGGATGATGTCAGATGCTTTCATTCCAGTGTTAACTATTTTTGTTACTGTGCTTGCTGGGCGAAATTATTTCTATAAATAGATGCTGTGGCCACATTACTACTGTAGCATAATCTAAATGTGGTAGACTTACAGTGGTAAGTCTACTACTTGCTTAATAATGTCTGTGAATCAGTGGTGGCCTGCAGTAGCTGGCTGCTCTAAAGCTAGATCATCTTGTTTGCAGCTACTCCTTTAAATTACAGGCAGCCAAAATGTATGTCCTTGTAGTATTGAGAGAATTAACTTGGGGTCATTGTGAAAAGGGTGGTTTTCATTCATAAAGGAAGGGAAGATGGTCTCTAGAGTTAGGAATGTGAAAGAACTGGGGTAATAATACATGCACTGAATCCTCCAATTTCTCTTCTTTAAAAGCAAACAACGGAGGTCTAATGTTTTCAATTAGCAGGAGCATAGTGAGGTAATTTTCTTTTACCACTTTTGTTTGAAGACCTTTACGTGTTCTGGTGTGTACATAGAGAAATTCTCCCTCTTCCCCACACCCAGAAAACCCTCATTCAACATGGCTGTGCTTAATACAATTATGTGATGTAATATCACATACCTTGCTGTTTGGATTTGGTTAGCCAAGTGCAGGAAGGGCTGTAATGGTAAAGTTTGTAAAACATTTCAAGAATCCTTGCACAGAGGACATAAAGCTGTGCTTGAAATTCGCAGTACTGGAAATCAGTGCTTCCTGCATTGGGCCCAGAAACTGGAATCCCTGTGACAAAAGTAGGGTTTAAATAACTGCAAAATTTGTAATCAAGTTACTGTAAAACCTATAAAATTCAAAGCAGATTTCATTGAAATCTGACTTTAGAAAAGCAATGTAATACCTGTGGTGAATGTTGAATATTTCTGTCGCTATGAATTTTGTGTGGGGAGATCGAACTAGTGCAGCTCTCTTCAGTCTCCTGTCAGTCTGCAGAAAGAAAATTTGCATCAAGACGAAAGCGTAGGAGTTGATGGGGGTTTGGCTGGCCTATTTTACCATTTATTCCAGACGCTGGAGTTGTTGTCCCAGACAGATCCCTTTTCTTGTCTATTTGACTTCCGGTTCTTTAACATCTTAAGGATTTAAAAAAATAAAATCCAGAAAATGAAAGATTATGTTGATTTTTTTTATTTTTTTTTTTGGGGGGGGGATAGTATGTTAAAGTGCTTCTGTGCACAGAATTTTTATTTTCCATGCTTCTAGTCATATCCATTCCAGTAACCTGTACAATGTTTTTAAAACTACTTTAGTCAGTCTAAGTGTTAATAATATGCTCCAGGTGTTGAAAGCGGGAATCTGCAACTGCCATTTCTGGTATTTAAGGAAGTTTCTCTGTTGGTGACAGAGCTGAGAGCTTAATGAATAACTTGGTATGGGAAAAAACATAATGTTTCATATTGAGATGATTTTTCTGTCCAAATATTTAGTTATCAAATAAACTTTGAAGGGGTCATTTCTGAGGGAAGCTTGAGTATTTCTGCTTCAAGATAAAATGGATGTACTCTTTGAAACAAAATCATGTCTGTTCTGAAATGACTTATCAAAATACTAAGTTGTCAGAGTACTGGCCTGTCACTGAAATCAAGTTTTCAGATGGTGATAAAATTATTTTGAGAAAATTGTGTTCCAGAATTAATTTTTTTTTTTTTTTCCTTGAAAGCTTTGAGCCTTGTAACATCACAGTGCATTTTCTTTGTTAAATTAGGTCAGTAAATTGACTTTATTATCTCAGGCAGGTAACAATTTCATTATAAAAAAACCCAGAATCAACCAAATAGAAGGATAATTACTTTTTTGAATGTTACTGCAGGGTCTCCTGTGCTATATCAAAAAATAATGGGAGTCTTCCCAGTTGTAATGAGATAAACCTATTCAATTTGCAGAAATTGGGAAACTTCTAGTATTTCTGAAATTATGAAATATTCTGTTAGAAAATATTTGGAATAATTTGTTCAGCTCTTCTGACATATTTGGAATCCAAGGCATTAAGATTACTTACAAATGCCATTTCTACTTTTCACTAGCATGTCATTAACAGTTTTAAGAAGCACGCAGGAATAGCTTTGTTGGGGCGTGTGGTGGGGAAGAAAAGAGCACTGTGTCTTTATGACCTGCTGAGTGTTGGAATAACATCCCTTCCATCCTTTATGTAATCTTTATGTAACTTCTAGTTTCCTTTCTTTACCACTTTGCAGTTCTCTGGGCATCCCTAGAATGTACCAGTTATAGGGCCAGTAATTTATGGAGGCATAGGAGTCCAGGGACTTGATCAAGTACCCACTGAGGGGCAGGGTAAGATTCTCCTCCTGGCTTTGGTAGAAGCTCCGTGGTAGAAGCTTGACTGGTTTGTGAATAGTCTAGTTCAAGTCCTCTGTGAATAGTTTAGTTCCAGCACAACCAGAAGTCGCTGATAAACTGTTTTAAACTGGTTTTAATATCTTCAGCCGCAACTTCTACTGCAAGAAATGGCTTGATGTATTGGGTTGCAGTTTGTAGATTATAACAGATGCTTTATTTTGTGTCATGGTGGTAATTAGGTTATTGCTATGAGACATTTATACAATATTATGAACAGGCCAACTCAGGCAGTAACTCTGAAGAGCAATGTGGAATCATTATTCAGTTAATGTTTAATATTTCTATTGTTGAGGGATTCAAACTGCCACCTAGTACATCTAGCTTTTTTAAAATGAATACTTACCTACCTGCTTATCTTAACTGAAAAACATTTACCATTTCATTAAAAAAGTCTGTAGGTTGATGTAATTCTTAATGTGCTATATATATGTCTGTGTCAGTATATTAATAACAAATGTTCTGAGTGGTATTTGCACAAATGCTTGTAGAAGAAAACATAACATTCCTTTTCCTCTGGAATTGCTCTTCCTAGGGAATACAGTTTCTGATAGAAAATGACCTCCTGCAGAACACTGCAGAAGACATTGCACAGTTCCTTTATAAAGGAGAAGGATTAAATAAAACGGTAATTGGAGATTACCTCGGTGAAAGGTAAAATAGAAATATTGAAAATTTTGTTCTTGAGTTTACAAAGCATACTTACAGATTTCGGTAGTTACCTTCCCCTTCACAGGCTGCATGAGAGTGCTACTGTACTACTCTGTGATCTATAAAAGCTACTGGGGGAAGTAAAACTGCTACGGTATTGTGACAGGGTTTTTTCTGTTAGGTTGTTCTTGTAGACTACATTGTGGAATGATACTGAATTCATTGTAACTTACTGTTTTGAGAAAATACCCTTAAATTTGGCTGAAGTGCAGAATTTAATACCATAAGCTTTTGGAATGTCTGAGAGCTGCAACAGTTCCGGTAACTCTTGATGCTGTGCCAGACAAGGAGTGTTTTACAATCACTAGTAAGTGGGACAGCAGTTATATGCAGGCTTTAGTGTTGTCATCTTCTGTGCACACAGACTTCCCATTAGTAAGGAGGCATCAGAAATGGCAGCTGCACCATATCTTTGTCAATCCTAGTACAATAAACATACAACATGCATATTTATGGACACTATTGCAAAACAGAGTCAAAATGCAAATTACTCCCATTGCTGTGCAACCCAGGAATTGATTTTGAAAAAGGTAGCAGAAAGAGACAGAAGAGTGGGCTGAAGTATGTGTATCTATATGCTTGCACGTGTTCCAGGTCAGATACCAGTTACAGAGGTTTAAAAGTTGACTCATTTGGGATATACTCCTGGAGTGTATATGTTCTGGCAGATCCCTTTTGAGGCACCTGTATTCTTGTTAACAGCATCAACAGCTTAGCTTGTGCTTGGCAATTTCCTCCTTATTTTAATGGTGTCAATGAAAGTTTTTACTGTAATATGTAGATTTTGAAAACAGATCTTGGCTATGAAGTTTCTGTATAGTACGTGTAGACATTTCAATAATTTTTATACAACAGCAGTATATTGTTTCTCTTGAATATTTGGACTATCAGTATTATAAAATCACTTATATGTTAATGTCCATAATTGCAAAACTGTAACAAAGCTTGTATAAAGGAGTCTGTGTTTGGTTTTGAGAGCTGCATTCTATCTTGGTTTTCTCATCTGAAATACTTTCAGTTTTTCTAGCCTTATTCCCAGAACTCCTGTACCAAGCAGAAAGGTTATACCAGTATGTCCAAGCCCACTGGAGTGATCAGTGATATTTTTATGACTATTCATGGGTTCACATTGAAAATGAAAAAAAAAAATATTGCTCATTCTTCTGCATCCCTGGCAGAGATGCTGCTGAGTAGCACTGTGGTCCAATCTGAAAATGCAGTATTTCTTAATATTGCGTATATATACAGATAAATAATGTAGTTCAGTTATATCTTCTAGACTTTTCAAGGTTTAAATAGAAATGTAGTGGATTTGATCAGGAAATTTTGTATGAATCAGCTGGATAATAAAATTAACCTACTGCTGCTGTTTTGCCACAAGGCAGAAGCAGCCTATCCACTTTAAGGAACAGTTGAAGTAAAATTCAAATTTGGTTTGTTTTTCTTTTTCTTTAAAGTAAGCTTTTATTCAGTCTGTCCAGTCAGTCTTAATTGTTTGATTGTTTTTTTTCATGTTTCTTCATTTCTGTGAAGGGTGTAATATTAATATGGTAATGGGAAAGCAAAGGATATTTCTCTCTATTCTTCACTTACATTAATTAGTAAGGGGGGCTGGAGGTGAAGTGATGACAGTCTGATTTTCAGGAATGTGTATAGAAATTTCAAGATCCCCCCTTGAATGGGGATTTGGTTCTTGATAAACCTTTGAACTGCAACATTAATTTCCTAGCATCTTAGTAATTTTTATTTATGTTCCTCTGAAAAGAATGCAGTAGACCTTTAGGTCCTGAGATAAAATAAATACCCTAGAATAAAACAAAATTTAACAATTGAGGTGGTCTTAAGCTGATAGTTTTGCTTTTGTGACTACCTCAGAAATGGGCTATTAAGTGATTTATGCTATACAAATGGCATTGCGTATTATTGATGAGTTTTTCCTTTACTTTCTATTTTTTTATCAAGGCACTTGGAGTCTAAGAGCATTCATTCTCCTTTACTTTCCCACTCCCTCTTGGGGGCTCATCATGAATTATTTCTGCATTCTACCTAAATACAGCTGAAGACAACACCAAGATAGTCAACAGAATGAAATATTTGTTTAACATTCTGCCATAAAGAGAGATACTTTAAATTACTGACTTGTACAGTGTTATGGCACTGAGGAACCTGAAAAAAGTGAATGGTAAAATGGAATGGGATAATACCTAAAAATGTAATAAATAAGGGATTAATTACATCCTATAAAAGATTGGAGAGCTCTTTGTATGTTTGTAAGCCTTCATTTATTCTTTCTAAGTGGCTTCCTAGACCTTTCATGATATTTGGCTTGTGTCTTTGGAGCTGTACCCAGCACAAGTATCACTATTAATCTAGTTTATGGTAAAACCTAGAAGAGCAAAATTTAGAGTATAAGGCTAATACTTGTTCTGAATTACTGCAGCTTTCCATACACATAAGCAAAATCAATATTTGGCTTAAAGTAACAAAGTACCCCCATTGAATGGTTTCTTTCATTATACTGTTATAACACTTTACTGCACTGAAAACTAGTGAAGTTGAACTTTAAATGCACTTGAAAGTGCATTACTAAATCTCATGAGAATTACCTCATTTTGCTTGACAGAGGTGATGTGTTTTTCTGTTTACAAAATGGGGACATCTCAATGAATGAATAATTTGTGTTAAGGTACTTACTTGTGAGTGTTACTGAGCAGTCTGGCTATGCAGTTAGAAATGCAACACAAGTTCTGGTGGGTGCACACCTTTCTAATTTTGGGTGGAGGCTGATATGCAGCATTCTGTCTTGGTGATGCATTTAAAGCACACTCTGAGGATTATAAACCTTTATGCTTCTGGCATATGAACTGAGTGATGGCATAGGCTAAATACTGTCTGCATCCAAACAGTTTTGGGTTCATTAATGTTTAAATGTTACTTTTTCATTTCAACATCTTTGTATCAAAGCAAAATTTGGCTCATGATTTACATAGCAATATAAAAGCTAGGTGAGAAGAAGCCTGTTCAAACCCTATTCTGACTCTAATAAACTTCTATTGTAACGGTTTTTGAGAATGGAGTAAGAATATAGTGCATACTAAGTAGTTCTTTTAAAAAGCTGTTCTTTTTCTTAGGTACAATCGGTATCCAAAGTACTTATCTTTGTACATAAATTAATATATTGCTTTAATATTTTCTGTTCTTAGAGGAAGAAACAGGATAGTTTGGTTTTCATGTGTTGAATGGCTAAAGAAATTGATCTCGGGTTGACTACTGGTTTGAGTTCATGGCACAATTTATGCAAAAGACATTTTACTGGATAAATTTATTTGGTGTCATCCCATATCAAAGCAGGTGCAGTAATAATAAATGGGAAGCAGGAAAGGCCAGGCCATTTTGAGTCATTTAAATAAGTGGTGCTAAAATAGGTTTAAGTATACTGGCTCTTGCTAAAGTACCTAGCAATAATGGGCAGAATGCCTCTCAAATTTGTAAACTATTTCTGATGACTTGATTTGGTCAGTATGATCATTTATTTTCTTGCTTATTCTTTGAAGCAAATAGAGATAATTAGGAATTCTTTAAAGTTCAGAATCGTAATCGTCTATTTGCATTTTTGTCTTTCATAGAGATGAATTTAATATTAAAGTTCTTCAGGCTTTTGTTGAACTCCATGAGTTTGCTGATCTCAATCTTGTACAAGCTTTAAGGTGAGTAAATTCTTTCTTTTGACCTGAGCTTTCTTTCTTGAACTGCACGTTCATATTAGTCCCTGTGTAGATTTATTCATCAGAAAGTTGATCTACAGCTTGGCACAACTATACGCATTACTGTGGAAGTTAGCAGAGACAGCTCTTTTTTAACCCTTCCAATTGCTTGTGTATGTGCTGCCTTCGAAGGTGAAAACTTCATCATTATTTCAGTCCAATACAAACAACTAAACAAACACAAATAACTTTTTGGTGTGCCTGCCATATGTGGACGTTTGAGGATCTGCTTCATATCTCAGCATTGAGATAGGTAAAAAACAAACTCCTAACCCAAACAAATAATTTTCTTTGCTGCCCTCTTCTTTCTTCTTTCCTTCCACCTCAGTTTGTTCCTCTGGGCAAGGAAGGGGTGGAATTCTGTTGACCATAATCTGTGATTATGTTCAATTTCAAAGAGGTAAACTTTGAACCAAGTTATTTCTACTTCCCTCCGAGTTTCCCACTTGTCATGTGAATGAAAGTATAATATTTTAGTATACTTTTTTCCCTTGCTAAGTGAACAGTTTACTTGACTTCCCTAGGATGCTAGCATGCAGTGACCTTGTGAAGTCCCTTCTTGTCTTAGTGGAAATCCATTACAGGTCTAACAACTTAAGTTGATTTAGATAGTTCTGCCAATTTCATTGTCATTAGTGACACCATCCTGACACCAGATAAATTGAAATGTCCATGTCCATCTTTGTCTCTGGTGCAGAGTCTTGTGATGTGGAGTCAGAACAGCTTTGCTATGGTTGAGTAATGGTAACTTGAGCTGCCTGAGGCTGGAGCTAAGGAAGCCTTTTCTCTGTCTGCTGAAGCTTTTCTGGGAGGCTTCATGTTTCTGTCACTTTTTCCCAATTTAACGTTAGGTTTAACTTTATTCTTCTTAGCAGCTGCTATTATTAAATGTTTGTATTTTGGTAGCTTACAAAATTCGTGATCTGGGTTGGAACCTTGCATGAGGTGAGTAAAAGACAGTATATAGAGATGAGAAACTAAAGATGGCCTGTGACACTTTAATGTCCTGAAATGAAAACTGATGAAGACAGGAATAAATGGTTACTATATTGGCACCCACTGTACAGGGAATATCAAGAACTTGTTTTGCATGGCAGAGCATGTAACTTTGCTGGT
Source organism: Pezoporus flaviventris (assembly GCF_033815535.1). Taxonomy (NCBI): domain Eukaryota; kingdom Metazoa; phylum Chordata; class Aves; order Psittaciformes; family Psittacidae; genus Pezoporus; species Pezoporus flaviventris. The sequence continues at coordinate 11,605,474 of NW_026892626.1, forward strand.
TTAGATCCTGTTTTAATTTAGATAATTTGCTAAGAAATTAAAAAATGTTAGATTCATTGGAGCTTTTTAGCGCCACAGTGTGCCAAAATAAATTTGTGAAGACTTCTGTCCTGTATGCATTCCAGTGTACCTATAGATAGAAATAGTAAGTTATGAAAGTAAAAACTGTATTCCAGTTCCTGCTGCCAAACAGGAGCACAGATCTCCTGTGTATATTACAGAATTACTGGGACAATATCATGAATCTTTCTTTTTGAGATCTAGGTCTGATTCTTACAGGGTGAGCTTACATTAGACAGGCAGCACCTCTCTAAGCATTGGGGGTTTTCTTGTTACTATTTTTAAAATGTTCTTGATGAGTTCAAGTAAAGATGTTAAGTGCTTTTTATATTCCTTGCTTCTCTTCCCTACCAGAAATATTTTCTGTAATGTGTCTTTTTACATTGTAAGTAAAGTCTAGCTGAATGAGTATTGCTTTTACTAGCCAGGAAACACAGAAAAGATTGATCTTATTGTTTCCCCATAGCAGCCTTGCAGCAAAAATGGGATGCATACAGAAAATCGTTTACTAGTCTGGAAGAAAGAGTCTCAGAATATGAACTGCTATATTATCTTGCCTGATAGCATGCAGTGTTGCTGGCTGAACTACTGGGCTAGCCATCTGTGCATGTTGCTTTATAATAGCTCCTGACTTGTGTGTTGAGAGATTGAGAACATATTTCTAGGACGTTTTATATAGACATTGCTGTTTGGTTGGTTTTGTGGTTGTTTTTTGGTTGTTTTTTTTTGTTAGTTTCTGATTATTGGTCATATGTGCTGAGTATATAAATCTAAAGACTATTCATCCCTTCTGTAGGCAGTTTCTGTGGAGCTTCAGACTCCCAGGAGAGGCTCAAAAAATTGATCGTATGATGGAAGCTTTTGCTTCACGCTACTGCCTTTGTAACCCAGGAGTCTTCCAGTCTACAGGTGAGTCACAGGAAATAATAGGAGTTCTTAATTGTGTGTATATGTATTTTATTTTCGTTTTTAATCATATACATTCTTCTGCATCTGATGCAAGGAGATGATGTCTAGTTTGGAAGTTCAGGATAAAATAATGTGTGAAATGAGAAATTTCTCAGAATTGAGAAAATGCAACTGTCTGATTCTACACTTTGTTTTCAGGAGGTGCAAGCTTACAGCCAGAATGCAGTTCCATTTATAAAACTTCAACATTAATATATATATCTAAGCCAATTAAAGTATGAAAGCTAATTGAAATACTGCACAGAACACTCTAGCATTCTGGCACCGTTGGTATGTTTAGTTATACATGATCATAGCTCGCTGTTGATCGCTTAGTTTGAGGAGCATACAGGCTAGGAAAGGATTGACGTAACGCAGGTCTGCAACAGCTACAGAGGAAAATACATATTGAAAACAACATGCTGAAGGTGCAAACACATTTTTCCTCTATGTAGCAGAGAGATTTCCATCCTGCTTTTTCTTAAAACAGACCTTGTACTTGAATTCTGGGAGAATTTACTATAATCATAACTGTGTCAAGAGGCATGATAAGATCTCTGTTGTCATCTTGCATGCCAAGAAATTGAGTCAGTGTCATTTTCAGCCTGTGTAAATATAGTTCAACTATTATTTTTAAGAGACTATTCTTCGGAGAAAGCTTTGTAAGTACTTTTAGTAGGAGTCTGATTGACCAAGATCTACCAGTATGATTTGGGCAAAATCTGTGTGCAGCAAATGTTTTGCACAACAGCACTTCAGTGTTTCAAGTGAAATGTTAATTTAGGGTGATAGGAATGCTTTCAAAGAGAGGGGTTTATTGTTTTGTTTTTTTTTTTTAATTCTCTTGTACTGTTTTTCACTTACTGGCTTTAAAGTTGAATGGTTCCATATTTTTCTTCTTTTTAGGCTTACTTCAGCAGTTTAAACAAAGATTTGAGACTTTGCTTCCATAGTTTTTCATGTTCAAGAGTTTTTTACTACCTTTGTCTTTATCAGTCAGGGTGAGCTTATATATTCATTTCACAGGTTTGCACTTCAACACATAGAAAGATAACTCCTTCAAATTTTATTTCAGATACATGCTATGTGCTTTCATTTGCGATCATTATGCTGAATACCAGTCTGCACAACCACAATGTAAGAGATAAACCAACCGTAGAGAGGTTTATTTCTATGAATCGTGGAATTAATGAAGGTGGAGACCTTCCAGAAGAATTACTACGGGTAAGTTCGACTGGGTAAGACAAGACATAGTTTTGTGGTTTTAATAGGAAATGTAGAAGCATGTGCAAAAATTCTCAGGCAAATTTGTTAAGGGAAAGTAAGAAGAACATTTTTTAGCATGCATAACCATTTGAATAGCTGAAAGAAGCATTTTCTGATATTAACAGCTGCTTTGAGCTGGTTCTCCCTATGTTCAGTCTTTTGTTGAAGAGAGAAGATTCCAGGGAAAACACTGTATATCTCTCAGTAGTTTGCTGATGGCAAAAATCTTGTGGAATTGGCTCCTTATGGAAAAAAAAAAAGGAAAAAGTATTTGGATAAGTCAGAAAAAAGCTGGAAAAAAAACAGTGAAAATCATTGTTTCATCATTGCCTCCCCATGTGTCTTGTGGAGCTTCCTCCTGTCCCTTGAGATATTAGTAAAAATACTTATTTTTCTAAGACATTGTGGTGGTCTAAACCATTTTCTGAAAATCCAGATTCAGTTGGCAAAACTTGTACTAAATGAGAGCTGAAGCCTCTGAAATACTGAATGCTGAAGTTAACTTAAAGATGTCTTTGCAAAGAGTGCTTATAAAATCTGTAAGAAGAGACATTTATAGATGGAATAATTTAAAATCAAACTTAATCAAAGTACTAAACAGAGTTGAGAAGGGATGGTCCAGAATGTTATGGATATTGTTTACTATGCATTTTATAGAGTCTGAGAAGCAATAAGATGTCCTGGTTGCATTTGCTGTTAGACATTTGTTAATTGACCTTTTTTTCCTCTTTTTTTTATTCTTCTAGAATTTATATGAAAGTATTAAGAATGAGCCATTTAAGATCCCAGAGGATGATGGAAATGATCTAACGCATACATTTTTCAATCCAGATAGAGAAGGCTGGCTGCTGAAACTAGGTTAGTTATAAGGGCAGTTTTGCTGTGACATGTTTGTTCATTGTTAGCATGTTTGCTGCTTTTTGTCTATCTTCTTTCTTGTGAAGGTAATAGGATTAACTTTGTAATTTGTATTCAAAAATGGATGAACCAAAATAAGTAACCCTTTTATGTCTGAATGTTGTTACTTCTTATTTTACATATCCAAATTGATCTTGTTTCAAACTTTGGAGTTCTATTTCTGATATATGAGAAGTAAAATTCAGTGACAAAAGGGAAATGCTGTATGGTATTTACCATATGCTGTGACTGATAAATAGCAGCTAAGTCTCTATAAGGTCATTTCAGAAAACTCTGATATTTCAACTCAGTTTTCTGTGTACAAAAAAGGATTTCTCTTCAAACAGTTATTTTTGTATGTCTTTATTTTTCCATATTATTTGTGAGTTTCTCTTGGTTTGGTTTTGGCTATGATTTTTTAATGAGTGGTTTAAATGTGCCTTCTTGTTTTCCTTATGGCCTATGACCTATCACCTTTCTGTTCTGTGACTGGCTGTCTCTGCTTATTCTGCATTAGGAGGTACGTATCTGATTGCTTTCCAGTCCCATCCTTTTCAGTTGCTCATTCTTTTGTTTTCCTCCTCCTTCCTCCTGTTTTCTTTTCTTCTTTTTTCTTTTTTTCTTTTTTCTTATTTTTAAATTAAATTTATAGTAGCGTTTTACTTTTTCACTCAGTGTCACTAACAGTATCATCAGGGGTACTCTGACTGGCCTGTCAGTGTCTGGCTTACATGCAAGTGTGTTCTAGAAAAGAAGAAAGTGCTTACATGTAAAGGAGAAAAATAAAGATGACTATTCTTGTTCTGTTCTTGTTCGATGAATAACATAAGAGGGAAAGAATGATTTCTACCAAGAGAAAACAACACCTTACTCTTGTAATGAAGTTCCAGGGTGATTTTGTTCCTTGTATGTCAATTGGATTATTGAAAGATTGATTACATTTGAACTATGCATTTATAAAAACTGTTATTTTGCTTTTTTATTTTCCTTTGTAAATACAATCTTTAGCTTACGTAACAAAATCTTGAATGAGCACCAAATTAGGGTTGTGGAAACCTCTGGTAATTTGCAGTCTCCTGGCACTGCAAGATGCCTTTGTTCACAAACTTTTTTTAGAGTTGATGAGATTCATGTTCTCACTTGGGCTTAGGGAATTTTTTCGTTTAAAAAGGAGACTGAAATTTTGTTTTCACATTTGTTTTTCAATGAAATAAGCCTCATTATATAAAAACACCCGTACACACTCCAGTAGAGCCAGTTGTTGGCCAATTTAACGTGTAACTGCTTGTTAAAGTAGAAGGAACTTTGCACTTGGAGAATGATGACTGAAGTGTGAAAAGGGATGTGCTGTGTGGTGCACGTGGGGCGAGTATGGTGAAAGTAGAGCCCAGGTAGAGCCATGGGCCCACTCTGTTGATTGCACCTAAAAACTGGTGGTCATGCTACTGCTGGAAAGAAATAGATGTGAAGAGGAAGCATTTGGCATTCATTCACGTGCTCTCTGATGTCTTCTTATTTTGGCCTCTGCACTACAGATGTTATGGATATCTTTCTAACTACAAAAAAGCAAAGCTCTTGCTTTTTGACATGTGTTGACTCAGCTGGCACAATTTCAAAGATGACTTTGCAGATTTTCTCCATTTTGTAGCACAAGGTGATAGCTATCTCAACAGCAATGGCTTTCAAAATTATGTAGGTAATGTGCTTTCTGGAGAAGAAGCTGGGTATAAGCCCATGCTGTGCATATTTCTATTGCTAGTACCCTTTCATATACACATACTGAGAGCGCAAGCAAGAGTGAGAGTGTGTGTAGAGGAATGACAGTTTCGGAAGAAGCTGTCAATAAAAATTCTAATAAAGATCAATAAGAGATCTAATAAAAAATAGAGGAACAAAGAAATTGAAAAAAATAGTGACTGAAAGTCAGCGAGAGCTGCCAGCTACTTCTGCACAATCCATCTCTGGCTCTGGCACAAGGTCAATAAAATCAGCTTTTTATTATGTACAGGGTAGATGAGACAGCCTACAGAAAACCCAGTAGTAAAAGTGTGTGTGAAACAGCAGGGTGTGGCACATAACACTCCCATGACATGAGGGTTATTTGAATAAAGAAATCAAACATATCCACAAGCCTCTGGTGATTCAGCCTGTAAATGCGTGAAGCTGTGCTTCCGTGAAAGACTGCATTTTTTTCAGCTCACACAGGCTGGGACAGACAAATACATTTTACGAGTGTAGGTGCACTGACCAGAAATAAGCCTGGCAATCTTTCTTTTTTTCATTTTCTTTCTGTTCTTTTTTTTTCCTTTTTCTGTTCTTTCCTATCTTCTTTCTGTTCTTTTTTCTTCTGTTCTTTCTTTTCTTTCTTTCCCTTGGGTTTCCTATTTGCTAGGAGGCTTAAACTGTATGTTGAGAGTGCTGTCTCAATCCACATCGTTTGCATTTTTACAGTCCCTTCTGTTGGGAAACACATCTTGTGAAATGAGTAGGGTTTCCTTCAGTTCTGGAGAACGGTGATATGGAAAGTTTCAGTATTGTTGAAATGCAAAGGAGACTACTGCTGTGTGAGAGTTTAGCTGTTATAATACTTAGAGTTGAAACAGAAAGTTCATCTAAAACTACAAGTATGACCAAGACATCTTGGAAACCTTGAGTATATTATGACAGTACTTTGTATTTGGTATTTCTTACAGTTAACTCTTCCCATTTATCTACTTGTGCCCGTCTGTTTAGTATTGCAGCTCCCCATATTGATTATCCTGTGAGCAGGAGATGGATGTCACAGACCTTTCATGTGCTATAAGATTCAACTATCCTAAAGATCACCCTAGCTTTCCAGGCTGGCACTGGGCTTTAGAAAGCTGAGAGGGTGCTAGATGCTTTTGGAGAGTTTGCTGCCCTGAATTGTTCAGAGGTGACTTTGTATAAGTCTTGCCTAAACCTGGTAGCCAGACAGTAGTTCTGGTTTTATCTATGTAGACTCAGCTGTTTCCTTTATATAGACATCTTTATCGTGGTAAGCCTAAATTATCATTCAGTTCTACATTGTCTGAAGCATGAATCCTTGCTTAGGGCAGCTTGAGACATTGTGAGCTTTTAGATTTTTCTGCATCATAATTATTAGTGGTGTTGGCACCATGAAGCTTTCTGCCATCCACTTCAAGGTATTTTGAAGCTGTAGTCTGTGCTCTGTCTCAGTGTCCAAGTTGCAGTCATTTTGCACAGGGAGGCATTTCCTTGCCTAAAACAGCCTCTCCTGGCAAACAGCTTGGTTTATGTAATATTTTCATCTAGTTTGAGGGAAACTATGACATTATTCCACCAAGCCGGAGAGGAAATGATTCAAGCTAGACACATGTTCACATTCTTTTCTTCTGCCTGTCAGGCAGTTACTGAGAACTTGGAGATAGTTCAAAAGCTCCACGTTTGGGCCCATCCTGCCAGGGATGGGCCTTGAGAGGATGCCCTTTCTCTCTTCCCTAATCTGGGGTAAGAGAATAGTGGTGGTTAATCAGGAAACTGGTGCCTTCTGGTACCTGCCTTGTTCTTGTAGTAACTGATGCTCTTCCAGGTTGAGGCAGTCAATGATGTGGTCAAGGGAAACTTCTTTTTCAAAGAAATCCAAGCTTTGGTGCAAATCACCTGTATAACTGTACAGTTTGTGGGTCCATTCTGCCTAGTTGTATCAACATGAGAAATAAACATTCTTGATGAGAAGAAAAATGAGTCTTGATGGTGCATCTCTCTCTTTCCCCTCTAAAACTTCATATAAAGGTGCTGAAGATTTGGGTAGAATTTTCTAACTTCAGACACGTTGCTGCCTTTAGTCCTAAGACCTTTTTTAATGTTTAAATATGTGTTTCCTGAGTTATTGTCAGTTGTTTTTTCCTTTAATTATAGGCTTCTTTTACCTATGTTGTCTAGTTTGTACTTTGCCCACAGTTGGGGGGAAAAAAATCCTATGTTGGGTTACGTAAGTGAAGAGAGTTTCTGTTCCTCTTTCTGTACCTTGTGCCTTGTTGTGGGCTTTTCCTGTGGTTTCCTTAGATTTCCATCTACAAGATATAATGCTGCTTTATTTTCTTGAAGTCTTTGCATTTTAATTAATCAACTAGATCTTTCAGAAGTACATCACTTATATCTCTCCATTACTATAAATGTTTATGGATTCATACTTTGATTTTCTTGATCCTCTTCTGCTAACTTAATTCCTTCCAGTTTTAATCTTTAAAAGGCTGGAAGCTGGAATAAGATATGAAGTATGGTACTAAACCCTTTGTTTTGTGAGCCTACGGCAATCTTGGCCAAAGAAAAGAATGTTTTGTTATCACGAGTTCTTACCATTAATCTTGCCTACAGTGCTTATGGGCCACAAAGCCTTATCAACCAGCTTCTTGGGTTTCAGCCCATTGTAAAGGCATATTAAATGCTTGTTTTATGGTGACCCCTGCAAACTTGGCGAGTACAGATTAGATTGCCTTTCAAGCTTTATTAGCATTTCTGTGCTGTTGACAGCTGCAGCAAAGCAGTGGAGTGGGGACACAGAGACTTACATGTGAGAATAGTTTCTTATCCTGCCAAAAACTCCTGCCTTGCTGCTTTTTTTTCCTGGAAAAGTAATTGAGAGTTTAGTGGAGCAGAGACTTCAGGTCTATTTCCGCAACTCACATGAATGTTGTAACCCCATGAGCTACTTCCTGGCTCTTTTAGGGAGAAAGGAGCAGTAAGGGGGATGCCTTTGGAAATACTTGATCTTCTCTCTGGCTTCAACATCAATACTACCTTGGAGCTGGGAAATGTTTCATGACAAAAGCTTCATCAAAGCTGCAGCATGATTTTACAAAAGGTTTCAGGTTTGAGAAATACGGCTTTTCCCAAGGGGCAGGGAGGTGACGTCAGGAAAAACTTCAGCAAACTCAACTGTAATTTACTACTTGGCATTTCATATTGTCCAAGGAGGTGTGTGTTTTAAGTCTATTGTTCCTGCTTCAAGTTATTAGTAGGTCTTCTTTTTAACTACATGGTTATTACCTGCTAATTTTTTTATTGTGTTTTGGCATGGGAAAAGTTTGAGGAAAACCTTTGCTCAATTTAATCTGCCTCTGTGATAGTTACCTATTTGCCTGTTTGTTTCATCTTCTCCCCTGCTGAATTGTTTTTCTACTAGAACTAGGCAAGCCATGACATTTGATGCAAGCTCATGTTGCCTGTTAGCCTGATGAGTTTGTGCCCTAAAAATGTTAAACGATGTTAACCTTAGAGAACAGAACATGACTTAGAAATCCTGGCAATGAACACTGGGTTGTATGAAAAGATGTCATGTTATTGTGATAGCAAGGACTGCCTTGGCCGTCACCTTGACTCAGCTGCTGCTTATGCATCGATCTGGAAGTGAGTCAAGCTGAAGTGAAGTACTTCCTGATACTTGAACCAGCTCTCAGTCAAGGTGATGGGAGTTTTCTAGTGACTTACGTGCCAGTTTGAATGTTTCTACAATGCTTTACTTAAGGATCTGTCACAGTGGTTGCCACCAGTTCTTCCCTCACTGTCTCCAGTTCACTCAGCCATTCATTCTGTCACGGCTTCTGCATCTTGCACTATTTTGCCTTCTCTTATTTCACCACACCTGCTTGCAGATTAAATTTTTCTTAAAATATGTGTGTGTGTATGTAGTAGAAACATAAAAGTTCATTGAGTATATTGAGCATTGCAGTGCGTTAGCACTGGGGTAATTGTGTAGGTCGTGAAACCAAGCAAAAGGAAGATACAATGTGCAACATACTTGGTCTGCAATGCAAACGTGTAGTACACTGGTATCAAGAAGTTTCATGAGATTCCTAGAGTTGTTCTTTAATATTATTTGGATTTCTGTATTAAGAAAAATCCTAGCTATCTCAAGTAGAACAAAAAGATAAAAAAATTATGCTTATGTCTTAGATTTAGTTCTATGACTTGGACTGAATGGGGGGGGTGGTTGTGTGTATTGACAGTACTCCTTTATGTGTGGTATTCAACAGCAAGATCAACTGTTTTGAAATGTTGGATTAATGAGATTAAATCACTGCTGAATGGATGATGCACAGGTGGTGACGTAATCCTGAAGTCAGATAACTATGGTGGAGCTAAGCCTGGATCTTAAGAACACATGAATGCTTTATCTGCAGTTGTCTTTCCTGGAAATGAGTTTGAAAAATAATGTGCTTGTGGACTGCTAGACATGTTCTGAAGTAGCCAATGGCAGAAAACCAGCTGAAAGCTCCAAGACAGTAATGTGTGTTTCTAAAAGGAATTGTTCCTTACAATGTGACATTAGCGGGTGTAAGAAAGAGGAGCTCTATGGTCATTGTTTCTACCCTGTTAATGCAGGAAAAATTGGCATTTTTTGAGCAGTAGCTATTTCTTCTGTCAGGGGAACTCAGTGATATATTAACCCATAAGGAGAACATGCTTTTAAAATAGTAAATTATGGCAGGTGACTAAAATTGGTACATTTTGGCATAAGATTTGCTCTTTATTCATGGTACATATTTGTTCTGCTAGTAATATTTATAAGCATCTTCTGCACTTGATGTTAAATTTGAAAGTAGTTTCTTGACCACATGTATGCTCCCAAGTTAAAGGAAGGTGATAAAACGCCCTTGATTTTACTGATGGGACCCTTTTCTTGTACAATATGTGCTGTGGATAGGGTTGGTCCTGTTGCTGGAAACCAGTTACTGATTTTGCAACCAGGTAGTTATACAACTGATCCTGGAGCAAGAGTGCAAGTGATGTGTTTAGCTGCTTACCAGCTTAAACCAGACACTGGTGATTGGCCTCCCTTTGCTGTAGCAGCACTGAATGCATTTCTGAGGGCTCTATAGTATTAATGTTTTGGATGCAGTAAACATGTGATGGCATGGACAGAGGGAGTGGGCATGACTGCTGAACTGTTGCATTCATTCCCTGTAAAAGAGGAGACATTTGCAACTTTAGAGCATCCAGCTTTTGTGGCTGGTCAGCAACACCATAGTTAATGCTGCCTTGGGCATTTGGTCTTGGCATGAGAGTTACGGTAACATGTTCCTCTAACCTCAGCTCATCTGTGCCTGATCCATTTGGGATGAAGTAATCAAGCTACATTTTGAAAACCAAGCAAAACTAAATCACTGTCTTACCCATTGTTGAAGTCTTGATGGTGACACAGGTTTAATTCAGCCATAACTTTGATTGTAGGGGGAAGAGTAAAAACGTGGAAACGGAGATGGTTTATTCTGACTGATAATTGCCTGTATTACTTTGAATACACAACAGTGAGTATATATTACAGTGAACTTTGTTTGTAGTAAAGATATTTAAGTGGCTAATAACATATTGTCTTTTTCTTTAGGACAAAGAACCAAGAGGAATTATTCCATTAGAAAATCTTAGCATAAGAGAAGTTGAAGACCCTAGAAAACCAGTGAGATCTCTTCTCCCCTCTCCCCTCTTCTCCCTTCCCCCCTCTTTTTTTTCTTTTTCTTTTAAGAACTAAACCTCATAGAAATTCGTGTTAAATGAGGATGTTTGTCAGTTTTGTTTTGGTTTGTAAATTGATTTCTTCCATTTCTACCCTCCAGAACTGCTTTGAGCTCTACAACCCTAGTCATAAAGGTCAGGTAATTAAAGCGTGTAAAACTGAAGCTGATGGTAGAGTGGTGGAAGGCAACCATGTAGTGTACAGAATATCTGCTCCCACCCCAGAGGAAAAGGAAGAGTGGATTAAATCTATCAAGTGAGTTTAACGTCTCAAATGTCTTTCAGAAATGAAGTATAAGTTCTTTTTGGAGTAAGATACTAAGAGAATTTGTATTCTAACTTGTTTGAAGAATTCTGCTGTGACAATATGCTCAAGGATTAAAGACAAACTACATGGGGTTGCCAGATCAAGAAACAAGTGTCCTGTTACTGACTGGTCCTCAAGAAATAGTGCTGCTAACTCAGACCAGGAAAATATGGATTTATTACTTTTTAAACAACTATAAAAGCCTTGTGTCTTTAACCCTAATTTTATTAGGTTCCTACTTCACCTGATAATTAACTTCAGTGACATTTATCTTAAACATGTTCACAGTGCAGCTTTAAACTTTCACAGCTTGACTTTATCTGGAAGGTTTATAAAGCAGACCTACACCTAAAGAAATAGTCAAGATGAAGATACGAACTCTTAGCAAATGGCAGCTGAGTAATATCTTTTTCTAAAGAAATGTTCATGATGCTTAGAATTCAGTGGTCTATGATCTCATTAAGAGTGTGGAGTCATGCACAGGGAAGAGAGCAAAATAGGTTTAGTTTTCAAAAACAGGTATCTGTTAACCAAACCGATGATTCCTTTTTTTTCTCTTCTAGAGCAAGTATTAGCAGGGATCCCTTTTATGATATGCTGGCAACAAGGAAACGAAGAATTGCGAATAAGAAATAGAACATGATCAGCAGCTTTTATACCTGCCTCAACCTATAAATGAGCATGCAGTTGAATGATAATGTAAAAATTGGACAAACTAAATGAAGACAAGAACTGTAATTTTTTATATATATGTACACTTTATTATAACATAAAAAACTTGGCAAGACCTTTCAGGGTAAACAGTTACTGGCAAATGATTTCAAGTATGCTTTAAATCTCAGAGGATGATTATACTGGAACTTAATTCAACCAAAAACATGAAAGCTTTGTTTTTACTTATATTAGCTACAGCTCCAGTTTACTTGGGTTGGGAGGGAAAGAATTTGAGCCTAATAGTAAAATGTCCTATAGCTGTTATTTGAGCATGTGTCCCACAAAAGGAGGAGCGATTGTAAGACTTCCATCTCTCATTAAAATGCAGTACGGAAAGTGGAGTATGGTGTGATTTAGCACTTAATTCTTCTGCAAGCAGGAACCCCACAATGTCAGTATTAGTTCTCATTTTTGTGTGTTATGCAGTAAATGAACAACTGCGTACAGCTTTCATTTAGGATTAGCTCTCCTACCTTTATGGAAATACCTTTTCTTCATCAGAAATGCAACTCTGTGGTAGACTGGCAGCTACAGCGTTAACTAGTTGTGCCAAATAGTTTGGTTGATAAACACTAAAATATAAAGAGGTCCCCGCAGCAAAGGTTTGAGTCGGTACGCGTAACACTAAATACAGATGGGGTTTGATACTTGCCAGTAGGCTAATTCTCATTCCTGTCTGCTCATAAGCTTACTATAAGCAGTGAGATTTTAATGACTGATATAATCTGCTTTTTTATATAGTAACATTCTTCTCATGTTTGAGATATGTTGTAGTTTAATTAACACTAAGTCACTATTAATGGAGAAAAGTGACAGGGTTTGCATGAGTTTAGGCTTTACATGTGAAAATATGCCAAATCATTTCAGATGCATTTAGTGTTTTTAAAGGAGAAAACCAGGAAGGTAAAATCTTTCAGTAAGATAACACCCCGTGATAATTAATCAAGCAGGATTCATTCCTCTGCTTGTTAACAAACTTTAAACATACAGAAAACTTCAGTATTTTTATTGCATTCCTTAAGGTGATTTTTCAGATCTGTGCTTCAGCAGGGGAGGTTGAAAAAACGAATAGACATCCTTATTTTACTTTAATAACTTATACACTGATTACAGAGTATTCCCCACAAGCACATCTCTTTTTCATAATTTGTGGAAGACCTCTCAGTGGTTCTATTTATAGTATTTCAGTAGCACACGAATTGCTATGGCAGATTTTCCCACAGTGCTTTTCTACTCCCAGTGCATGTACTGTTCAGAAGGGAAAGCCCCTAGTTCCATGCTGGACGCACAGGGTGGCTTTTTTGGACTGCTTCCGGTAGCAGGCAGTTTTTCACAGACTTGTTGAACCTGAGCCGTGCCTGCTGTGCCAGTGACCGCTTTGGGGACCCACTGCTTTATCAAAGCAATTTTGCTTGGTGGAGTTGCAGAGCAGCTCGGCATACAGCACAGGGAAACGTGCCGTCCTGGCAAAGCCACAGACTTACCAAGGCGATGTGTTTGAAATCCCCTTTTGACTGTCAAGGCGAGGCTGGTTGGTTGTTCCAGTCTTGCTGATGTGCCCTGTTTTGCATGGGGTGTCATCCTGCCAGCGTTCTGCTTTATTGCATGTTTGCCATAAAGGCTGAGAGGAAAAGAACAAAGTAAACGTTTCTACACCTCAGATTTTCCCCAGAGCGTGTGGAATTGTGGTCTGCTTGGATGCCTGTTCAGATACAAGTACTTTCAAGGGAGTGAAACTCAACCAGCGGAGGTACAATCCTTGAACAAGTGTCGGCGTGGAGATACCTTTGCTTAATGGAACACATTTAAACTCTTTCTAGAAATGATTTGGAGTCGTATGTCCTGCGTTTGCAAAGCAGCGTGATCTCAGAGCTGCTCACATCACCTGTTTCGAGTCTTCTGTTCCGCAACTTCAGGTTTTGTATTTGAGCAATGCGTACATCAGTTTGAGCTCTGTACAAGTAGAGCTGTAATGCAAATAAGCCAGAATCAGTGGTACCAAGAAGTGCAAGGGTGTGAAAAGCAGCCAATAAAGTATTTCTGGAGAAATGTGAGATTACCAAAGCATTCATAAGCCATGAAGAACTTTTGTATCAGTTCTTCCCTTCTGAAAATCTGTTTATTTAACCGGGTGAGGATGCCTGCCCAGAAGCATGAAGGAAATGCCTTGGGAGTTAATTTGCTGTATTTAGATGAAGTTCTTCTATCCGGCAGGAATAACTATTGAGAGTAATGTATAACTAAGCAGGAAATGTAGTATTTCTCAGCATTAAAAAGATGCGACATCCTAATCAGCTATTTGTGGTGCTCAGTGAATCTCTTTTAATTTACCAAAGCTAATGGAACAATGTTCTTGTGTGTGATGATATTTCATTCCGAATGTTCTTTGTAAGAGGATTAAGAGGGAGTGAAACTGGCCCAAACTTTCCACTGTTCACAAGGCCAGTAAAACAAAGTGGCTTGTGAAAATATCAGGCAAGTAGGTACTACCCATGTGGGCAAAGAAAAAAACTCTCAACCTTTTTTTTTCCCTTTTACTATTGGGCTTTAAGTCCAGGGGTAGCTACTCAGACAGACTGGCTGCTCAGTGGCCTAAAGCAGCACCTGTTAGAGGTTGGCCGTGCTGAGGAAAAGCCCTCTGGGGACGACAAACTTCTCCCTTCCTCTTGCACTGAAACGCGTGCAGTTCTTCTGCTCCTGGTTTTCAGTGCTGCCCTTTGCAGCTGCAGGGGCCAGCCAGAGCCAGGCAGGTGGCTTCGCTCAGCATCTGAACTGTGTGGCTGCTTCCATCAGCCACGGTGCCAGTGCAGTGCAGGCAGAGAAATGCACGGGAAACTTCAGCTCAGCCGGACTGACTTAAAACTGACACTATTCTGACAAAATAAGCTTTACGTTGCTTCACATTTTGAACCGGTTTAAATTGGTACAAAACAGAACCTCTGTCAGCTTGAGCAGCATTTATAATGCTTTCTAGTGTTTGAAAACAATGCGTATTTTTAAGATGTAGTACATACCTATGTAGATATGCTGGCTGGAAAAGCTAGGTCTCTTGTAGACCAAATCCTACAAACTAAGACTTTTGGCTTACAAATTCCTTTTCTGTATTTTCTTGTAAAATGTTTCTAGCTACAGTTTGAATAGAAAATGTAAATGCTGCACAGATAGGGACTGATTGAAGTATTACTTGGTGTACACAAGTGATTTGCATGACATACTCTGTATCGATCGTTAAAAATGTGGTGTTTGATGTAAATCCACTGCAATAGTAACGCTGTCATTTATCAGGAGGACCTGTTGCTTCAGCCTGGAGACTTTCTCTAAAATAAAGTGTGAAACTCTACTGTTGCATAGCTCCTCATTTACCAGGAATACATGGGAGGTGCGTGCTGATTTAGTTAAGATCTGATTTTGCAACTGCTCTTGTAAGTAAAAGGCCTCTTTGCCTACCTTTAAGCATACTGATTTAAATTGACAGGTTGAATTTTTCAGAGAGAAAACTCCTCAGCTGCAAAATCGGTTGTTTTTGTAAAGCTGAACACTCATAGCTGTGTTGCTATGAATGTTACTCCATTAAGAGCTGCTTTCCCACCCTAAATTAAGGAGGGATTTTGCCCATTGCCTTCCATGAGCTTCAGTCAAACATAAGGCAAGTGGGGGAACAACTCAGATCTCTTCTCCTCAAGTCGATTCATTAGACCAGACAGATTAGTCAGATGAACTGTATTTCACAGAGGTTCCCACTCACTGGTCTCCTGATGCAGGACCAGTGACTATGAAGTGCATCACAGTTTGACAGCATTTAATAATCAAAATTAAAATCACAGTATGAATTTGTCTTTAGCTAGCCGCTTTAGGGAGACAAAACCAGACAACTGAGACTTCAGACAAGTGACGGTATATTAAGAAAATGGAATTAAAACAGATGGATTTTGCTTTGACGGTAAATGTTTCAATAATAAATTCTAAGTTTCGATAGTATCGATAAAGTCCACTTTGAAGACAAAGAGTCATTGTTTTTTTTCGGTAAAGAGTCGTCGGTTTTGATGGTAAAGCCAGGTTTGATGGTAAACAGGTTTGATGGTAAAGAGTCAGTTTTGATGGTAAAGCCAGGTTCGATCGTAAGCAGGTTTGGTGGTAAAGCCACGTTCCATGGTAAACAGTCACGTTTGATGGTAAGCAATGAGGCTTGGTGGTAAAGAGTCAGTTTTGATGGCAAAGCCAACGTTCGATGGTAAACAGGTTTGATGGTAAAGAGTCATTCTTGATGGTAAACAGCCAGGTTTGATGGTAAACCATCAGGATTGATGGTAAAGAGTTGGTTTTGATGGTAAGAAGTAGTGGGGTTTGTTGGTAGGTTTAGTTCGGGTATTGAAGGATTCAATCAGTAAGCTTTGCATCTGAAAGACAAAAGAAAGCAAAGTCACTCCCTGTCGTGACATTCAACATCAAACCCTGTCTCAGTGGTTTGGTTTCTGAACGACAAGTCTCAAGCCTGCACGCAGCTCCGTCTGCTCTGTGACTACAGGATCCGACAGACTCGAGAAGGTGGCTTCCTCACATCCCAACCAACTGCATTTTGGATCTACGCTAAGGTGGGTGAACTGTACACAGTATTAGGACAAAGCTACCTCCTTTCATAGCAAGTGGTAGGCTTAGGTAAATTTAGGTGAGGTTTTGTCTAGACAGCATCCTTGTTTTACCAACAGTCTTGTGTTCAAGCTCACCAGATCTTACGTACTAAGCCTTCAGAAGCCTGTAGAAACTTGGAGAGAATCGTACAGGAGAGAATCTGTACGAATGTAGGAAAGCAACTGCTTTAAAGCTGCTCCTTCTCCCATCCCACCTCCATTTTCCTTCAATCACACATTATCACAAGCCCTTTCCATCCTTATTAATTTACTGGGGAGTCCTGGTGAAAAGGCACAACCTAACAATTCCTTCTCAGCTGTTGTCTGTCCCTAGCCTGTTTGAGAGGTTCCAGGCTCTTTAAAAACACACTGCTGCGGTGGCCTTTTTTGAGAGAGATTCCGTTACCCAGAAATTCTTACTTGGGACCCATTTAATTAGTATTTTTAAAGACAGACGTTCCACAAGAGGAAGTTCCTTAACATCTATGGACTTGAGGAAATACTAAAATTCTGCAGACTTAAAAGACTGCTTTTCACAGCCCTCATATCCCACTTGTGTTGCAAGCAGTGGATCAAAGTGGGGTTCTATCAATGTGTTTATCGGTTAACATCTCTTACGCCTACACAGATAGCGCACTAATTGTAATGCCCCTGACCTGTGTAGTGGGGTGCAAGGCATTTAATTTCTTCCGATAAGACTTTAGATGCAACAAAGATTAGCCGTCAGACTGAATGACAGTAAGTCTTGGTTTGTACACAAATCCTTACAGGGGCTAATTGTGGAATATGTGGAATTAAAAATACGTAATTGTTGCAACCTAATCAGGAACAGGCGCAGATGTGGTTCTGTCCTGGGTTCAGCAGGCTGGGCTTAAACCACAACAGGTTCTTCGCTTTGTGCTCCAGATCTAGCATTCTAACGCTATTCAGCAACATCCTTCCTATGTTTGCTTGACCAACCTAATGACCAGCCTAATGACCAACCTGTAGTCAGATTATCCTACAAAAATCACTTATAAACAATGGGAAAAAGGCAGGCATGGGAAACATTCAGAAAAGAGTTAGGAAAAGAATGGCGGATTATGCTGGAATTCCTGCTTACTTGTAATCCTTCTCTCGATATTTATCTTTGGACTTCTTTTTCTTCTTGACCTTCTTATCTTTTTTCATTCTTTGGTCATCTATCTTGCGGCGTTTCTTTTCCACTTCAGCTTCGCTTCCTTCTGCGTCGCCATATTTCTTCTTGCCAAGCCTCAGTTTCTCATTTTCCCAGAAAGAGTTGTCAAATTGTGCATGAGCTGAGGCAGGTGGAGGTGCGTGCCCTTCCCGAGAGTGTTTTTCAGACTGCTGAGGTACTGAACAGTGACGGAAGTTCTCTCTGTGGCTACTCAAGTGATGGGCTCCTTCCTCTCTGGAGTGAGTGTTGTGAGCCCATCTGCTCTTGCAGTGATAATCCCTATGTGATTTGTAGAATTGACTCAATTTGTCAAAGGCTTTATCAAAATGAGAGGACTTTCTCTCTCTACCATCTCCTGTTCCATGAACAGAGTAATAATCCTTGTAATATCTGCATTTTTCCCATCTCCGTAATTCATCTTGGTAGTATCTTTCCCTGTTCCAAGTCCTCTCTCCTTTGGAATGGTAATACTTATTCCTGTCTTGTTCCGTTCTTTCTCTGCTGCGGGATTTATAACGAGAGTATTTTCCTGAGCTTTTGCCATTATTTGGACTGTTTCTTTCATGATGGGAAGGTCTGTACTTGCCTTCATTGCAATAATCCTGCTTATGATGATATTGCTTATTTGTTTCCATGCTGCAAGAGCGCCTCCTTTTGTAGGAACGATCATCCGCTTTGCTCCTGCTTTGCTTCCGGTCTTTACTGTCAGAGTATTGTCTCTTCTTTCGGTAGTGCTCTTTGTCAGTTTTTTTGGAGTCCTGTACCTTCTCCTCGTATTTTTGCCTATTATCCTCTTCGCAGTTTTTATTATTCAGCCCCTCATTTTGTCTGGGGAATTGACTCTCCAGAACTTTATCCAGCTTTGTAATAGAAGAGTCATTAACAGGTGGTACCTCTACGTAGTTATTAGAAATGTCCTTTGTATCTTGGCATTTATCTGTAACACCTAGACATACAAGTTTTTTAGGACTACATTCAATGTCAGACTTCACAGAGGAAGCTTGCCATAATTTCTCTTCACTCTCGGGAGACCCTTTCATATACGAAGGATCTCCTTTTGCAAAGAGTACAGGTTCTTTTGGTCTTCCTGGTCTGTCTTTGTCTCTACTTTCTTCAGACTCACAATGCCCAAGGTATTCATCTTCAGTATCCAAGGATATTTTCCTGACCTTGTGCTGACCACTGATACTGGGATGTACGTTATCAGCATTTGTTATCACACTTTCAGCAACGTCTTCGGTAGCAATGGTTTCAGTGGTTTCAGAGTCTGATACAGTAAAAGGACTCTCAATCTCACAGCCAAGGTCGGAAAGAGGCATCCTGGATTGTTCATAGGCAAACACTGTTTCCGTCACTATGGTTTCCATCAGACGATCACCCTCAGACCTCTGAGGTGCAGATACACTGCACAAAACAAAAAACACATTTTTCACTTGAAAAAGTTCACCTAAAAGATAAATGTTAGGAGCAAAAATCCCTTGAAGTAAAAGATTTGGTGGCTACTGGTAAACTCTGTATGTTTCTAAACTCCCTTACACAGTTTGGAAACTGTCGCGTTCTAAAGGGACTCTGTAAGGCAGTCCCTTTAGAAACCGACTCTTACACATTCAGCAGTGCCCAGAGAAGATGTTTTTCTTCTCTTGAGCTTGCAAGTAGTACATTAAAACCCACACCCAACACATTTGTCTCCCTCTGCTCACTGCTCTGCATCGCATCAGTAGCCAAAACCACTACCTTCGCTCTCCCCAAACTAGAAAAAAGTCAACTCATTCATTTCCCTTCTCTCCACAAAATGGGAGGGCACGAGGTGGGAATTTACATTGGAAAAGAAATCCAATTGTAAAAAAAGTAAAATTATCCTATGAAGAAACAGAACCATTCTGGGAGGCATCTGCTTTAATTAATATCAGAATAACACATGTTCAGTGCTGACGTCTGCAACCCTACACATACAGTGTGGAATTTGCTGTACTGTGTAAAGCTTTCTATTAAATAGTACTAGTAGATGGGTAAAACAATGATAAACTTGTATGAAATCTTGTTTTCATCAGAGTGTACTCAATTTACCTTGTTTTCTCTGACAACCTGTTCAGGTGGCTGTAGGCCAGGGATTCTAAGACTATTTCTTGAGGAATCGGTGACTCAGCTACAGGTATCTACAATTAAAACGCAGACGTTAACAGACAAAAAAATACCACCTTTAGAAGAAAGCTGTTTTCAAAATTTCCTCATTAGTCATTAAACAAGATCACTTTGCCTTACATGCACCATTGCTATTTCACACATCACCCCTTCCCCCCCAGTATATTTATGAAACTTATGAAGTACTATCTCAGGTGAAATTTTCTGAAGTTGACATGTTCTCACATGCCAGTTCAGCTCTGCAAATTCTAATGCAACAATAGCACAAAGCGTTAACGATGAATTTTAAATTTGTGCTGTCTGTTTTCACAGTATTTCACATGACTTAGGAACATCTTAATGCTCCTGAATACTAAACACACCATAGGTGAGGAGTTCTAGATGGAACAAACAACTCACTGGTTCAAGCAATCCATTTGTTTTAGCAAAGAATATCTCAGAAGGTTTAGCAGGTTGGACTTGGCAAGTAAAATCATCAAGTTTCAGTCCATTTTGTTTAGATTATCAATTTGGTGCCATTATTTGCTCCCTGCAAATTACCTTAATCATACGAGGAGGAAGCCGTGCTCCCATAAATCCAGCCTGCTTACTATTAGGCCCGTGCTGACCAAGGAATGAACGGGGATAAGAAGTTGCTGGTAAGCAAAAACCACGTTCTCCAACTGTCAAATCGTGGCGCCTTGGGAAAAAAACAGTGATATCACTTTAGAGTTTTTCTTTCAACCTATTCTTGGATTAAAACCCTATCTGTAATTTTATAAGAACAGATGATGTGACACAGAAGCCACATACAAAACACTCAACCGAGACTACAAACTAAAAAAACAGACAATGGTCTCCCTACAATGACTATTCTTGTCAGAGCAACATCTCACCCTTACGCCATCTACGGTGTTATTTCTCCTCTTCTAAATTACCCCGCTACGTAGAGCGGATACAGAGCAATGTACACAAGCACACCAGTTTAAGGCCAAGCAATGAAAGACAGTAAATGACAGCGGTAAGTTCAGGTTAGACAGAACTGAATTACAGAAACAGTAAACTTTTCCTAGGACAGAAAGAAAAACACTTGGAAAAAAAGAAAAGTATCAGTAACAGGAAAGTAAATATATTCTGAACAGATTCAGTAGTTGGTATTACCTGATATAAAAAAGTAAATAAGCTTGCTGATTGAGAACCGTTTTGATATCGGAACACTCCACTATGGCATCATTCATTCGATACCAAAATCCATTGCCGGCCTGCAAACAAAAGACAGTGGCATCTTCAGACAAAATGCATGATGTCCAAATGACATCACAGGCGGAACACTACAGCACGAAACGTACCAAACAAATCAAACGGAACACATCATTCAACCTTTCTCCATCAAAATGGTGGTTGCCGGTAACATTGATTTTCTTTGTTTATTTTACCCTGTTAGAGATCAAGCTGATACCCACCTTTATGAAGCAGATATAGTGTCCAGCATTGCAGCTGAAACCAGAATGAACAAGAACTGCATATAAAGAATACATGAGTGGGTCTCCCCTTGACTGGGACATATATGCTCGAAGGTCCAAATATTCAGGGTATTCCACATCCTAAACACAAAACAGGAAGATTCAAAAATTACCCCAAAACACTTCATGGAACAGCCTGACAAAAACCCTTCTCAAAACACAGGCTAGGATCACATAAATATGGTCTTGATTCATTTAAAAATACCTATTCTCAGAAACAATATTTCGTAATTGAAGCTGCAGAGAACTGTTTTCTGCAGAATTAACTCTAAGAGTGAGGTATACTCTTATGGTTACCGTAAGCCATAGTTGTTAGATTGACTTTTCTTGGACTATTGTTATTACACTTACAGCCTGCAAACATTAACAGCTTTTAAACCGTAGAATCATAGAATAGTTAGGGTTGGAAAGGACCTTAAGATCATCTAGTTCCAACCCCCCTGCCGTGGGCAGAGACACCTCCCACTAAACCATGCCACCCAAGGCTCTGCCCAACCTGACCTTGAACACCGTCAGGGATGGAGCATTCACAGCTTCCCTGCGCAACCCATTCCAATGCCTCACCAGCCTAACAGTAAAGAATTTCTTCCTTATATCCAATCTAAACTTCCCCCGTTTAAAATGATATTTTCTTGGGGAAATCTCCCATTCCGAGAAGATAAAGCTGCTTTACAGCTGCAAATATACCTTGTTGATCTTGCCACCAGTAAAATCTGCAAATCTTTTCAGCGATACGATGAGAACTTTGGAGGAGCGATGTATCGTGCACCTCTTGGAGGCAGGAGCCATGTTTTCGCACCTTAAAAACAAGCACAGACAAATGTTTAACAGCAAATTCTTCCCCCTCCCAAAACTCAAACAAGTTTTCATCTCTCGCACAGGCTTATGAACCCATATGCTGCACTTCACGTTTGTTAATAGACAGAAGGTAACAGCATGTAAGCGGACAGCTCTACAAAACAAAGGACTTAGAACATTATCCTTTCACACGGAACACTAGGACCTTCAGCCAGCTGATGTTGCCTCCCACCCCAAATCGTTGTCCTTAGCTCTGTGCTTCAGCTCACCACTACTTAGCAGACATCCCCTTTAACTTCTGGCCAGACGAATATTTCTGTGTGCAACCTCACACTGATGAAGGCTAATAAACCCCAGCGCAGGCAGCAGTAGGAATAAAAGTCTAATATGAGCTAATGGCCACAATTCTTCTATTTCCAAATATTCATGTGACACATTAAACGCCTTCTCTTGGACTCAGATGGAATTAGTAGGAATCTTACTTGCTACACTTATAGCTGTTTTCTCCGTCCAGTTGTTCAGGTGTCACAAATTGTTTCAGAGCCGCGGTGAGAGACGTAACGGTCTGGATGAATAAGAAGGTAGAGCACTAGGTCACTGGAAATGCAAAATTTCAGACACTTCCTGGTATAACTACGAGAGAACCTTGCTAGTTCATCCTCAAGTGACCTACTGTCAACCGGCAACCACTGTGAAGGAGGCAGAAACCTCAGAGTACGCTGAGCATTTACCTCCTGTGGAAATGATGCTACTTTGAAATAAAAAGATAAAGTTTGCAGTGCCACAGACACCATCTGTCCTATGCTACGGCATCAATAATGAGAGCAAGCAAACCCATCAGCCTAACGATATAGATGCTGAAGCAGAATAACAGAGAAGTGTGAGGGTATAGGTGTTTGTGTAGATGTAATTACTGTTTTTACAGGTTAAACCCACTGCAAACATGGAGAGCATCTAGATGCATTCCACACAAGACCAAAGCCCAATCCACTCCCACCCAACACCAAGCTCTTTCCTTTTAGCAGTGTATATTTTTAAATAAAATGCCTTTATCTGGAAAGCTCTACAGGTCCTTATGCAGCTCGAGCCGTATTCACAAAACACCTTACCTCTATATCCAAAGTAATACTGAGGAATGGCTCGTGCCTGTCCGAAACGGCTTTGCAGTTCAAGCATTTTACTGGAATCAGAATACAAATGCTTAACACTGACTGGACAAATTTAGAGTCTTCATACATTTTACTTTAGTCAAAGCACAAAGTCCTTTACTACAGACAAACAGACACACACCAGTTCAAAGGACGGGAAGAATTGTAACAAGTACCTCGGGATCTTAGGTATCCTCCAAATATTTGATAAATAAGCGTAGTGGCTTGAGAAGATGTGTCCCATCTGGAAAGAAATGATAAATCAGGCCTCAGATGATACGAGGCTCAGAGTTAACTCTTCAAACAGTTTTTACCAAGGACAGTCATTTTAATGTAGTATAGTAAAGAAAGGAGTAAAAGGGGCTAGAGAACATCTAAGGGTTAAATAATTCGTTTATGCGTACGTGGTGCCTCCATTCAAGCAAGCTTTCTGCAAAGCATCAACAGTGAAGGACAAGAATTCATGTGCATCCTCTTGACTGCCGTAACAGAAATGTTCTCCTATACCTAATAAATAAGAAGGTGGTTATATTTATCTCCTAGAAAATGAAAGAAAACTCACGTTTCTAAAAGTATCAAAATCATTTCTATGCATCAGAGAGTGCTTTGAAGTTACCCAATATATCAAAAGAAAACCATCTGAAATGACTTACTTTTAAGGCCATTGATAACAGATATAGGTTTGATAGCACTATTAGAGAAACACAGGGCCTGGTTAATGTGAGCTTCCAATGTACACATCATACAGAAGCCTTTTTCGTGACCTGAAGAGTGAAAGAAGCAACACAGTCTAGTCAAATAAGCATTGCTACCAAAAAAAGAACAAAACCAAAAAACAATAGCCACGAAAAACACTACTGATATTGATGACACAGCGCTAAGAGAGAATGCGTGCGAATTTCAGCATATTGCTGTTAGGTGAGCTACATGACACAGAGCTAAGAATCCTCTGGGAGAAAGGAAAGGTTAAAGGAAGGTATGTGTAAGTATTTCTGCCCTCCTTTTTGCAACAGGGTTCTTAACTGGAAGCATTTTTATCTATGTCAAAAAAAAACACAGTTAAATTTCTAGGAATAAACACTAAGATGCCAAACCAAAAAGCATGCATGTACCTTTGTCAAAATAGACCTAGAAGGATATGAAAAGAGGCTCCTATGCCAAATCAGTTCAAGCATAGAATGGAAATGTGAAGAACACAAATTCAAAGGCTTAAAAAAATACAAACTTTTAACTAGAATAAAACCAGTCTAAATTTTAATACTGCCCCACACAAATTTCCATTTCAGGTCAGCAGAAATTAGCTCGTAGTGCTTTCTAGGGTGTGGGCTTTTTTAATGGGTCAATAGTGAACATGTCATTTATTGCAGTACTAGCACATGACGCTATCTAGGCTGCAGAGACGAAGACGCTACGATGCCAACATCCTACATTTTACCACCTTTCTACCAGCAGGAAACACAAATGCCAAATGTTCATCAAATGCCTTCCTTTACAACGTACTTCGCTATTCACACAAAGCAAGAAATGCTCTTTATTTGCAACTTTGCCATTGGGCATTAAATGAACAAATGCACTTTATATGCCATTCCGAGCTTCCTGTTAAATAAGCACGGAATCACAGAATCATTTATGTTGAAAAAGACCACGAAGATGGCATTCAAAGCCAGCTTCGACAGGTAAAACGGGAAAGCCACGCATTTTCTCCACAGAATCACTCTTGTTCTTTCACCTTTGCAGCCGCCCAACGTATTTATAATCATGTTAGAAAGTACTCACATGACTTGCTGTGTTCAAGAGACAGCATGTAATTGGCCAGAGGAGGTGTGTACGTCAAACACTGTAAAGTAGCATTAAGGTAACACGTATTGCCCAGATTCCACAGTCCAACTCCAACGTTCAGTGGCTGTTGCCAATCCATGCAGATTTTCTCAGGTGGAAAAAGAATTTTACGTGGTGGGGCAATTCCATCGTTAACGACTGCAAGAAAATCAGATTTCAAAAAATATTTAATGTTTCTCTTTGAAAAAGCATGTTTAAAAGGGAGCATTCTGCAGGAGGACCCAGAAGAACCAGGTCTGCTCCACAACGCAAAACAACATGATGAACAGATTGTAAGAACTAGGATGGAAAAGTAAGGGAGTAACCAGCGGAGCAGGTAACCCTACGGATACCAGACCTCTTCCTGAGCAGGGTTAGCATTCAAAGGCTTGTGAATAATGGAAGCCATAAACACAAAGGTAAAATGTACTTTTCTCTGCACAGCACAGAAGACCTGGCTAAGTCTGTGTATTATAAAAACCTCCTCAAACCCATTGTTGCAAGTAGGTTTTTAAAGATAAAACTACAGGTCTTCCAATACCAGTCCCTTCAGTTGCCTTAGGGGACTCACAAAATTGCAGCCTAGTGCTGAAGGCTTTAGTCATCATCTTGTATCAGTGCAACAAATGAGAACTGTGTTTTCTAACTTTTGGGTATTTTGTTCTGAAGAAAGGAGGGGAAGGACAGAAGACACACTAACTTTGCTCTTCCTGGCCAAAAGGCTTAGGTTTTTCAGAGGCTCTAGAATACACAGAACCTGTCGGTACTTTCTCTGCATCTTCCTCAGGTTGTGACAGGTTTTTAAATATTGAAGATATTCTCTTTAAAGTCATTGTTCGTATCTGTAACAGAGGTAAAAGTTCTGGTTGACTTAAGACTATCAAGAAGCATTCCAGAAGGAAATTCTGTCACTCAGTATCAAAGAGATAACTTGAAGAACTAAATAGCTGGTAAGAAATATGAAAAAAACAAAAACAAACGACAACAACCAAACTAAAAACCCCACTCACAAAACTGCGGTTAAGTGCGATTACACATTTGTCTCATGACAAAACAAACATTGGCAGCGGTGACTGTAAAACAATAACATACACAAAAACACCTACGTAGAAATAAGGAGCAATACAAAACTACTACTACTGTAGTAGACATGAAGACATGAAAGCACTTCTATGTCTCTAAATTGCAAACGACACTTCCACAATGCAACACTACCGTAAGAAAAAGATACCCAAACTAAACCAACAACAAAAAAGCAAAACCACCCCCCCCCCCAAAAAAAAACACAAAACCAAAACCCAAACGTATACACACACACAAATTCGAAATAAGGAACAACCCGAACACACACACAAACACACACACACAAACCCATACACACACGCCACGCTTGTTTACTTTCATCAAAAATAATCCAGCTGCCAACCCAGGAAACCCGCAGTTAATTATCACTTTAACCTTACCTGGAAGCAAAGGGGTCCGAGTTTGTCAGCTCCGGGGTCGGGGACGGCGTCGGGGTCTGTGTCCGTCCCGGGACCGTGGTCTCCGTCCGCCCAGGGGCTTCTCTGCTCTCCCAAGGCGCGGCTGCCCAGTGTTTCACCGGGGTCTGAGGGTCTGCTTCTCCCGGGTCGCAAGAGAAGCTCTCGAAGCCGGTTAACGTCATAGTAGCAGTTCCAGATGGAACTGTCCGGCCTTCCGTCACCAGCGCTAAGCCTGAAGCACCTACCCGCTCACCCCCCGCTCTGCCTTTCCGACAGGTTTTGGTTCCTAAGAGCAGTTTGGCACCGCTGCTCTCACGGACCGGCGCGGCACGCAGCATGTCCGCGCTTGGGAGCGGCAAGAGCCCAAACACAGCCAAACCAAAGAGACCCTGACGCGGAAGGCGAGGGCAGAGCGCGGCTCCGAGGGATCCCTCGCTTCACCTCACCTCGCCTCGCCCTACCCGCTCCACCTCACGCTACGACCCAGCCCCGCTCGGCACTTCCCACCCGCGGCAACCACTGTGCGGGGACAGCCTCAGCGCCGCCCCGCCCCGCCTCGGTGCCCTCAACCCCTCCCCAGGTGTCGCTTTCCGGGCTCGCAGCTCCAGGACCGTCCGGAAGCAGGAGCGCAGCAGCGGGCGGCCTGGGGCGACTCTGTGCTCATGGCAACTAACGGACGGGACGTGAGGACGGCGAGAATCCAAGCGTTCGATTCCCCGCGGGAGGCCGCAGGCCCCGCGAGGAGCCGCCGCCTCCTCGCCAAGCAAGGAACAACGCCGCTCGTGCCGCGGGAGCTGGGGTTTTACCGCGATGCTTTTCTACTCCCAGTGCACGTGCTGTTCTTAAGGGAAAGCCCCTAGTTCCATGCTGGACGCACAGGGTGGCTTTTTTGGACTGCTTCCGGTAGCAGGCAGTTTTTCACAGACTTGTTGAACCTGAGCCGTGCCTGCTGTGCCAGTGACCGCTTTGGGGACCCACTGCTTTATCAAAGCAATTTTGCTTGGTGGAGTTGCAGAGCAGCTCGGCATACAGCACAGGGAAACGTGCCGTCCTGGCAAAGCCACAGACTTACCAAGGCGATGTGTTTGAAATCCCCTTTTGACTGTCAAGGCGAGGCTGGTTGGTTGTTCCAGTCTTGCTGATGTGCTCTGTTTTGCATGGGGTGTCATCCTGCCAGCGTTCTGCTTTATTGCATGTTTGCCATAAAGGCTGAGAGGAAAAGAACAAAGTAAACGTTTCTACACCTCAGATTTTCCCCAGAGCGTGTGGAATTGTGGTCTGCTTGGATGCCTGTTCAGATACAAGTACTTTCAAGGGAGTGAAACTCAACCAGCGGAGGTACAATCCTTGAACAAGTGTCGGCGTGGAGATACCTTTGCTTAATGGAACACATTTAAACTCTTTCTAGAAATGATTTGGAGTCGTATGTCCTGCGTTTGCAAAGCAGCGTGATCTCAGAGCTGCTCACTTCACCTGTTTCGAGTCTTCTGTTCCGCAACTTCAGGTTTTGTATTTGAGCAATGCGTACATCAGTTTGAGCTCTGTACAAGTAGAGCTGTAATGCAAATAAGCCAGAATCAGTGGTACCAAGAAGTGCAAGGGTGTGAAAAGCAGCCAATAAAGTATTTCTGGAGAAATGTGAGGTTACAAAAGCATTCATAAGCCATGAAGCACTTTTGTATCAGTTCTTCCCTTCTGAAAATCTGTTTATTTAACCGGGTGAGGATGCCTGCCCAGAAGCATGAAGGAAATGCCTTGGGAGTTAATTTGCTGTATTTAGATGAAGTTCTTCTATCCGGCAGGAATAACTATTGAGAGTAACGTATAACTAAGGCTATTGTAGCAGGAAATATAGTATTTCTCAGCATTAAAAAAATGCGACATCTTAATCAGCTATTTGTGGTGCTCAGTCAATCTCTTTTAATTTACCAAAGCTAACAGAATAATGTTCTTGTGTGCGATGATATTTCATTCCAAATGTGCTTTGTAAGAGGTATAAGAGGGAGTGAAACTGGCCCAAACTTTCCACTGTCCACAAGGCCAGTAAAACAAAGTGGCTTGTGAAAATATCAGGCAAGTAGGTAAACTCGGAGTTATTCCAGTTAAGGAAGATCTTAACTGGAATCCAGTTCGGTACATGAAGTAGAGAGGGACTGTTCAGCTACCTGAGGAGGTAGCTATTATGTATTGTCGAGGGCATCAACAAGGTGAAGTTTGTCCGATTCTGAAGCCAAATGAGAAATTGAACAATCTAAACTCATTCCCTTAATCCCTGACGGCAAACTAACAATTGAGAAATCTAAACCTAGATATTCAAAGGAGGACAGAAAATCGGAGATCCTAAAGGAGAGGAAAACAAAGAAGATTGGGTTCAGATACCTGATGGGTGAACTGTAATCCCCTATAAGCAACTCTGGAAGCTAGTTCAGGAGAAAGATAACAATTCATTGGGGTAGCAACTCTTCGTATAAATACTTAGATGACCAAATTGCAGGAAGGAATCTATATAACACAGTTCAATTAGTGACAATGTCAGCTCTGTCTCAAGAATAATCCTAAAATTGAAAATAGAAATCAAATTGGTACAACTCGGGAGGAATTTATCTGGGACAACACTGGCAAATAAATTTTTCTGAATTACCGAGACCAATATTTGTTGGTGTTAATGAATACTTTTTCAGGGTGGCCAGAAGCATTCCCTTGTAGAATAAATAATGCAAGACAAGTAATTGGAACATTGTTAAACACTATAATACCTTGTTTCGGAGTACCAGAGGCAATTTCTTCCGACCGAGGCTCACCCTTTAGTGCAAAAGAGTTACAAGAAATTAGCAAAAATCAGGCAACTACATGTTCCTTACAGGCCTCAGGCCAGTGGGCAAGTAGAAAAGATGATCAAACAACAGATTAGTAAAATATTAATACCAAGCCTTACCACTGGCTCTATTAAGAATTTGAACTAAACCTCGGTCGAAAGAAGAGGCTATCCCATGTAAAATTTTATATGGAAGACCGTATCAGTCCCAGTTTAAAGGAGAAAACCTTCTCCGACTTCCAGAAGACTTTCTCCTAAAATTTCTGGTCAATCTGGGAAAGCAATTAGAAGAAGTAAGAGAATACTGAGGACAAGAGTGAGAGGCATGGATTATTCGCCTCACCCTTTTAGATCCAGAGACTGGGTTTATGTTAAGAATTTTTCAGGAGATCCTCTACAGGAGAAGTGGAGCGGACCGTACCAGATAATATTGACCACCTTTACAGCAGGGAAGATAAAGAAACAACCTGCTTGCAAGAATATAGAACCATAGAAGACGTGGCGGATCAAACCTTCAGGACCCTCGCATATGAAATTATATCAGTCGTGATTTGGATTTATGTGATAACTGACATACCGGCTTGGGACTAATACTTATACCTGAAATTAATGCAGAATGCTACTAAAGTTGTTAATTGTAGTGACTGTTTGGTGTGTGCACAGTTGCCTGAATCGGGAGAAGACCAGGGCCTTCCATTAATTGGCATTCCAATTTCCAACACTGCAATTTTAAGATTTGGAATAGTTAACCAGAATAGGAGACTATGTTTGTTTAAATGCCACAGGTGTAGGTCACTCTTCAAATTGTATAGATGGTATCGTGGTTCAGTGGTAGCTTGGTTCCTGAAGGGAAAGGATGGTATTGGTTAAGAGAGGGTTTAACCCTATTGCTGAACAGAATACTGCATTTTGTGAGATGTTTTGTGAGGCAATCATAAATATCTCAGCAACCGTAGAGGAAATATGGAAAAAGTTAACTTCATGGTTACCTGATCTCTTCTGGTTAAGGCAACTGGTTGCAGGAATATTACTATTAATTGTTTTAATATTGATTACTTGTGGTATAACAAAATGTTCTTCCTGAAATTGTAAACGATCTATGATAAATGATGAAGATTGAAAAAAGAAATGAAATTTAAGTATCAAGTAGAAACGGGAAACTATTTCAAAAACACTATGGATGGTAATGGCACTACATAAAATGTTGCAAGAGAATTTGCAGAAGGACAGAAAAAGGGGGTATAGACATCTGTTGGTGCTATCAGACACCTTTTCAGGTTGGCCGGGAACCTTTCCAACTAGAAACGCACAAGCCTGGGAGGTAACAAAGATGTTGTTACAGGATGGTTGTGGGGATTTCGAAAGTATGTGCTGCATGAACTTATCTAACCATTCTGAATCAATTCATGCTAAGCTGCGAAAATTGCAGGAAAATGTGCAAGAGCTTAGAATTGTTGGAGGTAGAATGGATGAATGGCTAAATAACCTAGGAGTTACTGGATGGTTCAGGGAAATACTTAAACAAGGCCTTCTAATCTTAACTATAGGACTACTCATTTTAATGACTGAACCTTGCATAATACAAAGTATATCAAAATCATTTTATAAATCGATAGAAGAAACATGGATAGCTCTGTTATAAATAATATAGTAAAAGAATTTACTCATTTTATAGAAAAAGGGGGGATTGATACAGGGTTAACCAATGTACAGGGGGGTTGTACGGGGGGGTGTAGAGGGGGGTTAGAGAAATTTGCTTGCTTAAACAAAAGTATTGTCTGCAGCTATCATGCCTACTAAGCAGAACAAAGGCACTAACCATTGATAAGGAAAAGCAGACACCTGGTGCTTTTGACAAGGAAAAGCAGACTGATTCTACTGATAAGCAGCTATTGATAAGGGAAAGCAGACGCCTGAAGGGGGAGAGACAGCCGGTTTATGGCTGGGACACCGACCAAACCCTAAGGCCATATGTGAAGACTAAAAGGTGAAAAGTTCAAGAAGAGGAAGACTCATTGACTTCCTCTTGAAGACCCCTACCCACAGGAGGAAGACTCATTTACTCCATCTTGAGACCCCTGCCCATGACCAGAGGGGGCACTGCGCAGGTGCACAGAACCTTCTAGCTCATTATAATACGAAGCAGGGACAGGACATGAATATATATAGGCATATTGTGCAACCTTATGAATACATATAACTTTGGAGCATAAACGTAGAGGGAAACAACACCGAGGCACGCATGACTTTGAGGAATTATCCCCGTGCGTCTCAGCGCTGACTAAAAAGCATACCTGCTTTACAACTTTAACGAGTTGTGGAGTCAATCCGCACATCAGCATGTTCTCACATGCCAGTTCAGCTCTGCAAATTCTAATGGGACAATAGCACAAAGTGTTAACGTTGAAATTTGTGCTGTTTTCACAGTATTTCACATGAATTCGGAACATTTTAATGCTTCTGAATACTAAACACACCATAGGTGAGACGTTCTAGATGGAACAAACAACTCACTGGTTCAGGCGATCCATTTGTTTTAGCAAAGAAAATCTCAGGTGGTTTAGGAGGTTGGGCGTGGCAAGCAAAATCGTCCAGATCTAGCGTTCGTCCAGATCAGCAACATCCTCCCTGTGTTTGCTGGACCAACCTAATGACCTTAGTCCGTCCCCCCCTCCCAGGCCCCTGTGGGGATATTCAGGGGCGGGGTTCTCTGCAAGGAGTTCCTTTTTCAGAGCTAATTGCAAGTAGTTAGCCTGATTTTTCTCTTTGTCTAACGGTTAACTACCTGGTCCTGCAGGGCTCGGAGCAGGTCTTGTAAAGTTTGTATGAACTGAACTGAGATCCAGCTCTTTGTTGTTCTTCGCCAGCCTCCGGTGCAGCAGCCAAGATGGCGCCCGGTACGGCCCAGACAACCGAGTTACCCTTTCCGGGCCGCAGTTTCACATCCTTTTGCAGGGCGCTTATTCGGTCTGTTAGACTTTGCGAATTACACCGATTTTTCTCGGCCCGTTCTGCCCCTGGCAGAGAGGGGCGAGCCTTCTGTTGCTCTAAAAGGCCACACAACACATCTCTGCCCTCAGGGGCAGCTTCACTGCTATCCATTTCGGAACGGGACGATCGCCTCAGGGAGGCAGCGCGTTTTGCTTCCACAAAACGCACCTCTGAAGTCCCTAAGAGGCACGCACCTCATGCAAACCAAGTTAGATACAGCAATAGGTTGGGGGTGTCGTCTCCGGGAGGCAGGAGGCACGTCTGTTTCAACAAAATCCACCCCTTACGTCCCCGAGAGGCACACACGTAATAGCTTTTTACTTTCATAAAAAAAGAGTCCAGCTGCCACGCTAGGAGACTCGCAGTTCTTTATCACAAAAACCGTGCCAGTTAGGCACACGAAGTAGAGAGGCACTCGAAGCTCCCATTGCCCCGCTGTCGGAGCCCAGTAACGCTTCCTGCTACTACTGGCGACCCCGAGCCCGGGGACCGCGAGTAGCACGGAGCAGCGAGAGCGGCGCCGGGGTCTGTGTCCCTCCGAACTGGGGTCCGAGTTTGTCAGCTGCGGGGTCTGCTGCTCTGTCCGCCCCGGGGTCGGGGTCTGTGTCAGTGACTTCTTGTGTTCCAGTGAAAGCACGTAATTGGCCAGAGGAGGCGCGGAAGTTACACACTGCAGAGTAGCATTAAGGTAACACGTATTGCCCAGGTTCTGCAGTCCAGCTCCAACGTTCAGTGGCTGTTGGCAATGCATGCAGGTTTTCTCAGGTGGAAAAAGAATTTTACGTGGCGGGGCAATTCCGTCGTTAACAACTGCAAGAAAATCAGATTTCAAAAAATATTTACTGTTTCTGCAACTCGTTTACTGTCATAAAAAAGAATCCAGCTGCCAAGCTGGGAAACTCGGAGTTACTCCAGTTAAGGAAGATCTTAACTGGAAGCCAGTTCGGTACACGAAGTAGAGAGGCACTCGAAGCTCTCATTCCCCGCTGTCGGCGCCCAGCAACGCTTCCTGCCACTACTGGCGACCCCGAGATCGGGGACCGCGAGTTGTACGGAGCGGCGAGAGCGGCCCCGGGGTCTGCGTCTCTCCGCCCAGGGGCCGGAGTTTGTGACCCCCCAGGGGTCTCGCTTTCCTCCCCAGGGGCGTGTGCCCGGTGTTTCACCGCGGTCCGAGGGTCTGCTTCTGTGGGGTCGCGAGATAAGCTCATGCCTTCCATGAGCTTCAGTCAAATATAAGGCAAGTGGGGGAACAACTCAGATCTCTTCTCCTCAAGTCGATTCATTAGACCAGACAGATTAGTCAGATGAACTGTATTTCACAGAGGTTCCCACTCACTGGTCTCCTGATGCAGGACCAGTGACTATGAAGTGCATCACAGTTTGACAGCATTTAATAATCAAAATTAAAATCGCAGTATGAATTTGTCTTTAGCTAGCCACTTTAGGGAGACAAAACCAGACAACTGAGACTTCAGACAAGTGACGGTATATTAAGAAAATGGAATTAAAACAGATGGATTTTGCCTTGACGGTAAATGTTTCAATAATAAATTCTAAGTTTCGATAGTATCGATAAAGTCCAGTTTGAAGATAAAGAGTCATAGTTTTTTTCGGCAAAGAGTCGTCGGTTTTGATGGTAAAGCCAGGTTTGATGGTAAACAGGTTTGATGGTAAAGAGTCAGTTTTGATGGTAAAGCCAGATTCGATCGTAAGCAGGTTTGGTGGTAAAGCCACCTTCCATGGTAAACAGTCACGTTTGATGGTAAACTATCAGGTTTGGTGGTAAAGAGTCAGTTTTGATGGCAAAGCAACATTCAATGGTAGACAGGTTTGATGGTAAAGAGTCATTCTTGATGGTAAACAGCCAGGTTCGATGGTAAACCATCAGGATTGATGGTAAAGACTCAGTTTTGATGGTAAGAAGTAGTTGGTTTTGTTGGTGCTCTGTGACTACAGGATCCGACAGACTCGAGAAGGTGGCTAATCTAAGGTAACCTAATTAAGAACATTGCGCAGATGTGGTTCTGTCCTTGGTTCAGCAGGCTGGGCTTAAACCACGACAGGTTCTTCGCTTTGTGCTCCAGATCTAGCATTCTAATGCTATTCAGCAACATGCCTCCTATGTTTGCTTGACCAACCTAATGACCAGCGTAATGACCAACACGTAGTCAGATTATCCTATATAAATCACTTAGAAATGGGAAAAAGGCAGGCATGAGAAACATTCAGAAAAGTGTTAGGAAAAGAATGGCGGATTATGCTGGAATCCCTGCTTGCTTGTAATCCTTCACTTGGTATTTATCATCTATCTTGCGGCATTTCTTTTCCACTTCACCTTCTCTTCCTTCTGCATTGCCATATTTCCTCTTGCCAAGCCTCAGTTTCTCATTTTCCCAGAAAGAGTTGTCAAATTGTGCATGAGCTGAGGCAGGTGGAGGTGCGTGCCCTTCCCGAGAGTGTTTTTCAGACTGCTGCAGAGGTAGTGAACAATGACGGAAGTTTCCGCTGTGGCTGCTCAAGTGATGCCATCCTTCCTCTCTGCAGTGAGTGTTGTGAGCCCATCTGCTCTTGCAGTGATAATGCCTATGTGATTTGTAGAATTGACTCAATTTGTCAAAGGCTTTATCAAAGTGAGAGGACTTCCTCTCTCTACCATCTCCTTTTCTATGGACAGAGTCATAAGGCTTGTAATATCTGCATTTTTCCCATCTCCATGCTCCAGGTTCTCTCTCCTTTGGAATGATAATACTGATTCCTGTCTTGTTCCGTTCTTTCTCTGCTTCAGGATCTGTAACGAGAGTATTTTCCTCAGCTTTTGCCATTATTTGGACTGTTTCTTTCATTATGGGAAGGTCTGTACTTGCCTTCATTGCAGTAGTCCTGCTTAGGATGATATTGCTTATTTGTTTCCATTCTGTGAGAGCACCTCCTTTTGCAGGAACAATCATCCACTTTGCTCCTGCTTTGCTTCTCCTCGTCAATGTCAGAGTATTGTCTCTTCTTTCGGCAGTGCTCTTTGTCAGTTTTCTTGGAGTCGTGTATCTTCTCCTCGTATTTTTGCCCGTTATCCTCTTCGCATTTTTTATTATTCAGCCCCTCATTTTGTCTAGAGAATTGACTCTCCAGAACTTTATCCAGCTTTGTAAGAGAAGAGTCATTAACAGGCGGTACTTCTGCATAGTTATTATTTTCCATCACTACGGTTTCCATCAGACGATCACCCTCAGACCTCTGAGGTGCAGGGACACTGCACAAAACAAAAACCACATTTTTCATTTGAAAAAGTTCACCTAAAAGATAAATGTTAGGAGCAAAAATCCCTTGAAGTAAAAGATTTGGTGGCTACTGGTAAACTCTGTATGTTTCTAAACTCCCTTACACAGTTTGGAAACTGTAGCTTTCTAAAGGGACTCTGTAAGGCAGTCTCTTTAGAAACCGACTCTTACACATTCAGCAGTGCCCAGAGAAGATGTTTTTCTTCTCTTGAGCTTGCAAGTAGTACATTAAAACCCACACCCAACACATTTGTCTCCCTCTGCTCACTGCTCTGCATCGCATCAGTAGCCAAAACCACTACCTTCGCTCTCCCCAAACTAGAAAAAAGTCAACTCATTCATTTCCCTCTCTCCACAAAATGGGAGGGCACGAGGTGGGAATTTACATTCACACATCCTAGGATGGAAAAAAAAAAAATAGAAAAAGATTTCCGATCGTAAAAAAAAAAGGAAAATAATTCTATGAAGAAAGAGAACCATTCTGGAAGGCATCTGCCTTTAATTAATATCAGAATAATACATGCTCGGCGCTGACATCTGCAACCCTACATTTACAGTGCCTGAGAAGGGATATAGGGAGTACATGCTGTGGGCCACCCTATGGTTTTACCTGTGGGATCATTCAGAAGACCTGAGAAAGTGGGATGGAAAACCTACCTCAGTTCTGGAGGAACAAGTCCATGAATTGAAGAGAAAAACAATGGTCAAGGATGATCCTCCCAAGAAAGTTGCTGCTCCAGTGTTCAGTGAGCAGCTTCCCAGATGGGGTGGAAGAGCTGATTTTATTCCATATTCTATGATAAGGAATTGTAATCCTTTTCTACAAGAAGTAAGTGGAGAATCTTATGATCACTATTAGAGGAGCCCTGCCTCCAGCCAGATGGAGGAGAGGGACAGTCAGGTTTACTGGACTGTGTGGATCAGGTGGCCTGGCGCATCAGTCCCACAGGAGTATAAGGCTTTAGTAGACACCGGTTCCCAGTGCACCCTGATGCCACCAAGCTCTCAAGGGGTGGAACCCATTTGTATTTCTACAGTGACAGGAGGATCCCAAGAGTTGACTGTACTGGAGCCTGAAATCAGCCTAACTGGGAAGGAGTGGCAAAAGCACCCTATTGTGACTGGTCCAGAGCCTCCGCGCATCCTTGGCATAGACTAGCTCAGAAGAGGGTACTTCAGAGATCCAAAAGGGTACTGATGGGCTTTGGTGTCGTTGCCCTGGAGACGGAGGAAATTAAGCAGCTGTCCACCTTGCCTGGTCTCTCAGAGGATCCTTCTGTTGTGGGGTTGATGGAGGTCAAACAACAAGTGCCAGTCGTGACCACAACAGTGCACCGGTGGCAATATCACACCAACTGAGACTCCCTGATTCCCATCCATAAGCTGATCCATAGACTGGAGAGCCAAGGAGTGATCTGTAGGACACGCTCACCCTTTAATAGCCTTATATGTCCAGTGTGAAAGTCTAATGGAGAGTGGAGACTAATAGTAGACTATCGTGGCCTGAACGAAGTCGCAGCATCACTGAGTGCTGCCGTACCGGACATGCTGGAACTCCAATATGAACTGGAGTCAAAGGCAGTCAAGTGGTATGTCACAACTGATATTGCCAATGCATTTTTCTCAATTCCTTTGGCAGTGGAGTGCAGGCCACAGTTCGCTTTTACTTGGAAGGGCGTCCAGTACAGTTGGAACCGACTGCCCCAGGGGTGGAAACACAGCCCTACCATCTGCCATGGACTGATCCAGACTGCACTGGAACAGGGGCAAGCTCCAGAACACCTGCAATACATTGATGGCATTATCGTGTGGGGCGATACAGCAGAAGAGGTCTTTGAGAAAGGGAGGAAAATTATCCAGATCCTGCTGAAAGCTGGTTTTGCCATAAAATGGAGTAAGGTCAAGGGACCTGCAGAGAAGATTCAATTTTTGGGAATAAAATGCCATGATGGATGTCACCAGATCCCCACAGATGCGATCAACATGATAACAGCAATGTCTCCACCAACTAATAAGAAAGAAACACAAACCTTTCTTGGGCGCTGTGTGGTTCTGGTGAATGCACATCCCAAATCACAGTTTGATTGTAAGCCCTCTCTATCACATGACCCAGAAGAATGATTTTAAATGGGGCCCTGTGCAACAACAAGCCTTTGAGCAAATTAAACGTGAGATAGTTCATGCAGTGGCCCTTGGACCAGTCTGGACCGGGCCAGATGTGAAAAATGTACTGTACACCATAGCCAGGGAGAATGGTCCTGCCCGGAGCCTCTAGCAGAAGACTCCAGGGGAAACTCGAGGTTGACCCCTCAGCTTTTGGAATCAGGGATACAGAGGATCTGAGGCCATCTATATTCCCACTGAAAAAGAGATACTGGCAGCCTATGAAGGGGTTTGAGCTGCTTCAGAAGTGATTGGCACTGAAGCACAGCTCCTCCTGGCACGCCTGTTACCTGTGCTGGGATGGATGTTCAAAGGCAGGGTCTCCTCTACACATCATGCAGCCAATGCTACATGGAGTAAGTGGGCTGCTCTAATTACACAACAAACTCCAACAGGAAATCCCAGTCATCCAGGAATTCTAGAAGTCGTCATGGACTGGCCAGAGGGCAAAGATTTTGGAATGTCACCAGAGGAGCAGGTTATGCGTGCTGAAGAGGTCCCACCATATAATCAACTGTCAGACAGTGAGAAGCAATATTCCTTGTTTACTGATGGGTCCTGCCGTATTGAGGGAAAGCATCGGAGATGGAAGGCAGCTGTATGGAGTCCCTTATGACAAGCTGCAGAAACTGCTGAAGGAGAGGGTGAATTGAGTCAGTTTGCCAAGGTGAAAGCCATCCAGCTGGCCCTGGACATTGCTGAAAGAGAAAAGTGGCCAGTACTTTATCTCTATACTGACTCATGGATGGTGGCAAATGCCCTGTGGGGGAGGTGCAGCAATGGAAGCAGAGGAACTGGCAGTGCAGAGGTAAACCCATCTGGGCTGCTGCACTGTGGCAAGACATCGCTGCCCGGGTGCAGAATCTGGTGGTGAAGGTACGCCATGGAAATGCCCATGTACCCAAGAGTCGAGCCACTGAGGAATACCAGAACAACCAACAAGTGGATAAAGTGGCTAAGATTGAAGTGGTTCAGATGGACTCAGATTGACAACATAAGGGTGAATTATTTTTAGCTTGCTGGGCCTGAGGCCCAGCAAGGCACCTCAGGCCATCAAGGCAGAGATGCAACAGAAAGGTGGGCTCATGATTGAGGGGTGGGTTTAACAATAGACACTATTCCCCAGGTTATTCATGAATGTGAAACATGCTGCAATTAAGCAAGCCAAGAGGATGAAGCCTTTCTGGTATGGAGGACAATGGCTGAAGTACAAATACGGGAAGGCCTGGCACATTGACTGTATCACACTCCCACCACCCTGGCAAGGCAAGTGCCATGTGCTTGCCATGGTGGAAGCAACCACGGGATGGCTGGAAACATACGCTGTGCCCCACGCCACTGCCCAGAACACTACCCTGGGCCTTGAGAAACAAGTCTTGTGGTGACATGGCACCCCAGAGAGAACCGAGTCAGACAATGGGACTCATTTCTGGAACAACCTTATAGACACTTGGGCCAAAGAGCATGGCATTGAGTGGGTATATCACATCCCCTACCATGCACCAGCCTCTGGGAAAATTCAACGGTCTGATGGACTGTTAAAAACTACACTGAGAGCAATGGGTGGTGGGACTTTCAAATGCTGGGATACGCATTTACCAAAAGCCACCTGGTTGGTCAGCACCAGAGGATCTGCCAACAGGGCTGGCCCAGCACAGTCAGAACTTTTACATATTGTAGAGGGGGATAAAGTTCCTGTGGTGCACATAAAGAATTTGTTGGTGAAGACAGTCTGGGTTATTCCTGCTTCAAGGCAAACCCACTCATGGGATTGCTTTTGCTCAGGTGCCTGGATGTACTTGGTGGGTAATGTGGGAACATGGGGAAGTCCAGTGTGTACCTCAAAGGGGTTTAATCTGGGGGGAAAACAGTCAATGAACTCATATGACGTTGCCTGCTATACAACGCTTCTATAGCCCATCAGCCAGATGCCCATCTCTACCACTGTGGGCTTTGAAAAGAAGATACGTGCTGTCGTGAACGTCAGTGGAGAATAAAGTCATAAGAAAGCCAAAAGCAGCAATAGAACCGTCCTCAGGTCAGCATCGACTGACCTTGACTTCCCTCCGAACATCATCCCAACAAAGAATGAACTTTGATGAAACCAGACAAGCTCAGCAGTGACCAGATGAGTTCAGCGGTGTCGTCAACAGGCAACAACCCATCCCAACACACTGTCTCTCCTGCCCTGAGAGGCTGTTGCAAGAGATGGAGCCTGACATCGTGGACTGAGTGAATTCAGCAAACTTTATAGGGATGGTCCATGGACTAAGGAATGGTATCTCTGTGTGTGTGTGTAAATATATGAGACAAAAAGCAATGGTATAGTGAAAAAAAAAGGGATCTGAGCATGACCTAAATGTCATGGATATTCCATGGGTGGATACTGTCATGGGTTCAGCTGTGCAGTGCTGTTTTCCACTTTAGTCTAACAGTGCTGTAACACACCGATATTTTAGTTGTTCCTAAGTAATGCTTATGCTGATCAAGGACTTTCCAGTTTCATGCTCTGCCAGTGAGGAGGGGCATGGGAAACCAGGAGGAAGCAGGGAAAGGACACCTGACCCGAACTAGCCAAAGGGGTATGCCATACCACAGCATGTTATGCCTAGTATATGAACTGGGGAGAGATACCTGGA
This sequence comes from Pezoporus flaviventris, assembly GCF_033815535.1. Lineage (NCBI taxonomy): Eukaryota > Metazoa > Chordata > Aves > Psittaciformes > Psittacidae > Pezoporus > Pezoporus flaviventris. The sequence goes on from NW_026892626.1 coordinate 11,645,740, forward strand.
AGGCCCAGATAGCTGCTGAGGTCTGGCTGGGTATCGGTTGGTGGGTGCTGAGCAATTGCATTGAGCATGACTTTGTGCTTATTGGTTTGTTCTTTCGTCTCCCCTTTTAGTTGTATATTCCCTCCCGTGTTACTTCCCTCATAATTATTACTATTGGTGGTAGCAGTAGTGGGTTTGTATTGTACCTTAGTTACTGGACTGTTCTTATCTCAACCTGTGGGATTTACATTCTCTTGATACTCCTCGCCATCCCTCTGGGAGCAGGGTGGAAGAAAGGGGAGAGTGAGCGAGTGGCTGCGTGGCTCTGAATTACTGGCTGGGCTTAAACCATGACAAGCAGTCAATGCTGAAACTCCTTTTATACACCTATGACAGGGTTATTCATCAAAGACAAGACACCAAATCAGGGAGCCAGAGGACAAAAGAGGAAGAAAAAGCCAGATACATGAACAGTGTGTGGTTTCTTTGTCATGTTACTTTATGTAACTTCACAGAACTGTTGCCATAGGAACATTATGCAGGGTACACTTATAGATTGGCTTTATGGGGTTTTCCATGTACCAAAATATTTCTTCAAGTATTTACTGAAACATTAACCTTTCTCCTTTGGATTTTGATTTAGTGTCACACACAGTAAAAAGCTACTGATGAGCTCCCAGCTTGCTGCCTGGTGGTGGAAGCTTTTAACACCAAAGGAGAAAGAAAGCCTTCTGCATTCTTGTTTAGGCAGATGAAATCCCAAGTTACTGATCTTCTCTGGGTCACAGCGACAGCATCATCTCCCCTACCACTGAAAGGAAGATCTAATTTCTTGAGCATCAAATACACTCTGAAAGCTGTCAGTTCACATGACATATTGCATGTTAAATAACTCCAGTAAAACTCAAGTAAAAATCCATTTTAACTTTGCTGTATTTATATACTATATAAATTTTACATGCTATATATTTACAGTGGGGCAAGTGCTTTTTATCTTTAAAAAAACAAAGATCAAACTTTAGACATCTCTGAACAACACAGCTTGTATAAACCAGACAGATTATTCAGATGAACTGTATTTAATACAGGTTCCCCACTCATCTCCTGATGCAGGACCAGTGAATAAGTGCATCACAGTTTGATAGCATTTAATAACAAAAATTAAAATCACAGTATGAATTTGTCTTTAGCTAGCCACTTTAGAGAGACAAAACCAGACAACTGAGACTTCAGACAAGTGACAGTATATTAAGAAAATGTAATAAAAACATACGGAAGAGTATTACAAATCATCTTGAGAAATACATTCAAAACTGCATATCTGTTGTTTCACAATGCTGAGAACCAGATGATTTTCTTCCAGATCTTGAATATAACTCGTATATGAAGTACATTAGATCCTAGTGTCCGACAGAACAGGAAAGAAAATGAAGCTCTTGCAAAAAAATTCTACTTGAGAAATATTAAATAAGTCTTTAAATTAAATATACAGACTGTCAGTTGCAATTTTTGTAATCCCTGGTTGCTCTTGCACCAGGTGTCTAACTTGGAGTAACATTACATGAATAACATAAAGTCAACCTGAGCCTGTAATAAGCAGCATTTGAGATGGTCTATTCCAGGGCCTTATCTCACACGTGTGAGAACATAATGTGGTAGTTTACAATGTTCAGCAGTTGTAAAAAGTTTCCACCCTTTTGGATTATCTTAAAAAACAAAGTCTCAAGTTAAAAACTAAAAAAAAAGTCTTTCATGGTAAAATTCTGTACAGAAATGTTAAGCACCACTTATGATTGGATTTTGTCTTGATGGTAAATGTTTCAATAATAAATTCTAAGTTTTGATGGTCAATATTGGTAATGTCGAGTTCCATGTAAAGAGTCATCGTTTTTGAAGGTAAAGGGTTGATGATGTTGAAGGTAAAAAGTCGGGACTGAGGGTGAGAAGTAGTTGATTTTGTTGGTAGGATTAGGTTGGGTATTGAAGGATTCCATCAGTGAGCTTTGCATCTGAAAGACAAAAGAAAGCAATGTCACTCCCTGTCATGATGTTCAATGTCAAACCCTGTCACAAGCCCTTTCCATCCTTATTAATTTACTGGGGAGTCCTGGTGAAAAGGCACAACCTAACAATTCCTTCTCAGCTGTTGTCTGTCCCTAGCCTGTTTGAGAGGTTCCAGGCTCTTTAAAAACACACTGCTGTGGTGGCCTTTTTTGAGAGAGATTCCATTATCCAGAAATTCCTACTTGGGACCCATTTATTTAATATTTTTAAAGACGGACCTTCCACAAGAGGAAGTCTGTTAACATCTATGGACTTGAGGAAATACTGAAATTCTGCTTTTCACTGCCCTCCTCATATTCCACTTGTGTTGCAAGCAGTGGATCAAAGTGGGGTTCTATCACTGTGTTTATCGGTTAACATCTCTTACACCTACACAGATAGCGCACTAATCGTAATGCCCCTGACCTGTGTAGTGGGGTGCAAGGCATTTAATTTCTTCCTATACTTTTGACTGGTTTAGAAATAACCAGAGTTGGCCACCTGCTGGCAGGAGCATTCACTAAAGCCAAAACAGTCCTAGAGTAGATGAATTGTTTCCGATTGCAAAACAGCTCTCCCTCAGCCCACTTCTCTGTATTTTTAAGCCTATGCTAACGAAAAACAACCAGAAGGAAATAAACCAGTGGCAGGCATTTAACATACTCTCCAGGTCTTAAGTTGCAAGCTTCCTCTGGGGGGTTAACAACTGCGTTTAGGAGAAGACTGAGCTATATCTGGAAGCATAGTTCAGTATTATCATCAACTGACGTTCATCTGAATAAGCAGTCAGCTCCGTATCTATGTGGTGAAACAGCTGAACATAGTATTTTATTTAAATCAATTACCCTGGAAGTCTTTTTGGGGAAGATGGTGCTTTACTACAATATTACTAGACCGGAAGTCTCATGTCATCATCTACCACTTGCACTACTGTATAAAAGCATTTAAGGGTTGTTCCAACTGTAACAAGTGTCTTTGTGAGTAAAAAGGAGTCCTGCAAACACCCTGTGGCTTTTTACCGTTCACATACTTACTGGATGGGATGAAGCCGTATTTCTTGTTGTCACCTGCCCCAGAAGGCTTCCTGTCCTTGTATGTTTTTTCACTGCCCTGGCCTCTGTATTGCTCACATAAATAGTTGCCTGAAAAAATGGGCACTCTCTTCTTCTCCTGCGTCGTCTTCTCGAGACGAGAATCTAAATATTCTGAGAAGTCTTTCAGTTTCCTGATATGTTTCTTCTTTTTCTTCTTTTTCTTCCGTTTGCGATTGTCATTGTCAATGCGGAACACAAGGCCATCCAAATCCTGAAGTCTGAGGGAAACATGCAGGTTAAAAATAGGAAAACGGATGCAGCATTTGATGCATGTGTGGAATGTTACTTATTTTATCACAGGTGATGGCTTGCTGTGTGTCAGTTATTTTGTAGTAATTTCTGCACATCTGACTTTAGATGCAACAAACATTAGCCTTCAGACTGAATGACAGTAAGTCTTGGTTTGTACACAAATCCTTACAGGGGCTAACTGTGGAATATGTGGAATTAAAAATACGTAATTGTTGCAACCTAATCAGGAACAGGCGCAGATGTGGTTCTGTCCTGGGTTCAGCAGGCTGGGCTTAAACCACAACAGGTTCTTCGCTTTGTGCTCCAGATCTAGCATTCTAACGCTATTCAGCAACATCCTTCCTATGTTTGCTTGACCAACCTAATGACCAGCCTAATGACCAACCTGTAGTCAGATTATCCTACAAAAATCACTTATAAACAATGGGAAAAAGGCAGGCATGGGAAACATTCAGAAAAGAGTTAGGAAAAGAATGGCGGATTATGCTGGAATTCCTGCTTACTTGTAATCCTTCTCTCGATATTTATCTTTGGACTTCTTTTTCTTCTTGACCTTCTTATCTTTTTTCATTCTTTGGTCATCTATCTTGCGGCGTTTCTTTTCCACTTCAGCTTCGCTTCCTTCTGCGTCGCCATATTTCTTCTTGCCAAGCCTCAGTTTCTCATTTTCCCAGAAAGAGTTGTCAAATTGTGCATGAGCTGAGGCAGGTGGAGGTGCGTGCCCTTCCCGAGAGTGTTTTTCAGACTGCTGCAGAGGTAGTGAACAATGACTGAAGTTCTCTCTGTGGCTACTCAAGTGATGGGCTCCTTCCTCTCTGGAGTGAGTGTTGTGAGCCCATCTGCTCTTGCAGTGATAATCCCTATGTGATTTGTAGAATTGACTCAATTTGTCAAAGGCTTTATCAAAATGAGACGACTTCCTCTCTCTACCATCTCCTGTTCCATGAACAGAGTAATAATCCTTGTAATATCTGCATTTTTCCCATCTCCGTAATTCATCTTGGTAGTATCTTTCCCTGTTCCAAGTCCTCTCTCCTTTGGAATGGTAATACCTATTCCTGTCTTGTTCCGTTCTTTCTCTGCTGCGGGATTTATAACGAGAGTATTTTCCTGAGCTTTTGCCATTATTTGGACTGTTTCTTTCATTATAGGAAGGTCTGTACTTGCCTTTATTGCAATAATCCTGCTTATGATGATATTGCTTATTTGTTTCCATGCTGCGAGAGCGCCTCCTTTTGTAGGAACGATCATCCGCTTTGCTCCTGCTTTGCTTCTGGTCTTTACTGTCAGAGTATTGTCTCTTCTTTCGGTAGTGCTCTTTGTCAGTTTTTTTGGAGTCATGTATCTTCTCCTCGTATTTTTGCCTATTATCCTCTTCGCATTTTTTATTATTCACCCCCTCATTTTGTCTGGAGAATTGACTCTCCAGAACTTTATCCAGCTTTGTAATAGAAGAGTCATTAACAGGTGGTACCTCTACGTAGTTATTAGAAATGTCCTTTGTATCTTGGCATTTATCTGTAACACCTAGACATGCAAGTTTTTTAGGACTACATTCAATGTCAGACTTCACAGAGGAAGTTTGCCATAATTTCTCTTCACTCTCGGGAGACCCTTTCATATACGAAGGATCTCCTTTTGCAAAGAGTACAGGTTCGTTTGGTCTTCCTGGTTTGTCTTTGTCTCTACTTTCTTCAGACTCACAATGCCCAAGGTATTCATCTTCAGTATCCAAGGATTTTTTCCTGACCTTGTGCTGACCGTTGATACTGGGATGTACATTATCAGCATTTGTTATAACACTTTCAGCAACGTCTTCGGTAGCAATGGTTTCAGTGGTTTCAGAGTCTGATACAGTAAAAGTACTTTCAATCTCACAGCCAAGGTCGGAAAGAGGCATCCTGGATTGTTCATAGGCAAACACTGTTTCCGTCACTACGGTTTCCATAAGATGATCACCCTCAGACTTCTGAGGTGCAGGGACACTGCACAAAACAAAACCACATTTTTCACTTGAAAAAGTTCCCCTAAAAGATAAATGTTAGGAGCAAAAATCCCTTGAAGTAAAAGATTTGGTGGCTACTGGTAAACTCTGTATGTTTCTAAACTCCCTTACACAGTTTGAAAACTGTAGCTTTCTAAAGGGACTCTGTAAGGCAGTCCCTTTAGAAACCGACTCTTACACATTCAGCAGTGCCCAGAGAAGATGGAGAAGATGTTTTTCTTCTCTTGAGCTTGCAAGTAGTACATTAAAACCCACACCAAACACATTTGTCTCCCTCTGCTCACTGCTCTGCATCGTATCAGTAGCCAAAACCACTACCTTCGCTCTCCCCAAACTAGAAAAAAGTCAACTCATTCATTTCCCTCTCTCCACAAAATGGGAGGGCACGAGGTGGGAATTTACATTGGAAAAGAAATCCAATTTTAAAAAAAAGTAAAATTATCCTATGAAGAAACAGAACCATTCTGGGAGGCATCTGCTTTCATTAATATCAGAATAACACATGTTCAGTGCTGACATCTGCAACCCTACACGTACAGTGTGGAATTTGCTGTACTGTGTAAAGCTTTCTATTAAATAGTACTAGTTGATGGGTAAAACAATGATAAACTTGTATGAAATCTTGTTTTCATCAGAGTGTACTCAATTTACCTTGTTTTCTCTGACAACCTGTTCTGGTGGCTGTAGGCCAGGGATTCTAAGATTATTTCTTGAGGAATCGGCGACTCAGCTACAGGTATCTACAATTAAAACGCAGACGTTAACAGACAAAAAAAATACTACCTTTAGAAGAAAACTGTTTTCAAAATTTCCTCATTAGTTATTAAACAAGATCACTTTGCCTTACATGCACCATTGCTATTTCACACATCACCCCTTCCCCCCCAGTATATTTATGAAACTTATGAAGTACTATCTCAGGTGAAATTTTCTGAAGTTGACATGTTCTCACATGCCAGTTCAGCTCTGCAAATTCTAATGCGACAACAGCACAAAGTGTTAACGATGAAGTTTAAATTTGTGCTGTCTGTTTTCACAGTGTTTCACATGACTTAGGAACATTTTAATGCTCTTGAATAGTAAACACACCATAGGTGAGGAGTTCTAGATGGAACAAACAACTCACTGGTTCAAGCAATCCATTTGTTTTGGCAAAGAATATCTCAGAAGGTTTAGCATGTTGGACTTGGCAAGTAAAATCATCAAGTTTCAGTCCATTTTGTTTAGATCCATTATCTAAACTAATAGCCTCATTTAGTGAATCGTTTTTTGGCAGCACATGATGGGATCTCTCTTCTTCAGCACTCTCACAGAAAGAACGGGAATTCTGCAATGTGCCGACTACCTTCCCTATTACAATTCCGTTGGAAGATATGTTGCAATTCATTTTAAACACGCCATTCGACGCCTTAGATTTTCCTGAAGACTCTGGACTGGAAGCGACTGTAGCATCAGACCCGAGCGTAGGACTTCCATTCACTGCTGGCTCTACAAACATTTCATCAGGAACTTCCTGTTTGGAAATGTTAGCAGTAACTGCCACTGTAGATGCATTTGAGGTAGACTCTGCTCTGAGAGAATTTGTAATTGTGGAGGAAGGAACAGCCTTGCTGAGATCCTCATTCTCCAAAGCGCTGGTAAGACAGTCAGGTTGTGACACAGTCTGACACTCAGGCAATTTGTTACGAATACTGATAGTGATCTTCTGGGCTTTTGATGGATCCGTAGTTGAAGGCCTGGTAATTGCCCAGTTTTGAATGCAAGCTGTTGATGGAGCTGAAGATGGCCTTTTTATGGTGATACCAATAGGATTTGTATCCTCTTTTAGGGGTCCATTTCCATTTAAGCGACTTGAATTCTGTATTTAAAAAGAAAAGATTGCAAGATGAATATGTGCAATCACACCGCACTTATTAAAACATTAAATTCTCCTACTAAATATTTCTACAAATTGCCTCACCACCTAAGAAGAAAAACACGCCACTTCCAATATAAACCTAAGTCCAACAAGTGTGTTTCATTCCTGCTGCTTTTGGTTTACTGCATCTTGGTATCAAATGAGCCTCATTTTCTGAAACCAACTCAAAGAACTTAACATTCACTAAAGCGCTTCCCAAATATGTTTATTTTCCCCTTTAAACGTTCCCTGAAAACACTGCAATAATTGGTCTTGTACCCAGGACCAAGAAAAATCGTTTTCACTATCTCAGCTAAACTAACACTGAAAAAGAGTGATCTGTTGCATGATGGTTGTGAAGAAAGCTGCAGTGTGGGAGGGAAAATAAAATTCAGATGCTCTAAAACTACAAGCTCCCAAACCACATCAAAAGAAAGCAACATTATCAATTTGGTGCCATTATTTGCTCCCTGCAAATTACCTTAATCATATGAGGAGGAAGCCGTGGTCCCATAAATCCAGCCTGCTTACTATTAGGTCCCCGCTGACCAAGGAATGAACGGGGATAAGAAGTTGCTGGTAAGTAAAAACCACGTTCTCCAAGTGTCAGATCGTAGCGCCTTGGAAAAAAAACAGTGATATCACTTTAGAGTTTTTCTTTCAATCTATTCTTGGATTAAAACCCCATCTATAATTTTATAAGAACAGATGATGTGACACAGAAGCCACATACAAAGGACTCAACCAAGACTACAAACTAAAAAAGACAGACAATGGTCTCCCTACAATGACTATTCTTGTCAGAGCAACAACTCACCCTTACTATGGTGTTATTTCTCCTCTTCTAAATTACCCCGCTACATAGAGCGGATACAGAGCAATGTACACAAGCACACCAGTTTAAGGCCAAGCAATGAAAGACAGTAAATGACAGCGGTAAGTTCAGGTTAGACAGAACTGAATTACAGAAACAGTAAACTTTTCCTAGGACAGAAAGAAAAACACTTGGAAAAAAAGAAAAGTATCAGTAACAGGAAAGTAAATATATTCTGAACAGATTCAGTAGTCGGTATTACCTGATATAAAAAAGTAAATAAGCTTGCTGATTGAGAACCGTTTTGATATCAGAACGCTCCACTATGGCATCATTCATTCGATACCAAAATCCATTGCCGGCCTGCAAACAAAAGACAGTGGCGTCTTCAGACAAAATGCATGATGTCCAAATGACATCACAGGCGGAACACTACAGCACGAAACGTACCAAACAAATCAAACGGAACACATCATTCAACCTTTCTCCATCAAAATGGTGGTTGCCAGTAACATTGATTTTCTTTGTTTATTTTACCCTGTTAGAAATCAAGCTGATACCCACCTTTATGAAGCAGATATAGTGTCCTGCATTGCAGTTGAAACCAGAATGAACAAGAACTGCATATAAAGCGTAGATGAGTGGTTCTCCCATTGATTGGGACATATACGCTCGAAGATCCAAATATTCAGGGTATTTCACATCCTAAACACAGAACAGGAAGATTCAAAAATTATCCTGAAACACTTCAAGGAACAGCCTAACAAAAACCCTTCTCAAAACACAGGCTAGGATCACACAAATATAGTCTTGATTCATTTAAAAATACCTATTCTCAGAAACAATATTTCATAGTTGGAGCTGCAGAGAACTGTTTTCTGCAGAATTAGCTCTAAGAGTGAGGTATACTCTTATGGTTACTGTAAGCCATAGTTGTTAGATTGACTTTTCTTAGACTATTGTTATTAGTCAATGGTTACAGCCTGCAAATATTAACAAGTTTTAAATGATATTTTCTTGGGGAAATCTCCCATTCCAAGAAGATAAAGCTGCTTTACAGCTGCAAATATACCTTGTTGATCTTGCCACCAGTAAAATTTGCAAATCTTTTCAGTGATATTGTAAGAACTTTGGAGGAGCGATGTATTGTGTACCTCTTGGAGTCAGGAACCATGTTTTTACACCTTAAAAATAAGCACAGACAAATGTTTAACAGCAAAATTCCTCACCCTCCCAAAACTCAAACAAGTTTTCATCTCTCGCACAGGCTTATGAACCCATATGCTGCACTTCACATTTGTTAATAGACAGAAGGTAACAGCATGTAAGCGGACAGCTCTACAAAACAAAGGGCTTACAACATAATCCTTTAACACAGAACACTAGGACCTTCAGCCAGCTGATGTTGCCTCCCACCCCAAATCGTTGTCCTTAGCTCCGTGCTTCAGCTCACCACTACTTAGCAGACATCCCCTTTAACTTCTGGCCAGACGAATATTTCTGTGTGCAACCTCACACTGACGAAGGCTAATAAACCCCAGCGCAGGCAGCAGTAGGAATAAAAGTCTAATATGAGCTAATGGCCACAATTCTTCTATTTCCAAATATTCATGTGACACATTAAATGCCTTCTCTTGGACTCAGATGGAATTAGTAGGAATCTTACTTGCTACACTTATAGCTGTTTTCTCCGTCCAGTTGTTCAGGTTTCACAAATTGTTCTAGAGCCTTAGTGATAGACGTAACGGTCTGGATGAATAAGAAGGTAGAGCACTAAGTCACTGGAAATGCAAAATTTCAAACAATTCCTGGTATAACTACGAGAGAACCTTGCTAGTTCATCCTCAAGTGACCTACTGTCAACCGGCAACCACTGTGAAGGAGGCAGAAACCTCAGAGTACGCCGAGCATTTACCTCCTGTGGAAACGATGCTACTTTGAAATAAAAGATAAAGTTTGCAGTGCCACAGACACCATCTGTACTATGCTACGGCATCAATAATGAGAACAAGCAAACCCATCAGCCTAACGATGGATGTATAGATGCTGAAGCAGAATAATCGAGAAATGTGAGAATATAGGTGTTTGTGTAGATGTGATTACTGTTTTTACAGGTTAAACCCACTGCAAACATGGAGAGCATCTAGATGCATTCCACACAAGACCAAAGCCCAATCCACCCCCACTCAACACCAAGCTCTTTCCTTTTAGCAGTGTATATTTTTAAGTAAAATGCCTTCATTTGGAAAGCTTTACAGGTCTTCATACAGCTCGACCCATATTCACAAAACATCTTACCTTTATATCCAAAGTAATATCAAGGAATGGTTCATACGTATCAGAAACGGCTTTGCAGTTCAAGCATTTTACTGGAATCAAAATACAAATGCTTAACACTGACTGGACAAATTTAAAGTCTTCATACATATTATTTCAGTCAAAGCACAAAGTCCTTTACTACAGACAAACAGACACAGACCAGTTCAAAGGACAGGAAGATTTTGAACAAGTACCTCGGGATCTTAGGTATCCTCCAAATATTTGATAAATAAGTGTGGTGGCTTGAGAAGATATGTCCAACCTGGAAAGAAATGATAAATCAGACCTCGGATGATGCAAGGCTCAGATTTAACTCTTCAAACAGTTTTTACCAAGGACAGTCATTTTAATGTAGTATAGTAAAGAAAGGAGGAAAAGGGGCTAGAGAACATCTAAGGGTTAAATAATTTGTTTATGCTTACTTGGTGCTTCCATTCAAGCAAGCTTTCTGCAAAGCATCAACAGTGAAGGACAAGAATTCATGTGCATCCTCTTGACTGCCGTAATGGAAATGCTTTCCTATTCCTAATAAATAAGAAGGTGGTTATATTTATCTCCTAGAAAATGAAAGAAAACTCACGTTTCTAAAAGTATCAAAATCACTTCTATGCCTGAAATAGTGCTTTGAAAAGTTACCAAATGTATGAAAAGAAAACCATCTGAAATGACTTACTTTTAAGGCCATTGATAACAGATGTAGGTTTGATAGCATTGTTAGAGCAACACAGGACCTGGTTAATGTGAGCTTCCAATGTACACATCATACAGAAGCCTTTTTCATGACCTGAAGAGTGAAAGAAGCAACATTCTAGCCAAATATGCATTGCTACAAAAAACACAAACCTCAACCTTATGAATTAGTAGTTTTTAAGCTACAGGTACAATGTCCTCTCTTCATGTACATTCTCTTCTCCTAAGGTGTAAATATCCCACGAGTTTTGTGACATTTTATTATGCAATCCTGTACAGAATTTAAATGACGACTAAGTATGTATTAAAATGCATTTTCTGATGAACATTTTCAGTATTGCAATGACTTTTTTTTTTTTTTTTTGCAGACTGATATGAATGTGAACTCTACAGGCTGCAGAATGTATGACAAAACACTACTGACATTGATGAATCAGTGGTACCAAGAAGTGCAAGGGTGTGAAAAGCAGCCAATAAAGTATTCCCGGAGAAATGTGAGATTACAAAAGCATTCATAAGCCATGAAGCACTTTTGTATCAGTTCTTCCCTTCTGAAAATCTGTTTATTTAACCGGGTGAGGATGCCTGCCCAGAAGCATGAAGGAAATGCCTTGGGAGTTAATTTGCTGTATTTAGATGAAGTTCTTCTATCCGGCAGGAATAACTATTGAGAGTAACGTATAACTAAGGCTATTGTAGCAGGAAATGTAGTATTTCTTAGCATTAAAAAGATGCGACATCCTAATCAGCTATTTGTGGTGCTCAGTGAATCTCTTTTAATTTACCAAAGCTAACGGAACAATGTTCTTGTGTGTGATGATATTTCATTCCGAATGTTCTTTGTAAGAGGATTAAGAGGGAGTGAAACTGGCCCAAACTTTCCACTGTTCACAAGGCCAGTAAAACAAAGTGGCTTGTGAAAATATCAGGCAAGTAGGTACTACCCATGCGGGCAAAGAAAAAAACTCTCAACCTTTTTTTTTCCCTTTTACTATTGGGCTTTAAGTCCAGGGGTAGCTACTCAGACAGACTGGCGGCTCAGTGGCCTAAAGCAGCACCTGTTAGAGGTTGGCCGTGCTGAGGAAAAGCCCTCTGGGGACGACAAACTTCTCCCTTCCTCTTGCACTGAAACGCGTGCAGTTCTTCTGCTCCTGGTTTTCAGTGCTGCCCTTTGCAGCTGCAGGGGCCAGCCAGAGCCAGGCAGGTGGCTTCGCTCAGCATCTGAACTGTGTGGCTGCTTCCATCAGCCACGGTGCCGGTGCCAGTGCAGTGCAGGCAGAGAAATGCACGGGAAACTTCAGCTCAGCCGGACTGACTTAAAACTGACACTATTCTGACAAAATAAGCTTTACGTTGCTTCACATTTTGAACCGGTTTAAACTGGTACAAAACAGAACCTCTGTCAACTGAGCAGCATTTATAGTGCTTTCTAGTGTTTGAAAACAATGCGTATTTTTAAGATGTAGTACATACCTATGTAGATATGCTGGCTGGAAAAGCTAGGTCTCTTGTAGACCAAATCCTACAAACTAAGACTTTTGGCTTACAAATTCCTTTTCTGTATTTTCTTGTAAAATGTTTCTAGCTACAGTTTGAATAGAAAATGTAAATGCTGCACAGATAGGGACTGATTGAAGTATTACTTGGTGTACACAAGTGATTTGCATGACATACTCTGTATCGATCATTGTTAAAAATGTGATGTTTGATGTAAATCCACTGCAATAGTAACGCTGTCATTTATCAGGAGGACCTGTTGCTTCAGCCTGGAGACTTTCTCTAAAATAAAGTGTGAAACTCTACTGTTGCATAGCTCCTCATTTACCAGGAATACATGGGAGGTGCGTGCTGATTTAGTTAAGATCTGATTTTGCAACTGCTCTTGTAAGTAAAAGGCCTCTTTGCCTACCTTTAAGCACACTGATTTAAATTGACAGGTTGAATTTTTCAGAGAGAAAACTCCTCAGCTGCAAAATCGGTTGTTTTTGTAAGGCTGAACACTCATAGCTGTGTTGCTATGAATGTTACTCCATTAAGAGCTGCTTTCCCACCCTAAATTAAGGAGGGATTTTGCCCGTTGCCTTCCATGAGCTTCAGTCAAATATAAGGCAAGTGGGGGAACAACTCAGATCTCTTCTCCTCAAGTCGATTCATTAGACCAGACAGATTAGTCAGATGAACTGTATTTCACAGAGGTTCCCACTCACTGGTCTCCTGATGCAGGACCAGTGACTATGAAGTGCATCACAGTTTGACAGCATTTAATAATCAAAATTAAAATCACAGTATGAATTTGTCTTTAGCTAGCCACTTTAGGGAGACAAAACCAGACAACTGAGACTTCAGACAAGTGACGGTATATTAAGAAAATGGAATTAAAACAGATGGATTTTGCCTTGACGGTAAAAGTTTCAACAATAAATTCTAAGTTTCGATAGTATCGATAAAGTCCAGTTTGAAGACAAAGAGTCATAGTTTCTTTCGGCAAAGAGTCGTCGGTTTTGATGGTAAAGCCAGGTTTGATGGTAAACAGGTTTGATGGTAAAGAGTCAGTTTTGATGGTAAAGCCAGATTCGATCGTAAGCAGGTTTGGTGGTAAAGCCACCTTCCATGGTAAACAGTCACGTTTGATGGTAAACAGTCACGTTTGATGGTAAACAATCAGGTTTGGTGGTAAAGAGTCAGTTTTGATGGCAAAGCAAGGTTCGATGGTAAACAGGTTTGATGGTAAAGAGTCATTCTTGATGGTAAACAGCCAGGTTCGATGGTAAACCATCAGGATTGATGGTAAAGACTCAGTTTTGATGGTAAGAAGTAGTTGGTTTTGTTGGTAGGTTTAGTTCAGGCACTGAAGGATTCCATCAGTGAGCTTTGCATCTGAAAGACAAAAGAAAGCAATGTCGCTCCCTGGCATGACATTCAGCATCAAACCCTGTCTCAGTGGTTTGGTTTCTGAACGAGAAGTCTCAAGCCTGCATGCAGCTCCGTCTGCCCTGTGATTACAGGATCCGACAGACTCGAGAAGGTGGCTAATCTAAGGTAACCTAATCAAGAACATTGCGCAGATGTGGTTCTGTCCTTCGTTCAGCAGGCTGGGATTAAACCACGACAGGTTCTTCGCTTTGTGCTCCAGATCTAGCATTCTAATGCTATTCAGCAACATCCCTCCTATGTTTGCTTGACCAACCTAATGACCAGCCCAATGACCAACCCGTAGTCAGATTATCCTATATAAATCACTTAGAAACAATGGGAAAAAGGCAGGCATGGGAAACATTCAGAAAAGAGTTAGGAAAAGAATGGCGGATTATGCTGGAATTCCTGCTTACTTGTAATCCTTCTCTTGGTATTTATCATCTATCTTGCGGCATTTCTTTTCCAGTTCACCTTCTCTTCCTTCTGCGTTGCCATATTTCCTCTTGCCAAGCCTCAGTTTCTCATTTTCCCAGAAAGAGTTGTCAAATTGTGCATGAGCTGAGGCAGGTGGAGGTGCGTGCCCTTCCCGAGAGTGTTTTTCAGACTGCTGCAGAGGTAGTGAACAATGACGGAAGTTTCCGCTGTGGCTGCTCAAGTGATGCCATCCTTCCTCTTTGCAGTGAGTGTTGTGAGCCCATCTGCTCTTGCAGTGATAATGCCTACGTGATTTGTAGAACTGACTCAATTTATGAAAGGCTTTATCAAAATGAAAGGACTTCCTCTCTCTACCATCTCCTTTTCTATGGACAGAGTCATAAGTCTTGTAATATCTGCATTTTTCCCAACTCCGTGCTTCGACGGTATGTTTCCATGCTCCAGGTTCTCTCTCCTTTGGAACGATAATACTGATTCCTGTCTTGTTCCGTTCTTTCTCTGCTTCGGGATCTGTAACGAGAGTATTTTCCTCAGATTTTGCCATTATTTGGACTGTTTCTTTCATTATAGGAAGGTCTGTACTTGCCTTCATTGCAATAGTCCTGCTTAGCATGATATTGCTGATTTGTTTCCATTCTGTGAGAGCACCTCCTTTTGCAGGAACAATCATCCACTTTGCTCCTGCTTTGCTTCTCCTCGTCAATGTCAGAGTATTGTCTCTTCTTTCGGCAGTGCTCTTTGTCAGTTTTTTTGGAGTCGTGTATCTTCTCCTCGTATTTTTGCCTGTTATCCTCTTCGCATTTTTTATTATTCAACCCCTCATTTTGTCTAGAGAATTGACTCTCCAGAACTTTATCCAGCTTTGTAAGAGAAGAGTCATTAACAGGCGGTACTTCTGCGTAGTTATTATTTTCCGTCACTACGGTTTCCATCAGACGATCACCCTCAGACCTTTGAGGTGCAGGGACACTGCACAAAACAAAAACACATTTTTCATTTGAAAAAGTTCACCTAAAAGATAAATGTTAGGAGCAAAAATCCCTTGAAGTAAAAGATTTGGTGGCTACTGGTAAACTCTGTATGTTTCTAAACTCCCTTACACAGTTTGGAAACTGTAGCTTTCTAAAGGGACTCTGTAAGGCATCAGCAGCCAAAACCACTACCTTCGCTCTCCCCAAACTAGAAAAAAGTCAACTCATTCATTTCCCTTCTCTCCACAAAATGGGAGGGCACAAGGTGGGAATTTACAGTGGAAAAGAAATCCAATTGTAAAAAAAAGTAAAATTATCCTATGAAGAAACAGAACCATTCTGGGAGGCATCTGCTTTCATTAATATCAGAATAACACATGTTCAGTGCTGATGTCTGCAACCCTACACATACAGTGTGGAAAGCTTTCTATTAAATAGTACTAGTAGATGGGTAAAACAATGATAAACTTGTATGAAATCTTGTTTTCATCAGAGTGTACTCAATTTACCTTGTTTTCTCTGACAACCTGTTCAGGTGGCTGTAGGCCAGGGATTCTAAGACTATTTCTTGAGGAATCGGTGACTCAGCTACAGGTACCTACAATTAAAACGCAGACGTTAACAGACAAAAAAAATACTACCTTTAGAAGAAAACTGTTTTCAAAATTTCCTCATTAGTCATTAAACAAGATCACTTTGCCTTACATGCACCATTGCTATCTCACACATCACCCCTTCCCCCCCAGTATATTTATGAAACTTATGAAGTACTATCTCAGGTGAAATTTTCTGAAGTTGACATGTTCTCACATGCCAGTTCAGCTCTGCAAATTCTAATGCGACAACAGCACAAAGTGTTAACGATGAAGTTTAAATTTGTGCTGTCTGTTTTCACAGTGTTTCACATGACTTAGGAACATTTTAATGCTCTTGAATAGTAAACACACCATAGGTGAGGAGTTCTAGATGGAACAAACAACTCACTGGTTCAAGCAATCCATTTGTTTTAGCAAAGAATATCTCAGAAGGTTTAGCAGGTTGGACTTGGCAAGTAAAATCATCAAGTTTCAGTCCATTTTGTTTAGATCCATTATCTAAACTAATAGCACAATTTAGTGAATCATTTTTTGGCAGCACATGATGGGATCTCTCTTCTTCAGCACTCTCACAGAAAGAACGGGAATTCTGCAACGTGCTGACTACCTTCAGTATTACAGTTCCGTTGGAAGATACGTTGTAATTCATTTTAAACACGCCATTCGACGCCTCAGATTTTCCTGAAGACTCTGGACTGGAAGCGACTGTAGCATCAGACCCGAGTGTAGAACTTCCATTCACTGCTGGCTCTACAAACATTTCATCAGGAACTTCCTGTTTGGAAATGTTAGCAGCAACTGCCACTGTAGATGCATTTGAGGTAGACTCTGCTCTGAGAGAATTTGCAATTGTGGAGGAAGGAGCAGCCTTGCTGAGATCCTCATTCTCCAGAGCACTGGTAAGACAGTCAGGTTGTGACACAGTCTGACACTCAGGCAATATTTTACGAATACTGATAGTGATCTTCTGGGCTTTTGATGGATCCGTAGTTGAAGGCCTGGTAATTGCCCAGTTTTGAATGCAAGCTGTTGATGGAGCTGAAGATGGCCTTTTTATGGTGATACCAACAGGATTTGTATCCTCTTCTAGGGGTCCATTTCCATTTAAACGACTTGAATTCTGTATTTAAAAAGAAAAGATTGCAAGATGAATATGTGCAATCACACCGCACTTATTAAAACATTAAATTCTCCTACTAAATATTTCTACAAATTGCCTCACCACCTAAGAAGAAAAACACGCCACTTCCAATATAAACCTAAGTCCAACAAGTGTGTTTCATTCCTGCTGCTTTTGGTTTACTGCATCTTGGTATCAAATGAGCCTCATTTTCTGAAACCCACTCAAACAACTTAACATTGACTAAAGCTCTTCCCAAATATGTTTATTTTCCCCTTTAAACGTTCCCTGAAAACACTGCTATAATTGCTCTGGTACTCAGGACCAAGAAAAATCGTTTTCACTGTCTCAGCTGAAGTAACACTGGGGGAGTGATATTTAATTATTATTATTACTACTACTATTCTTCTTATCGTCATCATCATCATCAAGAATTAACAGACTCCTCCAAGTGTCTCAAAAGCGTAGCTCTCAGTGCTTTAGAAAGCGCTTTGAGTTGGAAGTATAATGAAGTAGCATGGCTGCACAATTTGGGACTAGCTACTGTTTGAATAATTCTGGCTGTTGCATGATGGTTGTGAAGAAAGCTGCAGTGTGGGAGGGAAAACAATTCATCAGATGCTCTAAAACAACAAGCTACCCCCCCCCCCCATCAAAAGAAAACAACATTATCAATTTGGTGCCATTATTTGCTCCCTGCAAATTACCTTAATCATACGAGGAGGAAGCCGTGCTCCCATAAATCCAGCCTGCTTACTATTAGGCCCGTGCTGACCAAGGAATGAACGGGGATAAGAAGTTGCTGGCAAGCAAAAACCACGTTCTCCAACTGTCAAATCGTGGCGCCTTGGGAAAAAAACAGTGATATCACTTTAGAGTTTTTCTTTCAACCTATTCTTGGATTAAAACCCCATCTGTAATTTTATAAGAACAGATGACGTGACACAGAAGCCACATACAAAAGACTCAACCGAGACTACAAACTAAAGAAACAGACAATGGTCTCCCTACAATGACTATTCTTGTCAGAGCAACATCTCACCCTTACGCCATCTACGGTGTTATTTCTCCTCTTCTAAATTACCCCGCTACGTAGAGCGGATACAGAGCAATGTAACAAGCACACCAGTTTAAGGCCAAGCAATGAAAGACAGTAAATGACAGCGGTAAGTTCAGGTTAGACAGAACTGAATTACAGAAACAGTAAACTTTTCCTAGGACAGAAAGAAAAACACTTGGAAAAAAAAGAAAAGTATCAGTAACAGGAAAGTAAATATATTCTGAACAGATTCAGTAGTCGGTATTACCTGATATAAAAAAGTAAATAAGCTTGCTGATTGAGAACCGTTTTGATATCGGAACGCTCCACTATGGCATCATTCATTCGATACCAAAATCCATTGCCGGCCTGCAAACAAAAGACAGTGGCATCTTCAGACAAAACGCATGATGTCCAAATGACATCACAGGCGGAACACTACAGCACGAAACGTACCAAACAAATCAAACGGAACACATCATTCAACCTTTCTCCATCAAAATGGTGGTTGCCGGTAACATTGATTTTCTTTGTTTATTTTACCCTGTTAGAAATCAAGCTGATACCCACCTTTATGAAGCAGATATAGTGTCCAGCATTGCAGCTGAAACCAGAATGAACAAGAACTGCATATAAAGAATACATGAGTGGTTCTCCCCTTGACTGGGACATATATGCTCGAAGATCCAAATATTCAGGGTATTCCACATCCTAAACACAAAACAGGAAGATTCAAAAATTACCCCGAAACACTTCATGGAACAGCCTGACAAAAACCCTTCTCAAAACACAGGCTAGGATCACACAAATATAGTCTTGATTCATTTAAAAATACCTATTCTCAGAAACAATATTTCGTAATTGAAGCTGCAGAGAACTGTTTTCTGCAGAATTAACTCTAAGAGTGAGGTATACTCTTATGGTTACCGTAAGCCATAGTTGTTAGATTGACTTTTCTTGGACTATTGTTATTACACTTACAGCCTGCAAACATTAACAGCTTTTAAACCGTAGAATCATAGAATAGTTAGGGTTGGAAGGGACCTTAAGATCATCTAGTTCCAACCCCCCTGCCGTGGGCAGAGACACCTCCCACTAAACCATGCCACCCAAGGCTCTGCCCAACCTGACCTTGAACACCGTCAGGGATGGAGCATTCACAGCTTCCCTGCGCAACCCATTCCAATGCCTCACCAGCCTAACAGTAAAGAATTTCTTCCTTATATCCAATCTAAACTTCCCCCGTTTAAAATGATATTTTCTTGGGGAAATCTCCCATTCCGAGAAGATAAAGCTGCTTTACAGCTGCAAATATACCTTGTTGATCTTGCCACCAGTAAAATCTGCAAATCTTTTCAGCGATACGATGAGAACTTTGGAGGAGCGATGTATCGTGCACCTCTTGGAGGCAGGAACCATGTTTTCGCACCTTAAAAACAAGCACAGACAAATGTTTAACAGCAAATTCTTCCCCCTCCCAAAACTCAAACAAGTTTTCATCTCTCGCACAGGCTTATGAACCCATATGCTGCACTTCACGTTTGTTAATAGACAGAAGGTAACAGCATGTAAGCGGACAGCTCTACAAAACAAAGGACTTAGAACATTATCCTTTCACACGGAACACTAGGACCTTCAGCCAGCTGATGTTGCCTCCCACCCCAAATCGTTGTCCTTAGCTCTGTGCTTCAGCTCACCACTACTTAGCAGACATCCCCTTTAACTTCTGGCCAGACGAATACTTCTGTGTGCAACCTCACACTGACGAAGGCTAATAAACCCCAGCGCAGGCAGCAGTAGGAATAAAAGTCTAATATGAGCTAATGGCCACAATTCTTCTATTTCCAAATATTCATGTGACACATTAAACGCCTTCTCTTGGACTCAGATGGAATTAGTAGGAATCTTACTTGCTACACTTATAGCTGTTTACTCCGTCCAATTGTTCAGGTGTCACAAATTGTTTCAGAGCCGCGGTGAGAGACGTAACGGTCTGGATGAATAAGAAGGTAGAGCACTAGGTCACTGGAAATGCAAAATTTCAAACACTTCCTGGTATAACTACGAGAGAACCTTGCTAGTTCATCCTCAAGTGACCTACTGTCAACCGGCAACCACTGTGAAGGAGGCAGAAACCTCAGAGTACGCTGAGCATTTACCTCCTGTGGAAATGATGCTACTTCGAAATAAAAAGATAAAGTTTGCAGTGCCACAGACACCATCTGTACTATGCTACGGCATCAATAATGAGAACAAGCAAACCCATCAGCCTAACGATATAGATGCTGAAGCAGAATAACAGAGAAGTGTGAGGGTATAGGTGTTTGTGTAGATGTAATTACTGTTTTTACAGGTTAAACCCACTGCAAACATGGAGAGCATCTAGATGCATTCCACACAAGACCAAAGCCCAATCCACTCCCACCCAACACCAAGCTCTTTCCTTTTAGCAGTGTATATTTTTAAGTAAAATGCCTTTATCTGGAAAGCTCTACAGGTCCTTATGCAGCTCGAGCCGTATTCACAAAACACCTTACCTCTATATCCAAAGTAATACTGAGGAATGGCTCGTGCCTGTCCGAAACGGCTTTGCAGTTCAAGCATTTTACTGGAATCAGAATACAAATGCTTAACACTGACTGGACAAATTTAGAGTCTTCATACATTTTACTTTAGTCAAAGCACAAAGTCCTTTACTACAGACAAACAGACACACACCAGTTCAAAGGACAGGAAGAATTGTAACAAGTACCTCGGGATCTTAGGTATCCTCCAAATATTTGATAAATAAGCGTAGTGGCTTGAGAAGATGTGTCCCATCTGGAAAGAAATGATAAATCAGGCCTCAGATGATACGAGACTCAGAGTTAACTCTTCAAACAGTTTTTACCAAGGACAGTCATTTTAATGTAGTATAGTAAAGAAAGGAGTAAAAGGGGCTAGAGAACATCTAAGGGTTAAATAATTCGTTTATGCGTACGTGGTGCCTCCATTCAAGCAAGCTTTCTGCAAAGCATCAACAGTGAAGGACAAGAATTCATGTGCATCCTCTTGACTGCCGTAACAGAAATGTTCTCCTATTCCTAATAAATAAGAAGGTGGTTATATTTATCTCCTAGAAAATGAAAGAAAACTCACGTTTCTAAAAGTATCAAAATCATTTCTATGCATCAGAGAGTGCTTTGAAGTTACCCAATATATCAAAAGAAAACCATCTGAAATGACTTACTTTTAAGGCCATTGATAACAGATATAGGTTTGATAGCACTATTAGAGAAACACAGGGCCTGGTTAATGTGAGCTTCCAATGTACACATCATACAGAAGCCTTTTTCGTGACCTGAAGAGTGAAAGAAGCAACACAGTCTAGTCAAATAAGCATTGCTACCAAAAAAAGAACAAAACCAAAAAACAATAGCCACGAAAAACACTACTGATATTGATGACACAGCGCTAAGAGAGAATGCGTGCGAATTTCAGCATATTGCTGTTAGGTGAGCTACATGACACAGAGCTAAGAATCCTCTGGGAGAAAGGAAAGGTTAAAGGAAGGTATGTGTAAGTATTTCTGCCCTCCTTTTTGCAACAGGGTTCTTAACTGGAAGCATTTTTATCTATGTCAAAAAAAAACACAGTTAAATTTCTAGGAATAAACACTAAGATGCCAAACCAAAAAGCATGCATGTACCTTTGTCAAAATAGACCTAGAAGGATATGAAAAGAGGCTCCTATGCCAAATCAGTTCAAGCATAGAATGGAAATGTGAAGAACACAAATTCAAAGGCTTAAAAAAATACAAACTTTTAACTAGAATAAAACCAGTCTAAATTTTAATACTGCCCCACACAAATTTCCATTTCAGGTCAGCAGAAATTAGCTCGTAGTGCTTTCTAGGGTGTGGGCTTTTTTAATGGGTCAATAGTGAACATGTCATTTATTGCAGTACTAGCACATGACGCTATCTAGGCTGCAGAGACGAAGACGCTACGATGCCAACATCCTACATTTTACCACCTTTCTACCAGCAGGAAACACAAATGCCAAATGTTCATCAAATGCCTTCCTTTACAACGTACTTCGCTATTCACACAAAGCAAGAAATGCTCTTTATTTGCAACTTTGCCATTGGGCATTAAATGAACAAATGCACTTTATATGCCATTCCGAGCTTCCTGTTAAATAAGCACGGAATCACAGAATCATTTATGTTGAAAAAGACCACGAAGATGGCATTCAAAGCCAGCTTCGACAGGTAAAACGGGAAAGCCACGCATTTTCTCCACAGAATCACTCTTGTTCTTTCACCTTTGCAGCCGCCCAACGTATTTATAATCATGTTAGAAAGTACTCACATGACTTGCTGTGTTCAAGAGACAGCATGTAATTGGCCAGAGGAGGTGTGTACGTCAAACACTGTAAAGTAGCATTAAGGTAACACGTATTGCCCAGATTCCACAGTCCAACTCCAACGTTCAGTGGCTGTTGCCAATCCATGCAGATTTTCTCAGGTGGAAAAAGAATTTTACGTGGTGGGGCAATTCCATCGTTAACGACTGCAAGAAAATCAGATTTCAAAAAATATTTAATGTTTCTCTTTGAAAAAGCATGTTTAAAAGGGAGCATTCTGCAGGAGGACCCAGAAGAACCAGGTCTGCTCCACAACGCAAAACAACATGATGAACAGATTGTAAGAACTAGGATGGAAAAGTAAGGGAGTAACCAGCGGAGCAGGTAACCCTACGGATACCAGACCTCTTCCTGAGCAGGGTTAGCATTCAAAGGCTTGTGAATAATGGAAGCCATAAACACAAAGGTAAAATGTACTTTTCTCTGCACAGCACAGAAGACCTGGCTAAGTCTGTGTATTATAAAAACCTCCTCAAACCCATTGTTGCAAGTAGGTTTTTAAAGATAAAACTACAGGTCTTCCAATACCAGTCCCTTCAGTTGCCTTAGGGGACTCACAAAATTGCAGCCTAGTGCTGAAGGCTTTAGTCATCATCTTGTATCAGTGCAACAAATGAGAACTGTGTTTTCTAACTTTTGGGTATTTTGTTCTGAAGAAAGGAGGGGAAGGACAGAAGACACACTAACTTTGCTCTTCCTGGCCAAAAGGCTTAGGTTTTTCAGAGGCTCTAGAATACACAGAACCTGTCGGTACTTTCTCTGCATCTTCCTCAGGTTGTGACAGGTTTTTAAATATTGAAGATATTCTCTTTAAAGTCATTGTTCGTATCTGTAACAGAGGTAAAAGTTCTGGTTGACTTAAGACTATCAAGAAGCATTCCAGAAGGAAATTCTGTCACTCAGTATCAAAGAGATAACTTGAAGAACTAAATAGCTGGTAAGAAATATGAAAAAAACAAAAACAAACGACAACAACCAAACTAAAAACCCCACTCACAAAACTGCGGTTAAGTGCGATTACACATTTGTCTCATGACAAAACAAACATTGGCAGCGGTGACTGTAAAACAATAACATACACAAAAACACCTACGTAGAAATAAGGAGCAATACAAAACTACTACTACTGTAGTAGACATGAAGACATGAAAGCACTTCTATGTCTCTAAATTGCAAACGACACTTCCACAATGCAACACTACCGTAAGAAAAAGATACCCAAACTAAACCAACAACAAAAAAGCAAAACCACCCCCCCCCCCAAAAAAAAACACAAAACCAAAACCCAAACGTATACACACACACAAATTCGAAATAAGGAACAACCCGAACACACACACAAACACACACACACAAACCCATACACACACGCCACGCTTGTTTACTTTCATCAAAAATAATCCAGCTGCCAACCCAGGAAACCCGCAGTTAATTATCACTTTAACCTTACCTGGAAGCAAAGGGGTCCGAGTTTGTCAGCTCCGGGGTCGGGGACGGCGTCGGGGTCTGTGTCCGTCCCGGGACCGTGGTCTCCGTCCGCCCAGGGGCTTCTCTGCTCTCCCAAGGCGCGGCTGCCCAGTGTTTCACCGGGGTCTGAGGGTCTGCTTCTCCCGGGTCGCAAGAGAAGCTCTCGAAGCCGGTTAACGTCATAGTAGCAGTTCCAGATGGAACTGTCCGGCCTTCCGTCACCAGCGCTAAGCCTGAAGCACCTACCCGCTCACCCCCCGCTCTGCCTTTCCGACAGGTTTTGGTTCCTAAGAGCAGTTTGGCACCGCTGCTCTCACGGACCGGCGCGGCACGCAGCATGTCCGCGCTTGGGAGCGGCAAGAGCCCAAACACAGCCAAACCAAAGAGACCCTGACGCGGAAGGCGAGGGCAGAGCGCGGCTCCGAGGGATCCCTCGCTTCACCTCACCTCGCCTCGCCCTACCCGCTCCACCTCACGCTACGACCCAGCCCCGCTCGGCACTTCCCACCCGCGGCAACCACTGTGCGGGGACAGCCTCAGCGCCGCCCCGCCCCGCCTCGGTGCCCTCAACCCCTCCCCAGGTGTCGCTTTCCGGGCTCGCAGCTCCAGGACCGTCCGGAAGCAGGAGCGCAGCAGCGGGCGGCCTGGGGCGACTCTGTGCTCATGGCAACTAACGGACGGGACGTGAGGACGGCGAGAATCCAAGCGTTCGATTCCCCGCGGGAGGCCGCAGGCCCCGCGAGGAGCCGCCGCCTCCTCGCCAAGCAAGGAACAACGCCGCTCGTGCCGCGGGAGCTGGGGTTTTACCGCGATGCTTTTCTACTCCCAGTGCACGTGCTGTTCTTAAGGGAAAGCCCCTAGTTCCATGCTGGACGCACAGGGTGGCTTTTTTGGACTGCTTCCGGTAGCAGGCAGTTTTTCACAGACTTGTTGAACCTGAGCCGTGCCTGCTGTGCCAGTGACCGCTTTGGGGACCCACTGCTTTATCAAAGCAATTTTGCTTGGTGGAGTTGCAGAGCAGCTCGGCATACAGCACAGGGAAACGTGCCGTCCTGGCAAAGCCACAGACTTACCAAGGCGATGTGTTTGAAATCCCCTTTTGACTGTCAAGGCGAGGCTGGTTGGTTGTTCCAGTCTTGCTGATGTGCCCTGTTTTGCATGGGGTGTCATCCTGCCAGCGTTCTGCTTTATTGCATGTTTGCCATAAAGGCTGAGAGGAAAAGAACAAAGTAAACGTTTCTACACCTCAGATTTTCCCCAGAGCGTGTGGAATTGTGGTCTGCTTGGATGCCTGTTCAGATACAAGTACTTTCAAGGGAGTGAAACTCAACCAGCGGAGGTACAATCCTTGAACAAGTGTCGGCGTGGAGATACCTTTGCTTAATGGAACACATTTAAACTCTTTCTAGAAATGATTTGGAGTCGTATGTCCTGCGTTTGCAAAGCAGCGTGATCTCAGAGCTGCTCACTTCACCTGTTTCGAGTCTTCTGTTCCGCAACTTCAGGTTTTGTATTTGAGCAATGCGTACATCAGTTTGAGCTCTGTACAAGTAGAGCTGTAATGCAAATAAGCCAGAATCAGTGGTACCAAGAAGTGCAAGGGTGTGAAAAGCAGCCAATAAAGTATTTCTGGAGAAATGTGAGGTTACAAAAGCATTCATAAGCCATGAAGCACTTTTGTATCAGTTCTTCCCTTCTGAAAATCTGTTTATTTAACCGGGTGAGGATGCCTGCCCAGAAGCATGAAGGAAATGCCTTGGGAGTTAATTTGCTGTATTTAGATGAAGTTCTTCTATCCGGCAGGAATAACTATTGAGAGTAACGTATAACTAAGGCTATTGTAGCAGGAAATATAGTATTTCTCAGCATTAAAAAAATGCGACATCTTAATCAGCTATTTGTGGTGCTCAGTCAATCTCTTTTAATTTACCAAAGCTAACAGAATAATGTTCTTGTGTGCGATGATATTTCATTCCAAATGTGCTTTGTAAGAGGAATAAGAGGGAGTGAAACTGGCCCAAACTTTCCACTGTCCACAAGGCCAGTAAAACAAAGTGGCTTGTGAAAATATCAGGCAAGTAGGTAAACTCGGAGTTATTCCAGTTAAGGAAGATCTTAACTGGAATCCAGTTTGGTACATGAAGTAGAGAGGGACTGTTCAGCTACCTGAGGAGGTAGCTATTATGTATTGTCGAGGGCATCAACAAGGTGAAGTTTGTCCGATTCTGAAGCCAAATGAGAAATTGAACAATCTAAACTCATTCCCTTAATCCCTGACGGCAAACTAACAATTGAGAAATCTAAACCTAGATATTCAAAGGAGGACAGAAAATCGGAGATCCTAAAGGAGAGGAAAACAAAGAAGATTGGGTTCAGATACCTGATGGGTGAACTGTAATCCCCTATAAGCAACTCTGGAAGCTAGTTCAGGAGAAAGATAACAATTCATTGGGGTAGCAACTCTTTGTATAAATACTTAGATGACCAAATTGCAGGAAGGAATCTATATAACACAGTTCAATTAGTGACAATGTCAGCTCTGTCTCAAGAATAATCCTAAAATTGAAAATAGAAATCAAATTGGTACAACTCGGGAGGAATTTATCTGGGACAACACTGGCAAATAAATTTTTCTGAATTACCGAGACCAATATTTGTTGGTGTTAATGAATACTTTTTCAGGGTGGCCAGAAGCATTCCCTTGTAGAATAAATAATGCAAGACAAGTAATTGGAACATTGTTAAACACTATAATACCTTGTTTCGGAGTACCAGAGGCAATTTCTTCCGACCGAGGCTCACCCTTTAGTGCAAAAGAGTTACAAGAAATTAGCAAAAATCAGGCAACTACATGTTCCTTACAGGCCTCAGGCCAGTGGGCAAGTAGAAAAGATGATCAAACAACAGATTAGTAAAATATTAATACCAAGCCTTACCACTGGCTCTATTAAGAATTTGAACTAAACCTCGGTCGAAAGAAGAGGCTATCCCATGTAAAATTTTATATGGAAGACCGTATCAGTCCCAGTTTAAAGGAGAAAACCTTCTCCGACTTCCAGAAGACTTTCTCCTAAAATTTCTGGTCAATCTGGGAAAGCAATTAGAAGAAGTAAGAGAATACTGAGGACAAGAGTGAGAGGCATGGATTATTCGACTCGCCCTTTTAGATCCAGAGACTGGGTTTATGTTAAGAATTTTTCAGGAGATCCTCTACAGGAGAAGTGGAGCGGACCGTACCAGATAATATTGACCACCTTTACAGCAGGGAAGATAAAGAAACAACCTGCTTGCAAGAATATAGAACCATAGAAGACGTGGCGGATCAAACCTTCAGGACCCTCGCATATGAAATTATATCAGTCGTGATTTGGATTTATGTGATAACTGACATACCGGCTTGGGACTAATACTTATACCTGAAATTAATGCAGAATGCTACTAAAGTTGTTAATTGTAGTGACTGTTTGGTGTGTGCACAGTTGCCTGAATCGGGAGAAGACCAGGGCCTTCCATTAATTGGCATTCCAATTTCCAACACTGCAATTTTAAGATTTGGAATAGTTAACCAGAATAGGAGACTATGTTTGTTTAAATGCCACAGGTGTAGGTCACTCTTCAAATTGTATAGATGGTATCGTGGTTCAGTGGTAGCTTGGTTCCTGAAGGGAAAGGATGGTATTGGTTAAGAGAGGGTTTAACCCTATTGCTGAACAGAATACTGCATTTTGTGAGATGTTTTGTGAGGCAATCATAAATATCTCAGCAACCGTAGAGGAAATATGGAAAAAGTTAACTTCATGGTTACCTGATCTCTTCTGGTTAAGGCAACTGGTTGCAGGAATATTACTATTAATTGTTTTAATATTGATTACTTGTGGTATAACAAAATGTTCTTCCTGAAATTGTAAACGATCTATGATAAATGATGAAGATTGAAAAAAGAAATGAAATTTAAGTATCAAGTAGAAACGGGAAACTATTTCAAAAACACTATGGATGGTAATGGCACTACATAAAATGTTGCAAGAGAATTTGCAGAAGGACAGAAAAAGGGGGTATAGACATCTGTTGGTGCTATCAGACACCTTTTCAGGTTGGCCGGGAACCTTTCCAACTAGAAACGCACAAGCCTGGGAGGTAACAAAGATGTTGTTACAGGATGGTTGTGGGGATTTCGAAAGTATGTGCTGCATGAACTTATCTAACCATTCTGAATCAATTCATGCTAAGCTGCGAAAATTGCAGGAAAATGCGCAAGAGCTTAGAATTGTTGGAGGTAGAATGGATGAATGGCTAAATAACCTAGGAGTTACTGGATGGTTCAGGGAAATACTTAAACAAGGCCTTCTAATCTTAACTATAGGACTACTCATTTTAATGACTGAACCTTGCATAATACAAAGTATATCAAAATCATTTTATAAATCGATAGAAGAAACATGGATAGCTCTGTTATAAATAATATAGTAAAAGAATTTACTCATTATAGAAAAAGGGGGGATTGATACAGGGTTAACCAATGTACAGGGGGGTTGTACGGGGGGGTGTAGAGGGGGGTTAGAGAAATTTGCTTGCTTAAACAAAAGTATTGTCTGCAGCTATCATGCCTACTAAGCAGAACAAAGGCACTAACCATTGATAAGGAAAAGCAGACACCTGGTGCTTTTGACAAGGAAAAGCAGACTGATTCTACTGATAAGCAGCTATTGATAAGGGAAAGCAGACGCCTGAAGGGGGAGAGACAGCCGGTTTATGGCTGGGACACCGACCAAACCCTAAGGCCATACGTGAAGACTAAAAGGTGAAAAGTTCAAGAAGAGGAAGACTCATTGACTTCCTCTTGAAGACCCCTACCCACAGGAGGAAGACTCATTTACTCCATCTTGAGACCCCTGCCCATGACCAGAGGGGGCACTGCGCAGGTGCACAGAACCTTCTAGCTCATTATAATACGAAGCAGGGACAGGACATGAATATATATAGGCATATTGTGCAACCTTATGAATACATATAACTTTGGAGCATAAACGTAGAGGGAAACAACACCGAGGCACGCATGACTTTGAGGAATTATCCCCGTGCGTCTCAGCGCTGACTAAAAAGCATACCTGCTTTACAACTTTAACGAGTTGTGGAGTCAATCCGCACATCAGCATGTTCTCACATGCCAGTTCAGCTCTGCAAATTCTAATGGGACAATAGCACAAAGTGTTAACGTTGAAATTTGTGCTGTTTGCACAGTATTTCACATGAATTAGGAACATTTTAATGCTTCTGAATACTAAACACACCATAGGTGAGACGTTCTAGATGGAACAAACAACTCACTGGTTCAGGCGATCCATTTGTTTTAGCAAAGAAAATCTCAGGTGGTTTAGGAGGTTGGGCGTGGCAAGCAAAATCGTCCAGATCTAGCGTTCGTCCAGATCAGCAACATCCTCCCTGTGTTTGCTGGACCAACCTAATGACCTTAGTCCGTCCCCCCCTCCCAGGCCCCTGTGGGGATATTCAGGGGCGGGGTTCTCTGCAAGGAGTTCCTTTTTCAGAGCTAATTGCAAGTAGTTAGCCTGATTTTTCTCTTTGTCTAACGGTTAACTACCTGGTCCTGCAGGGCTCGGAGCAGGTCTTGTAAAGTTTGTATGAACTGAACTGAGATCCAGCTCTTTGTTGTTCTTCGCCAGCCTCCGGTGCAGCAGCCAAGATGGCGCCCGGTACGGCCCAGACAACCGAGTTACCCTTTCCGGGCCGCAGTTTCACATCCTTTTGCAGGGCGCTTATTCGGTCTGTTAGACTTTGCGAATTACACCGATTTTTCTCGGCCCGTTCTGCCCCTGGCAGAGAGGGGCGAGCCTTCTGTTGCTCTAAAAGGCCACACAACACATCTCTGCCCTCAGGGGCAGCTTCACTGCTATCCATTTCGGAACGGGACGATCGCCTCAGGGAGGCAGCGCGTTTTGCTTCCACAAAACGCACCTCTGAAGTCCCTAAGAGGCACGCACCTCATGCAAACCAAGTTAGATACAGCAATAGGTTGGGGGTGTCGTCTCCGGGAGGCAGGAGGCACGTCTGTTTCAACAAAATCCACCCCTTACGTCCCCGAGAGGCACACACGTAATAGCTTTTTACTTTCATAAAAAAAGAGTCCAGCTGCCACGCTAGGAGACTCGCAGTTCTTTATCACAAAAACCGTGCCAGTTAGGCACACGAAGTAGAGAGGCACTCGAAGCTCCCATTGCCCCGCTGTCGGAGCCCAGTAACGCTTCCTGCTACTACTGGCGACCCCGAGCCCGGGGACCGCGAGTAGCACGGAGCAGCGAGAGCGGCGCCGGGGTCTGTGTCCCTCCGAACTGGGGTCCGAGTTTGTCAGCTGCGGGGTCTGCTGCTCTGTCCGCCCCGGGGTCGGGGTCTGTGTCAGTGACTTCTTGTGTTCCAGTGAAAGCACGTAATTGGCCAGAGGAGGCGCGGAAGTTACACACTGCAGAGCAGCATTAAGGTAACACGTATTGCCCAGGTTCTGCAGTCCAGCTCCAACGTTCAGTGGCTGTTGGCAATGCATGCAGGTTTTCTCAGGTGGAAAAAGAATTTTACGTGGCGGGGCAATTCCGTCGTTAACAACTGCAAGAAAATCAGATTTCAAAAAATATTTACTGTTTCTGCAACTCGTTTACTGTCATAAAAAAGAATCCAGCTGCCAAGCTGGGAAACTCGGAGTTACTCCAGTTAAGGAAGATCTTAACTGGAAGCCAGTTCGGTACACGAAGTAGAGAGGCACTCGAAGCTCTCATTCCCTGCTGTCGGCCTCCAGCAACGCTTCCTGCCACTACTGGCGACCCCGAGATCGGGGACCGCGAGTTGTACGGAGCGGCGATAGCGGCGCCGGGGTCTGCGTCTCTCCGCCCAGGGGCCGGAGTTTGTGACCCCCCAGGGGTCTCGCTTTCCTCCCCAGGGGCGTGTGCCCGGTGTTTCACCGCGGTCCGAGGGTCTGCTTCTGTGGGGTCGCGAGATAAGCTCATGCCTTCCATGAGCTTCAGTCAAATATAAGGCAAGTGGGGGAACAACTCAGATCTCTTCTCCTCAAGTCGATTCATTAGACCAGACAGATTAGTCAGATGAACTGTATTTCACAGAGGTTCCCACTCACTGGTCTCCTGATGCAGGACCAGTGACTATGAAGTGCATCACAGTTTGACAGCATTTAATAATCAAAATTAAAATCGCAGTATGAATTTGTCTTTAGCTAGCCACTTTAGGGAGACAAAACCAGACAACTGAGACTTCAGACAAGTGACGGTATATTAAGAAAATGGAATTAAAACAGATGGATTTTGCCTTGACGGTAAATGTTTCAATAATAAATTCTAAGTTTCGATAGTATCGATAAAGTCCAGTTTGAAGATAAAGAGTCATAGTTTTTTTCGGCAAAGAGTCGTCGGTTTTGATGGTAAAGCCAGGTTTGATGGTAAACAGGTTTGATGGTAAAGAGTCAGTTTTGATGGTAAAGCCAGATTCGATCGTAAGCAGGTTTGGTGGTAAAGCCACGTTCCATGGTAAACAGTCACGTTTGATGGTAAACTATCAGGTTTGGTGGTAAAGAGTCAGTTTTGATGGCAAAGCAACATTCAATGGTAGACAGGTTTGATGGTAAAGAGTCATTCTTGATGGTAAACAGCCAGGTTCGATGGTAAACCATCAGGATTGATGGTAAAGACTCAGTTTTGATGGTAAGAAGTAGTTGGTTTTGTTGGTGCTCTGTGACTACAGGATCCGACAGACTCGAGAAGGTGGCTAATCTAAGGTAACCTAATTAAGAACATTGCGCAGATGTGGTTCTGTCCTTGGTTCAGCAGGCTGGGCTTAAACCACGACAGGTTCTTCGCTTTGTGCTCCAGATCTAGCATTCTAATGCTATTCAGCAACATGCCTCCTATGTTTGCTTGACCAACCTAATGACCAGCGTAATGACCAACACGTAGTCAGATTATCCTATATAAATCACTTAGAAACAATGGGAAAAAGGCAGGCATGAGAAACATTCAGAAAAGTGTTAGGAAAAGAATGGCGGATTATGCTGGAATCCCTGCTTGCTTGTAATCCTTCACTTGGTATTTATCATCTATCTTGCGGCATTTCTTTTCCACTTCACCTTCTCTTCCTTCTGCATTGCCATATTTCCTCTTGCCAAGCCTCAGTTTCTCATTTTCCCAGAAAGAGTTGTCAAATTGTGCATGAGCTGAGGCAGGTGGAGGTGCGTGCCCTTCCCGAGAGTGTTTTTCAGACTGCTGCAGAGGTAGTGAACAATGACGGAAGTTTCCGCTGTGGCTGCTCAAGTGATGCCATCCTTCCTCTCTGCAGTGAGTGTTGTGAGCCCATCTGCTCTTGCAGTGATAATGCCTATGTGATTTGTAGAATTGACTCAATTTGTCAAAGGCTTTATCAAAGTGAGAGGACTTCCTCTCTCTACCATCTCCTTTTCTATGGACAGAGTCATAAGGCTTGTAATATCTGCATTTTTCCCATCTCCATGCTCCAGGTTCTCTCTCCTTTGGAATGATAATACTGATTCCTGTCTTGTTCCATTCTTTCTCTGCTTCAGGATCTGTAACGAGAGTATTTTCCTCAGCTTTTGCCATTATTTGGACTGTTTCTTTCATTATGGGAAGGTCTGTACTTGCCTTCATTGCAGTAGTCCTGCTTAGGATGATATTGCTTATTTGTTTCCATTCTGTGAGAGCACCTCCTTTTGCAGGAACAATCATCCACTTTGCTCCTGCTTTGCTTCTCCTCGTCAATGTCAGAGTATTGTCTCTTCTTTCGGCAGTGCTCTTTGTCAGTTTTCTTGGAGTCGTGTATCTTCTCCTCGTATTTTTGCCCGTTATCCTCTTTGCATTTTTTATTATTCAGCCCCTCATTTTGTCTAGAGAATTGACTCTCCAGAACTTTATCCAGCTTTGTAAGAGAAGAGTCATTAACAGGCGGTACTTCTGCATAGTTATTATTTTCCATCACTACGGTTTCCATCAGACGATCACCCTCAGACCTCTGAGGTGCAGGGACACTGCACAAAACAAAAACCACATTTTTCATTTGAAAAAGTTCACCTAAAAGATAAATGTTAGGAGCAAAAATCCCTTGAAGTAAAAGATTTGGTGGCTACTGGTAAACTCTGTATGTTTCTAAACTCCCTTACACAGTTTGGAAACTGTAGCTTTCTAAAGGGACTCTGTAAGGCAGTCTCTTTAGAAACCGACTCTTACACATTCAGCAGTGCCCAGAGAAGATGTTTTTCTTCTCTTGAGCTTGCAAGTAGTACATTAAAACCCACACCCAACACATTTGTCTCCCTCTGCTCACTGCTCTGCATCGCATCAGTAGCCAAAACCACTACCTTCGCTCTCCCCAAACTAGAAAAAAGTCAACTCATTCATTTCCCTCTCTCCACAAAATGGGAGGGCACGAGGTGGGAATTTACATTCACACATCCTAGGATGGAAAAAAAAAAAATAGAAAAAGATTTCCGATCGTAAAAAAAAAAGGAAAATAATTCTATGAAGAAAGAGAACCATTCTGGAAGGCATCTGCCTTTAATTAATATCAGAATAATACATGCTCGGCGCTGACATCTGCAACCCTACATTTACAGTGCCTGAGAAGGGATATAGGGAGTACATGCTGTGGGCCACCCTATGGTTTTACCTGTGGGATCATTCAGAAGACCTGAGAAAGTGGGATGGAAAACCTACCTCAGTTCTGGAGGAACAAGTCCATGAATTGAAGAGAAAAACAATGGTCAAGGATGATCCTCCCAAGAAAGTTGCTGCTCCAGTGTTCAGTGAGCAGCTTCCCAGATGGGGTGGAAGAGCTGATTTTATTCCATATTCTATGATAAGGAATTGTAATCCTTTTCTACAAGAAGTAAGTGGAGAATCTTATGATCACTATTAGAGGAGCCCTGCCTCCAGCCAGATGGAGGAGAGGGACAGTCAGGTTTACTGGACTGTGTGGATCAGGTGGCCTGGCGCATCAGTCCCACAGGAGTATAAGGCTTTAGTAGACACCGGTTCCCAGTGCACCCTGATGCCACCAAGCTCTCAAGGGGTGGAACCCATTTGTATTTCTACAGTGACAGGAGGATCCCAAGAGTTGACTGTACTGGAGCCTGAAATCAGCCTAACTGGGAAGGAGTGGCAAAAGCACCCTATTGTGACTGGTCCAGAGCCTCCGCGCATCCTTGGCATAGACTAGCTCAGAAGAGGGTACTTCAGAGATCCAAAAGGGTACTGATGGGCTTTGGTGTCGTTGCCCTGGAGACGGAGGAAATTAAGCAGCTGTCCACCTTGCCTGGTCTCTCAGAGGATCCTTCTGTTGTGGGGTTGATGGAGGTCAAACAACAAGTGCCAGTCGTGACCACAACAGTGCACCGGTGGCAATATCACACCAACTGAGACTCCCTGATTCCCATCCATAAGCTGATCCATAGACTGGAGAGCCAAGGAGTGATCTGTAGGACACGCTCACCCTTTAATAGCCTTATATGTCCAGTGTGAAAGTCTAATGGAGAGTGGAGACTAATAGTAGACTATCGTGGCCTGAACGAAGTCGCAGCATCACTGAGTGCTGCCGTACCGGACATGCTGGAACTCCAATATGAACTGGAGTCAAAGGCAGTCAAGTGGTATGTCACAACTGATATTGCCAATGCATTTTTCTCAATTCCTTTGGCAGTGGAGTGCAGGCCACAGTTCGCTTTTACTTGGAAGGGCGTCCAGTACAGTTGGAACCGACTGCCCCAGGGGTGGAAACACAGCCCTACCATCTGCCATGGACTGATCCAGACTGCACTGGAACAGGGGCAAGCTCCAGAACACCTGCAATACATTGATGGCATTATCGTGTGGGGCGATACAGCAGAAGAGGTCTTTGAGAAAGGGAGGAAAATTATCCAGATCCTGCTGAAAGCTGGTTTTGCCATAAAATGGAGTAAGGTCAAGGGACCTGCAGAGAAGATTCAATTTTTGGGAATAAAATGCCATGATGGATGTCACCAGATCCCCACAGATGCGATCAACATGATAACAGCAATGTCTCCACCAACTAATAAGAAAGAAACACAAACCTTTCTTGGGCGCTGTGTGGTTCTGGTGAATGCACATCCCAAATCACAGTTTGATTGTAAGCCCTCTCTATCACATGACCCAGAAGAATGATTTTAAATGGGGCCCTGTGCAACAACAAGCCTTTGAGCAAATTAAACGTGAGATAGTTCATGCAGTGGCCCTTGGACCAGTCTGGACCGGGCCAGATGTGAAAAATGTACTGTACACCATAGCCAGGGAGAATGGTCCTGCCCGGAGCCTCTGGCAGAAGACTCCAGGGGAAACTCGAGGTTGACCCCTCAGCTTTTGGAATCAGGGATACAGAGGATCTGAGGCCATCTATATTCCCACTGAAAAAGAGATACTGGCAGCCTATGAAGGGGTTTGAGCTGCTTCAGAAGTGATTGGCACTGAAGCACAGCTCCTCCTGGCACGCCTGTTACCTGTGCTGGGATGGATGTTCAAAGGCAGGGTCTCCTCTACACATCATGCAGCCAATGCTACATGGAGTAAGTGGGCTGCTCTAATTACACAACAAACTCCAACAGGAAATCCCAGTCATCCAGGAATTCTAGAAGTCGTCATGGACTGGCCAGAGGGCAAAGATTTTGGAATGTCACCAGAGGAGCAGGTTATGCGTGCTGAAGAGGTCCCACCATATAATCAACTGTCAGACAGTGAGAAGCAATATTCCTTGTTTACTGATGGGTCCTGCCGTATTGAGGGAAAGCATCGGAGATGGAAGGCAGCTGTATGGAGTCCCTTATGACAAGCTGCAGAAACTGCTGAAGGAGAGGGTGAATTGAGTCAGTTTGCCAAGGTGAAAGCCATCCAGCTGGCCCTGGACATTGCTGAAAGAGAAAAGTGGCCAGTACTTTATCTCTATACTGACTCATGGATGGTGGCAAATGCCCTGTGGGGGAGGTGCAGCAATGGAAGCAGAGGAACTGGCAGTGCAGAGGTAAACCCATCTGGGCTGCTGCACTGTGGCAAGACATCGCTGCCCGGGTGCAGAATCTGGTGGTGAAGGTACGCCATGGAAATGCCCATGTACCCAAGAGTCGAGCCACTGAGGAATACCAGAACAACCAACAAGTGGATAAAGTGGCTAAGATTGAAGTGGTTCAGATGGACTCAGATTGACAACATAAGGGTGAATTATTTTTAGCTTGCTGGGCCTGAGGCCCAGCAAGGCACCTCAGGCCATCAAGGCAGAGATGCAACAGAAAGGTGGGCTCATGATTGAGGGGTGGGTTTAACAATAGACACTATTCCCCAGGTTATTCATGAATGTGAAACATGCTGCAATTAAGCAAGCCAAGAGGATGAAGCCTTTCTGGTATGGAGGACAATGGCTGAAGTACAAATACGGGAAGGCCTGGCACATTGACTGTATCACACTCCCACCACCCTGGCAAGGCAAGTGCCATGTGCTTGCCATGGTGGAAGCAACCACGGGATGGCTGGAAACATACGCTGTGCCCCACGCCACTGCCCAGAACACTACCCTGGGCCTTGAGAAACAAGTCTTGTGGTGACATGGCACCCCAGAGAGAACCGAGTCAGACAATGGGACTCATTTCTGGAACAACCTTATAGACACTTGGGCCAAAGAGCATGGCATTGAGTGGGTATATCACATCCCCTACCATGCACCAGCCTCTGGGAAAATTCAACGGTCTGATGGACTGTTAAAAACTACACTGAGAGCAATGGGTGGTGGGACTTTCAAATGCTGGGATACGCATTTACCAAAAGCCACCTGGTTGGTCAGCACCAGAGGATCTGCCAACAGGGCTGGCCCAGCACAGTCAGAACTTTTACATATTGTAGAGGGGGATAAAGTTCCTGTGGTGCACATAAAGAATTTGTTGGTGAAGACAGTCTGGGTTATTCCTGCTTCAAGGCAAACCCACTCATGGGATTGCTTTTGCTCAGGTGCCTGGATGTACTTGGTGGGTAATGTGGGAACATGGGGAAGTCCAGTGTGTACCTCAAAGGGGTTTAATCTGGGGGGAAAACAGTCAATGAACTCATATGACGTTGCCTGCTATACAACGCTTCTATAGCCCATCAGCCAGATGCCCATCTCTACCACTGTGGGCTTTGAAAAGAAGATACGTGCTGTCGTGAACGTCAGTGGAGAATAAAGTCATAAGAAAGCCAAAAGCAGCAATAGAACCGTCCTCAGGTCAGCATCGACTGACCTTGACTTCCCTCCGAACATCATCCCAACAAAGAATGAACTTTGATGAAACCAGACAAGCTCAGCAGTGACCAGATGAGTTCAGCGGTGTCGTCAACAGGCAACAACCCATCCCAACACACTGTCTCTCCTGCCCTGAGAGGCTGTTGCAAGAGATGGAGCCTGACATCGTGGACTGAGTGAATTCAGCAAACTTTATAGGGATGGTCCATGGACTAAGGAATGGTATCTCTGTGTGTGTGTGTAAATATATGAGACAAAAAGCAATGGTATAGTGAAAAAAAAAGGGATCTGAGCATGACCTAAATGTCATGGATATTCCATGGGTGGATACTGTCATGGGTTCAGCTGTGCAGTGCTGTTTTCCACTTTAGTCTAACAGTGCTGTAACACACCGATATTTTAGTTGTTCCTAAGTAATGCTTATGCTGATCAAGGACTTTCCAGTTTCATGCTCTGCCAGTGAGGAGGGGCATGGGAAACCAGGAGGAAGCAGGGAAAGGACACCTGACCCGAACTAGCCAAAGGGGTATGCCATACCACAGCATGTTATGCCTAGTATATGAACTGGGGAGAGATACCTGGAAGGCCCAGATAGCTGCTGAGGTCTGGCTGGGTATCGGTTGGTGGGTGCTGAGCAATTGTATTGAGCATGACTTTGTGCTTATTGGTTTGTTCTTTCGTCTCCCCTTTTAGTTGTATATTCCCTCCCGTGTTACTTCCCTCATAATTATTACTATTGGTGGTAGCAGTAGTGGGTTTGTATTGTACCTTAGTTACTGGACTGTTCTTATCTCAACCTGTGGGATTTACATTCTCTTGATACTCCTCGCCATCCCTCTGGGAGCAGGGTGGAAGAAAGGGGAGAGTGAGCGAGTGGCTGCGTGGCTCTGAATTACTGGCTGGGCTTAAACCATGACAAGCAGTCAATGCTGAAACTCCTTTTATACACCTATGACAGGGTTATTCATCAAAGACAAGACACCAAATCAGGGAGCCAGAGGACAAAAGAGGAAGAAAAAGCCAGATACATGAACAGTGTGTGGTTTCTTTGTCATGTTACTTTATGTAACTTCACAGAACTGTTGCCATAGGAACATTATGCAGGGTACACTTATAGATTGGCTTTATGGGGTTTTCCATGTACCAAAATATTTCTTCAAGTATTTACTGAAACATTAACCTTTCTCCTTTGGATTTTGATTTAGTGTCACACACAGTAAAAAGCTACTGATGAGCTCCCAGCTTGCTGCCTGGTGGTGGAAGCTTTTAACACCAAAGGAGAAAGAAAGCCTTCTGCATTCTTGTTTAGGCAGATGAAATCCCAAGTTACTGATCTTCTCTGGGTCACAGCGACAGCATCATCTCCCCTACCACTGAAAGGAAGATCTAATTTCTTGAGCATCAAATACACTCTGAAAGCTGTCAGTTCACATGACATATTGCATGTTAAATAACTCCAGTAAAACTCAAGTAAAAATCCATTTTAACTTTGCTGTATTTATATACTATATAAATTTTACATGCTATATATTTACAGTGGGGCAAGTGCTTTTTATCTTTAAAAAAACAAAGATCAAACTTTAGACATCTCTGAACAACACAGCTTGTATAAACCAGACAGATTATTCAGATGAACTGTATTTAATACAGGTTCCCCACTCATCTCCTGATGCAGGACCAGTGAATAAGTGCATCACAGTTTGATAGCATTTAATAACAAAAATTAAAATCACAGTATGAATTTGTCTTTAGCTAGCCACTTTAGAGAGACAAAACCAGACAACTGAGACTTCAGACAAGTGACAGTATATTAAGAAAATGTAATAAAAACATACGGAAGAGTATTACAAATCATCTTGAGAAATACATTCAAAACTGCATATCTGTTGTTTCACAATGCTGAGAACCAGATGATTTTCTTCCAGATCTTGAATATAACTCGTATATGAAGTACATTAGATCCTAGTGTCCGACAGAACAGGAAAGAAAATGAAGCTCTTGCAAAAAAATTCTACTTGAGAAATATTAAATAAGTCTTTAAATTAAATATACAGACTGTCAGTTGCAATTTTTGTAATCCCTGGTTGCTCTTGCACCAGGTGTCTAACTTGGAGTAACATTACATGAATAACATAAAGTCAACCTGAGCCTGTAATAAGCAGCATTTGAGATGGTCTATTCCAGGGCCTTATCTCACACGTGTGAGAACATAATGTGGTAGTTTACAATGTTCAGCAGTTGTAAAAAGTTTCCACCCTTTTGGATTATCTTAAAAAACAAAGTCTCAAGTTAAAAACTAAAAAAAAAGTCTTTCATGGTAAAATTCTGTACAGAAATGTTAAGCACCACTTATGATTGGATTTTGTCTTGATGGTAAATGTTTCAATAATAAATTCTAAGTTTTGATGGTCAATATTGGTAATGTCGAGTTCCATGTAAAGAGTCATCGTTTTTGAAGGTAAAGGGTTGATGATGTTGAAGGTAAAAAGTCGGGACTGAGGGTGAGAAGTAGTTGATTTTGTTGGTAGGATTAGGTTGGGTATTGAAGGATTCCATCAGTGAGCTTTGCATCTGAAAGACAAAAGAAAGCAATGTCACTCCCTGTCATGATGTTCAATGTCAAACCCTGTCACAAGCCCTTTCCATCCTTATTAATTTACTGGGGAGTCCTGGTGAAAAGGCACAACCTAACAATTCCTTCTCAGCTGTTGTCTGTCCCTAGCCTGTTTGAGAGGTTCCAGGCTCTTTAAAAACACACTGCTGTGGTGGCCTTTTTTGAGAGAGATTCCATTATCCAGAAATTCCTACTTGGGACCCATTTATTTAATATTTTTAAAGACGGACCTTCCACAAGAGGAAGTCTGTTAACATCTATGGACTTGAGGAAATACTGAAATTCTGCTTTTCACTGCCCTCCTCATATTCCACTTGTGTTGCAAGCAGTGGATCAAAGTGGGGTTCTATCACTGTGTTTATCGGTTAACATCTCTTACACCTACACAGATAGCGCACTAATCGTAATGCCCCTGACCTGTGTAGTGGGGTGCAAGGCATTTAATTTCTTCCTATACTTTTGACTGGTTTAGAAATAACCAGAGTTGGCCACCTGCTGGCAGGAGCATTCACTAAAGCCAAAACAGTCCTAGAGTAGATGAATTGTTTCCGATTGCAAAACAGCTCTCCCTCAGCCCACTTCTCTGTATTTTTAAGCCTATGCTAACGAAAAACAACCAGAAGGAAATAAACCAGTGGCAGGCATTTAACATACTCTCCAGGTCTTAAGTTGCAAGCTTCCTCTGGGGGGTTAACAACTGCGTTTAGGAGAAGACTGAGCTATATCTGGAAGCATAGTTCAGTATTATCATCAACTGACGTTCATCTGAATAAGCAGTCAGCTCCGTATCTATGTGGTGAAACAGCTGAACATAGTATTTTATTTAAATCAATTACCCTGGAAGTCTTTTTGGGGAAGATGGTGCTTTACTACAATATTACTAGACCGGAAGTCTCATGTCATCATCTACCACTTGCACTACTGTATAAAAGCATTTAAGGGTTGTTCCAACTGTAACAAGTGTCTTTGTGAGTAAAAAGGAGTCCTGCAAACACCCTGTGGCTTTTTACCGTTCACATACTTACTGGATGGGATGAAGCCGTATTTCTTGTTGTCACCTGCCCCAGAAGGCTTCCTGTCCTTGTATGTTTTTTCACTGCCCTGGCCTCTGTATTGCTCACATAAATAGTTGCCTGAAAAAATGGGCACTCTCTTCTTCTCCTGCGTCGTCTTCTCGAGACGAGAATCTAAATATTCTGAGAAGTCTTTCAGTTTCCTGATATGTTTCTTCTTTTTCTTCTTTTTCTTCCGTTTGCGATTGTCATTGTCAATGCGGAACACAAGGCCATCCAAATCCTGAAGTCTGAGGGAAACATGCAGGTTAAAAATAGGAAAACGGATGCAGCATTTGATGCATGTGTGGAATGTTACTTATTTTATCACAGGTGATGGCTTGCTGTGTGTCAGTTATTTTGTAGTAATTTCTGCACATCTGACTTTAGATGCAACAAACATTAGCCTTCAGACTGAATGACAGTAAGTCTTGGTTTGTACACAAATCCTTACAGGGGCTAATTGTGGAATATGTGGAATTAAAAATATATAATTGTTGCAACCTAATCAGGAACAGTGCGCAGATGTGGTTCTGTCCTGGGTTCAGCACACTGGGTTTAAACCACAAGAGGTTCTTAACTTTCTGCTCGAGATCTAGCGTTCTAACGCTATTCAGCAACATCCTTCCTATGTTTGCTTGACCAACCTAATGACCAGCCTAATGACCAACCTGTAGTCAGATTATCCTACAAAAATCACTTATAAACAATGGGAAAAAGGCAGGCATGGGAAACATTCAGAAAAGAGTTAGGAAAAGAATGGCGGATTATGCTGGAATTCCTGCTTACTTGTAATCCTTCTCTCGATATTTATCTTTGGACTTCTTTTTCTTCTTGACCTTCTTATCTTTTTTCATTCTTTGGTCATCTATCTTGCGGCATTTCTTTTCCACTTCAGCTTCGCTTCCTTCTGCGTCGCCATATTTCTTCTTGCCAAGCCTCAGTTTCTCATTTTCCCAGAAAGAGTTGTCAAATTGTGCATGAGCTGAGGCAGGTGGAGGTGCGTGCCCTTCCCGAGAGTGTTTTTCAGACTGCTGCAGAGGTAGTGAACAATGACGGAAGTTCTCTCTGTGGCTACTCAAGTGATGGGCTCCTTCCTCTCTGGAGTGAGTGTTGTGAGCCCATCTGCTCTTGCAGTGATAATCCCTATGTGATTTGTAGAATTGACTCAATTTGTCAAAGGCTTTATCAAAATGAGACGACTTCCTCTCTCTACCATCTCCTGTTCCATGAACAGAGTAATAATCCTTGTAATA
The DNA here is from genome assembly GCF_033815535.1 of Pezoporus flaviventris. Taxonomy (NCBI): domain Eukaryota; kingdom Metazoa; phylum Chordata; class Aves; order Psittaciformes; family Psittacidae; genus Pezoporus; species Pezoporus flaviventris. The sequence goes on from NW_026892626.1 coordinate 11,688,008, forward strand.
TCTGCATTTTTCCCATCTCCGTAATTCATCTTGGTAGTATCTTTCCCTGTTCCAAGTCCTCTCTCCTTTGGAATGGTAATACCTATTCCTGTCTTGTTCCGTTCTTTCTCTGCTGCGGGATTTATAACGAGAGTATTTTCCTGAGCTTTTGCCATTATTTGGACTGTTTCTTTCATTATAGGAAGGTCTGTACTTGCCTTTATTGCAATAATCCTGCTTATGATGATATTGCTTATTTGTTTCCATGCTGCGAGAGCGCCTCCTTTTGTAGGAACGATCATCCGCTTTGCTCCTGCTTTGCTTCTGGTCTTTACTGTCAGAGTATTGTCTCTTCTTTCGGTAGTGCTCTTTGTCAGTTTTTTTGGAGTCATGTATCTTCTCCTCGTATTTTTGCCTATTATCCTCTTCGCATTTTTTATTATTCACCCCCTCATTTTGTCTGGAGAATTGACTCTCCAGAACTTTATCCAGCTTTGTAATAGAAGAGTCATTAACAGGTGGTACCTCTACGTAGTTATTAGAAATGTCCTTTGTATCTTGGCATTTATCTGTAACACCTAGACATGCAAGTTTTTTAGGACTACATTCAATGTCAGACTTCACAGAGGAAGTTTGCCATAATTTCTCTTCACTCTCGGGAGACCCTTTCATATACGAAGGATCTCCTTTTGCAAAGAGTACAGGTTCGTTTGGTCTTCCTGGTTTGTCTTTGTCTCTACTTTCTTCAGACTCACAATGCCCAAGGTATTCATCTTCAGTATCCAAGGATTTTTTCCTGACCTTGTGCTGACCGTTGATACTGGGATGTACATTATCAGCATTTGTTATAACACTTTCAGCAACGTCTTCGGTAGCAATGGTTTCAGTGGTTTCAGAGTCTGATACAGTAAAAGTACTTTCAATCTCACAGCCAAGGTCGGAAAGAGGCATCCTGGATTGTTCATAGGCAAACACTGTTTCCGTCACTACGGTTTCCATAAGATGATCACCCTCAGACTTCTGAGGTGCAGGGACACTGCACAAAACAAAAACACATTTTTCACTTGAAAAAGTTCCCCTAAAAGATAAATGTTAGGAGCAAAAATCCCTTGAAGTAAAAGATTTGGTGGCTACTGGTAAACTCTGTATGTTTCTAAACTCCCTTACACAGTTTGAAAACTGTAGCTTTCTAAAGGGACTCTGTAAGGCAGTCCCTTTAGAAACCGACTCTTACACATTCAGCAGTGCCCAGAGAAGATGGAGAAGATGTTTTTCTTCTCTTGAGCTTGCAAGTAGTACATTAAAACCCACACCAAACACATTTGTCTCCCTCTGCTCACTGCTCTGCATCGTATCAGTAGCCAAAACCACTACCTTCGCTCTCCCCAAACTAGAAAAAAGTCAACTCATTCATTTCCCTCTCTCCACAAAATGGGAGGGCACGAGGTGGGAATTTACATTGGAAAAGAAATCCAATTTTAAAAAAAAGTAAAATTATCCTATGAAGAAACAGAACCATTCTGGGAGGCATCTGCTTTCATTAATATCAGAATAACACATGTTCAGTGCTGACATCTGCAACCCTACACGTACAGTGTGGAATTTGCTGTACTGTGTAAAGCTTTCTATTAAATAGTACTAGTTGATGGGTAAAACAATGATAAACTTGTATGAAATCTTGTTTTCATCAGAGTGTACTCAATTTACCTTGTTTTCTCTGACAACCTGTTCTGGTGGCTGTAGGCCAGGGATTCTAAGATTATTTCTTGAGGAATCGGCGACTCAGCTACAGGTATCTACAATTAAAACGCAGACGTTAACAGACAAAAAAAATACTACCTTTAGAAGAAAACTGTTTTCAAAATTTCCTCATTAGTTATTAAACAAGATCACTTTGCCTTACATGCACCATTGCTATTTCACACATCACCCCTTCCCCCCCAGTATATTTATGAAACTTATGAAGTACTATCTCAGGTGAAATTTTCTGAAGTTGACATGTTCTCACATGCCAGTTCAGCTCTGCAAATTCTAATGCGACAACAGCACAAAGTGTTAACGATGAAGTTTAAATTTGTGCTGTCTGTTTTCACAGTGTTTCACATGACTTAGGAACATTTTAATGCTCTTGAATAGTAAACACACCATAGGTGAGGAGTTCTAGATGGAACAAACAACTCACTGGTTCAAGCAATCCATTTGTTTTGGCAAAGAATATCTCAGAAGGTTTAGCATGTTGGACTTGGCAAGTAAAATCATCAAGTTTCAGTCCATTTTGTTTAGATCCATTATCTAAACTAATAGCCTCATTTAGTGAATCGTTTTTTGGCAGCACATGATGGGATCTCTCTTCTTCAGCACTCTCACAGAAAGAACGGGAATTCTGCAATGTGCCGACTACCTTCCCTATTACAATTCCGTTGGAAGATATGTTGCAATTCATTTTAAACACGCCATTCGACGCCTTAGATTTTCCTGAAGACTCTGGACTGGAAGCGACTGTAGCATCAGACCCGAGCGTAGGACTTCCATTCACTGCTGGCTCTACAAACATTTCATCAGGAACTTCCTGTTTGGAAATGTTAGCAGTAACTGCCACTGTAGATGCATTTGAGGTAGACTCTGCTCTGAGAGAATTTGTAATTGTGGAGGAAGGAACAGCCTTGCTGAGATCCTCATTCTCCAAAGCGCTGGTAAGACAGTCAGGTTGTGACACAGTCTGACACTCAGGCAATTTGTTACGAATACTGATAGTGATCTTCTGGGCTTTTGATGGATCCGTAGTTGAAGGCCTGGTAATTGCCCAGTTTTGAATGCAAGCTGTTGATGGAGCTGAAGATGGCCTTTTTATGGTGATACCAATAGGATTTGTATCCTCTTTTAGGGGTCCATTTCCATTTAAGCGACTTGAATTCTGTATTTAAAAAGAAAAGATTGCAAGATGAATATGTGCAATCACACCGCACTTATTAAAACATTAAATTCTCCTACTAAATATTTCTACAAATTGCCTCACCACCTAAGAAGAAAAACACGCCACTTCCAATATAAACCTAAGTCCAACAAGTGTGTTTCATTCATGCTGCTTTTGGTTTACTGCATCTTGGTATCAAATGAGCCTCATTTTCTGAAACCAACTCAAAGAACTTAACATTCACTAAAGCGCTTCCCAAATATGTTTATTTTCCCCTTTAAACGTTCCCTGAAAACACTGCAATAATTGGTCTTGTACCCAGGACCAAGAAAAATCGTTTTCACTATCTCAGCTAAACTAACACTGAAAAAGAGTGATCTGTTGCATGATGGTTGTGAAGAAAGCTGCAGTGTGGGAGGGAAAATAAAATTCAGATGCTCTAAAACTACAAGCTCCCAAACCACATCAAAAGAAAGCAACATTATCAATTTGGTGCCATTATTTGCTCCCTGCAAATTACCTTAATCATATGAGGAGGAAGCCGTGGTCCCATAAATCCAGCCTGCTTACTATTAGGTCCCCGCTGACCAAGGAATGAACGGGGATAAGAAGTTGCTGGTAAGTAAAAACCACGTTCTCCAAGTGTCAGATCGTAGCGCCTTGGAAAAAAAACAGTGATATCACTTTAGAGTTTTTCTTTCAATCTATTCTTGGATTAAAACCCCATCTATAATTTTATAAGAACAGATGATGTGACACAGAAGCCACATACAAAGGACTCAACCAAGACTACAAACTAAAAAAGACAGACAATGGTCTCCCTACAATGACTATTCTTGTCAGAGCAACAACTCACCCTTACTATGGTGTTATTTCTCCTCTTCTAAATTACCCCGCTACATAGAGCGGATACAGAGCAATGTACACAAGCACACCAGTTTAAGGCCAAGCAATGAAAGACAGTAAATGACAGCGGTAAGTTCAGGTTAGACAGAACTGAATTACAGAAACAGTAAACTTTTCCTAGGACAGAAAGAAAAACACTTGGAAAAAAAGAAAAGTATCAGTAACAGGAAAGTAAATATATTCTGAACAGATTCAGTAGTCGGTATTACCTGATATAAAAAAGTAAATAAGCTTGCTGATTGAGAACCGTTTTGATATCAGAACGCTCCACTATGGCATCATTCATTCGATACCAAAATCCATTGCCGGCCTGCAAACAAAAGACAGTGGCGTCTTCAGACAAAATGCATGATGTCCAAATGACATCACAGGCGGAACACTACAGCACGAAACGTACCAAACAAATCAAACGGAACACATCATTCAACCTTTCTCCATCAAAATGGTGGTTGCCAGTAACATTGATTTTCTTTGTTTATTTTACCCTGTTAGAAATCAAGCTGATACCCACCTTTATGAAGCAGATATAGTGTCCTGCATTGCAGTTGAAACCAGAATGAACAAGAACTGCATATAAAGCGTAGATGAGTGGTTCTCCCATTGATTGGGACATATACGCTCGAAGATCCAAATATTCAGGGTATTTCACATCCTAAACACAGAACAGGAAGATTCAAAAATTATCCTGAAACACTTCAAGGAACAGCCTAACAAAAACCCTTCTCAAAACACAGGCTAGGATCACACAAATATAGTCTTGATTCATTTAAAAATACCTATTCTCAGAAACAATATTTCATAGTTGGAGCTGCAGAGAACTGTTTTCTGCAGAATTAGCTCTAAGAGTGAGGTATACTCTTATGGTTACTGTAAGCCATAGTTGTTAGATTGACTTTTCTTAGACTATTGTTATTAGTCAATGGTTACAGCCTGCAAATATTAACAAGTTTTAAATGATATTTTCTTGGGGAAATCTCCCATTCCAAGAAGATAAAGCTGCTTTACAGCTGCAAATATACCTTGTTGATCTTGCCACCAGTAAAATTTGCAAATCTTTTCAGTGATATTGTAAGAACTTTGGAGGAGCGATGTATTGTGTACCTCTTGGAGTCAGGAACCATGTTTTTACACCTTAAAAATAAGCACAGACAAATGTTTAACAGCAAAATTCCTCACCCTCCCAAAACTCAAACAAGTTTTCATCTCTCGCACAGGCTTATGAACCCATATGCTGCACTTCACATTTGTTAATAGACAGAAGGTAACAGCATGTAAGCGGACAGCTCTACAAAACAAAGGGCTTACAACATAATCCTTTAACACAGAACACTAGGACCTTCAGCCAGCTGATGTTGCCTCCCACCCCAAATCGTTGTCCTTAGCTCCGTGCTTCAGCTCACCACTACTTAGCAGACATCCCCTTTAACTTCTGGCCAGACGAATATTTCTGTGTGCAACCTCACACTGACGAAGGCTAATAAACCCCAGCGCAGGCAGCAGTAGGAATAAAAGTCTAATATGAGCTAATGGCCACAATTCTTCTATTTCCAAATATTCATGTGACACATTAAATGCCTTCTCTTGGACTCAGATGGAATTAGTAGGAATCTTACTTGCTACACTTATAGCTGTTTTCTCCGTCCAGTTGTTCAGGTTTCACAAATTGTTCTAGAGCCTTAGTGATAGACGTAACGGTCTGGATGAATAAGAAGGTAGAGCACTAAGTCACTGGAAATGCAAAATTTCAAACAATTCCTGGTATAACTACGAGAGAACCTTGCTAGTTCATCCTCAAGTGACCTACTGTCAACCGGCAACCACTGTGAAGGAGGCAGAAACCTCAGAGTACGCCGAGCATTTACCTCCTGTGGAAACGATGCTACTTTGAAATAAAAGATAAAGTTTGCAGTGCCACAGACACCATCTGTACTATGCTACGGCATCAATAATGAGAACAAGCAAACCCATCAGCCTAACGATGGATGTATAGATGCTGAAGCAGAATAATCGAGAAATGTGAGAATATAGGTGTTTGTGTAGATGTGATTACTGTTTTTACAGGTTAAACCCACTGCAAACATGGAGAGCATCTAGATGCATTCCACACAAGACCAAAGCCCAATCCACCCCCACTCAACACCAAGCTCTTTCCTTTTAGCAGTGTATATTTTTAAGTAAAATGCCTTCATTTGGAAAGCTTTACAGGTCTTCATACAGCTCGACCCATATTCACAAAACATCTTACCTTTATATCCAAAGTAATATCAAGGAATGGTTCATACGTATCAGAAACGGCTTTGCAGTTCAAGCATTTTACTGGAATCAAAATACAAATGCTTAACACTGACTGGACAAATTTAAAGTCTTCATACATATTATTTCAGTCAAAGCACAAAGTCCTTTACTACAGACAAACAGACACAGACCAGTTCAAAGGACAGGAAGATTTTGAACAAGTACCTCGGGATCTTAGGTATCCTCCAAATATTTGATAAATAAGTGTGGTGGCTTGAGAAGATATGTCCAACCTGGAAAGAAATGATAAATCAGACCTCGGATGATGCAAGGCTCAGATTTAACTCTTCAAACAGTTTTTACCAAGGACAGTCATTTTAATGTAGTATAGTAAAGAAAGGAGGAAAAGGGGCTAGAGAACATCTAAGGGTTAAATAATTTGTTTATGCTTACTTGGTGCTTCCATTCAAGCAAGCTTTCTGCAAAGCATCAACAGTGAAGGACAAGAATTCATGTGCATCCTCTTGACTGCCGTAATGGAAATGCTTTCCTATTCCTAATAAATAAGAAGGTGGTTATATTTATCTCCTAGAAAATGAAAGAAAACTCACGTTTCTAAAAGTATCAAAATCACTTCTATGCCTGAAATAGTGCTTTGAAAAGTTACCAAATGTATGAAAAGAAAACCATCTGAAATGACTTACTTTTAAGGCCATTGATAACAGATGTAGGTTTGATAGCATTGTTAGAGCAACACAGGACCTGGTTAATGTGAGCTTCCAATGTACACATCATACAGAAGCCTTTTTCATGACCTGAAGAGTGAAAGAAGCAACATTCTAGCCAAATATGCATTGCTACAAAAAACACAAACCTCAACCTTATGAATTAGTAGTTTTTAAGCTACAGGTACAATGTCCTCTCTTCATGTACATTCTCTTCTCCTAAGGTGTAAATATCCCAAGAGTTTTGTGACATTTTATTATGCAATCCTGTACAGAATTTAAATGACGACTAAGTATGTATTAAAATGCATTTTCTGATGAACATTTTCAGTATTGCAATGACTTTTTTTTTTTTTTTTTGCAGACTGATATGAATGTGAACTCTACAGGCTGCAGAATGTATGACAAAACACTACTGACATTGATGAATCAGTGGTACCAAGAAGTGCAAGGGTGTGAAAAGCAGCCAATAAAGTATTCCCGGAGAAATGTGAGATTACAAAAGCATTCATAAGCCATGAAGCACTTTTGTATCAGTTCTTCCCTTCTGAAAATCTGTTTATTTAACCGGGTGAGGATGCCTGCCCAGAAGCATGAAGGAAATGCCTTGGGAGTTAATTTGCTGTATTTAGATGAAGTTCTTCTATCCGGCAGGAATAACTATTGAGAGTAACGTATAACTAAGGCTATTGTAGCAGGAAATGTAGTATTTCTTAGCATTAAAAAGATGCGACATCCTAATCAGCTATTTGTGGTGCTCAGTGAATCTCTTTTAATTTACCAAAGCTAACGGAACAATGTTCTTGTGTGTGATGATATTTCATTCCGAATGTTCTTTGTAAGAGGATTAAGAGGGAGTGAAACTGGCCCAAACTTTCCACTGTTCACAAGGCCAGTAAAACAAAGTGGCTTGTGAAAATATCAGGCAAGTAGGTACTACCCATGCGGGCAAAGAAAAAAACTCTCAACCTTTTTTTTTCCCTTTTACTATTGGGCTTTAAGTCCAGGGGTAGCTACTCAGACAGACTGGCGGCTCAGTGGCCTAAAGCAGCACCTGTTAGAGGTTGGCCGTGCTGAGGAAAAGCCCTCTGGGGACGACAAACTTCTCCCTTCCTCTTGCACTGAAACGCGTGCAGTTCTTCTGCTCCTGGTTTTCAGTGCTGCCCTTTGCAGCTGCAGGGGCCAGCCAGAGCCAGGCAGGTGGCTTCGCTCAGCATCTGAACTGTGTGGCTGCTTCCATCAGCCACGGTGCCGGTGCCAGTGCAGTGCAGGCAGAGAAATGCACGGGAAACTTCAGCTCAGCCGGACTGACTTAAAACTGACACTATTCTGACAAAATAAGCTTTACGTTGCTTCACATTTTGAACCGGTTTAAACTGGTACAAAACAGAACCTCTGTCAACTGAGCAGCATTTATAGTGCTTTCTAGTGTTTGAAAACAATGCGTATTTTTAAGATGTAGTACATACCTATGTAGATATGCTGGCTGGAAAAGCTAGGTCTCTTGTAGACCAAATCCTACAAACTAAGACTTTTGGCTTACAAATTCCTTTTCTGTATTTTCTTGTAAAATGTTTCTAGCTACAGTTTGAATAGAAAATGTAAATGCTGCACAGATAGGGACTGATTGAAGTATTACTTGGTGTACACAAGTGATTTGCATGACATACTCTGTATCGATCATTGTTAAAAATGTGATGTTTGATGTAAATCCACTGCAATAGTAACGCTGTCATTTATCAGGAGGACCTGTTGCTTCAGCCTGGAGACTTTCTCTAAAATAAAGTGTGAAACTCTACTGTTGCATAGCTCCTCATTTACCAGGAATACATGGGAGGTGCGTGCTGATTTAGTTAAGATCTGATTTTGCAACTGCTCTTGTAAGTAAAAGGCCTCTTTGCCTACCTTTAAGCACACTGATTTAAATTGACAGGTTGAATTTTTCAGAGAGAAAACTCCTCAGCTGCAAAATCGGTTGTTTTTGTAAGGCTGAACACTCATAGCTGTGTTGCTATGAATGTTACTCCATTAAGAGCTGCTTTCCCACCCTAAATTAAGGAGGGATTTTGCCCGTTGCCTTCCATGAGCTTCAGTCAAATATAAGGCAAGTGGGGGAACAACTCAGATCTCTTCTCCTCAAGTCGATTCATTAGACCAGACAGATTAGTCAGATGAACTGTATTTCACAGAGGTTCCCACTCACTGGTCTCCTGATGCAGGACCAGTGACTATGAAGTGCATCACAGTTTGACAGCATTTAATAATCAAAATTAAAATCACAGTATGAATTTGTCTTTAGCTAGCCACTTTAGGGAGACAAAACCAGACAACTGAGACTTCAGACAAGTGACGGTATATTAAGAAAATGGAATTAAAACAGATGGATTTTGCCTTGACGGTAAAAGTTTCAACAATAAATTCTAAGTTTCGATAGTATCGATAAAGTCCAGTTTGAAGACAAAGAGTCATAGTTTCTTTCGGCAAAGAGTCGTCGGTTTTGATGGTAAAGCCAGGTTTGATGGTAAACAGGTTTGATGATAAAGAGTCAGTTTTGATGGTAAAGCCAGATTCGATCGTAAGCAGGTTTGGTGGTAAAGCCACCTTCCATGGTAAACAGTCACGTTTGATGGTAAACAGTCACGTTTGATGGTAAACAATCAGGTTTGGTGGTAAAGAGTCAGTTTTGATGGCAAAGCAAGGTTCGATGGTAAACAGGTTTGATGGTAAAGAGTCATTCTTGATGGTAAACAGCCAGGTTCGATGGTAAACCATCAGGATTGATGGTAAAGACTCAGTTTTGATGGTAAGAAGTAGTTGGTTTTGTTGGTAGGTTTAGTTCAGGCACTGAAGGATTCCATCAGTGAGCTTTGCATCTGAAAGACAAAAGAAAGCAATGTCGCTCCCTGGCATGACATTCAGCATCAAACCCTGTCTCAGTGGTTTGGTTTCTGAACGAGAAGTCTCAAGCCTGCATGCAGCTCCGTCTGCCCTGTGATTACAAGATCCGACAGACTCGAGAAGGTGGCTAATCTAAGGTAACCTAATCAAGAACATTGCGCAGATGTGGTTCTGTCCTTCGTTCAGCAGGCTGGGATTAAACCACGACAGGTTCTTCGCTTTGTGCTCCAGATCTAGCATTCTAATGCTATTCAGCAACATCCCTCCTATGTTTGCTTGACCAACCTAATGACCAGCCCAATGACCAACCCGTAGTCAGATTATCCTATATAAATCACTTAGAAACAATGGGAAAAAGGCAGGCATGGGAAACATTCAGAAAAGAGTTAGGAAAAGAATGGCGGATTATGCTGGAATTCCTGCTTACTTGTAATCCTTCTCTTGGTATTTATCATCTATCTTGCGGCATTTCTTTTCCAGTTCACCTTCTCTTCCTTCTGCGTTGCCATATTTCCTCTTGCCAAGCCTCAGTTTCTCATTTTCCCAGAAAGAGTTGTCAAATTGTGCATGAGCTGAGGCAGGTGGAGGTGCGTGCCCTTCCCGAGAGTGTTTTTCAGACTGCTGCAGAGGTAGTGAACAATGACGGAAGTTTCCGCTGTGGCTGCTCAAGTGATGCCATCCTTCCTCTTTGCAGTGAGTGTTGTGAGCCCATCTGCTCTTGCAGTGATAATGCCTACGTGATTTGTAGAACTGACTCAATTTATGAAAGGCTTTATCAAAATGAAAGGACTTCCTCTCTCTACCATCTCCTTTTCTATGGACAGAGTCATAAGTCTTGTAATATCTGCATTTTTCCCAACTCCGTGCTTCGACGGTATGTTTCCATGCTCCAGGTTCTCTCTCCTTTGGAACGATAATACTGATTCCTGTCTTGTTCCGTTCTTTCTCTGCTTCGGGATCTGTAACGAGAGTATTTTCCTCAGATTTTGCCATTATTTGGACTGTTTCTTTCATTATAGGAAGGTCTGTACTTGCCTTCATTGCAATAGTCCTGCTTAGCATGATATTGCTGATTTGTTTCCATTCTGTGAGAGCACCTCCTTTTGCAGGAACAATCATCCACTTTGCTCCTGCTTTGCTTCTCCTCGTCAATGTCAGAGTATTGTCTCTTCTTTCGGCAGTGCTCTTTGTCAGTTTTTTTGGAGTCGTGTATCTTCTCCTCGTATTTTTGCCTGTTATCCTCTTCGCATTTTTTATTATTCAACCCCTCATTTTGTCTAGAGAATTGACTCTCCAGAACTTTATCCAGCTTTGTAAGAGAAGAGTCATTAACAGGCGGTACTTCTGCGTAGTTATTATTTTCCGTCACTACGGTTTCCATCAGACGATCACCCTCAGACCTTTGAGGTGCAGGGACACTGCACAAAACAAAAACACATTTTTCATTTGAAAAAGTTCACCTAAAAGATAAATGTTAGGAGCAAAAATCCCTTGAAGTAAAAGATTTGGTGGCTACTGGTAAACTCTGTATGTTTCTAAACTCCCTTACACAGTTTGGAAACTGTAGCTTTCTAAAGGGACTCTGTAAGGCATCAGCAGCCAAAACCACTACCTTCGCTCTCCCCAAACTAGAAAAAAGTCAACTCATTCATTTCCCTTCTCTCCACAAAATGGGAGGGCACAAGGTGGGAATTTACAGTGGAAAAGAAATCCAATTGTAAAAAAAAGTAAAATTATCCTATGAAGAAACAGAACCATTCTGGGAGGCATCTGCTTTCATTAATATCAGAATAACACATGTTCAGTGCTGATGTCTGCAACCCTACACATACAGTGTGGAAAGCTTTCTATTAAATAGTACTAGTAGATGGGTAAAACAATGATAAACTTGTATGAAATCTTGTTTTCATCAGAGTGTACTCAATTTACCTTGTTTTCTCTGACAACCTGTTCAGGTGGCTGTAGGCCAGGGATTCTAAGACTATTTCTTGAGGAATCGGTGACTCAGCTACAGGTACCTACAATTAAAACGCAGACGTTAACAGACAAAAAAAATACTACCTTTAGAAGAAAACTGTTTTCAAAATTTCCTCATTAGTCATTAAACAAGATCACTTTGCCTTACATGCACCATTGCTATCTCACACATCACCCCTTCCCCCCCAGTATATTTATGAAACTTATGAAGTACTATCTCAGGTGAAATTTTCTGAAGTTGACATGTTCTCACATGCCAGTTCAGCTCTGCAAATTCTAATGCGACAACAGCACAAAGTGTTAACGATGAAGTTTAAATTTGTGCTGTCTGTTTTCACAGTGTTTCACATGACTTAGGAACATTTTAATGCTCTTGAATAGTAAACACACCATAGGTGAGGAGTTCTAGATGGAACAAACAACTCACTGGTTCAAGCAATCCATTTGTTTTAGCAAAGAATATCTCAGAAGGTTTAGCAGGTTGGACTTGGCAAGTAAAATCATCAAGTTTCAGTCCATTTTGTTTAGATCCATTATCTAAACTAATAGCACAATTTAGTGAATCATTTTTTGGCAGCACATGATGGGATCTCTCTTCTTCAGCACTCTCACAGAAAGAACGGGAATTCTGCAACGTGCCGACTACCTTCAGTATTACAGTTCCGTTGGAAGATACGTTGTAATTCATTTTAAACACGCCATTCGACGCCTCAGATTTTCCTGAAGACTCTGGACTGGAAGCGACTGTAGCATCAGACCCGAGTGTAGAACTTCCATTCACTGCTGGCTCTACAAACATTTCATCAGGAACTTCCTGTTTGGAAATGTTAGCAGCAACTGCCACTGTAGATGCATTTGAGGTAGACTCTGCTCTGAGAGAATTTGCAATTGTGGAGGAAGGAGCAGCCTTGCTGAGATCCTCATTCTCCAGAGCACTGGTAAGACAGTCAGGTTGTGACACAGTCTGACACTCAGGCAATATTTTACGAATACTGATAGTGATCTTCTGGGCTTTTGATGGATCCGTAGTTGAAGGCCTGGTAATTGCCCAGTTTTGAATGCAAGCTGTTGATGGAGCTGAAGATGGCCTTTTTATGGTGATACCAACAGGATTTGTATCCTCTTCTAGGGGTCCATTTCCATTTAAACGACTTGAATTCTGTATTTAAAAAGAAAAGATTGCAAGATGAATATGTGCAATCACACCGCACTTATTAAAACATTAAATTCTCCTACTAAATATTTCTACAAATTGCCTCACCACCTAAGAAGAAAAACACGCCACTTCCAATATAAACCTAAGTCCAACAAGTGTGTTTCATTCCTGCTGCTTTTGGTTTACTGCATCTTGGTATCAAATGAGCCTCATTTTCTGAAACCCACTCAAACAACTTAACATTGACTAAAGCTCTTCCCAAATATGTTTATTTTCCCCTTTAAACGTTCCCTGAAAACACTGCTATAATTGCTCTGGTACTCAGGACCAAGAAAAATCGTTTTCACTGTCTCAGCTGAAGTAACACTGGGGGAGTGATATTTAATTATTATTATTACTACTACTATTCTTCTTATCGTCATCATCATCATCAAGAATTAACAGACTCCTCCAAGTGTCTCAAAAGCGTAGCTCTCAGTGCTTTAGAAAGCGCTTTGAGTTGGAAGTATAATGAAGTAGCATGGCTGCACAATTTGGGACTAGCTACTGTTTGAATAATTCTGGCTGTTGCATGATGGTTGTGAAGAAAGCTGCAGTGTGGGAGGGAAAACAATTCATCAGATGCTCTAAAACAACAAGCTACCCCCCCCTCCCATCAAAAGAAAACAACATTATCAATTTGGTGCCATTATTTGCTCCCTGCAAATTACCTTAATCATACGAGGAGGAAGCCGTGCTCCCATAAATCCAGCCTGCTTACTATTAGGCCCGTGCTGACCAAGGAATGAACGGGGATAAGAAGTTGTTGGCAAGCAAAAACCACGTTCTCCAACTGTCAAATCGTGGCGCCTTGGGAAAAAAACAGTGATATCACTTTAGAGTTTTTCTTTCAACCTATTCTTGGATTAAAACCCCATCTGTAATTTTATAAGAACAGATGACGTGACACAGAAGCCACATACAAAAGACTCAACCGAGACTACAAACTAAAAAAACAGACAATGGTCTCCCTACAATGACTATTCTTGTCAGAGCAACATCTCACCCTTACGCCATCTACGGTGTTATTTCTCCTCTTCTAAATTACCCCGCTACGTAGAGCGGATACAGAGCAATGTAACAAGCACACCAGTTTAAGGCCAAGCAATGAAAGACAGTAAATGACAGCGGTAAGTTCAGGTTAGACAGAACTGAATTACAGAAACAGTAAACTTTTCCTAGGACAGAAAGAAAAACACTTGGAAAAAAAAGAAAAGTATCAGTAACAGGAAAGTAAATATATTCTGAACAGATTCAGTAGTCGGTATTACCTGATATAAAAAAGTAAATAAGCTTGCTGATTGAGAACCGTTTTGATATCGGAACGCTCCACTATGGCATCATTCATTCGATACCAAAATCCATTGCCGGCCTGCAAACAAAAGACAGTGGCATCTTCAGACAAAATGCATGATGTCCAAATGACATCACAGGCGGAACACTACAGCACGAAACGTACCAAACAAATCAAACGGAACACATCATTCAACCTTTCTCCATCAAAATGGTGGTTGCCGGTAACATTGATTTTCTTTGTTTATTTTACCCTGTTAGAAATCAAGCTGATACCCACCTTTATGAAGCAGATATAGTGTCCAGCATTGCAGCTGAAACCAGAATGAACAAGAACTGCATATAAAGAATACATGAGTGGTTCTCCCCTTGACTGGGACATATATGCTCGAAGATCCAAATATTCAGGGTATTCCACATCCTAAACACAAAACAGGAAGATTCAAAAATTACCCCGAAACACTTCATGGAACAGCCTGACAAAAACCCTTCTCAAAACACAGGCTAGGATCACACAAATATAGTCTTGATTCATTTAAAAATACCTATTCTCAGAAACAATATTTCGTAATTGAAGCTGCAGAGAACTGTTTTCTGCAGAATTAACTCTAAGAGTGAGGTATACTCTTATGGTTACCGTAAGCCATAGTTGTTAGATTGACTTTTCTTGGACTATTGTTATTACACTTACAGCCTGCAAACATTAACAGCTTTTAAACCGTAGAATCATAGAATAGTTAGGGTTGGAAGGGACCTTAAGATCATCTAGTTCCAACCCCCCTGCCGTGGGCAGAGACACCTCCCACTAAACCATGCCACCCAAGGCTCTGCCCAACCTGACCTTGAACACCGTCAGGGATGGAGCATTCACAGCTTCCCTGCGCAACCCATTCCAATGCCTCACCAGCCTAACAGTAAAGAATTTCTTCCTTATATCCAATCTAAACTTCCCCCGTTTAAAATGATATTTTCTTGGGGAAATCTCCCATTCCGAGAAGATAAAGCTGCTTTACAGCTGCAAATATACCTTGTTGATCTTGCCACCAGTAAAATCTGCAAATCTTTTCAGCGATACGATGAGAACTTTGGAGGAGCGATGTATCGTGCACCTCTTGGAGGCAGGAACCATGTTTTCGCACCTTAAAAACAAGCACAGACAAATGTTTAACAGCAAATTCTTCCCCCTCCCAAAACTCAAACAAGTTTTCATCTCTCGCACAGGCTTATGAACCCATATGCTGCACTTCACGTTTGTTAATAGACAGAAGGTAACAGCATGTAAGCGGACAGCTCTACAAAACAAAGGACTTAGAACATTATCCTTTCACACGGAACACTAGGACCTTCAGCCAGCTGATGTTGCCTCCCACCCCAAATCGTTGTCCTTAGCTCTGTGCTTCAGCTCACCACTACTTAGCAGACATCCCCTTTAACTTCTGGCCAGACGAATACTTCTGTGTGCAACCTCACACTGACGAAGGCTAATAAACCCCAGCGCAGGCAGCAGTAGGAATAAAAGTCTAATATGAGCTAATGGCCACAATTCTTCTATTTCCAAATATTCATGTGACACATTAAACGCCTTCTCTTGGACTCAGATGGAATTAGTAGGAATCTTACTTGCTACACTTATAGCTGTTTACTCCGTCCAATTGTTCAGGTGTCACAAATTGTTTCAGAGCCGCGGTGAGAGACGTAACGGTCTGGATGAATAAGAAGGTAGAGCACTAGGTCACTGGAAATGCAAAATTTCAAACACTTCCTGGTATAACTACGAGAGAACCTTGCTAGTTCATCCTCAAGTGACCTACTGTCAACCGGCAACCACTGTGAAGGAGGCAGAAACCTCAGAGTACGCCGAGCATTTACCTCCTGTGGAAATGATGCTACTTCGAAATAAAAAGATAAAGTTTGCAGTGCCACAGACACCATCTGTACTATGCTACGGCATCAATAATGAGAACAAGCAAACCCATCAGCCTAACGATATAGATGCTGAAGCAGAATAACAGAGAAGTGTGAGGGTATAGGTGTTTGTGTAGATGTAATTACTGTTTTTACAGGTTAAACCCACTGCAAACATGGAGAGCATCTAGATGCATTCCACACAAGACCAAAGCCCAATCCACTCCCACCCAACACCAAGCTCTTTCCTTTTAGCAGTGTATATTTTTAAGTAAAATGCCTTTATCTGGAAAGCTCTACAGGTCCTTATGCAGCTCGAGCCGTATTCACAAAACACCTTACCTCTATATCCAAAGTAATACTGAGGAATGGCTCGTGCCTGTCCGAAACGGCTTTGCAGTTCAAGCATTTTACTGGAATCAGAATACAAATGCTTAACACTGACTGGACAAATTTAGAGTCTTCATACATTTTACTTTAGTCAAAGCACAAAGTCCTTTACTACAGACAAACAGACACACACCAGTTCAAAGGACAGGAAGAATTGTAACAAGTACCTCGGGATCTTAGGTATCCTCCAAATATTTGATAAATAAGCGTAGTGGCTTGAGAAGATGTGTCCCATCTGGAAAGAAATGATAAATCAGGCCTCAGATGATACGAGACTCAGAGTTAACTCTTCAAACAGTTTTTACCAAGGACAGTCATTTTAATGTAGTATAGTAAAGAAAGGAGTAAAAGGGGCTAGAGAACATCTAAGGGTTAAATAATTCGTTTATGCGTACGTGGTGCCTCCATTCAAGCAAGCTTTCTGCAAAGCATCAACAGTGAAGGACAAGAATTCATGTGCATCCTCTTGACTGCCGTAACAGAAATGTTCTCCTATACCTAATAAATAAGAAGGTGGTTATATTTATCTCCTAGAAAATGAAAGAAAACTCACGTTTCTAAAAGTATCAAAATCATTTCTATGCATCAGAGAGTGCTTTGAAGTTACCCAATATATCAAAAGAAAACCATCTGAAATGACTTACTTTTAAGGCCATTGATAACAGATATAGGTTTGATAGCACTATTAGAGAAACACAGGGCCTGGTTAATGTGAGCTTCCAATGTACACATCATACAGAAGCCTTTTTCGTGACCTGAAGAGTGAAAGAAGCAACACAGTCTAGTCAAATAAGCATTGCTACCAAAAAAAGAACAAAACCAAAAAACAATAGCCACGAAAAACACTACTGATATTGATGACACAGCGCTAAGAGAGAATGCGTGCGAATTTCAGCATATTGCTGTTAGGTGAGCTACATGACACAGAGCTAAGAATCCTCTGGGAGAAAGGAAAGGTTAAAGGAAGGTATGTGTAAGTATTTCTGCCCTCCTTTTTGCAACAGGGTTCTTAACTGGAAGCATTTTTATCTATGTCAAAAAAAAACACAGTTAAATTTCTAGGAATAAACACTAAGATGCCAAACCAAAAAGCATGCATGTACCTTTGTCAAAATAGACCTAGAAGGATATGAAAAGAGGCTCCTATGCCAAATCAGTTCAAGCATAGAATGGAAATGTGAAGAACACAAATTCAAAGGCTTAAAAAAATACAAACTTTTAACTAGAATAAAACCAGTCTAAATTTTAATACTGCCCCACACAAATTTCCATTTCAGGTCAGCAGAAATTAGCTCGTAGTGCTTTCTAGGGTGTGGGCTTTTTTAATGGGTCAATAGTGAACATGTCATTTATTGCAGTACTAGCACATGACGCTATCTAGGCTGCAGAGACGAAGACGCTACGATGCCAACATCCTACATTTTACCACCTTTCTACCAGCAGGAAACACAAATGCCAAATGTTCATCAAATGCCTTCCTTTACAACGTACTTCGCTATTCACACAAAGCAAGAAATGCTCTTTATTTGCAACTTTGCCATTGGGCATTAAATGAACAAATGCACTTTATATGCCATTCCGAGCTTCCTGTTAAATAAGCACGGAATCACAGAATCATTTATGTTGAAAAAGACCACGAAGATGGCATTCAAAGCCAGCTTCGACAGGTAAAACGGGAAAGCCACGCATTTTCTCCACAGAATCACTCTTGTTCTTTCACCTTTGCAGCCGCCCAACGTATTTATAATCATGTTAGAAAGTACTCACATGACTTGCTGTGTTCAAGAGACAGCATGTAATTGGCCAGAGGAGGTGTGTACGTCAAACACTGTAAAGTAGCATTAAGGTAACACGTATTGCCCAGATTCCACAGTCCAACTCCAACGTTCAGTGGCTGTTGCCAATCCATGCAGATTTTCTCAGGTGGAAAAAGAATTTTACGTGGTGGGGCAATTCCATCGTTAACGACTGCAAGAAAATCAGATTTCAAAAAATATTTAATGTTTCTCTTTGAAAAAGCATGTTTAAAAGGGAGCATTCTGCAGGAGGACCCAGAAGAACCAGGTCTGCTCCACAACGCAAAACAACATGATGAACAGATTGTAAGAACTAGGATGGAAAAGTAAGGGAGTAACCAGCGGAGCAGGTAACCCTACGGATACCAGACCTCTTCCTGAGCAGGGTTAGCATTCAAAGGCTTGTGAATAATGGAAGCCATAAACACAAAGGTAAAATGTACTTTTCTCTGCACAGCACAGAAGACCTGGCTAAGTCTGTGTATTATAAAAACCTCCTCAAACCCATTGTTGCAAGTAGGTTTTTAAAGATAAAACTACAGGTCTTCCAATACCAGTCCCTTCAGTTGCCTTAGGGGACTCACAAAATTGCAGCCTAGTGCTGAAGGCTTTAGTCATCATCTTGTATCAGTGCAACAAATGAGAACTGTGTTTTCTAACTTTTGGGTATTTTGTTCTGAAGAAAGGAGGGGAAGGACAGAAGACACACTAACTTTGCTCTTCCTGGCCAAAAGGCTTAGGTTTTTCAGAGGCTCTAGAATACACAGAACCTGTCGGTACTTTCTCTGCATCTTCCTCAGGTTGTGACAGGTTTTTAAATATTGAAGATATTCTCTTTAAAGTCATTGTTCGTATCTGTAACAGAGGTAAAAGTTCTGGTTGACTTAAGACTATCAAGAAGCATTCCAGAAGGAAATTCTGTCACTCAGTATCAAAGAGATAACTTGAAGAACTAAATAGCTGGTAAGAAATATGAAAAAAACAAAAACAAACGACAACAACCAAACTAAAAACCCCACTCACAAAACTGCGGTTAAGTGCGATTACACATTTGTCTCATGACAAAACAAACATTGGCAGCGGTGACTGTAAAACAATAACATACACAAAAACACCTACGTAGAAATAAGGAGCAATACAAAACTACTACTACTGTAGTAGACATGAAGACATGAAAGCACTTCTATGTCTCTAAATTGCAAACGACACTTCCACAATGCAACACTACCGTAAGAAAAAGATACCCAAACTAAACCAACAACAAAAAAGCAAAACCACCCCCCCCCCCAAAAAAAAACACAAAACCAAAACCCAAACGTATACACACACACAAATTCGAAATAAGGAACAACCCGAACACACACACAAACACACACACACAAACCCATACACACACGCCACGCTTGTTTACTTTCATCAAAAATAATCCAGCTGCCAACCCAGGAAACCCGCAGTTAATTATCACTTTAACCTTACCTGGAAGCAAAGGGGTCCGAGTTTGTCAGCTCCGGGGTCGGGGACGGCGTCGGGGTCTGTGTCCGTCCCGGGACCGTGGTCTCCGTCCGCCCAGGGGCTTCTCTGCTCTCCCAAGGCGCGGCTGCCCAGTGTTTCACCGGGGTCTGAGGGTCTGCTTCTCCCGGGTCGCAAGAGAAGCTCTCGAAGCCGGTTAACGTCATAGTAGCAGTTCCAGATGGAACTGTCCGGCCTTCCGTCACCAGCGCTAAGCCTGAAGCACCTACCCGCTCACCCCCCGCTCTGCCTTTCCGACAGGTTTTGGTTCCTAAGAGCAGTTTGGCACCGCTGCTCTCACGGACCGGCGCGGCACGCAGCATGTCCGCGCTTGGGAGCGGCAAGAGCCCAAACACAGCCAAACCAAAGAGACCCTGACGCGGAAGGCGAGGGCAGAGCGCGGCTCCGAGGGATCCCTCGCTTCACCTCACCTCGCCTCGCCCTACCCGCTCCACCTCACGCTACGACCCAGCCCCGCTCGGCACTTCCCACCCGCGGCAACCACTGTGCGGGGACAGCCTCAGCGCCGCCCCGCCCCGCCTCGGTGCCCTCAACCCCTCCCCAGGTGTCGCTTTCCGGGCTCGCAGCTCCAGGACCGTCCGGAAGCAGGAGCGCAGCAGCGGGCGGCCTGGGGCGACTCTGTGCTCATGGCAACTAACGGACGGGACGTGAGGACGGCGAGAATCCAAGCGTTCGATTCCCCGCGGGAGGCCGCAGGCCCCGCGAGGAGCCGCCGCCTCCTCGCCAAGCAAGGAACAACGCCGCTTGTGCCGCGGGAGCTGGGGTTTTACCGCGATGCTTTTCTACTCCCAGTGCACGTGCTGTTCTTAAGGGAAAGCCCCTAGTTCCATGCTGGACGCACAGGGTGGCTTTTTTGGACTGCTTCCGGTAGCAGGCAGTTTTTCACAGACTTGTTGAACCTGAGCCGTGCCTGCTGTGCCAGTGACCGCTTTGGGGACCCACTGCTTTATCAAAGCAATTTTGCTTGGTGGAGTTGCAGAGCAGCTCGGCATACAGCACAGGGAAACGTGCCGTCCTGGCAAAGCCACAGACTTACCAAGGCGATGTGTTTGAAATCCCCTTTTGACTGTCAAGGCGAGGCTGGTTGGTTGGTCCAGTCTTGCTGATGTGCCCTGTTTTGCATGGGGTGTCATCCTGCCAGCGTTCTGCTTTATTGCATGTTTGCCATAAAGGC
Organism: Pezoporus flaviventris; assembly: GCF_033815535.1. NCBI lineage: Eukaryota > Metazoa > Chordata > Aves > Psittaciformes > Psittacidae > Pezoporus > Pezoporus flaviventris. The sequence continues at coordinate 11,708,925 of NW_026892626.1, forward strand.
TGAGAGGAAAAGAACAAAGTAAACGTTTCTACACCTCAGATTTTCCCCAGAGCGTGTGGAATTGTGGTCTGCTTGGATGCCTGTTCAGATACAAGTACTTTCAAGGGAGTGAAACTCAACCAGCGGAGGTACAATCCTTGAACAAGTGTCGGCGTGGAGATACCTTTGCTTAATGGAACACATTTAAACTCTTTCTAGAAATGATTTGGAGTCGTATGTCCTGCGTTTGCAAAGCAGCGTGATCTCAGAGCTGCTCACTTCACCTGTTTCGAGTCTTCTGTTCCGCAACTTCAGGTTTTGTATTTGAGCAATGCGTACATCAGTTTGAGCTCTGTACAAGTAGAGCTGTAATGCAAATAAGCCAGAATCAGTGGTACCAAGAAGTGCAAGGGTGTGAAAAGCAGCCAATAAAGTATTTCTGGAGAAATGTGAGGTTACAAAAGCATTCATAAGCCATGAAGCACTTTTGTATCAGTTCTTCCCTTCTGAAAATCTGTTTATTTAACCGGGTGAGGATGCCTGCCCAGAAGCATGAAGGAAATGCCTTGGGAGTTAATTTGCTGTATTTAGATGAAGTTCTTCTATCCGGCAGGAATAACTATTGAGAGTAACGTATAACTAAGGCTATTGTAGCAGGAAATATAGTATTTCTCAGCATTAAAAAAATGCGACATCTTAATCAGCTATTTGTGGTGCTCAGTCAATCTCTTTTAATTTACCAAAGCTAACAGAATAATGTTCTTGTGTGCGATGATATTTCATTCCGAATGTGCTTTGTAAGAGGAATAAGAGGGAGTGAAACTGGCCCAAACTTTCCACTGTCCACAAGGCCAGTAAAACAAAGTGGCTTGTGAAAATACCAGGCAAGTAGGTAAACTCGGAGTTATTCCAGTTAAGGAAATTCTTAACTGGAATCCAGTTCGGTACATGAAGTAGAGAGGGACTGTTCAGCTACCTGAGGAGGTAGCTATTATGTATTGTCGAGGGCATCAACAAGGTGAAGTTTGTCCGATTCTGAAGCCAAATGAGAAATTGAACAATCTAAACTCATTCCCTTAATCCCTGACGGCAAACTAACAATTGAGAAATCTAAACCTAGATATTCAAAGGAGGACAGAAAATCGGAGATCCTAAAGGAGAGGAAAACAAAGAAGATTGGGTTCAGATACCTGATGGGTGAACTGTAATCCCCTATAAGCAACTCTGGAAGCTAGTTCAGGAGAAAGATAACAATTCATTGGGGTAGCAACTCTTTGTATAAATACTTAGATGACCAAATTGCAGGAAGGAATCTATATAACACAGTTCAATTAGTGACAATGTCAGCTCTGTCTCAAGAATAATCCTAAAATTGAAAATAGAAATCAAATTGGTACAACTCGGGAGGAATTTATCTGGGACAACACTGGCAAATAAATTTTTCTGAATTACCGAGACCAATATTTGTTGGTGTTAATGAATACTTTTTCAGGGTGGCCAGAAGCATTCCCTTGTAGAATAAATAATGCAAGACAAGTAATTGGAACATTGTTAAACACTATAATACCTTGTTTCGGAGTACCAGAGGCAATTTCTTCCGACCGAGGCTCACCCTTTAGTGCAAAAGAGTTACAAGAAATTAGCAAAAATCAGGCAACTACATGTTCCTTACAGGCCTCAGGCCAGTGGGCAAGTAGAAAAGATGATCAAACAACAGATTAGTAAAATATTAATACCAAGCCTTACCACTGGCTCTATTAAGAATTTGAACTAAACCTCGGTCGAAAGAAGAGGCTATCCCATGTAAAATTTTATATGGAAGACCGTATCAGTCCCAGTTTAAAGGAGAAAACCTTCTCCGACTTCCAGAAGACTTTCTCCTAAAATTTCTGGTCAATCTGGGAAAGCAATTAGAAGAAGTAAGAGAATACTGAGGACAAGAGTGAGAGGCATGGATTATTCGCCTCACCCTTTTAGATCCAGAGACTGGGTTTATGTTAAGAATTTTTCAGGAGATCCTCTACAGGAGAAGTGGAGCGGACCGTACCAGATAATATTGACCACCTTTACAGCAGGGAAGATAAAGAAACAACCTGCTTGCAAGAATATAGAACCATAGAAGACGTGGCGGATCAAACCTTCAGGACCCTCGCATATGAAATTATATCAGTCGTGATTTGGATTTATGTGATAACTGACATACCAGCTTGGGACTAATACTTATACCTGAAATTAATGCAGAATGCTACTAAAGTTGTTAATTGTAGTGACTGTTTGGTGTGTGCACAGTTGCCTGAATCGGGAGAAGACCAGGGCCTTCCATTAATTGGCATTCCAATTTCCAACACTGCAATTTTAAGATTTGGAATAGTTAACCAGAATAGGAGACTATGTTTGTTTAAATGCCACAGGTGTAGGTCACTCTTCAAATTGTATAGATGGTATCGTGGTTCAGTGGTAGCTTGGTTCCTGAAGGGAAAGGATGGTATTGGTTAAGAGAGGGTTTAACCCTATTGCTGAACAGAATACTGCATTTTGTGAGATGTTTTGTGAGGCAATCATAAATATCTCAGCAACCGTAGAGGAAATATGGAAAAAGTTAACTTCATGGTTACCTGATCTCTTCTGGTTAAGGCAACTGGTTGCAGGAATATTACTATTAATTGTTTTAATATTGATTACTTGTGGTATAACAAAATGTTCTTCCTGAAATTGTAAACGATCTATGATAAATGATGAAGATTGAAAAAAGAAATGAAATTTAAGTATCAAGTAGAAACGGGAAACTATTTCAAAAACACTATGGATGGTAATGGCACTACATAAAATGTTGCAAGAGAATTTGCAAAAGGACAGAAAAAGGGGGTATAGACATCTGTTGGTGCTATCAGACACCTTTTCAGGTTGGCCGGAAACCTTTCCAACTAGAAACGCACAAGCCTGGGAGGTAACAAAGATGTTGTTACAGGATGGTTGTGGGGATTTCGAAAGTATGTGCTGCATGAACTTATCTAACCATTCTGAATCAATTCATGCTAAGCTGCGAAAATTGCAGGAAAATGTGCAAGAGCTTAGAATTGTTGGAGGTAGAATGGATGAATGGCTAAATAACCTAGGAGTTACTGGATGGTTCAGGGAAATACTTAAACAAGGCCTTCTAATCTTAACTATAGGACTACTCATTTTAATGACTGAACCTTGCATAATACAAAGTATATCAAAATCATTTTATAAATCGATAGAAGAAACATGGATAGCTCTGTTATAAATAATATAGTAAAAGAATTTACTCATTTTATAGAAAAAGGGGGGATTGATACAGGGTTAACCAATGTACAGGGGGGGTGTACGGGGGGGTGTAGAGGGGGGTTAGAGAAATTTGCTTGCTTAAACAAAAGTATTGTCTGCAGCTATCATGCCTACTAAGCAGAACAAAGGCACTAACCATTGATAAGGAAAAGCAGACACCTGGTTCTTTTGACAAGGAAAAGCAGACTGATTCCGCGAGTAGCACGGAGCAGCGAGAGCGGCGCCGGGGTCTGTGTCCCTCCGAACTGGGGTCGGAGTTTGTCAGCTGCGGGGTCTGCTGCTCTGTCCGCCCCGGGGTCGGGGTCTGTGTCAGTGACTTCTTGTGTTCCAGTGAAAGCACGTAATTGGCCAGAGGAGGCGCGGAAGTTACACACTGCAGAGTAGCATTAAGGTAACACGTATTGCCCAGGTTCTGCAGTCCAGCTCCAACGTTCAGTGGCTGTTGGCAATGCATGCAGGTTTTCTCAGGTGGAAAAAGAATTTTACGTGGCGGGGCAATTCCGTCGTTAACAACTGCAAGAAAATCAGATTTCAAAAAATATTTACTGTTTCTGCAACTCGTTTACTGTCATAAAAAAGAATCCAGCTGCCAAGCTGGGAAACTCGGAGTTACTCCAGTTAAGGAAGATCTTAACTGGAAGCCAGTTCGGTACACGAAGTAGAGAGGCACTCGAAGCTCTCATTCCCCGCTGTCGGCGCCCAGCAACGCTTCCTACCACTACTGGCGACCCCGAGATCGGGGACCGCGAGTTGTACGGAGCGGCGAGAGCGGCCCCGGGGTCTGCGTCTCTCCGCCCAGGGGCCGGAGTTTGTGACCCCCCAGGGGTCTCGCTTTCCTCCCCAGGGGCGTGTGCCCGGTGTTTCACCGCGGTCCGAGGGTCTGCTTCTGTGGGGTCGCGAGATAAGCTCATGCCTTCCATGAGCTTCAGTCAAATATAAGGCAAGTGGGGGAACAACTCAGATCTCTTCTCCTCAAGTCGATTCATTAGACCAGACAGATTAGTCAGATGAACTGTATTTCACAGAGGTTCCCACTCACTGGTCTCCTGATGCAGGACCAGTGACTATGAAGTGCATCACAGTTTGACAGCATTTAATAATCAAAATTAAAATCGCAGTATGAATTTGTCTTTAGCTAGCCACTTTAGGGAGACAAAACCAGACAACTGAGACTTCAGACAAGTGACGGTATATTAAGAAAATGGAATTAAAACAGATGGATTTTGCCTTGACGGTAAATGTTTCAATAATAAATTCTAAGTTTCGATAGTATCGATAAAGTCCAGTTTGAAGATAAAGAGTCATAGTTTTTTTCGGCAAAGAGTCGTCGGTTTTGATGGTAAAGCCAGGTTTGATGGTAAACAGGTTTGATGGTAAAGAGTCAGTTTTGATGGTAAAGCCAGATTCGATCGTAAGCAGGTTTGGTGGTAAAGCCACCTTCCATGGTAAACAGTCACGTTTGATGGTAAACTATCAGGTTTGGTGGTAAAGAGTCAGTTTTGATGGCAAAGCAACATTCAATGGTAGACAGGTTTGATGGTAAAGAGTCATTCTTGATGGTAAACAGCCAGGCTCGATGGTAAACCATCAGGATTGATGGTAAAGACTCAGTTTTGATGGTAAGAAGTAGTTGGTTTTGTTGGTGCTCTGTGACTACAGGATCCGACAGACTCGAGAAGGTGGCTAATCTAAGGTAACCTAATTAAGAACATTGCGCAGATGTGGTTCTGTCCTTGGTTCAGCAGGCTGGGCTTAAACCACGACAGGTTCTTCGCTTTGTGCTCCAGATCTAGCATTCTAATGCTATTCAGCAACATGCCTCCTATGTTTGCTTGACCAACCTAATGACCAGCGTAATGACCAACACGTAGTCAGATTATCCTATATAAATCACTTAGAAACAATGGGAAAAAGGCAGGCATGAGAAACATTCAGAAAAGTGTTAGGAAAAGAATGGCGGATTATGCTGGAATCCCTGCTTGCTTGTAATCCTTCACTTGGTATTTATCATCTATCTTGCGGCATTTCTTTTCCACTTCACCTTCTCTTCCTTCTGCATTGCCATATTTCCTCTTGCCAAGCCTCAGTTTCTCATTTTCCCAGAAAGAGTTGTCAAATTGTGCATGAGCTGAGGCAGGTGGAGGTGCGTGCCCTTCCCGAGAGTGTTTTTCAGACTGCTGCAGAGGTAGTGAACAATGACGGAAGTTTCCGCTGTGGCTGCTCAAGTGATGCCATCCTTCCTCTCTGCAGTGAGTGTTGTGAGCCCATCTGCTCTTGCAGTGATAATGCCTATGTGATTTGTAGAATTGACTCAATTTGTCAAAGGCTTTATCAAAATGAGAGGACTTCCTCTCTCTACCATCTCCTTTTCTATGGACAGAGTCATAAGGCTTGTAATATCTGCATTTTTCCCATCTCCATGCTCCAGGTTCTCTCTCCTTTGGAATGATAATACTGATTCCTGTCTTGTTCCGTTCTTTCTCTGCTTCAGGATCTGTAACGAGAGTATTTTCCTCAGCTTTTGCCATTATTTGGACTGTTTCTTTCATTATGGGAAGGTCTGTACTTGCCTTCATTGCAGTAGTCCTGCTTAGGATGATATTGCTTATTTGTTTCCATTCTGTGAGAGCACCTCCTTTTGCAGGAACAATCATCCACTTTGCTCCTGCTTTGCTTCTCCTCGTCAATGTCAGAGTATTGTCTCTTCTTTCGGCAGTGCTCTTTGTCAGTTTTCTTGGAGTCGTGTATCTTCTCCTCGTATTTTTGCCCGTTATCCTCTTTGCATTTTTTATTATTCAGCCCCTCATTTTGTCTAGAGAATTGACTCTCCAGAACTTTATCCAGCTTTGTAAGAGAAGAGTCATTAACAGGCGGTACTTCTGCATAGTTATTATTTTCCATCACTACGGTTTCCATCAGACGATCACCCTCAGACCTCTGAGGTGCAGGGACACTGCACAAAACAAAAACCACATTTTTCATTTGAAAAAGTTCACCTAAAAGATAAATGTTAGGAGCAAAAATCCCTTGAAGTAAAAGATTTGGTGGCTACTGGTAAACTCTGTATGTTTCTAAACTCCCTTACACAGTTTGGAAACTGTAGCTTTCTAAAGGGACTCTGTAAGGCAGTCTCTTTAGAAACCGACTCTTACACATTCAGCAGTGCCCAGAGAAGATGTTTTTCTTCTCTTGAGCTTGCAAGTAGTACATTAAAACCCACACCCAACACATTTGTCTCCCTCTGCTCACTGCTCTGCATCGCATCAGTAGCCAAAACCACTACCTTCGCTCTCCCCAAACTAGAAAAAAGTCAACTCATTCATTTCCCTCTCTCCACAAAATGGGAGGGCACGAGGTGGGAATTTACATTCACACATCCTAGGATGGAAAAAAAAAAAATAGAAAAAGATTTCCGATCGTAAAAAAAAAAGGAAAATAATTCTATGAAGAAAGAGAACCATTCTGGAAGGCATCTGCCTTTAATTAATATCAGAATAATACATGCTCGGCGCTGACATCTGCAACCCTACATTTACAGTGCCTGAGAAGGGATATAGGGAGTACATGCTGTGGGCCACCCTATGGTTTTACCTGTGGGATCATTCAGAAGACCTGAGAAAGTGGGATGGAAAACCTACCTCAGTTCTGGAGGAACAAGTCCATGAATTGAAGAGAAAAACAATGGTCAAGGATGATCCTCCCAAGAAAGTTGCTGCTCCAGTGTTCAGTGAGCAGCTTCCCAGATGGGGTGGAAGAGCTGATTTTATTCCATATTCTATGATAAGGAATTGTAATCCTTTTCTACAAGAAGTAAGTGGAGAATCTTATGATCACTATTAGAGGAGCCCTGCCTCCAGCCAGATGGAGGAGAGGGACAGTCAGGTTTACTGGACTGTGTGGATCAGGTGGCCTGGCGCATCAGTCCCACAGGAGTATAAGGCTTTAGTAGACACCGGTTCCCAGTGCACCCTGATGCCACCAAGCTCTCAAGGGGTGGAACCCATTTGTATTTCTACAGTGACAGGAGGATCCCAAGAGTTGACTGTACTGGAGCCTGAAATCAGCCTAACTGGGAAGGAGTGGCAAAAGCACCCTATTGTGACTGGTCCAGAGCCTCCGCGCATCCTTGGCATAGACTAGCTCAGAAGAGGGTACTTCAGAGATCCAAAAGGGTACTGATGGGCTTTGGTGTCGTTGCCCTGGAGACGGAGGAAATTAAGCAGCTGTCCACCTTGCCTGGTCTCTCAGAGGATCCTTCTGTTGTGGGGTTGATGGAGGTCAAACAACAAGTGCCAGTCGTGACCACAACAGTGCACCGGTGGCAATATCACACCAACTGAGACTCCCTGATTCCCATCCATAAGCTGATCCATAGACTGGAGAGCCAAGGAGTGATCTGTAGGACACGCTCACCCTTTAATAGCCTTATATGTCCAGTGTGAAAGTCTAATGGAGAGTGGAGACTAATAGTAGACTATCGTGGCCTGAACGAAGTCGCAGCATCACTGAGTGCTGCCGTACCGGACATGCTGGAACTCCAATATGAACTGGAGTCAAAGGCAGTCAAGTGGTATGTCACAACTGATATTGCCAATGCATTTTTCTCAATTCCTTTGGCAGTGGAGTGCAGGCCACAGTTCGCTTTTACTTGGAAGGGCGTCCAGTACAGTTGGAACCGACTGCCCCAGGGGTGGAAACACAGCCCTACCATCTGCCATGGACTGATCCAGACTGCACTGGAACAGGGGCAAGCTCCAGAACACCTGCAATACATTGATGGCATTATCGTGTGGGGCGATACAGCAGAAGAGGTCTTTGAGAAAGGGAGGAAAATTATCCAGATCCTGCTGAAAGCTGGTTTTGCCATAAAATGGAGTAAGGTCAAGGGACCTGCAGAGAAGATTCAATTTTTGGGAATAAAATGCCATGATGGATGTCACCAGATCCCCACAGATGCGATCAACATGATAACAGCAATGTCTCCACCAACTAATAAGAAAGAAACACAAACCTTTCTTGGGCGCTGTGTGGTTCTGGTGAATGCACATCCCAAATCACAGTTTGATTGTAAGCCCTCTCTATCACATGACCCAGAAGAATGATTTTAAATGGGGCCCTGTGCAACAACAAGCCTTTGAGCAAATTAAACGTGAGATAGTTCATGCAGTGGCCCTTGGACCAGTCTGGACCGGGCCAGATGTGAAAAATGTACTGTACACCATAGCCAGGGAGAATGGTCCTGCCCGGAGCCTCTGGCAGAAGACTCCAGGGGAAACTCGAGGTTGACCCCTCAGCTTTTGGAATCAGGGATACAGAGGATCTGAGGCCATCTATATTCCCACTGAAAAAGAGATACTGGCAGCCTATGAAGGGGTTTGAGCTGCTTCAGAAGTGATTGGCACTGAAGCACAGCTCCTCCTGGCACGCCTGTTACCTGTGCTGGGATGGATGTTCAAAGGCAGGGTCTCCTCTACACATCATGCAGCCAATGCTACATGGAGTAAGTGGGCTGCTCTAATTACACAACAAACTCCAACAGGAAATCCCAGTCATCCAGGAATTCTAGAAGTCGTCATGGACTGGCCAGAGGGCAAAGATTTTGGAATGTCACCAGAGGAGCAGGTTATGCGTGCTGAAGAGGTCCCACCATATAATCAACTGTCAGACAGTGAGAAGCAATATTCCTTGTTTACTGATGGGTCCTGCCGTATTGAGGGAAAGCATCGGAGATGGAAGGCAGCTGTATGGAGTCCCTTATGACAAGCTGCAGAAACTGCTGAAGGAGAGGGTGAATTGAGTCAGTTTGCCAAGGTGAAAGCCATCCAGCTGGCCCTGGACATTGCTGAAAGAGAAAAGTGGCCAGTACTTTATCTCTATACTGACTCATGGATGGTGGCAAATGCCCTGTGGGGGAGGTGCAGCAATGGAAGCAGAGGAACTGGCAGTGCAGAGGTAAACCCATCTGGGCTGCTGCACTGTGGCAAGACATCGCTGCCCGGGTGCAGAATCTGGTGGTGAAGGTACGCCATGGAAATGCCCATGTACCCAAGAGTCGAGCCACTGAGGAATACCAGAACAACCAACAAGTGGATAAAGTGGCTAAGATTGAAGTGGTTCAGATGGACTCAGATTGACAACATAAGGGTGAATTATTTTTAGCTTGCTGGGCCTGAGGCCCAGCAAGGCACCTCAGGCCATCAAGGCAGAGATGCAACAGAAAGGTGGGCTCATGATTGAGGGGTGGGTTTAACAATAGACACTATTGCCCAGGTTATTCATGAATGTGAAACATGCTGCAATTAAGCAAGCCAAGAGGATGAAGCCTTTCTGGTATGGAGGACAATGGCTGAAGTACAAATACGGGAAGGCCTGGCACATTGACTGTATCACACTCCCACCACCCTGGCAAGGCAAGTGCCATGTGCTTGCCATGGTGGAAGCAACCACGGGATGGCTGGAAACATACGCTGTGCCCCACGCCACTGCCCAGAACACTACCCTGGGCCTTGAGAAACAAGTCTTGTGGTGACATGGCACCCCAGAGAGAACCGAGTCAGACAATGGGACTCATTTCTGGAACAACCTTATAGACACTTGGGCCAAAGAGCATGGCATTGAGTGGGTATATCACATCCCCTACCATGCACCAGCCTCTGGGAAAATTCAACGGTCTGATGGACTGTTAAAAACTACACTGAGAGCAATGGGTGGTGGGACTTTCAAATGCTGGGATACGCATTTACCAAAAGCCACCTGGTTGGTCAGCACCAGAGGATCTGCCAACAGGGCTGGCCCAGCACAGTCAGAACTTTTACATATTGTAGAGGGGGATAAAGTTCCTGTGGTGCACATAAAGAATTTGTTGGTGAAGACAGTCTGGGTTATTCCTGCTTCAAGGCAAACCCACTCATGGGATTGCTTTTGCTCAGGTGCCTGGATGTACTTGGTGGGTAATGTGGGAACATGGGGAAGTCCAGTGTGTACCTCAAAGGGGTTTAATCTGGGGGGAAAACAGTCAATGAACTCATATGACGTTGCCTGCTATACAACGCTTCTATAGCCCATCAGCCAGATGCCCATCTCTACCACTGTGGGCTTTGAAAAGAAGATACGTGCTGTCGTGAACGTCAGTGGAGAATAAAGTCATAAGAAAGCCAAAAGCAGCAATAGAACCGTCCTCAGGTCAGCATCGACTGACCTTGACTTCCCTCCGAACATCATCCCAACAAAGAATGGACTTTGATGAAACCAGACAAGCTCAGCAGTGACCAGATGAGTTCAGCGGTGTCGTCAACAGGCAACAACCCATCCCAACACACTGTCTCTCCTGCCCTGAGAGGCTGTTGCAAGAGATGGAGCCTGACATCGTGGACTGAGTGAATTCAGCAAACTTTATAGGGATGGTCCATGGACTAAGGAATGGTATCTCTGTGTGTGTGTGTAAATATATGAGACAAAAAGCAATGGTATAGTGAAAAAAAAAGGGATCTGAGCATGACCTAAATGTCATGGATATTCCATGGGTGGATACTGTCATGGGTTCAGCTGTGCAGTGCTGTTTTCCACTTTAGTCTAACAGTGCTGTAACACACCGATATTTTAGTTGTTCCTAAGTAATGCTTATGCTGATCAAGGACTTTCCAGTTTCATGCTCTGCCAGTGAGGAGGGGCATGGGAAACCAGGAGGAAGCAGGGAAAGGACACCTGACCCGAACTAGCCAAAGGGATATGCCATACCACAGCATGTTATGCCTAGTATATGAACTGGGGAGAGATACCTGGAAGGCCCAGATAGCTGCTGAGGTCTGGCTGGGTATCGGTTGGTGGGTGCTGAGCAATTGTATTGAGCATGACTTTGTGCTTATTGGTTTGTTCTTTCGTCTCCCCTTTTAGTTGTATATTCCCTCCCGTGTTACTTCCCTCATAATTATTACTATTGGTGGTAGCAGTAGTGGGTTTGTATTGTACCTTAGTTACTGGACTGTTCTTATCTCAACCTGTGGGATTTACATTCTCTTGATACTCCTCGCCATCCCTCTGGGAGCAGGGTGGAAGAAAGGGGAGAGTGAGCGAGTGGCTGCGTGGCTCTGAATTACTGGCTGGGCTTAAACCATGACAAGCAGTCAATGCTGAAACTCCTTTTATACACCTATGACAGGGTTATTCATCAAAGACAAGACACCAAATCAGGGAGCCAGAGGACAAAAGAGGAAGAAAAAGCCAGATACATGAACAGTGTGTGGTTTCTTTGTCATGTTACTTTATGTAACTTCACAGAACTGTTGCCATAGGAACATTATGCAGGGTACACTTATAGATTGGCTTTATGGGGTTTTCCATGTACCAAAATATTTCTTCAAGTATTTACTGAAACATTAACCTTTCTCCTTTGGATTTTGATTTAGTGTCACACACAGTAAAAAGCTACTGATGAGCTCCCAGCTTGCTGCCTGGTGGTGGAAGCTTTTAACACCAAAGGAGAAAGAAAGCCTTCTGCATTCTTGTTTAGGCAGATGAAATCCCAAGTTACTGATCTTCTCTGGGTCACAGCGACAGCATCATCTCCCCTACCACTGAAAGGAAGATCTAATTTCTTGAGCATCAAATACACTCTGAAAGCTGTCAGTTCACATGACATATTGCATGTTAAATAACTCCAGTAAAACTCAAGTAAAAATCCATTTTAACTTTGCTGTATTTATATACTATATAAATTTTACATGCTATATATTTACAGTGGGGCAAGTGCTTTTTATCTTTAAAAAAACAAAGATCAAACTTTAGACATCTCTGAACAACACAGCTTGTATAAACCAGACAGATTATTCAGATGAACTGTATTTAATACAGGTTCCCCACTCATCTCCTGATGCAGGACCAGTGAATAAGTGCATCACAGTTTGATAGCATTTAATAACAAAAATTAAAATCACAGTATGAATTTGTCTTTAGCTAGCCACTTTAGAGAGACAAAACCAGACAACTGAGACTTCAGACAAGTGACAGTATATTAAGAAAATGTAATAAAAACATACGGAAGAGTATTACAAATCATCTTGAGAAATACATTCAAAACTGCATATCTGTTGTTTCACAATGCTGAGAACCAGATGATTTTCTTCCAGATCTTGAATATAACTCGTATATGAAGTACATTAGATCCTAGTGTCCGACAGAACAGGAAAGAAAATGAAGCTCTTGCAAAAAAATTCTACTTGAGAAATATTAAATAAGTCTTTAAATTAAATATACAGACTGTCAGTTGCAATTTTTGTAATCCCTGGTTGCTCTTGCACCAGGTGTCTAACTTGGAGTAACATTACATGAATAACATAAAGTCAACCTGAGCCTGTAATAAGCAGCATTTGAGATGGTCTATTCCAGGGCCTTATCTCACACGTGTGAGAACATAATGTGGTAGTTTACAATGTTCAGCAGTTGTAAAAAGTTTCCACCCTTTTGGATTATCTTAAAAAACAAAGTCTCAAGTTAAAAACTAAAAAAAAGTCTTTCATGGTAAAATTCTGTACAGAAATGTTAAGCACCACTTATGATTGGATTTTGTCTTGATGGTAAATGTTTCAATAATAAATTCTAAGTTTTGATGGTCAATATTGGTAATGTCGAGTTCCATGTAAAGAGTCATCGTTTTTGAAGGTAAAGGGTTGATGATGTTGAAGGTAAAAAGTCGGGACTGAGGGTGAGAAGTAGTTGATTTTGTTGGTAGGATTAGGTTGGGTATTGAAGGATTCCATCAGTGAGCTTTGCATCTGAAAGACAAAAGAAAGCAATGTCACTCCCTGTCATGATGTTCAATGTCAAACCCTGTCACAAGCCCTTTCCATCCTTATTAATTTACTGGGGAGTCCTGGTGAAAAGGCACAACCTAACAATTCCTTCTCAGCTGTTGTCTGTCCCTAGCCTGTTTGAGAGGTTCCAGGCTCTTTAAAAACACACTGCTGTGGTGGCCTTTTTTGAGAGAGATTCCATTATCCAGAAATTCCTACTTGGGACCCATTTATTTAATATTTTTAAAGACGGACCTTCCACAAGAGGAAGTCTGTTAACATCTATGGACTTGAGGAAATACTGAAATTCTGCTTTTCACTGCCCTCCTCATATTCCACTTGTGTTGCAAGCAGTGGATCAAAGTGGGGTTCTATCACTGTGTTTATCGGTTAACATCTCTTACACCTACACAGATAGCGCACTAATCGTAATGCCCCTGACCTGTGTAGTGGGGTGCAAGGCATTTAATTTCTTCCTATACTTTTGACTGGTTTAGAAATAACCAGAGTTGGCCACCTGCTGGCAGGAGCATTCACTAAAGCCAAAACAGTCCTAGAGTAGATGAATTGTTTCCGATTGCAAAACAGCTCTCCCTCAGCCCACTTCTCTGTATTTTTAAGCCTATGCTAACGAAAAACAACCAGAAGGAAATAAACCAGTGGCAGGCATTTAACATACTCTCCAGGTCTTAAGTTGCAAGCTTCCTCTGGGAGGTTAACAACTGCGTTTAGGAGAAGACTGAGCTATATCTGGAAGCATAGTTCAGTATTATCATCAACTGACGTTCATCTGAATAAGCAGTCAGCTCCGTATCTATGTGGTGAAACAGCTGAACATAGTATTTTATTTAAATCAATTACCCTGGAAGTCTTTTTGGGGAAGATGGTGCTTTACTACAATATTACTAGACCGGAAGTCTCATGTCATCATCTACCACTTGCACTACTGTATAAAAGCATTTAAGGGTTGTTCCAACTGTAACAAGTGTCTTTGTGAGTAAAAAGGAGTCCTGCAAACACCCTGTGGCTTTTTACCGTTCACATACTTACTGGATGGGATGAAGCCGTATTTCTTGTTGTCACCTGCCCCAGAAGGCTTCCTGTCCTTGTATGTTTTTTCACTGCCCTGGCCTCTGTATTGCTCACATAAATAGTTGCCTGAAAAAATGGGCACTCTCTTCTTCTCCTGCGTCGTCTTCTCGAGACGAGAATCTAAATATTCTGAGAAGTCTTTCAGTTTCCTGATATGTTTCTTCTTTTTCTTCTTTTTCTTCCGTTTGCGATTGTCATTGTCAATGCGGAACACAAGGCCATCCAAATCCTGAAGTCTGAGGGAAACATGCAGGTTAAAAATAGGAAAACGGATGCAGCATTTGATGCATGTGTGGAATGTTACTTATTTTATCACAGGTGATGGCTTGCTGTGTGTCAGTTATTTTGTAGTAATTTCTGCACATCTGACTTTAGATGCAACAAACATTAGCCTTCAGACTGAATGACAGTAAGTCTTGGTTTGTACACAAATCCTTACAGGGGCTAATTGTGGAATATGTGGAATTAAAAATATATAATTGTTGCAACCTAATCAGGAACAGTGCGCAGATGTGGTTCTGTCCTGGGTTCAGCACACTGGGTTTAAACCACAAGAGGTTCTTAACTTTCTGCTCGAGATCTAGCGTTCTAACGCTATTCAGCAACATCCTTCCTATGTTTGCTTGACCAACCTAATGACCAGCCTAATGACCAACCTGTAGTCAGATTATCCTACAAAAATCACTTATAAACAATGGGAAAAAGGCAGGCATGGGAAACATTCAGAAAAGAGTTAGGAAAAGAATGGCGGATTATGCTGGAATTCCTGCTTACTTGTAATCCTTCTCTCGATATTTATCTTTGGACTTCTTTTTCTTCTTGACCTTCTTATCTTTTTTCATTCTTTGGTCATCTATCTTGCGGCGTTTCTTTTCCACTTCAGCTTCGCTTCCTTCTGCGTCGCCATATTTCTTCTTGCCAAGCCTCAGTTTCTCATTTTCCCAGAAAGAGTTGTCAAATTGTGCATGAGCTGAGGCAGGTGGAGGTGCGTGCCCTTCCCGAGAGTGTTTTTCAGACTGCTGAGGTACTGAACAGTGACGGAAGTTCTCTCTGTGGCTACTCAAGTGATGGGCTCCTTCCTCTCTGGAGTGAGTGTTGTGAGCCCATCTGCTCTTGCAGTGATAATCCCTATGTGATTTGTAGAATTGACTCAATTTGTCAAAGGCTTTATCAAAATGAGACGACTTCCTCTCTCTACCATCTCCTGTTCCATGAACAGAGTAATAATCCTTGTAATATCTGCATTTTTCCCATCTCCGTAATTCATCTTGGTAGTATCTTTCCCTGTTCCAAGTCCTCTCTCCTTTGGAATGGTAATACCTATTCCTGTCTTGTTCCGTTCTTTCTCTGCTGCGGGATTTATAACGAGAGTATTTTCCTGAGCTTTTGCCATTATTTGGACTGTTTCTTTCATTATAGGAAGGTCTGTACTTGCCTTTATTGCAATAATCCTGCTTATGATGATATTGCTTATTTGTTTCCATGCTGCGAGAGCGCCTCCTTTTGTAGGAACGATCATCCGCTTTGCTCCTGCTTTGCTTCTGGTCTTTACTGTCAGAGTATTGTCTCTTCTTTCGGTAGTGCTCTTTGTCAGTTTTTTTGGAGTCATGTATCTTCTCCTCGTATTTTTGCCTATTATCCTCTTCGCATTTTTTATTATTCACCCCCTCATTTTGTCTGGAGAATTGACTCTCCAGAACTTTATCCAGCTTTGTAATAGAAGAGTCATTAACAGGTGGTACCTCTACGTAGTTATTAGAAATGTCCTTTGTATCTTGGCATTTATCTGTAACACCTAGACATGCAAGTTTTTTAGGACTACATTCAATGTCAGACTTCACAGAGGAAGTTTGCCATAATTTCTCTTCACTCTCGGGAGACCCTTTCATATACGAAGGATCTCCTTTTGCAAAGAGTACAGGTTCGTTTGGTCTTCCTGGTTTGTCTTTGTCTCTACTTTCTTCAGACTCACAATGCCCAAGGTATTCATCTTCAGTATCCAAGGATTTTTTCCTGACCTTGTGCTGACCGTTGATACTGGGATGTACATTATCAGCATTTGTTATAACACTTTCAGCAACGTCTTCGGTAGCAATGGTTTCAGTGGTTTCAGAGTCTGATACAGTAAAAGTACTTTCAATCTCACAGCCAAGGTCGGAAAGAGGCATCCTGGATTGTTCATAGGCAAACACTGTTTCCGTCACTACGGTTTCCATAAGATGATCACCCTCAGACTTCTGAGGTGCAGGGACACTGCACAAAACAAAAACACATTTTTCACTTGAAAAAGTTCCCCTAAAAGATAAATGTTAGGAGCAAAAATCCCTTGAAGTAAAAGATTTGGTGGCTACTGGTAAACTCTGTATGTTTCTAAACTCCCTTACACAGTTTGAAAACTGTAGCTTTCTAAAGGGACTCTGTAAGGCAGTCCCTTTAGAAACCGACTCTTACACATTCAGCAGTGCCCAGAGAAGATGGAGAAGATGTTTTTCTTCTCTTGAGCTTGCAAGTAGTACATTAAAACCCACACCAAACACATTTGTCTCCCTCTGCTCACTGCTCTGCATCGTATCAGTAGCCAAAACCACTACCTTCGCTCTCCCCAAACTAGAAAAAAGTCAACTCATTCATTTCCCTCTCTCCACAAAATGGGAGGGCACGAGGTGGGAATTTACATTGGAAAAGAAATCCAATTTTAAAAAAAAGTAAAATTATCCTATGAAGAAACAGAACCATTCTGGGAGGCATCTGCTTTAATTAATATCAGAATAACACATGTTCAGTGCTGACGTCTGCAACCCTACACGTACAGTGTGGAATTTGCTGTACTGTGTAAAGCTTTCTATTAAATAGTACTAGTTGATGGGTAAAACAATGATAAACTTGTATGAAATCTTGTTTTCATCAGAGTGTACTCAATTTACCTTGTTTTCTCTGACAACCTGTTCAGGTGGCTGTAGGCCAGGGATTCTAAGATTATTTCTTGAGGAATCGGCGACTCAGCTACAGGTATCTACAATTAAAACGCAGACGTTAACAGACAAAAAAAATACTACCTATAGAAGAAAACTGTTTTCAAAATTTCCTCATTAGTTATTAAACAAGATCACTTTGCCTTACATGCACCATTGCTATTTCACACATCACCCCTTCCCCCCCAGTATATTTATGAAACTTATGAAGTACTATCTCAGGTGAAATTTTCTGAAGTTGACATGTTCTCACATGCCAGTTCAGCTCTGCAAATTCTAATGCGACAACAGCACAAAGTGTTAACGATGAAGTTTAAATTTGTGCTGTCTGTTTTCACAGTGTTTCACATGACTTAGGAACATTTTAATGCTCTTGAATAGTAAACACACCATAGGTGAGGAGTTCTAGATGGAACAAACAACTCACTGGTTCAAGCAATCCATTTGTTTTGGCAAAGAATATCTCAGAAGGTTTAGCATGTTGGACTTGGCAAGTAAAATCATCAAGTTTCAGTCCATTTTGTTTAGATCCATTATCTAAACTAATAGCCTCATTTAGTGAATCGTTTTTTGGCAGCACATGATGGGATCTCTCTTCTTCAGCACTCTCACAGAAAGAACGGGAATTCTGCAATGTGCCGACTACCTTCCCTATTACAATTCCGTTGGAAGATATGTTGCAATTCATTTTAAACACGCCATTCGACGCCTTAGATTTTCCTGAAGACTCTGGACTGGAAGCGACTGTAGCATCAGACCCGAGCGTAGGACTTCCATTCACTGCTGGCTCTACAAACATTTCATCAGGAACTTCCTGTTTGGAAATGTTAGCAGTAACTGCCACTGTAGATGCATTTGAGGTAGACTCTGCTCTGAGAGAATTTGTAATTGTGGAGGAAGGAACAGCCTTGCTGAGATCCTCATTCTCCAAAGCGCTGGTAAGACAGTCAGGTTGTGACACAGTCTGACACTCAGGCAATTTGTTACGAATACTGATAGTGATCTTCTGGGCTTTTGATGGATCCGTAGTTGAAGGCCTGGTAATTGCCCAGTTTTGAATGCAAGCTGTTGATGGAGCTGAAGATGGCCTTTTTATGGTGATACCAATAGGATTTGTATCCTCTTTTAGGGGTCCATTTCCATTTAAGCGACTTGAATTCTGTATTTAAAAAGAAAAGATTGCAAGATGAATATGTGCAATCACACCGCACTTATTAAAACATTAAATTCTCCTACTAAATATTTCTACAAATTGCCTCACCACCTAAGAAGAAAAACACGCCACTTCCAATATAAACCTAAGTCCAACAAGTGTGTTTCATTCCTGCTGCTTTTGGTTTACTGCATCTTGGTATCAAATGAGCCTCATTTTCTGAAACCAACTCAAAGAACTTAACATTCACTAAAGCGCTTCCCAAATATGTTTATTTTCCCCTTTAAACGTTCCCTGAAAACACTGCAATAATTGGTCTTGTACCCAGGACCAAGAAAAATCGTTTTCACTATCTCAGCTAAACTAACACTGAAAAAGAGTGATCTGTTGCATGATGGTTGTGAAGAAAGCTGCAGTGTGGGAGGGAAAATAAAATTCAGATGCTCTAAAACTACAAGCTCCCAAACCACATCAAAAGAAAGCAACATTATCAATTTGGTGCCATTATTTGCTCCCTGCAAATTACCTTAATCATATGAGGAGGAAGCCGTGGTCCCATAAATCCAGCCTGCTTACTATTAGGCCCCCGCTGACCAAGGAATGAACGGGGATAAGAAGTTGCTGGTAAGTAAAAACCACGTTCTCCAAGTGTCAGATCGTAGCGCCTTGGAAAAAAAACAGTGATATCACTTTAGAGTTTTTCTTTCAATCTATTCTTGGATTAAAACCCCATCTATAATTTTATAAGAACAGATGATGTGACACAGAAGCCACATACAAAGGACTCAACCAAGACTACAAACTAAAAAAGACAGACAATGGTCTCCCTACAATGACTATTCTTGTCAGAGCAACAACTCACCCTTACTATGGTGTTATTTCTCCTCTTCTAAATTACCCCGCTACATAGAGCGGATACAGAGCAATGTACACAAGCACACCAGTTTAAGGCCAAGCAATGAAAGACAGTAAATGACAGCGGTAAGTTCAGGTTAGACAGAACTGAATTACAGAAACAGTAAACTTTTCCTAGGACAGAAAGAAAAACACTTGGAAAAAAAGAAAAGTATCAGTAACAGGAAAGTAAATATATTCTGAACAGATTCAGTAGTCGGTATTACCTGATATAAAAAAGTAAATAAGCTTGCTGATTGAGAACCGTTTTGATATCAGAACGCTCCACTATGGCATCATTCATTCGATACCAAAATCCATTGCCGGCCTGCAAACAAAAGACAGTGGCGTCTTCAGACAAAATGCATGATGTCCAAATGACATCACAGGCGGAACACTACAGCACGAAACGTACCAAACAAATCAAACGGAACACATCATTCAACCTTTCTCCATCAAAATGGTGGTTGCCGGTAACATTGATTTTCTTTGTTTATTTTACCCTGTTAGAAATCAAGCTGATACCCACCTTTATGAAGCAGATATAGTGTCCTGCATTGCAGTTGAAACCAGAATGAACAAGAACTGCATATAAAGCGTAGATGAGTGGTTCTCCCATTGATTGGGACATATACGCTCGAAGATCCAAATATTCAGGGTATTTCACATCCTAAACACAGAACAGGAAGATTCAAAAATTATCCTGAAACACTTCAAGGAACAGCCTAACAAAAACCCTTCTCAAAACACAGGCTAGGATCACACAAATATAGTCTTGATTCATTTAAAAATACCTATTCTCAGAAACAATATTTCATAGTTGGAGCTGCAGAGAACTGTTTTCTGCAGAATTAGCTGTAAGAGTGAGGTATACTCTTATGGTTACCGTAAGCCATAGTTGTTAGATTGACTTTTCTTAGACTATTGTTATTAGTCAATGGTTACAGCCTGCAAATATTAACAAGTTTTAAATGATATTTTCTTGGGGAAATCTCCCATTCCAAGAAGATAAAGCTGCTTTACAGCTGCAAATATACCTTGTTGATCTTGCCACCAGTAAAATTTGCAAATCTTTTCAGTGATATTGTAAGAACTTTGGAGGAGCGATGTATTGTGTACCTCTTGGAGTCAGGAACCATGTTTTTACACCTTAAAAATAAGCACAGACAAATGTTTAACAGCAAAATTCCTCACCCTCCCAAAACTCAAACAAGTTTTCATCTCTCGCACAGGCTTATGAACCCATATGCTGCACTTCACATTTGTTAATAGACAGAAGGTAACAGCATGTAAGCGGACAGCTCTACAAAACAAAGGGCTTACAACATAATCCTTTAACACAGAACACTAGGACCTTCAGCCAGCTGATGTTGCCTCCCACCCCAAATCGTTGTCCTTAGCTCCGTGCTTCAGCTCACCACTACTTAGCAGACATCCCCTTTAACTTCTGGCCAGACGAATATTTCTGTGTGCAACCTCACACTGACGAAGGCTAATAAACCCCAGCGCAGGCAGCAGTAGGAATAAAAGTCTAATATGAGCTAATGGCCACAATTCTTCTATTTCCAAATATTCATGTGACACATTAAATGCCTTCTCTTGGACTCAGATGGAATTAGTAGGAATCTTACTTGCTACACTTATAGCTGTTTTCTCCGTCCAGTTGTTCAGGTTTCACAAATTGTTCTAGAGCCTTAGTGATAGACGTAACGGTCTGGATGAATAAGAAGGTAGAGCACTAAGTCACTGGAAATGCAAAATTTCAAACAATTCCTGGTATAACTACGAGAGAACCTTGCTAGTTCATCCTCAAGTGACCTACTGTCAACCGGCAACCACTGTGAAGGAGGCAGAAACCTCAGAGTACGCCGAGCATTTACCTCCTGTGGAAACGATGCTACTTTGAAATAAAAGATAAAGTTTGCAGTGCCACAGACACCATCTGTACTATGCTACGGCATCAATAATGAGAACAAGCAAACCCATCAGCCTAACGATGGATGTATAGATGCTGAAGCAGAATAATCGAGAAATGTGAGAATATAGGTGTTTGTGTAGATGTGATTACTGTTTTTACAGGTTAAACCCACTGCAAACATGGAGAGCATCTAGATGCATTCCACACAAGACCAAAGCCCAATCCACCCCCACTCAACACCAAGCTCTTTCCTTTTAGCAGTGTATATTTTTAAGTAAAATGCCTTCATTTGGAAAGCTTTACAGGTCTTCATACAGCTCGACCCATATTCACAAAACATCTTACCTTTATATCCAAAGTAATATCAAGGAATGGTTCATACGTATCAGAAACGGCTTTGCAGTTCAAGCATTTTACTGGAATCAAAATACAAATGCTTAACACTGACTGGACAAATTTAAAGTCTTCATACATATTATTTCAGTCAAAGCACAAAGTCCTTTACTACAGACAAACAGACACAGACCAGTTCAAAGGACAGGAAGATTTTGAACAAGTACCTCGGGATCTTAGGTATCCTCCAAATATTTGATAAATAAGTGTGGTGGCTTGAGAAGATATGTCCAACCTGGAAAGAAATGATAAATCAGACCTCGGATGATGCAAGGCTCAGATTTAACTCTTCAAACAGTTTTTACCAAGGACAGTCATTTTAATGTAGTATAGTAAAGAAAGGAGGAAAAGGGGCTAGAGAACATCTAAGGGTTAAATAATTTGTTTATGCTTACTTGGTGCTTCCATTCAAGCAAGCTTTCTGCAAAGCATCAACAGTGAAGGACAAGAATTCATGTGCATCCTCTTGACTGCCGTAATGGAAATGCTTTCCTATTCCTAATAAATAAGAAGGTGGTTATATTTATCTCCTAGAAAATGAAAGAAAACTCACGTTTCTAAAAGTATCAAAATCACTTCTATGCCTGAAATAGTGCTTTGAAAAGTTACCAAATGTATGAAAAGAAAACCATCTGAAATGACTTACTTTTAAGGCCATTGATAACAGATGTAGGTTTGATAGCATTGTTAGAGCAACACAGGACCTGGTTAATGTGAGCTTCCAATGTACACATCATACAGAAGCCTTTTTCATGACCTGAAGAGTGAAAGAAGCAACATTCTAGCCAAATATGCATTGCTACAAAAAACACAAACCTCAACCTTATGAATTAGTAGTTTTTAAGCTACAGGTACAATGTCCTCTCTTCATGTACATTCTCTTCTCCTAAGGTGTAAATATCCCAAGAGTTTTGTGACATTTTATTATGCAATCCTGTACAGAATTTAAATGACGACTAAGTATGTATTAAAATGCATTTTCTGATGAACATTTTCAGTATTGCAATGACTTTTTTTTTTTTTTTTTGCAGACTGATATGAATGTGAACTCTACAGGCTGCAGAATGTATGACAAAACACTACTGACATTGATGAATCAGTGGTACCAAGAAGTGCAAGGGTGTGAAAAGCAGCCAATAAAGTATTCCCGGAGAAATGTGAGATTACAAAAGCATTCATAAGCCATGAAGCACTTTTGTATCAGTTCTTCCCTTCTGAAAATCTGTTTATTTAACCGGGTGAGGATGCCTGCCCAGAAGCATGAAGGAAATGCCTTGGGAGTTAATTTGCTGTATTTAGATGAAGTTCTTCTATCCGGCAGGAATAACTATTGAGAGTAACGTATAACTAAGGCTATTGTAGCAGGAAATGTAGTATTTCTTAGCATTAAAAAGATGCGACATCCTAATCAGCTATTTGTGGTGCTCAGTGAATCTCTTTTAATTTACCAAAGCTAACGGAACAATGTTCTTGTGTGTGATGATATTTCATTCCGAATGTTCTTTGTAAGAGGATTAAGAGGGAGTGAAACTGGCCCAAACTTTCCACTGTTCAAGGCCAGTAAAACAAAGTGGCTTGTGAAAATATCAGGCAAGTAGGTACTACCCATGCGGGCAAAGAAAAAAACTCTCAACCTTTTTTTTTCCCTTTTACTATTGGGCTTTAAGTCCAGGGGTAGCTACTCAGACAGACTGGCGGCTCAGTGGCCTAAAGCAGCACCTGTTAGAGGTTGGCCGTGCTGAGGAAAAGCCCTCTGGGGACGACAAACTTCTCCCTTCCTCTTGCACTGAAACGCGTGCAGTTCTTCTGCTCCTGGTTTTCAGTGCTGCCCTTTGCAGCTGCAGGGGCCAGCCAGAGCCAGGCAGGTGGCTTCGCTCAGCATCTGAACTGTGTGGCTGCTTCCATCAGCCACGGTGCCGGTGCCAGTGCAGTGCAGGCAGAGAAATGCACGGGAAACTTCAGCTCAGCCGGACTGACTTAAAACTGACACTATTCTGACAAAATAAGCTTTACGTTGCTTCACATTTTGAACCGGTTTAAACTGGTACAAAACAGAACCTCTGTCAACTGAGCAGCATTTATAGTGCTTTCTAGTGTTTGAAAACAATGCGTATTTTTAAGATGTAGTACATACCTATGTAGATATGCTGGCTGGAAAAGCTAGGTCTCTTGTAGACCAAATCCTACAAACTAAGACTTTTGGCTTACAAATTCCTTTTCTGTATTTTCTTGTAAAATGTTTCTAGCTACAGTTTGAATAGAAAATGTAAATGCTGCACAGATAGGGACTGATTGAAGTATTACTTGGTGTACACAAGTGATTTGCATGACATACTCTGTATCGATCATTGTTAAAAATGTGATGTTTGATGTAAATCCACTGCAATAGTAACGCTGTCATTTATCAGGAGGACCTGTTGCTTCAGCCTGGAGACTTTCTCTAAAATAAAGTGTGAAACTCTACTGTTGCATAGCTCCTCATTTACCAGGAATACATGGGAGGTGCGTGCTGATTTAGTTAAGATCTGATTTTGCAACTGCTCTTGTAAGTAAAAGGCCTCTTTGCCTACCTTTAAGCACACTGATTTAAATTGACAGGTTGAATTTTTCAGAGAGAAAACTCCTCAGCTGCAAAATCGGTTGTTTTTGTAAGGCTGAACACTCATAGCTGTGTTGCTATGAATGTTACTCCATTAAGAGCTGCTTTCCCACCCTAAATTAAGGAGGGATTTTGCCCGTTGCCTTCCATGAGCTTCAGTCAAATATAAGGCAAGTGGGGGAACAACTCAGATCTCTTCTCCTCAAGTCGATTCATTAGACCAGACAGATTAGTCAGATGAACTGTATTTCACAGAGGTTCCCACTCACTGGTCTCCTGATGCAGGACCAGTGACTATGAAGTGCATCACAGTTTGACAGCATTTAATAATCAAAATTAAAATCACAGTATGAATTTGTCTTTAGCTAGCCACTTTAGGGAGACAAAACCAGACAACTGAGACTTCAGACAAGTGACGGTATATTAAGAAAATGGAATTAAAACAGATGGATTTTGCCTTGACGGTAAAAGTTTCAACAATAAATTCTAAGTTTCGATAGTATCGATAAAGTCCAGTTTGAAGACAAAGAGTCATAGTTTCTTTCGGCAAAGAGTCGTCGGTTTTGATGGTAAAGCCAGGTTTGATGGTAAACAGGTTTGATGATAAAGAGTCAGTTTTGATGGTAAAGCCAGATTCGATCGTAAGCAGGTTTGGTGGTAAAGCCACCTTCCATGGTAAACAGTCACGTTTGATGGTAAACAGTCACGTTTGATGGTAAACAATCAGGTTTGGTGGTAAAGAGTCAGTTTTGATGGCAAAGCAAGGTTCGATGGTAAACAGGTTTGATGGTAAAGAGTCATTCTTGATGGTAAACAGCCAGGTTCGATGGTAAACCA
Organism: Pezoporus flaviventris; assembly: GCF_033815535.1. Taxonomy (NCBI): domain Eukaryota; kingdom Metazoa; phylum Chordata; class Aves; order Psittaciformes; family Psittacidae; genus Pezoporus; species Pezoporus flaviventris. Next base: position 11,733,859 of record NW_026892626.1, read on the forward strand.
TCAGGATTGATGGTAAAGACTCAGTTTTGATGGTAAGAAGTAGTTGGTTTTGTTGGTAGGTTTAGTTCAGGCACTGAAGGATTCCATCAGTGAGCTTTGCATCTGAAAGACAAAAGAAAGCAATGTCGCTCCCTGGCATGACATTCAGCATCAAACCCTGTCTCAGTGGTTTGGTTTCTGAACGAGAAGTCTCAAGCCTGCATGCAGCTCCGTCTGCCCTGTGATTACAGGATCCGACAGACTCGAGAAGGTGGCTAATCTAAGGTAACCTAATCAAGAACATTGCGCAGATGTGGTTCTGTCCTTCGTTCAGCAGGCTGGGATTAAACCACGACAGGTTCTTCGCTTTGTGCTCCAGATCTAGCATTCTAATGCTATTCAGCAACATCCCTCCTATGTTTGCTTGACCAACCTAATGACCAGCCCAATGACCAACCCGTAGTCAGATTATCCTATATAAATCACTTAGAAACAATGGGAAAAAGGCAGGCATGGGAAACATTCAGAAAAGAGTTAGGAAAAGAATGGCGGATTATGCTGGAATTCCTGCTTACTTGTAATCCTTCTCTTGGTATTTATCATCTATCTTGCGGCATTTCTTTTCCAGTTCACCTTCTCTTCCTTCTGCGTTGCCATATTTCCTCTTGCCAAGCCTCAGTTTCTCATTTTCCCAGAAAGAGTTGTCAAATTGTGCATGAGCTGAGGCAGGTGGAGGTGCGTGCCCTTCCCGAGAGTGTTTTTCAGACTGCTGCAGAGGTAGTGAACAATGACGGAAGTTTCCGCTGTGGCTGCTCAAGTGATGCCATCCTTCCTCTTTGCAGTGAGTGTTGTGAGCCCATCTGCTCTTGCAGTGATAATGCCTACGTGATTTGTAGAACTGACTCAATTTATGAAAGGCTTTATCAAAATGAAAGGACTTCCTCTCTCTACCATCTCCTTTTCTATGGACAGAGTCATAAGTCTTGTAATATCTGCATTTTTCCCAACTCCGTGCTTCGACGGTATGTTTCCATGCTCCAGGTTCTCTCTCCTTTGGAACGATAATACTGATTCCTGTCTTGTTCCGTTCTTTCTCTGCTTCGGGATCTGTAACGAGAGTATTTTCCTCAGATTTTGCCATTATTTGGACTGTTTCTTTCATTATAGGAAGGTCTGTACTTGCCTTCATTGCAATAGTCCTGCTTAGCATGATATTGCTGATTTGTTTCCATTCTGTGAGAGCACCTCCTTTTGCAGGAACAATCATCCACTTTGCTCCTGCTTTGCTTCTCCTCGTCAATGTCAGAGTATTGTCTCTTCTTTCGGCAGTGCTCTTTGTCAGTTTTTTTGGAGTCGTGTATCTTCTCCTCGTATTTTTGCCTGTTATCCTCTTCGCATTTTTTATTATTCAACCCCTCATTTTGTCTAGAGAATTGACTCTCCAGAACTTTATCCAGCTTTGTAAGAGAAGAGTCATTAACAGGCGGTACTTCTGCGTAGTTATTATTTTCCGTCACTACGGTTTCCATCAGACGATCACCCTCAGACCTTTGAGGTGCAGGGACACTGCACAAAACAAAAACACATTTTTCATTTGAAAAAGTTCACCTAAAAGATAAATGTTAGGAGCAAAAATCCCTTGAAGTAAAAGATTTGGTGGCTACTGGTAAACTCTGTATGTTTCTAAACTCCCTTACACAGTTTGGAAACTGTAGCTTTCTAAAGGGACTCTGTAAGGCATCAGCAGCCAAAACCACTACCTTCGCTCTCCCCAAACTAGAAAAAAGTCAACTCATTCATTTCCCTTCTCTCCACAAAATGGGAGGGCACAAGGTGGGAATTTACAGTGGAAAAGAAATCCAATTGTAAAAAAAAGTAAAATTATCCTATGAAGAAACAGAACCATTCTGGGAGGCATCTGCTTTCATTAATATCAGAATAACACATGTTCAGTGCTGATGTCTGCAACCCTACACATACAGTGTGGAAAGCTTTCTATTAAATAGTACTAGTAGATGGGTAAAACAATGATAAACTTGTATGAAATCTTGTTTTCATCAGAGTGTACTCAATTTACCTTGTTTTCTCTGACAACCTGTTCAGGTGGCTGTAGGCCAGGGATTCTAAGACTATTTCTTGAGGAATCGGTGACTCAGCTACAGGTACCTACAATTAAAACGCAGACGTTAACAGACAAAAAAAATACTACCTTTAGAAGAAAACTGTTTTCAAAATTTCCTCATTAGTCATTAAACAAGATCACTTTGCCTTACATGCACCATTGCTATCTCACACATCACCCCTTCCCCCCCAGTATATTTATGAAACTTATGAAGTACTATCTCAGGTGAAATTTTCTGAAGTTGACATGTTCTCACATGCCAGTTCAGCTCTGCAAATTCTAATGCGACAATAGCACAAAGCGTTAACGATGAAGTTTAAATTTGTGCTGTTTTCACATGACTTAGGAACATTTCAATGCTCCTGAATACTAAACACACCATAGGTGAGGAGTTCTAGATGGAACAAACAACTCACTGGTTCAAGCAATCCATTTGTTTTAGCAAAGAATATCTCAGAAGGTTTAGCAGGTTGGACTTGGGAAGTAAAATCATCAAGTTTCAGTCCATTTTGTTTAGATCCATTATCTAAACTAATAGCACAATTTAGTGAATCATTTTTTGGCAGCACATGATGGGATCTCTCTTCTTCAGCACTCTCACAGAAAGAACGGGAATTCTGCAATGTGCCGACTACCTTCAGTATTACAGTTCCGTTGGAAGATACGTTGTAATTCATTTTAAACACGCCATTCGACGCCTCAGATTTTCCTGAAGACTCTGGACTGGAAGCGACTGTAGCATCAGACCCGAGTGTAGAACTTCCATTCACTGCTGGCTCTACAAACATTTCATCAGGAACTTCCTGTTTGGAAATGTTAGCAGCAACTGCCACTGTAGATGCATTTGAGGTAGACTCTGCTCTGAGAGAATTTGCAATTGTGGAGGAAGGAACAGCCTTGCTGAGATCCTCATTCTCCAGAGCACTGGTAAGACAGTCAGGTTGTGACACAGTCTGACACTCAGGCAATATTTTACGAATACTGATAGTGATCTTCTGGGCTTTTGATGGATCCGTAGTTGAAGGCCTGGTAATTGCCCAGTTTTGAATGCAAGCTGTTGATGGAGCTGAAGATGGCCTTTTTATGGTGATACCAACAGGATTTGTATCCTCTTCTAGGGGTCCATTTCCATTTAAACGACTTGAATTCTGTATTTAAAAAGAAAAGATTGCAAGATGAATATGTGCAATCACACCGCACTTATTAAAACATTAAATTCTCCTACTAAATATTTCTACAAATTGCCTCACCACCTAAGAAGAAAAACACGCCACTTCCAATATAAACCTAAGTCCAACAAGTGTGTTTCATTCCTGCTGCTTTTGGTTTACTGCATCTTGGTATCAAATGAGCCTCATTTTCTGAAACCCACTCAAACAACTTAACATTGACTAAAGCTCTTCCCAAATATGTTTATTTTCCCCTTTAAACGTTCCCTGAAAACACTGCTATAATTGCTCTGGTACTCAGGACCAAGAAAAATCGTTTTCACTGTCTCAGCTGAAGTAACACTGGGGGAGTGATATTTAATTATTATTATTACTACTACTATTCTTCTTATCGCCATCATCATCATCAAGAATTAACAGACTCCTCCAAGTGTCTCAAAAGCGTAGCTCTCAGTGCTTTAGAAAGCGCTTTGAGTTGGAAGTATAATGAAGTAGCATGGCTGCACAATTTGGGACTAGCTACTGTTTGAATAATTCTGGCTGTTGCATGATGGTTGTGAAGAAAGCTGCAGTGTGGGAGGGAAAACAATTCATCAGATGCTCTAAAACAACAAGCTACCCCCCCCTCCCATCCAAAGAAAACAACATTATCAATTTGGTGCCATTATTTGCTCCCTGCAAATTACCTTAATCATACGAGGAGGAAGCCGTGCTCCCATAAATCCAGCCTGCTTACTATTAGGCCCGTGCTGACCAAGGAATGAACGGGGATAAGAAGTTGCTGGTAAGCAAAAACCACGTTCTCCAACTGTCAAATCGTGGCGCCTTGGGAAAAAAACAGTGATATCACTTTAGAGTTTTTCTTTCAACCTATTCTTGGATTAAAACCCCATATGTAATTTTATAAGAACAGATGACGTGACACAGAAGCCACATACAAAAGACTCAACCGAGACTACAAACTAAAAAAACAGACAATGGTCTCCCTACAATGACTATTCTTGTCAGAGCAACATCTCACCCTTACGCCATCTACGGTGTTATTTCTCCTCTTCTAAATTACCCCGCTACGTAGAGCGGATACAGAGCAATGTACACAAGCACACCAGTTTAAGGCCAAGCAATGAAAGACAGTAAATGACAGCGGTAAGTTCAGGTTAGACAGAACTGAATTACAGAAACAGTAAACTTTTCCTAGGACAGAAAGAAAAACACTTGGAAAAAAAAGAAAAGTATCAGTAACAGGAAAGTAAATATATTCTGAACAGATTCAGTAGTCGGTATTACCTGATATAAAAAAGTAAATAAGCTTGCTGATTGAGAACCGTTTTGATATCGGAACGCTCCACTATGGCATCATTCATTCGATACCAAAATCCATTGCCGGCCTGCAAACAAAAGACAGTGGCATCTTCAGACAAAATGCATGATGTCCAAATGACATCACAGGCGGAACACTACAGCACGAAACGTACCAAACAAATCAAACGGAACACATCATTCAACCTTTCTCCATCAAAATGGTGGTTGCCGGTAACATTGATTTTCTTTGTTTATTTTACCCTGTTAGAAATCAAGCTGATACCCACCTTTATGAAGCAGATATAGTGTCCAGCATTGCAGCTGAAACCAGAATGAACAAGAACTGCATATAAAGAATACATGAGTGGTTCTCCCCTTGACTGGGACATATATGCTCGAAGATCCAAATATTCAGGGTATTTCACATCCTAAACACAAAACAGGAAGATTCAAAAATTACCCCGAAACACTTCATGGAACAGCCTGACAAAAACCCTTCTCAAAACACAGGCTAGGATCACACAAATATAGTCTTGATTCATTTAAAAATACCTATTCTCAGAAACAATATTTCGTAATTGAAGCTGCAGAGAACTGTTTTCTGCAGAATTAACTCTAAGAGTGAGGTATACTCTTATGGTTACTGTAAGCCATAGTTGTTAGATTGACTTTTCTTGGACTATTGTTATTACACTTACAGCCTGCAAACATTAACAGCTTTTAAACCGTAGAATCATAGAATAGTTAGGTTTGGAAGGGACCTTAAGATCATCTAATTCCAACCCCCCTGCCGTGGGCAGAGACACCTCCCACTAAACCATGCCACCCAAGGCTCTGCCCAACCTGACCTTGAACACCGTCAGGGATGGAGCATTCACAGCTTCCCTGAGCAACCCATTCCAATGCCTCACCAGCCTAACAGTAAAGAATTTCTTCCTTATATCCAATCTAAACTTCCCCCGTTTAAAATGATATTTTCTTGGGGAAATCTCCCATTCCGAGAAGATAAAGCTGCTTTACAGCTGCAAATATACCTTGTTGATCTTGCCACCAGTAAAATCTGCAAATCTTTTCAGCGATACGATGAGAACTTTGGAGGAGCGATGTATCGTGCACCTCTTGGAGGCAGGAACCATGTTTTCGCACCTTAAAAACAAGCACAGACAAATGTTTAACAACAAATTCTTCCCCCTCCCAAAACTCAAACAAGTTTTCATCTCTCGCACAGGCTTATGAACCCATATGCTGCACTTCACGTTTGTTAATAGACAGAAGGTAACAGCATGTAAGCGGACAGCTCTACAAAACAAAGGACTTAGAACATTATCCTTTCACACGGAACACTAGGACCTTCAGCCAGCTGATGTTGCCTCCCACCCCAAATCGTTGTCCTTAGCTCTGTGCTTCAGCTCACCACTACTTAGCAGACATCCCCTTTAACTTCTGGCCAGACGAATACTTCTGTGTGCAACCTCACACTGACGAAGGCTAATAAACCCCAGCGCAGGCAGCAGTAGGAATAAAAGTCTAATATGAGCTAATGGCCACAATTCTTCTATTTCCAAATATTCATGTGACACATTAAACGCCTTCTCTTGGACTCAGATGGAATTAGTAGGAATCTTACTTGCTACACTTATAGCTGTTTACTCCGTCCAATTGTTCAGGTGTCACAAATTGTTTCAGAGCCGCGGTGAGAGACGTAACGGTCTGGATGAATAAGAAGGTAGAGCACTAGGTCACTGGAAATGCAAAATTTCAAACACTTCCTGGTATAACTACGAGAGAACCTTGCTAGTTCATCCTCAAGTGACCTACTGTCAACCGGCAACCACTGTGAAGGAGGCAGAAACCTCAGAGTACGCTGAGCATTTACCTCCTGTGGAAATGATGCTACTTTGAAATAAAAAGATAAAGTTTGCAGTGCCACAGACACCATCTGTACTATGCTACGGCATCAATAATGAGAACAAGCAAACCCATCAGCCTAACGATATAGATGCTGAAGCAGAATAACAGAGAAGTGTGAGGGTATAGGTGTTTGTGTAGATGTAATTACTGTTTTTACAGGTTAAACCCACTGCAAACATGGAGAGCATCTAGATGCATTCCACACAAGACCAAAGCCCAATCCACTCCCACCCAACACCAAGCTCTTTCCTTTTAGCAGTGTATATTTTTAAGTAAAATGCCTTTATCTGGAAAGCTCTACAGGTCCTTATGCAGCTCGAGCCGTATTCACAAAACACCTTACCTCTATATCCAAAGTAATACTGAGGAATGGCTCGTGCCTGTCCGAAACGGCTTTGCAGTTCAAGCATTTTACTGGAATCAGAATACAAATGCTTAACACTGACTGGACAAATTTAATGTCTTCATACATTTTACTTTAGTCAAAGCACAAAGTCCTTTACTACAAACAGACACACACCAGTTCAAAGGACAGGAAGAATTGTAACAAGTACCTCGGGATCTTAGGTATCCTCCAAATATTTGATAAATAAGTGTAGTGGCTTGAGAAGATGTGTCCCATCTGGAAAGAAATGATAAATCAGGCCTCAGATGATACGAGGCTCAGAGTTAACTCTTCAAACAGTTTTTACCAAGGACAGTCATTTTAATGTAGTATAGTAAAGAAAGGAGTAAAAGGGGCTAGAGAACATCTAAGGGTTAAATAATTCGTTTATGCGTACGTGGTGCCTCCATTCAAGCAAGCTTTCTGCAAAGCATCAACAGTGAAGGACAAGAATTCATGTGCATCCTCTTGACTGCCGTAACAGAAATGTTCTCCTATTCCTAATAAATAAGAAGGTGGTTATATTTATCTCCTAGAAAATGAAAGAAAACTCACGTTTCTAAAAGTATCAAAATCATTTCTATGCATCAGAGAGTGCTTTGAAGTTACCCAATATATCAAAAGAAAACCATCTGAAATGACTTACTTTTAAGGCCATTGATAACAGATATAGGTTTGATAGCACTATTAGAGAAACACAGGGCCTGGTTAATGTGAGCTTCCAATGTACACATCATACAGAAGCCTTTTTCGTGACCTGAAGAGTGAAAGAAGCAACACAGTCTAGTCAAATAAGCATTGCTACCAAAAAAAGAACAAAACCAAAAAACAATAGCCACGAAAAACACTACTGATATTGATGACACAGCGCTAAGAGAGAATGCGTGCGAATTTCAGCATATTGCTGTTAGGTGAGCTACATGACACAGAGCTAAGAATCCTCTGGGAGAAAGGAAAGGTTAAAGGAAGGTATGTGTAAGTATTTCTGCCCTCCTTTTTGCAACAGGGTTCTTAACTGGAAGCATTTTTATCTATGTCAAAAAAAAACACAGTTAAATTTCTAGGAATAAACACTAAGATGCCAAACCAAAAAGCATGCATGTACCTTTGTCAAAATAGACCTAGAAGGATATGAAAAGAGGCTCCTATGCCAAATCAGTTCAAGCATAGAATGGAAATGTGAAGAACACAAATTCAAAGGCTTAAAAAAATACAAACTTTTAACTAGAATAAAACCAGTCTAAATTTTAATACTGCCCCACACAAATTTCCATTTCAGGTCAGCAGAAATTAGCTCGTAGTGCTTTCTAGGGTGTGGGCTTTTTTAATGGGTCAATAGTGAACATGTCATTTATTGCAGTACTAGCACATGACGCTATCTAGGCTGCAGAGACGAAGACGCTACGATGCCAACATCCTACATTTTACCACCTTTCTACCAGCAGGAAACACAAATGCCAAATGTTCATCAAATGCCTTCCTTTACAACGTACTTCGCTATTCACACAAAGCAAGAAATGCTCTTTATTTGCAACTTTGCCATTGGGCATTAAATGAACAAATGCACTTTATATGCCATTCCGAGCTTCCTGTTAAATAAGCACGGAATCACAGAATCATTTATGTTGAAAAAGACCACGAAGATGGCATTCAAAGCCAGCTTCGACAGGTAAAACGGGAAAGCCACGCATTTTCTCCACAGAATCACTCTTGTTCTTTCACCTTTGCAGCCGCCCAACGTATTTATAATCATGTTAGAAAGTACTCACATGACTTGCTGTGTTCAAGAGACAGCATGTAATTGGCCAGAGGAGGTGTGTACGTCAAACACTGTAAAGTAGCATTAAGGTAACACGTATTGCCCAGATTCCACAGTCCAACTCCAACGTTCAGTGGCTGTTGCCAATCCATGCAGATTTTCTCAGGTGGAAAAAGAATTTTACGTGGTGGGGCAATTCCATCGTTAACGACTGCAAGAAAATCAGATTTCAAAAAATATTTAATGTTTCTCTTTGAAAAAGCATGTTTAAAAGGGAGCATTCTGCAGGAGGACCCAGAAGAACCAGGTCTGCTCCACAACGCAAAACAACATGATGAACAGATTGTAAGAACTAGGATGGAAAAGTAAGGGAGTAACCAGCGGAGCAGGTAACCCTACGGATACCAGACCTCTTCCTGAGCAGGGTTAGCATTCAAAGGCTTGTGAATAATGGAAGCCATAAACACAAAGGTAAAATGTACTTTTCTCTGCACAGCACAGAAGACCTGGCTAAGTCTGTGTATTATAAAAACCTCCTCAAACCCATTGTTGCAAGTAGGTTTTTAAAGATAAAACTACAGGTCTTCCAATACCAGTCCCTTCAGTTGCCTTAGGGGACTCACAAAATTGCAGCCTAGTGCTGAAGGCTTTAGTCATCATCTTGTATCAGTGCAACAAATGAGAACTGTGTTTTCTAACTTTTGGGTATTTTGTTCTGAAGAAAGGAGGGGAAGGACAGAAGACACACTAACTTTGCTCTTCCTGGCCAAAAGGCTTAGGTTTTTCAGAGGCTCTAGAATACACAGAACCTGTCGGTACTTTCTCTGCATCTTCCTCAGGTTGTGACAGGTTTTTAAATATTGAAGATATTCTCTTTAAAGTCATTGTTCGTATCTGTAACAGAGGTAAAAGTTCTGGTTGACTTAAGACTATCAAGAAGCATTCCAGAAGGAAATTCTGTCACTCAGTATCAAAGAGATAACTTGAAGAACTAAATAGCTGGTAAGAAATATGAAAAAAACAAAAACAAACGACAACAACCAAACTAAAAACCCCACTCACAAAACTGCGGTTAAGTGCGATTACACATTTGTCTCATGACAAAACAAACATTGGCAGCGGTGACTGTAAAACAATAACATACACAAAAACACCTACGTAGAAATAAGGAGCAATACAAAACTACTACTACTGTAGTAGACATGAAGACATGAAAGCACTTCTATGTCTCTAAATTGCAAACGACACTTCCACAATGCAACACTACCGTAAGAAAAAGATACCCAAACTAAACCAACAACAAAAAAGCAAAACCACCCCCCCCCCCCAAAAAAAAACACAAAACCAAAACCCAAACGTATACACACACACAAATTCGAAATAAGGAACAACCCGAACACACACACAAACACACACACACAAACCCATACACACACGCCACGCTTGTTTACTTTCATCAAAAATAATCCAGCTGCCAACCCAGGAAACCCGCAGTTAATTATCACTTTAACCTTACCTGGAAGCAAAGGGGTCCGAGTTTGTCAGCTCCGGGGTCGGGGACGGCGTCGGGGTCTGTGTCCGTCCCGGGACCGTGGTCTCCGTCCGCCCAGGGGCTTCTCTGCTCTCCCAAGGCGCGGCTGCCCAGTGTTTCACCGGGGTCTGAGGGTCTGCTTCTCCCGGGTCGCAAGAGAAGCTCTCGAAGCCGGTTAACGTCATAGTAGCAGTTCCAGATGGAACTGTCCGGCCTTCCGTCACCAGCGCTAAGCCTGAAGCACCTACCCGCTCACCCCCCGCTCTGCCTTTCCGACAGGTTTTGGTTCCTAAGAGCAGTTTGGCACCGCTGCTCTCACGGACCGGCGCGGCACGCAGCATGTCCGCGCTTGGGAGCGGCAAGAGCCCAAACACAGCCAAACCAAAGAGACCCTGACGCGGAAGGCGAGGGCAGAGCGCGGCTCCGAGGGATCCCTCGCTTCACCTCACCTCGCCTCGCCCTACCCGCTCCACCTCACGCTACGACCCAGCCCCGCTCGGCACTTCCCACCCGCGGCAACCACTGCGCGGGGACAGCCTCAGCGCCGCCCCGCCCCGCCTCGGTGCCCTCAACCCCTCCCCAGGTGTCGCTTTCCGGGCTCGCAGCTCCAGGACCGTCCGGAAGCAGGAGCGCAGCAGCGGGCGGCCTGGGGCGACTCTGTGCTCATGGCAACTAACGGACGGGACGTGAGGATGGCGAGAATCCAAGCGTTCGATTCCCCGCGGGAGGCCGCAGGCCCCGCGAGGAGCCGCCGCCTCCTCGCCAAGCAAGGAACAACGCCGCTCGTGCCGCGGGAGCTGGGGTTTTACCGCGATGCTTTTCTACTCCCAGTGCACGTGCTGTTCTTAAGGGAAAGCCCCTAGTTCCATGCTGGACGCACAGGGTGGCTTTTTTGGACTGCTTCCGGTAGCAGGCAGTTTTTCACAGACTTGTTGAACCTGAGCCGTGCCTGCTGTGCCAGTGACCGCTTTGGGGACCCAGTGCTTTATCAAAGCAATTTTGCTTGGTGGAGTTGCAGAGCAGCTCGGCATACAGCACAGGGAAACGTGCCGTCCTGGCAAAGCCACAGACTTACCAAGGCGATGTGTTTGAAATCCCCTTTTGACTGTCAAGGCGAGGCTGGTTGGTTGTTCCAGTCTTGCTGATGTGCCCTGTTTTGCATGGGGTGTCATCCTGCCAGCGTTCTGCTTTATTGCATGTTTGCCATAAAGGCTGAGAGGAAAAGAACAAAGTAAACGTTTCTACACCTCAGATTTTCCCCAGAGCGTGTGGAATTGTGGTCTGCTTGGATGCCTGTTCAGATACAAGTACTTTCAAGGGAGTGAAACTCAACCAGCGGAGGTACAATCCTTGAACAAGTGTCGGCGTGGAGATACCTTTGCTTAATGGAACACATTTAAACTCTTTCTAGAAATGATTTGGAGTCGTATGTCCTGCGTTTGCAAAGCAGCGTGATCTCAGAGCTGCTCACTTCACCTGTTTCGAGTCTTCTGTTCCGCAACTTCAGGTTTTGTATTTGAGCAATGCGTACATCAGTTTGAGCTCTGTACAAGTAGAGCTGTAATGCAAATAAGCCAGAATCAGTGGTACCAAGAAGTGCAAGGGTGTGAAAAGCAGCCAATAAAGTATTTCTGGAGAAATGTGAGGTTACAAAAGCATTCATAAGCCATGAAGCACTTTTGTATCAGTTCTTCCCTTCTGAAAATCTGTTTATTTAACCGGGTGAGGATGCCTGCCCAGAAGCATGAAGGAAATGCCTTGGGAGTTAATTTGCTGTATTTAGATGAAGTTCTTCTATCCGGCAGGAATAACTATTGAGAGTAACGTATAACTAAGGCTATTGTAGCAGGAAATATAGTATTTCTCAGCATTAAAAAAATGCGACATCTTAATCAGCTATTTGTGGTGCTCAGTCAATCTCTTTTAATTTACCAAAGCTAACAGAATAATGTTCTTGTGTGCGATGATATTTCATTCCGAATGTGCTTTGTAAGAGGAATAAGAGGGAGTGAAACTGGCCCAAACTTTCCACTGTCCACAAGGCCAGTAAAACAAAGTGGCTTGTGAAAATACCAGGCAAGTAGGTAAACTCGGAGTTATTCCAGTTAAGGAAATTCTTAACTGGAATCCAGTTCGGTACATGAAGTAGAGAGGGACTGTTCAGCTACCTGAGGAGGTAGCTATTATGTATTGTCGAGGGCATCAACAAGGTGAAGTTTGTCCGATTCTGAAGCCAAATGAGAAATTGAACAATCTAAACTCATTCCCTTAATCCCTGACGGCAAACTAACAATTGAGAAATCTAAACCTAGATATTCAAAGGAGGACAGAAAATCGGAGATCCTAAAGGAGAGGAAAACAAAGAAGATTGGGTTCAGATACCTGATGGGTGAACTGTAATCCCCTATAAGCAACTCTGGAAGCTAGTTCAGGAGAAAGATAACAATTCATTGGGGTAGCAACTCTTTGTATAAATACTTAGATGACCAAATTGCAGGAAGGAATCTATATAACACAGTTCAATTAGTGACAATGTCAGCTCTGTCTCAAGAATAATCCTAAAATTGAAAATAGAAATCAAATTGGTACAACTCGGGAGGAATTTATCTGGGACAACACTGGCAAATAAATTTTTCTGAATTACCGAGACCAATATTTGTTGGTGTTAATGAATACTTTTTCAGGGTGGCCAGAAGCATTCCCTTGTAGAATAAATAATGCAAGACAAGTAATTGGAACATTGTTAAACACTATAATACCTTGTTTCGGAGTACCAGAGGCAATTTCTTCCGACCGAGGCTCACCCTTTAGTGCAAAAGAGTTACAAGAAATTAGCAAAAATCAGGCAACTACATGTTCCTTACAGGCCTCAGGCCAGTGGGCAAGTAGAAAAGATGATCAAACAACAGATTAGTAAAATATTAATACCAAGCCTTACCACTGGCTCTATTAAGAATTTGAACTAAACCTCGGTCGAAAGAAGAGGCTATCCCATGTAAAATTTTATATGGAAGACCGTATCAGTCCCAGTTTAAAGGAGAAAACCTTCTCCGACTTCCAGAAGACTTTCTCCTAAAATTTCTGGTCAATCTGGGAAAGCAATTAGAAGAAGTAAAAGAATACTGAGGACAAGAGTGAGAGGCATGGATTATTCGACTCACCCTTTTAGATCCAGAGACTGGGTTTATGTTAAGAATTTTTCAGGAGATCCTCTACAGGAGAAGTGGAGCGGACCGTACCAGATAATATTGACCACCTTTACAGCAGGGAAGATAAAGAAACAACCTGCTTGCAAGAATATAGAACCATAGAAGACGTGGCGGATCAAACCTTCAGGACCCTCGCATATGAAATTATATCAGTCGTGATTTGGATTTATGTGATAACTGACATACCAGCTTGGGACTAATACTTATACCTGAAATTAATGCAGAATGCTACTAAAGTTGTTAATTGTAGTGACTGTTTGGTGTGTGCACAGTTGCCTGAATCGGGAGAAGACCAGGGCCTTCCATTAATTGGCATTCCAATTTCCAACACTGCAATTTTAAGATTTGGAATAGTTAACCAGAATAGGAGACTATGTTTGTTTAAATGCCACAGGTGTAGGTCACTCTTCAAATTGTATAGATGGTATCGTGGTTCAGTGGTAGCTTGGTTCCTGAAGGGAAAGGATGGTATTGGTTAAGAGAGGGTTTAACCCTATTGCTGAACAGAATACTGCATTTTGTGAGATGTTTTGTGAGGCAATCATAAATATCTCAGCAACCGTAGAGGAAATATGGAAAAAGTTAACTTCATGGTTACCTGATCTCTTCTGGTTAAGGCAACTGGTTGCAGGAATATTACTATTAATTGTTTTAATATTGATTACTTGTGGTATAACAAAATGTTCTTCCTGAAATTGTAAACGATCTATGATAAATGATGAAGATTGAAAAAAGAAATGAAATTTAAGTATCAAGTAGAAACGGGAAACTATTTCAAAAACACTATGGATGGTAATGGCACTACATAAAATGTTGCAAGAGAATTTGCAAAAGGACAGAAAAAGGGGGTATAGACATCTGTTGGTGCTATCAGACACCTTTTCAGGTTGGCCGGAAACCTTTCCAACTAGAAACGCACAAGCCTGGGAGGTAACAAAGATGTTGTTACAGGATGGTTGTGGGGATTTCGAAAGTATGTGCTGCATGAACTTATCTAACCATTCTGAATCAATTCATGCTAAGCTGCGAAAATTGCAGGAAAATGTGCAAGAGCTTAGAATTGTTGGAGGTAGAATGGATGAATGGCTAAATAACCTAGGAGTTACTGGATGGTTCAGGGAAATACTTAAACAAGGCCTTCTAATCTTAACTATAGGACTACTCATTTTAATGACTGAACCTTGCATAATACAAAGTATATCAAAATCATTTTATAAATCGATAGAAGAAACATGGATAGCTCTGTTATAAATAATATAGTAAAAGAATTTACTCATTTTATAGAAAAAGGGGGGATTGATACAGGGTTAACCAATGTACAGGGGGGGTGTACGGGGGGGTGTAGAGGGGGGTTAGAGAAATTTGCTTGCTTAAACAAAAGTATTGTCTGCAGCTATCATGCCTACTAAGCAGAACAAAGGCACTAACCACTGATAAGGAAAAGCAGACACCTGGTTCTTTTGACAAGGAAAAGCAGACTGATTCCGCGAGTAGCACGGAGCAGCGAGAGCGGCGCCGGGGTCTGTGTCCCTCCGAACTGGGGTCGGAGTTTGTCAGCTGCGGGGTCTGCTGCTCTGTCCGCCCCGGGGTCGGGGTCTGTGTCAGTGACTTCTTGTGTTCCAGTGAAAGCACGTAATTGGCCAGAGGAGGCGCGGAAGTTACACACTGCAGAGTAGCATTAAGGTAACACGTATTGCCCAGGTTCTGCAGTCCAGCTCCAACGTTCAGTGGCTGTTGGCAATGCATGCAGGTTTTCTCAGGTGGAAAAAGAATTTTACGTGGCGGGGCAATTCCGTCGTTAACAACTGCAAGAAAATCAGATTTCAAAAAATATTTACTGTTTCTGCAACTCGTTTACTGTCATAAAAAAGAATCCAGCTGCCAAGCTGGGAAACTCGGAGTTACTCCAGTTAAGGAAGATCTTAACTGGAAGCCAGTTCGGTACACGAAGTAGAGAGGCACTCGAAGCTCTCATTCCCCGCTGTCGGCGCCCAGCAACGCTTCCTACCACTACTGGCGACCCCGAGATCGGGGACCGCGAGTTGTACGGAGCGGCGAGAGCGGCCCCGGGGTCTGCGTCTCTCCGCCCAGGGGCCGGAGTTTGTGACCCCCCAGGGGTCTCGCTTTCCTCCCCAGGGGCGTGTGCCTGGTGTTTCACCGCGGTCCGAGGGTCTGCTTCTGTGGGGTCGCGAGATAAGCTCATGCCTTCCATGAGCTTCAGTCAAATATAAGGCAAGTGGGGGAACAACTCAGATCTCTTCTCCTCAAGTCGATTCATTAGACCAGACAGATTAGTCAGATGAACTGTATTTCACAGAGGTTCCCACTCACTGGTCTCCTGATGCAGGACCAGTGACTATGAAGTGCATCACAGTTTGACAGCATTTAATAATCAAAATTAAAATCGCAGTATGAATTTGTCTTTAGCTAGCCACTTTAGGGAGACAAAACCAGACAACTGAGACTTCAGACAAGTGACGGTATATTAAGAAAATGGAATTAAAACAGATGGATTTTGCCTTGACGGTAAATGTTTCAATAATAAATTCTAAGTTTCGATAGTATCGATAAAGTCCAGTTTGAAGATAAAGAGTCATAGTTTCTTTCGGCAAAGAGTCGTCGGTTTTGATGGTAAAGCCAGGTTTGATGGTAAACAGGTTTGATGGTAAAGAGTCAGTTTTGATGGTAAAGCCAGATTCGATCGTAAGCAGGTTTGGTGGTAAAGCCACCTTCCATGGTAAACAGTCACGTTTGATGGTAAACTATCAGGTTTGGTGGTAAAGAGTCAGTTTTGATGGCAAAGCAACATTCAATGGTAGACAGGTTTGATGGTAAAGAGTCATTCTTGATGGTAAACAGCCAGGTTCGATGGTAAACCATCAGGATTGATGGTAAAGACTCAGTTTTGATGGTAAGAAGTAGTTGGTTTTGTTGGTGCTCTGTGACTACAGGATCCGACAGACTCGAGAAGGTGGCTAATCTAAGGTAACCTAATTAAGAACATTGCGCAGATGTGGTTCTGTCCTTGGTTCAGCAGGCTGGGCTTAAACCACGACAGGTTCTTCGCTTTGTGCTCCAGATCTAGCATTCTAATGCTATTCAGCAACATGCCTCCTATGTTTGCTTGACCAACCTAATGACCAGCGTAATGACCAACACGTAGTCAGATTATCCTATATAAATCACTTAGAAATGGGAAAAAGGCAGGCATGAGAAACATTCAGAAAAGTGTTAGGAAAAGAATGGCGGATTATGCTGGAATCCCTGCTTGCTTGTAATCCTTCACTTGGTATTTATCATCTATCTTGCGGCATTTCTTTTCCACTTCACCTTCTCTTCCTTCTGCATTGCCATATTTCCTCTTGCCAAGCCTCAGTTTCTCATTTTCCCAGAAAGAGTTGTCAAATTGTGCATGAGCTGAGGCAGGTGGAGGTGCGTGCCCTTCCCGAGAGTGTTTTTCAGACTGCTGCAGAGGTAGTGAACAATGACGGAAGTTTCCGCTGTGGCTGCTCAAGTGATGCCATCCTTCCTCTCTGCAGTGAGTGTTGTGAGCCCATCTGCTCTTGCAGTGATAATGCCTATGTGATTTGTAGAATTGACTCAATTTGTCAAAGGCTTTATCAAAATGAGAGGACTTCCTCTCTCTACCATCTCCTTTTCTATGGACAGAGTCATAAGGCTTGTAATATCTGCATTTTTCCCATCTCCATGCTCCAGGTTCTCTCTCCTTTGGAATGATAATACTGATTCCTGTCTTGTTCCGTTCTTTCTCTGCTTCAGGATCTGTAACGAGAGTATTTTCCTCAGCTTTTGCCATTATTTGGACTGTTTCTTTCATTATGGGAAGGTCTGTATTTGCCTTCATTGCAGTAGTCCTGCTTAGGATGATATTGCTTATTTGTTTCCATTCTGTGAGAGCACCTCCTTTTGCAGGAACAATCATCCACTTTGCTCCTGCTTTGCTTCTCCTCGTCAATGTCAGAGTATTGTCTCTTCTTTCGGCAGTGCTCTTTGTCAGTTTTCTTGGAGTCGTGTATCTTCTCCTCGTATTTTTGCCCGTTATCCTCTTCGCATTTTTTATTATTCAACCCCTCATTTTGTCTAGAGAATTGACTCTCCAGAACTTTATCCAGCTTTGTAAGAGAAGAGTCATTAACAGGCGGTACTTCTGCATAGTTATTATTTTCCGTCACTACGGTTTCCATCAGACGATCACCCTCAGACCTCTGAGGTGCAGGGACACTGCACAAAACAAAAACCACATTTTTCATTTGAAAAAGTTCACCTAAAAGATAAATGTTAGGAGCAAAAATCCCTTGAAGTAAAAGATTTGGTGGCTACTGGTAAACTCTGTATGTTTCTAAACTCCCTTACACAGTTTGGAAACTGTAGCTTTCTAAAGGGACTCTGTAAGGCAGTCTCTTTAGAAACCGACTCTTACACATTCAGCAGTGCCCAGAGAAGATGGAGAAGATGTTTTTCTTCTCTTGAGCTTGCAAGTAGTACATTAAAACCCACACCCAACACGTTTGTCTCCCTCTGCTCACTGCTCTGCATCGCATCAGTAGCCAAAACCACTACCTTCGCTCTCCCCAAACTAGAAAAAAGTCAACTCATTCATTTCCCTCTCTCCACAAAATGGGAGGGCACGAGGTGGGAATTTACATTCACACATCCTAGGATGGAAAAAAAAAAATAGAAAAAGATTTCCGATCGTAAAAAAAAAAGGAAAATAATTCTATGAAGAAAGAGAACCATTCTGGGAGGCATCTGCCTTTAATTAATATCAGAATAATACATACTCGGCGCTGACATCTGCAACCCTACATTTACAGTGCCTGAGAAGGGATATAGGGAGTACATGCTGTGGGCCACCCTATGGTTTTACCTGTGGGATCATTCAGAAGACCTGAGAAAGTGGGATGGAAAACCTACCTCAGTTCTGGAGGAACAAGTCCATGAATTGAAGAGAAAAACAATGGTCAAGGATGATCCTCCCAAGAAAGTTGCTGCTCCAGTGTTCAGTGAGCAGCTTCCCAGATGGGGTGGAAGAGCTGATTTTATTCCATATTCTATGATAAGGAATTGTAATCCTTTTCTACAAGAAGTAAGTGGAGAATCTTATGATCACTATTAGAGGAGCCCTGCCTCCAGCCAGATGGAGGAGAGGGACAGTCAGGTTTACTGGACTGTGTGGATCAGGTGGCCTGGCGCATCAGTCCCACAGGAGTATAAGGCATATAGTAGACACCGGTTCCCAGTGCACCCTGATGCCACCAAGCTCTCAAGGGGTGGAACCCATTTGTATTTCTACAGTGACAGGAGGATCCCAAGAGTTGACTGTACTGGAGCCTGAAATCAGCCTAACTGGGAAGGAGTGGCAAAAGCACCCTATTGTGACTGGTCCAGAGCCTCCACGCATCCTTGGCATAGACTAGCTCAGAAGAGGGTACTTCAGAGATCCAAAAGGGTACTGATGGGCTTTGGTGTCGTTGCCCTGGAGACGGAGGAAATTAAGCAGCTGTCCACCTTGCCTGGTCTCTCAGAGGATCCTTCTGTTGTGGGGTTGATGGAGGTCAAACAACAAGTGCCAGTCGTGACCACAACAGTGCACCGGTGGCAATATCACACCAACTGAGACTCCCTGATTCCCATCCATAAGCTGATCCATAGACTGGAGAGCCAAGGAGTGATCTGTAGGACACGCTCACCCTTTAATAGCCTTATATGTCCAGTGTGAAAGTCTAATGGAGAGTGGAGACTAATAGTAGACTATTGTGGCCTGAACGAAGTCGCAGCATCACTGAGTGCTGCCGTACCGGACATGCTGGAACTCCAATATGAACTGGAGTCAAAGGCAGTCAAGTGGTATGTCACAACTGATATTGCCAATGCATTTTTCTCAATTCCTTTGGCAGTGGAGTGCAGGCCACAGTTCGCTTTTACTTGGAAGGGCGTCCAGTACAGTTGGAACCGACTGCCCCAGGGGTGGAAACACAGCCCTACCATCTGCCATGGACTGATCCAGACTGCACTGGAACAGGGGCAAGCTCCAGAACACCTGCAATAAATTGATGGCATTATCGTGTGGGGCGATACAGCAGAAGAGGTCTTTGAGAAAGGGAGGAAAATTATCCAGATCCTGCTGAAAGCTGGTTTTGCCATAAAATGGAGTAAGGTCAAGGGACCTGCAGAGAAGATTCAATTTTTGGGAATAAAATGCCATGATGGATGTCACCAGACCCCCACAGATGCGATCAACATGATAACAGCAATGTCTCCACCAACTAATAAGAAAGAAACACAAACCTTTCTTGGGCGCTGTGTGGTTCTGGTGAATGCACATCCCAAATCACAGTTCGATTGTAAGCCCTCTCTATCACATGACCCAGAAGAATGATTTTAAATGGGGCCCTGTGCAACAACAAGCCTTTGAGCAAATTAAACATGAGATAGTTCATGCAGTGGCCCTTAGACCAGTCTGGACCGGGCCAGATGTGAAAAATGTACTGTACACCATAGCCAGGGAGAATGGTCCTGCCCGGAGCCTCTGGCAGAAGACTCCAGGGGAAACTCGAGGTTGACCCCTCAGCTTTTGGAATCAGGGATACAGAGGATCTGAGGCCATCTATATTCCCACTGAAAAAGAGATACTGGCAGCCTATGAAGGGGTTTGAGCTGCTTCAGAAGTGATTGGCACTGAAGCACAGCTCCTCCTGGCACGCCTGTTACCTGTGCTGGGATGGATGTTCAAAGGCAGGGTCTCCTCTACACATCATGCAGCCAATGCTACATGGAGTAAGTGGGCTGCTCTAATTACACAACAAACTCCAACAGGAAATCCCAGTCATCCAGGAATTCTAGAAGTCGTCATGGACTGGCCAGAGGGCAAAGATTTTGGAATGTCACCAGAGGAGCAGGTTATGCGTGCTGAAGAGGTCCCACCATATAATCAACTGTCAGACAGTGAGAAGCAATATTCCTTGTTTACTGATGGGTCCTGCCGTATTGAGGGAAAGCATCGGAGATGGAAGGCAGCTGTATGGAGTCCCTTATGACAAGCTGCAGAAACTGCTGAAGGAGAGGGTGAATTGAGTCAGTTTGCCAAGGTGAAAGCCATCCAGCTGGCCCTGGACATTGCTGAAAGAGAAAAGTGGCCAGTACTTTATCTCTATACTGACTCATGGATGGTGGCAAATGCCCTGTGGGGGAGGTGCAGCAATGGAAGCAGAGGAACTGGCAGTGCAGAGGTAAACCCATCTGGGCTGCTGCACTGTGGCAAGACATCGCTGCCCGGGTGCAGAATCTGGTGGTGAAGGTACGCCATGGAAATGCCCATGTACCCAAGAGTCGAGCCACTGAGGAATACCAGAACAACCAACAAGTGGATAAAGTGGCTAAGATTGAAGTGGTTCAGATGGACTCAGATTGACAACATAAGGGTGAATTATTTTTAGCTTGCTGGGCCTGATAAGCAGCTGATTCTACTGATAAGCAGCTATTGATAAGGGAAAGCAGACGCCTGAAGGGGGAGAGACAGCCGGTTTATGGCTGGGACACCGACCAAACCCTAAGGCCATACGTGAAGACTAAAAGGTGAAAAGTTCAAGAAGAGGAAGACTCATTGACTTCCTCTTGAAGACCCCTACCCACAGGAGGAAGACTCATTTACTCCATCTTGAGACCCCTGCCCATGACCAGAGGGGGCACTGCGCAGGTGCACAGAACCTTCTAGCTCATTATAATACGAAGCAGGGACAGGACATGAATATATATAGGCATATTGTGCAACCTTATGAATACATATAACTTTGGAGCATAAACGTAGAGGGAAACAACACCGAGGCACGCATGACTTTGAGGAATTATCCCCGTGCGTCTCAGCGCTGACTAAAAAGCATACCTGCTTTACAACTTTAACGAGTTGTGGAGTCAATCCGCACATCAGCATGTTCTCACATGCCAGTTCAGCTCTGCAAATTCTAATGGGACAATAGCACAAAGTGTTAACGTTGAAATTTGTGCTGTTTTCACAGTATTTCACATGAATTCGGAACATTTTAATGCTTCTGAATACTAAACACACCATAGGTGAGACGTTCTAGATGGAACAAACAACTCACTGGTTCAGGCGATCCATTTGTTTTAGCAAAGAAAATCTCAGGTGGTTTAGGAGGTTGGGCGTGGCAAGCAAAATCGTCCAGATCTAGCGTTCGTCCAGATCAGCAACATCCTCCCTGTGTTTGCTGGACCAACCTAATGACCTTAGTCCGTCCCCCCCTCCCAGGCCCCTGTGGGGATATTCAGGGGCGGGGTTCTCTGCAAGGAGTTCCTTTTTCAGAGCTAATTGCAAGTAGTTAGCCTGATTTTTCTCTTTGTCTAACGGTTAACTACCTGGTCCTGCAGGGCTCGGAGCAGGTCTTGTAAAGTTTGTATGAACTGAACTGAGATCCAGCTCTTTGTTGTTCTTCGCCAGCCTCCGGTGCAGCAGCCAAGATGGCGCCCGGTACGGCCCAGACAACCGAGTTACCCTTTCCGGGCCGCAGTTTCACATCCTTTTGCAGGGCGCTTATTCGGTCTGTTAGACTTTGCGAATTACACCGATTTTTCTCGGCCCGTTCTGCCCCTGGCAGAGAGGGGCGAGCCTTCTGTTGCTCTAAAAGGCCACACAACACATCTCTGCCCTCAGGGGCAGCTTCACTGCTATCCATTTCGGAACGGGACGATCGCCTCAGGGAGGCAGCGCGTTTTGCTTCCACAAAACGCACCTCTGAAGTCCCTAAGAGGCACGCACCTCATGCAAACCAAGTTAGATACAGCAATAGGTTGGGGGTGTCGTCTCCGGGAGGCAGGAGGCACGTCTGTTTCAACAAAATCCACCCCTTACGTCCCCGAGAGGCACACACGTAATAGCTTTTTACTTTCATGAAAAAAGAGTCCAGCTGCCACGCTAGGAGACTCGCAGTTCTTTATCACAAAAACCGTGCCAGTTAGGCACACGAAGTAGAGAGGCACTCGAAGCTCCCATTGCCCCGCTGTCGGAGCCCAGTAACGCTTCCTGCTACTACTGGCGACCCCGAGCCCGGGGACCGCGAGTAGCACGGAGCAGCGAGAGCGGCGCCGGGGTCTGTGTCCCTCCGAACTGGGGTCCGAGTTTGTCAGCTGCGGGGTCTGCTGCTCTGTCCGCCCCGGGGTCGGGGTCTGTGTCAGTGACTTCTTGTGTTCCAGTGAAAGCACGTAATTGGCCAGAGGAGGCGCGGAAGTTACACACTGCAGAGCAGCATTAAGGTAACACGTATTGCCCAGGTTCTGCAGTCCAGCTCCAACGTTCAGTGGCTGTTGGCAATGCATGCAGGTTTTCTCAGGTGGAAAAAGAATTTTACGTGGCGGGGCAATTCCGTCGTTAACAACTGCAAGAAAATCAGATTTCAAAAAATATTTACTGTTTCTGTAACTCGTTTACTGTCATAAGAAAGAATCCAGCTGCCAAGCTGGGAAACTCGGAGTTACTCCAGTTAAGGAAGATCTTAACTGGAAGCCAGTTCGGTACACGAAGTAGAGAGGCACTCGAAGCTCTCATTCCCCGCTGTCGGCGCCCAGCAACGCTTCCTGCCACTACTGGCGACCCCGAGATCGGGGACCGCGAGTTGTACGGAGCGGCGAGAGCGGCCCCGGGGTCTGCGTCTCTCCGCCCAGGGGCCGGAGTTTGTGACCCCCCAGGGGTCTCGCTGTCCTCCCCAGGGGCGTGTGCCCGGTGTTTCACCGCGGTCCGAGGGTCTGCTTCTGCGGGGTCGCGAGATAAGCTCTCAACGTCGGTTAACGTCCAGTCCGAAATGGAACTGTCCGGCCTTCCGTCACCAGCGCTACGCATCAAGCACACACCCGCTCACCCCCTGCTCTGCCTGTCCGAGGGGTTTTGGTCCCTAAGAGCGTTGTGGCACCGCTGCTCTCACGGACCGGCGCGGCACGCAGCATGGCCGCTCTCGGGAGCGGCAAGAGCCCAAACACAGCCAAACCAAACCAAACCGAAGCCGACACGGCAGGCGAGGCCGGAGCAGGGCTCCGAGGGATCCCTCGCTTCACGTCTCCTCGCCCTTCTCACTCCACCTCCCGCTCCGACCCAGCCCCGCTCGCTAATTCCGGCCCGCGGCAACCGGTGCTGCGGGGGCAGGCGCAGCGCCGAGCCGCCTCAGCCCCCTGCCGCCCCGCCCCGGTCCTGCCGGCCCAGGCGGTGGTGGCGGCCGCGGCGGCGGCGGCGGAGCTGGGTCCGTCCGCCTCATACTGGGGACGTCGCCCAGCTCCGCCGCGCCGGGCAGTCCCACCCCTCCGCTGCCCGACCGGCGCCACAGCGGCCACCAGAGCCGAGCCGAGCCGAGCCGGCTGCTCCCGCCGGTCTCTTTCCCTTCCTTTTGCCGTGCCGGCTCCGCTCAGCATCTGAACTGTGTGGCCGCTTCCATCAGGCACGGTGCCAGTGCAGTGCAGGCAGAGAAATGTACGGGAAACTTCAGCTCAGCCGGACTGACTTAAAACTGACACTATTCTGACAAAATAAGCTTTACGTTGCTTCACATTTTGAACCGGTTTAAACTGGTACAAAACAGAACCTCTGTCAACTGAGCAGCATTTATAGTGCTTTCTAGTGTTTGAAAACAATGCGTATTTTTAAGATGTAGTACATACCTATGTAGATATGCTGGCTGGAAAAGCTAGGTCTCTTGTAGACCAAATCCTACAAACTAAGACTTTTGGCTTACAAATTCCTTTTCTGTATTTTCTTGTAAAATGTTTCTAGCTACAGTTTGAATAGAAAATGTAAATGCTGCACAGATAGGGACTGATTGAAGTATTACTTGGTGTACACAAGTGATTTGCATGACATACTCTGTATCGATCATTGTTAAAAATGTGATGTTTGATGTAAATCCACTGCAATAGTAACGCTGTCATTTATCAGGAGGACCTGTTGCTTCAGCCTGGAGACTTTCTCTAAAATAAAGTGTGAAACTCTACTGTTGCATAGCTCCTCATTTACCAGGAATACATGGGAGGTGCGTGCTGATTTAGTTAAGATCTGATTTTGCAACTGCTCTTGTAAGTAAAAGGCCTCTTTGCCTACCTTTAAGCACACTGATTTAAATTGACAGGTTGAATTTTTCAGAGAGAAAACTCCTCAGCTGCAAAATCGGTTGTTTTTGTAAGGCTGAACATTCATAGCTGTGTTGCTATGAATGTTACTCCATTAAGAGCTGCTTTCCCACCCTAAATTAAGGAGGGATTTTGCCCGTTGCCTTCCATGAGCTTCAGTCAAATATAAGGCAAGTGGGGGAACAACTCAGATCTCTTCTCCTCAAGTCGATTCATTAGACCAGACAGATTAGTCAGATGAACTGTATTTCACAGAGGTTCCCACTCACTGGTCTCCTGATGCAGGACCAGTGACTATGAAGTGCATCACAGTTTGACAGCATTTAATAATCAAAATTAAAATCACAGTATGAATTTGTCTTTAGCTAGCCACTTTAGGGAGACAAAACCAGACAACTGAGACTTCAGACAAGTGACGGTATATTAAGAAAATGGAATTAAAACAGATGGATTTTGCCTTGACGGTAAAAGTTTCAACAATAAATTCTAAGTTTCGATAGTATCGATAAAGTCCAGTTTGAAGACAAAGAGTCATAGTTTCTTTCGGCAAAGAGTCGTCGGTTTTGATGGTAAAGCCAGGTTTGATGGTAAACAGGTTTGATGATAAAGAGTCAGTTTTGATGGTAAAGCCAGATTCGATCGTAAGCAGGTTTGGTGGTAAAGCCACCTTCCATGGTAAACAGTCACGTTTGATGGTAAACAGTCACGTTTGATGGTAAACAATCAGGTTTGGTGGTAAAGAGTCAGTTTTGATGGCAAAGCAAGGTTCGATGGTAAACAGGTTTGATGGTAAAGAGTCATTCTTGATGGTAAACAGCCAGGTTCGATGGTAAACCATCAGGATTGATGGTAAAGACTCAGTTTTGATGGTAAGAAGTAGTTGGTTTTGTTGGTAGGTTTAGTTCAGGCACTGAAGGATTCCATCAGTGAGCTTTGCATCTGAAAGACAAAAGAAAGCAATGTCGCTCCCTGGCATGACATTCAGCATCAAACCCTGTCTCAGTGGTTTGGTTTCTGAACGAGAAGTCTCAAGCCTGCATGCAGCTCCGTCTGCCCTGTGATTACAGGATCCGACAGACTCGAGAAGGTGGCTAATCTAAGGTAACCTAATCAAGAACATTGCGCAGATGTGGTTCTGTCCTTCGTTCAGCAGGCTGGGATTAAACCACGACAGGTTCTTCGCTTTGTGCTCCAGATCTAGCATTCTAATGCTATTCAGCAACATCCCTCCTATGTTTGCTTGACCAACCTAATGACCAGCCCAATGACCAACCCGTAGTCAGATTATCCTATATAAATCACTTAGAAACAATGGGAAAAAGGCAGGCATGGGAAACATTCAGAAAAGAGTTAGGAAAAGAATGGCGGATTATGCTGGAATTCCTGCTTACTTGTAATCCTTCTCTTGGTATTTATCATCTATCTTGCGGCATTTCTTTTCCAGTTCACCTTCTCTTCCTTCTGCGTTGCCATATTTCCTCTTGCCAAGCCTCAGTTTCTCATTTTCCCAGAAAGAGTTGTCAAATTGTGCATGAGCTGAGGCAGGTGGAGGTGCGTGCCCTTCCCGAGAGTGTTTTTCAGACTGCTGCAGAGGTAGTGAACAATGACGGAAGTTTCCGCTGTGGCTGCTCAAGTGATGCCATCCTTCCTCTCTGCAGTGAGTGTTGTGAGCCCATCTGCTCTTGCAGTGATAATGCCTACGTGATTTGTAGAACTGACTCAATTTATGAAAGGCTTTATCAAAATGAGAGGACTTCCTCTCTCTACCATCTCCTTTTCTATGGACAGAGTCATAAGTCTTGTAATATCTGCATTTTTCCCAACTCCGTGCTTCGACGGTATGTTTCCATGCTCCAGGTTCTCTCTCCTGTGGAACGATAATACTGATTCCTGTCTTGTTCCGTTCTTTCTCTGCTTCGGGATCTGTAACGAGAGTATTTTCCTCAGATTTTGCCATTATTTGGACTGTTTCTTTCATTATAGGAAGGTCTGTACTTGCCTTCATTGCAATAGTCCTGCTTAGCATGATATTGCTGATTTGTTTCCATTCTGTGAGAGCACCTCCTTTTGCAGGAACAATCATCCACTTTGCTCCTGCTTTGCTTCTCCTCGTCAATGTCAGAGTATTGTCTCTTCTTTCGGCAGTGCTCTTTGTCAGTTTTTTTGGAGTCGTGTATCTTCTCCTCGTATTTTTGCCTGTTATCCTCTTCGCATTTTTTATTATTCAACCCCTCATTTTGTCTAGAGAATTGACTCTCCAGAACTTTATCCAGCTTTGTAAGAGAAGAGTCATTAACAGGCGGTACTTCTGCGTAGTTATTATTTTCCGTCACTACGGTTTCCATCAGACGATCACCCTCAGACCTTTGAGGTGCAGGGACACTGCACAAAACAAAAACACATTTTTCATTTGAAAAAGTTCACCTAAAAGATAAATGTTAGGAGCAAAAATCCCTTGAAGTAAAAGATTTGGTGGCTACTGGTAAACTCTGTATGTTTCTAAACTCCCTTACACAGTTTGGAAACTGTAGCTTTCTAAAGGGACTCTGTAAGGCATCAGCAGCCAAAACCACTACCTTCGCTCTCCCCAAACTAGAAAAAAGTCAACTCATTCATTTCCCTTCTCTCCACAAAATGGGAGGGCACAAGGTGGGAATTTACAGTGGAAAAGAAATCCAATTGTAAAAAAAAGTAAAATTATCCTATGAAGAAACAGAACCATTCTGGGAGGCATCTGCTTTCATTAATATCAGAATAACACATGTTCAGTGCTGATGTCTGCAACCCTACACATACAGTGTGGAAAGCTTTCTATTAAATAGTACTAGTAGATGGGTAAAACAATGATAAACTTGTATGAAATCTTGTTTTCATCAGAGTGTACTCAATTTACCTTGTTTTCTCTGACAACCTGTTCAGGTGGCTGTAGGCCAGGGATTCTAAGACTATTTCTTGAGGAATCGGTGACTCAGCTACAGGTACCTACAATTAAAACGCAGACGTTAACAGACAAAAAAAATACTACCTTTAGAAGAAAACTGTTTTCAAAATTTCCTCATTAGTCATTAAACAAGATCACTTTGCCTTACATGCACCATTGCTATCTCACACATCACCCCTTCCCCCCCAGTATATTTATGAAACTTATGAAGTACTATCTCAGGTGAAATTTTCTGAAGTTGACATGTTCTCACATGCCAGTTCAGCTCTGCAAATTCTAATGCGACAATAGCACAAAGCGTTAACGATGAAGTTTAAATTTGTGCTGTTTTCACATGACTTAGGAACATTTTAATGCTCCTGAATACTAAACACACCATAGGTGAGGAGTTCTAGATGGAACAAACAACTCACTGGTTCAAGCAATCCATTTGTTTTAGCAAAGAATATCTCAGAAGGTTTAGCAGGTTGGACTTGGGAAGTAAAATCATCAAGTTTCAGTCCATTTTGTTTAGATCCATTATCTAAACTAATAGCACAATTTAGTGAATCATTTTTTGGCAGCACATGATGGGATCTCTCTTCTTCAGCACTCTCACAGAAAGAACGGGAATTCTGCAACGTGCCGACTACCTTCAGTATTACAGTTCCGTTGGAAGATACGTTGTAATTCATTTTAAACACGCCATTCGACGCCTCAGATTTTCCTGAAGACTCTGGACTGGAAGCGACTGTAGCATCAGACCCGAGTGTAGAACTTCCATTCACTGCTGGCTCTACAAACATTTCATCAGGAACTTCCTGTTTGGAAATGTTAGCAGCAACTGCCACTGTAGATGCATTTGAGGTAGACTCTGCTCTGAGAGAATTTGCAATTGTGGAGGAAGGAACAGCCTTGCTGAGATCCTCATTCTCCAGAGCACTGGTAAGACAGTCAGGTTGTGACACAGTCTGACACTCAGGCAATATTTTACGAATACTGATAGTGATCTTCTGGGCTTTTGATGGATCCGTAGTTGAAGGCCTGGTAATTGCCCAGTTTTGAATGCAAGCTGTTGATGGAGCTGAAGATGGCCTTTTTATGGTGATACCAACAGGATTTGTATCCTCTTCTAGGGGTCCATTTCCATTTAAACGACTTGAATTCTGTATTTAAAAAGAAAAGATTGCAAGATGAATATGTGCGATCACACCGCACTTATTAAAACATTAAATTCTCCTACTAAATATTTCTACAAATTGCCTCACCACCTAAGAAGAAAAACACGCCACTTCCAATATAAACCTAAGTCCAACAAGTGTGTTTCATTCCTGCTGCTTTTGGTTTACTGCATCTTGGTATCAAATGAGCCTCATTTTCTGAAACCCACTCAAACAACTTAACATTGACTAAAGCTCTTCCCAAATATGTTTATTTTCCCCTTTAAACGTTCCCTGAAAACACTGCTATAATTGCTCTGGTACTCAGGACCAAGAAAAATCGTTTTCACTGTCTCAGCTGAAGTAACACTGGGGGAGTGATATTTAATTATTATTATTACTACTACTATTCTTCTTATCGTCATCATCATCATCAAGAATTAACAGACTCCTCCAAGTGTCTCAAAAGCGTAGCTCTCAGTGCTTTAGAAAGCGCTTTGAGTTGGAAGTATAATGAAGTAGCATGGCTGCACAATTTGGGACTAGCTACTGTTTGAATAATTCTGGCTGTTGCATGATGGTTGTGAAGAAAGCTGCAGTGTGGGAGGGAAAACAATTCATCAGATGCTCTAAAACAACAAGCTACCCCCCCCCCCCCCCATCAAAAGAAAACAACATTATCAATTTGGTGCCATTATTTGCTCCCTGCAAATTACCTTAATCATACGAGGAGGAAGCCGTGCTCCCATAAATCCAGCCTGCTTACTATTAGGCCCGTGCTGACCAAGGAATGAACGGGGATAAGAAGTTGCTGGTAAGCAAAAACCACGTTCTCCAACTGTCAAATCGTGGCGCCTTGGGAAAAAAACAGTGATATCACTTTAGAGTTTTTCTTTCAACCTATTCTTGGATTAAAACCCCATCTGTAATTTTCTAAGAACAGATGACGTGACACAGAAGCCACATACAAAAGACTCAACCGAGACTACAAACTAAAAAAACAGACAATGGTCTCCCTACAATGACTATTCTTGTCAGAGCAACATCTCACCCTTACGCCATCTACGGTGTTATTTCTCCTCTTCTAAATTACCCCGCTACGTAGAGCGGATACAGAGCAATGTACACAAGCACACCAGTTTAAGGCCAAGCAATGAAAGACAGTAAATGACAGCGGTAAGTTCAGGTTAGACAGAACTGAATTACAGAAACAGTAAACTTTTCCTAGGACAGAAAGAAAAACACTTGGAAAAAAAAGAAAAGTATCAGTAACAGGAAAGTAAATATATTCTGAACAGATTCAGTAGTCGGTATTACCTGATATAAAAAAGTAAATAAGCTTGCTGATTGAGAACCGTTTTGATATCGGAACGCTCCACTATGGCATCATTCATTCGATACCAAAATCCATTGCCGGCCTGCAAACAAAAGACAGTGGCATCTTCAGACAAAACGCATGATGTCCAAATGACATCACAGGCGGAACACTACAGCACGAAACGTACCAAACAAATCAAACGGAACACATCATTCAACCTTTCTCCATCAAAATGGTGGTTGCCGGTAACATTGATTTTCTTTGTTTATTTTACCCTGTTAGAAATCAAGCTGATACCCACCTTTATGAAGCAGATATAGTGTCCAGCATTGCAGCTGAAACCAGAATGAACAAGAACTGCATATAAAGAATACATGAGTGGTTCTCCCCTTGACTGGGACATATATGCTCGAAGATCCAAATATTCAGGGTATTCCACATCCTAAACACAAAACAGGAAGATTCAAAAATTACCCCGAAACACTTCATGGAACAGCCTGACAAAAACCCTTCTCAAAACACAGGCTAGGATCACACAAATATAGTCTTGATTCATTTAAAAATACCTATTCTCAGAAACAATATTTCGTAATTGAAGCTGCAGAGAACTACTCTTATGGTTACCGTAAGCCATAGTTGTTAGATTGACTTTTCTTGGACTATTGTTATTACACTTACAGCCTGCAAACATTAACAGCTTTTAAACCGTAGAATCATAGAATAGTTAGGGTTGGAAGGGACCTTAAGATCATCTAGTTCCAACCCCCCTGCCGTGGGCAGAGACACCTCCCACTAAACCATGCCACCCAAGGCTCTGCCCAACCTGACCTTGAACACCGTCAGGGATGGAGCATTCACAGCTTCCCTGCGCAACCCATTCCAATGCCTCACCAGCCTAACAGTAAAGAATTTCTTCCTTATATCCAATCTAAACTTCCCCCGTTTAAAATGATATTTTCTTGGGGAAATCTCCCATTCCGAGAAGATAAAGCTGCTTTACAGCTGCAAATATACCTTGTTGATCTTGCCACCAGTAAAATCTGCAAATCTTTTCAGCGATACGATGAGAACTTTGGAGGAGCGATGTATCGTGCACCTCTTGGAGGCAGGAACCATGTTTTCGCACCTTAAAAACAAGCACAGACAAATGTTTAACAGCAAATTCTTCCCCCTCCCAAAACTCAAACAAGTTTTCATCTCTCGCACAGGCTTATGAACCCATATGCTGCACTTCACGTTTGTTAATAGACAGAAGGTAACAGCATGTAAGCGGACAGCTCTACAAAACAAAGGACTTAGAACATTATCCTTTCACACGGAACACTAGGACCTTCAGCCAGCTGATGTTGCCTCCCACCCCAAATCGTTGTCCTTAGCTCTGTGCTTCAGCTCACCACTACTTAGCAGACATCCCCTTTAACTTCTGGCCAGACGAATACTTCTGTGTGCAACCTCACACTGACGAAGGCTAATAAACCCCAGCGCAGGCAGCAGTAGGAATAAAAGTCTAATATGAGCTAATGGCCACAATTCTTCTATTTCCAAATATTCATGTGACACATTAAACGCCTTCTCTTGGACTCAGATGGAATTAGTAGGAATCTTACTTGCTACACTTATAGCTGTTTACTCCGTCCAATTGTTCAGGTGTCACAAATTGTTTCAGAGCCGCGGTGAGAGACGTAACGGTCTGGATGAATAAGAAGGTAGAGCACTAGGTCACTGGAAATGCAAAATTTCAAACACTTCCTGGTATAACTACGAGAGAACCTTGCTAGTTCATCCTCAAGTGACCTACTGTCAACCGGCAACCACTGTGAAGGAGGCAGAAACCTCAGAGTACGCTGAGCATTTACCTCCTGTGGAAATGATGCTACTTCGAAATAAAAAGATAAAGTTTGCAGTGCCACAGACACCATCTGTACTATGCTACGGCATCAATAATGAGAACAAGCAAACCCATCAGCCTAACGATATAGATGCTGAAGCAGAATAACAGAGAAGTGTGAGGGTATAGGTGTTTGTGTAGATGTAATTACTGTTTTTACAGGTTAAACCCACTGCAAACATGGAGAGCATCTAGATGCATTCCACACAAGACCAAAGCCCAATCCACTCCCACCCAACACCAAGCTCTTTCCTTTTAGCAGTGTATATTTTTAAGTAAAATGCCTTTATCTGGAAATCTCTACAGGTCCTTATGCAGCTCGAGCCGTATTCACAAAACACCTTACCTCTATATCCAAAGTAATACTGAGGAATGGCTCGTGCCTGTCCGAAACGGCTTTGCAGTTCAAGCATTTTACTGGAATCAGAATACAAATGCTTAACACTGACTGGACAAATTTAGAGTCTTCATACATTTTACTTTAGTCAAAGCACAAAGTCCTTTACTACAGACAAACAGACACACACCAGTTCAAAGGACAGGAAGAATTGTAACAAGTACCTCGGGATCTTAGG
The DNA here is from genome assembly GCF_033815535.1 of Pezoporus flaviventris. NCBI lineage: Eukaryota > Metazoa > Chordata > Aves > Psittaciformes > Psittacidae > Pezoporus > Pezoporus flaviventris. The sequence goes on from NW_026892626.1 coordinate 11,766,232, forward strand.
TATCCTCCAAATATTTGATAAATAAGTGTAGTGGCTTGAGAAGATGTGTCCCATCTGGAAAGAAATGATAAATCAGGCCTCAGATGATACGAGGCTCAGAGTTAACTCTTCAAACAGTTTTTACCAAGGACAGTCATTTTAATGTAGTATAGTAAAGAAAGGAGTAAAAGGGGCTAGAGAACATCTAAGGGTTAAATAATTCGTTTATGCGTACGTGGTGCCTCCATTCAAGCAAGCTTTCTGCAAAGCATCAACAGTGAAGGACAAGAATTCATGTGCATCCTCTTGACTGCCGTAACAGAAATGTTCTCCTATACCTAATAAATAAGAAGGTGGTTATATTTATCTCCTAGAAAATGAAAGAAAACTCACGTTTCTAAAAGTATCAAAATCATTTCTATGCATCAGAGAGTGCTTTGAAGTTACCCAATATATCAAAAGAAAACCATCTGAAATGACTTACTTTTAAGGCCATTGATAACAGATATAGGTTTGATAGCACTATTAGAGAAACACAGGGCCTGGTTAATGTGAGCTTCCAATGTACACATCATACAGAAGCCTTTTTCGTGACCTGAAGAGTGAAAGAAGCAACACAGTCTAGTCAAATAAGCATTGCTACCAAAAAAAGAACAAAACCAAAAAACAATAGCCACGAAAAACACTACTGATATTGATGACACAGCGCTAAGAGAGAATGCGTGCGAATTTCAGCATATTGCTGTTAGGTGAGCTACATGACACAGAGCTAAGAATCCTCTGGGAGAAAGGAAAGGTTAAAGGAAGGTATGTGTAAGTATTTCTGCCCTCCTTTTTGCAACAGGGTTCTTAACTGGAAGCATTTTTATCTATGTCAAAAAAAAACACAGTTAAATTTCTAGGAATAAACACTAAGATGCCAAACCAAAAAGCATGCATGTACCTTTGTCAAAATAGACCTAGAAGGATATGAAAAGAGGCTCCTATGCCAAATCAGTTCAAGCATAGAATGGAAATGTGAAGAACACAAATTCAAAGGCTTAAAAAAATACAAACTTTTAACTAGAATAAAACCAGTCTAAATTTTAATACTGCCCCACACAAATTTCCATTTCAGGTCAGCAGAAATTAGCTCGTAGTGCTTTCTAGGGTGTGGGCTTTTTTAATGGGTCAATAGTGAACATGTCATTTATTGCAGTACTAGCACATGACGCTATCTAGGCTGCAGAGACGAAGACGCTACGATGCCAACATCCTACATTTTACCACCTTTCTACCAGCAGGAAACACAAATGCCAAATGTTCATCAAATGCCTTCCTTTACAACGTACTTCGCTATTCACACAAAGCAAGAAATGCTCTTTATTTGCAACTTTGCCATTGGGCATTAAATGAACAAATGCACTTTATATGCCATTCCGAGCTTCCTGTTAAATAAGCACGGAATCACAGAATCATTTATGTTGAAAAAGACCACGAAGATGGCATTCAAAGCCAGCTTCGACAGGTAAAACGGGAAAGCCACGCATTTTCTCCACAGAATCACTCTTGTTCTTTCACCTTTGCAGCCGCCCAACGTATTTATAATCATGTTAGAAAGTACTCACATGACTTGCTGTGTTCAAGAGACAGCATGTAATTGGCCAGAGGAGGTGTGTACGTCAAACACTGTAAAGTAGCATTAAGGTAACACGTATTGCCCAGATTCCACAGTCCAACTCCAACGTTCAGTGGCTGTTGCCAATCCATGCAGATTTTCTCAGGTGGAAAAAGAATTTTACGTGGTGGGGCAATTCCATCATTAACGACTGCAAGAAAATCAGATTTCAAAAAATATTTAATGTTTCTCTTTGAAAAAGCATGTTTAAAAGGGAGCATTCTGCAGGAGGACCCAGAAGAACCAGGTCTGCTCCACAACGCAAAACAACATGATGAACAGATTGTAAGAACTAGGATGGAAAAGTAAGGGAGTAACCAGCGGAGCAGGTAACCCTACGGATACCAGACCTCTTCCTGAGCAGGGTTAGCATTCAAAGGCTTGTGAATAATGGAAGCCATAAACACAAAGGTAAAATGTACTTTTCTCTGCACAGCACAGAAGACCTGGCTAAGTCTGTGTATTATAAAAACCTCCTCAAACCCATTGTTGCAAGTAGGTTTTTAAAGATAAAACTACAGGTCTTCCAATACCAGTCCCTTCAGTTGCCTTAGGGGACTCACAAAATTGCAGCCTAGTGCTGAAGGCTTTAGTCATCATCTTGTATCAGTGCAACAAATGAGAACTGTGTTTTCTAACTTTTGGGTATTTTGTTCTGAAGAAAGGAGGGGAAGGACAGAAGACACACTAACTTTGCTCTTCCTGGCCAAAAGGCTTAGGTTTTTCAGAGGCTCTAGAATACACAGAACCTGTCGGTACTTTCTCTGCATCTTCCTCAGGTTGTGACAGGTTTTTAAATATTGAAGATATTCTCTTTAAAGTCATTGTTCGTATCTGTAACAGAGGTAAAAGTTCTGGTTGACTTAAGACTATCAAGAAGCATTCCAGAAGGAAATTCTGTCACTCAGTATCAAAGAGATAACTTGAAGAACTAAATAGCTGGTAAGAAATATGAAAAAAACAAAAACAAACGACAACAACCAAACTAAAAACCCCACTCACAAAACTGCGGTTAAGTGCGATTACACATTTGTCTCATGACAAAACAAACATTGGCAGCGGTGACTGTAAAACAATAACATACACAAAAACACCTACGTAGAAATAAGGAGCAATACAAAACTACTACTACTGTAGTAGACATGAAGACATGAAAGCACTTCTATGTCTCTAAATTGCAAACGACACTTCCACAATGCAACACTACCGTAAGAAAAAGATACCCAAACTAAACCAACAACAAAAAAGCAAAACCACCCCCCCCCCCAAAAAAAAACACAAAACCAAAACCCAAACGTATACACACACACAAATTCGAAATAAGGAACAACCCGAACACACACACAAACACACACACACAAACCCATACACACACGCCACGCTTGTTTACTTTCATCAAAAATAATCCAGCTGCCAACCCAGGAAACCCGCAGTTAATTATCACTTTAACCTTACCTGGAAGCAAAGGGGTCCGAGTTTGTCAGCTCCGGGGTCGGGGACGGCGTCGGGGTCTGTGTCCGTCCCGGGACCGTGGTCTCCGTCCGCCCAGGGGCTTCTCTGCTCTCCCAAGGCGCGGCTGCCCAGTGTTTCACCGGGGTCTGAGGGTCTGCTTCTCCCGGGTCGCAAGAGAAGCTCTCGAAGCCGGTTAACGTCATAGTAGCAGTTCCAGATGGAACTGTCCGGCCTTCCGTCACCAGCGCTAAGCCTGAAGCACCTACCCGCTCACCCCCCGCTCTGCCTTTCCGACAGGTTTTGGTTCCTAAGAGCAGTTTGGCACCGCTGCTCTCACGGACCGGCGCGGCACGCAGCATGTCCGCGCTTGGGAGCGGCAAGAGCCCAAACACAGCCAAACCAAAGAGACCCTGACGCGGAAGGCGAGGGCAGAGCGCGGCTCCGAGGGATCCCTCGCTTCACCTCACCTCGCCTCGCCCTACCCGCTCCACCTCACGCTACGACCCAGCCCCGCTCGGCACTTCCCACCCGCGGCAACCACTGTGCGGGGACAGCCTCAGCGCCGCCCCGCCCCGCCTCGGTGCCCTCAACCCCTCCCCAGGTGTCGCTTTCCGGGCTCGCAGCTCCAGGACCGTCCGGAAGCAGGAGCGCAGCAGCGGGCGGCCTGGGGCGACTCTGTGCTCATGGCAACTAACGGACGGGACGTGAGGACGGCGAGAATCCAAGCGTTCGATTCCCCGCGGGAGGCCGCAGGCCCCGCGAGGAGCCGCCGCCTCCTCGCCAAGCAAGGAACAACGCCGCTCGTGCCGCGGGAGCTGGGGTTTTACCGCGATGCTTTTCTACTCCCAGTGCACGTGCTGTTCTTAAGGGAAAGCCCCTAGTTCCATGCTGGACGCACAGGGTGGCTTTTTTGGACTGCTTCCGGTAGCAGGCAGTTTTTCACAGACTTGTTGAACCTGAGCCGTGCCTGCTGTGCCAGTGACCGCTTTGGGGACCCACTGCTTTATCAAAGCAATTTTGCTTGGTGGAGTTGCAGAGCAGCTCGGCATACAGCACAGGGAAACGTGCCGTCCTGGCAAAGCCACAGACTTACCAAGGCGATGTGTTTGAAATCCCCTTTTGACTGTCAAGGCGAGGCTGGTTGGTTGGTCCAGTCTTGCTGATGTGCCCTGTTTTGCATGGGGTGTCATCCTGCCAGCGTTCTGCTTTATTGCATGTTTGCCATAAAGGCTGAGAGGAAAAGAACAAAGTAAACGTTTCTACACCTCAGATTTTCCCCAGAGCGTGTGGAATTGTGGTCTGCTTGGATGCCTGTTCAGATACAAGTACTTTCAAGGGAGTGAAACTCAACCAGCGGAGGTACAATCCTTGAACAAGTGTCGGCGTGGAGATACCTTTGCTTAATGGAACACATTTAAACTCTTTCTAGAAATGATTTGGAGTCGTATGTCCTGCGTTTGCAAAGCAGCGTGATCTCAGAGCTGCTCACTTCACCTGTTTCGAGTCTTCTGTTCCGCAACTTCAGGTTTTGTATTTGAGCAATGCGTACATCAGTTTGAGCTCTGTACAAGTAGAGCTGTAATGCAAATAAGCCAGAATCAGTGGTACCAAGAAGTGCAAGGGTGTGAAAAGCAGCCAATAAAGTATTTCTGGAGAAATGTGAGGTTACAAAAGCATTCATAAGCCATGAAGCACTTTTGTATCAGTTCTTCCCTTCTGAAAATCTGTTTATTTAACCGGGTGAGGATGCCTGCCCAGAAGCATGAAGGAAATGCCTTGGGAGTTAATTTGCTGTATTTAGATGAAGTTCTTCTATCCGGCAGGAATAACTATTGAGAGTAACGTATAACTAAGGCTATTGTAGCAGGAAATATAGTATTTCTCAGCATTAAAAAAATGCGACATCTTAATCAGCTATTTGTGGTGCTCAGTCAATCTCTTTTAATTTACCAAAGCTAACAGAATAATGTTCTTGTGTGCGATGATATTTCATTCCGAATGTGCTTTGTAAGAGGAATAAGAGGGAGTGAAACTGGCCCAAACTTTCCACTGTCCACAAGGCCAGTAAAACAAAGTGGCTTGTGAAAATACCAGGCAAGTAGGTAAACTCGGAGTTATTCCAGTTAAGGAAATTCTTAACTGGAATCCAGTTCGGTACATGAAGTAGAGAGGGACTGTTCAGCTACCTGAGGAGGTAGCTATTATGTATTGTCGAGGGCATCAACAAGGTGAAGTTTGTCCGATTCTGAAGCCAAATGAGAAATTGAACAATCTAAACTCATTCCCTTAATCCCTGACGGCAAACTAACAATTGAGAAATCTAAACCTAGATATTCAAAGGAGGACAGAAAATCGGAGATCCTAAAGGAGAGGAAAACAAAGAAGATTGGGTTCAGATACCTGATGGGTGAACTGTAATCCCCTATAAGCAACTCTGGAAGCTAGTTCAGGAGAAAGATAACAATTCATTGGGGTAGCAACTCTTTGTATAAATACTTAGATGACCAAATTGCAGGAAGGAATCTATATAACACAGTTCAATTAGTGACAATGTCAGCTCTGTCTCAAGAATAATCCTAAAATTGAAAATAGAAATCAAATTGGTACAACTCGGGAGGAATTTATCTGGGACAACACTGGCAAATAAATTTTTCTGAATTACCGAGACCAATATTTGTTGGTGTTAATGAATACTTTTTCAGGGTGGCCAGAAGCATTCCCTTGTAGAATAAATAATGCAAGACAAGTAATTGGAACATTGTTAAACACTATAATACCTTGTTTCGGAGTACCAGAGGCAATTTCTTCCGACCGAGGCTCACCCTTTAGTGCAAAAGAGTTACAAGAAATTAGCAAAAATCAGGCAACTACATGTTCCTTACAGGCCTCAGGCCAGTGGGCAAGTAGAAAAGATGATCAAACAACAGATTAGTAAAATATTAATACCAAGCCTTACCACTGGCTCTATTAAGAATTTGAACTAAACCTCGGTCGAAAGAAGAGGCTATCCCATGTAAAATTTTATATGGAAGACCGTATCAGTCCCAGTTTAAAGGAGAAAACCTTCTCCGACTTCCAGAAGACTTTCTCCTAAAATTTCTGGTCAATCTGGGAAAGCAATTAGAAGAAGTAAGAGAATACTGAGGACAAGAGTGAGAGGCATGGATTATTCGACTCACCCTTTTAGATCCAGAGACTGGGTTTATGTTAAGAATTTTTCAGGAGATCCTCTACAGGAGAAGTGGAGCGGACCGTACCAGATAATATTGACCACCTTTACAGCAGGGAAGATAAAGAAACAACCTGCTTGCAAGAATATAGAACCATAGAAGACGTGGCGGATCAAACCTTCAGGACCCTCGCATATGAAATTATATCAGTCGTGATTTGGATTTATGTGATAACTGACATACCAGCTTGGGACTAATACTTATACCTGAAATTAATGCAGAATGCTACTAAAGTTGTTAATTGTAGTGACTGTTTGGTGTGTGCACAGTTGCCTGAATCGGGAGAAGACCAGGGCCTTCCATTAATTGGCATTCCAATTTCCAACACTGCAATTTTAAGATTTGGAATAGTTAACCAGAATAGGAGACTATGTTTGTTTAAATGCCACAGGTGTAGGTCACTCTTCAAATTGTATAGATGGTATCGTGGTTCAGTGGTAGCTTGGTTCCTGAAGGGAAAGGATGGTATTGGTTAAGAGAGGGTTTAACCCTATTGCTGAACAGAATACTGCATTTTGTGAGATGTTTTGTGAGGCAATCATAAATATCTCAGCAACCGTAGAGGAAATATGGAAAAAGTTAACTTCATGGTTACCTGATCTCTTCTGGTTAAGGCAACTGGTTGCAGGAATATTACTATTAATTGTTTTAATATTGATTACTTGTGGTATAACAAAATGTTCTTCCTGAAATTGTAAACGATCTATGATAAATGATGAAGATTGAAAAAAGAAATGAAATTTAAGTATCAAGTAGAAACGGGAAACTATTTCAAAAACACTATGGATGGTAATGGCACTACATAAAATGTTGCAAGAGAATTTGCAAAAGGACAGAAAAAGGGGGTATAGACATCTGTTGGTGCTATCAGACACCTTTTCAGGTTGGCCGGAAACCTTTCCAACTAGAAACGTACAAGCCTGGGAGGTAACAAAGATGTTGTTACAGGATGGTTGTGGGGATTTCGAAAGTATGTGCTGCATGAACTTATCTAACCATTCTGAATCAATTCATGCTAAGCTGCGAAAATTGCAGGAAAATGTGCAAGAGCTTAGAATTGTTGGAGGTAGAATGGATGAATGGCTAAATAACCTAGGAGTTACTGGATGGTTCAGGGAAATACTTAAACAAGGCCTTCTAATCTTAACTATAGGACTACTCATTTTAATGACTGAACCTTGCATAATACAAAGTATATCAAAATCATTTTATAAATCGATAGAAGAAACATGGATAGCTCTGTTATAAATAATATAGTAAAAGAATTTACTCATTTTATAGAAAAAGGGGGGATTGATACAGGGGTAACCAATGTACAGGGGGGGTGTACAGGGGGGGTGTAGAGGGGGGTTAGAGAAATTTGCTTGCTTAAACAAAAGTATTGTCTGCAGCTATCATGCCTACTAAGCAGAACAAAGGCACTAACCATTGATAAGGAAAAGCAGACACCTGGTTCTTTTGACAAGGAAAAGCAGACTGATTCCGCGAGTAGCACGGAGCAGCGACAGCGGCGCCGGGGTCTGTGTCCCTCCGAACTGGGGTCCGAGTTTGTCAGCTGCGGGGTCTGCTGCTCTGTCCGCCCCGGGGTCGGGGTCTGTGTCAGTGACTTCTTGTGTTCCAGTGAAAGCACGTAATTGGCCAGAGGAGGCGCGGAAGTTACACACTGCAGAGTAGCATTAAGGTAACACGTATTGCCCAGGTTCTGCAGTCCAGCTCCAACGTTCAGTGGCTGTTGGCAATGCATGCAGGTTTTCTCAGGTGGAAAAAGAATTTTACGTGGCGGGGCAATTCCGTCGTTAACAACTGCAAGAAAATCAGATTTCAAAAAATATTTACTGTTTCTGCAACTCGTTTACTGTCATAAAAAAGAATCCAGCTGCCAAGCTGGGAAACTCGGAGTTACTCCAGTTAAGGAAGATCTTAACTGGAAGCCAGTTCGGTACACGAAGTAGAGAGGCACTCGAAGCTCTCATTCCCCGCTGTCGGCGCCCAGCAACGCTTCCTGCCACTACTGGCGACCCCGAGATCGGGGACCGCGAGTTGTACGGAGCGGCGAGAGCGGCCCCGGGGTCTGCGTCTCTCCGCCCAGGGGCCGGAGTTTGTGACCCCCCAGGGGTCTCGCTTTCCTCCCCAGGGGCGTGTGCCCGGTGTTTCACCGCGGTCCGAGGGTCTGCTTCTGTGGGGTCGCGAGATAAGCTCATGCCTTCCATGAGCTTCAGTCAAATATAAGGCAAGTGGGGGAACAACTCAGATCTCTTCTCCTCAAGTCGATTCATTAGACCAGACAGATTAGTCAGATGAACTGTATTTCACAGAGGTTCCCACTCACTGGTCTCCTGATGCAGGACCAGTGACTATGAAGTGCATCACAGTTTGACAGCATTTAATAATCAAAATTAAAATCGCAGTATGAATTTGTCTTTAGCTAGCCACTTTAGGGAGACAAAACCAGACAACTGAGACTTCAGACAAGTGACGGTATATTAAGAAAATGGAATTAAAACAGATGGATTTTGCCTTGACGGTAAATGTTTCAATAATAAATTCTAAGTTTCGATAGTATCGATAAAGTCCAGTTTGAAGATAAAGAGTCATAGTTTTTTTCGGCAAAGAGTCGTCGGTTTTGATGGTAAAGCCAGGTTTGATGGTAAACAGGTTTGATGGTAAAGAGTCAGTTTTGATGGTAAAGCCAGATTCGATCGTAAGCAGGTTTGGTGGTAAAGCCACCTTCCATGGTAAACAGTCACGTTTGATGGTAAACTATCAGGTTTGGTGGTAAAGAGTCAGTTTTGATGGCAAAGCAACATTCAATGGTAGACAGGTTTGATGGTAAAGAGTCATTCTTGATGGTAAACAGCCAGGTTCGATGGTAAACCATCAGGATTGATGGTAAAGACTCAGTTTTGATGGTAAGAAGTAGTTGGTTTTGTTGGTGCTCTGTGACTACAGGATCCGACAGACTCGAGAAGGTGGCTAATCTAAGGTAACCTAATTAAGAACATTGCGCAGATGTGGTTCTGTCCTTGGTTCAGCAGGCTGGGCTTAAACCACGACAGGTTCTTCGCTTTGTGCTCCAGATCTAGCATTCTAATGCTATTCAGCAACATGCCTCCTATGTTTGCTTGACCAACCTAATGACCAGCGTAATGACCAACACGTAGTCAGATTATCCTATATAAATCACTTAGAAATGGGAAAAAGGCAGGCATGAGAAACATTCAGAAAAGTGTTAGGAAAAGAATGGCGGATTATGCTGGAATCCCTGCTTGCTTGTAATCCTTCACTTGGTATTTATCATCTATCTTGCGGCATTTCTTTTCCACTTCACCTTCTCTTCCTTCTGCATTGCCATATTTCCTCTTGCCAAGCCTCAGTTTCTCATTTTCCCAGAAAGAGTTGTCAAATTGTGCATGAGCTGAGGCAGGTGGAGGTGCGTGCCCTTCCCGAGAGTGTTTTTCAGACTGCTGCAGAGGTAGTGAACAATGACGGAAGTTTCCGCTGTGGCTGCTCAAGTGATGCCATCCTTCCTCTCTGCAGTGAGTGTTGTGAGCCCATCTGCTCTTGCAGTGATAATGCCTATGTGATTTGTAGAATTGACTCAATTTGTCAAAGTCTTTATCAAAATGAGAGGACTTCCTCTCTCTACCATCTCCTTTTCTATGGACAGAGTCATAAGGCTTGTAATATCTGCATTTTTCCCATCTCCATGCTCCAGGTTCTCTCTCCTTTGGAATGATAATACTGATTCCTGTCTTGTTCCGTTCTTTCTCTGCTTCAGGATCTGTAACGAGAGTATTTTCCTCAGCTTTTGCCATTATTTGGACTGTTTCTTTCATTATGGGAAGGTCTGTACTTGCCTTCATTGCAGTAGTCCTGCTTAGGATGATATTGCTTATTTGTTTCCATTCTGTGAGAGCACCTCCTTTTGCAGGAACAATCATCCACTTTGCTCCTGCTTTGCTTCTCCTCGTCAATGTCAGAGTATTGTCTCTTCTTTCGGCAGTGCTCTTTGTCAGTTTTCTTGGAGTCGTGTATCTTCTCCTCGTATTTTTGCCCGTTATCCTCTTCGCATTTTTTATTATTCAGCCCCTCATTTTGTCTAGAGAATTGACTCTCCAGAACTTTATCCAGCTTTGTAAGAGAAGAGTCATTAACAGGCGGTACTTCTGCATAGTTATTATTTTCCATCACTACGGTTTCCATCAGACGATCACCCTCAGACCTCTGAGGTGCAGGGACACTGCACAAAACAAAAACCACATTTTTCATTTGAAAAAGTTCACCTAAAAGATAAATGTTAGGAGCAAAAATCCCTTGAAGTAAAAGATTTGGTGGCTACTGGTAAACTCTGTATGTTTCTAAACTCCCTTACACAGTTTGGAAACTGTAGCTTTCTAAAGGGACTCTGTAAGGCAGTCTCTTTAGAAACCGACTCTTACACATTCAGCAGTGCCCAGAGAAGATGTTTTTCTTCTCTTGAGCTTGCAAGTAGTACATTAAAACCCACACCCAACACATTTGTCTCCCTCTGCTCACTGCTCTGCATCGCATCAGTAGCCAAAACCACTACCTTCGCTCTCCCCAAACTAGAAAAAAGTCAACTCATTCATTTCCCTCTCTCCACAAAATGGGAGGGCACGAGGTGGGAATTTACATTCACACATCCTAGGATGGAAAAAAAAAAATAGAAAAAGATTTCCGATCGTAAAAAAAAAAGGAAAATAATTCTATGAAGAAAGAGAACCATTCTGGGAGGCATCTGCCTTTAATTAATATCAGAATAATACATACTCGGCGCTGACATCTGCAACCCTACATTTACAGTGCCTGAGAAGGGATATAGGGAGTACATGCTGTGGGCCACCCTATGGTTTTACCTGTGGGATCATTCAGAAGACCTGAGAAAGTGGGATGGAAAACCTACCTCAGTTCTGGAGGAACAAGTCCATGAATTGAAGAGAAAAACAATGGTCAAGGATGATCCTCCCAAGAAAGTTGCTGCTCCAGTGTTCAGTGAGCAGCTTCCCAGATGGGGTGGAAGAGCTGATTTTATTCCATATTCTATGATAAGGAATTGTAATCCTTTTCTACAAGAAGTAAGTGGAGAATCTTATGATCACTATTAGAGGAGCCCTGCCTCCAGCCAGATGGAGGAGAGGGACAGTCAGGTTTACTGGACTGTGTGGATCAGGTGGCCTGGCGCATCAGTCCCACAGGAGTATAAGGCTTTAGTAGACACCGGTTCCCAGTGCACCCTGATGCCACCAAGCTCTCAAGGGGTGGAACCCATTTGTATTTCTACAGTGACAGGAGGATCCCAAGAGTTGACTGTACTGGAGCCTGAAATCAGCCTAACTGGGAAGGAGTGGCAAAAGCACCCTATTGTGACTGGTCCAGAGCCTCCGCGCATCCTTGGCATAGACTAGCTCAGAAGAGGGTACTTCAGAGATCCAAAAGGGTACTGATGGGCTTTGGTGTCGTTGCCCTGGAGACGGAGGAAATTAAGCAGCTGTCCACCTTGCCTGGTCTCTCAGAGGATCCTTCTGTTGTGGGGTTGATGGAGGTCAAACAACAAGTGCCAGTCGTGACCACAACAGTGCACCGGTGGCAATATCACACCAACTGAGACTCCCTGATTCCCATCCATAAGCTGATCCATAGACTGGAGAGCCAAGGAGTGATCTGTAGGACACGCTCACCCTTTAATAGCCTTATATGTCCAGTGTGAAAGTCTAATGGAGAGTGGAGACTAATAGTAGACTATCGTGGCCTGAACGAAGTCGCAGCATCACTGAGTGCTGCCGTACCGGACATGCTGGAACTCCAATATGAACTGGAGTCAAAGGCAGTCAAGTGGTATGTCACAACTGATATTGCCAATGCATTTTTCTCAATTCCTTTGGCAGTGGAGTGCAGGCCACAGTTCGCTTTTACTTGGAAGGGCGTCCAGTACAGTTGGAACCGACTGCCCCAGGGGTGGAAACACAGCCCTACCATCTGCCATGGACTGATCCAGACTGCACTGGAACAGGGGCAAGCTCCAGAACACCTGCAATACATTGATGGCATTATCGTGTGGGGCGATACAGCAGAAGAGGTCTTTGAGAAAGGGAGGAAAATTATCCAGATCCTGCTGAAAGCTGGTTTTGCCATAAAATGGAGTAAGGTCAAGGGACCTGCAGAGAAGATTCAATTTTTGGGAATAAAATGCCATGATGGATGTCACCAGACCCCCACAGATGCGATCAACATGATAACAGCAATGTCTCCACCAACTAATAAGAAAGAAACACAAACCTTTCTTGGGCGCTGTGTGGTTCTGGTGAATGCACATCCCAAATCACAGTTCGATTGTAAGCCCTCTCTATCACATGACCCAGAAGAATGATTTTAAATGGGGCCCTGTGCAACAACAAGCCTTTGAGCAAATTAAACATGAGATAGTTCATGCAGTGGCCCTTAGACCAGTCTGGACCGGGCCAGATGTGAAAAATGTACTGTACACCATAGCCAGGGAGAATGGTCCTGCCCGGAGCCTCTGGCAGAAGACTCCAGGGGAAACTCGAGGTTGACCCCTCAGCTTTTGGAATCAGGGATACAGAGGATCTGAGGCCATCTATATTCCCACTGAAAAAGAGATACTGGCAGCCTATGAAGGGGTTTGAGCTGCTTCAGAAGTGATTGGCACTGAAGCACAGCTCCTCCTGGCACGCCTGTTACCTGTGCTGGGATGGATGTTCAAAGGCAGGGTCTCCTCTACACATCATGCAGCCAATGCTACATGGAGTAAGTGGGCTGCTCTAATTACACAACAAACTCCAACAGGAAATCCCAGTCATCCAGGAATTCTAGAAGTCGTCATGGACTGGCCAGAGGGCAAAGATTTTGGAATGTCACCAGAGGAGCAGGTTATGCGTGCTGAAGAGGTCCCACCATATAATCAACTGTCAGACAGTGAGAAGCAATATTCCTTGTTTACTGATGGGTCCTGCCGTATTGAGGGAAAGCATCGGAGATGGAAGGCAGCTGTATGGAGTCCCTTATGACAAGCTGCAGAAACTGCTGAAGGAGAGGGTGAATTGAGTCAGTTTGCCAAGGTGAAAGCCATCCAGCTGGCCCTGGACATTGCTGAAAGAGAAAAGTGGCCAGTACTTTATCTCTATACTGACTCATGGATGGTGGCAAATGCCCTGTGGGGGAGGTGCAGCAATGGAAGCAGAGGAACTGGCAGTGCAGAGGTAAACCCATCTGGGCTGCTGCACTGTGGCAAGACATCGCTGCCCGGGTGCAGAATCTGGTGGTGAAGGTACGCCATGGAGATGCCCATGTACCCAAGAGTCGAGCCACTGAGGAATACCAGAACAACCAACAAGTGGATAAAGTGGCTAAGATTGAAGTGGTTCAGATGGACTCAGATTGACAACATAAGGGTGAATTATTTTTAGCTTGCTGGGCCTGAGGCCCAGCAAGGCACCTCAGGCCATCAAGGCAGAGATGCAACAGAAAGGTGGGCTCATGATTGAGGGGTGGGTTTAACAATAGACACTATTGCCCAGGTTATTCATGAATGTGAAACATGCTGCAATTAAGCAAGCCAAGAGGATGAAGCCTTTCTGGTATGGAGGACAATGGCTGAAGTACAAATACGGGAAGGCCTGGCACATTGACTGTATCACACTCCCACCACCCTGGCAAGGCAAGTGCCATGTGCTTGCCATGGTGGAAGCAACCACGGGATGGCTGGAAACATACGCTGTGCCCCACGCCACTGCCCAGAACACTACCCTGGGCCTTGAGAAACAAGTCTTGTGGTGACATGGCACCCCAGAGAGAACCGAGTCAGACAATGGGACTCATTTCTGGAACAACCTTATAGACACTTGGACCAAAGAGCATGGCATTGAGTGGGTATATCACATCCCCTACCATGCACCAGCCTCTGGGAAAATTCAACGGTCTGATGGACTGTTAAAAACTACACTGAGAGCAATGGGTGGTGGGACTTTCAAATGCTGGGATACGCATTTACCAAAAGCCACCTGGTTGGTCAGCACCAGAGGATCTGCCAACAGGGCTGGCCCAGCACAGTCAGAACTTCTACATATTGTAGAGGGGGATAAAGTTCCTGTGGTGCACATAAAGAATTTGTTGGTGAAGACAGTCTGGGTTATTCCTGCTTCAAGGCAAACCCACTCATGGGATTGCTTTTGCTCAGGTGCCTGGATGTACTTGGTGGGTAATGTGGGAACATGGGGAAGTCCAGTGTGTACCTCAAAGGGGTTTAATCTGGGGGGAAAACAGTCAATGAACTCATATGACGTTGCCTGCTATACAACGCTTCTATAGCCCATCAGCCAGATGCCCATCTCTACCACTGTGGGCTTTGAAAAGAAGATACGTGCTGTCGTGAACGTCAGTGGAGAATAAAGTCATAAGAAAGCCAAAAGCAGCAATAGAACCGTCCTCAGGTCAGCATCGACTGACCTTGACTTCCCTCCGAACATCATCCCAACAAAGAATGAACTTTGATGAAACCAGACAAGCTCAGCAGTGACCAGATGAGTTCAGCGGTGTCGTCAACAGGCAACAACCCATCCCAACACACTGTCTCTCCTGCCCTGAGAGGCTGTTGCAAGAGATGGAGCCTGACATCGTGGACTGAGTGAATTCAGCAAACTTTATAGGGATGGTCCATGGACTAAGGAATGGTATCTCTGTGTGTGTGTGTAAATATATGAGACAAAAAGCAATGGTATAGTGAAAAAAAAAGGGATCTGAGCATGACCTAAATGTCATGGATATTCCATGGGTGGATACTGTCATGGGTTCAGCTGTGCAGTGCTGTTTTCCACTTTAGTCTAACAGTGCTGTAACACACCGATATTTTAGTTGTTCCTAAGTAATGCTTATGCTGATCAAGGACTTTCCAGTTTCATGCTCTGCCAGTGAGGAGGGGCATGGGAAACCAGGAGGAAGCAGGGAAAGGACACCTGACCCGAACTAGCCAAAGGGATATGCCATACCACAGCATGTTATGCCTAGTATATGAACTGGGGAGAGATACCTGGAAGGCCCAGATAGCTGCTGAGGTCTGGCTGGGTATCGGTTGGTGGGTGCTGAGCAATTGTATTGAGCATGACTTTGTGCTTATTGGTTTGTTCTTTCGTCTCCCCTTTTAGTTGTATATTCCCTCCCGTGTTACTTCCCTCATAATTATTACTATTGGTGGTAGCAGTAGTGGGTTTGTATTGTACCTTAGTTACTGGACTGTTCTTATCTCAACCTGTGGGATTTACATTCTCTTGATACTCCTCACCATCCCTCTGGGAGCAGGGTGGAAGAAAGGGGAGAGTGAGCGAGTGGCTGCGTGGCTCTGAATTACTGGCTGGGCTTAAACCATGACAAGCAGTCAATGCTGAAACTCCTTTTATACACCTATGACAGGGTTATTCATCAAAGACAAGACACCAAATCAGGGAGCCAGAGGACAAAAGAGGAAGAAAAAGCCAGATACATGAACAGTGTGTGGTTTCTTTGTCATGTTACTTTATGTAACTTCACAGAACTGTTGCCATAGGAACATTATGCAGGGTACACTTATAGATTGGCTTTATGGGGTTTTCCATGTACCAAAATATTTCTTCAAGTATTTACTGAAACATTAACCTTTCTCCTTTGGATTTTGATTTAGTGTCACACACAGTAAAAAGCTACTGATGAGCTCCCAGCTTGCTGCCTGGTGGTGGAAGCTTTTAACACCAAAGGAGAAAGAAAGCCTTCTGCATTCTTGTTTAGGCAGATGAAATCCCAAGTTACTGATCTTCTCTGGGTCACAGCGACAGCATCATCTCCCCTACCACTGAAAGGAAGATCTAATTTCTTGAGCATCAAATACACTCTGAAAGCTGTCAGTTCACATGACATATTGCATGTTAAATAACTCCAGTAAAACTCAAGTAAAAATCCATTTTAACTTTGCTGTATTTATATACTATATAAATTTTACATGCTATATATTTACAGTGGGGCAAGTGCTTTTTATCTTTAAAAAAACAAAGATCAAACTTTAGACATCTCTGAACAACACAGCTTGTATAAACCAGACAGATTATTCAGATGAACTGTATTTAATACAGGTTCCCCACTCATCTCCTGATGCAGGACCAGTGAATAAGTGCATCACAGTTTGATAGCATTTAATAACAAAAATTAAAATCACAGTATGAATTTGTCTTTAGCTAGCCACTTTAGAGAGACAAAACCAGACAACTGAGACTTCAGACAAGTGACAGTATATTAAGAAAATGTAATAAAAACATACGGAAGAGTATTACAAATCATCTTGAGAAATACATTCAAAACTGCATATCTGTTGTTTCACAATGCTGAGAACCAGATGATTTTCTTCCAGATCTTGAATATAACTCGTATATGAAGTACATTAGATCCTAGTGTCCGACAGAACAGGAAAGAAAATGAAGCTCTTGCAAAAAAATTCTACTTGAGAAATATTAAATAAGTCTTTAAATTAAATATACAGACTGTCAGTTGCAATTTTTGTAATCCCTGGTTGCTCTTGCACCAGGTGTCTAACTTGGAGTAACATTACATGAATAACATAAAGTCAACCTGAGCCTGTAATAAGCAGCATTTGAGATGGTCTATTCCAGGGCCTTATCTCACACGTGTGAGAACATAATGTGGTAGTTTACAATGTTCAGCAGTTGTAAAAAGTTTCCACCCTTTTGGATTATCTTAAAAAACAAAGTCTCAAGTTAAAAACTAAAAAAAAGTCTTTCATGGTAAAATTCTGTACAGAAATGTTAAGCACCACTTATGATTGGATTTTGTCTTGATGGTAAATGTTTCAATAATAAATTCTAAGTTTTGATGGTCAATATTGGTAATGTCGAGTTCCATGTAAAGAGTCATCGTTTTTGAAGGTAAAGGGTTGATGATGTTGAAGGTAAAAAGTCGGGACTGAGGGTGAGAAGTAGTTGATTTTGTTGGTAGGATTAGGTTGGGTATTGAAGGATTCCATCAGTGAGCTTTGCATCTGAAAGACAAAAGAAAGCAATGTCACTCCCTGTCATGATGTTCAATGTCAAACCCTGTCACAAGCCCTTTCCATCCTTATTAATTTACTGGGGAGTCCTGGTGAAAAGGCACAACCTAACAATTCCTTCTCAGCTGTTGTCTGTCCCTAGCCTGTTTGAGAGGTTCCAGGCTCTTTAAAAACACACTGCTGTGGTGGCCTTTTTTGAGAGAGATTCCATTATCCAGAAATTCCTACTTGGGACCCATTTATTTAATATTTTTAAAGACGGACCTTCCACAAGAGGAAGTCTGTTAACATCTATGGACTTGAGGAAATACTGAAATTCTGCTTTTCACTGCCCTCCTCATATTCCACTTGTGTTGCAAGCAGTGGATCAAAGTGGGGTTCTATCACTGTGTTTATCGGTTAACATCTCTTACACCTACACAGATAGCGCACTAATCGTAATGCCCCTGACCTGTGTAGTGGGGTGCAAGGCATTTAATTTCTTCCTATACTTTTGACTGGTTTAGAAATAACCAGAGTTGGCCACCTGCTGGCAGGAGCATTCACTAAAGCCAAAACAGTCCTAGAGTAGATGAATTGTTTCCGATTGCAAAACAGCTCTCCCTCAGCCCACTTCTCTGTATTTTTAAGCCTATGCTAACGAAAAACAACCAGAAGGAAATAAACCAGTGGCAGGCATTTAACATACTCTCCAGGTCTTAAGTTGCAAGCTTCCTCTGGGAGGTTAACAACTGCGTTTAGGAGAAGACTGAGCTATATCTGGAAGCATAGTTCAGTATTATCATCAACTGACGTTCATCTGAATAAGCAGTCAGCTCCGTATCTATGTGGTGAAACAGCTGAACATAGTATTTTATTTAAATCAATTACCCTGGAAGTCTTTTTGGGGAAGATGGTGCTTTACTACAATATTACTAGACCGGAAGTCTCATGTCATCATCTACCACTTGCACTACTGTATAAAAGCATTTAAGGGTTGTTCCAACTGTAACAAGTGTCTTTGTGAGTAAAAAGGAGTCCTGCAAACACCCTGTGGCTTTTTACCGTTCACATACTTACTGGATGGGATGAAGCCGTATTTCTTGTTGTCACCTGCCCCAGAAGGCTTCCTGTCCTTGTATGTTTTTTCACTGCCCTGGCCTCTGTATTGCTCACATAAATAGTTGCCTGAAAAAATGGGCACTCTCTTCTTCTCCTGCGTCGTCTTCTCGAGACGAGAATCTAAATATTCTGAGAAGTCTTTCAGTTTCCTGATATGTTTCTTCTTTTTCTTCTTTTTCTTCCGTTTGCGATTGTCATTGTCAATGCGGAACACAAGGCCATCCAAATCCTGAAGTCTGAGGGAAACATGCAGGTTAAAAATAGGAAAACGGATGCAGCATTTGATGCATGTGTGGAATGTTACTTATTTTATCACAGGTGATGGCTTGCTGTGTGTCAGTTATTTTGTAGTAATTTCTGCACATCTGACTTTAGATGCAACAAACATTAGCCTTCAGACTGAATGACAGTAAGTCTTGGTTTGTACACAAATCCTTACAGGGGCTAATTGTGGAATATGTGGAATTAAAAATATATAATTGTTGCAACCTAATCAGGAACAGTGCGCAGATGTGGTTCTGTCCTGGGTTCAGCACACTGGGTTTAAACCACAAGAGGTTCTTAACTTTCTGCTCGAGATCTAGCGTTCTAACGCTATTCAGCAACATCCTTCCTATGTTTGCTTGACCAACCTAATGACCAGCCTAATGACCAACCTGTAGTCAGATTATCCTACAAAAATCACTTATAAACAATGGGAAAAAGGCAGGCATGGGAAACATTCAGAAAAGAGTTAGGAAAAGAATGGCGGATTATGCTGGAATTCCTGCTTACTTGTAATCCTTCTCTCGATATTTATCTTTGGACTTCTTTTTCTTCTTGACCTTCTTATCTTTTTTCATTCTTTGGTCATCTATCTTGCGGCGTTTCTTTTCCACTTCAGCTTCGCTTCCTTCTGCGTCGCCATATTTCTTCTTGCCAAGCCTCAGTTTCTCATTTTCCCAGAAAGAGTTGTCAAATTGTGCATGAGCTGAGGCAGGTGGAGGTGCGTGCCCTTCCCGAGAGTGTTTTTCAGACTGCTGAGGTACTGAACAGTGACGGAAGTTCTCTCTGTGGCTACTCAAGTGATGGGCTCCTTCCTCTCTGGAGTGAGTGTTGTGAGCCCATCTGCTCTTGCAGTGATAATCCCTATGTGATTTGTAGAATTGACTCAATTTGTCAAAGGCTTTATCAAAATGAGACGACTTCCTCTCTCTACCATCTCCTGTTCCATGAACAGAGTAATAATCCTTGTAATATCTGCATTTTTCCCATCTCCGTAATTCATCTTGGTAGTATCTTTCCCTGTTCCAAGTCCTCTCTCCTTTGGAATGGTAATACCTATTCCTGTCTTGTTCCGTTCTTTCTCTGCTGCGGGATTTATAACGAGAGTATTTTCCTGAGCTTTTGCCATTATTTGGACTGTTTCTTTCATTATAGGAAGGTCTGTACTTGCCTTTATTGCAATAATCCTGCTTATGATGATATTGCTTATTTGTTTCCATGCTGCGAGAGCGCCTCCTTTTGTAGGAACGATCATCCGCTTTGCTCCTGCTTTGCTTCTGGTCTTTACTGTCAGAGTATTGTCTCTTCTTTCGGTAGTGCTCTTTGTCAGTTTTTTTGGAGTCATGTATCTTCTCCTCGTATTTTTGCCTATTATCCTCTTCGCATTTTTTATTATTCACCCCCTCATTTTGTCTGGAGAATTGACTCTCCAGAACTTTATCCAGCTTTGTAATAGAAGAGTCATTAACAGGTGGTACCTCTACGTAGTTATTAGAAATGTCCTTTGTATCTTGGCATTTATCTGTAACACCTAGACATGCAAGTTTTTTAGGACTACATTCAATGTCAGACTTCACAGAGGAAGTTTGCCATAATTTCTCTTCACTCTCGGGAGACCCTTTCATATACGAAGGATCTCCTTTTGCAAAGAGTACAGGTTCGTTTGGTCTTCCTGGTTTGTCTTTGTCTCTACTTTCTTCAGACTCACAATGCCCAAGGTATTCATCTTCAGTATCCAAGGATTTTTTCCTGACCTTGTGCTGACCGTTGATACTGGGATGTACATTATCAGCATTTGTTATAACACTTTCAGCAACGTCTTCGGTAGCAATGGTTTCAGTGGTTTCAGAGTCTGATACAGTAAAAGTACTTTCAATCTCACAGCCAAGGTCGGAAAGAGGCATCCTGGATTGTTCATAGACAAACACTGTTTCCGTCACTACGGTTTCCATAAGATGATCACCCTCAGACTTCTGAGGTGCAGGGACACTGCACAAAACAAAAACACATTTTTCACTTGAAAAAGTTCCCCTAAAAGATAAATGTTAGGAGCAAAAATCCCTTGAAGTAAAAGATTTGGTGGCTACTGGTAAACTCTGTATGTTTCTAAACTCCCTTACACAGTTTGAAAACTGTAGCTTTCTAAAGGGACTCTGTAAGGCAGTCCCTTTAGAAACCGACTCTTACACATTCAGCAGTGCCCAGAGAAGATGGAGAAGATGTTTTTCTTCTCTTGAGCTTGCAAGTAGTACATTAAAACCCACACCAAACACATTTGTCTCCCTCTGCTCACTGCTCTGCATCGTATCAGTAGCCAAAACCACTACCTTCGCTCTCCCCAAACTAGAAAAAAGTCAACTCATTCATTTCCCTCTCTCCACAAAATGGGAGGGCACGAGGTGGGAATTTACATTGGAAAAGAAATCCAATTTTAAAAAAAAGTAAAATTATCCTATGAAGAAACAGAACCATTCTGGGAGGCATCTGCTTTAATTAATATCAGAATAACACATGTTCAGTGCTGACGTCTGCAACCCTACACGTACAGTGTGGAATTTGCTGTACTGTGTAAAGCTTTCTATTAAATAGTACTAGTTGATGGGTAAAACAATGATAAACTTGTATGAAATCTTGTTTTCATCAGAGTGTACTCAATTTACCTTGTTTTCTCTGACAACCTGTTCAGGTGGCTGTAGGCCAGGGATTCTAAGATTATTTCTTGAGGAATCGGCGACTCAGCTACAGGTATCTACAATTAAAACGCAGACGTTAACAGACAAAAAAAATACTACCTATAGAAGAAAACTGTTTTCAAAATTTCCTCATTAGTTATTAAACAAGATCACTTTGCCTTACATGCACCATTGCTATTTCACACATCACCCCTTCCCCCCCAGTATATTTATGAAACTTATGAAGTACTATCTCAGGTGAAATTTTCTGAAGTTGACATGTTCTCACATGCCAGTTCAGCTCTGCAAATTCTAATGCGACAACAGCACAAAGTGTTAACGATGAAGTTTAAATTTGTGCTGTCTGTTTTCACAGTGTTTCACATGACTTAGGAACATTTTAATGCTCTTGAATAGTAAACACACCATAGGTGAGGAGTTCTAGATGGAACAAACAACTCACTGGTTCAAGCAATCCATTTGTTTTGGCAAGGAATATCTCAGAAGGTTTAGCATGTTGGACTTGGCAAGTAAAATCATCAAGTTTCAGTCCATTTTGTTTAGATCCATTATCTAAACTAATAGCCTCATTTAGTGAATCGTTTTTTGGCAGCACATGATGGGATCTCTCTTCTTCAGCACTCTCACAGAAAGAACGGGAATTCTGCAATGTGCCGACTACCTTCCCTATTACAATTCCGTTGGAAGATATGTTGCAATTCATTTTAAACACGCCATTCGACGCCTTAGATTTTCCTGAAGACTCTGGACTGGAAGCGACTGTAGCATCAGACCCGAGCGTAGGACTTCCATTCACTGCTGGCTCTACAAACATTTCATCAGGAACTTCCTGTTTGGAAATGTTAGCAGTAACTGCCACTGTAGATGCATTTGAGGTAGACTCTGCTCTGAGAGAATTTGTAATTGTGGAGGAAGGAACAGCCTTGCTGAGATCCTCATTCTCCAAAGCGCTGGTAAGACAGTCAGGTTGTGACACAGTCTGACACTCAGGCAATTTGTTACGAATACTGATAGTGATCTTCTGGGCTTTTGATGGATCCGTAGTTGAAGGCCTGGTAATTGCCCAGTTTTGAATGCAAGCTGTTGATGGAGCTGAAGATGGCCTTTTTATGGTGATACCAATAGGATTTGTATCCTCTTTTAGGGGTCCATTTCCATTTAAGCGACTTGAATTCTGTATTTAAAAAGAAAAGATTGCAAGATGAATATGTGCAATCACACCGCACTTATTAAAACATTAAATTCTCCTACTAAATATTTCTACAAATTGCCTCACCACCTAAGAAGAAAAACACGCCACTTCCAATATAAACCTAAGTCCAACAAGTGTGTTTCATTCCTGCTGCTTTTGGTTTACTGCATCTTGGTATCAAATGAGCCTCATTTTCTGAAACCAACTCAAAGAACTTAACATTCACTAAAGCGCTTCCCAAATATGTTTATTTTCCCCTTTAAACGTTCCCTGAAAACACTGCAATAATTGGTCTTGTACCCAGGACCAAGAAAAATCGTTTTCACTATCTCAGCTAAACTAACACTGAAAAAGAGTGATCTGTTGCATGATGGTTGTGAAGAAAGCTGCAGTGTGGGAGGGAAAATAAAATTCAGATGCTCTAAAACTACAAGCTCCCAAACCACATCAAAAGAAAGCAACATTATCAATTTGGTGCCATTATTTGCTCCCTGCAAATTACCTTAATCATATGAGGAGGAAGCCGTGGTCCCATAAATCCAGCCTGCTTACTATTAGGCCCCCGCTGACCAAGGAATGAACGGGGATAAGAAGTTGCTGGTAAGTAAAAACCACGTTCTCCAAGTGTCAGATCGTAGCGCCTTGGAAAAAAAACAGTGATATCACTTTAGAGTTTTTCTTTCAATCTATTCTTGGATTAAAACCCCATCTATAATTTTATAAGAACAGATGATGTGACACAGAAGCCACATACAAAGGACTCAACCAAGACTACAAACTAAAAAAGACAGACAATGGTCTCCCTACAATGACTATTCTTGTCAGAGCAACAACTCACCCTTACTATGGTGTTATTTCTCCTCTTCTAAATTACCCCGCTACATAGAGCGGATACAGAGCAATGTACACAAGCACACCAGTTTAAGGCCAAGCAATGAAAGACAGTAAATGACAGTGGTAAGTTCAGGTTAGACAGAACTGAATTACAGAAACAGTAAACTTTTCCTAGGACAGAAAGAAAAACACTTGGAAAAAAAGAAAAGTATCAGTAACAGGAAAGTAAATATATTCTGAACAGATTCAGTAGTCGGTATTACCTGATATAAAAAAGTAAATAAGCTTGCTGATTGAGAACCGTTTTGATATCAGAACGCTCCACTATGGCATCATTCATTCGATACCAAAATCCATTGCCGGCCTGCAAACAAAAGACAGTGGCGTCTTCAGACAAAATGCATGATGTCCAAATGACATCACAGGCGGAACACTACAGCACGAAACGTACCAAACAAATCAAACGGAACACATCATTCAACCTTTCTCCATCAAAATGGTGGTTGCCGGTAACATTGATTTTCTTTGTTTATTTTACCCTGTTAGAAATCAAGCTGATACCCACCTTTATGAAGCAGATATAGTGTCCTGCATTGCAGTTGAAACCAGAATGAACAAGAACTGCATATAAAGCGTAGATGAGTGGTTCTCCCATTGATTGGGACATATACGCTCGAAGATCCAAATATTCAGGGTATTTCACATCCTAAACACAGAACAGGAAGATTCAAAAATTATCCTGAAACACTTCAAGGAACAGCCTAACAAAAACCCTTCTCAAAACACAGGCTAGGATCACACAAATATAGTCTTGATTCATTTAAAAATACCTATTCTCAGAAACAATATTTCATAGTTGGAGCTGCAGAGAACTGTTTTCTGCAGAATTAGCTCTAAGAGTGAGGTATACTCTTATGGTTACTGTAAGCCATAGTTGTTAGATTGACTTTTCTTAGACTATTGTTATTAGTCAATGGTTACAGCCTGCAAATATTAACAAGTTTTAAATGATATTTTCTTGGGGAAATCTCCCATTCCAAGAAGATAAAGCTGCTTTACAGCTGCAAATATACCTTGTTGATCTTGCCACCAGTAAAATTTGCAAATCTTTTCAGTGATATTGTAAGAACTTTGGAGGAGCGATGTATTGTGTACCTCTTGGAGGCAGGAACCATGTTTTTACACCTTAAAAATAAGCACAGACAAATGTTTAACAGCAAAATTCCTCACCCTCCCAAAACTCAAACAAGTTTTCATCTCTCGCACAGGCTTATGAACCCATATGCTGCACTTCACATTTGTTAATAGACAGAAGGTAACAGCATGTAAGCGGACAGCTCTACAAAACAAAGGGCTTACAACATAATCCTTTAACACAGAACACTAGGACCTTCAGCCAGCTGATGTTGCCTCCCACCCCAAATCGTCCTTAGCTCCGTGCTTCAGCTCACCACTACTTAGCAGACATCCCCTTTAACTTCTGGCCAGACGAATATTTCTGTGTGCAACCTCACACTGACGAAGGCTAATAAACCCCAGCGCAGGCAGCAGTAGGAATAAAAGTCTAATATGAGCTAATGGCCACAATTCTTCTATTTCCAAATATTCATGTGACACATTAAATGCCTTCTCTTGGACTCAGATGGAATTAGTAGGAATCTTACTTGCTACACTTATAGCTGTTTTCTCCGTCCAGTTGTTCAGGTTTCACAAATTGTTCTAGAGCCTTAGTGATAGACGTAACGGTCTGGATGAATAAGAAGGTAGAGCACTAAGTCACTGGAAATGCAAAATTTCAAACAATTCCTGGTATAACTACGAGAGAACCTTGCTAGTTCATCCTCAAGTGACCTACTGTCAACCGGCAACCACTGTGAAGGAGGCAGAAACCTCAGAGTACGCCGAGCATTTACCTCCTGTGGAAACGATGCTACTTTGAAATAAAAGATAAAGTTTGCAGTGCCACAGACACCATCTGTACTATGCTACGGCATCAATAATGAGAACAAGCAAACCCATCAGCCTAACGATGGATGTATAGATGCTGAAGCAGAATAATCGAGAAATGTGAGAATATAGGTGTTTGTGTAGATGTGATTACTGTTTTTACAGGTTAAACCCACTGCAAACATGGAGAGCATCTAGATGCATTCCACACAAGACCAAAGCCCAATCCACCCCCACTCAACACCAAGCTCTTTCCTTTTAGCAGTGTATATTTTTAAGTAAAATGCCTTCATTTGGAAAGCTTTACAGGTCTTCATACAGCTCGACCCATATTCACAAAACATCTTACCTTTATATCCAAAGTAATATCAAGGAATGGTTCATACGTATCAGAAACGGCTTTGCAGTTCAAGCATTTTACTGGAATCAAAATACAAATGCTTAACACTGACTGGACAAATTTAAAGTCTTCATACATATTATTTCAGTCAAAGCACAAAGTCCTTTACTACAGACAAACAGACACAGACCAGTTCAAAGGACAGGAAGATTTTGAACAAGTACCTCGGGATCTTAGGTATCCTCCAAATATTTGATAAATAAGTGTGGTGGCTTGAGAAGATATGTCCAACCTGGAAAGAAATGATAAATCAGACCTCGGATGATGCAAGGCTCAGATTTAACTCTTCAAACAGTTTTTACCAAGGACAGTCATTTTAATGTAGTATAGTAAAGAAAGGAGGAAAAGGGGCTAGAGAACATCTAAGGGTTAAATAATTTGTTTATGCTTACTTGGTGCTTCCATTCAAGCAAGCTTTCTGCAAAGCATCAACAGTGAAGGACAAGAATTCATGTGCATCCTCTTGACTGCCGTAATGGAAATGCTTTCCTATTCCTAATAAATAAGAAGGTGGTTATATTTATCTCCTAGAAAATGAAAGAAAACTCACGTTTCTAAAAGTATCAAAATCACTTCTATGCCTGAAATAGTGCTTTGAAAAGTTACCAAATGTATGAAAAGAAAACCATCTGAAATGACTTACTTTTAAGGCCATTGATAACAGATGTAGGTTTGATAGCATTGTTAGAGCAACACAGGACCTGGTTAATGTGAGCTTCCAATGTACACATCATACAGAAGCCTTTTTCATGACCTGAAGAGTGAAAGAAGCAACATTCTAGCCAAATATGCATTGCTACAAAAAACACAAACCTCAACCTTATGAATTAGTAGTTTTTAAGCTACAGGTACAATGTCCTCTCTTCATGTACATTCTCTTCTCCTAAGGTGTAAATATCCCACGAGTTTTGTGACATTTTATTATGCAATCCTGTACAGAATTTAAATGACGACTAAGTATGTATTAAAATGCATTTTCTGATGAACATTTTCAGTATTGCAATGACTTTTTTTTTTTTTTTTTGCAGACTGATATGAATGTGAACTCTACAGGCTGCAGAATGTATGACAAAACACTACTGACATTGATGAATCAGTGGTACCAAGAAGTGCAAGGGTGTGAAAAGCAGCCAATAAAGTATTCCCGGAGAAATGTGAGATTACAAAAGCATTCATAAGCCATGAAGCACTTTTGTATCAGTTCTTCCCTTCTGAAAATCTGTTTATTTAACCGGGTGAGGATGCCTGCCCAGAAGCATGAAGGAAATGCCTTGGGAGTTAATTTGCTGTATTTAGATGAAGTTCTTCTATCCGGCAGGAATAACTATTGAGAGTAACGTATAACTAAGGCTATTGTAGCAGGAAATGTAGTATTTCTTAGCATTAAAAAGATGCGACATCCTAATCAGCTATTTGTGGTGCTCAGTGAATCTCTTTTAATTTACCAAAGCTAACGGAACAATGTTCTTGTGTGTGATGATATTTCATTCCGAATGTTCTTTGTAAGAGGATTAAGAGGGAGTGAAACTGGCCCAAACTTTCCACTGTTCACAAGGCCAGTAAAACAAAGTGGCTTGTGAAAATATCAGGCAAGTAGGTACTACCCATGCGGGCAAAGAAAAAAACTCTCAACCTTTTTTTTTCCCTTTTACTATTGGGCTTTAAGTCCAGGGGTAGCTACTCAGACAGACTGGCGGCTCAGTGGCCTAAAGCAGCACCTGTTAGAGGTTGGCCGTGCTGAGGAAAAGCCCTCTGGGGACGACAAACTTCTCCCTTCCTCTTGCACTGAAACGCGTGCAGTTCTTCTGCTCCTGGTTTTCAGTGCTGCCCTTTGCAGCTGCAGGGGCCAGCCAGAGCCAGGCAGGTGGCTTCACTCAGCATCTGAACTGTGTGGCTGCTTCCATCAGCCACGGTGCCAGTGCAGTGCAGGCAGAGAAATGCACGGGAAACTTCAGCTCAGCCGGACTGACTTAAAACTGACACTATTCTGACAAAATAAGCTTTACGTTGCTTCACATTTTGAACCGGTTTAAACTGGTACAAAACAGAACCTCTGTCAACTGAGCAGCATTTATAGTGCTTTCTAGTGTTTGAAAACAATGCGTATTTTTAAGATGTAGTACATACCTATGTAGATATGCTGGCTGGAAAAGCTAGGTCTCTTGTAGACCAAATCCTACAAACTAAGACTTTTGGCTTACAAATTCCTTTTCTGTATTTTCTTGTAAAATGTTTCTAGCTACAGTTTGAATAGAAAATGTAAATGCTGCACAGATAGGGACTGATTGAAGTATTACTTGGTGTACACAAGTGATTTGCATGACATACTCTGTATCGATCATTGTTAAAAATGTGATGTTTGATGTAAATCCACTGCAATAGTAACGCTGTCATTTATCAGGAGGACCTGTTGCTTCAGCCTGGAGACTTTCTCTAAAATAAAGTGTGAAACTCTACTGTTGCATAGCTCCTCATTTACCAGGAATACATGGGAGGTGCGTGCTGATTTAGTTAAGATCTGATTTTGCAACTGCTCTTGTAAGTAAAAGGCCTCTTTGCCTACCTTTAAGCACACTGATTTAAATTGACAGGTTGAATTTTTCAGAGAGAAAACTCCTCAGCTGCAAAATCGGTTGTTTTTGTAAGGCTGAACACTCATAGCTGTGTTGCTATGAATGTTACTCCATTAAGAGCTGCTTTCCCACCCTAAATTAAGGAGGGATTTTGCCCGTTGCCTTCCATGAGCTTCAGTCAAATATAAGGCAAGTGGGGGAACAACTCAGATCTCTTCTCCTCAAGTCGATTCATTAGACCAGACAGATTAGTCAGATGAACTGTATTTCACAGAGGTTCCCACTCACTGGTCTCCTGATGCAGGACCAGTGACTATGAAGTGCATCACAGTTTGACAGCATTTAATAATCAAAATTAAAATCACAGTATGAATTTGTCTTTAGCTAGCCACTTTAGGGAGACAAAACCAGACAACTGAGACTTCAGACAAGTGACGGTATATTAAGAAAATGGAATTAAAACAGATGGATTTTGCCTTGACGGTAAAAGTTTCAACAATAAATTCTAAGTTTCGATAGTATCGATAAAGTCCAGTTTGAAGACAAAGAGTCATAGTTTCTTTCGGCAAAGAGTCGTCGGTTTTGATGGTAAAGCCAGGTTTGATGGTAAACAGGTTTGATGATAAAGAGTCAGTTTTGATGGTAAAGCCAGATTCGATCGTAAGCAGGTTTGGTGGTAAAGCCACCTTCCATGGTAAACAGTCACGTTTGATGGTAAACAGTCACGTTTGATGGTAAACAATCAGGTTTGGTGGTAAAGAGTCAGTTTTGATGGCAAAGCAAGGTTCGATGGTAAACAGGTTTGATGGTAAAGAGTCATTCTTGATGGTAAACAGCCAGGTTCGATGGTAAACCATCAGGATTGATGGTAAAGACTCAGTTTTGATGGTAAGAAGTAGTTGGTTTTGTTGGTAGGTTTAGTTCAGGCACTGAAGGATTCCATCAGTGAGCTTTGCATCTGAAAGACAAAAGAAAGCAATGTCGCTCCCTGGCATGACATTCAGCATCAAACCCTGTCTCAGTGGTTTGGTTTCTGAACGAGAAGTCTCAAGCCTGCATGCAGCTCCGTCTGCCCTGTGATTACAGGATCCGACAGACTCGAGAAGGTGGCTAATCTAAGGTAACCTAATCAAGAACATTGCGCAGATGTGGTTCTGTCCTTCGTTCAGCAGGCTGGGATTAAACCACGACAGGTTCTTCGCTTTGTGCTCCAGATCTAGCATTCTAATGCTATTCAGCAACATCCCTCCTATGTTTGCTTGACCAACCTAATGACCAGCCCAATGACCAACCCGTAGTCAGATTATCCTATATAAATCACTTAGAAACAATGGGAAAAAGGCAGGCATGGGAAACATTCAGAAAAGAGTTAGGAAAAGAATGGCGGATTATGCTGGAATTCCTGCTTACTTGTAATCCTTCTCTTGGTATTTATCATCTATCTTGCGGCATTTCTTTTCCAGTTCACCTTCTCTTCCTTCTGCGTTGCCATATTTCCTCTTGCCAAGCCTCAGTTTCTCATTTTCCCAGAAAGAGTTGTCAAATTGTGCATGAGCTGAGGCAGGTGGAGGTGCGTGCCCTTCCCGAGAGTGTTTTTCAGACTGCTGCAGAGGTAGTGAACAATGACGGAAGTTTCCGCTGTGGCTGCTCAAGTGATGCCATCCTTCCTCTTTGCAGTGAGTGTTGTGAGCCCATCTGCTCTTGCAGTGATAATGCCTACGTGATTTGTAGAACTGACTCAATTTATGAAAGGCTTTATCAAAATGAAAGGACTTCCTCTCTCTACCATCTCCTTTTCTATGGACAGAGTCATAAGTCTTGTAATATCTGCATTTTTCCCAACTCCGTGCTTCGACGGTATGTTTCCATGCTCCAGGTTCTCTCTCCTTTGGAACGATAATACTGATTCCTGTCTTGTTCCGTTCTTTCTCTGCTTCGGGATCTGTAACGAGAGTATTTTCCTCAGATTTTGCCATTATTTGGACTGTTTCTTTCATTATAGGAAGGTCTGTACTTGCCTTCATTGCAATAGTCCTGCTTAGCATGATATTGCTGATTTGTTTCCATTCTGTGAGAGCACCTCCTTTTGCAGGAACAATCATCCACTTTGCTCCTGCTTTGCTTCTCCTCGTCAATGTCAGAGTATTGTCTCTTCTTTCGGCAGTGCTCTTTGTCAGTTTTTTTGGAGTCGTGTATCTTCTCCTCGTATTTTTGCCTGTTATCCTCTTCGCATTTTTTATTATTCAACCCCTCATTTTGTCTAGAGAATTGACTCTCCAGAACTTTATCCAGCTTTGTAAGAGAAGAGTCATTAACAGGCGGTACTTCTGCGTAGTTATTATTTTCCGTCACTACGGTTTCCATCAGACGATCACCCTCAGACCTTTGAGGTGCAGGGACACTGCACAAAACAAAAACACATTTTTCATTTGAAAAAGTTCACCTAAAAGATAAATGTTAGGAGCAAAAATCCCTTGAAGTAAAAGGTTTGGTGGCTACTGGTAAACTCTGTATGTTTCTAAACTCCCTTACACAGTTTGGAAACTGTAGCTTTCTAAAGGGACTCTGTAAGGCATCAGCAGCCAAAACCACTACCTTCGCTCTCCCCAAACTAGAAAAAAGTCAACTCATTCATTTCCCTTCTCTCCACAAAATGGGAGGGCACAAGGTGGGAATTTACAGTGGAAAAGAAATCCAATTGTAAAAAAAAGTAAAATTATCCTATGAAGAAACAGAACCATTCTGGGAGGCATCTGCTTTCATTAATATCAGAATAACACATGTTCAGTGCTGATGTCTGCAACCCTACACATACAGTGTGGAAAGCTTTCTATTAAATAGTACTAGTAGATGGGTAAAACAATGATAAACTTGTATGAAATCTTGTTTTCATCAGAGTGTACTCAATTTACCTTGTTTTCTCTGACAACCTGTTCAGGTGGCTGTAGGCCAGGGATTCTAAGACTATTTCTTGAGGAATCGGTGACTCAGCTACAGGTACCTACAATTAAAACGCAGACGTTAACAGACAAAAAAAATACTACCTTTAGAAGAAAACTGTTTTCAAAATTTCCTCATTAGTCATTAAACAAGATCACTTTGCCTTACATGCACCATTGCTATCTCACACATCACCCCTTCCCCCCCAGTATATTTATGAAACTTATGAAGTACTATCTCAGGTGAAATTTTCTGAAGTTGACATGTTCTCACATGCCAGTTCAGCTCTGCAAATTCTAATGCGACAATAGCACAAAGCGTTAACGATGAAGTTTAAATTTGTGCTGTTTTCACATGACTTAGGAACATTTTAATGCTCCTGAATACTAAACACACCAT
Organism: Pezoporus flaviventris; assembly: GCF_033815535.1. NCBI lineage: Eukaryota > Metazoa > Chordata > Aves > Psittaciformes > Psittacidae > Pezoporus > Pezoporus flaviventris. The sequence continues at coordinate 11,797,958 of NW_026892626.1, forward strand.
AGGTGAGGAGTTCTAGATGGAACAAACAACTCACTGGTTCAAGCAATCCATTTGTTTTAGCAAAGAATATCTCAGAAGGTTTAGCAGGTTGGACTTGGGAAGTAAAATCATCAAGTTTCAGTCCATTTTGTTTAGATCCATTATCTAAACTAATAGCACAATTTAGTGAATCATTTTTTGGCAGCACATGATGGGATCTCTCTTCTTCAGCACTCTCACAGAAAGAACGGGAATTCTGCAATGTGCCGACTACCTTCAGTATTACAGTTCCGTTGGAAGATACGTTGTAATTCATTTTAAACACGCCATTCGACGCCTCAGATTTTCCTGAAGACTCTGGACTGGAAGCGACTGTAGCATCAGACCCGAGTGTAGAACTTCCATTCACTGCTGGCTCTACAAACATTTCATCAGGAACTTCCTGTTTGGAAATGTTAGCAGCAACTGCCACTGTAGATGCATTTGAGGTAGACTCTGCTCTGAGAGAATTTGCAATTGTGGAGGAAGGAACAGCCTTGCTGAGATCCTCATTCTCCAGAGCACTGGTAAGACAGTCAGGTTGTGACACAGTCTGACACTCAGGCAATATTTTACGAATACTGATAGTGATCTTCTGGGCTTTTGATGGATCCGTAGTTGAAGGCCTGGTAATTGCCCAGTTTTGAATGCAAGCTGTTGATGGAGCTGAAGATGGCCTTTTTATGGTGATACCAACAGGATTTGTATCCTCTTCTAGGGGTCCATTTCCATTTAAACGACTTGAATTCTGTATTTAAAAAGAAAAGATTGCAAGATGAATATGTGCAATCACACCGCACTTATTAAAACATTAAATTCTCCTACTAAATATTTCTACAAATTGCCTCACCACCTAAGAAGAAAAACACGCCACTTCCAATATAAACCTAAGTCCAACAAGTGTGTTTCATTCCTGCTGCTTTTGGTTTACTGCATCTTGGTATCAAATGAGCCTCATTTTCTGAAACCCACTCAAACAACTTAACATTGACTAAAGCTCTTCCCAAATATGTTTATTTTCCCCTTTAAACGTTCCCTGAAAACACTGCTATAATTGCTCTGGTACTCAGGACCAAGAAAAATCGTTTTCACTGTCTCAGCTGAAGTAACACTGGGGGAGTGATATTTAATTATTATTATTACTACTACTATTCTTCTTATCGTCATCATCATCATCAAGAATTAACAGACTCCTCCAAGTGTCTCAAAAGCGTAGCTCTCAGTGCTTTAGAAAGCGCTTTGAGTTGGAAGTATAATGAAGTAGCATGGCTGCACAATTTGGGACTAGCTACTGTTTGAATAATTCTGGCTGTTGCATGATGGTTGTGAAGAAAGCTGCAGTGTGGGAGGGAAAACAATTCATCAGATGCTCTAAAACAACAAGCTACCCCCCCCCCCCCATCAAAAGAAAACAACATTATCAATTTGGTGCCATTATTTGCTCCCTGCAAATTACCTTAATCATACGAGGAGGAAGCCGTGCTCCCATAAATCCAGCCTGCTTACTATTAGGCCCGTGCTGACCAAGGAATGAACGGGGATAAGAAGTTGCTGGTAAGCAAAAACCACGTTCTCCAACTGTCAAATCGTGGCGCCTTGGGAAAAAAACAGTGATATCACTTTAGAGTTTTTCTTTCAACCTATTCTTGGATTAAAACCCCATATGTAATTTTATAAGAACAGATGACGTGACACAGAAGCCACATACAAAAGACTCAACCGAGACTACAAACTAAAAAAACAGACAATGGTCTCCCTACAATGACTATTCTTGTCAGAGCAACATCTCACCCTTACGCCATCTACGGTGTTATTTCTCCTCTTCTAAATTACCCCGCTACGTAGAGCGGATACAGAGCAATGTACACAAGCACACCAGTTTAAGGCCAAGCAATGAAAGACAGTAAATGACAGCGGTAAGTTCAGGTTAGACAGAACTGAATTACAGAAACAGTAAACTTTTCCTAGGACAGAAAGAAAAACACTTGGAAAAAAAAGAAAAGTATCAGTAACAGGAAAGTAAATATATTCTGAACAGATTCAGTAGTCGGTATTACCTGATATAAAAAAGTAAATAAGCTTGCTGATTGAGAACCGTTTTGATATCGGAACGCTCCACTATGGCATCATTCATTCGATACCAAAATCCATTGCCGGCCTGCAAACAAAAGACAGTGGCATCTTCAGACAAAACGCATGATGTCCAAATGACATCACAGGCGGAACACTACAGCACGAAACGTACCAAACAAATCAAACGGAACACATCATTCAACCTTTCTCCATCAAAATGGTGGTTGCCGGTAACATTGATTTTCTTTGTTTATTTTACCCTGTTAGAGATCAAGCTGATACCCACCTTTATGAAGCAGATATAGTGTCCAGCATTGCAGCTGAAACCAGAATGAACAAGAACTGCATATAAAGAATACATGAGTGGGTCTCCCCTTGACTGGGACATATATGCTCGAAGGTCCAAATATTCAGGGTATTCCACATCCTAAACACAAAACAGGAAGATTCAAAAATTACCCCAAAACACTTCATGGAACAGCCTGACAAAAACCCTTCTCAAAACACAGGCTAGGATCACATAAATATGGTCTTGATTCATTTAAAAATACCTATTCTCAGAAACAATATTTCGTAATTGAAGCTGCAGAGAACTGTTTTCTGCAGAATTAACTCTAAGAGTGAGGTATACTCTTATGGTTACCGTAAGCCATAGTTGTTAGATTGACTTTTCTTGGACTATTGTTATTACACTTACAGCCTGCAAACATTAACAGCTTTTAAACCGTAGAATCATAGAATAGTTAGGGTTGGAAAGGACCTTAAGATCATCTAGTTCCAACCCCCCTGCCGTGGGCAGAGACACCTCCCACTAAACCATGCCACCCAAGGCTCTGCCCAACCTGACCTTGAACACCGTCAGGGATGGAGCATTCACAGCTTCCCTGCGCAACCCATTCCAATGCCTCACCAGCCTAACAGTAAAGAATTTCTTCCTTATATCCAATCTAAACTTCCCCCGTTTAAAATGATATTTTCTTGGGGAAATCTCCCATTCCGAGAAGATAAAGCTGCTTTACAGCTGCAAATATACCTTGTTGATCTTGCCACCAGTAAAATCTGCAAATCTTTTCAGCGATACGATGAGAACTTTGGAGGAGCGATGTATCGTGCACCTCTTGGAGGCAGGAGCCATGTTTTCGCACCTTAAAAACAAGCACAGACAAATGTTTAACAGCAAATTCTTCCCCCTCCCAAAACTCAAACAAGTTTTCATCTCTCGCACAGGCTTATGAACCCATATGCTGCACTTCACGTTTGTTAATAGACAGAAGGTAACAGCATGTAAGCGGACAGCTCTACAAAACAAAGGACTTAGAACATTATCCTTTCACACGGAACACTAGGACCTTCAGCCAGCTGATGTTGCCTCCCACCCCAAATCGTTGTCCTTAGCTCCGTGCTTCAGCTCACCACTACTTAGCAGACATCCCCTTTAACTTCTGGCCAGACGAATATTTCTGTGTGCAACCTCACACTGATAAAGGCTAATAAACCCCAGCGCAGGCAGCAGTAGGAATAAAAGTCTAATATGAGCTAATGGCCACAATTCTTCTATTTCCAAATATTCATGTGACACATTAAACGCCTTCTCTTGGACTCAGATGGAATTAGTAGGAATCTTACTTGCTACACTTATAGCTGTTTTCTCCGTCCAGTTGTTCAGGTGTCACAAATTGTTTCAGAGCCGCGGTGAGAGACGTAACGGTCTGGATGAATAAGAAGGTAGAGCACTAGGTCACTGGAAATGCAAAATTTCAGACACTTCCTGGTATAACTACGAGAGAACCTTGCTAGTTCATCCTCAAGTGACCTACTGTCAACCGGCAACCACTGTGAAGGAGGCAGAAACCTCAGAGTACGCTGAGCATTTACCTCCTGTGGAAATGATGCTACTTTGAAATAAAAAGATAAAGTTTGCAGTGCCACAGACACCATCTGTCCTATGCTACGGCATCAATAATGAGAGCAAGCAAACCCATCAGCCTAACGATATAGATGCTGAAGCAGAATAACAGAGAAGTGTGAGGGTATAGGTGTTTGTGTAGATGTAATTACTGTTTTTACAGGTTAAACCCACTGCAAACATGGAGAGCATCTAGATGCATTCCACACAAGACCAAAGCCCAATCCACTCCCACCCAACACCAAGCTCTTTCCTTTTAGCAGTGTATATTTTTAAATAAAATGCCTTTATCTGGAAAGCTCTACAGGTCCTTATGCAGCTCGAGCCGTATTCACAAAACACCTTACCTCTATATCCAAAGTAATACTGAGGAATGGCTCGTGCCTGTCCGAAACGGCTTTGCAGTTCAAGCATTTTACTGGAATCAGAATACAAATGCTTAACACTGACTGGACAAATTTAGAGTCTTCATACATTTTACTTTAGTCAAAGCACAAAGTCCTTTACTACAGACAAACAGACACACACCAGTTCAAAGGACGGGAAGAATTGTAACAAGTACCTCGGGATCTTAGGTATCCTCCAAATATTTGATAAATAAGCGTAGTGGCTTGAGAAGATGTGTCCCATCTGGAAAGAAATGATAAATCAGGCCTCAGATGATACGAGGCTCAGAGTTAACTCTTCAAACAGTTTTTACCAAGGACAGTCATTTTAATGTAGTATAGTAAAGAAAGGAGTAAAAGGGGCTAGAGAACATCTAAGGGTTAAATAATTCGTTTATGCGTACGTGGTGCCTCCATTCAAGCAAGCTTTCTGCAAAGCATCAACAGTGAAGGACAAGAATTCATGTGCATCCTCTTGACTGCCGTAACAGAAATGTTCTCCTATACCTAATAAATAAGAAGGTGGTTATATTTATCTCCTAGAAAATGAAAGAAAACTCACGTTTCTAAAAGTATCAAAATCATTTCTATGCATCAGAGAGTGCTTTGAAGTTACCCAATATATCAAAAGAAAACCATCTGAAATGACTTACTTTTAAGGCCATTGATAACAGATATAGGTTTGATAGCACTATTAGAGAAACACAGGGCCTGGTTAATGTGAGCTTCCAATGTACACATCATACAGAAGCCTTTTTCGTGACCTGAAGAGTGAAAGAAGCAACACAGTCTAGTCAAATAAGCATTGCTACCAAAAAAAGAACAAAACCAAAAAACAATAGCCACGAAAAACACTACTGATATTGATGACACAGCGCTAAGAGAGAATGCGTGCGAATTTCAGCATATTGCTGTTAGGTGAGCTACATGACACAGAGCTAAGAATCCTCTGGGAGAAAGGAAAGGTTAAAGGAAGGTATGTGTAAGTATTTCTGCCCTCCTTTTTGCAACAGGGTTCTTAACTGGAAGCATTTTTATCTATGTCAAAAAAAAACACAGTTAAATTTCTAGGAATAAACACTAAGATGCCAAACCAAAAAGCATGCATGTACCTTTGTCAAAATAGACCTAGAAGGATATGAAAAGAGGCTCCTATGCCAAATCAGTTCAAGCATAGAATGGAAATGTGAAGAACACAAATTCAAAGGCTTAAAAAAATACAAACTTTTAACTAGAATAAAACCAGTCTAAATTTTAATACTGCCCCACACAAATTTCCATTTCAGGTCAGCAGAAATTAGCTCGTAGTGCTTTCTAGGGTGTGGGCTTTTTTAATGGGTCAATAGTGAACATGTCATTTATTGCAGTACTAGCACATGACGCTATCTAGGCTGCAGAGACGAAGACGCTACGATGCCAACATCCTACATTTTACCACCTTTCTACCAGCAGGAAACACAAATGCCAAATGTTCATCAAATGCCTTCCTTTACAACGTACTTCGCTATTCACACAAAGCAAGAAATGCTCTTTATTTGCAACTTTGCCATTGGGCATTAAATGAACAAATGCACTTTATATGCCATTCCGAGCTTCCTGTTAAATAAGCACGGAATCACAGAATCATTTATGTTGAAAAAGACCACGAAGATGGCATTCAAAGCCAGCTTCGACAGGTAAAACGGGAAAGCCACGCATTTTCTCCACAGAATCACTCTTGTTCTTTCACCTTTGCAGCCGCCCAACGTATTTATAATCATGTTAGAAAGTACTCACATGACTTGCTGTGTTCAAGAGACAGCATGTAATTGGCCAGAGGAGGTGTGTACGTCAAACACTGTAAAGTAGCATTAAGGTAACACGTATTGCCCAGATTCCACAGTCCAACTCCAACGTTCAGTGGCTGTTGCCAATCCATGCAGATTTTCTCAGGTGGAAAAAGAATTTTACGTGGTGGGGCAATTCCATCGTTAACAACTGCAAGAAAATCAGATTTCAAAAAATATTTAATGTTTCTCTTTGAAAAAGCATGTTTAAAAGGGAGCATTCTGCAGGAGGACCCAGAAGAACCAGGTCTGCTCCACAACGCAAAACAACATGATGAACAGATTGTAAGAACTAGGATGGAAAAGTAAGGGAGTAACCAGCGGAGCAGGTAACCCTACGGATACCAGACCTCTTCCTGAGCAGGGTTAGCATTCAAAGGCTTGTGAATAATGGAAGCCATAAACACAAAGGTAAAATGTACTTTTCTCTGCACAGCACAGAAGACCTGGCTAAGTCTGTGTATTATAAAAACCTCCTCAAACCCATTGTTGCAAGTAGGTTTTTAAAGATAAAACTACAGGTCTTCCAATACCAGTCCCTTCAGTTGCCTTAGGGGACTCACAAAATTGCAGCCTAGTGCTGAAGGCTTTAGTCATCATCTTGTATCAGTGCAACAAATGAGAACTGTGTTTTCTAACTTTTGGGTATTTTGTTCTGAAGAAAGGAGGGGAAGGACAGAAGACACACTAACTTTGCTCTTCCTGGCCAAAAGGCTTAGGTTTTTCAGAGGCTCTAGAATACACAGAACCTGTCGGTACTTTCTCTGCATCTTCCTCAGGTTGTGACAGGTTTTTAAATATTGAAGATATTCTCTTTAAAGTCATTGTTCGTATCTGTAACAGAGGTAAAAGTTCTGGTTGACTTAAGACTATCAAGAAGCATTCCAGAAGGAAATTCTGTCACTCAGTATCAAAGAGATAACTTGAAGAACTAAATAGCTGGTAAGAAATATGAAAAAAACAAAAACAAACGACAACAACCAAACTAAAAACCCCACTCACAAAACTGCGGTTAAGTGCGATTACACATTTGTCTCATGACAAAACAAACATTGGCAGCGGTGACTGTAAAACAATAACATACACAAAAACACCTACGTAGAAATAAGGAGCAATACAAAACTACTACTACTGTAGTAGACATGAAGACATGAAAGCACTTCTATGTCTCTAAATTGCAAACGACACTTCCACAATGCAACACTACCGTAAGATACCCAAACTAAACCAACAACAAAAAAGCAAAACCACCCCCCCCCAAAAAAAAAACACAAAACCAAAACCCAAACGTATACACACACACAAATTCGAAATAAGGAACAACCCGAACACACACACAAACACACACACACAAACCCATACACACACGCCACGCTTGTTTACTTTCATCAAAAATAATCCAGCTGCCAACCCAGGAAACCCGCAGTTAATTATCACTTTAACCTTACCTGGAAGCAAAGGGGTCCGAGTTTGTCAGCTCCGGGGTCGGGGACGGCGTCGGGGTCTGTGTCCGTCCCGGGACCGTGGTCTCCGTCCGCCCAGGGGCTTCTCTGCTCTCCCAAGGCGCGGCTGCCCAGTGTTTCACCGGGGTCTGAGGGTCTGCTTCTCCCGGGTCGCAAGAGAAGCTCTCGAAGCCGGTTAACGTCATAGTAGCAGTTCCAGATGGAACTGTCCGGCCTTCCGTCACCAGCGCTAAGCCTGAAGCACCTACCCGCTCACCCCCCGCTCTGCCTTTCCGACAGGTTTTGGTTCCTAAGAGCAGTTTGGCACCGCTGCTCTCACGGACCGGCGCGGCACGCAGCATGTCCGCGCTTGGGAGCGGCAAGAGCCCAAACACAGCCAAACCAAAGAGACCCTGACGCGGAAGGCGAGGGCAGAGCGCGGCTCCGAGGGATCCCTCGCTTCACCTCACCTCGCCTCGCCCTACCCGCTCCACCTCACGCTACGACCCAGCCCCGCTCGGCACTTCCCACCCGCGGCAACCACTGTGCGGGGACAGCCTCAGCGCCGCCCCGCCCCGCCTCGGTGCCCTCAACCCCTCCCCAGGTGTCGCTTTCCGGGCTCGCAGCTCCAGGACCGTCCGGAAGCAGGAGCGCAGCAGCGGGCGGCCTGGGGCGACTCTGTGCTCATGGCAACTAACGGACGGGACGTGAGGACGGCGAGAATCCAAGCGTTCGATTCCCCGCGGGAGGCCGCAGGCCCCGCGAGGAGCCGCCGCCTCCTCGCCAAGCAAGGAACAACGCCGCTCGTGCCGCGGGAGCTGGGGTTTTACCGCGATGCTTTTCTACTCCCAGTGCACGTGCTGTTCTTAAGGGAAAGCCCCTAGTTCCATGCTGGACGCACAGGGTGGCTTTTTTGGACTGCTTCCGGTAGCAGGCAGTTTTTCACAGACTTGTTGAACCTGAGCCGTGCCTGCTGTGCCAGTGACCGCTTTGGGGACCCACTGCTTTATCAAAGCAATTTTGCTTGGTGGAGTTGCAGAGCAGCTCGGCATACAGCACAGGGAAACGTGCCGTCCTGGCAAAGCCACAGACTTACCAAGGCGATGTGTTTGAAATCCCCTTTTGACTGTCAAGGCGAGGCTGGTTGGTTGTTCCAGTCTTGCTGATGTGCTCTGTTTTGCATGGGGTGTCATCCTGCCAGCGTTCTGCTTTATTGCATGTTTGCCATAAAGGCTGAGAGGAAAAGAACAAAGTAAACGTTTCTACACCTCAGATTTTCCCCAGAGCGTGTGGAATTGTGGTCTGCTTGGATGCCTGTTCAGATACAAGTACTTTCAAGGGAGTGAAACTCAACCAGCGGAGGTACAATCCTTGAACAAGTGTCGGCGTGGAGATACCTTTGCTTAATGGAACACATTTAAACTCTTTCTAGAAATGATTTGGAGTCGTATGTCCTGCGTTTGCAAAGCAGCGTGATCTCAGAGCTGCTCACTTCACCTGTTTCGAGTCTTCTGTTCCGCAACTTCAGGTTTTGTATTTGAGCAATGCGTACATCAGTTTGAGCTCTGTACAAGTAGAGCTGTAATGCAAATAAGCCAGAATCAGTGGTACCAAGAAGTGCAAGGGTGTGAAAAGCAGCCAATAAAGTATTTCTGGAGAAATGTGAGGTTACAAAAGCATTCATAAGCCATGAAGCACTTTTGTATCAGTTCTTCCCTTCTGAAAATCTGTTTATTTAACCGGGTGAGGATGCCTGCCCAGAAGCATGAAGGAAATGCCTTGGGAGTTAATTTGCTGTATTTAGATGAAGTTCTTCTATCCGGCAGGAATAACTATTGAGAGTAACGTATAACTAAGGCTATTGTAGCAGGAAATATAGTATTTCTCAGCATTAAAAAAATGCGACATCTTAATCAGCTATTTGTGGTGCTCAGTCAATCTCTTTTAATTTACCAAAGCTAACAGAATAATGTTCTTGTGTGCGATGATATTTCATTCCGAATGTGCTTTGTAAGAGGAATAAGAGGGAGTGAAACTGGCCCAAACTTTCCACTGTCCACAAGGCCAGTAAAACAAAGTGGCTTGTGAAAATACCAGGCAAGTAGGTAAACTCGGAGTTATTCCAGTTAAGGAAATTCTTAACTGGAATCCAGTTCGGTACATGAAGTAGAGAGGGACTGTTCAGCTACCTGAGGAGGTAGCTATTATGTATTGTCGAGGGCATCAACAAGGTGAAGTTTGTCCGATTCTGAAGCCAAATGAGAAATTGAACAATCTAAACTCATTCCCTTAATCCCTGACGGCAAACTAACAATTGAGAAATCTAAACCTAGATATTCAAAGGAGGACAGAAAATCGGAGATCCTAAAGGAGAGGAAAACAAAGAAGATTGGGTTCAGATACCTGATGGGTGAACTGTAATCCCCTATAAGCAACTCTGGAAGCTAGTTCAGGAGAAAGATAACAATTCATTGGGGTAGCAACTCTGTATAAATACTTAGATGACCAAATTGCAGGAAGGAATCTATATAACACAGTTCAATTAGTGACAATGTCAGCTCTGTCTCAAGAATAATCCTAAAATTGAAAATAGAAATCAAATTGGTACAACTCGGGAGGAATTTATCTGGGACAACACTGGCAAATAAATTTTTCTGAATTACCGAGACCAATATTTGTTGGTGTTAATGAATACTTTTTCAGGGTGGCCAGAAGCATTCCCTTGTAGAATAAATAATGCAAGACAAGTAATTGGAACATTGTTAAACACTATAATACCTTGTTTCGGAGTACCAGAGGCAATTTCTTCCGACCGAGGCTCACCCTTTAGTGCAAAAGAGTTACAAGAAATTAGCAAAAATCAGGCAACTACATGTTCCTTACAGGCCTCAGGCCAGTGGGCAAGTAGAAAAGATGATCAAACAACAGATTAGTAAAATATTAATACCAAGCCTTACCACTGGCTCTATTAAGAATTTGAACTAAACCTCGGTCGAAAGAAGAGGCTATCCCATGTAAAATTTTATATGGAAGACCGTATCAGTCCCAGTTTAAAGGAGAAAACCTTCTCCGACTTCCAGAAGACTTTCTCCTAAAATTTCTGGTCAATCTGGGAAAGCAATTAGAAGAAGTAAGAGAATACTGAGGACAAGAGTGAGAGGCATGGATTATTCGACTCACCCTTTTAGATCCAGAGACTGGGTTTATGTTAAGAATTTTTCAGGAGATCCTCTACAGGAGAAGTGGAGCGGACCGTACCAGATAATATTGACCACCTTTACAGCAGGGAAGATAAAGAAACAACCTGCTTGCAAGAATATAGAACCATAGAAGACGTGGCGGATCAAACCTTCAGGACCCTCGCATATGAAATTATATCAGTCGTGATTTGGATTTATGTGATAACTGACATACCAGCTTGGGACTAATACTTATACCTGAAATTAATGCAGAATGCTACTAAAGTTGTTAATTGTAGTGACTGTTTGGTGTGTGCACAGTTGCCTGAATCGGGAGAAGACCAGGGCCTTCCATTAATTGGCATTCCAATTTCCAACACTGCAATTTTAAGATTTGGAATAGTTAACCAGAATAGGAGACTATGTTTGTTTAAATGCCACAGGTGTAGGTCACTCTTCAAATTGTATAGATGGTATCGTGGTTCAGTGGTAGCTTGGTTCCTGAAGGGAAAGGATGGTATTGGTTAAGAGAGGGTTTAACCCTATTGCTGAACAGAATACTGCATTTTGTGAGATGTTTTGTGAGGCAATCATAAATATCTCAGCAACCGTAGAGGAAATATGGAAAAAGTTAACTTCATGGTTACCTGATCTCTTCTGGTTAAGGCAACTGGTTGCAGGAATATTACTATTAATTGTTTTAATATTGATTACTTGTGGTATAACAAAATGTTCTTCCTGAAATTGTAAACGATCTATGATAAATGATGAAGATTGAAAAAAGAAATGAAATTTAAGTATCAAGTAGAAACGGGAAACTATTTCAAAAACACTATGGATGGTAATGGCACTACATAAAATGTTGCAAGAGAATTTGCAAAAGGACAGAAAAAGGGGGTATAGACATCTGTTGGTGCTATCAGACACCTTTTCAGGTTGGCCGGAAACCTTTCCAACTAGAAACGCACAAGCCTGGGAGGTAACAAAGATGTTGTTACAGGATGGTTGTGGGGATTTCGAAAGTATGTGCTGCATGAACTTATCTAACCATTCTGAATCAATTCATGCTAAGCTGCGAAAATTGCAGGAAAATGTGCAAGAGCTTAGAATTGTTGGAGGTAGAATGGATGAATGGCTAAATAACCTAGGAGTTACTGGATGGTTCAGGGAAATACTTAAACAAGGCCTTCTAATCTTAACTATAGGACTACTCATTTTAATGACTGAACCTTGCATAATACAAAGTATATCAAAATCATTTTATAAATCGATAGAAGAAACATGGATAGCTCTGTTATAAATAATATAGTAAAAGAATTTACTCATTTTATAGAAAAAGGGGGGATTGATACAGGGGTAACCAATGTACAGGGGGGGTGTACGGGGGGGTGTAGAGGGGGGTTAGAGAAATTTGCTTGCTTAAACAAAAGTATTGTCTGCAGCTATCATGCCTACTAAGCAGAACAAAGGCACTAACCATTGATAAGGAAAAGCAGACACCTGGTTCTTTTGACAAGGAAAAGCAGACTGATTCCGCGAGTAGCACGGAGCAGCGAGAGCGGCGCCGGGGTCTGTGTCCCTCCGAACTGGGGTCGGAGTTTGTCAGCTGCGGGGTCTGCTGCTCTGTCCGCCCCGGGGTCGGGGTCTGTGTCAGTGACTTCTTGTGTTCCAGTGAAAGCACGTAATTGGCCAGAGGAGGCGCGGAAGTTACACACTGCAGAGTAGCATTAAGGTAACACGTATTGCCCAGGTTCTGCAGTCCAGCTCCAACGTTCAGTGGCTGTTGGCAATGCATGCAGGTTTTCTCAGGTGGAAAAAGAATTTTACGTGGCGGGGCAATTCCGTCGTTAACAACTGCAAGAAAATCAGATTTCAAAAAATATTTACTGTTTCTGCAACTCGTTTACTGTCATAAAAAAGAATCCAGCTGCCAAGCTGGGAAACTCGGAGTTACTCCAGTTAAGGAAGATCTTAACTGGAAGCCAGTTCGGTACACGAAGTAGAGAGGCACTCGAAGCTCTCATTCCCCGCTGTCGGCGCCCAGCAACGCTTCCTGCCACTACTGGCGACCCCGAGATCGGGGACCGCGAGTTGTACGGAGCGGCGAGAGCGGCGCCGGGGTCTGCGTCTCTCCGCCCAGGGGCCGGAGTTTGTGACCCCCCAGGGGTCTCGCTTTCCTCCCCAGGGGCGTGTGCCCGGTGTTTCACCGCGGTCCGAGGGTCTGCTTCTGTGGGGTCGCGAGATAAGCTCATGCCTTCCATGAGCTTCAGTCAAATATAAGGCAAGTGGGGGAACAACTCAGATCTCTTCTCCTCAAGTCGATTCATTAGACCAGACAGATTAGTCAGATGAACTGTATTTCACAGAGGTTCCCACTCACTGGTCTCCTGATGCAGGACCAGTGACTATGAAGTGCATCACAGTTTGACAGCATTTAATAATCAAAATTAAAATCGCAGTATGAATTTGTCTTTAGCTAGCCACTTTAGGGAGACAAAACCAGACAACTGAGACTTCAGACAAGTGACGGTATATTAAGAAAATGGAATTAAAACAGATGGATTTTGCCTTGACGGTAAATGTTTCAATAATAAATTCTAAGTTTCGATAGTATCGATAAAGTCCAGTTTGAAGATAAAGAGTCATAGTTTTTTTCGGCAAAGAGTCGTCGGTTTTGATGGTAAAGCCAGGTTTGATGGTAAACAGGTTTGATGGTAAAGAGTCAGTTTTGATGGTAAAGCCAGATTCGATCGTAAGCAGGTTTGGTGGTAAAGCCACCTTCCATGGTAAACAGTCACGTTTGATGGTAAACTATCAGGTTTGGTGGTAAAGAGTCAGTTTTGATGGCAAAGCAACATTCAATGGTAGACAGGTTTGATGGTAAAGAGTCATTCTTGATGGTAAACAGCCAGGTTCGATGGTAAACCATCAGGATTGATGGTAAAGACTCAGTTTTGATGGTAAGAAGTAGTTGGTTTTGTTGGTGCTCTGTGACTACAGGATCCGACAGACTCGAGAAGGTGGCTAATCTAAGGTAACCTAATTAAGAACATTGCGCAGATGTGGTTCTGTCCTTGGTTCAGCAGGCTGGGCTTAAACCACGACAGGTTCTTCGCTTTGTGCTCCAGATCTAGCATTCTAATGCTATTCAGCAACATGCCTCCTATGTTTGCTTGACCAACCTAATGACCAGCGTAATGACCAACACGTAGTCAGATTATCCTATATAAATCACTTAGAAATGGGAAAAAGGCAGGCATGAGAAACATTCAGAAAAGTGTTAGGAAAAGAATGGCGGATTATGCTGGAATCCCTGCTTGCTTGTAATCCTTCACTTGGTATTTATCATCTATCTTGCGGCATTTCTTTTCCACTTCACCTTCTCTTCCTTCTGCATTGCCATATTTCCTCTTGCCAAGCCTCAGTTTCTCATTTTCCCAGAAAGAGTTGTCAAATTGTGCATGAGCTGAGGCAGGTGGAGGTGCGTGCCCTTCCCGAGAGTGTTTTTCAGACTGCTGCAGAGGTAGTGAACAATGACGGAAGTTTCCGCTGTGGCTGCTCAAGTGATGCCATCCTTCCTCTCTGCAGTGAGTGTTGTGAGCCCATCTGCTCTTGCAGTGATAATGCCTATGTGATTTGTAGAATTGACTCAATTTGTCAAAGGCTTTATCAAAATGAGAGGACTTCCTCTCTCTACCATCTCCTTTTCTATGGACAGAGTCATAAGGCTTGTAATATCTGCATTTTTCCCATCTCCATGCTCCAGGTTCTCTCTCCTTTGGAATGATAATACTGATTCCTGTCTTGTTCCGTTCTTTCTCTGCTTCAGGATCTGTAACGAGAGTATTTTCCTCAGCTTTTGCCATTATTTGGACTGTTTCTTTCATTATGGGAAGGTCTGTACTTGCCTTCATTGCAGTAGTCCTGCTTAGGATGATATTGCTTATTTGTTTCCATTCTGTGAGAGCACCTCCTTTTGCAGGAACAATCATCCACTTTGCTCCTGCTTTGCTTCTCCTCGTCAATGTCAGAGTATTGTCTCTTCTTTCGGCAGTGCTCTTTGTCAGTTTTCTTGGAGTCGTGTATCTTCTCCTCGTATTTTTGCCCGTTATCCTCTTCGCATTTTTTATTATTCAACCCCTCATTTTGTCTAGAGAATTGACTCTCCAGAACTTTATCCAGCTTTGTAAGAGAAGAGTCATTAACAGGCGGTACTTCTGCATAGTTATTATTTTCCGTCACTACGGTTTCCATCAGACGATCACCCTCAGACCTCTGAGGTGCAGGGACACTGCACAAAACAAAAACCACATTTTTCATTTGAAAAAGTTCACCTAAAAGATAAATGTTAGGAGCAAAAATCCCTTGAAGTAAAAGATTTGGTGGCTACTGGTAAACTCTGTATGTTTCTAAACTCCCTTACACTGTTTGGAAACTGTAGCTTTCTAAAGGGACTCTGTAAGGCAGTCTCTTTAGAAACCGACTCTTACACATTCAGCAGTGCCCAGAGAAGATGGAAGATGGAGAAGATGTTTTTCTTCTCTTGAGCTTGCAAGTAGTACATTAAAACCCACACCCAACACGTTTGTCTCCCTCTGCTCACTGCTCTGCATCGCATCAGTAGCCAAAACCACTACCTTCGCTCTCCCCAAACTAGAAAAAAGTCAACTCATTCATTTCCCTCTCTCCACAAAATGGGAGGGCACGAGGTGGGAATTTACATTCACACATCCTAGGATGGAAAAAAAAAAAATAGAAAAAGATTTCCGATCGTAAAAAAAAAAGGAAAATAATTCTATGAAGAAAGAGAACCATTCTGGGAGGCATCTGCCTTTAATTAATATCAGAATAATACATGCTCGGCGCTGACATCTGCAACCCTACATTTACAGTGCCTGAGAAGGGATATAGGGAGTACATGCTGTGGGCCACCCTATGGTTTTACCTGTGGGATCATTCAGAAGACCTGAGAAAGTGGGATGGAAAACCTACCTCAGTTCTGGAGGAACAAGTCCATGAATTGAAGAGAAAAACAATGGTCAAGGATGATCCTCCCAAGAAAGTTGCTGCTCCAGTGTTCAGTGAGCAGCTTCCCAGATGGGGTGGAAGAGCTGATTTTATTCCATATTCTATGATAAGGAATTGTAATCCTTTTCTACAAGAAGTAAGTGGAGAATCTTATGATCACTATTAGAGGAGCCCTGCCTCCAGCCAGATGGAGGAGAGGGACAGTCAGGTTTACTGGACTGTGTGGATCAGGTGGCCTGGCGCATCAGTCCCACAGGAGTATAAGGCATATAGTAGACACCGGTTCCCAGTGCACCCTGATGCCACCAAGCTCTCAAGGGGTGGAACCCATTTGTATTTCTACAGTGACAGGAGGATCCCAAGAGTTGACTGTACTGGAGCCTGAAATCAGCCTAACTGGGAAGGAGTGGCAAAAGCACCCTATTGTGACTGGTCCAGAGCCTCCACGCATCCTTGGCATAGACTAGCTCAGAAGAGGGTACTTCAGAGATCCAAAAGGGTACTGATGGGCTTTGGTGTCGTTGCCCTGGAGACGGAGGAAATTAAGCAGCTGTCCACCTTGCCTGGTCTCTCAGAGGATCCTTCTGTTGTGGGGTTGATGGAGGTCAAACAACAAGTGCCAGTCGTGACCACAACAGTGCACCGGTGGCAATATCACACCAACTGAGACTCCCTGATTCCCATCCATAAGCTGATCCATAGACTGGAGAGCCAAGGAGTGATCTGTAGGACACGCTCACCCTTTAATAGCCTTATATGTCCAGTGTGAAAGTCTAATGGAGAGTGGAGACTAATAGTAGACTATTGTGGCCTGAACGAAGTCGCAGCATCACTGAGTGCTGCCGTACCGGACATGCTGGAACTCCAATATGAACTGGAGTCAAAGGCAGTCAAGTGGTATGTCACAACTGATATTGCCAATGCATTTTTCTCAATTCCTTTGGCAGTGGAGTGCAGGCCACAGTTCGCTTTTACTTGGAAGGGCGTCCAGTACAGTTGGAACCGACTGCCCCAGGGGTGGAAACACAGCCCTACCATCTGCCATGGACTGATCCAGACTGCACTGGAACAGGGGCAAGCTCCAGAACACCTGCAATAAATTGATGGCATTATCGTGTGGGGCGATACAGCAGAAGAGGTCTTTGAGAAAGGGAGGAAAATTATCCAGATCCTGCTGAAAGCTGGTTTTGCCATAAAATGGAGTAAGGTCAAGGGACCTGCAGAGAAGATTCAATTTTTGGGAATAAAATGCCATGATGGATGTCACCAGACCCCCACAGATGCGATCAACATGATAACAGCAATGTCTCCACCAACTAATAAGAAAGAAACACAAACCTTTCTTGGGCGCTGTGTGGTTCTGGTGAATGCACATCCCAAATCACAGTTCGATTGTAAGCCCTCTCTATCACATGACCCAGAAGAATGATTTTAAATGGGGCCCTGTGCAACAACAAGCCTTTGAGCAAATTAAACATGAGATAGTTCATGCAGTGGCCCTTAGACCAGTCTGGACCGGGCCAGATGTGAAAAATGTACTGTACACCATAGCCAGGGAGAATGGTCCTGCCCGGAGCCTCTGGCAGAAGACTCCAGGGGAAACTCGAGGTTGACCCCTCAGCTTTTGGAATCAGGGATACAGAGGATCTGAGGCCATCTATATTCCCACTGAAAAAGAGATACTGGCAGCCTATGAAGGGGTTTGAGCTGCTTCAGAAGTGATTGGCACTGAAGCACAGCTCCTCCTGGCACGCCTGTTACCTGTGCTGGGATGGATGTTCAAAGGCAGGGTCTCCTCTACACATCATGCAGCCAATGCTACATGGAGTAAGTGGGCTGCTCTAATTACACAACAAACTCCAACAGGAAATCCCAGTCATCCAGGAATTCTAGAAGTCGTCATGGACTGGCCAGAGGGCAAAGATTTTGGAATGTCACCAGAGGAGCAGGTTATGCGTGCTGAAGAGGTCCCACCATATAATCAACTGTCAGACAGTGAGAAGCAATATTCCTTGTTTACTGATGGGTCCTGCCGTATTGAGGGAAAGCATCGGAGATGGAAGGCAGCTGTATGGAGTCCCTTATGACAAGCTGCAGAAACTGCTGAAGGAGAGGGTGAATTGAGTCAGTTTGCCAAGGTGAAAGCCATCCAGCTGGCCCTGGACATTGCTGAAAGAGAAAAGTGGCCAGTACTTTATCTCTATACTGACTCATGGATGGTGGCAAATGCCCTGTGGGGGAGGTGCAGCAATGGAAGCAGAGGAACTGGCAGTGCAGAGGTAAACCCATCTGGGCTGCTGCACTGTGGCAAGACATCGCTGCCCGGGTGCAGAATCTGGTGGTGAAGGTACGCCATGGAAATGCCCATGTACCCAAGAGTCGAGCCACTGAGGAATACCAGAACAACCAACAAGTGGATAAAGTGGCTAAGATTGAAGTGGTTCAGATGGACTCAGATTGACAACATAAGGGTGAATTATTTTTAGCTTGCTGGGCCTGATAAGCAGCTGATTCTACTGATAAGCAGCTATTGATAAGGGAAAGCAGACGCCTGAAGGGGGAGAGACAGCCGGTTTATGGCTGGGACACCGACCAAACCCTAAGGCCATACGTGAAGACTAAAAGGTGAAAAGTTCAAGAAGAGGAAGACTCATTGACTTCCTCTTGAAGACCCCTACCCACAGGAGGAAGACTCATTTACTCCATCTTGAGACCCCTGCCCATGACCAGAGGGGGCACTGCGCAGGTGCACAGAACCTTCTAGCTCATTATAATACGAAGCAGGGACAGGACATGAATATATATAGGCATATTGTGCAACCTTATGAATACATATAACTTTGGAGCATAAACGTAGAGGGAAACAACACCGAGGCACGCATGACTTTGAGGAATTATCCCCGTGCGTCTCAGCGCTGACTAAAAAGCATACCTGCTTTACAACTTTAACGAGTTGTGGAGTCAATCCGCACATCAGCATGTTCTCACATGCCAGTTCAGCTCTGCAAATTCTAATGGGACAATAGCACAAAGTGTTAACGTTGAAATTTGTGCTGTTTTCACAGTATTTCACATGAATTCGGAACATTTTAATGCTTCTGAATACTAAACACACCATAGGTGAGACGTTCTAGATGGAACAAACAACTCACTGGTTCAGGCGATCCATTTGTTTTAGCAAAGAAAATCTCAGGTGGTTTAGGAGGTTGGGCGTGGCAAGCAAAATCGTCCAGATCTAGCGTTCGTCCAGATCAGCAACATCCTCCCTGTGTTTGCTGGACCAACCTAATGACCTTAGTCCGTCCCCCCCTCCCAGGCCCCTGTGGGGATATTCAGGGGCGGGGTTCTCTGCAAGGAGTTCCTTTTTCAGAGCTAATTGCAAGTAGTTAGCCTGATTTTTCTCTTTGTCTAACGGTTAACTACCTGGTCCTGCAGGGCTCGGAGCAGGTCTTGTAAAGTTTGTATGAACTGAACTGAGATCCAGCTCTTTGTTGTTCTTCGCCAGCCTCCGGTGCAGCAGCCAAGATGGCGCCCGGTACGGCCCAGACAACCGAGTTACCCTTTCCGGGCCGCAGTTTCACATCCTTTTGCAGGGCGCTTATTCGGTCTGTTAGACTTTGCGAATTACACCGATTTTTCTCGGCCCGTTCTGCCCCTGGCAGAGAGGGGCGAGCCTTCTGTTGCTCTAAAAGGCCACACAACACATCTCTGCCCTCAGGGGCAGCTTCACTGCTATCCATTTCGGAACGGGACGATCGCCTCAGGGAGGCAGCGCGTTTTGCTTCCACAAAACGCACCTCTGAAGTCCCTAAGAGGCACGCACCTCATGCAAACCAAGTTAGATACAGCAATAGGTTGGGGGTGTCGTCTCCGGGAGGCAGGAGGCACGTCTGTTTCAACAAAATCCACCCCTTACGTCCCCGAGAGGCACACACGTAATAGCTTTTTACTTTCATGAAAAAAGAGTCCAGCTGCCACGCTAGGAGACTCGCAGTTCTTTATCACAAAAACCGTGCCAGTTAGGCACACGAAGTAGAGAGGCACTCGAAGCTCCCATTGCCCCGCTGTCGGAGCCCAGTAACGCTTCCTGCTACTACTGGCGACCCCGAGCCCGGGGACCGCGAGTAGCACGGAGCAGCGAGAGCGGCGCCGGGGTCTGTGTCCCTCCGAACTGGGGTCCGAGTTTGTCAGCTGCGGGGTCTGCTGCTCTGTCCGCCCCGGGGTCGGGGTCTGTGTCAGTGACTTCTTGTGTTCCAGTGAAAGCACGTAATTGGCCAGAGGAGGCGCGGAAGTTACACACTGCAGAGCAGCATTAAGGTAACACGTATTGCCCAGGTTCTGCAGTCCAGCTCCAACGTTCAGTGGCTGTTGGCAATGCATGCAGGTTTTCTCAGGTGGAAAAAGAATTTTACGTGGCGGGGCAATTCCGTCGTTAACAACTGCAAGAAAATCAGATTTCAAAAAATATTTACTGTTTCTGTAACTCGTTTACTGTCATAAGAAAGAATCCAGCTGCCAAGCTGGGAAACTCGGAGTTACTCCAGTTAAGGAAGATCTTAACTGGAAGCCAGTTCGGTACACGAAGTAGAGAGGCACTCGAAGCTCTCATTCCCCGCTGTCGGCGCCCAGCAACGCTTCCTGCCACTACTGGCGACCCCGAGATCGGGGACCGCGAGTTGTACGGAGCGGCGAGAGCGGCCCCGGGGTCTGCGTCTCTCCGCCCAGGGGCCGGAGTTTGTGACCCCCCAGGGGTCTCGCTGTCCTCCCCAGGGGCGTGTGCCCGGTGTTTCACCGCGGTCCGAGGGTCTGCTTCTGCGGGGTCGCGAGATAAGCTCTCAACGTCGGTTAACGTCCAGTCCGAAATGGAACTGTCCGGCCTTCCGTCACCAGCGCTACGCATCAAGCACACACCCGCTCACCCCCTGCTCTGCCTGTCCGAGGGGTTTTGGTCCCTAAGAGCGTTGTGGCACCGCTGCTCTCACGGACCGGCGCGGCACGCAGCATGGCCGCTCTCGGGAGCGGCAAGAGCCCAAACACAGCCAAACCAAACCAAACCGAAGCCGACACGGCAGGCGAGGCCGGAGCAGGGCTCCGAGGGATCCCTCGCTTCACGTCTCCTCGCCCTTCTCACTCCACCTCCCGCTCCGACCCAGCCCCGCTCGCTAATTCCGGCCCGCGGCAACCGGTGCTGCGGGGGCAGGCGCAGCGCCGAGCCGCCTCAGCCCCCTGCCGCCCCGCCCCGGTCCTGCCGGCCCAGGCGGTGGTGGCGGCCGCGGCGGCGGCGGCGGAGCTGGGTCCGTCCGCCTCATACTGGGGACGTCGCCCAGCTCCGCCGCGCCGGGCAGTCCCACCCCTCCGCTGCCCGACCGGCGCCACAGCGGCCACCAGAGCCGAGCCGAGCCGAGCCGGCTGCTCCCGCCGGTCTCTTTCCCTTCCTTTTGCCGTGCCGGCTCCGCTCAGCATCTGAACTGTGTGGCCGCTTCCATCAGGCACGGTGCCAGTGCAGTGCAGGCAGAGAAATGTACGGGAAACTTCAGCTCAGCCGGACTGACTTAAAACTGACACTATTCTGACAAAATAAGCTTTACGTTGCTTCACATTTTGAACCGGTTTAAACTGGTACAAAACAGAACCTCTGTCAACTGAGCAGCATTTATAGTGCTTTCTAGTGTTTGAAAACAATGCGTATTTTTAAGATGTAGTACATACCTATGTAGATATGCTGGCTGGAAAAGCTAGGTCTCTTGTAGACCAAATCCTACAAACTAAGACTTTTGGCTTACAAATTCCTTTTCTGTATTTTCTTGTAAAATGTTTCTAGCTACAGTTTGAATAGAAAATGTAAATGCTGCACAGATAGGGACTGATTGAAGTATTACTTGGTGTACACAAGTGATTTGCATGACATACTCTGTATCGATCATTGTTAAAAATGTGATGTTTGATGTAAATCCACTGCAATAGTAACGCTGTCATTTATCAGGAGGACCTGTTGCTTCAGCCTGGAGACTTTCTCTAAAATAAAGTGTGAAACTCTACTGTTGCATAGCTCCTCATTTACCAGGAATACATGGGAGGTGCGTGCTGATTTAGTTAAGATCTGATTTTGCAACTGCTCTTGTAAGTAAAAGGCCTCTTTGCCTACCTTTAAGCACACTGATTTAAATTGACAGGTTGAATTTTTCAGAGAGAAAACTCCTCAGCTGCAAAATCGGTTGTTTTTGTAAGGCTGAACATTCATAGCTGTGTTGCTATGAATGTTACTCCATTAAGAGCTGCTTTCCCACCCTAAATTAAGGAGGGATTTTGCCCGTTGCCTTCCATGAGCTTCAGTCAAATATAAGGCAAGTGGGGGAACAACTCAGATCTCTTCTCCTCAAGTCGATTCATTAGACCAGACAGATTAGTCAGATGAACTGTATTTCACAGAGGTTCCCACTCACTGGTCTCCTGATGCAGGACCAGTGACTATGAAGTGCATCACAGTTTGACAGCATTTAATAATCAAAATTAAAATCACAGTATGAATTTGTCTTTAGCTAGCCACTTTAGGGAGACAAAACCAGACAACTGAGACTTCAGACAAGTGACGGTATATTAAGAAAATGGAATTAAAACAGATGGATTTTGCCTTGACGGTAAAAGTTTCAACAATAAATTCTAAGTTTCGATAGTATCGATAAAGTCCAGTTTGAAGACAAAGAGTCATAGTTTCTTTCGGCAAAGAGTCGTCGGTTTTGATGGTAAAGCCAGGTTTGATGGTAAACAGGTTTGATGATAAAGAGTCAGTTTTGATGGTAAAGCCAGATTCGATCGTAAGCAGGTTTGGTGGTAAAGCCACCTTCCATGGTAAACAGTCACGTTTGATGGTAAACAGTCACGTTTGATGGTAAACAATCAGGTTTGGTGGTAAAGAGTCAGTTTTGATGGCAAAGCAAGGTTCGATGGTAAACAGGTTTGATGGTAAAGAGTCATTCTTGATGGTAAACAGCCAGGTTCGATGGTAAACCATCAGGATTGATGGTAAAGACTCAGTTTTGATGGTAAGAAGTAGTTGGTTTTGTTGGTAGGTTTAGTTCAGGCACTGAAGGATTCCATCAGTGAGCTTTGCATCTGAAAGACAAAAGAAAGCAATGTCGCTCCCTGGCATGACATTCAGCATCAAACCCTGTCTCAGTGGTTTGGTTTCTGAACGAGAAGTCTCAAGCCTGCATGCAGCTCCGTCTGCCCTGTGATTACAGGATCCGACAGACTCGAGAAGGTGGCTAATCTAAGGTAACCTAATCAAGAACATTGCGCAGATGTGGTTCTGTCCTTCGTTCAGCAGGCTGGGATTAAACCACGACAGGTTCTTCGCTTTGTGCTCCAGATCTAGCATTCTAATGCTATTCAGCAACATCCCTCCTATGTTTGCTTGACCAACCTAATGACCAGCCCAATGACCAACCCGTAGTCAGATTATCCTATATAAATCACTTAGAAACAATGGGAAAAAGGCAGGCATGGGAAACATTCAGAAAAGAGTTAGGAAAAGAATGGCGGATTATGCTGGAATTCCTGCTTACTTGTAATCCTTCTCTTGGTATTTATCATCTATCTTGCGGCATTTCTTTTCCAGTTCACCTTCTCTTCCTTCTGCGTTGCCATATTTCCTCTTGCCAAGCCTCAGTTTCTCATTTTCCCAGAAAGAGTTGTCAAATTGTGCATGAGCTGAGGCAGGTGGAGGTGCGTGCCCTTCCCGAGAGTGTTTTTCAGACTGCTGCAGAGGTAGTGAACAATGACGGAAGTTTCCGCTGTGGCTGCTCAAGTGATGCCATCCTTCCTCTCTGCAGTGAGTGTTGTGAGCCCATCTGCTCTTGCAGTGATAATGCCTACGTGATTTGTAGAACTGACTCAATTTATGAAAGGCTTTATCAAAATGAGAGGACTTCCTCTCTCTACCATCTCCTTTTCTATGGACAGAGTCATAAGTCTTGTAATATCTGCATTTTTCCCAACTCCGTGCTTCGACGGTATGTTTCCATGCTCCAGGTTCTCTCTCCTGTGGAACGATAATACTGATTCCTGTCTTGTTCCGTTCTTTCTCTGCTTCGGGATCTGTAACGAGAGTATTTTCCTCAGATTTTGCCATTATTTGGACTGTTTCTTTCATTATAGGAAGGTCTGTACTTGCCTTCATTGCAATAGTCCTGCTTAGCATGATATTGCTGATTTGTTTCCATTCTGTGAGAGCACCTCCTTTTGCAGGAACAATCATCCACTTTGCTCCTGCTTTGCTTCTCCTCGTCAATGTCAGAGTATTGTCTCTTCTTTCGGCAGTGCTCTTTGTCAGTTTTTTTGGAGTCGTGTATCTTCTCCTCGTATTTTTGCCTGTTATCCTCTTCGCATTTTTTATTATTCAACCCCTCATTTTGTCTAGAGAATTGACTCTCCAGAACTTTATCCAGCTTTGTAAGAGAAGAGTCATTAACAGGCGGTACTTCTGCGTAGTTATTATTTTCCGTCACTACGGTTTCCATCAGACGATCACCCTCAGACCTTTGAGGTGCAGGGACACTGCACAAAACAAAAACACATTTTTCATTTGAAAAAGTTCACCTAAAAGATAAATGTTAGGAGCAAAAATCCCTTGAAGTAAAAGATTTGGTGGCTACTGGTAAACTCTGTATGTTTCTAAACTCCCTTACACAGTTTGGAAACTGTAGCTTTCTAAAGGGACTCTGTAAGGCATCAGCAGCCAAAACCACTACCTTCGCTCTCCCCAAACTAGAAAAAAGTCAACTCATTCATTTCCCTTCTCTCCACAAAATGGGAGGGCACAAGGTGGGAATTTACAGTGGAAAAGAAATCCAATTGTAAAAAAAAGTAAAATTATCCTATGAAGAAACAGAACCATTCTGGGAGGCATCTGCTTTCATTAATATCAGAATAACACATGTTCAGTGCTGATGTCTGCAACCCTACACATACAGTGTGGAAAGCTTTCTATTAAATAGTACTAGTAGATGGGTAAAACAATGATAAACTTGTATGAAATCTTGTTTTCATCAGAGTGTACTCAATTTACCTTGTTTTCTCTGACAACCTGTTCAGGTGGCTGTAGGCCAGGGATTCTAAGACTATTTCTTGAGGAATCGGTGACTCAGCTACAGGTACCTACAATTAAAACGCAGACGTTAACAGACAAAAAAAATACTACCTTTAGAAGAAAACTGTTTTCAAAATTTCCTCATTAGTCATTAAACAAGATCACTTTGCCTTACATGCACCATTGCTATCTCACACATCACCCCTTCCCCCCCAGTATATTTATGAAACTTATGAAGTACTATCTCAGGTGAAATTTTCTGAAGTTGACATGTTCTCACATGCCAGTTCAGCTCTGCAAATTCTAATGCGACAATAGCACAAAGCGTTAACGATGAAGTTTAAATTTGTGCTGTTTTCACATGACTTAGGAACATTTTAATGCTCCTGAATACTAAACACACCATAGGTGAGGAGTTCTAGATGGAACAAACAACTCACTGGTTCAAGCAATCCATTTGTTTTAGCAAAGAATATCTCAGAAGGTTTAGCAGGTTGGACTTGGGAAGTAAAATCATCAAGTTTCAGTCCATTTTGTTTAGATCCATTATCTAAACTAATAGCACAATTTAGTGAATCATTTTTTGGCAGCACATGATGGGATCTCTCTTCTTCAGCACTCTCACAGAAAGAACGGGAATTCTGCAATGTGCCGACTACCTTCAGTATTACAGTTCCGTTGGAAGATACGTTGTAATTCATTTTAAACACGCCATTCGACGCCTCAGATTTTCCTGAAGACTCTGGACTGGAAGCGACTGTAGCATCAGACCCGAGTGTAGAACTTCCATTCACTGCTGGCTCTACAAACATTTCATCAGGAACTTCCTGTTTGGAAATGTTAGCAGCAACTGCCACTGTAGATGCATTTGAGGTAGACTCTGCTCTGAGAGAATTTGCAATTGTGGAGGAAGGAACAGCCTTGCTGAGATCCTCATTCTCCAGAGCACTGGTAAGACAGTCAGGTTGTGACACAGTCTGACACTCAGGCAATATTTTACGAATACTGATAGTGATCTTCTGGGCTTTTGATGGATCCGTAGTTGAAGGCCTGGTAATTGCCCAGTTTTGAATGCAAGCTGTTGATGGAGCTGAAGATGGCCTTTTTATGGTGATACCAACAGGATTTGTATCCTCTTCTAGGGGTCCATTTCCATTTAAACGACTTGAATTCTGTATTTAAAAAGAAAAGATTGCAAGATGAATATGTGCGATCACACCGCACTTATTAAAACATTAAATTCTCCTACTAAATATTTCTACAAATTGCCTCACCACCTAAGAAGAAAAACACGCCACTTCCAATATAAACCTAAGTCCAACAAGTGTGTTTCATTCCTGCTGCTTTTGGTTTACTGCATCTTGGTATCAAATGAGCCTCATTTTCTGAAACCCACTCAAACAACTTAACATTGACTAAAGCTCTTCCCAAATATGTTTATTTTCCCCTTTAAACGTTCCCTGAAAACACTGCTATAATTGCTCTGGTACTCAGGACCAAGAAAAATCGTTTTCACTGTCTCAGCTGAAGTAACACTGGGGGAGTGATATTTAATTATTATTATTACTACTACTATTCTTCTTATCGTCATCATCATCATCAAGAATTAACAGACTCCTCCAAGTGTCTCAAAAGCGTAGCTCTCAGTGCTTTAGAAAGCGCTTTGAGTTGGAAGTATAATGAAGTAGCATGGCTGCACAATTTGGGACTAGCTACTGTTTGAATAATTCTGGCTGTTGCATGATGGTTGTGAAGAAAGCTGCAGTGTGGGAGGGAAAACAATTCATCAGATGCTCTAAAACAACAAGCTACCCCCCCCCCCCCCCATCAAAAGAAAACAACATTATCAATTTGGTGCCATTATTTGCTCCCTGCAAATTACCTTAATCATACGAGGAGGAAGCCGTGCTCCCATAAATCCAGCCTGCTTACTATTAGGCCCGTGCTGACCAAGGAATGAACGGGGATAAGAAGTTGCTGGTAAGCAAAAACCACGTTCTCCAACTGTCAAATCGTGGCGCCTTGGGAAAAAAACAGTGATATCACTTTAGAGTTTTTCTTTCAACCTATTCTTGGATTAAAACCCCATCTGTAATTTTCTAAGAACAGATGACGTGACACAGAAGCCACATACAAAAGACTCAACCGAGACTACAAACTAAAAAAACAGACAATGGTCTCCCTACAATGACTATTCTTGTCAGAGCAACATCTCACCCTTACGCCATCTACGGTGTTATTTCTCCTCTTCTAAATTACCCCGCTACGTAGAGCGGATACAGAGCAATGTACACAAGCACACCAGTTTAAGGCCAAGCAATGAAAGACAGTAAATGACAGCGGTAAGTTCAGGTTAGACAGAACTGAATTACAGAAACAGTAAACTTTTCCTAGGACAGAAAGAAAAACACTTGGAAAAAAAAGAAAAGTATCAGTAACAGGAAAGTAAATATATTCTGAACAGATTCAGTAGTCGGTATTACCTGATATAAAAAAGTAAATAAGCTTGCTGATTGAGAACCGTTTTGATATCGGAACGCTCCACTATGGCATCATTCATTCGATACCAAAATCCATTGCCGGCCTGCAAACAAAAGACAGTGGCATCTTCAGACAAAACGCATGATGTCCAAATGACATCACAGGCGGAACACTACAGCACGAAACGTACCAAACAAATCAAACGGAACACATCATTCAACCTTTCTCCATCAAAATGGTGGTTGCCGGTAACATTGATTTTCTTTGTTTATTTTACCCTGTTAGAAATCAAGCTGATACCCACCTTTATGAAGCAGATATAGTGTCCAGCATTGCAGCTGAAACCAGAATGAACAAGAACTGCATATAAAGAATACATGAGTGGTTCTCCCCTTGACTGGGACATATATGCTCGAAGATCCAAATATTCAGGGTATTCCACATCCTAAACACAAAACAGGAAGATTCAAAAATTACCCCGAAACACTTCATGGAACAGCCTGACAAAAACCCTTCTCAAAACACAGGCTAGGATCACACAAATATAGTCTTGATTCATTTAAAAATACCTATTCTCAGAAACAATATTTCGTAATTGAAGCTGCAGAGAACTACTCTTATGGTTACCGTAAGCCATAGTTGTTAGATTGACTTTTCTTGGACTATTGTTATTACACTTACAGCCTGCAAACATTAACAGCTTTTAAACCGTAGAATCATAGAATAGTTAGGGTTGGAAGGGACCTTAAGATCATCTAGTTCCAACCCCCCTGCCGTGGGCAGAGACACCTCCCACTAAACCATGCCACCCAAGGCTCTGCCCAACCTGACCTTGAACACCGTCAGGGATGGAGCATTCACAGCTTCCCTGCGCAACCCATTCCAATGCCTCACCAGCCTAACAGTAAAGAATTTCTTCCTTATATCCAATCTAAACTTCCCCCGTTTAAAATGATATTTTCTTGGGGAAATCTCCCATTCCGAGAAGATAAAGCTGCTTTACAGCTGCAAATATACCTTGTTGATCTTGCCACCAGTAAAATCTGCAAATCTTTTCAGCGATACGATGAGAACTTTGGAGGAGCGATGTATCGTGCACCTCTTGGAGGCAGGAGCCATGTTTTCGCACCTTAAAAACAAGCACAGACAAATGTTTAACAGCAAATTCTTCCCCCTCCCAAAACTCAAACAAGTTTTCATCTCTCGCACAGGCTTATGAACCCATATGCTGCACTTCACGTTTGTTAATAGACAGAAGGTAACAGCATGTAAGCGGACAGCTCTACAAAACAAAGGACTTAGAACATTATCCTTTCACACGGAACACTAGGACCTTCAGCCAGCTGATGTTGCCTCCCACCCCAAATCGTTGTCCTTAGCTCTGTGCTTCAGCTCACCACTACTTAGCAGACATCCCCTTTAACTTCTGGCCAGACGAATACTTCTGTGTGCAACCTCACACTGACGAAGGCTAATAAACCCCAGCGCAGGCAGCAGTAGGAATAAAAGTCTAATATGAGCTAATGGCCACAATTCTTCTATTTCCAAATATTCATGTGACACATTAAACGCCTTCTCTTGGACTCAGATGGAATTAGTAGGAATCTTACTTGCTACACTTATAGCTGTTTACTCCGTCCAATTGTTCAGGTGTCACAAATTGTTTCAGAGCCGCGGTGAGAGACGTAACGGTCTGGATGAATAAGAAGGTAGAGCACTAGGTCACTGGAAATGCAAAATTTCAAACACTTCCTGGTATAACTACGAGAGAACCTTGCTAGTTCATCCTCAAGTGACCTACTGTCAACCGGCAACCACTGTGAAGGAGGCAGAAACCTCAGAGTACGCTGAGCATTTACCTCCTGTGGAAATGATGCTGCTTCGAAATAAAAAGATAAAGTTTGCAGTGCCACAGACACCATCTGTACTATGCTACGGCATCAATAATGAGAACAAGCAAACCCATCAGCCTAACGATATAGATGCTGAAGCAGAATAACAGAGAAGTGTGAGGGTATAGGTGTTTGTGTAGATGTAATTACTGTTTTTACAGGTTAAACCCACTGCAAACATGGAGAGCATCTAGATGCATTCCACACAAGACCAAAGCCCAATCCACTCCCACCCAACACCAAGCTCTTTCCTTTTAGCAGTGTATATTTTTAAGTAAAATGCCTTTATCTGGAAATCTCTACAGGTCCTTATGCAGCTCGAGCCGTATTCACAAAACACCTTACCTCTATATCCAAAGTAATACTGAGGAATGGCTCGTGCCTGTCCGAAACGGCTTTGCAGTTCAAGCATTTTACTGGAATCAGAATACAAATGCTTAACACTGACTGGACAAATTTAGAGTCTTCATACATTTTACTTTAGTCAAAGCACAAAGTCCTTTACTACAGACAAACAGACACACACCAGTTCAAAGGACAGGAAGAATTGTAACAAGTACCTCGGGATCTTAGGTATCCTCCAAATATTTGATAAATAAGTGTAGTGGCTTGAGAAGATGTGTCCCATCTGGAAAGAAATGATAAATCAGGCCTCAGATGATACGAGGCTCAGAGTTAACTCTTCAAACAGTTTTTACCAAGGACAGTCATTTTAATGTAGTATAGTAAAGAAAGGAGTAAAAGGGGCTAGAGAACATCTAAGGGTTAAATAATTCGTTTATGCGTACGTGGTGCCTCCATTCAAGCAAGCTTTCTGCAAAGCATCAACAGTGAAGGACAAGAATTCATGTGCATCCTCTTGACTGCCGTAACAGAAATGTTCTCCTATACCTAATAAATAAGAAGGTGGTTATATTTATCTCCTAGAAAATGAAAGAAAACTCACGTTTCTAAAAGTATCAAAATCATTTCTATGCATCAGAGAGTGCTTTGAAGTTACCCAATATATCAAAAGAAAACCATCTGAAATGACTTACTTTTAAGGCCATTGATAACAGATATAGGTTTGATAGCACTATTAGAGAAACACAGGGCCTGGTTAATGTGAGCTTCCAATGTACACATCATACAGAAGCCTTTTTCGTGACCTGAAGAGTGAAAGAAGCAACACAGTCTAGTCAAATAAGCATTGCTACCAAAAAAAGAACAAAACCAAAAAACAATAGCCACGAAAAACACTACTGATATTGATGACACAGCGCTAAGAGAGAATGCGTGCGAATTTCAGCATATTGCTGTTAGGTGAGCTACATGACACAGAGCTAAGAATCCTCTGGGAGAAAGGAAAGGTTAAAGGAAGGTATGTGTAAGTATTTCTGCCCTCCTTTTTGCAACAGGGTTCTTAACTGGAAGCATTTTTATCTATGTCAAAAAAAAACACAGTTAAATTTCTAGGAATAAACACTAAGATGCCAAACCAAAAAGCATGCATGTACCTTTGTCAAAATAGACCTAGAAGGATATGAAAAGAGGCTCCTATGCCAAATCAGTTCAAGCATAGAATGGAAATGTGAAGAACACAAATTCAAAGGCTTAAAAAAATACAAACTTTTAACTAGAATAAAACCAGTCTAAATTTTAATACTGCCCCACACAAATTTCCATTTCAGGTCAGCAGAAATTAGCTCGTAGTGCTTTCTAGGGTGTGGGCTTTTTTAATGGGTCAATAGTGAACATGTCATTTATTGCAGTACTAGCACATGACGCTATCTAGGCTGCAGAGACGAAGACGCTACGATGCCAACATCCTACATTTTACCACCTTTCTACCAGCAGGAAACACAAATGCCAAATGTTCATCAAATGCCTTCCTTTACAACGTACTTCGCTATTCACACAAAGCAAGAAATGCTCTTTATTTGCAACTTTGCCATTGGGCATTAAATGAACAAATGCACTTTATATGCCATTCCGAGCTTCCTGTTAAATAAGCACGGAATCACAGAATCATTTATGTTGAAAAAGACCACGAAGATGGCATTCAAAGCCAGCTTCGACAGGTAAAACGGGAAAGCCACGCATTTTCTCCACAGAATCACTCTTGTTCTTTCACCTTTGCAGCCGCCCAACGTATTTATAATCATGTTAGAAAGTACTCACATGACTTGCTGTGTTCAAGAGACAGCATGTAATTGGCCAGAGGAGGTGTGTACGTCAAACACTGTAAAGTAGCATTAAGGTAACACGTATTGCCCAGATTCCACAGTCCAACTCCAACGTTCAGTGGCTGTTGCCAATCCATGCAGATTTTCTCAGGTGGAAAAAGAATTTTACGTGGTGGGGCAATTCCATCGTTAACGACTGCAAGAAAATCAGATTTCAAAAAATATTTAATGTTTCTCTTTGAAAAAGCATGTTTAAAAGGGAGCATTCTGCAGGAGGACCCAGAAGAACCAGGTCTGCTCCACAACGCAAAACAACATGATGAACAGATTGTAAGAACTAGGATGGAAAAGTAAGGGAGTAACCAGCGGAGCAGGTAACCCTACGGATACCAGACCTCTTCCTGAGCAGGGTTAGCATTCAAAGGCTTGTGAATAATGGAAGCCATAAACACAAAGGTAAAATGTACTTTTCTCTGCACAGCACAGAAGACCTGGCTAAGTCTGTGTATTATAAAAACCTCCTCAAACCCATTGTTGCAAGTAGGTTTTTAAAGATAAAACTACAGGTCTTCCAATACCAGTCCCTTCAGTTGCCTTAGGGGACTCACAAAATTGCAGCCTAGTGCTGAAGGCTTTAGTCATCATCTTGTATCAGTGCAACAAATGAGAACTGTGTTTTCTAACTTTTGGGTATTTTGTTCTGAAGAAAGGAGGGGAAGGACAGAAGACACACTAACTTTGCTCTTCCTGGCCAAAAGGCTTAGGTTTTTCAGAGGCTCTAGAATACACAGAACCTGTCGGTACTTTCTCTGCATCTTCCTCAGGTTGTGACAGGTTTTTAAATATTGAAGATATTCTCTTTAAAGTCATTGTTCGTATCTGTAACAGAGGTAAAAGTTCTGGTTGACTTAAGACTATCAAGAAGCATTCCAGAAGGAAATTCTGTCACTCAGTATCAAAGAGATAACTTGAAGAACTAAATAGCTGGTAAGAAATATGAAAAAAACAAAAACAAACGACAACAACCAAACTAAAAACCCCACTCACAAAACTGCGGTTAAGTGCGATTACACATTTGTCTCATGACAAAACAAACATTGGCAGCGGTGACTGTAAAACAATAACATACACAAAAACACCTACGTAGAAATAAGGAGCAATACAAAACTACTACTACTGTAGTAGACATGAAGACATGAAAGCACTTCTATGTCTCTAAATTGCAAACGACACTTCCACAATGCAACACTACCGTAAGATACCCAAACTAAACCAACAACAAAAAAGCAAAACCACCCCCCCCCAAAAAAAAAACACAAAACCAAAACCCAAACGTATACACACACACAAATTCGAAATAAGGAACAACCCGAACACACACACAAACACACACACACAAACCCATACACACACGCCACGCTTGTTTACTTTCATCAAAAATAATCCAGCTGCCAACCCAGGAAACCCGCAGTTAATTATCACTTTAACCTTACCTGGAAGCAAAGGGGTCCGAGTTTGTCAGCTCCGGGGTCGGGGACGGCGTCGGGGTCTGTGTCCGTCCCGGGACCGTGGTCTCCGTCCGCCCAGGGGCTTCTCTGCTCTCCCAAGGCGCGGCTGCCCAGTGTTTCACCGGGGTCTGAGGGTCTGCTTCTCCCGGGTCGCAAGAGAAGCTCTCGAAGCCGGTTAACGTCATAGTAGCAGTTCCAGATGGAACTGTCCGGCCTTCCGTCACCAGCGCTAAGCCTGAAGCACCTACCCGCTCACCCCCCGCTCTGCCTTTCCGACAGGTTTTGGTTCCTAAGAGCAGTTTGGCACCGCTGCTCTCACGGACCGGCGCGGCACGCAGCATGTCCGCGCTTGGGAGCGGCAAGAGCCCAAACACAGCCAAACCAAAGAGACCCTGACGCGGAAGGCGAGGGCAGAGCGCGGCTCCGAGGGATCCCTCGCTTCACCTCACCTCGCCTCGCCCTACCCGCTCCACCTCACGCTACGACCCAGCCCCGCTCGGCACTTCCCACCCGCGGCAACCACTGTGCGGGGACAGCCTCAGCGCCGCCCCGCCCCGCCTCGGTGCCCTCAACCCCTCCCCAGGTGTCGCTTTCCGGGCTCGCAGCTCCAGGACCGTCCGGAAGCAGGAGCGCAGCAGCGGGCGGCCTGGGGCGACTCTGTGCTCATGGCAACTAACGGACGGGACGTGAGGACGGCGAGAATCCAAGCGTTCGATTCCCCGCGGGAGGCCGCAGGCCCCGCGAGGAGCCGCCGCCTCCTCGCCAAGCAAGGAACAACGCCGCTCGTGCCGCGGGAGCTGGGGTTTTACCGCGATGCTTTTCTACTCCCAGTGCACGTGCTGTTCTTAAGGGAAAGCCCCTAGTTCCATGCTGGACGCACAGGGTGGCTTTTTTGGACTGCTTCCGGTAGCAGGCAGTTTTTCACAGACTTGTTGAACCTGAGCCGTGCCTGCTGTGCCAGTGACCGCTTTGGGGACCCACTGCTTTATCAAAGCAATTTTGCTTGGTGGAGTTGCAGAGCAGCTCGGCATACAGCACAGGGAAACGTGCCGTCCTGGCAAAGCCACAGACTTACCAAGGCGATGTGTTTGAAATCCCCTTTTGACTGTCAAGGCGAGGCTGGTTGGTTGTTCCAGTCTTGCTGATGTGCTCTGTTTTGCATGGGGTGTCATCCTGCCAGCGTTCTGCTTTATTGCATGTTTGCCATAAAGGCTGAGAGGAAAAGAACAAAGTAAACGTTTCTACACCTCAGATTTTCCCCAGAGCGTGTGGAATTGTGGTCTGCTTGGATGCCTGTTCAGATACAAGTACTTTCAAGGGAGTGAAACTCAACCAGCGGAGGTACAATCCTTGAACAAGTGTCGGCGTGGAGATACCTTTGCTTAATGGAACACATTTAAACTCTTTCTAGAAATGATTTGGAGTCGTATGTCCTGCGTTTGCAAAGCAGCGTGATCTCAGAGCTGCTCACTTCACCTGTTTCGAGTCTTCTGTTCCGCAACTTCAGGTTTTGTATTTGAGCAATGCGTACATCAGTTTGAGCTCTGTACAAGTAGAGCTGTAATGCAAATAAGCCAGAATCAGTGGTACCAAGAAGTGCAAGGGTGTGAAAAGCAGCCAATAAAGTATTTCTGGAGAAATGTGAGGTTACAAAAGCATTCATAAGCCATGAAGCACTTTTGTATCAGTTCTTCCCTTCTGAAAATCTGTTTATTTAACCGGGTGAGGATGCCTGCCCAGAAGCATGAAGGAAATGCCTTGGGAGTTAATTTGCTGTATTTAGATGAAGTTCTTCTATCCGGCAGGAATAACTATTGAGAGTAACGTATAACTAAGGCTATTGTAGCAGGAAATATAGTATTTCTCAGCATTAAAAAAATGCGACATCTTAATCAGCTATTTGTGGTGCTCAGTCAATCTCTTTTAATTTACCAAAGCTAACAGAATAATGTTCTTGTGTGCGATGATATTTCATTCCGAATGTGCTTTGTAAGAGGAATAAGAGGGAGTGAAACTGGCCCAAACTTTCCACTGTCCACAAGGCCAGTAAAACAAAGTGGCTTGTGAAAATACCAGGCAAGTAGGTAAACTCGGAGTTATTCCAGTTAAGGAAATTCTTAACTGGAATCCAGTTCGGTACATGAAGTAGAGAGGGACTGTTCAGCTACCTGAGGAGGTAGCTATTATGTATTGTCGAGGGCATCAACAAGGTGAAGTTTGTCCGATTCTGAAGCCAAATGAGAAATTGAACAATCTAAACTCATTCCCTTAATCCCTGACGGCAAACTAACAATTGAGAAATCTAAACCTAGATATTCAAAGGAGGACAGAAAATCGGAGATCCTAAAGGAGAGGAAAACAAAGAAGATTGGGTTCAGATACCTGATGGGTGAACTGTAATCCCCTATAAGCAACTCTGGAAGCTAGTTCAGGAGAAAGATAACAATTCATTGGGGTAGCAACTCTGTATAAATACTTAGATGACCAAATTGCAGGAAGGAATCTATATAACACAGTTCAATTAGTGACAATGTCAGCTCTGTCTCAAGAATAATCCTAAAATTGAAAATAGAAATCAAATTGGTACAACTCGGGAGGAATTTATCTGGGACAACACTGGCAAATAAATTTTTCTGAATTACCGAGACCAATATTTGTTGGTGTTAATGAATACTTTTTCAGGGTGGCCAGAAGCATTCCCTTGTAGAATAAATAATGCAAGACAAGTAATTGGAACATTGTTAAACACTATAATACCTTGTTTCGGAGTACCAGAGGCAATTTCTTCCGACCGAGGCTCACCCTTTAGTGCAAAAGAGTTACAAGAAATTAGCAAAAATCAGGCAACTACATGTTCCTTACAGGCCTCAGGCCAGTGGGCAAGTAGAAAAGATGATCAAACAACAGATTAGTAAAATATTAATACCAAGCCTTACCACTGGCTCTATTAAGAATTTGAACTAAACCTCGGTCGAAAGAAGAGGCTATCCCATGTAAAATTTTATATGGAAGACCGTATCAGTCCCAGTTTAAAGGAGAAAACCTTCTCCGACTTCCAGAAGACTTTCTCCTAAAATTTCTGGTCAATCTGGGAAAGCAATTAGAAGAAGTAAGAGAATACTGAGGACAAGAGTGAGAGGCATGGATTATTCGACTCACCCTTTTAGATCCAGAGACTGGGTTTATGTTAAGAATTTTTCAGGAGATCCTCTACAGGAGAAGTGGAGCGGACCGTACCAGATAATATTGACCACCTTTACAGCAGGGAAGATAAAGAAACAACCTGCTTGCAAGAATATAGAACCATAGAAGACGTGGCGGATCAAACCTTCAGGACCCTCGCATATGAAATTATATCAGTCGTGATTTGGATTTATGTGATAACTGACATACCAGCTTGGGACTAATACTTATACCTGAAATTAATGCAGAATGCTACTAAAGTTGTTAATTGTAGTGACTGTTTGGTGTGTGCACAGTTGCCTGAATCGGGAGAAGACCAGGGCCTTCCATTAATTGGCATTCCAATTTCCAACACTGCAATTTTAAGATTTGGAATAGTTAACCAGAATAGGAGACTATGTTTGTTTAAATGCCACAGGTGTAGGTCACTCTTCAAATTGTATAGATGGTATCGTGGTTCAGTGGTAGCTTGGTTCCTGAAGGGAAAGGATGGTATTGGTTAAGAGAGGGTTTAACCCTATTGCTGAACAGAATACTGCATTTTGTGAGATGTTTTGTGAGGCAATCATAAATATCTCAGCAACCGTAGAGGAAATATGGAAAAAGTTAACTTCATGGTTACCTGATCTCTTCTGGTTAAGGCAACTGGTTGCAGGAATATTACTATTAATTGTTTTAATATTGATTACTTGTGGTATAACAAAATGTTCTTCCTGAAATTGTAAACGATCTATGATAAATGATGAAGATTGAAAAAAGAAATGAAATTTAAGTATCAAGTAGAAACGGGAAACTATTTCAAAAACACTATGGATGGTAATGGCACTACATAAAATGTTGCAAGAGAATTTGCAAAAGGACAGAAAAAGGGGGTATAGACATCTGTTGGTGCTATCAGACACCTTTTCAGGTTGGCCGGAAACCTTTCCAACTAGAAACGCACAAGCCTGGGAGGTAACAAAGATGTTGTTACAGGATGGTTGTGGGGATTTCGAAAGTATGTGCTGCATGAACTTATCTAACCATTCTGAATCAATTCATGCTAAGCTGCGAAAATTGCAGGAAAATGTGCAAGAGCTTAGAATTGTTGGAGGTAGAATGGATGAATGGCTAAATAACCTAGGAGTTACTGGATGGTTCAGGGAAATACTTAAACAAGGCCTTCTAATCTTAACTATAGGACTACTCATTTTAATGACTGAACCTTGCATAATACAAAGTATATCAAAATCATTTTATAAATCGATAGAAGAAACATGGATAGCTCTGTTATAAATAATATAGTAAAAGAATTTACTCATTTTATAGAAAAAGGGGGGATTGATACAGGGGTAACCAATGTACAGGGGGGGTGTACAGGGGGGGTGTAGAGGGGGGTTAGAGAAATTTGCTTGCTTAAACAAAAGTATTGTCTGCAGCTATCATGCCTACTAAGCAGAACAAAGGCACTAACCATTGATAAGGAAAAGCAGACACCTGGTTCTTTTGACAAGGAAAAGCAGACTGATTCCGCGAGTAGCACGGAGCAGCGACAGCGGCGCCGGGGTCTGTGTCCCTCCGAACTGGGGTCCGAGTTTGTCAGCTGCGGGGTCTGCTGCTCTGTCCGCCCCGGGGTCGGGGTCTGTGTCAGTGACTTCTTGTGTTCCAGTGAAAGCACGTAATTGGCCAGAGGAGGCGCGGAAGTTACACACTGCAGAGTAGCATTAAGGTAACACGTATTGCCCAGGTTCTGCAGTCCAGCTCCAACGTTCAGTGGCTGTTGGCAATGCATGCAGGTTTTCTCAGGTGGAAAAAGAATTTTACGTGGCGGGGCAATTCCGTCGTTAACAACTGCAAGAAAATCAGATTTCAAAAAATATTTACTGTTTCTGCAACTCGTTTACTGTCATAAAAAAGAATCCAGCTGCCAAGCTGGGAAACTCGGAGTTACTCCAGTTAAGGAAGATCTTAACTGGAAGCCAGTTCGGTACACGAAGTAGAGAGGCACTCGAAGCTCTCATTCCCCGCTGTCGGCGCCCAGCAACGCTTCCTGCCACTACTGGCGACCCCGAGATCGGGGACCGCGAGTTGTACGGAGCGGCGAGAGCGGCCCCGGGGTCTGCGTCTCTCCGCCCAGGGGCCGGAGTTTGTGACCCCCCAGGGGTCTCGCTTTCCTCCCCAGGGGCGTGTGCCCGGTGTTTCACCGCGGTCCGAGGGTCTGCTTCTGTGGGGTCGCGAGATAAGCTCATGCCTTCCATGAGCTTCAGTCAAATATAAGGCAAGTGGGGGAACAACTCAGATCTCTTCTCCTCAAGTCGATTCATTAGACCAGACAGATTAGTCAGATGAACTGTATTTCACAGAGGTTCCCACTCACTGGTCTCCTGATGCAGGACCAGTGACTATGAAGTGCATCACAGTTTGACAGCATTTAATAATCAAAATTAAAATCGCAGTATGAATTTGTCTTTAGCTAGCCACTTTAGGGAGACAAAACCAGACAACTGAGACTTCAGACAAGTGACGGTATATTAAGAAAATGGAATTAAAACAGATGGATTTTGCCTTGACGGTAAATGTTTCAATAATAAATTCTAAGTTTCGATAGTATCGATAAAGTCCAGTTTGAAGATAAAGAGTCATAGTTTTTTTCGGCAAAGAGTCGTCGGTTTTGATGGTAAAGCCAGGTTTGATGGTAAACAGGTTTGATGGTAAAGAGTCAGTTTTGATGGTAAAGCCAGATTCGATCGTAAGCAGGTTTGGTGGTAAAGCCACCTTCCATGGTAAACAGTCACGTTTGATGGTAAACTATCAGGTTTGGTGGTAAAGAGTCAGTTTTGATGGCAAAGCAACATTCAATGGTAGACAGGTTTGATGGTAAAGAGTCATTCTTGATGGTAAACAGCCAGGTTCGATGGTAAACCATCAGGATTGATGGTAAAGACTCAGTTTTGATGGTAAGAAGTAGTTGGTTTTGTTGGTGCTCTGTGACTACAGGATCCGACAGACTCGAGAAGGTGGCTAATCTAAGGTAACCTAATTAAGAACATTGCGCAGATGTGGTTCTGTCCTTGGTTCAGCAGGCTGGGCTTAAACCACGACAGGTTCTTCGCTTTGTGCTCCAGATCTAGCATTCTAATGCTATTCAGCAACATGCCTCCTATGTTTGCTTGACCAACCTAATGACCAGCGTAATGACCAACACGTAGTCAGATTATCCTATATAAATCACTTAGAAATGGGAAAAAGGCAGGCATGAGAAACATTCAGAAAAGTGTTAGGAAAAGAATGGCGGATTATGCTGGAATCCCTGCTTGCTTGTAATCCTTCACTTGGTATTTATCATCTATCTTGCGGCATTTCTTTTCCACTTCACCTTCTCTTCCTTCTGCATTGCCATATTTCCTCTTGCCAAGCCTCAGTTTCTCATTTTCCCAGAAAGAGTTGTCAAATTGTGCATGAGCTGAGGCAGGTGGAGGTGCGTGCCCTTCCCGAGAGTGTTTTTCAGACTGCTGCAGAGGTAGTGAACAATGACGGAAGTTTCCGCTGTGGCTGCTCAAGTGATGCCATCCTTCCTCTCTGCAGTGAGTGTTGTGAGCCCATCTGCTCTTGCAGTGATAATGCCTATGTGATTTGTAGAATTGACTCAATTTGTCAAAGGCTTTATCAAAATGAGAGGACTTCCTCTCTCTACCATCTCCTTTTCTATGGACAGAGTCATAAGGCTTGTAATATCTGCATTTTTCCCATCTCCATGCTCCAGGTTCTCTCTCCTTTGGAATGATAATACTGATTCCTGTCTTGTTCCGTTCTTTCTCTGCTTCAGGATCTGTAACGAGAGTATTTTCCTCAGCTTTTGCCATTATTTGGACTGTTTCTTTCATTATGGGAAGGTCTGTACTTGCCTTCATTGCAGTAGTCCTGCTTAGGATGATATTGCTTATTTGTTTCCATTCTGTGAGAGCACCTCCTTTTGCAGGAACAATCATCCACTTTGCTCCTGCTTTGCTTCTCCTCGTCAATGTCAGAGTATTGTCTCTTCTTTCGGCAGTGCTCTTTGTCAGTTTTCTTGGAGTCGTGTATCTTCTCCTCGTATTTTTGCCCGTTATCCTCTTCGCATTTTTTATTATTCAACCCCTCATTTTGTCTAGAGAATTGACTCTCCAGAACTTTATCCAGCTTTGTAAGAGAAGAGTCATTAACAGGCGGTACTTCTGCATAGTTATTATTTTCCGTCACTACGGTTTCCATCAGACGATCACCCTCAGACCTCTGAGGTGCAGGGACACTGCACAAAACAAAAACCACATTTTTCATTTGAAAAAGTTCACCTAAAAGATAAATGTTAGGAGCAAAAATCCCTTGAAGTAAAAGATTTGGTGGCTACTGGTAAACTCTGTATGTTTCTAAACTCCCTTACACTGTTTGGAAACTGTAGCTTTCTAAAGGGACTCTGTAAGGCAGTCTCTTTAGAAACCGACTCTTACACATTCAGCAGTGCCCAGAGAAGATGGAAGATGGAGAAGATGTTTTTCTTCTCTTGAGCTTGCAAGTAGTACATTAAAACCCACACCCAACACGTTTGTCTCCCTCTGCTCACTGCTCTGCATCGCATCAGTAGCCAAAACCACTACCTTCGCTCTCCCCAAACTAGAAAAAAGTCAACTCATTCATTTCCCTCTCTCCACAAAATGGGAGGGCACGAGGTGGGAATTTACATTCACACATCCTAGGATGGAAAAAAAAAAAATAGAAAAAGATTTCCGATCGTAAAAAAAAAAGGAAAATAATTCTATGAAGAAAGAGAACCATTCTGGGAGGCATCTGCCTTTAATTAATATCAGAATAATACATGCTCGGCGCTGACATCTGCAACCCTACATTTACAGTGCCTGAGAAGGGATATAGGGAGTACATGCTGTGGGCCACCCTATGGTTTTACCTGTGGGATCATTCAGAAGACCTGAGAAAGTGGGATGGAAAACCTACCTCAGTTCTGGAGGAACAAGTCCATGAATTGAAGAGAAAAACAATGGTCAAGGATGATCCTCCCAAGAAAGTTGCTGCTCCAGTGTTCAGTGAGCAGCTTCCCAGATGGGGTGGAAGAGCTGATTTTATTCCATATTCTATGATAAGGAATTGTAATCCTTTTCTACAAGAAGTAAGTGGAGAATCTTATGATCACTATTAGAGGAGCCCTGCCTCCAGCCAGATGGAGGAGAGGGACAGTCAGGTTTACTGGACTGTGTGGATCAGGTGGCCTGGCGCATCAGTCCCACAGGAGTATAAGGCTTTAGTAGACACCGGTTCCCAGTGCACCCTGATGCCACCAAGCTCTCAAGGGGTGGAACCCATTTGTATTTCTACAGTGACAGGAGGATCCCAAGAGTTGACTGTACTGGAGCCTGAAATCAGCCTAACTGGGAAGGAGTGGCAAAAGCACCCTATTGTGACTGGTCCAGAGCCTCCGCGCATCCTTGGCATAGACTAGCTCAGAAGAGGGTACTTCAGAGATCCAAAAGGGTACTGATGGGCTTTGGTGTCGTTGCCCTGGAGACGGAGGAAATTAAGCAGCTGTCCACCTTGCCTGGTCTCTCAGAGGATCCTTCTGTTGTGGGGTTGATGGAGGTCAAACAACAAGTGCCAGTCGTGACCACAACAGTGCACCGGTGGCAATATCACACCAACTGAGACTCCCTGATTCCCATCCATAAGCTGATCCATAGACTGGAGAGCCAAGGAGTGATCTGTAGGACACGCTCACCCTTTAATAGCCTTATATGTCCAGTGTGAAAGTCTAATGGAGAGTGGAGACTAATAGTAGACTATCGTGGCCTGAACGAAGTCGCAGCATCACTGAGTGCTGCCGTACCGGACATGCTGGAACTCCAATATGAACTGGAGTCAAAGGCAGTCAAGTGGTATGTCACAACTGATATTGCCAATGCATTTTTCTCAATTCCTTTGGCAGTGGAGTGCAGGCCACAGTTCGCTTTTACTTGGAAGGGCGTCCAGTACAGTTGGAACCGACTGCCCCAGGGGTGGAAACACAGCCCTACCATCTGCCATGGACTGATCCAGACTGCACTGGAACAGGGGCAAGCTCCAGAACACCTGCAATAAATTGATGGCATTATCGTGTGGGGCGATACAGCAGAAGAGGTCTTTGAGAAAGGGAGGAAAATTATCCAGATCCTGCTGAAAGCTGGTTTTGCCATAAAATGGAGTAAGGTCAAGGGACCTGCAGAGAAGATTCAATTTTTGGGAATAAAATGCCATGATGGATGTCACCAGATCCCCACAGATGCGATCAACATGATAACAGCAATGTCTCCACCAACTAATAAGAAAGAAACACAAACCTTTCTTGGGCGCTGTGTGGTTCTGGTGAATGCACATCCCAAATCACAGTTCGATTGTAAGCCCTCTCTATCACATGACCCAGAAGAATGATTTTAAATGGGGCCCTGTGCAACAACAAGCCTTTGAGCAAATTAAACGTGAGATAGTTCATGCAGTGGCCCTTGGACCAGTCTGGACCGGGCCAGATGTGAAAAATGTACTGTACACCATAGCCAGGGAGAATGGTCCTGCCCGGAGCCTCTGGCAGAAGACTCCAGGGGAAACTCGAGGTTGACCCCTCAGCTTTTGGAATCAGGGATACAGAGGATCTGAGGCCATCTATATTCCCACTGAAAAAGAGATACTGGCAGCCTATGAAGGGGTTTGAGCTGCTTCAGAAGTGATTGGCACTGAAGCACAGCTCCTCCTGGCACGCCTGTTACCTGTGCTGGGATGGATGTTCAAAGGCAGGGTCTCCTCTACACATCATGCAGCCAATGCTACATGGAGTAAGTGGGCTGCTCTAATTACACAACAAACTCCAACAGGAAATCCCAGTCATCCAGGAATTCTAGAAGTCGTCATGGACTGGCCAGAGGGCAAAGATTTTGGAATGTCACCAGAGGAGCAGGTTATGCGTGCTGAAGAGGTCCCACCATATAATCAACTGTCAGACAGTGAGAAGCAATATTCCTTGTTTACTGATGGGTCCTGCCGTATTGAGGGAAAGCATCGGAGATGGAAGGCAGCTGTATGGAGTCCCTTATGACAAGCTGCAGAAACTGCTGAAGGAGAGGGTGAATTGAGTCAGTTTGCCAAGGTGAAAGCCATCCAGCTGGCCCTGGACATTGCTGAAAGAGAAAAGTGGCCAGTACTTTATCTCTATACTGACTCATGGATGGTGGCAAATGCCCTGTGGGGGAGGTGCAGCAATGGAAGCAGAGGAACTGGCAGTGCAGAGGTAAACCCATCTGGGCTGCTGCACTGTGGCAAGACATCGCTGCCCGGGTGCAGAATCTGGTGGTGAAGGTACGCCATGGAGATGCCCATGTACCCAAGAGTCGAGCCACTGAGGAATACCAGAACAACCAACAAGTGGATAAAGTGGCTAAGATTGAAGTGGTTCAGATGGACTCAGATTGACAACATAAGGGTGAATTATTTTTAGCTTGCTGGGCCTGAGGCCCAGCAAGGCACCTCAGGCCATCAAGGCAGAGATGCAACAGAAAGGTGGGCTCATGATTGAGGGGTGGGTTTAACAATAGACACTATTGCCCAGGTTATTCATGAATGTGAAACATGCTGCAATTAAGCAAGCCAAGAGGATGAAGCCTTTCTGGTATGGAGGACAATGGCTGAAGTACAAATACGGGAAGGCCTGGCACATTGACTGTATCACACTCCCACCACCCTGGCAAGGCAAGTGCCATGTGCTTGCCATGGTGGAAGCAACCACGGGATGGCTGGAAACATACGCTGTGCCCCACGCCACTGCCCAGAACACTACCCTGGGCCTTGAGAAACAAGTCTTGTGGTGACATGGCACCCCAGAGAGAACCGAGTCAGACAATGGGACTCATTTCTGGAACAACCTTATAGACACTTGGACCAAAGAGCATGGCATTGAGTGGGTATATCACATCCCCTACCATGCACCAGCCTCTGGGAAAATTCAACGGTCTGATGGACTGTTAAAAACTACACTGAGAGCAATGGGTGGTGGGACTTTCAAATGCTGGGATACGCATTTACCAAAAGCCACCTGGTTGGTCAGCACCAGAGGATCTGCCAACAGGGCTGGCCCAGCACAGTCAGAACTTTTACATATTGTAGAGGGGGATAAAGTTCCTGTGGTGCACATAAAGAATTTGTTGGTGAAGACAGTCTGGGTTATTCCTGCTTCAAGGCAAACCCACTCATGGGATTGCTTTTGCTCAGGTGCCTGGATGTACTTGGTGGGTAATGTGGGAACATGGGGAAGTCCAGTGTGTACCTCAAAGGGGTTTAATCTGGGGGGAAAACAGTCAATGAACTCATATGACGTTGCCTGCTATACAACGCTTCTATAGCCCATCAGCCAGATGCCCATCTCTACCACTGTGGGCTTTGAAAAGAAGATACGTGCTGTCGTGAACGTCAGTGGAGAATAAAGTCATAAGAAAGCCAAAAGCAGCAATAGAACCGTCCTCAGGTCAGCATCGACTGACCTTGACTTCCCTCCGAACATCATCCCAACAAAGAATGAACTTTGATGAAACCAGACAAGCTCAGCAGTGACCAGATGAGTTCAGCGGTGTCGTCAACAGGCAACAACCCATCCCAACACACTGTCTCTCCTGCCCTGAGAGGCTGTTGCAAGAGATGGAGCCTGACATCGTGGACTGAGTGAATTCAGCAAACTTTATAGGGATGG
Organism: Pezoporus flaviventris; assembly: GCF_033815535.1. Classification (NCBI taxonomy): domain Eukaryota; kingdom Metazoa; phylum Chordata; class Aves; order Psittaciformes; family Psittacidae; genus Pezoporus; species Pezoporus flaviventris. Next base: position 11,842,867 of record NW_026892626.1, read on the forward strand.
TCCATGGACTAAGGAATGGTATCTCTGTGTGTGTGTGTAAATATATGAGACAAAAAGCAATGGTATAGTGAAAAAAAAAGGGATCTGAGCATGACCTAAATGTCATGGATATTCCATGGGTGGATACTGTCATGGGTTCAGCTGTGCAGTGCTGTTTTCCACTTTAGTCTAACAGTGCTGTAACACACCGATATTTTAGTTGTTCCTAAGTAATGCTTATGCTGATCAAGGACTTTCCAGTTTCATGCTCTGCCAGTGAGGAGGGGCATGGGAAACCAGGAGGAAGCAGGGAAAGGACACCTGACCCGAACTAGCCAAAGGGATATGCCATACCACAGCATGTTATGCCTAGTATATGAACTGGGGAGAGATACCTGGAAGGCCCAGATAGCTGCTGAGGTCTGGCTGGGTATCGGTTGGTGGGTGCTGAGCAATTGTATTGAGCATGACTTTGTGCTTATTGGTTTGTTCTTTCGTCTCCCCTTTTAGTTGTATATTCCCTCCCGTGTTACTTCCCTCATAATTATTACTATTGGTGGTAGCAGTAGTGGGTTTGTATTGTACCTTAGTTACTGGACTGTTCTTATCTCAACCTGTGGGATTTACATTCTCTTGATACTCCTCGCCATCCCTCTGGGAGCAGGGTGGAAGAAAGGGGAGAGTGAGCGAGTGGCTGCGTGGCTCTGAATTACTGGCTGGGCTTAAACCATGACAAGCAGTCAATGCTGAAACTCCTTTTATACACCTATGACAGGGTTATTCATCAAAGACAAGACACCAAATCAGGGAGCCAGAGGACAAAAGAGGAAGAAAAAGCCAGATACATGAACAGTGTGTGGTTTCTTTGTCATGTTACTTTATGTAACTTCACAGAACTGTTGCCATAGGAACATTATGCAGGGTACACTTATAGATTGGCTTTATGGGGTTTTCCATGTACCAAAATATTTCTTCAAGTATTTACTGAAACATTAACCTTTCTCCTTTGGATTTTGATTTAGTGTCACACACAGTAAAAAGCTACTGATGAGCTCCCAGCTTGCTGCCTGGTGGTGGAAGCTTTTAACACCAAAGGAGAAAGAAAGCCTTCTGCATTCTTGTTTAGGCAGATGAAATCCCAAGTTACTGATCTTCTCTGGGTCACAGCGACAGCATCATCTCCCCTACCACTGAAAGGAAGATCTAATTTCTTGAGCATCAAATACACTCTGAAAGCTGTCAGTTCACATGACATATTGCATGTTAAATAACTCCAGTAAAACTCAAGTAAAAATCCATTTTAACTTTGCTGTATTTATATACTATATAAATTTTACATGCTATATATTTACAGTGGGGCAAGTGCTTTTTATCTTTAAAAAAACAAAGATCAAACTTTAGACATCTCTGAACAACACAGCTTGTATAAACCAGACAGATTATTCAGATGAACTGTATTTAATACAGGTTCCCCACTCATCTCCTGATGCAGGACCAGTGAATAAGTGCATCACAGTTTGATAGCATTTAATAACAAAAATTAAAATCACAGTATGAATTTGTCTTTAGCTAGCCACTTTAGAGAGACAAAACCAGACAACTGAGACTTCAGACAAGTGACAGTATATTAAGAAAATGTAATAAAAACATACGGAAGAGTATTACAAATCATCTTGAGAAATACATTCAAAACTGCATATCTGTTGTTTCACAATGCTGAGAACCAGATGATTTTCTTCCAGATCTTGAATATAACTCGTATATGAAGTACATTAGATCCTAGTGTCCGACAGAACAGGAAAGAAAATGAAGCTCTTGCAAAAAAATTCTACTTGAGAAATATTAAATAAGTCTTTAAATTAAATATACAGACTGTCAGTTGCAATTTTTGTAATCCCTGGTTGCTCTTGCACCAGGTGTCTAACTTGGAGTAACATTACATGAATAACATAAAGTCAACCTGAGCCTGTAATAAGCAGCATTTGAGATGGTCTATTCCAGGGCCTTATCTCACACGTGTGAGAACATAATGTGGTAGTTTACAATGTTCAGCAGTTGTAAAAAGTTTCCACCCTTTTGGATTATCTTAAAAAACAAAGTCTCAAGTTAAAAACTAAAAAAAAGTCTTTCATGGTAAAATTCTGTACAGAAATGTTAAGCACCACTTATGATTGGATTTTGTCTTGATGGTAAATGTTTCAATAATAAATTCTAAGTTTTGATGGTCAATATTGGTAATGTCGAGTTCCATGTAAAGAGTCATCGTTTTTGAAGGTAAAGGGTTGATGATGTTGAAGGTAAAAAGTCGGGACTGAGGGTGAGAAGTAGTTGATTTTGTTGGTAGGATTAGGTTGGGTATTGAAGGATTCCATCAGTGAGCTTTGCATCTGAAAGACAAAAGAAAGCAATGTCACTCCCTGTCATGATGTTCAATGTCAAACCCTGTCACAAGCCCTTTCCATCCTTATTAATTTACTGGGGAGTCCTGGTGAAAAGGCACAACCTAACAATTCCTTCTCAGCTGTTGTCTGTCCCTAGCCTGTTTGAGAGGTTCCAGGCTCTTTAAAAACACACTGCTGTGGTGGCCTTTTTTGAGAGAGATTCCATTATCCAGAAATTCCTACTTGGGACCCATTTATTTAATATTTTTAAAGACGGACCTTCCACAAGAGGAAGTCTGTTAACATCTATGGACTTGAGGAAATACTGAAATTCTGCTTTTCACTGCCCTCCTCATATTCCACTTGTGTTGCAAGCAGTGGATCAAAGTGGGGTTCTATCACTGTGTTTATCGGTTAACATCTCTTACACCTACACAGATAGCGCACTAATCGTAATGCCCCTGACCTGTGTAGTGGGGTGCAAGGCATTTAATTTCTTCCTATACTTTTGACTGGTTTAGAAATAACCAGAGTTGGCCACCTGCTGGCAGGAGCATTCACTAAAGCCAAAACAGTCCTAGAGTAGATGAATTGTTTCCGATTGCAAAACAGCTCTCCCTCAGCCCACTTCTCTGTATTTTTAAGCCTATGCTAACGAAAAACAACCAGAAGGAAATAAACCAGTGGCAGGCATTTAACATACTCTCCAGGTCTTAAGTTGCAAGCTTCCTCTGGGAGGTTAACAACTGCGTTTAGGAGAAGACTGAGCTATATCTGGAAGCATAGTTCAGTATTATCATCAACTGACGTTCATCTGAATAAGCAGTCAGCTCCGTATCTATGTGGTGAAACAGCTGAACATAGTATTTTATTTAAATCAATTACCCTGGAAGTCTTTTTGGGGAAGATGGTGCTTTACTACAATATTACTAGACCGGAAGTCTCATGTCATCATCTACCACTTGCACTACTGTATAAAAGCATTTAAGGGTTGTTCCAACTGTAACAAGTGTCTTTGTGAGTAAAAAGGAGTCCTGCAAACACCCTGTGGCTTTTTACCGTTCACATACTTACTGGATGGGATGAAGCCGTATTTCTTGTTGTCACCTGCCCCAGAAGGCTTCCTGTCCTTGTATGTTTTTTCACTGCCCTGGCCTCTGTATTGCTCACATAAATAGTTGCCTGAAAAAATGGGCACTCTCTTCTTCTCCTGCGTCGTCTTCTCGAGACGAGAATCTAAATATTCTGAGAAGTCTTTCAGTTTCCTGATATGTTTCTTCTTTTTCTTCTTTTTCTTCCGTTTGCGATTGTCATTGTCAATGCGGAACACAAGGCCATCCAAATCCTGAAGTCTGAGGGAAACATGCAGGTTAAAAATAGGAAAACGGATGCAGCATTTGATGCATGTGTGGAATGTTACTTATTTTATCACAGGTGATGGCTTGCTGTGTGTCAGTTATTTTGTAGTAATTTCTGCACATCTGACTTTAGATGCAACAAACATTAGCCTTCAGACTGAATGACAGTAAGTCTTGGTTTGTACACAAATCCTTACAGGGGCTAATTGTGGAATATGTGGAATTAAAAATATATAATTGTTGCAACCTAATCAGGAACAGTGCGCAGATGTGGTTCTGTCCTGGGTTCAGCACACTGGGTTTAAACCACAAGAGGTTCTTAACTTTCTGCTCGAGATCTAGCGTTCTAACGCTATTCAGCAACATCCTTCCTATGTTTGCTTGACCAACCTAATGACCAGCCTAATGACCAACCTGTAGTCAGATTATCCTACAAAAATCACTTATAAACAATGGGAAAAAGGCAGGCATGGGAAACATTCAGAAAAGAGTTAGGAAAAGAATGGCGGATTATGCTGGAATTCCTGCTTACTTGTAATCCTTCTCTCGATATTTATCTTTGGACTTCTTTTTCTTCTTGACCTTCTTATCTTTTTTCATTCTTTGGTCATCAATCTTGCGGCGTTTCTTTTCCACTTCAGCTTCGCTTCCTTCTGCGTCGCCATATTTCTTCTTGCCAAGCCTCAGTTTCTCATTTTCCCAGAAAGAGTTGTCAAATTGTGCATGAGCTGAGGCAGGTGGAGGTGCGTGCCCTTCCCGAGAGTGTTTTTCAGACTGCTGCAGAGGTAGTGAACAATGACGGAAGTTCTCTCTGTGGCTACTCAAGTGATGGGCTCCTTCCTCTCTGGAGTGAGTGTTGTGAGCCCATCTGCTCTTGCAGTGATAATCCCTATGTGATTTGTAGAATTGACTCAATTTGTCAAAGGCTTTATCAAAATGAGACGACTTCCTCTCTCTACCATCTCCTGTTCCATGAACAGAGTAATAATCCTTGTAATATCTGCATTTTTCCCATCTCCGTAATTCATCTTGGTAGTATCTTTCCCTGTTCCAAGTCCTCTCTCCTTTGGAATGGTAATACCTATTCCTGTCTTGTTCCGTTCTTTCTCTGCTGCGGGATTTATAACGAGAGTATTTTCCTGAGCTTTTGCCATTATTTGGACTGTTTCTTTCATTATAGGAAGGTCTGTACTTGCCTTTATTGCAATAATCCTGCTTATGATGATATTGCTTATTTGTTTCCATGCTGCGAGAGCGCCTCCTTTTGTAGGAACGATCATCCGCTTTGCTCCTGCTTTGCTTCTGGTCTTTACTGTCAGAGTATTGTCTCTTCTTTCGGTAGTGCTCTTTGTCAGTTTTTTTGGAGTCATGTATCTTCTCCTCGTATTTTTGCCTATTATCCTCTTCGCATTTTTTATTATTCACCCCCTCATTTTGTCTGGAGAATTGACTCTCCAGAACTTTATCCAGCTTTGTAATAGAAGAGTCATTAACAGGTGGTACCTCTACGTAGTTATTAGAAATGTCCTTTGTATCTTGGCATTTATCTGTAACACCTAGACATGCAAGTTTTTTAGGACTACATTCAATGTCAGACTTCACAGAGGAAGTTTGCCATAATTTCTCTTCACTCTCGGGAGACCCTTTCATATACGAAGGATCTCCTTTTGCAAAGAGTACAGGTTCGTTTGGTCTTCCTGGTTTGTCTTTGTCTCTACTTTCTTCAGACTCACAATGCCCAAGGTATTCATCTTCAGTATCCAAGGATTTTTTCCTGACCTTGTGCTGACCGTTGATACTGGGATGTACATTATCAGCATTTGTTATAACACTTTCAGCAACGTCTTCGGTAGCAATGGTTTCAGTGGTTTCAGAGTCTGATACAGTAAAAGTACTTTCAATCTCACAGCCAAGGTCGGAAAGAGGCATCCTGGATTGTTCATAGACAAACACTGTTTCCGTCACTACGGTTTCCATAAGATGATCACCCTCAGACTTCTGAGGTGCAGGGACACTGCACAAAACAAAAACACATTTTTCACTTGAAAAAGTTCCCCTAAAAGATAAATGTTAGGAGCAAAAATCCCTTGAAGTAAAAGATTTGGTGGCTACTGGTAAACTCTGTATGTTTCTAAACTCCCTTACACAGTTTGGAAACTGTAGCTTTCTAAAGGGACTCTGTAAGGCAGTCCCTTTAGAAACCGACTCTTACACATTCAGCAGTGCCCAGAGAAGATGGAGAAGATGTTTTTCTTCTCTTGAGCTTGCAAGTAGTACATTAAAACCCACACCAAACACATTTGTCTCCCTCTGCTCACTGCTCTGCATCGTATCAGTAGCCAAAACCACTACCTTCGCTCTCCCCAAACTAGAAAAAAGTCAACTCATTCATTTCCCTCTCTCCACAAAATGGGAGGGCACGAGGTGGGAATTTACATTGGAAAAGAAATCCAATTTTAAAAAAAAGTAAAATTATCCTATGAAGAAACAGAACCATTCTGGGAGGCATCTGCTTTAATTAATATCAGAATAACACATGTTCAGTGCTGACGTCTGCAACCCTACACGTACAGTGTGGAATTTGCTGTACTGTGTAAAGCTTTCTATTAAATAGTACTAGTTGATGGGTAAAACAATGATAAACTTGTATGAAATCTTGTTTTCATCAGAGTGTACTCAATTTACCTTGTTTTCTCTGACAACCTGTTCAGGTGGCTGTAGGCCAGGGATTCTAAGATTATTTCTTGAGGAATCGGCGACTCAGCTACAGGTATCTACAATTAAAACGCAGACGTTAACAGACAAAAAAAATACTACCTATAGAAGAAAACTGTTTTCAAAATTTCCTCATTAGTTATTAAACAAGATCACTTTGCCTTACATGCACCATTGCTATTTCACACATCACCCCTTCCCCCCCAGTATATTTATGAAACTTATGAAGTACTATCTCAGGTGAAATTTTCTGAAGTTGACATGTTCTCACATGCCAGTTCAGCTCTGCAAATTCTAATGCGACAACAGCACAAAGTGTTAACGATGAAGTTTAAATTTGTGCTGTCTGTTTTCACAGTGTTTCACATGACTTAGGAACATTTTAATGCTCTTGAATAGTAAACACACCATAGGTGAGGAGTTCTAGATGGAACAAACAACTCACTGGTTCAAGCAATCCATTTGTTTTGGCAAAGAATATCTCAGAAGGTTTAGCATGTTGGACTTGGCAAGTAAAATCATCAAGTTTCAGTCCATTTTGTTTAGATCCATTATCTAAACTAATAGCCTCATATAGTGAATCGTTTTTTGGCAGCACATGATGGGATCTCTCTTCTTCAGCACTCTCACAGAAAGAACGGGAATTCTGCAATGTGCCGACTACCTTCCCTATTACAATTCCGTTGGAAGATATGTTGCAATTCATTTTAAACACGCCATTCGACGCCTTAGATTTTCCTGAAGACTCTGGACTGGAAGCGACTGTAGCATCAGACCCGAGCGTAGGACTTCCATTCACTGCTGGCTCTACAAACATTTCATCAGGAACTTCCTGTTTGGAAATGTTAGCAGTAACTGCCACTGTAGATGCATTTGAGGTAGACTCTGCTCTGAGAGAATTTGTAATTGTGGAGGAAGGAACAGCCTTGCTGAGATCCTCATTCTCCAGAGCACTGGTAAGACAGTCAGGTTGTGACACAGTCTGACACTCAGGCAATTTGTTACGAATACTGATAGTGATCTTCTGGGCTTTTGATGGATCCGTAGTTGAAGGCCTGGTAATTGCCCAGTTTTGAATGCAAGCTGTTGATGGAGCTGAAGATGGCCTTTTTATGGTGATACCAACAGGATTTGTATCCTCTTTTAGGGGTCCATTTCCATTTAAGCGACTTGAATTCTGTATTTAAAAAGAAAAGATTGCAAGATGAATATGTGCAATCACACCGCACTTATTAAAACATTAAATTCTCCTACTAAATATTTCTACAAATTGCCTCACCACCTAAGAAGAAAAACACGCCACTTCCAATATAAACCTAAGTCCAACAAGTGTGTTTCATTCCTGCTGCTTTTGGTTTACTGCATCTTGGTATCAAATGAGCCTCATTTTCTGAAACCAACTCAAAGAACTTAACATTCACTAAAGCGCTTCCCAAATATGTTTATTTTCCCCTTTAAACGTTCCCTGAAAACACTGCAATAATTGGTCTTGTATCCAGGACCAAGAAAAATCGTTTTCACTATCTCAGCTAAACTAACACTGAAAAAGAGTGATCTGTTGCATGATGGTTGTGAAGAAAGCTGCAGTGTGGGAGGGAAAATAAAATTCAGATGCTCTAAAACTACAAGCTCCCAAACCACATCAAAAGAAAGCAACATTATCAATTTGGTGCCATTATTTGCTCCCTGCAAATTACCTTAATCATATGAGGAGGAAGCCGTGGTCCCATAAATCCAGCCTGCTTACTATTAGGCCCCCGCTGACCAAGGAATGAACGGGGATAAGAAGTTGCTGGTAAGTAAAAACCACGTTCTCCAAGTGTCAGATCGTAGCGCCTTGGAAAAAAAACAGTGATATCACTTTAGAGTTTTTCTTTCAATCTATTCTTGGATTAAAACCCCATCTATAATTTTATAAGAACAGATGATGTGACACAGAAGCCACATACAAAGGACTCAACCAAGACTACAAACTAAAAAAGACAGACAATGGTCTCCCTACAATGACTATTCTTGTCAGAGCAACATCTCACCCTTACTATGGTGTTATTTCTCCTCTTCTAAATTACCCCGCTACATAGAGCGGATACAGAGCAATGTACACAAGCACACCAGTTTAAGGCCAAGCAATGAAAGACAGTAAATGACAGCGGTAAGTTCAGGTTAGACAGAACTGAATTACAGAAACAGTAAACTTTTCCTAGGACAGAAAGAAAAACACTTGGAAAAAAAGAAAAGTATCAGTAACAGGAAAGTAAATATATTCTGAACAGATTCAGTAGTCGGTATTACCTGATATAAAAAAGTAAATAAGCTTGCTGATTGAGAACCGTTTTGATATCAGAACGCTCCACTATGGCATCATTCATTCGATACCAAAATCCATTGCCGGCCTGCAAACAAAAGACAGTGGCGTCTTCAGACAAAATGCATGATGTCCAAATGACATCACAGGCGGAACACTACAGCACGAAACGTACCAAACAAATCAAACGGAACACATCATTCAACCTTTCTCCATCAAAATGGTGGTTGCCGGTAACATTGATTTTCTTTGTTTATTTTACCCTGTTAGAAATCAAGCTGATACCCACCTTTATGAAGCAGATATAGTGTCCTGCATTGCAGTTGAAACCAGAATGAACAAGAACTGCATATAAAGCGTAGATGAGTGGTTCTCCCATTGATTGGGACATATACGCTCGAAGATCCAAATATTCAGGGTATTTCACATCCTAAACACAGAACAGGAAGATTCAAAAATTATCCTGAAACACTTCAAGGAACAGCCTAACAAAAACCCTTCTCAAAACACAGGCTAGGATCACACAAATATAGTCTTGATTCATTTAAAAATACCTATTCTCAGAAACAATATTTCATAGTTGGAGCTGCAGAGAACTGTTTTCTGCAGAATTAGCTGTAAGAGTGAGGTATACTCTTATGGTTACCGTAAGCCATAGTTGTTAGATTGACTTTTCTTAGACTATTGTTATTAGTCAATGGTTACAGCCTGCAAATATTAACAAGTTTTAAATGATATTTTCTTGGGGAAATCTCCCATTCCAAGAAGATAAAGCTGCTTTACAGCTGCAAATATACCTTGTTGATCTTGCCACCAGTAAAATTTGCAAATCTTTTCAGTGATATTGTAAGAACTTTGGAGGAGCGATGTATTGTGTACCTCTTGGAGGCAGGAACCATGTTTTTACACCTTAAAAATAAGCACAGACAAATGTTTAACAGCAAAATTCCTCACCCTCCCAAAACTCAAACAAGTTTTCATCTCTCGCACAGGCTTATGAACCCATATGCTGCACTTCACATTTGTTAATAGACAGAAGGTAACAGCATGTAAGCGGACAGCTCTACAAAACAAAGGGCTTACAACATAATCCTTTAACACAGAACACTAGGACCTTCAGCCAGCTGATGTTGCCTCCCACCCCAAATCGTTGTCCTTAGCTCCGTGCTTCAGCTCACCACTACTTAGCAGACATCCCCTTTAACTTCTGGCCAGACGAATATTTCTGTGTGCAACCTCACACTGACGAAGGCTAATAAACCCCAGCGCAGGCAGCAGTAGGAATAAAAGTCTAATATGAGCTAATGGCCACAATTCTTCTATTTCCAAATATTCATGTGACACATTAAATGCCTTCTCTTGGACTCAGATGGAATTAGTAGGAATCTTACTTGCTACACTTATAGCTGTTTTCTCCGTCCAGTTGTTCAGGTTTCACAAATTGTTCTAGAGCCTTAGTGATAGACGTAACGGTCTGGATGAATAAGAAGGTAGAGCACTAAGTCACTGGAAATGCAAAATTTCAAACAATTCCTGGTATAACTACGAGAGAACCTTGCTAGTTCATCCTCAAGTGACCTACTGTCAACCGGCAACCACTGTGAAGGAGGCAGAAACCTCAGAGTACGCCGAGCATTTACCTCCTGTGGAAACGATGCTACTTTGAAATAAAAGATAAAGTTTGCAGTGCCACAGACACCATCTGTACTATGCTACGGCATCAATAATGAGAACAAGCAAACCCATCAGCCTAACGATGGATGTATAGATGCTGAAGCAGAATAATCGAGAAATGTGAGAATATAGGTGTTTGTGTAGATGTGATTACTGTTTTTACAGGTTAAACCCACTGCAAACATGGAGAGCATCTAGATGCATTCCACACAAGACCAAAGCCCAATCCACCCCCACTCAACACCAAGCTCTTTCCTTTTAGCAGTGTATATTTTTAAGTAAAATGCCTTCATTTGGAAAGCTTTACAGGTCTTCATACAGCTCGACCCATATTCACAAAACATCTTACCTTTATATCCAAAGTAATATCAAGGAATGGTTCATACGTATCAGAAACGGCTTTGCAGTTCAAGCATTTTACTGGAATCAAAATACAAATGCTTAACACTGACTGGACAAATTTAAAGTCTTCATACATATTATTTCAGTCAAAGCACAAAGTCCTTTACTACAGACAAACAGACACAGACCAGTTCAAAGGACAGGAAGATTTTGAACAAGTACCTCGGGATCTTAGGTATCCTCCAAATATTTGATAAATAAGTGTGGTGGCTTGAGAAGATATGTCCAACCTGGAAAGAAATGATAAATCAGACCTCGGATGATGCAAGGCTCAGATTTAACTCTTCAAACAGTTTTTACCAAGGACAGTCATTTTAATGTAGTATAGTAAAGAAAGGAGGAAAAGGGGCTAGAGAACATCTAAGGGTTAAATAATTTGTTTATGCTTACTTGGTGCTTCCATTCAAGCAAGCTTTCTGCAAAGCATCAACAGTGAAGGACAAGAATTCATGTGCATCCTCTTGACTGCCGTAATGGAAATGCTTTCCTATTCCTAATAAATAAGAAGGTGGTTATATTTATCTCCTAGAAAATGAAAGAAAACTCACGTTTCTAAAAGTATCAAAATCACTTCTATGCCTGAAATAGTGCTTTGAAAAGTTACCAAATGTATGAAAAGAAAACCATCTGAAATGACTTACTTTTAAGGCCATTGATAACAGATGTAGGTTTGATAGCATTGTTAGAGCAACACAGGACCTGGTTAATGTGAGCTTCCAATGTACACATCATACAGAAGCCTTTTTCATGACCTGAAGAGTGAAAGAAGCAACATTCTAGCCAAATATGCATTGCTACAAAAAACACAAACCTCAACCTTATGAATTAGTAGTTTTTAAGCTACAGGTACAATGTCCTCTCTTCATGTACATTCTCTTCTCCTAAGGTGTAAATATCCCAAGAGTTTTGTGACATTTTATTATGCAATCCTGTACAGAATTTAAATGACGACTAAGTATGTATTAAAATGCATTTTCTGATGAACATTTTCAGTATTGCAATGACTTTTTTTTTTTTTTTTTGCAGACTGATATGAATGTGAACTCTACAGGCTGCAGAATGTATGACAAAACACTACTGACATTGATGAATCAGTGGTACCAAGAAGTGCAAGGGTGTGAAAAGCAGCCAATAAAGTATTCCCGGAGAAATGTGAGATTACAAAAGCATTCATAAGCCATGAAGCACTTTTGTATCAGTTCTTCCCTTCTGAAAATCTGTTTATTTAACCGGGTGAGGATGCCTGCCCAGAAGCATGAAGGAAATGCCTTGGGAGTTAATTTGCTGTATTTAGATGAAGTTCTTCTATCCGGCAGGAATAACTATTGAGAGTAACGTATAACTAAGGCTATTGTAGCAGGAAATGTAGTATTTCTTAGCATTAAAAAGATGCGACATCCTAATCAGCTATTTGTGGTGCTCAGTGAATCTCTTTTAATTTACCAAAGCTAACGGAACAATGTTCTTGTGTGTGATGATATTTCATTCCGAATGTTCTTTGTAAGAGGATTAAGAGGGAGTGAAACTGGCCCAAACTTTCCACTGTTCACAAGGCCAGTAAAACAAAGTGGCTTGTGAAAATATCAGGCAAGTAGGTACTACCCATGCGGGCAAAGAAAAAAACTCTCAACCTTTTTTTTTCCCTTTTACTATTGGGCTTTAAGTCCAGGGGTAGCTACTCAGACAGACTGGCGGCTCAGTGGCCTAAAGCAGCACCTGTTAGAGGTTGGCCGTGCTGAGGAAAAGCCCTCTGGGGACGACAAACTTCTCCCTTCCTCTTGCACTGAAACGCGTGCAGTTCTTCTGCTCCTGGTTTTCAGTGCTGCCCTTTGCAGCTGCAGGGGCCAGCCAGAGCCAGGCAGGTGGCTTCACTCAGCATCTGAACTGTGTGGCTGCTTCCATCAGCCACGGTGCCAGTGCAGTGCAGGCAGAGAAATGCACGGGAAACTTCAGCTCAGCCGGACTGACTTAAAACTGACACTATTCTGACAAAATAAGCTTTACGTTGCTTCACATTTTGAACCGGTTTAAACTGGTACAAAACAGAACCTCTGTCAACTGAGCAGCATTTATAGTGCTTTCTAGTGTTTGAAAACAATGCGTATTTTTAAGATGTAGTACATACCTATGTAGATATGCTGGCTGGAAAAGCTAGGTCTCTTGTAGACCAAATCCTACAAACTAAGACTTTTGGCTTACAAATTCCTTTTCTGTATTTTCTTGTAAAATGTTTCTAGCTACAGTTTGAATAGAAAATGTAAATGCTGCACAGATAGGGACTGATTGAAGTATTACTTGGTGTACACAAGTGATTTGCATGACATACTCTGTATCGATCATTGTTAAAAATGTGATGTTTGATGTAAATCCACTGCAATAGTAACGCTGTCATTTATCAGGAGGACCTGTTGCTTCAGCCTGGAGACTTTCTCTAAAATAAAGTGTGAAACTCTACTGTTGCATAGCTCCTCATTTACCAGGAATACATGGGAGGTGCGTGCTGATTTAGTTAAGATCTGATTTTGCAACTGCTCTTGTAAGTAAAAGGCCTCTTTGCCTACCTTTAAGCACACTGATTTAAATTGACAGGTTGAATTTTTCAGAGAGAAAACTCCTCAGCTGCAAAATCGGTTGTTTTTGTAAGGCTGAACACTCATAGCTGTGTTGCTATGAATGTTACTCCATTAAGAGCTGCTTTCCCACCCTAAATTAAGGAGGGATTTTGCCCGTTGCCTTCCATGAGCTTCAGTCAAATATAAGGCAAGTGGGGGAACAACTCAGATCTCTTCTCCTCAAGTCGATTCATTAGACCAGACAGATTAGTCAGATGAACTGTATTTCACAGAGGTTCCCACTCACTGGTCTCCTGATGCAGGACCAGTGACTATGAAGTGCATCACAGTTTGACAGCATTTAATAATCAAAATTAAAATCACAGTATGAATTTGTCTTTAGCTAGCCACTTTAGGGAGACAAAACCAGACAACTGAGACTTCAGACAAGTGACGGTATATTAAGAAAATGGAATTAAAACAGATGGATTTTGCCTTGACGGTAAAAGTTTCAACAATAAATTCTAAGTTTCGATAGTATCGATAAAGTCCAGTTTGAAGACAAAGAGTCATAGTTTCTTTCGGCAAAGAGTCGTCGGTTTTGATGGTAAAGCCAGGTTTGATGGTAAACAGGTTTGATGATAAAGAGTCAGTTTTGATGGTAAAGCCAGATTCGATCGTAAGCAGGTTTGGTGGTAAAGCCACCTTCCATGGTAAACAGTCACGTTTGATGGTAAACAGTCACGTTTGATGGTAAACAATCAGGTTTGGTGGTAAAGAGTCAGTTTTGATGGCAAAGCAAGGTTCGATGGTAAACAGGTTTGATGGTAAAGAGTCATTCTTGATGGTAAACAGCCAGGTTCGATGGTAAACCATCAGGATTGATGGTAAAGACTCAGTTTTGATGGTAAGAAGTAGTTGGTTTTGTTGGTAGGTTTAGTTCAGGCACTGAAGGATTCCATCAGTGAGCTTTGCATCTGAAAGACAAAAGAAAGCAATGTCGCTCCCTGGCATGACATTCAGCATCAAACCCTGTCTCAGTGGTTTGGTTTCTGAACGAGAAGTCTCAAGCCTGCATGCAGCTCCGTCTGCCCTGTGATTACAGGATCCGACAGACTCGAGAAGGTGGCTAATCTAAGGTAACCTAATCAAGAACATTGCGCAGATGTGGTTCTGTCCTTCGTTCAGCAGGCTGGGATTAAACCACGACAGGTTCTTCGCTTTGTGCTCCAGATCTAGCATTCTAATGCTATTCAGCAACATCCCTCCTATGTTTGCTTGACCAACCTAATGACCAGCCCAATGACCAACCCGTAGTCAGATTATCCTATATAAATCACTTAGAAACAATGGGAAAAAGGCAGGCATGGGAAACATTCAGAAAAGAGTTAGGAAAAGAATGGCGGATTATGCTGGAATTCCTGCTTACTTGTAATCCTTCTCTTGGTATTTATCATCTATCTTGCGGCATTTCTTTTCCAGTTCACCTTCTCTTCCTTCTGCGTTGCCATATTTCCTCTTGCCAAGCCTCAGTTTCTCATTTTCCCAGAAAGAGTTGTCAAATTGTGCATGAGCTGAGGCAGGTGGAGGTGCGTGCCCTTCCCGAGAGTGTTTTTCAGACTGCTGCAGAGGTAGTGAACAATGACGGAAGTTTCCGCTGTGGCTGCTCAAGTGATGCCATCCTTCCTCTCTGCAGTGAGTGTTGTGAGCCCATCTGCTCTTGCAGTGATAATGCCTACGTGATTTGTAGAACTGACTCAATTTATGAAAGGCTTTATCAAAATGAAAGGACTTCCTCTCTCTACCATCTCCTTTTCTATGGACAGAGTCATAAGTCTTGTAATATCTGCATTTTTCCCAACTCCGTGCTTCGACGGTATGTTTCCATGCTCCAGGTTCTCTCTCCTTTGGAACGATAATACTGATTCCTGTCTTGTTCCGTTCTTTCTCTGCTTCGGAATCTGTAACGAGAGTATTTTCCTCAGATTTTGCCATTATTTGGACTGTTTCTTTCATTATAGGAAGGTCTGTACTTGCCTTCATTGCAATAGTCCTGCTTAGCATGATATTGCTGATTTGTTTCCATTCTGTGAGAGCACCTCCTTTTGCAGGAACAATCATCCACTTTGCTCCTGCTTTGCTTCTCCTCGTCAATGTCAGAGTATTGTCTCTTCTTTCGGCAGTGCTCTTTGTCAGTTTTTTTGGAGTCGTGTATCTTCTCCTCGTATTTTTGCCTGTTATCCTCTTCGCATTTTTTATTATTCAACCCCTCATTTTGTCTAGAGAATTGACTCTCCAGAACTTTATCCAGCTTTGTAAGAGAAGAGTCATTAACAGGCGGTACTTCTGCGTAGTTATTATTTTCCGTCACTACGGTTTCCATCAGACGATCACCCTCAGACCTTTGAGGTGCAGGGACACTGCACAAAACAAAAACACATTTTTCATTTGAAAAAGTTCACCTAAAAGATAAATGTTAGGAGCAAAAATCCCTTGAAGTAAAAGATTTGGTGGCTACTGGTAAACTCTGTATGTTTCTAAACTCCCTTACACAGTTTGGAAACTGTAGCTTTCTAAAGGGACTCTGTAAGGCATCAGCAGCCAAAACCACTACCTTCGCTCTCCCCAAACTAGAAAAAAGTCAACTCATTCATTTCCCTTCTCTCCACAAAATGGGAGGGCACAAGGTGGGAATTTACAGTGGAAAAGAAATCCAATTGTAAAAAAAAGTAAAATTATCCTATGAAGAAACAGAACCATTCTGGGAGGCATCTGCTTTCATTAATATCAGAATAACACATGTTCAGTGCTGATGTCTGCAACCCTACACATACAGTGTGGAAAGCTTTCTATTAAATAGTACTAGTAGATGGGTAAAACAATGATAAACTTGTATGAAATCTTGTTTTCATCAGAGTGTACTCAATTTACCTTGTTTTCTCTGACAACCTGTTCAGGTGGCTGTAGGCCAGGGATTCTAAGACTATTTCTTGAGGAATCGGTGACTCAGCTACAGGTACCTACAATTAAAACGCAGACGTTAACAGACAAAAAAAATACTACCTTTAGAAGAAAACTGTTTTCAAAATTTCCTCATTAGTCATTAAACAAGATCACTTTGCCTTACATGCACCATTGCTATCTCACACATCACCCCTTCCCCCCCAGTATATTTATGAAACTTATGAAGTACTATCTCAGGTGAAATTTTCTGAAGTTGACATGTTCTCACATGCCAGTTCAGCTCTGCAAATTCTAATGCGACAATAGCACAAAGCGTTAACGATGAAGTTTAAATTTGTGCTGTTTTCACATGACTTAGGAACATTTTAATGCTCCTGAATACTAAACACACCATAGGTGAGGAGTTCTAGATGGAACAAACAACTCACTGGTTCAAGCAATCCATTTGTTTTAGCAAAGAATATCTCAGAAGGTTTAGCAGGTTGGACTTGGCAAGTAAAATCATCAAGTTTCAGTCCATTTTGTTTAGATCCATTATCTAAACTAATAGCACAATTTAGTGAATCATTTTTTGGCAGCACATGATGGGATCTCTCTTCTTCAGCACTCTCACAGAAAGAACGGGAATTCTGCAACGTGCCGACTACCTTCAGTATTACAGTTCCGTTGGAAGATACGTTGTAATTCATTTTAAACACGCCATTCGACGCCTCAGATTTTCCTGAAGACTCTGGACTGGAAGCGACTGTAGCATCAGACCCGAGTGTAGAACTTCCATTCACTGCTGGCTCTACAAACATTTCATCAGGAACTTCCTGTTTGGAAATGTTAGCAGCAACTGCCACTGTAGATGCATTTGAGGTAGACTCTGCTCTGAGAGAATTTGCAATTGTGGAGGAAGGAACAGCCTTGCTGAGATCCTCATTCTCCAGAGCACTGGTAAGACAGTCAGGTTGTGACACAGTCTGACACTCAGGCAATATTTTACGAATACTGATAGTGATCTTCTGGGCTTTTGATGGATCCGTAGTTGAAGGCCTGGTAATTGCCCAGTTTTGAATGCAAGCTGTTGATGGAGCTGAAGATGGCCTTTTTATGGTGATACCAACAGGATTTGTATCCTCTTCTAGGGGTCCATTTCCATTTAAACGACTTGAATTCTGTATTTAAAAAGAAAAGATTGCAAGATGAATATGTGCAATCACACCGCACTTATTAAAACATTAAATTCTCCTACTAAATATTTCTACAAATTGCCTTCCCAAATATGTTTATTTTCCCCTTTAAACGTTCCCTGAAAACACTGCTATAATTGCTCTGGTACTCAGGACCAAGAAAAATCGTTTTCACTGTCTCAGCTGAAGTAACACTGGGGAAGTGATATTTAATTATTATTATTACTACTACTATTCTTCTTATCGTCATCATCATCATCAAGAATTAACAGACTCCTCCAAGTGTCTCAAAAGCGTAGCTCTCAGTGCTTTAGAAAGCGCTTTGAGTTGGAAGTATAATGAAGTAGCATGGCTGCACAATTTGGGACTAGCTACTGTTTGAATAATTCTGGCTGTTGCATGATGGTTGTGAAGAAAGCTGCAGTGTGGGAGGGAAAACAATTCATCAGATGCTCTAAAACAACAAGCTACCCCCCCCCCCCCCCATCAAAAGAAAACAACATTATCAATTTGGTGCCATTATTTGCTCCCTGCAAATTACCTTAATCATACGAGGAGGAAGCCGTGCTCCCATAAATCCAGCCTGCTTACTATTAGGCCCGTGCTGACCAAGGAATGAACGGGGATAAGAAGTTGCTGGTAAGCAAAAACCACGTTCTCCAACTGTCAAATCGTGGCGCCTTGGGAAAAAAACAGTGATATCACTTTAGAGTTTTTCTTTCAACCTATTCTTGGATTAAAACCCCATCTGTAATTTTCTAAGAACAGATGACGTGACACAGAAGCCACATACAAAAGACTCAACCGAGACTACAAACTAAAAAAACAGACAATGGTCTCCCTACAATGACTATTCTTGTCAGAGCAACATCTCACCCTTACGCCATCTACGGTGTTATTTCTCCTCTTCTAAATTACCCCGCTACGTAGAGCGGATACAGAGCAATGTACACAAGCACACCAGTTTAAGGCCAAGCAATGAAAGACAGTAAATGACAGCGGTAAGTTCAGGTTAGACAGAACTGAATTACAGAAACAGTAAACTTTTCCTAGGACAGAAAGAAAAACACTTGGAAAAAAAAGAAAAGTATCAGTAACAGGAAAGTAAATATATTCTGAACAGATTCAGTAGTCGGTATTACCTGATATAAAAAAGTAAATAAGCTTGCTGATTGAGAACCGTTTTGATATCGGAACGCTCCACTATGGCATCATTCATTCGATACCAAAATCCATTGCCGGCCTGCAAACAAAAGACAGTGGCATCTTCAGACAAAACGCATGATGTCCAAATGACATCACAGGCGGAACACTACAGCACGAAACGTACCAAACAAATCAAACGGAACACATCATTCAACCTTTCTCCATCAAAATGGTGGTTG
Source organism: Pezoporus flaviventris (assembly GCF_033815535.1). Lineage (NCBI taxonomy): Eukaryota > Metazoa > Chordata > Aves > Psittaciformes > Psittacidae > Pezoporus > Pezoporus flaviventris. Next base: position 11,861,757 of record NW_026892626.1, read on the forward strand.
CCGGTAACATTGATTTTCTTTGTTTATTTTACCCTGTTAGAAATCAAGCTGATACCCACCTTTATGAAGCAGATATAGTGTCCAGCATTGCAGCTGAAACCAGAATGAACAAGAACTGCATATAAAGAATACATGAGTGGTTCTCCCCTTGACTGGGACATATATGCTCGAAGATCCAAATATTCAGGGTATTCCACATCCTAAACACAAAACAGGAAGATTCAAAAATTACCCCGAAACACTTCATGGAACAGCCTGACAAAAACCCTTCTCAAAACACAGGCTAGGATCACACAAATATAGTCTTGATTCATTTAAAAATACCTATTCTCAGAAACAATATTTCGTAATTGAAGCTGCAGAGAACTACTCTTATGGTTACCGTAAGCCATAGTTGTTAGATTGACTTTTCTTGGACTATTGTTATTACACTTACAGCCTGCAAACATTAACAGCTTTTAAACCGTAGAATCATAGAATAGTTAGGGTTGGAAGGGACCTTAAGATCATCTAGTTCCAACCCCCCTGCCGTGGGCAGAGACACCTCCCACTAAACCATGCCACCCAAGGCTCTGCCCAACCTGACCTTGAACACCGTCAGGGATGGAGCATTCACAGCTTCCCTGCGCAACCCATTCCAATGCCTCACCAGCCTAACAGTAAAGAATTTCTTCCTTATATCCAATCTAAACTTCCCCCGTTTAAAATGATATTTTCTTGGGGAAATCTCCCATTCCGAGAAGATAAAGCTGCTTTACAGCTGCAAATATACCTTGTTGATCTTGCCACCAGTAAAATCTGCAAATCTTTTCAGCGATACGATGAGAACTTTGGAGGAGCGATGTATCGTGCACCTCTTGGAGGCAGGAACCATGTTTTCGCACCTTAAAAACAAGCACAGACAAATGTTTAACAGCAAATTCTTCCCCCTCCCAAAACTCAAACAAGTTTTCATCTCTCGCACAGGCTTATGAACCCATATGCTGCACTTCACGTTTGTTAATAGACAGAAGGTAACAGCATGTAAGCGGACAGCTCTACAAAACAAAGGACTTAGAACATTATCCTTTCACACGGAACACTAGGACCTTCAGCCAGCTGATGTTGCCTCCCACCCCAAATCGTTGTCCTTAGCTCCGTGCTTCAGCTCACCACTACTTAGCAGACATCCCCTTTAACTTCTGGCCAGACGAATACTTCTGTGTGCAACCTCACACTGACGAAGGCTAATAAACCCCAGCGCAGGCAGCAGTAGGAATAAAAGTCTAATATGAGCTAATGGCCACAATTCTTCTATTTCCAAATATTCATGTGACACATTAAACGCCTTCTCTTGGACTCAGATGGAATTAGTAGGAATCTTACTTGCTACACTTATAGCTGTTTACTCCGTCCAATTGTTCAGGTGTCACAAATTGTTTCAGAGCCGCGGTGAGAGACGTAACGGTCTGGATGAATAAGAAGGTAGAGCACTAGGTCACTGGAAATGCAAAATTTCAAACACTTCCTGGTATAACTACGAGAGAACCTTGCTAGTTCATCCTCAAGTGACCTACTGTCAACCGGCAACCACTGTGAAGGAGGCAGAAACCTCAGAGTACGCTGAGCATTTACCTCCTGTGGAAATGATGCTGCTTCGAAATAAAAAGATAAAGTTTGCAGTGCCACAGACACCATCTGTACTATGCTACGGCATCAATAATGAGAACAAGCAAACCCATCAGCCTAACGATATAGATGCTGAAGCAGAATAACAGAGAAGTGTGAGGGTATAGGTGTTTGTGTAGATGTAATTACTGTTTTTACAGGTTAAACCCACTGCAAACATGGAGAGCATCTAGATGCATTCCACACAAGACCAAAGCCCAATCCACTCCCACCCAACACCAAGCTCTTTCCTTTTAGCAGTGTATATTTTTAAGTAAAATGCCTTTATCTGGAAAGCTCTACAGGTCCTTATGCAGCTCGAGCCGTATTCACAAAACACCTTACCTCTATATCCAAAGTAATACTGAGGAATGGCTCGTGCCTGTCCGAAACGGCTTTGCAGTTCAAGCATTTTACTGGAATCAGAATACAAATGCTTAACACTGACTGGACAAATTTAGAGTCTTCATACATTTTACTTTAGTCAAAGCACAAAGTCCTTTACTACAGACAAACAGACACACACCAGTTCAAAGGACAGGAAGAATTGTAACAAGTACCTCGGGATCTTAGGTATCCTCCAAATATTTGATAAATAAGTGTAGTGGCTTGAGAAGATGTGTCCCATCTGGAAAGAAATGATAAATCAGGCCTCAGATGATACGAGGCTCAGAGTTAACTCTTCAAACAGTTTTTACCAAGGACAGTCATTTTAATGTAGTATAGTAAAGAAAGGAGGAAAAGGGGCTAGAGAACATCTAAGGGTTAAATAATTCGTTTATGCGTACGTGGTGCCTCCATTCAAGCAAGCTTTCTGCAAAGCATCAACAGTGAAGGACAAGAATTCATGTGCATCCTCTTGACTGCCGTAACAGAAATGTTCTCCTATACCTAATAAATAAGAAGGTGGTTATATTTATCTCCTAGAAAATGAAAGAAAACTCACGTTTCTAAAAGTATCAAAATCATTTCTATGCATCAGAGAGTGCTTTGAAGTTACCCAATATATCAAAAGAAAACCATCTGAAATGACTTACTTTTAAGGCCATTGATAACAGATATAGGTTTGATAGCACTATTAGAGAAACACAGGGCCTGGTTAATGTGAGCTTCCAATGTACACATCATACAGAAGCCTTTTTCGTGACCTGAAGAGTGAAAGAAGCAACACAGTCTAGTCAAATAAGCATTGCTACCAAAAAAAGAACAAAACCAAAAAACAATAGCCACGAAAAACACTACTGATATTGATGACACAGCGCTAAGAGAGAATGCGTGCGAATTTCAGCATATTGCTGTTAGGTGAGCTACATGACACAGAGCTAAGAATCCTCTGGGAGAAAGGAAAGGTTAAAGGAAGGTATGTGTAAGTATTTCTGCCCTCCTTTTTGCAACAGGGTTCTTAACTGGAAGCATTTTTATCTATGTCAAAAAAAAACACAGTTAAATTTCTAGGAATAAACACTAAGATGCCAAACCAAAAAGCATGCATGTACCTTTGTCAAAATAGACCTAGAAGGATATGAAAAGAGGCTCCTATGCCAAATCAGTTCAAGCATAGAATGGAAATGTGAAGAACACAAATTCAAAGGCTTAAAAAAATACAAACTTTTAACTAGAATAAAACCAGTCTAAATTTTAATACTGCCCCACACAAATTTCCATTTCAGGTCAGCAGAAATTAGCTCGTAGTGCTTTCTAGGGTGTGGGCTTTTTTAATGGGTCAATAGTGAACATGTCATTTATTGCAGTACTAGCACATGACGCTATCTAGGCTGCAGAGACGAAGACGCTACGATGCCAACATCCTACATTTTACCACCTTTCTACCAGCAGGAAACACAAATGCCAAATGTTCATCAAATGCCTTCCTTTACAACGTACTTCGCTATTCACACAAAGCAAGAAATGCTCTTTATTTGCAACTTTGCCATTGGGCATTAAATGAACAAATGCACTTTATATGCCATTCCGAGCTTCCTGTTAAATAAGCACGGAATCACAGAATCATTTATGTTGAAAAAGACCACGAAGATGGCATTCAAAGCCAGCTTCGACAGGTAAAACGGGAAAGCCACGCATTTTCTCCACAGAATCACTCTTGTTCTTTCACCTTTGCAGCCGCCCAACGTATTTATAATCATGTTAGAAAGTACTCACATGACTTGCTGTGTTCAAGAGACAGCATGTAATTGGCCAGAGGAGGTGTGTACGTCAAACACTGTAAAGTAGCATTAAGGTAACACGTATTGCCCAGATTCCACAGTCCAACTCCAACGTTCAGTGGCTGTTGCCAATCCATGCAGATTTTCTCAGGTGGAAAAAGAATTTTACGTGGTGGGGCAATTCCATCGTTAACGACTGCAAGAAAATCAGATTTCAAAAAATATTTAATGTTTCTCTTTGAAAAAGCATGTTTAAAAGGGAGCATTCTGCAGGAGGACCCAGAAGAACCAGGTCTGCTCCACAACGCAAAACAACATGATGAACAGATTGTAAGAACTAGGATGGAAAAGTAAGGGAGTAACCAGCGGAGCAGGTAACCCTACGGATACCAGACCTCTTCCTGAGCAGGGTTAGCATTCAAAGGCTTGTGAATAATGGAAGCCATAAACACAAAGGTAAAATGTACTTTTCTCTGCACAGCACAGAAGACCTGGCTAAGTCTGTGTATTATAAAAACCTCCTCAAACCCATTGTTGCAAGTAGGTTTTTAAAGATAAAACTACAGGTCTTCCAATACCAGTCCCTTCAGTTGCCTTAGGGGACTCACAAAATTGCAGCCTAGTGCTGAAGGCTTTAGTCATCATCTTGTATCAGTGCAACAAATGAGAACTGTGTTTTCTAACTTTTGGGTATTTTGTTCTGAAGAAAGGAGGGGAAGGACAGAAGACACACTAACTTTGCTCTTCCTGGCCAAAAGGCTTAGGTTTTTCAGAGGCTCTAGAATACACAGAACCTGTCGGTACTTTCTCTGCATCTTCCTCAGGTTGTGACAGGTTTTTAAATATTGAAGATATTCTCTTTAAAGTCATTGTTCGTATCTGTAACAGAGGTAAAAGTTCTGGTTGACTTAAGACTATCAAGAAGCATTCCAGAAGGAAATTCTGTCACTCAGTATCAAAGAGATAACTTGAAGAACTAAATAGCTGGTAAGAAATATGAAAAAAACAAAAACAAACGACAACAACCAAACTAAAAACCCCACTCACAAAACTGCGGTTAAGTGCGATTACACATTTGTCTCATGACAAAACAAACATTGGCAGCGGTGACTGTAAAACAATAACATACACAAAAACACCTACGTAGAAATAAGGAGCAATACAAAACTACTACTACTGTAGTAGACATGAAGACATGAAAGCACTTCTATGTCTCTAAATTGCAAACGACACTTCCACAATGCAACACTACCGTAAGATACCCAAACTAAACCAACAACAAAAAAGCAAAACCACCCCCCCCCAAAAAAAAAACACAAAACCAAAACCCAAACGTATACACACACACAAATTCGAAATAAGGAACAACCCGAACACACACACAAACACACACACACAAACCCATACACACACGCCACGCTTGTTTACTTTCATCAAAAATAATCCAGCTGCCAACCCAGGAAACCCGCAGTTAATTATCACTTTAACCTTACCTGGAAGCAAAGGGGTCCGAGTTTGTCAGCTCCGGGGTCGGGGACGGCGTCGGGGTCTGTGTCCGTCCCGGGACCGTGGTCTCCGTCCGCCCAGGGGCTTCTCTGCTCTCCCAAGGCGCGGCTGCCCAGTGTTTCACCGGGGTCTGAGGGTCTGCTTCTCCCGGGTCGCAAGAGAAGCTCTCGAAGCCGGTTAACGTCATAGTAGCAGTTCCAGATGGAACTGTCCGGCCTTCCGTCACCAGCGCTAAGCCTGAAGCACCTACCCGCTCACCCCCCGCTCTGCCTTTCCGACAGGTTTTGGTTCCTAAGAGCAGTTTGGCACCGCTGCTCTCACGGACCGGCGCGGCACGCAGCATGTCCGCGCTTGGGAGCGGCAAGAGCCCAAACACAGCCAAACCAAAGAGACCCTGACGCGGAAGGCGAGGGCAGAGCGCGGCTCCGAGGGATCCCTCGCTTCACCTCACCTCGCCTCGCCCTACCCGCTCCACCTCACGCTACGACCCAGCCCCGCTCGGCACTTCCCACCCGCGGCAACCACTGTGCGGGGACAGCCTCAGCGCCGCCCCGCCCCGCCTCGGTGCCCTCAACCCCTCCCCAGGTGTCGCTTTCCGGGCTCGCAGCTCCAGGACCGTCCGGAAGCAGGAGCGCAGCAGCGGGCGGCCTGGGGCGACTCTGTGCTCATGGCAACTAACGGACGGGACGTGAGGACGGCGAGAATCCAAGCGTTCGATTCCCCGCGGGAGGCCGCAGGCCCCGCGAGGAGCCGCCGCCTCCTCGCCAAGCAAGGAACAACGCCGCTCGTGCCGCGGGAGCTGGGGTTTTACCGCGATGCTTTTCTACTCCCAGTGCACGTGCTGTTCTTAAGGGAAAGCCCCTAGTTCCATGCTGGACGCACAGGGTGGCTTTTTTGGACTGCTTCCGGTAGCAGGCAGTTTTTCACAGACTTGTTGAACCTGAGCCGTGCCTGCTGTGCCAGTGACCGCTTTGGGGACCCACTGCTTTATCAAAGCAATTTTGCTTGGTGGAGTTGCAGAGCAGCTCGGCATACAGCACAGGGAAACGTGCCGTCCTGGCAAAGCCACAGACTTACCAAGGCGATGTGTTTGAAATCCCCTTTTGACTGTCAAGGCGAGGCTGGTTGGTTGGTCCAGTCTTGCTGATGTGCCCTGTTTTGCATGGGGTGTCATCCTGCCAGCGTTCTGCTTTATTGCATGTTTGCCATAAAGGCTGAGAGGAAAAGAACAAAGTAAACGTTTCTACACCTCAGATTTTCCCCAGAGCGTGTGGAATTGTGGTCTGCTTGGATGCCTGTTCAGATACAAGTACTTTCAAGGGAGTGAAACTCAACCAGCGGAGGTACAATCCTTGAACAAGTGTCGGCGTGGAGATACCTTTGCTTAATGGAACACATTTAAACTCTTTCTAGAAATGATTTGGAGTCGTATGTCCTGCGTTTGCAAAGCAGCGTGATCTCAGAGCTGCTCACTTCACCTGTTTCGAGTCTTCTGTTCCGCAACTTCAGGTTTTGTATTTGAGCAATGCGTACATCAGTTTGAGCTCTGTACAAGTAGAGCTGTAATGCAAATAAGCCAGAATCAGTGGTACCAAGAAGTGCAAGGGTGTGAAAAGCAGCCAATAAAGTATTTCTGGAGAAATGTGAGGTTACAAAAGCATTCATAAGCCATGAAGCACTTTTGTATCAGTTCTTCCCTTCTGAAAATCTGTTTATTTAACCGGGTGAGGATGCCTGCCCAGAAGCATGAAGGAAATGCCTTGGGAGTTAATTTGCTGTATTTAGATGAAGTTCTTCTATCCGGCAGGAATAACTATTGAGAGTAACGTATAACTAAGGCTATTGTAGCAGGAAATATAGTATTTCTCAGCATTAAAAAAATGCGACATCTTAATCAGCTATTTGTGGTGCTCAGTCAATCTCTTTTAATTTACCAAAGCTAACAGAATAATGTTCTTGTGTGCGATGATATTTCATTCCGAATGTGCTTTGTAAGAGGAATAAGAGGGAGTGAAACTGGCCCAAACTTTCCACTGTCCACAAGGCCAGTAAAACAAAGTGGCTTGTGAAAATACCAGGCAAGTAGGTAAACTCGGAGTTATTCCAGTTAAGGAAATTCTTAACTGGAATCCAGTTCGGTACATGAAGTAGAGAGGGACTGTTCAGCTACCTGAGGAGGTAGCTATTATGTATTGTCGAGGGCATCAACAAGGTGAAGTTTGTCCGATTCTGAAGCCAAATGAGAAATTGAACAATCTAAACTCATTCCCTTAATCCCTGACGGCAAACTAACAATTGAGAAATCTAAACCTAGATATTCAAAGGAGGACAGAAAATCGGAGATCCTAAAGGAGAGGAAAACAAAGAAGATTGGGTTCAGATACCTGATGGGTGAACTGTAATCCCCTATAAGCAACTCTGGAAGCTAGTTCAGGAGAAAGATAACAATTCATTGGGGTAGCAACTCTGTATAAATACTTAGATGACCAAATTGCAGGAAGGAATCTATATAACACAGTTCAATTAGTGACAATGTCAGCTCTGTCTCAAGAATAATCCTAAAATTGAAAATAGAAATCAAATTGGTACAACTCGGGAGGAATTTATCTGGGACAACACTGGCAAATAAATTTTTCTGAATTACCGAGACCAATATTTGTTGGTGTTAATGAATACTTTTTCAGGGTGGCCAGAAGCATTCCCTTGTAGAATAAATAATGCAAGACAAGTAATTGGAACATTGTTAAACACTATAATACCTTGTTTCGGAGTACCAGAGGCAATTTCTTCCGACCGAGGCTCACCCTTTAGTGCAAAAGAGTTACAAGAAATTAGCAAAAATCAGGCAACTACATGTTCCTTACAGGCCTCAGGCCAGTGGGCAAGTAGAAAAGATGATCAAACAACAGATTAGTAAAATATTAATACCAAGCCTTACCACTGGCTCTATTAAGAATTTGAACTAAACCTCGGTCGAAAGAAGAGGCTATCCCATGTAAAATTTTATATGGAAGACCGTATCAGTCCCAGTTTAAAGGAGAAAACCTTCTCCGACTTCCAGAAGACTTTCTCCTAAAATTTCTGGTCAATCTGGGAAAGCAATTAGAAGAAGTAAGAGAATACTGAGGACAAGAGTGAGAGGCATGGATTATTCGACTCACCCTTTTAGATCCAGAGACTGGGTTTATGTTAAGAATTTTTCAGGAGATCCTCTACAGGAGAAGTGGAGCGGACCGTACCAGATAATATTGACCACCTTTACAGCAGGGAAGATAAAGAAACAACCTGCTTGCAAGAATATAGAACCATAGAAGACGTGGCGGATCAAACCTTCAGGACCCTCGCATATGAAATTATATCAGTCGTGATTTGGATTTATGTGATAACTGACATACCAGCTTGGGACTAATACTTATACCTGAAATTAATGCAGAATGCTACTAAAGTTGTTAATTGTAGTGACTGTTTGGTGTGTGCACAGTTGCCTGAATCGGGAGAAGACCAGGGCCTTCCATTAATTGGCATTCCAATTTCCAACACTGCAATTTTAAGATTTGGAATAGTTAACCAGAATAGGAGACTATGTTTGTTTAAATGCCACAGGTGTAGGTCACTCTTCAAATTGTATAGATGGTATCGTGGTTCAGTGGTAGCTTGGTTCCTGAAGGGAAAGGATGGTATTGGTTAAGAGAGGGTTTAACCCTATTGCTGAACAGAATACTGCATTTTGTGAGATGTTTTGTGAGGCAATCATAAATATCTCAGCAACCGTAGAGGAAATATGGAAAAAGTTAACTTCATGGTTACCTGATCTCTTCTGGTTAAGGCAACTGGTTGCAGGAATATTACTATTAATTGTTTTAATATTGATTACTTGTGGTATAACAAAATGTTCTTCCTGAAATTGTAAACGATCTATGATAAATGATGAAGATTGAAAAAAGAAATGAAATTTAAGTATCAAGTAGAAACGGGAAACTATTTCAAAAACACTATGGATGGTAATGGCACTACATAAAATGTTGCAAGAGAATTTGCAAAAGGACAGAAAAAGGGGGTATAGACATCTGTTGGTGCTATCAGACACCTTTTCAGGTTGGCCGGAAACCTTTCCAACTAGAAACGCACAAGCCTGGGAGGTAACAAAGATGTTGTTACAGGATGGTTGTGGGGATTTCGAAAGTATGTGCTGCATGAACTTATCTAACCATTCTGAATCAATTCATGCTAAGCTGCGAAAATTGCAGGAAAATGTGCAAGAGCTTAGAATTGTTGGAGGTAGAATGGATGAATGGCTAAATAACCTAGGAGTTACTGGATGGTTCAGGGAAATACTTAAACAAGGCCTTCTAATCTTAACTATAGGACTACTCATTTTAATGACTGAACCTTGCATAATACAAAGTATATCAAAATCATTTTATAAATCGATAGAAGAAACATGGATAGCTCTGTTATAAATAATATAGTAAAAGAATTTACTCATTTTATAGAAAAAGGGGGGATTGATACAGGGGTAACCAATGTACAGGGGGGGTGTACAGGGGGGGTGTAGAGGGGGGTTAGAGAAATTTGCTTGCTTAAACAAAAGTATTGTCTGCAGCTATCATGCCTACTAAGCAGAACAAAGGCACTAACCATTGATAAGGAAAAGCAGACACCTGGTTCTTTTGACAAGGAAAAGCAGACTGATTCCGCGAGTAGCACGGAGCAGCGACAGCGGCGCCGGGGTCTGTGTCCCTCCGAACTGGGGTCCGAGTTTGTCAGCTGCGGGGTCTGCTGCTCTGTCCGCCCCGGGGTCGGGGTCTGTGTCAGTGACTTCTTGTGTTCCAGTGAAAGCACGTAATTGGCCAGAGGAGGCGCGGAAGTTACACACTGCAGAGTAGCATTAAGGTAACACGTATTGCCCAGGTTCTGCAGTCCAGCTCCAACGTTCAGTGGCTGTTGGCAATGCATGCAGGTTTTCTCAGGTGGAAAAAGAATTTTACGTGGCGGGGCAATTCCGTCGTTAACAACTGCAAGAAAATCAGATTTCAAAAAATATTTACTGTTTCTGCAACTCGTTTACTGTCATAAAAAAGAATCCAGCTGCCAAGCTGGGAAACTCGGAGTTACTCCAGTTAAGGAAGATCTTAACTGGAAGCCAGTTCGGTACACGAAGTAGAGAGGCACTCGAAGCTCTCATTCCCCGCTGTCGGCGTCCAGCAACGCTTCCTGCCACTACTGGCGACCCCGAGATCGGGGACCGCGAGTTGTACGGAGCGGCGAGAGCGGCCCCGGGGTCTGCGTCTCTCCGCCCAGGGGCCGGAGTTTGTGACCCCCCAGGGGTCTCGCTTTCCTCCCCAGGGGCGTGTGCCCGGTGTTTCACCGCGGTCCGAGGGTCTGCTTCTGTGGGGTCGCGAGATAAGCTCATGCCTTCCATGAGCTTCAGTCAAATATAAGGCAAGTGGGGGAACAACTCAGATCTCTTCTCCTCAAGTCGATTCATTAGACCAGACAGATTAGTCAGATGAACTGTATTTCACAGAGGTTCCCACTCACTGGTCTCCTGATGCAGGACCAGTGACTATGAAGTGCATCACAGTTTGACAGCATTTAATAATCAAAATTAAAATCGCAGTATGAATTTGTCTTTAGCTAGCCACTTTAGGGAGACAAAACCAGACAACTGAGACTTCAGACAAGTGACGGTATATTAAGAAAATGGAATTAAAACAGATGGATTTTGCCTTGACGGTAAATGTTTCAATAATAAATTCTAAGTTTCGATAGTATCGATAAAGTCCAGTTTGAAGATAAAGAGTCATAGTTTTTTTCGGCAAAGAGTCGTCGGTTTTGATGGTAAAGCCAGGTTTGATGGTAAACAGGTTTGATGGTAAAGAGTCAGTTTTGATGGTAAAGCCAGATTCGATCGTAAGCAGGTTTGGTGGTAAAGCCACCTTCCATGGTAAACAGTCACGTTTGATGGTAAACTATCAGGTTTGGTGGTAAAGAGTCAGTTTTGATGGCAAAGCAACATTCAATGGTAGACAGGTTTGATGGTAAAGAGTCATTCTTGATGGTAAACAGCCAGGTTCGATGGTAAACCATCAGGATTGATGGTAAAGACTCAGTTTTGATGGTAAGAAGTAGTTGGTTTTGTTGGTGCTCTGTGACTACAGGATCCGACAGACTCGAGAAGGTGGCTAATCTAAGGTAACCTAATTAAGAACATTGCGCAGATGTGGTTCTGTCCTTGGTTCAGCAGGCTGGGCTTAAACCACGACAGGTTCTTCGCTTTGTGCTCCAGATCTAGCATTCTAATGCTATTCAGCAACATGCCTCCTATGTTTGCTTGACCAACCTAATGACCAGCGTAATGACCAACACGTAGTCAGATTATCCTATATAAATCACTTAGAAATGGGAAAAAGGCAGGCATGAGAAACATTCAGAAAAGTGTTAGGAAAAGAATGGCGGATTATGCTGGAATCCCTGCTTGCTTGTAATCCTTCACTTGGTATTTATCATCTATCTTGCGGCATTTCTTTTCCACTTCACCTTCTCTTCCTTCTGCATTGCCATATTTCCTCTTGCCAAGCCTCAGTTTCTCATTTTCCCAGAAAGAGTTGTCAAATTGTGCATGAGCTGAGGCAGGTGGAGGTGCGTGCCCTTCCCGAGAGTGTTTTTCAGACTGCTGCAGAGGTAGTGAACAATGACGGAAGTTTCCGCTGTGGCTGCTCAAGTGATGCCATCCTTCCTCTCTGCAGTGAGTGTTGTGAGCCCATCTGCTCTTGCAGTGATAATGCCTATGTGATTTGTAGAATTGACTCAATTTGTCAAAGGCTTTATCAAAATGAGAGGACTTCCTCTCTCTACCATCTCCTTTTCTATGGACAGAGTCATAAGGCTTGTAATATCTGCATTTTTCCCATCTCCATGCTCCAGGTTCTCTCTCCTTTGGAATGATAATACTGATTCCTGTCTTGTTCCGTTCTTTCTCTGCTTCAGGATCTGTAACGAGAGTATTTTCCTCAGCTTTTGCCATTATTTGGACTGTTTCTTTCATTATGGGAAGGTCTGTACTTGCCTTCATTGCAGTAGTCCTGCTTAGGATGATATTGCTTATTTGTTTCCATTCTGTGAGAGCACCTCCTTTTGCAGGAACAATCATCCACTTTGCTCCTGCTTTGCTTCTCCTCGTCAATGTCAGAGTATTGTCTCTTCTTTCGGCAGTGCTCTTTGTCAGTTTTCTTGGAGTCGTGTATCTTCTCCTCGTATTTTTGCCCGTTATCCTCTTCGCATTTTTTATTATTCAACCCCTCATTTTGTCTAGAGAATTGACTCTCCAGAACTTTATCCAGCTTTGTAAGAGAAGAGTCATTAACAGGCGGTACTTCTGCATAGTTATTATTTTCCGTCACTACGGTTTCCATCAGACGATCACCCTCAGACCTCTGAGGTGCAGGGACACTGCACAAAACAAAAACCACATTTTTCATTTGAAAAAGTTCACCTAAAAGATAAATGTTAGGAGCAAAAATCCCTTGAAGTAAAAGATTTGGTGGCTACTGGTAAACTCTGTATGTTTCTAAACTCCCTTACACTGTTTGGAAACTGTAGCTTTCTAAAGGGACTCTGTAAGGCAGTCTCTTTAGAAACCGACTCTTACACATTCAGCAGTGCCCAGAGAAGATGGAGAAGATGTTTTTCTTCTCTTGAGCTTGCAAGTAGTACATTAAAACCCACACCCAACACGTTTGTCTCCCTCTGCTCACTGCTCTGCATCGCATCAGTAGCCAAAACCACTACCTTCGCTCTCCCCAAACTAGAAAAAAGTCAACTCATTCATTTCCCTCTCTCCACAAAATGGGAGGGCACGAGGTGGGAATTTACATTCACACATCCTAGGATGGAAAAAAAAAAAATAGAAAAAGATTTCCGATCGTAAAAAAAAAAGGAAAATAATTCTATGAAGAAAGAGAACCATTCTGGGAGGCATCTGCCTTTAATTAATATCAGAATAATACATGCTCGGCGCTGACATCTGCAACCCTACATTTACAGTGCCTGAGAAGGGATATAGGGAGTACATGCTGTGGGCCACCCTATGGTTTTACCTGTGGGATCATTCAGAAGACCTGAGAAAGTGGGATGGAAAACCTACCTCAGTTCTGGAGGAACAAGTCCATGAATTGAAGAGAAAAACAATGGTCAAGGATGATCCTCCCAAGAAAGTTGCTGCTCCAGTGTTCAGTGAGCAGCTTCCCAGATGGGGTGGAAGAGCTGATTTTATTCCATATTCTATGATAAGGAATTGTAATCCTTTTCTACAAGAAGTAAGTGGAGAATCTTATGATCACTATTAGAGGAGCCCTGCCTCCAGCCAGATGGAGGAGAGGGACAGTCAGGTTTACTGGACTGTGTGGATCAGGTGGCCTGGCGCATCAGTCCCACAGGAGTATAAGGCTTTAGTAGACACCGGTTCCCAGTGCACCCTGATGCCACCAAGCTCTCAAGGGGTGGAACCCATTTGTATTTCTACAGTGACAGGAGGATCCCAAGAGTTGACTGTACTGGAGCCTGAAATCAGCCTAACTGGGAAGGAGTGGCAAAAGCACCCTATTGTGACTGGTCCAGAGCCTCCGCGCATCCTTGGCATAGACTAGCTCAGAAGAGGGTACTTCAGAGATCCAAAAGGGTACTGATGGGCTTTGGTGTCGTTGCCCTGGAGACGGAGGAAATTAAGCAGCTGTCCACCTTGCCTGGTCTCTCAGAGGATCCTTCTGTTGTGGGGTTGATGGAGGTCAAACAACAAGTGCCAGTCGTGACCACAACAGTGCACCGGTGGCAATATCACACCAACTGAGACTCCCTGATTCCCATCCATAAGCTGATCCATAGACTGGAGAGCCAAGGAGTGATCTGTAGGACACGCTCACCCTTTAATAGCCTTATATGTCCAGTGTGAAAGTCTAATGGAGAGTGGAGACTAATAGTAGACTATCGTGGCCTGAACGAAGTCGCAGCATCACTGAGTGCTGCCGTACCGGACATGCTGGAACTCCAATATGAACTGGAGTCAAAGGCAGTCAAGTGGTATGTCACAACTGATATTGCCAATGCATTTTTCTCAATTCCTTTGGCAGTGGAGTGCAGGCCACAGTTCGCTTTTACTTGGAAGGGCGTCCAGTACAGTTGGAACCGACTGCCCCAGGGGTGGAAACACAGCCCTACCATCTGCCATGGACTGATCCAGACTGCACTGGAACAGGGGCAAGCTCCAGAACACCTGCAATACATTGATGGCATTATCGTGTGGGGCAATACAGCAGAAGAGGTCTTTGAGAAAGGGAGGAAAATTATCCAGATCCTGCTGAAAGCTGGTTTTGCCATAAAATGGAGTAAGGTCAAGGGACCTGCAGAGAAGATTCAATTTTTGGGAATAAAATGCCATGATGGATGTCACCAGATCCCCACAGATGCGATCAACATGATAACAGCAATGTCTCCACCAACTAATAAGAAAGAAACACAAACCTTTCTTGGGCGCTGTGTGGTTCTGGTGAATGCACATCCCAAATCACAGTTCGATTGTAAGCCCTCTCTATCACATGACCCAGAAGAATGATTTTAAATGGGGCCCTGTGCAACAACAAGCCTTTGAGCAAATTAAACGTGAGATAGTTCATGCAGTGGCCCTTGGACCAGTCTGGACCGGGCCAGATGTGAAAAATGTACTGTACACCATAGCCAGGGAGAATGGTCCTGCCCGGAGCCTCTGGCAGAAGACTCCAGGGGAAACTCGAGGTTGACCCCTCAGCTTTTGGAATCAGGGATACAGAGGATCTGAGGCCATCTATATTCCCACTGAAAAAGAGATACTGGCAGCCTATGAAGGGGTTTGAGCTGCTTCAGAAGTGATTGGCACTGAAGCACAGCTCCTCCTGGCACGCCTGTTACCTGTGCTGGGATGGATGTTCAAAGGCAGGGTCTCCTCTACACATCATGCAGCCAATGCTACATGGAGTAAGTGGGCTGCTCTAATTACACAACAAACTCCAACAGGAAATCCCAGTCATCCAGGAATTCTAGAAGTCGTCATGGACTGGCCAGAGGGCAAAGATTTTGGAATGTCACCAGAGGAGCAGGTTATGCGTGCTGAAGAGGTCCCACCATATAATCAACTGTCAGACAGTGAGAAGCAATATTCCTTGTTTACTGATGGGTCCTGCCGTATTGAGGGAAAGCATCGGAGATGGAAGGCAGCTGTATGGAGTCCCTTATGACAAGCTGCAGAAACTGCTGAAGGAGAGGGTGAATTGAGTCAGTTTGCCAAGGTGAAAGCCATCCAGCTGGCCCTGGACATTGCTGAAAGAGAAAAGTGGCCAGTACTTTATCTCTATACTGACTCATGGATGGTGGCAAATGCCCTGTGGGGGAGGTGCAGCAATGGAAGCAGAGGAACTGGCAGTGCAGAGGTAAACCCATCTGGGCTGCTGCACTGTGGCAAGACATCGCTGCCCGGGTGCAGAATCTGGTGGTGAAGGTACGCCATGGAGATGCCCATGTACCCAAGAGTCGAGCCACTGAGGAATACCAGAACAACCAACAAGTGGATAAAGTGGCTAAGATTGAAGTGGTTCAGATGGACTCAGATTGACAACATAAGGGTGAATTATTTTTAGCTTGCTGGGCCTGAGGCCCAGCAAGGCACCTCAGGCCATCAAGGCAGAGATGCAACAGAAAGGTGGGCTCATGATTGAGGGGTGGGTTTAACAATAGACACTATTGCCCAGGTTATTCATGAATGTGAAACATGCTGCAATTAAGCAAGCCAAGAGGATGAAGCCTTTCTGGTATGGAGGACAATGGCTGAAGTACAAATACGGGAAGGCCTGGCACATTGACTGTATCACACTCCCACCACCCTGGCAAGGCAAGTGCCATGTGCTTGCCATGGTGGAAGCAACCACGGGATGGCTGGAAACATACGCTGTGCCCCACGCCACTGCCCAGAACACTACCCTGGGCCTTGAGAAACAAGTCTTGTGGTGACATGGCACCCCAGAGAGAACCGAGTCAGACAATGGGACTCATTTCTGGAACAACCTTATAGACACTTGGACCAAAGAGCATGGCATTGAGTGGGTATATCACATCCCCTACCATGCACCAGCCTCTGGGAAAATTCAACGGTCTGATGGACTGTTAAAAACTACACTGAGAGCAATGGGTGGTGGGACTTTCAAATGCTGGGATACGCATTTACCAAAAGCCACCTGGTTGGTCAGCACCAGAGGATCTGCCAACAGGGCTGGCCCAGCACAGTCAGAACTTTTACATATTGTAGAGGGGGATAAAGTTCCTGTGGTGCACATAAAGAATTTGTTGGTGAAGACAGTCTGGGTTATTCCTGCTTCAAGGCAAACCCACTCATGGGATTGCTTTTGCTCAGGTGCCTGGATGTACTTGGTGGGTAATGTGGGAACATGGGGAAGTCCAGTGTGTACCTCAAAGGGGTTTAATCTGGGGGGAAAACAGTCAATGAACTCATATGACGTTGCCTGCTATACAACGCTTCTATAGCCCATCAGCCAGATGCCCATCTCTACCACTGTGGGCTTTGAAAAGAAGATACGTGCTGTCGTGAACGTCAGTGGAGAATAAAGTCATAAGAAAGCCAAAAGCAGCAATAGAACCGTCCTCAGGTCAGCATCGACTGACCTTGACTTCCCTCCGAACATCATCCCAACAAAGAATGAACTTTGATGAAACCAGACAAGCTCAGCAGTGACCAGATGAGTTCAGCGGTGTCGTCAACAGGCAACAACCCATCCCAACACACTGTCTCTCCTGCCCTGAGAGGCTGTTGCAAGAGATGGAGCCTGACATCGTGGACTGAGTGAATTCAGCAAACTTTATAGGGATGGTCCATGGACTAAGGAATGGTATCTCTGTGTGTGTGTGTAAATATATGAGACAAAAAGCAATGGTATAGTGAAAAAAAAAGGGATCTGAGCATGACCTAAATGTCATGGATATTCCATGGGTGGATACTGTCATGGGTTCAGCTGTGCAGTGCTGTTTTCCACTTTAGTCTAACAGTGCTGTAACACACCGATATTTTAGTTGTTCCTAAGTAATGCTTATGCTGATCAAGGACTTTCCAGTTTCATGCTCTGCCAGTGAGGAGGGGCATGGGAAACCAGGAGGAAGCAGGGAAAGGACACCTGACCCGAACTAGCCAAAGGGATATGCCATACCACAGCATGTTATGCCTAGTATATGAACTGGGGAGAGATACCTGGAAGGCCCAGATAGCTGCTGAGGTCTGGCTGGGTATCGGTTGGTGGGTGCTGAGCAATTGTATTGAGCATGACTTTGTGCTTATTGGTTTGTTCTTTCGTCTCCCCTTTTAGTTGTATATTCCCTCCCGTGTTACTTCCCTCATAATTATTACTATTGGTGGTAGCAGTAGTGGGTTTGTATTGTACCTTAGTTACTGGACTGTTCTTATCTCAACCTGTGGGATTTACATTCTCTTGATACTCCTCACCATCCCTCTGGGAGCAGGGTGGAAGAAAGGGGAGAGTGAGCGAGTGGCTGCGTGGCTCTGAATTACTGGCTGGGCTTAAACCATGACAAGCAGTCAATGCTGAAACTCCTTTTATACACCTATGACAGGGTTATTCATCAAAGACAAGACACCAAATCAGGGAGCCAGAGGACAAAAGAGGAAGAAAAAGCCAGATACATGAACAGTGTGTGGTTTCTTTGTCATGTTACTTTATGTAACTTCACAGAACTGTTGCCATAGGAACATTATGCAGGGTACACTTATAGATTGGCTTTATGGGGTTTTCCATGTACCAAAATATTTCTTCAAGTATTTACTGAAACATTAACCTTTCTCCTTTGGATTTTGATTTAGTGTCACACACAGTAAAAAGCTACTGATGAGCTCCCAGCTTGCTGCCTGGTGGTGGAAGCTTTTAACACCAAAGGAGAAAGAAAGCCTTCTGCATTCTTGTTTAGGCAGATGAAATCCCAAGTTACTGATCTTCTCTGGGTCACAGCGACAGCATCATCTCCCCTACCACTGAAAGGAAGATCTAATTTCTTGAGCATCAAATACACTCTGAAAGCTGTCAGTTCACATGACATATTGCATGTTAAATAACTCCAGTAAAACTCAAGTAAAAATCCATTTTAACTTTGCTGTATTTATATACTATATAAATTTTACATGCTATATATTTACAGTGGGGCAAGTGCTTTTTATCTTTAAAAAAACAAAGATCAAACTTTAGACATCTCTGAACAACACAGCTTGTATAAACCAGACAGATTATTCAGATGAACTGTATTTAATACAGGTTCCCCACTCATCTCCTGATGCAGGACCAGTGAATAAGTGCATCACAGTTTGATAGCATTTAATAACAAAAATTAAAATCACAGTATGAATTTGTCTTTAGCTAGCCACTTTAGAGAGACAAAACCAGACAACTGAGACTTCAGACAAGTGACAGTATATTAAGAAAATGTAATAAAAACATACGGAAGAGTATTACAAATCATCTTGAGAAATACATTCAAAACTGCATATCTGTTGTTTCACAATGCTGAGAACCAGATGATTTTCTTCCAGATCTTGAATATAACTCGTATATGAAGTACATTAGATCCTAGTGTCCGACAGAACAGGAAAGAAAATGAAGCTCTTGCAAAAAAATTCTACTTGAGAAATATTAAATAAGTCTTTAAATTAAATATACAGACTGTCAGTTGCAATTTTTGTAATCCCTGGTTGCTCTTGCACCAGGTGTCTAACTTGGAGTAACATTACATGAATAACATAAAGTCAACCTGAGCCTGTAATAAGCAGCATTTGAGATGGTCTATTCCAGGGCCTTATCTCACACGTGTGAGAACATAATGTGGTAGTTTACAATGTTCAGCAGTTGTAAAAAGTTTCCACCCTTTTGGATTATCTTAAAAAACAAAGTCTCAAGTTAAAAACTAAAAAAAAGTCTTTCATGGTAAAATTCTGTACAGAAATGTTAAGCACCACTTATGATTGGATTTTGTCTTGATGGTAAATGTTTCAATAATAAATTCTAAGTTTTGATGGTCAATATTGGTAATGTCGAGTTCCATGTAAAGAGTCATCGTTTTTGAAGGTAAAGGGTTGATGATGTTGAAGGTAAAAAGTCGGGACTGAGGGTGAGAAGTAGTTGATTTTGTTGGTAGGATTAGGTTGGGTATTGAAGGATTCCATCAGTGAGCTTTGCATCTGAAAGACAAAAGAAAGCAATGTCACTCCCTGTCATGATGTTCAATGTCAAACCCTGTCACAAGCCCTTTCCATCCTTATTAATTTACTGGGGAGTCCTGGTGAAAAGGCACAACCTAACAATTCCTTCTCAGCTGTTGTCTGTCCCTAGCCTGTTTGAGAGGTTCCAGGCTCTTTAAAAACACACTGCTGTGGTGGCCTTTTTTGAGAGAGATTCCATTATCCAGAAATTCCTACTTGGGACCCATTTATTTAATATTTTTAAAGACGGACCTTCCACAAGAGGAAGTCTGTTAACATCTATGGACTTGAGGAAATACTGAAATTCTGCTTTTCACTGCCCTCCTCATATTCCACTTGTGTTGCAAGCAGTGGATCAAAGTGGGGTTCTATCACTGTGTTTATCGGTTAACATCTCTTACACCTACACAGATAGCGCACTAATCGTAATGCCCCTGACCTGTGTAGTGGGGTGCAAGGCATTTAATTTCTTCCTATACTTTTGACTGGTTTAGAAATAACCAGAGTTGGCCACCTGCTGGCAGGAGCATTCACTAAAGCCAAAACAGTCCTAGAGTAGATGAATTGTTTCCGATTGCAAAACAGCTCTCCCTCAGCCCACTTCTCTGTATTTTTAAGCCTATGCTAACGAAAAACAACCAGAAGGAAATAAACCAGTGGCAGGCATTTAACATACTCTCCAGGTCTTAAGTTGCAAGCTTCCTCTGGGGGGTTAACAACTGCGTTTAGGAGAAGACTGAGCTATATCTGGAAGCATAGTTCAGTATTATCATCAACTGACGTTCATCTGAATAAGCAGTCAGCTCCGTATCTATGTGGTGAAACAGCTGAACATAGTATTTTATTTAAATCAATTACCCTGGAAGTCTTTTTGGGGAAGATGGTGCTTTACTACAATATTACTAGACCGGAAGTCTCATGTCATCATCTACCACTTGCACTACTGTATAAAAGCATTTAAGGGTTGTTCCAACTGTAACAAGTGTCTTTGTGAGTAAAAAGGAGTCCTGCAAACACCCTGTGGCTTTTTACCGTTCACATACTTACTGGATGGGATGAAGCCGTATTTCTTGTTGTCACCTGCCCCAGAAGGCTTCCTGTCCTTGTATGTTTTTTCACTGCCCTGGCCTCTGTATTGCTCACATAAATAGTTGCCTGAAAAAATGGGCACTCTCTTCTTCTCCTGCGTCGTCTTCTCGAGACGAGAATCTAAATATTCTGAGAAGTCTTTCAGTTTCCTGATATGTTTCTTCTTTTTCTTCTTTTTCTTCCGTTTGCGATTGTCATTGTCAATGCGGAACACAAGGCCATCCAAATCCTGAAGTCTGAGGGAAACATGCAGGTTAAAAATAGGAAAACGGATGCAGCATTTGATGCATGTGTGGAATGTTACTTATTTTATCACAGGTGATGGCTTGCTGTGTGTCAGTTATTTTGTAGTAATTTCTGCACATCTGACTTTAGATGCAACAAACATTAGCCTTCAGACTGAATGACAGTAAGTCTTGGTTTGTACACAAATCCTTACAGGGGCTAATTGTGGAATATGTGGAATTAAAAATATATAATTGTTGCAACCTAATCAGGAACAGTGCGCAGATGTGGTTCTGTCCTGGGTTCAGCACACTGGGTTTAAACCACAAGAGGTTCTTAACTTTCTGCTCGAGATCTAGCGTTCTAACGCTATTCAGCAACATCCTTCCTATGTTTGCTTGACCAACCTAATGACCAGCCTAATGACCAACCTGTAGTCAGATTATCCTACAAAAATCACTTATAAACAATGGGAAAAAGGCAGGCATGGGAAACATTCAGAAAAGAGTTAGGAAAAGAATGGCGGATTATGCTGGAATTCCTGCTTACTTGTAATCCTTCTCTCGATATTTATCTTTGGACTTCTTTTTCTTCTTGACCTTCTTATCTTTTTTCATTCTTTGGTCATCTATCTTGCGGCGTTTCTTTTCCACTTCAGCTTCGCTTCCTTCTGCGTCGCCATATTTCTTCTTGCCAAGCCTCAGTTTCTCATTTTCCCAGAAAGAGTTGTCAAATTGTGCATGAGCTGAGGCAGGTGGAGGTGCGTGCCCTTCCCGAGAGTGTTTTTCAGACTGCTGCAGAGGTAGTGAACAATGACGGAAGTTCTCTCTGTGGCTACTCAAGTGATGGGCTCCTTCCTCTCTGGAGTGAGTGTTGTGAGCCCATCTGCTCTTGCAGTGATAATCCCTATGTGATTTGTAGAATTGACTCAATTTGTCAAAGGCTTTATCAAAATGAGACGACTTCCTCTCTCTACCATCTCCTGTTCCATGAACAGAGTAATAATCCTTGTAATATCTGCATTTTTCCCATCTCCGTAATTCATCTTGGTAGTATCTTTCCCTGTTCCAAGTCCTCTCTCCTTTGGAATGGTAATACCTATTCCTGTCTTGTTCCGTTCTTTCTCTGCTGCGGGATTTATAACGAGAGTATTTTCCTGAGCTTTTGCCATTATTTGGACTGTTTCTTTCATTATAGGAAGGTCTGTACTTGCCTTTATTGCAATAATCCTGCTTATGATGATATTGCTTATTTGTTTCCATGCTGCGAGAGCGCCTCCTTTTGTAGGAACGATCATCCGCTTTGCTCCTGCTTTGCTTCTGGTCTTTACTGTCAGAGTATTGTCTCTTCTTTCGGTAGTGCTCTTTGTCAGTTTTTTTGGAGTCATGTATCTTCTCCTCGTATTTTTGCCTATTATCCTCTTCGCATTTTTTATTATTCACCCCCTCATTTTGTCTGGAGAATTGACTCTCCAGAACTTTATCCAGCTTTGTAATAGAAGAGTCATTAACAGGTGGTACCTCTACGTAGTTATTAGAAATGTCCTTTGTATCTTGGCATTTATCTGTAACACCTAGACATGCAAGTTTTTTAGGACTACATTCAATGTCAGACTTCACAGAGGAAGTTTGCCATAATTTCTCTTCACTCTCGGGAGACCCTTTCATATACGAAGGATCTCCTTTTGCAAAGAGTACAGGTTCGTTTGGTCTTCCTGGTTTGTCTTTGTCTCTACTTTCTTCAGACTCACAATGCCCAAGGTATTCATCTTCAGTATCCAAGGATTTTTTCCTGACCTTGTGCTGACCGTTGATACTGGGATGTACATTATCAGCATTTGTTATAACACTTTCAGCAACGTCTTCGGTAGCAATGGTTTCGGTGGTTTCAGAGTCTGATACAGTAAAAGTACTTTCAATCTCACAGCCAAGGTCGGAAAGAGGCATCCTGGATTGTTCATAGACAAACACTGTTTCCGTCACTACGGTTTCCATAAGATGATCACCCTCAGACTTCTGAGGTGCAGGGACACTGCACAAAACAAAAACACATTTTTCACTTGAAAAAGTTCCCCTAAAAGATAAATGTTAGGAGCAAAAATCCCTTGAAGTAAAAGATTTGGTGGCTACTGGTAAACTCTGTATGTTTCTAAACTCCCTTACACAGTTTGAAAACTGTAGCTTTCTAAAGGGACTCTGTAAGGCAGTCCCTTTAGAAACCGACTCTTACACATTCAGCAGTGCCCAGAGAAGATGGAGAAGATGTTTTTCTTCTCTTGAGCTTGCAAGTAGTACATTAAAACCCACACCAAACACATTTGTCTCCCTCTGCTCACTGCTCTGCATCGTATCAGTAGCCAAAACCACTACCTTCGCTCTCCCCAAACTAGAAAAAAGTCAACTCATTCATTTCCCTCTCTCCACAAAATGGGAGGGCACGAGGTGGGAATTTACATTGGAAAAGAAATCCAATTGTAAAAAAAAGTAAAATTATCCTATGAAGAAACAGAACCATTCTGGGAGGCATCTGCTTTAATTAATATCAGAATAACACATGTTCAGTGCTGATGTCTGCAACCCTACACGTACAGTGTGGAATTTGCTGTACTGTGTAAAGCTTTCTATTAAATAGTACTAGTTGATGGGCAAAACAATGATAAACTTGTATGAAATCTTGTTTTCATCAGAGTGTACTCAATTTACCTTGTTTTCTCTGACAACCTGTTCAGGTGGCTGTAGGCCAGGGATTCTAAGATTATTTCTTGAGGAATCGGTGACTCAGCTACAGGTATCTACAATTAAAACGCAGACATTAACAGACAAAAAAAATACTACCTTTAGAAGAAAACTGTTTTCAAAATTTCCTCATTAGTTATTAAACAAGATCACTTTGCCTTACATGCACCACTGCTATTTCACACATCACCCCTTCCCCCCCAGTATATTTATGAAACTTATGAAGTACTATCTCAGGTGAAATTTTCTGAAGTTGACATGTTCTCACATGCCAGTTCAGCTCTGCAAATTCTAATGCGACAACAGCACAAAGTGTTAACGATGAAGTTTAAATTTGTGCTGCCTGTTTTCACAGTGTTTCACATGACTTAGGAACATTTTAATGCTCTTGAATAGTAAACACACCATAGGTGAGGAGTTCTAGATGGAACAAACAACTCACTGGTTCAAGCAATCCATTTGTTTTAGCAAAGAATATCTCAGAAGGTTTAGCAGGTTGGACTTGGCAAGTAAAATCATCAAGTTTCAGTCCATTTTGTTTAGATCCATTATCTAAACTAATAGCACCATTTAGTGAATCATTTTTTGGCAGCACATGATGGGATCTCTCTTCTTCAGCACTCTCACAGAAAGAATGGGAATTCTGCAATGTGCCGACTACCTTCCCTATTACAATTCCGTTGGAAGATATGTTGCAATTCATTTTAAACACGCCATTTGACGCCTCAGATTTTCCTGAAGACTCTGGACTGGAAGCGACTGTAGCATCAGACCCGAGCGTAGGACTTCCATTCACTGCTGGCTCTACAAACATTTCATCAGGAACTTCCTGTTTGGAAATGTTAGCAGTAACTGCCACTGTAGATGCATTTGAGGTAGACTCTGCTCTGAGAGAATTTGTAATTGTGGAGGAAGGAACAGCCTTGCTGAGATCCTCATTCTCCAAAGCACTGGTAAGACAGTCAGGTTGTGACACAGTCTGACACTCAGGCAATTTGTTATGAATACTGATAGTGATCTTCTGGGCTTTTGATGGATCCGTAGTTGAAGGCCTGGTAATGGCCCAGTTTTGAATGCAAGCTGTTGGTGGAGCTGAAGATGGCCTTTTTATGGTGATACCAACAGGATTTGTATCCTCTTTTAGGGGTCCATTTCCATTTAAGCGACTTGAATTCTGTATTTAAAAAGAAAAGATTGCAAGATGAATATGTGCAATCACACCGCACTTATTAAAACATTAAATTCTCCTACTAAATATTTCTACAAATTGCCTCACCACCTAAGAAGAAAAACACCCCACTTCCAATATAAACCTAAGTCCAACAAGTGTGTTTCATTCCTGCTGCTTTTGGTTTACTGCATCTTGGTATCAAATGAGCCTCATTTTCTGAAACCAACTCAAAGAACTTAACATTCACTAAAGCGCTTCCCAAATATGTTTATTTTCCCCTTTAAACGTTCCCTGAAAACACTGCAATAATTGGTCTTGTACCCAGGACCAAGAAAAATCGTTTTCACTATCTCAGCTAAACTAACACTGAAAAAGAGTGATCTGTTGCATGATGGTTGTGAAGAAAGCTGCAGTGTGGGAGGGAAAATAAAATTCAGATGCTCTAAAACTACAAGCTCCCAAACCACATCAAAAGAAAGCAACATTATCAATTTGGTGCCATTATTTGCTCCCTGCAAATTACCTTAATCATATGAGGAGGAAGCCGTGGTCCCATAAATCCAGCCTGCTTGCTATTAGGCCCCCGCTGACCAAGGAATGAACGGGGATAAGAAGTTGCTGGTAAGTAAAAACCACGTTCTCCAAGTGTCAGATCGTAGCGCCTTGGAAAAAAAACAGTGATATCACTTTAGAGTTTTTCTTTCAATCTATTCTTGGATTAAAACCCCATCTATAATTTTATAAGAACAGATGATGTGACACAGAAGCCACATACAAAGGACTCAACCAAGACTACAAACTAAAAAAGACAGACAATGGTCTCCCTACAATGACTATTCTTGTCAGAGCAACAACTCACCCTTACTATGGTGTTATTTCTCCTCTTCTAAATTACCCCGCTACATAGAGCGGATACAGAGCAATGTACACAAGCACACCAGTTTAAGGCCAAGCAATGAAAGACAGTAAATGACAGCGGTAAGTTCAGGTTAGACAGAACTGAATTACAGAAACAGTAAACTTTTCCTAGGACAGAAAGAAAAACACTTGGAAAAAAAGAAAAGTATCAGTAACAGGAAAGTAAATATATTCTGAACAGATTCAGTAGTCGGTATTACCTGATATAAAAAAGTAAATAAGCTTGCTGATTGAGAACCGTTTTGATATCAGAACGCTCCACTATGGCATCATTCATTCGATACCAAAATCCATTGCCGGCCTGCAAACAAAAGACAGTGGCGTCTTCAGACAAAATGCATGATGTCCAAATGACATCACAGGCGGAACACTACAGCACGAAACGTACCAAACAAATCAAACGGAACACATCATTCAACCTTTCTCCATCAAAATGGTGGTTGCCAGTAACATTGATTTTCTTTGTTTATTTTACCCTGTTAGAAATCAAGCTGATACCCACCTTTATGAAGCAGATATAGTGTCCTGCATTGCAGTTGAAACCAGAATGAACAAGAACTGCATATAAAGCGTAGATGAGTGGTTCTCCCATTGATTGGGACATATACGCTCGAAGATCCAAATATTCAGGATATTTCACATCCTAAACACAGGACAGGAAGATTCAAAAATTATCCTGAAACACTTCAAGGAACAGCCTAACAAAAACCCTTCTCAAAACACAGGCTAGGATCACACAAATATAGTCTTGATTCATTTAAAAATACCTATTCTCAGAAACAATATTTCATAGTTGGAGCTGCAGAGAACTGTTTTCTGCAGAATTAGCTCTAAGAGTGAGGTATACTCTTATGGTTACTGTAAGCCATAGTTGTTAGATTGACTTTTCTTAGACTATTGTTATTAGTCAATGGTTACAGCCTGCAAATATTAACAAGTTTTAAATGATATTTTCTTGGGGAAATCTCCCATTCCAAGAAGATAAAGCTGCTTTACAGCTGCAAATATACCTTGTTGATCTTGCCACCAGTAAAATTTGCAAATCTTTTCAGTGATATTGTAAGAACTTTGGAGGAGCGATGTATTGTGTACCTCTTGGAGGCAGGAACCATGTTTTTACACCTTAAAAATAAGCACAGACAAATGTTTAACAGCAAAATTCCTCACCCTCCCAAAACTCAAACAAGTTTTCATCTCTCGCACAGGCTTATGAACCCATATGCTGCACTTCACATTTGTTAATAGACAGAAGGTAACAGCATGTAAGCGGACAGCTCTACAAAACAAAGGGCTTACAACATAATCCTTTAACACAGAACACTAGGACCTTCAGCCAGCTGATGTTGCCTCCCACCCCAAATCGTTGTCCTTAGCTCTGTGCTTCAGCTCACCACTACTTAGCAGACATCCCCTTTAACTTCTGGCCAGACGAATATTTCTGTGTGCAACCTCACACTGACGAAGGCTAATAAACCCCAGCGCAGGCAGCAGTAGGAATAAAAGTCTAATATGAGCTAATGGCCACAATTCTTCTATTTCCAAATATTCATGTGACACATTAAACGCCTTCTCTTGGACTCAGATGGAATTAGTAGGAATCTTACTTGCTACACTTATAGCTGTTTTCTCCGTCCAGTTGTTCAGGTTTCACAAATTGTTCTAGAGCCTTAGTGATAGACGTAACGGTCTGGATGAATAAGAAGGTAGAGCACTAAGTCACTGGAAATGCAAAATTTCAAACAATTCCTGGTATAACTACGAGAGAACCTTGCTAGTTCATCCTCAAGTGACCTACTGTCAACCGGCAACCACTGTGAAGGAGGCAGAAACCTCAGAGTACGCCGAGCATTTACCTCCTGTGGAAATGATGCTACTTTGAAATAAAAGATAAAGTTTGCAGTGCCACAGACACCATCTGTACTATGCTACGGCATCAATAATGAGAACAAGCAAACCCATCAGCCTAACGATGGATGTATAGATGCTGAAGCAGAATAATCGAGAAATGTGAGAATACAGGTGTTTGTGTAGATGTGATTACTGTTTTTACAGGTTAAACCCACTGCAAACATGGAGAGCATCTAGATGCATTCCACACAAGACCAAAGCCCAATCCACCCCCACTCAACACCAAGCTCTTTCCTTTTAGCAGTGTATATTTTTAAGTAAAATGCCTTCATTTGGAAAGCTTTACAGGTCTTCATACAGCTCGACCCATATTCACAAAACATCTTACCTTTATATCCAAAGTAATATCAAGGAATGGTTCATACGTATCAGAAACGGCTTTGCAGTTCAAGCATTTTACTGGAATCAAAATACAAATGCTTAACACTGACTGGACAAATTTAAAGTCTTCATACATATTATTTCAGTCAAAGCACAAAGTCCTTTACTACAGACAAACAGACACAGACCAGTTCAAAGGACAGGAAGATTTTGAACAAGTACCTCGGGATCTTAGGTATCCTCCAAATATTTGATAAATAAGTGTGGTGGCTTGAGAAGATATGTCCAACCTGGAAAGAAATGATAAATCAGACCTCGGATGATGCAAGGCTCAGATTTAACTCTTCAAACAGTTTTTACCAAGGACAGTCATTTTAATGTAGTATAGTAAAGAAAGGAGGAAAAGGGGCTAGAGAACATCTAAGGGTTAAATAATTTGTTTATGCTTACTTGGTGCTTCCATTCAAGCAAGCTTTCTGCAAAGCATCAACAGTGAAGGACAAGAATTCATGTGCATCCTCTTGACTGCCGTAATGGAAATGCTTTCCTATTCCTAATAAATAAGAAGGTGGTTATATTTATCTCCTAGAAAATGAAAGAAAACTCACGTTTCTAAAAGTATCAAAATCACTTCTATGCCTGAAATAGTGCTTTGAAAAGTTACCAAATGTATGAAAAGAAAACCATCTGAAATGACTTACTTTTAAGGCCATTGATAACAGATGTAGGTTTGATAGCATTGTTAGAGCAACACAGGACCTGGTTAATGTGAGCTTCCAATGTACACATCATACAGAAGCCTTTTTCATGACCTGAAGAGTGAAAGAAGCAACATTCTAGCCAAATATGCATTGCTACAAAAAACACAAACCTCAACCTTATGAATTAGTAGTTTTTAAGCTACAGGTACAATGTCCTCTCTTCATGTACATTCTCTTCTCCTAAGGTGTAAATATCCCAAGAGTTTTGTGACATTTTATTATGCAATCCTGTACAGAATTTAAATGACGACTAAGTATGTATTAAAATGCATTTTCTGATGAACATTTTCAGTATTGCAATGACTTTTTTTTTTTTTTTTTTGCAGACTGATATGAATGTGAACTCTACAGGCTGCAGAATGTATGACAAAACACTACTGACATTGATGATACAGCACTAAGAGAGAATGCGTGCAATTTTCAGCATACTGCTGTTAGGTGAGCTACATGACACAGAGCTAAGAAGCCTCTGGGAGAAAGGAAAGGTTAAAGGAAGGTATGTATAAGTATTTCTGCCCTCCTTTTTGCAACAGGGTTCTTAATTGGAAACATTTTTATCTATGTCAAAAAAAACCACAGTTAAATTTCTAGGAATAAACACTAAGATGCCAAACCAAAAAGCATGCATGTACCTTTGTCAAAATAGACCTAGAAGGATATGAAAAGAGGCTCCTATGCCAAATCAGTTCAAGCATAGAATGGAAATGTGAAGAACACAAATTCAAAGGTTCAAAAAATACAAACTCTTAACTAGAATAAAACCAGTCTAAATTTTAATACTGCCCCACACAAATTTCCATTTCAGGTCAGCAGAAATTAGCTCGTAGTGCTTTCTAGGGTGTGGGCTTTTTTAATGGGTCAATAGTGAACATGTCATTTATTGCAGTACTAGCACATGACAGTATCTAGGCTGCAGAGACGAAGATGCTACGATGCCAACATCCTGCATTTTACCACCTTTCTACCAGCAGGAAACACAAATGCCAAATGTTCATCAAATGCCTTCCTTTACAACGTACTTCGTTATTCACACAAAGCAAGAAATGCTCTTTATTTGCAATTTTACCATTGGGCATTAAATGAACAAATGCACTTCATATGCCATTCCGAGCTTCCTGTTAAATAAGCATGGAATCACAGAATCCTTTTGGTTAGAAAAGGCCACAAAGATCATGTTCAAACCAGCTTTTACAGGTAAAACGGGAAAGCCACACATTTTCTCCGCAGAATCCCTGCTGCTCTTTCACTCTTGGAGCAGCCCAACATACTTATAATCATGTGAGAAAGTACTCACATGACTTGGTGTGTTCAAGTGAAAGCATGTAATTGGCGAGAGGAGGCGTATAGGTTAAACACTGTAGAGTAGAATTAAGGAAACATGTATTGCCCAGATTCTGCAGTCCAACTCCAACACTTAGTGTCTGTTGCCAATCCATGCAAATTTTCTCAGGTGGAAAAAGAATTCTTTGTGGTGGGGCAATTCCATCATTAACAACTGCAAGAAAATCAGATTTCAAAAAATATTTACTGTTTCTGTTAGAAAAAGGATGTTTAAAAGGTACCATTCTACACGAGCAGCCAGAAGAACCAGGTCTACTCCACAACGCAAAAACGTGAGGATGGCTTAAACGCTGCCACTTGAATTTGCAGGTCAACACAGTGTTTTGAACCATAATTTATTCATCTTTTTCAATTCATTCAAAGCAAGACAAACTACAACTGACTGTAATAACTTCGGCCAGGTTTCCCTCCATCTACACCCTTTAATCTGAGTACTGATTCAATCATTGTGTTACTTGTTTTTTTTTTCTTATTCTACCTCAAACCAAAAACTTACTCGTAATTCTATGGCAATAAAGGTAAGAACTATAATGGAAAATCAAGTGAGTAACTAGGAGTACAGGTAACCCTACAGATACCAGTCCTCTCCCTGAGCAGGGTTAGCATTCAAAGGCTTGTGAATAATGGAAGCCATAAACACAAAGGTAAAATGTACTTTTCTCTGCACAGCACAGAAGACCTGGCTAAGTCTGTGGATTACAAGAATTTCCTCAAAACTGACTATTACAAATAGATTTTAAATACATAAAACTATAGGTTTTCCAATACCAGTCCCTTCAGTTGCCTTAGGGGACTCACAAAATTGCAGCCTAGTGCTGAAGGCTTTATTCATCACAAGCCTGCCTTATATCAGTGCAACAAATGAGAACTGCATTTTCTAACTTTTGGGGTTTTTGTTGTGAAGAAAAGGGGGGAAAGACAGAAGACACACTTACTTAGCTCTCTCTGGCCAAAAGGCTTAGGTTTTTGAGATGTCCTACAATAAATAGAGCCTCCTGGTCCTTTGTCCATAGAGACTTTGTTTGGATCTTCTGTGGGTGGTACACGGCCCAAGTTCATGGTGCGTGATGTCATTTTCTTCGTACGGGGTTTGTTTGATTTGTCGGGCCGCCTTGATGACGAGTTTTTAGATGTTGAGGATTTTGGCTTGTTAACTATGGTCATTGTTCATATCTGTAACAGAGACAAAAGTTCTGGTTGACTTAAGAATATCAAGAAGCATTTCATAAGGAAATCCTGTTACTCAATATCAGAGACATAACTTGAAGAACTAAAGAACTGGTAAAAATTATTATAAAACCCCAAACAACAACCAAAGAAAAACCCCACTCACAAAGCTGTGTTTAAGTGGGGAGTAGAGATTACCCATTTGTCTCATGACAAAACATTTGCAGGAGTGACTAAAGCAATAACATACACAAAAATACCTTAGTAGAAAAAAGCAACAGGAAACTACTACAGGTAGACATGAAGACCAGGCACTTTTATGTTTCTTAACTGCAAACTATACTTCCACGCTGCAACATTACTGTAAGAGAAAAAAACAAACCCAAACCACCTACAAAAAAAAAAAAAATATAACCAACCCACCCCCGAAAACAAAACAAAGCAAAAAGAAAAGAAATAAGGAACATCCCGAACATACACACGCCACACTTTACTTTCCTAAAACACAATCCAGCTGCCAAGCCAGGAAACTCGCAGTTATTTATCGCTTTAACCTTAACTGGAAGCCAGTTCGGCACACGAAGTAGAGAGGCACTTGAAGCTCTCATTCCCCGCTGTCGGAGCCCAGCAACGCTTCCTGCCACTACTGGCGACCCCGAGATTGAGGACCACGAGTGGCCTGGTCTGTGACCTCACAGGAGTCTCCCTGTCCTCCCAAAGCTTGTCTGCCCAGTGTTTCACCGGGGTCTGAGGGTCTGCTTCTCCCGGGTCGCAAGAGAAGATCTCAAAGTCAGCTAAAGTCGTAATACTCTAGCTCGAAATGGAACTGTCCGGCCTTCCGTCACCAGCGCTAAGCCTGAAGCACCTACCCGCTCACCCCCCGCTCTGCCTTTCCGACAGGTTTTGGTTCCTAAGAGCAGTTTGGCACCGCTGCTCTCACGGACCGGCGCGGCACGCAGCATTTCCGCGCTTGGGAACGGCAAAAGCCCAAACACAGCCAAACCAAACCGATGCCGACACGGCAGGCGAGGGCGGGGCACGGCTCCGAGGGATCCCTCGCTTCACCTCACCTCACCTCCCCCTTCTCCCTCCACCTCACGCTACGACCCACCCCTGCCGAGCACCTCCTGCACGCGGCAACCGGCGCCGCGGGGTCAGGCCCAGCACCGCCCCGCCTCAGTGCCCTCAACCCCTCCCCAGGTGTCGCTTTCCGGGCTCGCAGCTCCAGGACCGTCCGGAAGCAGGAGCGCAGCAGCGGGCGGCCTGGGGCGACTCTGTGCTCATGGCAACTAACGGACGGGACGTGAGGACGGCGAGAAGTGGAACCCTTCCAAGCGTTCGATTCCCCGCGGGAGGCGGCAGGCCCCGCCAAGAGCCGCCGCCTCTTCGCCAAGCAAGGAACAACGCCGCTCGTGCCGCGGGACCTGAGGATCCCGGCCGCCCTCCCGCCGCCTCCGGTAGGCGGGGAACCAACGCCGAGTCCCCGCGCCAGCAGGAGGAGGAGAACGAGAAGGGAGAGGCAGGTGGCAGCGGGCACCAGCGGGACCTCGGCCGCTCGTGAAAGCGGGCGCACAGTGGCGGCAGTGCGCCGGGCATCGCCACCTCTTGCGGCGCCAGGAGGGGGCTGATCCCGCGGGCCCAGGGTGTGGTGGCGGGGCTGGGTCCGTTCGCCGCATGCTGGGGAACGCCACGCCACGCCACGCCACGCCCCGCCCGGGGGTCCCACCTCCACCGGCTGCCCGCCATCCGGGAGAGC
Source organism: Pezoporus flaviventris (assembly GCF_033815535.1). NCBI lineage: Eukaryota > Metazoa > Chordata > Aves > Psittaciformes > Psittacidae > Pezoporus > Pezoporus flaviventris. The sequence continues at coordinate 11,894,766 of NW_026892626.1, forward strand.
AGTGGCCGTGTGCCCGGCCAGCGCCCCGCTGGGCTGGGCTGAGCCCAGCCGGCTGCTCCCTCCGGTCGCTTTTCCTTCCTTTTCCCGGGCCGGCCCCTCCCCCCGGTCCATTGATTTCCAGGGAGGGAGACGCACGCGGCAATGCCGGTTTTTGCCAGGCCGCCGCCAGGCCCGAGTCCGTCCTCCCCCCAGCACCCCAACCCCATTACCTGGTTCGGTCTCTCTTGACTCGGCGCTGCCGGGTCCCCCTCGCTGCAGCCCCCGCCTCAGCCCGGTCCGCTCCGCCTACAGTTACAGCCGTCGGGGAACAATGACGTCCCTCCGCCGGCCTCTTGCATCCGGGGCCCGGCGCCGGCCGGGCAAGCGGGCGGAGGGAGGAAAGGAGGCGGTGGCGGCGGCGGGGGGGAGAAGCGAGCTCCTCCGGGTCACACGGGGACCAGCACCGCCCCTGTGCCGCTGCCGGGAGCCGCTAGAGGGGGCTCGGCGACCCCCGGTCAGGGCGAGAGGCCCGATGGCACCGCGGCGAGGTGCTCCCGCGGGGAGGAGGAGGAGAAGGAGGTGGTGGTGCAGGCCTAAGTGCTCAGCCGGACGCTTTGTGGTCGATGCATGGAGCCGCACCCCTCCGCGGAGGTGAAGGGTCTCGGCCAGTCCCACTTCGTAAGGGGGCGCCTTGTTTTCCCACAGCGAAGCTTCAGTACGAGCCCCTTCCTCGGTTGTAGTCTTTTTGCTCTTTTCTGCCTTCTAGGCTCTAATTTGCCCCTCACCGATTTATTTCTCCAGTTAACGTTTTATTGCTCTGCGCTCAGAGAGGCGGGCAGGCCCCGCTGGCCGGAGCCAAGGCCGCGACCGCAGCGCCCGGCATGTGGAGGGGCGGATTCCCGCCAGGGGCTGCGGCTCCCTGCGTGCCGCCGCCCGCCATCGAGTTCCCTGAGGAGAGCCCGGAGCCGCGGTTTGACGGTAAGCGGGGTTGGGTGCAGCAAGGCGGCCCTGTTTTCCGCGGGGAACGTGGGGAGCAGGGAGCCCCCCCCTTCCTTCCTGCGGGTGACGGCTGGGCGCCCAGCTCCCCCCGGGTTAGGAATGCAGGGGAGAACGACCGCCTTCCTCTTTACTCATCGTCTTGAGGAAGCGGCAGCCGCGGGGATGATGCAAGAGCGGGCAGGCCCCTAGTAGGGAGCGCCCTGCCCCGCAGCCAGGGCTCCCCCCTTCGGGGAGAGAGAGCCCGGTCCTCTCCGTTAGCTTCTGTATGCGCTTATAAAAGTAAATTAGGTTCCTAATTAGTGTCTTAAGCTTTTCTCTAAGTGGCTGCTTGTGCGGTGCCTTTTCGTGAGCCGGGGCTGTGTGTGTGTTGATGTGTGGTTTTGATGTGAATAGCACATACTGAGACCTAAATTCATTCTTCTGACGCCTTTTCCAGAATCGGATGTGCCCGCGGAGCTTCGAGTTGCAAACGGGTCACAGAAGTTTGTGAATTTTACTTCGACGATCCAAAACCAGCTGCTGCTTGTGTCACTGCTGGAGCATCTGTGCCACATGTACACGCACAACCCTGTTCATTCGAGGTGTTTGTTCCGAAGTTAGTAAGAGTAGTTCTTTCCTGTCTCTTAAACTGTCTTACTGCAATATATGCCAGATGGTGGTGAAGCACTGGAATAGGTTGCCCAGGGAGGTTGTGAATGCTCCATCCCTGGCAGTGTTCAAGACCAGGTTGGACGAGGCCTTGGGTGATATGATTTAGCGTAAGGTGTCCCTGCCCATGGCAGGGGGGTTGGAACTAGATGATCTTAAGGTCCTTTCCAACCCTAATTATTTTATGATTCTGTGTAGAATTACAGGGTAATATCAATGGAAAGCTGTAGGTCTCATCCTATTGGGCCAAGAGTAATTTGGAGAAGAGGACAAATACCCTGAACCAACTCAAATGGGACTGAGGATGTGTCTTGGTTTTGAAAATAAGAACAGAATGTTGCTGTAGATGCAAGGATCAGACAGTTCTATAGCAGCCAAATCATGTGAGTTGCGTCATGTGAGTAGCAGGTAAATTATCTCTTAAATCTGATACAAAACCATGAGGAATTTAATAAGAATGTTTATCAATAGTATATAATAATACAGCTACTAAGCTGTAGCATAGTCTTCACTAAATCTTTCAAAATTGCTTTTTGTGAAAATTAAATACCTTTAAAAGTCCTTTATTTTCCCATAAGGAATTATGATATAATTCAGGGAGCTTGGATTTTGAGGTGTGAAGCGTTTCTTTTGAAATGCGTCTTTTTGGTATGTGAGTTATCTTAGGTATTTTGTTCACTTAGGCACATATTTAATGCATTTGAGAAACAATCTCTCAGGTTTTTCTCCTATTGTATGTGACTGTAGAAAATAAAATCTGATACTTCGCTTGTACTTAAAATGGAAGCCATTTATAGCATCCAGTAAGAACAGTGCAGGCAACTGTCAGTTTTTTGTTCTTGAAGTAAGATGTAGATGTTTGGCCCCTGGTCTTAATATTCTGTCTATGAAGACAAAAAATGCCAAGGAAAAAAATCCAAAAAACAACCCAACTAAATTTTCTCCTTTCGGGAGAGGAACAAAAAAATGCAACCTGGGCATCTTCCAAAGTATGTAACTGCTTGGCTTCCTGATGTACTTCTGTGGAAGATTACATTTCTCCATTGGCACAGTTTAAACCAGTTTCCCAAGTGGAATAAACCCGATGAATAAAAGAAAAACATGCTGCAGTAATGCTGTCTGATTTGTGGTTTTGACTGGTATATTCGTGTTGGCAACCATGGGGTTTTTCGTTTTTTCTGCTGTGCGTAACTGTGTTCATAAGGCTTGTGTAGCAACATTCCTAATTTGTTATATTTTCACTTTCAATAAACTTTATCTCCTTTAAAAGATAAAGTAATATGCTGGTTTTTTTTATATACTGATACTAAAGAAGCATCTTAAAAAAAACCTCTTAGAGGTGAGTTTATTTTAAGACCTTGGAACTCCTAAAACTTTCAAGGGCATTTTTGTAGCATCTTTGCAGTTGCACCAAGCTCCAGTGTTAGGTTTTTGTCTGCCTTGGCATTGTTTCTGTTCAAGCGAGAAAGATGTGGTGCTTGGGAGGCAGTGTGTGCACAAATGTGTGAGTTTGTGGATTAGAAAATCTTGACATTGCCACTTTTTATTACAAACATGTCCTTGTTATTGTAACACACTTTGGATTTCTCTTTTCACTGGTCAGAATTTTTCCAGAGGTAACAAGTGGATGCTTGCATAATTTATCTGCTAAGATAAGGTAGGGGAGATGCAGTTGTGACTACAAAGGGCATGGCAAATAACTGTATTATGCAAAGGGATTCCCACAGAGCAGCTGTAGTTTGGATTTAATTAGTTTTTCTTGCAAAGGGTATGGGAAACTGTATCAGGAGTGACTGTTCAAATTTTCAGATGCACTATCTTTCAAATAAGGTTTCTCACTGTTTACATGGTCTTACTGGCAGGCTGTATTTAATATGACCTTTCTCTGTTCCTTTGTACAGTACTTCGTCAGGCTTTCACAAGAACAGGGATGCTCTCCCCTTTTGCTTTCTGTGATGAATTTAGTACTGTAAGACTGCAGCATAATAGAGCCATTACGGAACTAATGAAAGCAGCTAATCGACAAATACTCAATGGGGTAAGCTTTGTTAAATTTCTTTAGCAACCTCTGCATTAAGGGGTTAACACATCATTGCATCCAAGGAGGCTTTTATTTAGGGGTTCTTTTAGTGTTGGATTGGGTCTTTTTGATAATTATACAAAATGGTATTCCCGTTCTACCTTCAGTGTTTGAGATAGCAAGGTTTGGTTCTGTAGGTGCAACCCAAAGCTTTGGAAGCTAGCAGTATTTTGTCCTTATTAAATAATAAGAATTTTTTAAAAAGTTAAAAAATCCTTATAAGCGCAGGTAAAGTGTTTTAAATATTGCTACTTTTTGGTTGGTTTTTTATTTTACAATGGACAGACATCCATTTTCACTTTTAACTGTTCCAGCTGATTATGTCAATATCCTTCTATTTATATTGTGGAGAGCATAATTTGTATAGTGTGACGTGCTTCAGGCTGAATCAGATTAGTTTGCTTATCTCGCTGCTTGAACTGGTTAATTTTTCTTAAGCACGTTTTAGAGCCCCCGTTTTATCCTGTTTGCCAGCAGAACTCTAAAAGGGCAGTAATCTCTCCAGCAGAGAGATGTTAGTAGATGACTGGTGGGATAATAATACTTTAATTTGGTGAAGCTCTCTGCAGAATGTGAATGGCTATCAGTAACGCATTTTCTTTTAAGAATATGGTTGTAGTTTGTATTTTGATAAAGCTTTCTGTGCTGATGGCATGGTAGACATTATTCTGTATGTCATGTTTTCATGTTGGATTTTGTTATTTTACAGGAACTTGATAATGGAGATTCTCATGCAGTTGGGTATGTATTCAAAACATTTAGAAATATTAAACTTAATTCCCCCCTTAAAAAGCTCCATTCTGAATTTAATTAATGCTGCATTTCATATTTTGGCTGTGAAACAATTTGAGAATTGCTCCAAACTCTCAAAATGATCTGGGGAAAATTCCTTCTTCAGCACAACTCTCACAGTTAGTGCCACCCTTCAGGAAAACAAGATTTCTCAGGCATAAACATAAAGAAAGCATCTTAATACTTCTATTAACATAGAGTGTGATTTGTAGCACATGTATGTGCTGTTGTAGTCTGCTGGTTTTCAGTATTCACTGAAACAGCAAACTGTGCAGCATGGTGATGTCGAAGTATTTGCTGCTTCTTTTCATAATGTAAATAGTATTTCTAGGTTGTGTATGCCTGTAGCCTTTATAGTACCTTACCTGTAAGTTGTAACTTAGTTTAATGCAGCCTATTTTTGACTAGGGAAAAAGAAGTTCTCTTTGAAGCACAGTCTTCACGATACTTGAATGAATTTGATGAGATTGTGAGGCTAGGAAGAGGAGGATATGGTAAAGTATACAAGGTATTCTTTACCTTCTGTTTATAACTGATCAGTTTATGTCTAGTTTTTCTTTGAAATTTAGAGTTACTGTTTTGGCTGGTTTTTGTTTTGCTTGGGTTTTATTTCTAATGGAAAATGAAAAACACTTATTTTCCAATAGAACAAGTACAAACCTGCACATTTGAAAGATGTTGGCATTTAATTTTGAAAGATGCTCAGTTGCTGTTTCTATTTTCTGTTTGTAGGAAGCAGGATGTATCAGATGTTTTACTTCATGTGTTTTGACCGTTTTTAAGTGAATGAAAAATTCTTGTGTGAAGTACCGTGATATATATTGACTTAAAAACCAGCCACAGGAACTGATTAGTCTGCATACCCCAGTGTTCCAGTTGTGGCTGCTTGAAAAAAAGCAGCCTTAATATGAATGTAAACTGTCCAATCCAATGTTGATTAATATTAAATACTTTAGCATATGGCTAGCCTACAGTTCCCCACATGGTATGTGCCATGCATAAATGTCACTTGTGGTCTCATGATTTTCTGATAACCCGTTTAAGCAGTTATCAGGACATATAAGCATTTTGTTATTGATGGAAAGATAACTTTAAAACCATGTATTTCACAAAGATTGGATTAGATGTTTGCAGTCCTGTAAGAAGGCAAAAGTAGAGTATCCTTAGGTTAGACAGCTGAGCCTAATCCCAGTTTCACTCTCTGAGTGAGATGTTGTATGAATGGAGTGCAGAAATTAAGTTTTAGAAAATAATTGGTTCTAAAGGATTTAATAATTCATTAAACACATTAACATCTAGTTCTTCCTTTTGCAATTGTTTTCAGGTTAGAAACAAGTTAGATGGTCAGTTCTATGCTATCAAAAAAATTATCATTAAGAAGGCTACAAGAAGAGATTGCATGAAGGTATACTTTTTCCTGTATTTCATCTCTGGTTTAATTCCCTGTCTGCTGTAGCTGATTCTAATAGAATTTAGTAATGCAGTTAATATTTCCCAAAACATAAAAAATGTTAATAATGGGTTTATGCATTCTGAGTTTCTATAGATTTAATGCTATCAATACCTAGTAGAAAAAAGTAAATCAGAGGTATTTAAGTCCATTAAATCATAGTATCATAGAATTGTTAGAGTTGGAAAGGACCTTAAGATCACCACTTGAATTTGCTCATTTCTGCAACTATGAAAATCCTAATTAGTTCTAAAGCTTCAAAATTTTCTTTATTACTGTAACAATTTTATCTGTTCTTTCTCTGTCAGAAACTGTTACTTTTTTGTTATCTTTTGATCTTTTGTGTTTATTAAGTACTCAGAATAAAGAATGGTCATACTGTTTATTTTTGGTCTTTTTAGGTGCTACGAGAAGTTAAAGTGCTCGCTGGGCTGCAGCATCCTAATATTGTAGGTTATCACACTGCTTGGATGGAACAAGTTCAAACAGTACATCGAAAAGGAAAGTGCAGCATATTGTGTTAGTCTTGCTTGCATCCTGCTTATAATCTCTGTACTGTTATTTCCAGGAGAGTATAATTTCTCTGATAAAATAACTATTTTTTTATCTTTAAAACAAAAAAAAAAAATCCCCAGAGTACAGGTGATCATCAGATCTTCATATTCTTCTGTGCACTTCAGTCTCTTGCATAGTAACTTACCTATTAGTTAATGGTGAATTCAGAACTGTCAAAGTATTAGCTTCACTTCTGGTAATACATGAGAAGGATTTTAAAATTGTGTGAAGTTCAGTGGAATGGAGTGAGAACCTTTAAACACAAGAAATAATGAGTTGACAAGGAGAAGAATAAATATTGAGGGATAAGCCACTTCAGATATTGGGGAAAAAGTGATGAATAGAATAAAAAAAAAGCCAGCCATCCACAAATTTGCTACCATGTTTTGAAATCTTGGAGTTGTAGCAAAACTCAAGCAAGTCTCCCACTATGCCTTTCTTCCTATCTGTAAAAGAGTTCAGAAAAACTGAAAGAACCTGGAAATAAATAAGGGGGGGGTGGGGGCAGGGGAATCCCTCTTATTTTGCTTTTCACGGGAGAGTTTTTCAGTTTATTGAATTGCATATTATAGTCCTACAGTGACAGAGAGATCTGTTGGTTTTTTTTTGTGTGTGTGTATATATCAGCTACTGTCTGTAACTGGTGAGAATTTATCTACATTTATGTTCATTTTACACCACCTTTCCTGCTGCTTTTTTTCTATTCATTTTCTCTGTTCTTGGCTCTTTCCACACGTCCTTTGGCCCCTTTGTAATCCTAATCTGTTGTTCCTTTCCTCTCTTGTTCTTTTCTGAAATACCTTTAGCAGTTAAATCTTTTGATCCTCTTATGCTCTGTATGCCTTTATTGCTTTCCAAATCAACGACTTCATGGTCAGCTATAAACACAAAAGAAAATTAATAGAAAGTTGTCAATACGGTAATACAGACAAGACTTTCTAATGATACTGAGAATCTTCAAGGATGCAACTTTTTAGTTGCTAGGAGTACTTCACAAGTATGCAATGGTGATAAGTATGTAACTAGATCTGTAAGTAGGTCCTGTGGTACTTAATGGTTTTCCTTGGCTTAGAAGATTGGTATTTCATATCTCCTCTGTGGTAAAACAAACTGCTTTTTCATATAAATATACAGTTTTAATGAAAACCATTTCCAAAATGTTAAGTATCAAACCAGCAGCATAGTGAAGCAAAGGATGGTGTCTTGTGGAGTTGCTTTTTTAGCTATTATATACATGAGAAGCTGTAATAACATAATTTTGAACAGGCTAACTTCTTAAAGGTTAAATCTAGGTGAATATCTAAGAGATCCCAGTACAACCCTTCAAGTGACCTCATACAACAGGTATTTTCATTTAAAGAAAAACAAAAAAACATGTGGTTGCTCCTTATTAGATTAAAAAGCACCTTTTGCAGCAGCAGAATAGAGAAAAAACATACCTGTAGGTAATGAAGTTAAATTCAGTAAGATGCTGTAGATTAAATATTAATTTATAGTATTATTTTGTTTTTTAAAATACCATATTCATCTTTTCATCCTGTAGATAAAACAGTAATGGAGTTGCACCCATTATGTTTGGAGCAAGAGAGTAGGAAGTAAGTATTATAAATCTTAATGATAGCATTTATTTGTCTTTAACATAAGACTTCTTATGAGTACTCTTATGAGAGTACAGAATTCAGCATAGATTTCACAAGAAGCTTTTTGCTTCTAAAGTATTGCCAAAAAAGTCTTAATTATCCTTGTCATTGTTTCTCTTCTTGTTGCATAAGCTGAAGAATATTACTGAATACTTCTGCCTTCTTTGGATCTCAGTTTCTGAGTATCTGAATGTAGTATTGGGCTTTAAGCTTACTTCAGAAGTTCTGTGCCAGTCAGAAACACTGATTAGTTCTGTGGAATTACACTAGAGTGATGGTGCCTTCTGCTTCTCAGAAGTGTTTATTAGCCCTTTCAGAAAGGAGATGGAGTCCTATGAGAATTACAGCATAACTTCCTAAGTTAGAAGGAATGGAGTTGCATCATACTTCTGTCCAGCGAATGCTGTGACCTAGTACTATATGTACCTATGAGCTGTCTGGGTCAGCTCTCAGAAATCCCTGCTGGGGGAAGGTATTAAAAGGGCTGTAGCCTGCACTGTCTGTTATGTAATCCTAAAGTTTTATATGGGGAAGCAGCTGAACTCTTACTCTGGAATGCAGTTTGCAACTGGAATAAACACAAACCCAAAGAAAAAAAAACCCAACCAAACAAAACCCAACACTTTTCAGAATGGTGTGTCACAAATAGATGGTATAAAACTAGGTACATGTTTTTGATTTCTCTCAATTACTTTGTTATTTTCAGTGATCGCTGTCACATTCAGAGTGTGGAAAGTGGTAGTTCAATTATCTTTGCCGACCTTACTTCTCAAGAAAAGAAGTCCTGTGACAGTACCGGTCTTAGAAATCTGGGTAGTGAATTGTGTATGAATGATTTTACGAACAACAGTAGTAAAGAGTGTGTGAAACCAAATAAATGCGAATTATCCATAGAATTACAAGAAGACTTTGTAAGTAGTGTTAGCAGTAGATCAACTGATGTGAAAAATCATCCATCACGGGTACCTCATACTAGTCTGGAACAGGATGCTAGCACTGGAAGTAAGTCCTGCACTGAAGAATGCTCGAAGAATCATGTAGCTGTCTGTGGAGAGTTTGAGGTAAATGCAGTTTTCATTAAATATACTTATCTGCTATCTACTTTAACCATGTTTGTAAAGTAGAGTTTGGTAGACACAGGAATGATTTATAATGATGAATTAAAAAAAAAAAAAAATTATTATGATAAGATTCAGGAATACAGACAACTTTTATTTAAATGGGTAACACTATTACAAGGAAGCTGACCAGAAGGGCTGGCAGAAGTCAGCATACAAGAAAGTTACCATCATCTTGGGTCCTTTCAAAGTACCTACATGAGTAAAAAGTACTACTGCATAAAAAAACCCGATCCATAATTACACTTGAAAATCCTCAGCCTTCAGTAACCACGGCTAATTCAGATATTATTCATGAAAGTGTCTAGGTATGTCATGTGGTGCCTGTATAGTGTAGGATTCCACATGGAAAAGAGAAAAGCAGATGGCAGCATGGAATCGCCACTCTGCCTATGCTTCTGAAACTTGGCTGGCATTCATATCTCTGAAATGTCCTGTATAACACAAACAGCTCTGGATTGCTCCAAGCTTTTGATATCATTTGGAGTTCCCTCTTGCAACAAATCCAAGATTTTAAAGGTGTTTGCTTGAATTGTCCAGGCTATCAAATGAACTAGTACATTATCAGAAACTGAGTATGAAATTACATACTCATATTAATAAATCAGACGTATGGACTAGATGACCTTAAAGGTCTTTTCCAACCTAAATGATTCTATGATTATATGAAATTCCACATTGAGGTGGATTTTTTTTCTAATTTATATTAATTTACACTGTTTTCTTAAGCCAGAATGAAACTCTGTTCAGTGTGTCTAGAAGCTTTAAACTCTAATGTGAATATTAAGATACGTAGCTGGCTGTTCTGTTTTTATCATAACAATTGTTAACATTTGAGGACAAGCAAAAAAAAAAAAACCACCCCAAAACTAGTTAGTGTTGTTGCATGTGCTTCTTGAATGCAGTAGATAAATAATACTGTATTTGATGTTACTTTGGTATCTGACTAGGATTTTTTAGCTTAATGAACAAATTCTGATTTTATTAGCTTTAAAGAAAAATAACTAAGGAAATATTGTTTATGTTAAAGTGGCAACATCATAGACTATTATTTTTCTGTTAGGTGGAGTATCATTTGATGCTTCATATACAAATGCAGCTGTGTGAAATATCTTTGTGGGATTGGATTTTTGACCGTAATAAAAGATGCAACGAGAGAACAGAGGAAATGTCCAGTAAGAAGTCTTAAAAAATTTCTGACTCATTATGAAGCAAGTATTTCGTCTTTCCTAATTAGAAGTCCACTTGCCTGATTTTGTTTTACTTCAGCAGCTTATAATATGGATCTTCTTCATTAGATGAATAGAATCATCATTAGATTCTTTATTCATTTCATCACCTAGCAGCTAGTATTGAATCTTTTTATGATGTTGGTAAAGAGATTTAAGTTCATGGGGTTTAGACAACTCTTCAAAAAAGAATGAATGTATGCCTGAGGCATAGTTGTTACCTGGAGACATCTCTGCCTGGGCAATGCTACTTATTTGGAATAGTTTTTTTATTGCCAGAATCTGCTTTTTCTCAGAAAGCTGTTTAAATAATTGAAATTTTGCTTTGGTAGTAGTCTTGCTGGTACAAAATAGAACTCTTCGCAGGCTAATTTATCTGCTGTGGAAAACAGGAATACATCTTCTGTTCCAGACAGATGACAAGAAAGAAAAAGCTTATTATTAAGAATCAGAACTCCTACATAGGCTGATTTGTCATTGGTCTAAAGCATGTAGTATTTACCTTGCTGTAATAGCCAGAGGAGTTCTCATGCACTGATACCAAGATGCTTCAATAACTGTTGACATTTGGAAGAACAAGTCTAATGCTCTTGAAGCATTAGAGACACGTTCCTTTCTCTGGTTGTATAAAAAAAAGCATATGCTTAACAGATTGTGAGGCATAAACTGTATGATTAATGTTTAATCTTAGTTTTAATCACTATTAAGATAAATCTGTTGTTCTCTTTAGTCATGGATGCCAGCTATCAGCTGATGTCTGCTAATCTCTCCTGTATTCGTAGTCTTTTGCCATAAATAAGCTAAAAGATGATGTTCCTGGTCAGGGAATGACAGAATTACTAGGGCATTTGACCTAGTAGGGTAGCACAACAGCAGAAGAATTAGGGTCCAAAAAGGAAGGCTGCAAATTGATACCGATACAGAAAGCATGTTGTTATGTAAATTAATATGATTTCATCTGGAATTGTATTTTTCATTCTAATTCAGTACTTCCATCTAAGTAAAGAGGTTTTAAATTCATTATCAAGTAACTTTCTGATGGAGTTTGGAAGAATCTTTTCAGGCAGACACATGTTCATGACCCCTGAATTTTCCTTTTTGGAATTTGGCAGTTAGTGACTTTTTTTCTGTTTCAAAACCAGTATCTTAGGAGAAATACAGGAAGTTCCATTTATAAATTGGACTCATTCTGTTAAAAATTTCTTCCATGTCATAAATAGAATTCAACAAGACAAACCATCGTAAACTTCATTAGCTCATTAAAATTAGCTAAAATAATTTAGATTTTAAATTGTTTTAAGGTCCATACCATCTCGTGGATGTCCGCTGGACAATGAAAATTTTTCAGGAGTTACTAGAAGGAGTATGCTATATCCACAGCATGGGAGTGATGCATCGAGACATTAAAGTAAGTTCATTGAATGAACTAATTACACTTAAACTTGAAGAAAACGAAGATAACTTACATTATGGGAGAATGAAAGCAAATTTATAGCTAAATTTGAGATGACCTGGGCTTTTAAGAGTTTAGCTGTCTTATGTATGAAAAAATACATTGTCTCCTCTACACCAGTATCATACATAACATACAGTATACATACAGCATTGTGCTCAATTACATTGACTTAAAGTGAATTATGATTAAGCTCTGGAAATGTTTTCTCCTTTATGGAGCCATTTTCTTGTTCTAAACAGGGATAGTCAGATTGGTTTGGTTTTGTCTTGGTCTTTCCTTAGCCAGCATAGGACCTAAATTTCCTAATTACCTAAAAGAAATTAAATTATTGTAGGTAATTATAAAAATAAGCAAAGGCCAGTGGCTACACCTCAGTTGGCTGTGTATCAGCTTTGGAAGGTATGTTCAAGTTATAGTTGCAAATAATTGCTGTCTTTCAAAATGGTTGTTATTTTCCTTAAGGGACTGAAATTGTAGGTGATGTTAGTGACTGAATGAAAAGTTCTGGTTTCATTCCAATTAAAAATAATGAAGAGCAGACTTAAAATAGTAACACTTTGACGGATTAGAATAGCGTGCCGTTTATATGTTCATGTGAAGTGGTTTTGGAATTCCAGTCTTAAGAATAGTTTTGACTTAAATGTGAAGCGTAAGTAGATGGATTTTGCTTAATCTGACTCGGAATAGCAAGGACATGAATGTGTATTTTCCTACTCTGCTTCCTAGAGATTCTCTGCATCTGATATAGTAACTATATCAGGAAATGAGTGTAAAGATCATCTTGATTATTAAAACTCCATGTGTGGAAACTTGGAACTACTTGAAAACACACAGTGTTCACTCTGGATTAATTTTATTTTGTCTGCCAGCTGTTTCAGGATCAACTGTTTTTTTGATTTTCCTGTTAAGCATCAACATGGCCTTATTGTCCAAGTCCTGGTAGTTGTATAAAGAATTCCATAGTGGGAGCTTGGTTTTGAGGCCATGCTTATTGTTTTCACCACACCTTATTCTAAAGGTGATTTTGCAGACATCTTGCAGAAACAGTAATTTCTGTCATAATATTACAAGGAAGTGTTTCAGCATTTGAAATTTTGAGAACAGAAGTCCAGTGAGTGAGTGAGTAGCCTTGATTATGTCTTTACTTCAGTGGAAATGAGAAGCCTACCAACTTGTTTGGCACTGCTGTATCTTTTAAATTTGATCTGCATTGAAGAAATGAAGAGTGGAGATTGCCCATCTCTGATACAATGTTCATGTCTGCTTTATACTCTAACAGAACTATTTCCCTTCTTGCCACCTGAGCAGGTTTCATGAAGAGCTTTTTGTCCTTTATGATCTTGGGTGTTAATGTTAGCTCCATTACTTAATGGTAAAGAGATGTGGCCTGCGTTGACATCTAAAATTCTGCTTATGCTCTGCACACTGCAATATGAAGGGCAGTTCTTCCGCAAGTTGGACTGGCAAAGTTAATGTTTGTTCCAGAGGTGATTAAAGTTGCTGTCATCTCTGTGTTTAGTGACCCTGCAGCTATGTAAAGAGGTGTCCAGCCAGACTTGTGACTGTCCTTTAAGTTAACAATAACGAGTGGATGTAGGTGGAAAAGCATCATCAGACTGTTGGCCTAAAGACAGATAATTACTGATCTTCAGGATTTATCTGATATTTTTACATTTTGCAAGAAACAGAGACACATTTGTGCTCTGAGGCTGGCTGTGAACAAGTATTAGGAGTTGCCATGACCTAACGGAAGCTTGGTCATTAACTTATATTTGTTAACTACAGCTTGTGCCCAGCAGGAATGCATAAATGGTGTTAATGCCTTCAGTTCTTTTACTTCCTAATTTTATAGCATGAGAAATGAGTCATAGTTGGGCTTCAGGTCAGTGAAGCTCCTGGAAGTGCAAGCAAGCAGAAGTTTCATCTCATTTGTACATACAGACATAATCTAGGAGTGCTTGAGCCTCTAGATTATAAAATTGTAGAATGGTTTGGGTTGGAAGGGACCATAAAACCATCTAGTTTCACACACACCCCTACCACGCACAGATACCTTCCCACTAGATCAGGTTGCTCCAAGCCACATCCAACCTGGCCTTGAACACTGCCAGGGATGGGGCAGCCACAGCTTCTCTTGGGCAACCTATGCCAGTGTCAGTAAAAAATGTCTTCTCTATATCCAATCTAAATCTACCCTCTTCAGTTTAAAACTGTTGCCCCTTATCTTGTCACTACTGACCCTGGTATAAAGTCTCCCTGCTTTTTTGTAAGCCCCCAATTATATGTCGAAAGGGCACAGTAAGGCCTCCCTGGAACCTTCTCCTCTCCAGGCTGAACAAGCCCAGCTCTCTCAGCCTTGTCTCCACAGCAAAGGTGCTCCAGCCCTCTAAGCATCCCTGTGGCATCCTCTGGACTTGCTCCAACAGCTCCACATCCTCCTTATGTTGGGGTCCCCAGAGCTGGATGCACTTCTCCAGGTGGGGTCTCACAAGAGCAGTAGAGGGGGAGAATCCTCTCCCTTGACCTGCTGGTCATACTGTTGGTGATGCATGCAGCCCAGGACATGGTTGGTTGCTGGGCTACAAGTGCATACTGCCAGGTTATAGACAATTTTTCATCTGTCAGTGCTGCCAAGTCCTTTTGGGCTGTTTGCAGTGTAAGAAGTATAATCAACAGTCACTGGTGATTTTTTGTCTGAGTTGAGATATGCTACTTCTGGTTTATATTGAGCGAGAAAAAATTCACATTCAAAATTAAGAAGAGATGTGATTCTGCCATATGTTGCATTAAGTCAGGTATGGTATCATTTGAGGAAGCAAATTTCCCATTTTCTGTTGGGAGAAAAAAAAACCCAAAACTTTACATTTCCACTAAAGCTATTTCCTGTTTTGCTTTTCTTCCTTTTTCCTACATCCTTCATATGTGTTTTTTCTGCCAAAATGGTGTTGCCAACACGTAACTTGGTATCAGCTATGACTTTTTTTCCCCTCTCTCACTAATGAGAGTGTTAATTATACCTGTGAAACACTGGATTTTATAGTCTTGAAACAGCTGAAATTTCATACTTACTTATACAGGTATATTTATAGATTTTATACTGTCTTGTTTTGTAGCCCAGAAATATCTTCCTGCATGGATCAGATCATCATGTAAAAATAGGAGACTTTGGATTAGCCTGCAAAGACCTTCTTTGGGATCATGCAGACCAGTGGTTTAAGACAGAAAGGAAAAATGGTAAGAGAAAAAAAGCTTAATGGGTTTAAGTGATTGAGTTTCTATGATATTAAGACTATAAAATTCTAAAGTGAAATGGTAACAACACTGAGAAGTGTAAATTGCCTTTTTAAAGGACTGATGCATACTTCAGGAGTGGGGACCTGCCTCTATGCCTCACCAGAACAATTGCAGGGATCTCAGTATGATTTCAAGGTAGGAAGTAGTAGTATTTTTCCTCTATTAACACATGAAGGTGATTGGAATAAGACAAGTCTTTCAGTAGGTGAATATATAAATATCCCTCCTACTGTTTCCCCTAATGTTTTTGCTGAAACATGGCAAAAATAATTTGTTTCTAAGATCTTCTTGAGGAATGTGGAATGTACAGATTTGAATTTGTGTTGTCAGTAGTGTCCTGATATTTTTCCTATTATCAGGAAATTTCGTTGTCATGAAATGGTTTCATATTGTGATTTTCTTAATGAGGAAAAGAAATCCACTAAGTAATTAAAAATAGCAGTTATACCAGACTTTTTCTTCACTCCATTACCAGTCAGACATGTACAGCATGGGTGTTATCCTGCTAGAACTCTTCCAACCATTTGGAACAGAAATGGAAAGAACAGAAATTCTTACAGGTTTACGGAATGGCCAAATTCCTCATACTTTCTATATGAAATGGCCTGTTCAAGCCAAATACGTTAAACTCCTCACCAGTCAGAATGCTACAGAAAGACCAACGGCTGCTCAGCTCCGTGAAAGTGAACTATTTCATACCACAGAACATGTAAGTTATGTCAATAACCTCAACCTTTACAGGATAAAGAAATATAAAAAGAAAATGGCTTTTGTTTTCCTGTATTATCAAGTTTTTTTGGTTTGTTTGTACATTAAGAGCATTGTGTGATCAGGACTTTTTTCCAAGTACGGTATTTATGCCACTGTATTGATGTTTCTGGTGTCTTTGCAATGAAATAAATGAAGACCGGGCTGTTGATTTTGAGATATTTTTATAGATCAGAGAAGGTTTTGAAGCTTTTCAGCAGCTCTGAAGAATCTTTTTATAATTTTCCTTTGTCATGCTTTTTTGTTTGTGGATTAAGTTGTAGTATCAAATATGCAGAATAGCATCTATAAATGAAGTAAACTGGCTCTCATTTTCAGGTTATTTCCAACCTACAACAGAAGGTGAGACAGCAAGAGGAAGAAATAGAGAAACTGAGAGAGAGAATAAGACTGCTTTCAGAAGAACAAGGTGAACAATGTATGGAACTAGGTTCCCCTGTTTAAGTATGGGAAGAACCTCTATTGTATGCTAAGTTATATAAACTGTTCCTTTTTTACATAGATACATCTCAATGCATTTTGATTCTCCTGTGTGTTGTTTAAAGGTCTTTTTGTCTTAGTCCAGAAGTCTTCAGTCAGCAGAAAGTATTCATGTTGCACTGAGCCTCAGGATAACTTGTGTAAATAAGCATTTGGGTTACAGGGGAAAAGATAAGGAAATATTAAAAGTGCAGCATGTATTTACGTAAAACTACTGCACATAACTTACAATCATTGACAAATACGCGTGTCATGCAGCAGTTAGTAAAAAGGAAGGTCACACCCAAAAGTTAGCTGTAATGTTTTTATTGATTTAGAATTCTTTTCAACTGTAGTACTTGAATACATCTCAGAAAGGACTCAAACCACTACAGCAGGCATGAGGGATAATAAGATTATCATTATAAAAGAGTACAGGCTTACTTGAGTAGCTTCAGAATAGAGCTGAAAGGTGCCAAGTTCTCACATGACTTCATCCATTTTTGCACATTGGCTGGGGCAGCATTGGCACTACCCATCTGCTGAAGCACAGACCACACAACAATGTCTGCTATGGTGAGTTCATTTCCCACCAGCCACGCTGCCTTGCCCAGGGCAGCATTCATAGAGCGCAAGACTGCTCCTTTTTCCTTACTGCTACCTTCTCTGAGATGGAAAATGGCTGTATCCACCCAGCTGTCAATCAGAGTTGAAGTTACTGCATTGTACTTCTGGCCCAAGAGGGAAAAGAGAAATCTGGCGATGTTCCCTTCTCCTTCAATAGGGCACATTGTTTGAACACTGAACTTCATCTGGGGTTTTGGAACTGAAATTAAGAAAAGGAAAAAAGTGAATACCATATGGTAAAGAAGTTAAATGTAACAGCAATGCCATGATGTGTTTTATTTTTGATGCCAGCACCACTGTTAACATACTTAACCTAAGGAACAATTTTCCATTTTCTGAGTCTGAATAGACTAATGCAGGAACCTGGGACAGAGAGATCACTTTTTGCACATTTCAGCCAAATCTCCCACCTCATTTCTATTCTAGCCAACTTACTTCTAGACACTGAAAAACGCTTCTATAAAAGAAATCCTGTGGGTACAACCAAGCATGTAAATGCCATGTGTATTTTAGTATTGGTAACTACAAACACAAGTCTTCCTCCTCTGTCCCCATCATTAACAGCTATGAAGAGAGCAAAAATGTTATCTGCAGTATGTATCCATCAAATGTCAGCACAAGGATGCCAAAGCATCTGTTGTCAAGGTTTTAATGCCCAAGTTTCATTTTCTCACCTATTGTAAACTACTGATCTGCAAGATAACTTTGTTCTTACCATCCTTCCATATAAGAGTAAAGCCCAATTGATACTCGTGACGAGGCTGCTTCTTAGTCTGCTCTCCAAAGCATTTCAGGAGGTTTTCTGGCACGCTTTTCACGGATGAATGTGTATGAACAGCTGATAATATTTTATAGCGTTCACAAAGCAGATTGTGCAGCACTAATAATGACAATGGAGGTAGAGATGGATTTGCATTGATTACAACATCTTTCAGGGCACCATAATCCTGAATAGAAAGTAAAACATTCAGTAGAGAAGACAGTGAAAGAGATTTTGTTTGACCCCAAAGAGTACGTAACCATGTATGTGTGTATCTAAAATTCTAATGCTACTCAAATCTATTCAAGTTTGAACATTTAAAACTTGTTTAAACATTTAAAAACCTTCCTCAACGCATCATTCAAGAACATGACTTAGGTAAATTCGAGACGTATCTGAAGGTAAAGTTAAAATTTCAAGTTAGTAACAAATAAAAAACCAAGTGTCATAATTTCAGAATCAACTATTCTAGCTTAGAATTCTATCCAAATAAGAATATATGGGATTTATTATTTATAAACTTTTGTATCTATAATCTGGATGTTCAAAATTATATGGTAGTTGTAGGTTCTTTGTAAGGATGTAAGACTTCTCTGATGAGTTCGGAGTGTCCCAGGTTTTAATGCTACCCTTCCAACCCTGAAAATTTTGAGAGCAGAGAAAGTACCCATCAATGTATATGGCTCAAGTGAATTTACCTTTCCAAGCATCACATCCAAATCTGCTCCATTGGCTGTCAGAGAACAGTCGTTTGTTTGAATTATGTTAGTTACATCAATGTCAGCATCTGGGGTTTGTGTCATCTTTGAGAGACCATCGACGGCACTCTTCAGTTCATACAAGCGTTTCAGAATCAACTCCTGGCGGGCTTCAAGTGCTTGAAGTGAAGGATCAACCTCCTCCTACAGGAGATGAAAACCAAGGTTGCATGAATGTTCACTCAGCTCAGTGTCAAAATAGTCCACAGCTTACTTGACAACAAGTTTAGAAAGACTTTAGAATCATAGAATTGTTAGGGTTGGAAAGGACCTTAAGATCATCTAGTTCCAACCCCCCGCCATGGGCAGGGACACCTCACACTAAACCGTATCACCCAAGGCCTCGTCCAGCCTGGTCTTGAACGCTGCCAGGGATGGAGCATTCACAACCTCCCTGGGTAACCTATTCCAGTGCCTCACCACCCTAACAGGAAAGAATTTCCTCCTTATATCCAATCTAAACTTCCCCTGTTCAAGTTTTAACCAGTTACCCCTTGTGTTACCACTACAGTCCCTAATGAAGAGTCCCTCCCCAGCATCCCTATAGGCCCCCTTCAGATACTGGAAGGCTGCTATGAGGTCTCCACGCAGCCTTCTCTTCTCCAGGCTGAACAGCCCCAACTTTCTCAGCCCATCTTCATACAGGAGGTGCTCCAGTCCCCTGATCATCCTTATGGCCTCCTCTGGACTTGCTCCAACAGCTCCATGTCCTTTTTATGTTGAGGACACCAGAACTGCACACAATGCTCCAAGTGAGGTCTCACAAGAGCAGAGCAGAGGGGCAGGATCACCTCCTTCGACCTGCTGGTCACACTCCTTTGGATGCAGCCCAGGATACGGTTGCCTTTCTGGGCTGCAGGCACACGCTGCCGGCTCATGTTCATTTTCTCATCAACCAACACCCCCAAGTCTTTCTTCGCAGGGCTGCTCTGAATCTCTTCCCAGCCTGTAGCTGTGCCTGGGATTGCTCCGACCCAGGTGTAGGACCTTGCACTTGGCATGGTTAAACTTCATGAGGTTGGCATCAGCCCACCTCACAGGCATGTTGAGGTCCCTCTGGATGGCATTCCTTCCCTCCAGGGTATCAACTGAACCACACAGCTTGGTGTCATCAGCAAACTTGCTGAGGGCGCACTCAATCCCACTGTCCATGTCAGCGACAAAGATGTTGAACAAGACTGGTCCCAACACCGATCCCTGAGGGACACCACTCATTACTGGTCTCCAGACGGACACTGAGCCACTGACCACAACTCTTTGTGTGCAGCCATCCAGCCAGTTCTTTATCCACGAGTGGTCCATCCATCAAATTGATGTCTCTCCAATTTAGAGACAAGGATGTCATGTGGGACAGTGTCGAATGCTTTACACAAGTCCAGGTAGATGACATCAACTGCTCTATCCCTGTCCATCACTTTTGTAGCCCCATCATAGAAGGCCACCAAACTGGTCAGGCAGGATTTTCCCTTAGTGAAGCCCTGCTGGCTGTCACCAAGCACCTTGTTGTTTTTCATGTGCCTTAGCATGCCTTCCAGAAGAATCTGCTCCAAGATTTTGCCAGGCACAGAGGTGAGACTGACTGGTCTGTAATTCCCCAGGTCATCCATTTTCCCCTTCTTGAAAATGGGGGTTATATTTGCCTTTTTCCAGTCGCTGGGAACTTCACCTGACTGCCATGATTTCTCAAATATGATGGCCAGCGGCTTCTCAACTTCATTTGCCAGCTCCTTCAGGACCCACAGCTGGGTTTCATCAGGACCCATGGACTTGTGCACATTCAGATTTTTAAGATGGTCTTGGACCAGTTCCTCTCCTACAGTGGGCACAAGGTCTTCATTCTCACAGTCCCTGTGTCTGCCTTCCAGGACTTGGGTGGTGTGGTCAGAGCCTTTGGCAGTGAAGACCAAGGCAAAGAAGTCATTCAGAACCTCAGCCTTCTCCAAATCCTGTGTAGCCAGTTCTCCCGAGAGCTTCCTGAGGGGGCCTATGTTCTCCCTAGTCTGTTTTTTATTTGCTATGTACCTGTAGAATCCCTTTCTGTTATCCTTAATATCCCTAGCCAAGTTTAATTCTAACCGGGCCTTAGCTTTCCTAACCTGGTCCCTAGCTTCCTGAACAACATCCCTGTACTTTTCCCAGGCCACCTGTCCTTGCTTCCACTTATTATAAGCCTCTTAAACTTTTTAGACTCTAAACACCTTCAAATAACCAGAGCATCATGGAATGTCATGGTCTTAAGTCAACTAGTTGTCTTGCCTTTAGTATGTATGAAGATGGTAAGCAACAGGTTATTTAATCAAATCTCTGAAATCTTCCTGCTTAAAATTCATTTTTTTTAAATCAGTAGCCACAGCAAACTGTCTAACATAGTACACAGCAGACTACAACCACAGAGACTTAAGGCTGGCAATGAAGTGCTGAATTGAAACTTGAAAAAACAAAGTTATCTCATCAGGATTCTCTCCAGCCCAAACAAGCAGACTGATTTTGTGCTGAGGCTGCCAAACAAGGAAATGTTTTGACAATTCAGGAAGTTAGTGAAGTAAAAAAACCTGCAGGTTTGGCTGGATGGTATATCATATGAAACAACACTTTGCAGCCATTCTCTGGTTCAGAGAATATAAACTATACAGAAAAAGGTGACAGGCTTTGTTACATGTTAATCCCAAAGCATGTTATCTCAATTATCTTACAAGTCTACCTTTTTTAGAAGATGGAAAATATATTCCTGGGGGAAGTATTAAGTCTACAAAGTTGCAATAACGTTAAAGTATCTTTGTATAGATAATCCATTTTCTGAATAAGGATTAATGAAATCCAACCTAGCAACCAAACTTCTTTCAGTCTAATGGATAAAGAGATAACAAGCAAGGTATCCAAGTGAAATCCTGATACCCACTTACACAACATTCTCAAAGGTAAGACATGGAAACACCTCCTAAGTGACCGTTATTTGCCTACAGGTTTTCCTATTATGCAATTCCATGAAATAAAAACCACTCTCAGAGGAGATGGGAAGTTAATGCTGTTGTTGCAGGGGGAGGGCAGCTTTGTTAGCATTCCCACGCAGTTCTGCCCCAAGTCTACTCCTGCTCAGTATCACCACCAGCAACCTGGGTGAGGGCACAGCACATACTCACTGAAAAGCCTGATGCATCAAGCTAAAAATGGCCACAAACAGCCCGGAAGAATCCAAAGCATTCCTGACACTGGAAGAGGCTGAAATCAACTAAATTAATGTAACAGTGTTTTGCATTTTTGTCTAATACAGTAACCGAGACCAGGATGGAGGGTGCGTAGCTGCCTCGTTCCCATCTCAACAGCAGAGACGAGAGCTGGGAGGGTGGCCATGCAGCGGGACGGGACAGGGCATGCTGAGCTAGCTCCGGTCTTGCAAGGGCTTGGCCCAGAGCCCAAACACGCCTGTTTCAATGTAAAACCAGCAAGAGCCACAGGCGAGAGCCCCGAGAAGCCAGGCTGCGAGTTACGGAAAGCTTAGCAAGCGCCACAGAGAACTTCCTGACAAAGCCGTTTTTATTGAACCCTCGCAAGCGCTGCTGGTAAGCGCAGAGGAACGGGCGTGGCCTCTACTACCACGCCGCTCCTGCGGGCTGAGGCAGGCGATTGCGGGTGGCCGGCCCTGGAGGCTTCTCCCAGCTCCCCCCGGGAACAAACCCCAGCCCAGCGCGGCCGGAGGCGGGCCCGCCGGGCTCCGCAGCAGGGCGGCCCCGGCCCGTTGTCCACTGCCGAGAGCAGTGGGCCTTCCCCCTGGTTGGCCCAGCCGCTGCCCCTCGCTCCTACCTGCGGCGGCGGCGAGGCGGCGGGCGGGTGCTGGCTGTGCAGGCTAGGCAGATGGTACATGCAAGTGGGCAACTGCTCCGCCAACACCGACCCGCCGGCGCCGTGGAACGGCCTCACCTTGTACATGGGCATGGCGGCACCCGCCGCGACGCGCACCCCGTTCTCAGCAGCCACTGAGCCCGCCTACCCGCTGTACCCATTGGCCCAAGCTGACGGTCGGCGCCTTACTGACTCACCCGCCACCCAATGCACGCTGGGAGCTGCCGCTCCGCCTCCTTGTCGTCTTCCTATTGGCCAGCATGAGCCATTGATTCGCCAAGAGAATCTCCATAGGGCAAAAGCTCAGCTTCGATTGGATAGCTCTACCGACTAACTGGCGTCAATACAGTTGAAAACTTGATTATGATTGGCGGGCTCTTTTACTCAGTAGCCAATGACCGAGCGGAGGCGGGGCATGTGGGGATGGGGTCCTGAGTGAGGGAAACCGCGAGTCCCGCCAGGGTCTTAATGGAGGCGGCAGCGCCATGGTGAGTGTCCGCCGTGGGGCGGGCAGCAGTGGGCTATAGCCTTACTTGCGTCGGGTTGTGTCCGGCTATAGTCTTACCCGCGGTGGTGGGGCGGCTCCTCGCTCGCCCTCCGCTGCCCGGGGCCTGGCCGCCGGCGCCTTTGCGGCCTCCTCGCCCGCCTCTGGCTTCTCGGTTCCCGTCTCTTGTCCCTTCTTGCTAGGGGAGGCCTGTGGGACTCCTCGGACGTTCCGCATTTGAGCGCGACCAGCCGGAGCACCGGTGTTCTACCCCCCTCCCCGCCCCGCCCCTGGGTGCTGATTGCCCTCGCTTGAGAAGAGCTGAGTGTCGCCGTAAGGCGAGCATTTCGCACCTTCTTTACGCTACCTGTTTGCTTTCTGTCTCTCTTCTCTTTCTAAGCTTTGAACCTGCCAAAGCCATCAAGCCCATCGACAGCAAGTCCGTTCATCGGATCTGTTCGGGACAGGTTGTGCTGAATCTTGGCACTGCCGTGAAGGAGTTGGTGGAAAACAGCCTGGATGCTGGAGCTACCAACATTGGTAACATTTTCATCGTAATTTCATTGAATTTCATAGATTTATAAGGTACTTCTTTTTCCTCAAAGCAGAGTGCATAGTAGCAGATCTTCCCCTGTTTAAGTCTGAACCCATTACCCCTTGTCCTGCCACTACAGTCCCTAATGAAGAGGCCCTCCCCAGCATCCTCATAGGCCCTCTTCAGATACTGGAAGGCTGCTATGAGGTCTCCATGCAGCCTTCTCTTCTCCAGGCTGAACAGCCCCAGCTTTCTCATCCCATCTTCATATGGGAGGTGCTCCAGCCCCTGTTCATCAAAGATATTTTTGTTGTTCTTCAAACTTGACATAGAAAGCCATTATCTGGTAAAGTTACTTGAAGTACAAAATTAATCCTGAATATTGTACATGAACCTACAGAAATAAAGGACTTCACTCATTTTTGTAGATATAAAACTGAAAGATTATGGAGCTGAACTGATAGAGGTTTCAGATAATGGATGTGGAGTGGAAGAGGAAAACTTTGAAGGCTTGAGTAAGTTGAACGTTTTTCATAATTTGTATTTGGACATTCTGAAGGATTGGTTTTGGTGAGAAAGCTACTTAAAAATAACAAACAAAAACACTTAAATTCCTGAGTTTAATAATTTTTAACAGATACTCATCTTTATATAATGTGTGCATGATGTGCAAGACTTGAGCAAAATTGGACTGGACTGCTGTAGTGCTATTGTGGTTATAGTTCTTGTAGCTCAAAAGTAACCTTTGTTTTGATTGCTGATTTAAGTGGAACAAATAATAATAGAAAAAATTATATCAGAGAAAGCCCTATAGATTCAGTCATGTTGAGTCATTGAGTCACTATTGAAGGTGTTGAGCTTTGTGGAAGTGGCTGCTTTTGAAAGGTGACTTATAAACCTGAACAGTTGCTGCAAGTGAACCAACACTGCATACGTGACTGTCACGTTTTCCATTTGCTAGTTTTAAATTGTATGAAATGGGAGCAGAAATTTGTGACGGGTACATCAGCAGCAAAGGCAGAACTGTGTACTGCCCCAAGGCATCTTGTAATGCATGTACTAATAATGCTATATGAATTTTAGGTGTACGTATGGAATAAAGGGTGTATCTGAGGATTATAAAGATATCTGGCTTATAGGACAAGGGGAAAGGAAATACACAGAAGGCTTTCTGCTTCTTGATATGCATGCAGAATCTACTTGCGTAGACCACTGTCACTTACAAGTAAAATAAATATTTTAAACATTTTTCCAGCTCTGAAACATCATACATCAAAAATACAAGATTTTTCTGATCTAATACATGTTGAAACATTTGGGTTTCGAGGTGAAGCTCTGAGTTCACTGTGTGCCTTAAGGTATGGCTATTGAACTTCTTATTAGTAGAAAGTTACTATATGCACAAAAATAACTGAAGCCAACTTTTCAGTTTACTGTTATTGATAAAATGAGGCTTTGAAAACTTCCTGTTTCTTAACGTTTGGTTGATTCTGAGCAATAGGTTGCATGACATCCTGAGTCCTTCCCAACTAAAATTATTGTATGATTCTAAGCATCTGAAATGAATCTGTGATTCTAGATACCTTATTGGTCCTTGTATGTATAACATTCAACATTACTAAGTATGCAGATCTGTACAGGGTGGAACTGTGCACTTGCATAAGTGTTTGATCCTCTGATGCAGAGCACTGTAATATATAAGAGCTGTTTGCCAGGCTGTTACTCATTAAAACTGTACTTAAACTCCCAAAGTGCACATTTGAAATAGCACAGCTTTTGTGCACAGTTCTGTGATCAAGAATATTCTGCTGTTATGTGTTAGTATGAGAAATGTGTCCAACAAAACCAGACTTTTAACATTGTATTTTATAGGAGAATGAAAGGGATGCAAGTAAAAATGCTTGCATTGTAGCTAGGAAAATGTTACACTATTCTCTAGGTATGCTTTAGTTGTATGTGGTAGAGTTAGTTTTAATTAAATGAATAGTATTAGCATAGTTTTTCTGCCTGATAAGGTGATGAGGGGTGAGGAATGGGTAAGAAAATACAGTACTCAGCATATAATCCTGTTGCCTTTTCCTTTCCATTAGTGATATTACCATTTTTACCTGTCATAAGTCTGCAAAGGTTGGGACTCGGTTGGTCTTTGATCACAATGGTAAAATTACTCAGAAAACGCATTTTCCGCGACCACAAGGAACAACTGTGAACATACAGCAGTTGTTTTATACTCTGCCTGTGCGGCATAAGGAATTTCAAAGAAACATTAAAAAGGTATGTTAGATCAGAAATTATTATTTCAAAGGATTGTCACCCCAGAACTTAAGCGCTGCTGATACTGCATTGAGAACTGTACTCAGTTCTTTGAGAATACATTGATTTTTGTCAGACTATTTGTGCCTGTCTTGTATCTTAATCAAATAAAAAAGCAGTGATCCTGTATTCTTTCATCTTCTATTTTGCAGTGATTGGTTTTAAAGGTACATTCTCAAATGTTGATTTTAAAAAGAATTTATATCATGATCACTTTTGTGTGTTTTAAAATCAGGGACTGCTGTGTTATGGCTAAATACCAATCTTGTAAACATTATTTGGTTTTGAAGCACAATTTTTCACATCTAATTTTTTATGTTTAATTTGTAAAGGTATAAAAGAATTATTAAACTCCCTCCCCCACCCTCTTTTTGTGTTACCTGCAAATATTGAATGTTTTGTTTTAAAAAGAGACATTTCATATAAATTTGAACTTTCGTTTTTTCTTTAATAGGAATATGCAAAAATGGTCCAGCTGTTGCAGGCATACTGTATTGTTTCAAAAGGAGTGAGGATTAACTGCACTAATCAAGTTGGCCAAGGGAAAAAAAGTTCTGTGGTGTCCACTACTGGGAGTCCTAGTTTAAAGGAAAACATTGGAGCAGTATTTGGGCAAAACCAGGTATTGCTTTTATTATTGAGAGGAGAGATCATATAGCTGTACAGAGACATTTCTAATGTCTAATAAACAGAGGAGGTGTAGGAAACATGTTAAGACCTTAAGAGAATGGAGCATGTGTTGACTTCTAGCACACCCTACAGGTTGAAGAAGGACAAACAGTTCAGCCTCCACAGATTGCCTTGAAGTTTCTAAATCTGCTTACAGATGTTTTGACGAAAGAGAAATTATTTAGGAAACAGGGTTACAACGGTATTATTACAAGTATATTATTACTACCATAGGGAATATTGACTGATAGACAGCTGCTGGTTGTTGATAAGCACTTTCTCCCTTCACAATGCTCATGTAGAGATTTCAAAGCCTTGGTCATGCTGTAGCTGAAATACTGGATGAAAGATGTAACTTTATCTTTCCACATGGCAACAAACATAGCTGAAAACTCAGTTTTGCCTAAACAGAATGCTTTGCTTATAGCCTGCTTATATAATATCTAATACTTAAATGTATAGTCAATGGAAGGTTTTCTAATGACAGAAAAATAATAAAGGCATGATTGGGAAAACATTTATAGTAAACATACCTGTACTTAGGCAGGCTGTGATTCAAATAACATAACTTTTCTAATAGCTTTATTGTTATCTCAGAAGAAACTTCTGTTATTCTTTGCCTTTTGGTTTTGCATAAAGCTTGATAAGGTCATGTATATAAATGTAGCTGGAGAGTCCAAATCATTTTGTTGTTCTGCCTATGTACATTTTCAAGTAAGGGTCTGTGAATCAACTGAGGCGAAAGTAGTGAAAAAACCCCACCATTTTATCAAATGGATTTTAAGGATAATAGATAATAAAATAGAAGGAAAAAATGTTTCATTTCCTTTTTTTTCCTTGTTTTAGTTGCAGAGCCTCATTCCTTTTGTTCAGCTACCTCCTAGTGAAGGTGTCCGTGAAGAATATGGAGTTAATGCTACTGACATGCCACAGAATCTTTATAGGTAATTAGAAAAGTACAAACCACTGTTGCCAATGGCATTTTACCATAACCCAAAACTCATTAAAAAAAAGAAAAAAAGAAAAAAAAAGTGGTAGTTAATAGTATTAAAAATGACTAAGAACATCAGAGTAGATATTAGTATGTAATTTGGGGAAAGACCATCACATGATTAAAAAAGTTAATTCAGGCCTAAGATGTTGCTAATCAGATGAATGGGAAGAGCAAATCTGCTATTCCTTGTGTCCTAGTCAGTTACATATTACTGTAATCTTCAGCTGAATGTCACCTTTATCAGTACCCTGAGTAACTGGATGGATGAATTTGTATCTGTTGTTTATACCTGTATTTCTTTGGTTTTGTTACTTAGAAATATACCAGAGGAATGTGAATCAGTTCATAAAATTACAGTTTACTGTCTTTAAGTGTACTTATCTAATCTCTGATTAGATGTGAGATTTATTGGCAAATAGATGCATCAGTATCTGACCAATGAAAGTTCACAACTGACCCGTCATCTTCTGGTTTCAGAGCAGAAAAACAAAAGCCACTTCTCTTGAAATCAGTGAGCTACTCTTTCAATTGTCTGATGCCTTTTTGGAGCTGAACATCTAGCCTTTGTCAGATAAGGAATTAGGAGAAGAAATAAGTATACATATGTATTGATGCTGTATAATAGTGCTTCTTTTAGCCCTTTATAAAATACTCATCCATTAAGTATGCTCAAAGTCTGAAAAATTTCTTTTGCTGTTCCATTTTACCTTACTGTTGTTGTTATTCAACAGTATTACAGGCTTCATCTCTTGCTGTGATCATGGTGTTGGAAGGAGTGCAACAGACAGGCAGTTTTTCTTTATCAACCAACGTCCATGTGATCCAGCAAAGGTGAGGGTTTTATTTTTCTAAGATCACCAGTGCTAGCTTGTTTGATACTCTCAGCCACTAGATGAGTAGCTGATATGTGTATTTGTGGCTTGATGCTGCAAGTTTCTGCGTCTTAAGGTTTTGTGTTCATTGTGTCTATTTGTATGAACAAAAACTCACTCATGATTTAGTTCATTAGTTGTTTTGAAGGAGGTTAAATAACACAGACTGATGGGAAATAGAAGATAATAGTTTTGGCACTTACTGTTTTTTCACCTCTGTAGGTTGTCAGACTTGTGAATGAAGTTTATCATGTATACAATAAACACCAGTATCCATTTGTAGCCCTTAACATTTCTGTAAATTCTGGTAAGTTATGCATAATTTTCAGTAGCTTCAGTAAAGTCTGTAATTTAATTGAAGAATAAATTGTATTTATTTAGAGAATATTGTAACTTTTTTATCTGCACGACTTCCTGCACTGGGGTGATTCTGTGATCTTCCATTCATGAGTGAGAAGTGGGGTCTAGGTGTGGTTCCACTATTCTCTGCCTCTGCTTTTTCTGTACTCAAAAGTAACTTATCTGAAGTAATAAGAAAAAGGCAATCTTGTGGTTAGCTTAACTAGAGGAAAACTTGTATTGTGTTACTGCGCAGAATTAGCTTCTGTTTTGTTTGCTGGAATGTTGAGGAAAGTTAAAAGATTAATTTGCAGACTTACTGTGAATGTTAACTGTGGCTTTGGTTTTAATCCTGTGAAATAAAAATGAGGGGGATGAAACAGCAGAAAACTGACTTTGATCCAAGGGTGGATTTCTTTTTGTACTTTTCATTTAAAATGTGATGGTTTTCCTTTTTATTTAAGAGTGCATTGACATCAATGTAACTCCAGACAAAAGGCAAATTTTACTTCAGGAGGAGAAGCTTTTATTAGCAATTTTAAAAACCTCTCTGATGAAGATGTTTGGGAGTGATGTTAACAAACTGAATGTCAATCAGAAACTTCTGGATGTTGCAGGTAGGGGACAAAATGTGAAAATTTTGTGTGTGATATAGGGTAGATATTTGAAAATGGAAAAGTGTGTTTTTAAAAACCCAAAGAAGAACGGGAAAAAATGTCTGGCTGTTAATTCATGTATTTTTCAGGGCAGATTTTTCATGTATTATTACACTGAAAGATTGTTACTGGCATCATATAATAAGTGAGGACCCAAAGTTATTAAGTGATTGCTATGGAAATTACACATGCCAGCATGACATGATTTACTTTCAGCTTTATGGGGGAAAAAGCTAACACAAACTGAAAAAGACTTCTCCCAAGATGATGGAAGAGATCTGATTCCTTTATTTAAATGTCTTCAAGAAAGAATGGTTATGGCCTTATAAGTAAAATCTGAAATTTGAATAAGTTTGTTGGATTTTGAACTTCAGTTCTCTCATGATAACTGCAGGAATTGCTGATTCTCTTGTGACTGTATAGTCTTTCAAAGTTGCTTTTCAGGGTTAACACCACTTCATCCCCTAATTTATTTCAACAGAACCCCTTCTAATTTATTTTTTTACTGACATACAGGATCAGCTGTAGCCTGATTCTGTTATTTTAACTTAATCTTTAGTAAAATACATGTTGGACTGATAATTTCTGAGGTTGAAGATTCTCTAATTATCTACACAAAATCACATATACTGCAAGTATCTGTTGTGCCAGCACTTTAACACCTTGCCAATGCAAGTATAAGAGCAGTTCTCTTTTCATTGTTGGTCAATCATTAAACTCTTTTGATAATAGAAACAAACATGCTGATTGCACTGATTGCTATTCCATTTTAAAGAGGTCACAAATTCATCCGCATAAGTACTGTTTTCTTAAAGATGTGACTGCCTTTTTTTTTGTGTGTGTTGCATTTCAGCCCCATATTCAGTTATTGTCTGAACCATAAGGGCTCCTTTAAGGAGTTTGCTGTTTTTTCTATCTCTCTTTTCACTCCCTTTACTAAAGCACATAATTTAATCAATGTTTCCAGCTAATTTAGAATCTTGAAATGTTCTTTATTCTGATTTTATTAGGCAACATGAAGAAAACACTTCCTGAAGAGACAGAAAAGTCTCAGGTAGAAATGTTGCCTGACTCTGAAACTGAAAATCTAAGTGGTGAAGGAAAAAGAATGACTCTTTCCAGATTAAGGGAGTCATTCTCTCTCAGTCAAATGACAGAGAATGATTTTCGAAGCCCTAAAAAGGTAAAACAGCAGCACAGCTCCCCTAGACAAATGTCACTTGATACCAATTGGAGTACCATGAAGACTCAGAAGGCTGTCTTGACTAGGGAGTCCAAGAGTTGCCATAAGATGGACTTAAAGATGTCAACTCCAAGCAGATATTTGAGGAAATTGGAAGATAATGCAGATTCTGGATTCTGTAGCACTTCTGAGTCAGATGCTGGATGTAGCACACCAGAAACTGGGAGCTGTGTCAGTAACGAAAGTATGATTAATCTTTGTAACGAAGAATTCTGTAGCTCAGAAGAACAACTTCAAAATGAATGTTTTAGAACTATTGGATGTAGTGAGAAATCATTGGAATGTGATGTTCAGGTCTTGGGTGCTGAACATAAGTTAAATCAAAGGATTGACTGGACTGATCAAAATAAGTTATCTGAAGAAGCTGATAGTTCTTCTCCAAGAATAAAACGTTTTAAAAGCAGAAGCTTTAGCAGTGAAGTAGACAACTTTAAGGCAGGTAAATGTCCTGAACTGGAGAATACTGTGAACTGTAAGCCAACTGTTGATGTTCTGGTGGAAGTTAAAAAGAAAACTGTGCCACTTGAATTCTCCATGAAGGTTTTAGTGGAAAAGGTAAAAAAGGTAATAGAGCAACAACAGAAAAGTACAGAAACACAAAATTACAGAAGATTTAAAGCAAAAATTAGTCCTGGAGAAAATAAAGTAGCAGAAGATGAATTGAGAAAGGAGATCAGGTATTTTCACCTTCTTAATATACTGTATTCATCAATTAATAGAAATAGTTTAGGGAAAATATAAGACCTCTTGCGGGACTGGGAGGAGGCTTACATCTACCTGTTTTGGATATGTCCTTTATTTAACTTATGCCATTAAAATGTCCATTTGACAAGTTATTTTACCTGACAGAGCAGCTATTCAAACTAAATGCAAGCAGAATGTGGAAAAAGACACTATAAAAGGCCACAAACATCCTAAATTTGGCTTAGTTCAGACTTGTAATTTGCTGTGTAGTCAGAGAAATGTCAAATTTCTTGACAAGTAACTCTGAAAAGACTGGATAACTCATATATCTCCCCCTTGTGAATTTGAAATTGGGGGAGACATGGCTGTGAATATAAGTTACATTCAGGTGGTCACTGGACAATAAAAGTCTATGATTTGTTAATTTTGAATTAAAAAAAAAAAAATGTTAGGAAAGCCTGGTAATTGCAAAAAAAGAAGACCAATGTCAGCTTACTTCAAAACTGTGATTCTGCCTTCGGTGTTATTTACTTGGACTATTGCCATACTGCCCATTTCTAATTTTATTATCAGTAGCTGTACTTAAAGTGAGAGAATCCTGAGCAAGTCGTGTCTTAATAAGATTGTGTTCTGCCAGAAATGGCCTCATCAGTCAGTGGCATATTCCAGATAACTGTACTTCTTCACATTCATAGCCTGCTTAAATGAGATTTTTCTTTCTTTTATATAAAGTGTGTTCTGCAGAGAGAAAAAGCTGTTTTTAAGTTTTACAGTCTAACATGATAGCTGATGACATGTAACTTACCTGTTTGTATTTTCTATATACAGTAAAGAAATGTTTGCAAAAATGGAAATCATTGGCCAGTTCAATTTAGGGTTTATTATAGCAAAGTTGAATTCCGATCTTTTCATAATTGACCAACATGCTACTGATGAGAAGTACAACTTTGAGATGTTACAACAACACACTGTTCTTCAAGGTCAGAAGCTGATAGTGTGAGTATTTTCAGTGTTTTAACAATAATAATTTTTAAAGTTTAATTCAAGGTTTCAGAAGGACATTTATGGTTATATTTATTTAGCACATGCAAAACACTGAAGGTGAAAGTTATTTTTTATAGTCTCTATTTCAAAGAGTCAATCTTCACATGAGAAATAAATTCCACTTACCCAGTTGTAGCTGTGCAGCAAATCAGTGGTCAGACAGATTTCATGATGGGCTTACATAGAAACCCACAGTTTGGTAAGGATGCTGATACAGTGTGGATGTTGGAGCTGCTGTTGCAACAGGGAGTGCTGCCCAACCAGCCTAACTCTGCTGAGTACTACTTAAAAGTGATCTGTTCAGTAGTGAGATCTTTTTAACAAAGCAAAGTGAAATGTTTTGGTAGAGAGCTCTGTACCGATAGCTCTAGATTGCTTCTGAAACCTGTCTTAAGTAATCGGCACTATGTAGTGATGCACTACCATGTATTTCTCTCTTTCAGGCCTCAAAATCTCAATCTAACGGCTGTAAATGAAAACATACTGATTGAAAACCTGGAAATATTCAGAAAAAATGGGTTTGATTTTATTATAAATGAAAATGGTGAGTTTGGGCCAGAATTGCTGAAGGTAAAAAAGATGAACAGTTTCATGTCATTATGCAAAAGTCCCTTTAGGTCATTGTCAGAAACTTTGAAATAATATGTATTACACTCTATGGTTTGGTTTTTAAGATTTATGATTCTGTGGTCTCTTTGACCTGCTTAACAGAGCATTGTAGAGTATTTATCTCTCCAGCTTTTTACAGAAGTTTCTGAAGGCCCTTTGGAGTTAACAGGATGTGTTATGTTAAAATCCTTTTGTTTTACTAGTACACTTGCTGGTTCCAGCAGGGTTCCATTTATTTATATATTAATAAATCTATATGAATAAATTTAATATAATAAACTTACTAATTTAATTTTAGATTAATAAATACCATTGGTAAGTGATGCTCTTGGGTTTTCCTTATGGATTTGGCATTGACTTACTATGTACTTCTGAGCAATTTGTGTAACTTGCAAGCTCCTTTTCTTTATCCAGCAAGGATCACCAAAGTGCTGTGTTTCTGTTGTCCCCTTCACCCAGAGTGCAGAGACGGAGATACTTGTTTATTCAGTGTCTGCGCAGAGATGGGTGTTGGGTGGTAACACAGTCTGCCAGCTATCCACTTTTACACATTTAAAACAGTGAAAATAAGTGTTTTCCCTATAGGTAACAGTCTCGTATCTACAATCATTGTCTCTTACAGTCTCCCGTCTCTGTTTCTATAGTATATTTCTATGTTTTATGCAGTATGTATTAATTTCACTATGCATGTTCTTTGAGTAAGGGTCTCTGTGGACAAGTGTCTCTTATCTCAGGGGGTGTGATATTTTTTTTAGTGTTAAAGTGAACAAAGTCCCCTTAGGAACAGATTTACCTTCTGTTTTGCTGAGCTCTTCAAAATTACTTCTACATTCCTCATCTTCCTGAAGTTAGTTGTTACTCTTCTGATCCAGATGATTCATTTATAAGTCTCCTACTTCTCCTCAAGGTCTGTGAACTTGTAATGAAACACTGTTTTTCTTTGCTCCATGCAGTTCTGCACTCAAGATTTTTCAAGTTTTTGTACATACAGTCCTTCACAAAATCTTAACTTCTTCATTGCCACTTTGGTATTTGGGAAGTCACTACAGATTTCTTCCATATTCTTCATTCCAGAATCTCAATTTTTTTGTCTAAAATGCTGTTCATTATTAATCTGTTATCAACAAAACCCCTTAATTATTTTGTAGTCACATAACCTCAAACTAGTTCCATAAATGTTTTGTTCTTTGAAATCAGAGGGTTTGTTAGAGATTGGATCTATCTGCTTTTAAGTCTGCAAGCAATTTATTTCTTAATGTTAAAAGGATATCTGCCATAGTTACCATTTTGGTTAGTTAGCAACAGCCATCAAAAGATTAAACCTCATCATATATACAGATCACATCATATCTATGTATCTAAGTAGTTTTTCACTCAAGAAGTAGTAATTTCCTGTAGTGCTCTGTTTGTTTCTTTATTAATTACTGCAAATCTTTCAGCTCCCGTAACTCGAAGAGTTAAATTAATATCGTTGCCAACAAGCAAAAACTGGACTTTTGGTCCACAAGACATAGATGAGTTGATCTTCATGTTAAGTGACTGCCCTGGAGTCATGTGTAGGCCCTCTAGGATCAGGCAGATGTTTGCTTCTCGAGCTTGCAGAAAGTCTGTAAGTACTGCACCTGATGGCTGTTTTCAAGTAAATACTGTCTTTTCTGTTGTATTATAGCTGTCTGTATCTGTATATGTATGTGTAATGCAAGGGGAAATTTATTTGCCGTTGAGTGTCAACAGCTAACGGCCTCCATTTTGTTCCATATGTTTTTGTCTAGTGTAACTTGGGAAAAACTTCTGGTAGTTTTTAATATGTTTCAAACTAGTGAACTTAGAAACAAACTTAGCTGTATTTGTACTTGATCATCTTGTAGTTCTTTTAATACCTTGCACAGTACTTATTTACTATAGTAGCTGAAGAACTGCTCTTACCTGTGTCAGTTTTCTGTATGGAGGAGAAAATAATAGGTTTGGTTTTTTTTGTTTTTACTTGCAGGTGATGATTGGAACTGCACTGAATGTGCAGGAAATGAGAAAACTGATCACCCATATGGGTGAGATTGAGCATCCCTGGAACTGCCCCCATGGAAGGCCTACTATGAGACACATAGTCAGTTTAGACTTGATTTCAACAGAATAAGTCAGTTTGATTTTAATTCTTGGTGACATTTTGAGCTTTTACCATAACTCTTATTTTGAGTAAAAAATTTTAGTCAGTCTTCACATTTGAAGGCAGTAACACTTAAAGGCATGCAGCAGCATTTCATTGTTGCCAAGTCAACAGTCTCAATGTACTGGAATTCACATGTAAATAACATTTCTTTTATTGCGATTTACTGTATTTTGCAATCAAGACTTTTAGAAAATAAATACGACTTTATATATAAAGATCAAGAGTAGGTGAACCTCATTTATAGCAAATACACTCATTGTTAAAATAAAGTGGAAAGTGAATTTAGGTCTGCAGTAATGCCCTAAAGCAAACATTAACTTTCTATGTTTTTACATCCTGTATATGATATTTAAAGAAAATGTAAGTACTTTTGTGGATTTTTTTTTTACTTACACTGAAGCTGTGTTTCATTAGATAATTACTTCAAGTATTACTGTTGTATTTAATGATTAGTTTGATCTGTGTTCAAGGCTTCAATAGAATAAATCATCTGTCATATCTACTTTCAATTAGTATCATTCCCATCCATATTCCAAACACTTCTTGTTCAAGTACAGGGATTTCTTTTCTGAGAATGAAGGGAAAAAAACTGTCTCACCAAGCACTGCTGATCAGATCAGTCTAAATTCTATCTTCGTAGAATCGAATTAGTTAGAAAATTTGTCTTTTTGAGTCAGTGATACATTAAAACATATCTCTCAGCTCTTCCGTTTCTGCAGTACCAAGGTGTGACCTGAGCAATGCCTTCACATCAGCACTTCAGTTTACTGCTCAGGGTGACGGGTGGCAGCAGTGCTGCTGCCCTGGACCTAGTGTGGCTGATGTGGGGGGCTGGGGTGAAGCCGTGCGCACCTCCTCTGGACCTCTTACGCTTGTGAGTGTGAATAAACCCTCTGTAGTCTGTGTGGAGCATGTGCAGCGCCTGTAACCGGTATTCCCAGCCGTGGTTTCTCGCATGAAATCGAACGCAGACACGGCCGTTTCCCTCTTCTCCGGCGTAATGCAGCGTTAATCTCCGCAAGGAGGGGCCGGCCTAGCTGCCGGCGCAGCGCCCGTCGCGGGGTAGCGACGAGGGCGCTTCTCTGACCACCGGGGGCCGGGCCCTGGCAGGCAGCGGCCGGGCCGCGGCGCGGTCGCCGTGGCTACGGGAGTGTTCGTCATACTGCGGCTGCGTGGCGCGGGCCCGCGGGGGTAGGCTTTAGGTGAGGGCCTGCGGAACCCGCTGGAGCCGACCCGCGGACGGAGCAGCTTCTGGCCCCGGGCTGCCCTCGCTGCCCCTTACTCCTCCACTTGGGGCTTCGGGCAGGTGATGGGATGCTGTAGCTGCCTGGGTGTAACGAGGCGGTGGTTGGAAGTAAGTGGTGGTGAGAGCATGGCGGTTCCCTGAGGCGGCCCGCGTCTCGCCACTGGAGCGCGGGGATTGATTCTTGTGTTACAAACCAGTGATGGTCAAACTGTGACATGAGGGGGAATTGTGATTACAGCTGTTCAAGTAGTACAGTAACCTTCATAGATCTTAACTAGCAAGATAACCGTGTAAGTTAAGAGTGGCTGTTCTACATTTTGGGTCAATCTGCACTCATAACTTTGAAAGCAAATTAAATCAATGCTGCTGGTGCAGCTGTAACTTTCCAGAAACTCACCAAACTCAAAATTTTTCAAATATATTTGAAAAATGGTTTTCGACTTTGCTACATGATTAAATCTAGACATGTAAAAATCTGTAAAGATGTAATGAAGATGGAGACTTCCATGTAGCATGAGTAAGTCTACTAACAAAACTTTAAGGTCGTGGTGGTTTTGGTGAATTTCTTGACAGTTAGGTCATAGCCCTGCGTTCTGTCTACTACAAGCTGAAATTGCTGCCTGGAGGAATAGTTATTACATAAATACCTGCATGTGCAATTTTCCATGTAGTTAGCTGTTTGGTTTTTGTTTGTTTGTTTTTCTCAAATAGATTATAAGGGAAAACATCTTTACATAACAGAGTAGATGTTCAGAAGGGTACACATTGAGACAATTCAGTAATTATGGCAAAGGATAAGAAGAAAGATGTCAGGAAGACAGAAAAAACTTCACGCTCTCCTATGCCTTCACAAGAAGTTACAGCTGAGAGTAGTGCTACAAAGCTGACAGACTTGGCGACCGTCGTGAATGAAGAGGAAGAAACAGGGGCAAGTCCAGTGATACTGGATAAAGAACCACAGGAGGCAGAGGAACCTCTAGTCCAAGATGTTCTTCAATACCATGAGGAGCCTGTTCTTATTCAACTTATTGTAAAAAGGTATGCTTGTTACAAATACACCAATTCAGTCAGGAATTCTCATTTAAGTATCTCTGGTGTACCCAGTGTCATACAGAGATTTAACTTTCAATTCGAGGCAGCGAATCAGGTTATTCAGACCTAATAGCCATTATGAGTGATATATGTGAAATTCTGCTGCCTTCTTGCACCCTTGAGTGTTGTTGGTGCTGTCTGCCTGCCAAAAGATTCATTCTTTTAGGTTGTTCTCCTATGGTGAAGTTTTGTCTAAGTATACCGATGGTGAGGAAAATGTAGGTATCTCATTTAAAGTTCAGTTGTTACTGCCTTTTAATGTTTAGGGCTGCTCATATCTCGTAAGAATATCCTAAACTGAGGAAGCAGGTGAATAGAAGTGTTAGCCAAATCCTTTGGTAGTTCGAGGGGAATATATATAATGTTTCATGTGGCCAGGTTGCCTAGTTGTAAGCTAGTAAATCATAGAATGGTTAGAGCTGGAAGGGACCTTAAAGCTCGTATAGTTACAATCCCCTTGCCATGGACTGGGACACCTCACTTTAGACTATGTTGCCCAAGGGCTTGTTCAACCTGACCTTGAAAACTGCCAGGAACAGAGCATTTACCACTTCTTTGGGTGCCTCATCACCCTCACAGCAAAGAACTTCTTCCTTACATCTGACTTGAACTTCCTCTGTTTAAGTTTGAACCCATTGTTCCTTGTCCTATTACTACAGTTCCTCATGAAGAGTCCCTCTCCAGCATCCTTGTAGGCCCCCTTCAGATACTGGAAGGCTGCTATGAGGTCTGCACGCAGCTTCTCTTCTCCAGGATGAACAGCCCCAGTGTTCTCAGCTTATCTTCATGCAAGAGGTGCTCCAGCCACCTGATCATCCTTGTGGTCCTCCTCTGGACTTGCTCGAACAGTTTCATGTCCTTCTTATATGCTTCCTTCTTAAATGCTACCAACGTGTCTTGTTTTATTAATTGAACGAAATATGGGTTTGAGGCAACGCAACCATTATGTGACCTACTACAAGGAAGGTACAAAAACTCTGAAATTTTGTTGTAGTTGTTTTTCTACACAGGATGCAGCAACCGGTTTGTGTGTAAAACATGGTAAATCAAAGGTGATTTATTGTATATATGTTGTGATTTATGTCTACTGGTAGTGACAGGAAACCTTCATCTTTAGTTTGTTTTCCTTGTAGATACGAAGGTGAAAAAGTTCATGGGTTGTATGAGGGTAAAGGATTTGCATGTTTTGAGGGAGGAAATACATATAAGGTGAGTGTATAAATTAATTAAAAAAATAGTAGTGGGTCAAGTTCTTTCTCTAGAACAGGCAATCTGCTTTTAATGTGGGTGGAGGTTGAGCAAGCAGAATGTATAAGCATTGAAAGCTCTATTGGTTTCTGGCATGAAAGCTCTTCATTTGAAATGAGTAGTTGGAGGATGACATTAATATGTAATTCTTTTGAAGTCTTACAGTCACTGTAGGCTTTGGTTGTGGTAAGAATAAATTTGCAAATGATGCTGTTCTCTTTATTTTGAAGGGCATGTTTTCTGAAGGCCTTATGCATGGACAAGGGACTTACACATGGGCTGATGGAGTGAAGTATGAGGTAAAGTGCACCTCAATTTATAACTGAACACAATTACAACCAGTTAGAAG
Source organism: Pezoporus flaviventris (assembly GCF_033815535.1). NCBI lineage: Eukaryota > Metazoa > Chordata > Aves > Psittaciformes > Psittacidae > Pezoporus > Pezoporus flaviventris. The sequence continues at coordinate 11,933,762 of NW_026892626.1, forward strand.
TGTAAATTCAAGGACAGTAGATAGGTTGCAGTAATTGGTACAGTGCAGGTGGCCACTGCAGAACTATGGCAGTGGTTTCAGTCACAAGCCTGACTTTTCCCAGACAGTTGGTCTTATTTTTTTAAATGTTGCAATTTAACTTTTTAGGGAACATTTGTTAAGAATGTGCAGATGTTTAGTGGCCGTTATACATGGAATGATGGCAGTGTTTATGAAGGATCAATCAAGGATGGAGTTCGGCATGGATTTGGATTTTTCAGGAGCGGTATTCATCCTATTTCTTACATTGGCTATTGGTGTAAAGGCAAAAGACATGGAAAGGTAAGAAAGAACACCAAATGCGAATATGGTCTTCTCATTTGGCATCCATATACTGTCTGAAATAACAAGTGTTGTTGTGCAGAGGTTTTGCAAAAAATGTTTCATGCTGCTGCATGGCCTTACACTTTGTAGAGATTTCTTTTTCCTGAGGATCTTCTCTGGAGTTGTGAGTGCCAACTAAAACAATTGGGGTGGGATCTTTTTGTGCTAGAAGGAATAAATGGTATCTGAAAAGAGTAATTGGTTTATTATGTGTTTTATCCTTTATGCTGCTCCACAAAGGTGATAAAAGTCAGAAGTGTCGACTGCATTAGTAGCCACATAGCAATGACAGGTCAATTCACTTCCCAGTAATGACAAAGTAATCCCATCTTCCAAATGTGTTAAGCAGACCAAGTATGATAATTACTGCCAGATCTAGTGTAAGTGACATCTACTTCCAGCTTGTTAAAGGCAAGTGGTACTTTTATCTGTCTCTGTTTTATGCATCCAAACTGAGAAACTTCTGGGCGTGACATCTTGAAGACTGATATTCAGCACGTGAGGAAGATCCATTCTAATAATGTGGGGTTTTTTAGGGTGTCACTAATGAAACACTAAAATCACACGGACTGCAGTGGATGATCACCAGTGCAGAGGTCTGTCCAGTTTGTTCAGAGAGGAAGTTGTCAGAAAGACAGAAAAATTAATGCTGTAGACTTACTGTTTGAAGTTGAATTCTGAATGAGTCAGAAAACTGATTTCCCTCAGAGTGGCTGCTATGATTAAGCTGCCAAAGTTAGCTCTCTGAAAGTGTTTCCAAGTGATTTGAAAAGCGTTGTAGAATTTGATGTAATATGTTGGGTGTTTTTGGTGGGGGGACACCTGGTCTTTTTTGAGGTCTTAACTATTCATCAAAAGAGGTTGCTTTTTAATTTCTTTTTATCACTTCAGTTGCTTTCAGTACAGTGTCTCAGGGTGACTGTAAGTAAGAGCATGATTACGTGCATCTGATGTAATTTGTATGCAATGTTTTATTAATATAGATGAATGTTTAGGTTTTTTAATTTACTATACTGTCTGTTTCAGGGTACCATTTATTATGACCAGGAACGTACTTCTTGGTATTCAGGCGACTGGGTAAATGATGTCAAAAAAGGATGGGGAATGAGATGGTAAATGTCATAGCACTCGTTCTTGTCTGCATATTTTTTATTTTACATACATTATCATACAGTTTCTCCTGTTGTTTAAAATGGATACACATGCTACCATTTCATAGTAGTATGCACTTTCTGTAGTGGAATAAATAATTGTACAAGCTGCTTTATAATAATAAAATAGACCTTCTCTATAACTTACATTTTTATGTTGATACATTTCTACTGCTCATTCCCACAAACAGATGTCTAAAGACAAAATGCAAAATCAGGTTTGGTAAATCACAAATCAACATTTTAAAAACAAATAAATGATTTGAACAAATGGAGCTACTTTTATGAATAGATGAATTATTTATGGAATTATACATAAAAGAATACTTTGATTATCTATGGTGAAGACTCTTTGGAAAAAAAGAACTGGTTAATATTTTTACAGTGGTCTGTAAGTTAAAAATAGTAGGTAAACAGTGGGTGCAATAAAACCTTTGTATGTGTGTCACAGTGAGCCAACTTTGAAATTAATGGTTATATTTAGCTTTAATAAATTCTGAATTCATTACCAGTGAGTTTTGTATAAACCTTGCTTTTATAAGTTCCACTTAGAATTTAGTATGAATGAATCATTAACTTTTACTATTTTCTTTCAGCTATAAGTCTGGAAATATCTATGAAGGTCAGTGGGAGAAAAATGTACGTCATGGAAAAGGAAGAATGAGATGGTTGACAGTTAATCAAGAGTATATGGGACAGTGGGTGCATGGCATACAGGTAGTAATTTCTTCCTCAACAGCCTCTTTAGTTCAGCATCTGTCCATTGCTCTAGTAAAACTAGATAAGGGAGTTTTGTGCAATATCAAAGGAGCTTTATATGTTTATTGCCAGTTGAGATAGTGTAAGCATGTTTTTTATCGTAAGTTGATGCTCATAAGAAGTCTGCAGTATTCAGATTGCTTAGAGGCTGTTGACTTAGTCTTACAAAATAATAATTTAATACTCTAATGGAAAATACGAACTTTTTCATTAATAAAAGCAGTTAAGTGTGACTATACTTAGCTTGAGATATGACTTCAGCAGTGAGTGTATGTAGAAATTTATGTCTGTGTCACCTGTGAAATATTAGACCGTGCTGTTAAGGTTTCATGGTGGAAGGAGATGATTTCTGGAATTTTCTGTTCCTTCCATTTACTATTCTGTTGGAAGAAGAGCGTGAGCTACTTTCTCTTGTCTTTTCACTCTGCATAAAATTGTTAAGGAGTCTAGCCTTTGGAACATCATGGGTCTGTCTGGCATGGTGTTCCTCACCTGCCTGTTCAGCATTGCAGCCAAAGGGATTCAGGCAGGAAGGGTGCCTTTAGGAGTCCTGTTCGTAGAGCTTGCTCAAGTACGTGTTGATTCAGTGTATCCTCTGAGCGCTTCTCCCACACACCTTTGGAGAATATGGCTCTGAGTATGGTTTGAAGTACTGCAGCTATCAGCTGGGTGCTTTTATTTGAGAGCTTTGCCAACTGTGACTTAAAGGTGATTCTCCTTTTTCAAAGTCTGGACCTGTAGCAGTAGTAGCTTGTCTGTGGATGTTTGGTTTTTCTTAGACACACAAACTGTTTTTCAGCACGGGTATGGGATCCACATCTGGTTTTTGAAGAGAATGCCTGCATCTCAGTATCCTTTAAGGAATGAATACATAGGTGATTTTGTAAATGGGAAACGACATGGACATGGGAAGTTCATATATGCCAGTGGAGCAGTATATGATGGTGAATGGGTTTGTAATAAGAAGCGTGGCAAGGTGAGTATTGACAAGTAGCAAGACGAAACTACAGACAGCACCAAATGAGTCAGTTCTGCTCTGTATGGCAGACCTCCAGATCTCTGTACAGAAAATTACATTCAATTTGCATTGTGGATGGAATCCCAACATAACATCCCACTGAAAGCAGCAGGAATCCTTCCAAGGACCTTGCTGGGCCACAGATTTGACTCCATGGTTAGGTGCATGTTGTGTGTATAAAGAAATAAATTTTACTGTGAAGATTTTGAATGTAATAGGTATGTCTGGATTTTTGCAGTGGTTGGCTTTTCAAAACTGAACAGATAAATAGGCAATACTTCATCCCAGCAGGGTACTTCAATTAATAGATGACTAAGTACTTTTTAAAAAATGGGGAAGGAAAATTATTTTGCTTTATTTTATTTCATGTATTGCATTGTAGTCAAGATTCTTAAAAAGAAATTTGATTGAGAGCATAAGTCATATTTTTAATTTTGTTAATTTCAATATAAATCAAAGATCATAATCTATCTGTAGGGCAAGTTTGTCTTCAAGAATGGTCATGTTTATGAAGGAGAGTTCATAGATGATAACATGGTGGAATGTCCTGCTTTTCTAGCGAATGCAATGAATATGAAAGGGCTGAATTCCATTTGCACAGAAAATCATTTTGGCACTGGTAAGCAGCTTAAGAAAACAAATTCTACTCAGTTGACATTTTGTTTTTACTATAATGTGAAGCTGTTTGTACTTACTCAAGAGCCAGCCATATTTCTTCAAAGAACTTTGATAAACATGGGAGTTATCTTAATTATTAATGACTTTTGCTCCTATACTTCCTGTTTCCTGCACATGACACTTTGAGTTGATTGACACATCCACACTACATCTTGTAATGCTTTTTGGCTACTCTTGTCTGAAGGTTTCATAACTTATGTAATATCTGCATTTCCTTTTGGCTAGGGGTTGGATTTGACTAAATTATCCTTCAGTTGTTATGCTGTTGATTATGACATTGCTACACCTCACTGTAAATGAGTTTATTATTCTCAGTTTGAAGTCATTAAGATAAGAAAGAATAATATATGTTTCATTCCCCCCCCCCCCCGTATATATATATTTAACTTCATTTTAGTTTATTCTAATTTATTTTATTTGCATGATAGAAAATACCACAGTCATCAGTGGCTCAGAAGATACTTCTATTCTGGAATTCAGTACTGAGTTGGGTATATCTTTACTGCTTGACTTGTTGCCAGAGGAAGAGAGATGGGAAGAACTGAAGCAAGTAAGAGTTTACTGTTTGATATCTTCAGTTTTCCCCCGTAGTGTATTTCATGTTATTTTATTTCTGGTTTATTTTATTAAAATAACTCATTTCATTAAAGAATTTTTGAAAATCTGAAGGCCATGAAAGCAGAAAATCAAAAAGAATTAATAGACAGTATTGCTTCTTCCTGAGCCTTTTTTGGAATACAATTAAATATGTTCTATCTGGAAGGGCATTCAGCAGCTACCTTTAGCTACTGTAAGGTTTGTCTGCTGACAGACTATTTTTATTGATCATAAAAAATATATAGCTGCATTTGAGTAATGCCATCATGAATGCTTAACCAGGGATATCCTCTTTGAAGTTACAAGATGGAAAGCACTATATGCCCAGTTATAGGATCAATATGAGCTGATCCCTACTTTCTGTGAGATGATGCTGAAAACATATCCTGCTTTATTTAGGTAGAATTTGCTGTATTGAGGCATATTACAGAACTGAGAAGAATTTACACCTTCTACAGTAGCTTAGGCTGTGATTATTCTTTTGACAACACCTTCCTCATGACTAAGCTCCAATTTTGGAGATTTCTGAAGGACTGCCAGTTTCATCACTCCAACATAAGTCTTGCCGAAATGGATCGGATATTGAGGGGTTTGTATTTCTGTTGTTTGGGGTCTAGAATCTAGGAACTGTAATAGTAAGCTGTGGAGAGGTGGAGTGGCAAGTTCTGCTGATACCTCAACACTGGTAGTGAGGTGTCCCTGAGTGAGTACTTCTGTGCTTGTGACTTCTCAGTGGATGCATTAACACTTCTCCAGGCACTTCAGGTCCTTAGGTGGGAAAATGTAAAATTAAAATAGCCATTAAAAATTTGTTCTCAAGAGCCATCTATTCAAAACTTGTATTCATCCCGGTCTTGTCTTTACTGTTGCATGTAGTTTAAAGAGGTCTGAGAAAGAGAAGAAACAAATCTTCCAGTGCTTTTAATTTTGGTTTGCATGTAGTATGGGGTTTTTTATTTCTGTAGAGCCAGTTAAACATCCAGTTCTATTTTAGACCTGCACCAGAAGCGCTGTGGTGTCCCTAATATGTAAAGGGTTTAACTCCAACTTTGCTTCCCCTTTCATTCCTGTATGCTGAGTAGATGTGTTTCTAGAAAGAGAGAATTTGACAGAATTCAGCTGTAGGTAGATGATTCTCCCTTGAGCTTATTGTTTGGAAGTGATGCTGTGTCTGGTCTGATTCTTCCAGCAGTGTTGTTACTGTGTGATATGTAGAGATGGAGAGGCATTTTAATGTACAGTATAGCAATAGAGATTTATTTATTCAAATTTTTTAGGAGATAAAACACCAGTTGAGGAGATACATTGTCCACATGAGACTTTACTGTTCAGAACGTTTTTATCTTACCTTATTCGCCTAGCATTTCATATCTATCATGAAGAACACAAGTAAGTTTTTAATCTTATAATGACATTTATTTCAGTGTAATCAGTTTGAGTCTTTCCCAGACAAGAGTATTTTTATTTCAGCTGTAGAGAGAACAGTCCTTATCTGAGTAAGTGTTTCTTAGAAATGATGTCCAGGAACGTTATTCCCACTGCCTGTTATGTCCAAGGTAAGTAATGGTATTTCTCCTGTGCAGAATTCATCAATTTGTACCACATACATCATAGTTTTACTGTAACCATTTATTTTTTCCCAATTAATTTTTAAAGGTACCTTATTTTCTGAAGAAAGATGTACAGTTTTGGTCATGAACAGCTACATTGACAAATGCTGGGAAATATACAGAGCCTTTTGTAGACCAAGTACCAGACCTCCATTTGAGCTCACGATGAAAATGAGGCACTTCCTTTGGATGTTGAATGTAATAACCTCTATTTCTTTATTTTGTATGGTTACAAGAGCTTTATTTATTCAGTTTATATGAGTGTTTTAAAATACTCCCTGTGACTTCTGCCCAGTTGAAAAGATAGGAGTGGTGTTATTTGTAGAAACTGTCCACCAAACATTAAAGGGACAGTTACTCTACAGAAATTATTTATGTACTTGTGCAGGACTGAATTCTGACTTTGTACTGACAATTTCAAATAACCAAATCTTAAAACACATTTGTCTAAGGAAATAAAAATATTTTTGCTTCCTTCCTCCCCACCCTGTAGAGTGAATATGTGGAAATGTCTTCCTGGTAGAGCTCAGACTGGAAACCTTTTGAAATAACACAGTAATGTATTAACATAGTTCAAGATGAAGATGAGATTCCTTACGAATATCCAGTAATTCAGAGACACATAAAGATTACACTGAAGCTAGGGAACAATTCCCATTGATAGGCTTGGGTTTGGTGACTGTCACTGGTTAAATTCAAGCCTTTTTTCATGGGAAAAAGAAATAATTAGCAGATGGCAAGATTGTGAAAGCTCATAAATAAATTTTTGAAAATTACAGTTATTTCTTAACACTTTTTTTGCAGTGTAGCAGGAATTCCCAGTAAGGCCAGAATTTTACTCTGTCATTGATTACCTGTGTGGAATTATAGAATAGAATCACAGAATCATAGAATAATTTGGGTTGTAAGGGGCCTTCAAAGGCCATCTAGTTGAACCTCCCTGCAATGAGCAGGGACATCTTCAACTAGGTCAGGTTGCTCGGAGCCACATTCAGCCTGACCTTGAATGTCTTCAGGGATGGTGCTTCCAGCACCTCTCTGTCAACCTGTGCCAGTGTTTTACCACCCTCATTGTAAAAATTTTTTCCTCCAGTCCAGCCTGAGTCTCCCTTTTCGTTTAAAACCATCTCCTCTCTTCCTGTCACAACAGGCCCTGATAAAAAGTCTCTCCTCATCTTCATATAGGCCCCTTTTCAGAACTGAAAGGCCGCAGTAAGGTCTCCCTGGGGCCTTCTCCAGGCTGGACAATCCCAACTCTGTCAAGCCTTTCCTCCTAGGAGAGGTGCTCCAGCCCTCTGATCATGTGAAACAATTAGAAACTTTGACACAGGCTTTAAAGGGAGTTAGATTAAATCCATGTGGGAATGCCTTGGGTGCTGCTAACATGTAATGCTTACTCTTACCCAGGATTTTAAACTTCTCAGCAAACAGTTAACTCCTTCAAGACTTGTGGAAATACTTGTCAAAGATGGTCCCTCTCAACCTGGTAGCAGTAACACCAACCTGGAGCTGGAGGTGTGTATGGGAAAAAAGTATCATACTTCATTGCTACAGGAACAGTTAAAATTACTTTTAAAAACTTGCAATTACTGTTCTGTCTGCTAGGGCAGGATGAAATTAATTTAGTAAAAAAATAAGAGTACAAACTTCAGCCTCTATTTCTGTCTTTGTTTTGCCTATACCTTCTAATTTAGCTCATGTACTTCTATGTTTTTCTTATTACTCTTCTTAGTATAGTCTCAGCATACCTGACCATACAAATAATTCTTAAGGCTGCTGTAACCCAGAGGGCATTCTCCATTCCTAGGAGACTGGTGCTAGTAATAGATCAGTCTGTGAAGCAGTTGCTTTACAATATGTGTATACAGTGATTACATAGGGATGAATGTCAGCACTTTCAGCTGCCAAGGTGTGCACAGGAAATACTAAGATGTGTTAATAATTAAGATGTAAACACACTGATCCTGAAAATCTGGAGATCCAAGAAACCTGATGTGTAAAGTGCTGCCACCTCAGTGAAGTAGAAGACTTATGCTGCCTAACAGCTGGCCTGCTACTGAAGGCCTTTGCCCTTAAAGAATTGGCTCTGGCTTGGTGATGGTCTGTTGTAAATGACTATATTGAATTTATTGTTTTAAACAATGTCTGATAAACTGAACACACAAATGTCAGTCTTACTGAGGGATTCATTATACACCCATTCCAGGGGCTCCTGGAAGCATTGTATGCAATTAAAATTTTAGGTAATAGTTAATAATTTGTTAGAGAAATTTCTCATAGCTCCAGACACAGCAAAAATCTATGCAATATTTTATTTCAACATGACTTGTATAAGGCATGACACAGGATATCACTTCTGAATTTTTTGAGCTTGGGCTGTTTTCAGTTTTTCTTCAGAAGGAGGGATGTTTGACTGAATAAATGAGGCCAGTGAGGCTTTGCAAACAATCACTTGAGTTCTTTGCTTGCTCAGGTATATATTAATTGTCAGTTAACAAAAGGATTTTGCAAAAATGAGTGAATTAATCACTGTGTTTGTTCCACTCTAGTTAGTTTTTCTGGAATTTGTTGAAGCTCTTCTTGCCTGTGCGTTGGTGTATGTTACCAGTGATATGATAAAGGAGCAAGAAGCTTGTGAGAATGAGAGCAGAAGTAGCTTTAGAATGGAGGTTCACTCCAAGAAAACCACACATGTATCTCTGTTCCCAGACTATTCTCTGTCCCAGGTAAAGTTGATAGAGACCTGTCGAATATGTCCACTGGGAGGGTGAAGTCCAGCCCTGCAAATATTCTGTGTTTCCTGAACATAGAAACCACTTTCCTTTTTGATTGGGTCCTACTGCCTTTCCTGCTTGCTGATGCCTATAACATCAGCATAGTCAGCTTTAACACATTTGCACATTTTCCTAGTTAACTGTAAATACACATAAGGTGCCTGCAAGTTTTTGGTGTTTGAAGGGGAATTGACAGATTGGTTGACTGGTGGAAGAGACACGCCTCTCTTCTGTTTTAAGTCAAGTGTCTAAAATTGCACTGTAAAAATGTCATTGCAGTTGTTCCATGTATCAAGGTTCACCGTTTCCAGCAGTTAAGCTATGCTCTTTTCTTTTTGATGGACACTTGAATAAGGATTTTGTCAGTTACAAGATGCTGCCTGTGCCACTGGAGCAATTTAGATGCACAGGGGAGTTGGAGGCATGAGTTAGAATTGTTATTATTTGGAATTATGCATTTATTAATTCAAAGAGCATTCACAAACACCTCATTTCACACTGTCAACCAGTAGTGTCACTGAACACCACCACTCCCATTCCCTAGTCAATTGTACTGGTTCTGTGGAACCTCTTCCCGTGCATCACTGCAAGAATTAACGCAGCTGCACAGTGAAATGGTCCAGTTAAATTTCCAAGACCAAAAAAAAAAATCTTAATTTAAAATGTACTGACGGTAAAATTCTTCTTGTTTCCTTTTTATTAATGCATGTACAGTGGAACTGTACTTGATACAGACATGAATGATGACATGTCTGAGGCACCTGAGCTTTACTCATTGTTGTCTTCAAACAAAAGTTTCATAACACAGGATGAATTAAAGAAACATGAGGTATTTTAAATACAATATGTTCCCATGCCTGGATGCATGTATGCACCTCAAAGTGGTGCATTGCCTGCCATTGCTAATAAAAGCGTTTGCTCCCACACATGCACTCAGATATTTTTGTTTAGAATACTGGGTGGTAAGTTCTACATTAACTAAAACAGGAGTGAACAAAGCTAGAGTTTTATCTTGTCTTGCAAGGTGGGGGAGTAAGAGGCTGGGAAGTGGGCAGAGATCTAAAAGCAGTGGGGAAGGTAATATAATTCCTAAAATAGTTTTCAGATTTTTTCCAGCAAACTTCTCACCTTCACTGCCTTTATAATTTTGTACCCAGTGTATGCCTGTAATGAGATTCTTGATATTCCAGGAACACATACATTCTGTTTGATCTCTGTGATTTCAGAGTAAGATAGTAGGGATTACTGTTTTGTACTGGAATCATGGAAATCAGACAGAGAATTTGGAAACTTCCTGGCTTTTAGAAAATACTACCAACACAAAATTATGTTTGACCTGAGTTTTGGTGAGACGTAATCAGGCTGCAGAAGATACTTGGGGTGACAGTTAGAAAGATTGCAAAGCATCAGTCTCATTAGTCTCGAATCTTGTTCTTTTCACTTAGTATTCTTCCTGGAGTATATTCCTGTAATCAGGAATAGAGATTAATTATTGTTTCCTCAGGACTAGATGTATGTAGAGCAAGATGCAAGAACGGAGGGACATGTCTAAGAATAGGAGCTCTCATTCTTTGTAGTATCTTTCATTGGCTCTGAAATAGGATGATCCTACTTCCCTGTCTGGTGTCAAAGGTGAAGTGTTATGACCAATTTGCTAATACTTGAAAGTGTGAAACATGGTTGCAATTGAAATGTTTTGAAGTAGGTATAATTGTAGAATGCCTTTGATTGGCAGAATGCTTTGTAGATAGCAATTTCCATGACTCAAATGGACATGTAATTTCACTTTCTAATTTGGACACAAGTCCAGGCATTTAGTAACTGAATTTTAAACTTCTTGCTGACCACAGAGACCTTCTGAAGACACAGAGCATCCTCTTCAGGAATTTCTGCTGGGTGAGTACTGGAGTTATAAGCATTTCTGAGCAGTGGTGATAGAGGAGATTCACTCTTTCTACAATTTAAGAGATGATTAAAATAGCAGCTAATTGTTGAAACAGCTGGATACATTGCAGTACAGAAGGTAGCTGCATTCAGTCTGGCAATTACAAAAAGTTTTATGTTGAGCTTTCCACATCTGCTATACACAGGTATCTGGCAAGTTTGAATCTCTGAACCTCTTGTGCTTTTCAATTAAAAGCTATCACATTTTCCGTAAAAACAATGTAAAGGCTTTTTTTAAACTAAATTCTTCCTGTTCTGTCTCACTCATTTGGGCATGGAAACAGAGATTGCAGTCTGCACTGTGTCTTTATTCAAAACAAACTTTTCCTCAGTACAGAAGTATTTCAAGCACAGGTGTAGCTGTAAGGTCAGATAACAGTTTACATCTGTTTGTGCTGAAGATCAAACCTGATCTTTAACATACATAATTACAGACTGAGTACTTTTAATTTTTTTTCTTTGGAGTACTAGATACTAGCCTCTCATTTCACACAACTCATGGAGATACCATTGTTCCATCAGTGGTTCCAACATCGTTGAGCTGGGATGCAGAAAAAGAACAAGATACCTGTCCAGGAAAGGAATTGACAGGTAAAGCAGTCCTACTGTTTTAAGACTTAACACAAAAAATCCCTCATAGCTTTTGAATGGGGAATTTTAATTGTATCTGCAGAGTGCAGCTTGTCACAAGAGGGCAGTAAATGAACATTAATTCTGAAGGAAAATGTTTAAAGAAGATTAAATGTAGTAATTGAGATGTTTAAGAACTGACTTAAATAGTGTCCCTGATTTATGTTGCATTTTATTTGTAGGGCATCTAATGTTGTAATTTGTATTTACTCTATGAGAAGCTCAATCTGCAAGCCAGCCTTTTTTTTTTTTTTTTTTAATGTCTTAGACAAATAAAAGCTATTACTGCTCTATCCTGCTTGTTTTAGTTAATGGAAAAATTACTATTAATGGTGTGAAACCATTAGCTGGGATTAAGTTAATGAGAGGCCAACATTCATGCAGAAGAGAAATCAGCATTTTTGTATGTTGAAGCTAGTAACCTTTTAGTATCATCTGGCTGATCAGATCTCATTTTTTGGTTTTTGTGCTTATTAAAGTTTTTCTACAGATACAGAACCTAAATCCAAGAACATAGATAGACAAGGATCTTTGTGTAGTCATCATCTCTTTCACTGAAATCTGGTGACTGAAAAGTTACAGATCAGATTGTTTCTTCAACAACCATCCTTGTTTTTCTTGAAAATTTGTGACAATTGGATGCTTGCATCCAATTCTTTTCTTTCAGGTAGTTGCGTTCATTCCTCCATTCCCCTGTGCACAGGAGTCACAGATACTGGACTGTTGTCAGATTACTGGGGAAGACAGTTATCATAGGATTAAAGGGGAAAGTTGATATTCTTTTGATGCCATCCCAGTGACAGGTCACTCAGAACACCTGCAAAAGGGCCATCCCCTGTCACATGCATCAGTTTAAAGTTTCTCACAGTTATCTCCTGTACCATGCAGAAGCCACACTTTCCCATTGCAGAGTACCAGAGCTGAAGTACTGTAGTCCAAGCCACACTTGAAACAGAAGTGTCCTGCTAAATAAACATATTTGATTTACATGTTGCAGGTGAATTGAAAGAAGACAGAACTAAACAAGATGAGCTTAGTTTGTTGCTGTGCCAGGTGCAGATCTTCTTTACAACTAAGTTCTTTCCCGCTTACCAGCATGAGAAAGTGCTGTGGGAAAAAATAAGAGAAAATCGAATACGAGATGCTGAATTAGCTCAGCTGAGAAAGATCAAGGATGAGGAGCTGGCAAAGTGAGTGGTGTGGCTTATCTTGAAGTAGTTTTCTACTAACTGAATTATTCAAAATGAGAAACATGCTTTAATAAAACAGTATAGCATAGTGTAACTGGAAAACAAATGCCAGGTGTAATAAGCAACATGCAGAATGTAACTTGTAACTTCTCTTGCTGTCAGAAGTAACAAACAGAAGCTGCTTTGAGGTTACAGAACTACTAGCTCTCTGGTAATTCCTGGCACTTCAGCCATGCTCTGCATAGTGGCTGTTTTTTTACATACTGGTAAAGCAGACTTAAAGTGGTAACTGGATAGATTTTCTGCTTCTCTACAATATGACAGTTTATACTGGTCATACTATGAATACAGCTGTAGTTGCTTAGCTGGTATAAATCTGTCTCCCCCCTCTTACACTACATTAAACTTAAACTATGTTCACTCAGAGTTATTGCTGGAAGAGAAGAGACAAAAAAGCAAGAAGCAGCTGCAGCAGCAAAAACATCTGACCCCAAGAGTGCAGATTCTAAGGAGTCAGAGGAGCCTGGCACAACATTAGCATCTGCTTTGAAGGAAGAGGCACCCACAGCAGTACCCCCAGTTACCAGGGTGCCTGCTGGCAAAAAGAGAAGGAAGAAACAAATCATCTGATGAGAACTACTGAAGCTTGAAGTAAGTAAATACTCAAAACCAAAACAACAGCAAAATAATCACACTTGCAGTAAGGTATAAAATACAAGTATGATGAAACTGTATGCACAAGTTTATTGCTGGTTTCAGAGGGGAACTACTTCTACACCAAGGGTCTTGGGAAGGGGAATATAGTCACAGGCATGAGTGTAACCCTTTGGAAAAAAGTATTTCAGAAGTCAGTATTTGACCTCACCTAAAAAGTCCCAGTAAGTTGATACGACAACAAGTATCTTATAATGATCTTACATCCCAATTAAATGGTTTCTGCTTAAAATATGGTTTGACTGAAATACTGCATATGAACTAGGATGTAAGAAGGTAACAAAGAATGTAAATCAGGCTGAAGCAGGAGCTGCAAACAACAGGCCAACCGAGAAAGCTTTTGGAGCAGGGGTCTTCGGTAACCACTCTAGTTTCATGTTGAAGAAAGTTAGCACGATGATGCAAATGAACACAGGAAAACAAAAAGATGCCCTTAAAAGTGTAGCAATTAATAGTTTTATTTTCCAGTAAAATATTCACATAACAATAGCAGAATGGAATGGTACAGATGAATTCAGGCCAGGTTTTGTTTAGTTTGCACATAAACATTTTTAAAATCTAAAAATTTTATGATCAGAGTTTACAGATTTTAGTAGAAATTTTGATTCTTACAAAGCAAGTATTGCTTTACTATTGTCATTATTCCAGTCAATAATATGACTAATAACTTCTCATGTTGAACAAGTGTCTGACATTGACATCTTCTAATAAATCAGCCCTTTGCAGATCAATCCAAAAAGAAAATATTATTAAACTGTGTTGCACAAAGTTTCTTCACTTCTTCTGTAAAAAAGAAAATAAAAAAAGGTGTTTCAGTATATGTTACAGGAGCCTCTGCAAGCTAAACCCTGGGGATCATCAAGGAGAGAAAATAATTAAATTAAAACAGAAGAAACTCTAGGAGTTTCCAGTGTAGAAATACACTTAATGTTATTCTATCTTCAGTAGGAGAAAATGAATCAAATCTGATATTTGACACTGTCTGAAAGATGAGTTGTATTCTAAATGACTAAAATGTAAATTAATTATCATTTGTGTTTGCTGTTGGCCCATTTGTCTTGTCAAATTTCTACACTGCAACAGCAGAAGACTTGGCTTCAACACAAAGCAGCAGACTATACCCCTTGTCAGGGAAGGAAAGATTAGGGAAGCCCGTTAAAATAAGTCAGTGAAACTTTTCTTTGTGCTGTTTGGCAGAAAGCACTTCCTAAGTTTATCAGCCACAGAAATACTCATTTACTGTATGTCAGGTTTGATCCTGAAAGACAATTAGAAATCATGGTGAAGTCATGCCAATTTGTTCCTCTTTTGAAAAATGAGGTTGCTAGGCTTTAGTTTTGTAAAAGCTTTAATTCTTTCTTCCTATTAAAACAGAGAGCCCTGAAACTGCTGCAAGTAAGACTCAGACTTTAAGAGAAATGGCAATTTAAAAGCTTGTTGCATCTTAAATGTTATTTTGTACTCTTAGTCATAGTAAGTAATTCTCAAAGCAGTACTAGAAACAAGACAACAGTGGAATGGGGATCACTGACAAGAGAGACATTATGCATAAGTAAACTACCCATGGGTCATAGACAAGTAAAACTTAACTCAGATGTTCATCTCTCACCTATAATACACTTCATTAATTACTCCTGAGCTAAGCTCACAGAGCACTCTGTCCACTATTATTTGAAGGAGGAAGAATGACTAATTAATAATTAAGAATGTCTGCTGAATATTTATGCTGTTCTTTGACAGCTGTAGAAGGCAGACGAAACCATTATGCAAACTTACCTGGTCTATCATAGATCAGTCCCTCTCTAGCTTTCTTGTGAGATGGATTTTATTACTTCTCCAGGGACATACATTTTAGTATTAACTGTGTTTAAAGGTAATAAAAACAATCCTTACCATTAACTTCAATCAGATTTGCATTTTTTTGATTCAAAATAACATACAATTCTCGCTGGTCAGACTTTTTCCCAACTACCCAGTAATCACTCATTGCCTTCACAATAATTTCCTCATCTTCATCAACTCTGAAAGAAGTTTTACAAAGTAAAGAAGGTGGCAGCAAGTTCATCTTCAACAACTTTGTCTGTAATCATTAAGACGGCTTAATGGCATCAATTTTTGTGGTTGTGCAGAATGAAAGAGGGACTACCACTACTGACTTAGACATAATTCAGCAATCCAGGATAAAGGTTTCATAAATGGCTGCTTAGGACAAATGCATCCCTAGATTAATCATTAGTATGTCCATCAGCCACTGTCCACTGACACTCAGGCACTCTGGAGAAAACCCCTATCCCTCCATCATAAGGACACACTTCATAGAATAATCATTTGCTACACAATGACCAAATAATGAAAGTTGGAGCTGGTGGATGGTTTGGTAATACTAATTTTTCACATATCTAACAGCTAAACCTAGAACTAAACCATGCTCAACAACTACATAAAGCCATCACTAACCCTGTTCTTCCACAGTATGGCAGAACATTCTTTTATCTTTTATAGACAAATGAAAACCTTGTCCTTAAGTAGAGTGGGAGAACTGCCAGTAGTGAGAGACATCACAATTATTCAGCATTTTCATGTTATTTTTTATAGTGACAGAGGGTCTCTCCCACCATGAAGCACAATGCCCATTGATAAGAAGCCAGTTATCTCCTGTCAGCAGTACTGTACCAACTGCAGGGTTTGCATTTCATCTATTGTCTAATCCCTAGAATCAGGGAGCAGTTTCAGAGAAGGTTTATCATCTAGGCAGAAGTGGGTTTCCCTGTCCTTCATACTACTTATCCTGAGATTAGCCAGGCTTGAGTGCAAAAGTGCTAGGCTTCACATTCCTTTTGAGTTTGTTATGGCTTCTCTGAAGCTTCAAATAGATTAGACAGTTTCCTGGATAGGCCCTTCCTAAATTATTTTTTTTAAAAGGACACTAAGTTTTGTTTGAAACAAACTATTTCTAACCCAACACAAAAATCCAAGTATGACCCATGTTACACCATTTATCTCAGAGCTCTGAATAGCCATCCATGAGCAAAAAGATAGGAAAGGTTTACTCGTTTGAAATAAATAAATAAATAAAAATCTACTTGATAGAAGCAGTTACAGACTATTAAATAGTTAAGCATTACCTGGAAAAGTCACTGTTGATGTCACCGAGAATCTTCATGAGGTCAGGGTGAACTGATGCAAGTGATACACTGGGTGTTTTCCTCATGTGAATGGTACTTTTCTCTGCCAGGTTCATGTGATTGAAATAGATAAACTTAAACTGAGGCTCCTTCTCAGCCCTAGGAAGATAAAAAACAATCAAACAAAACTGGATTTGTGAATACATGTTCTATAAGCACAGGCTTCACAGAGAATGGGTAATAATCCAGTGCAAAGCTTACTCAGACATCCTGAGGTTATCTTCACATTGAAGAGACCCAAGAACATTAAAACTTGTGGCATGATCAAACTTTATTTTAACACACTTTAAAAAGCAAGCCTGCAAAACCAACCAGTTTCCCCTTCTGCTGCTTAGGCTACTACTAAATAGACATGGGGGAGTCTAAAGGCCTTGTCCCACTTCCCAAGAATAGTTTGCATTTCTCTCATGAGCTGTTTTTTCTCTGTCCCCATTTTGTTTCTTTGCTGCTCTATCCTGTGCCAGTCCAATGTGGTTTCAATGGATGCTGGGTCTTCCATTTGATCAATAAGTAATCCACTCACATCTCTGTTATTTGTTACAATCAAAAGAAAGAACTCCTCCTTGATCCAGGCTATTAGATTTCCCCCCATCATACGTGCGGGCTAAGCAACAGACTATTTTCAAACTCCTGCCTCAGCAGTCTCCTTCATTTCCTCTTCTATTAAGTTAATATAAAATCTGCTGCTCGGAACTGTAGTTTTGGTAAAAGTCACAACAAATTCAGACTGGCAGAAACTGGCTATAGCAGTTGGTACTTCTGGCTATGTATTATTCAGAATCAAGGAGATAACTGTGATGACACCACTCACCTTAGCAAACAACTAGATACCCTTGCTCTTTCCTGTCACCCAGATGCATGAGTGTCAAGAAACTGTATCATGTTTTCAGGACACCATGGCATTAAACTTTAAAAGAGTTAAAGCTGCCAAAGCCAGTCCCAGGTGACATGAAAAAAACCGCAACTTTAATGATTTAGTAGATTGGCACAGTTTCAGGCACATCCTATTCTATACCCTGCGATTTTGCTGATTTGGCATGCTACCACCGAGCTCAGTCACACACCTATCTTTGCTTCAGTTCCTCTCGTGTTGTCATATGCAGTACTGCTCTGGCTTCCCCAACTAACAAATCAATCTAAAAATAAGTAAAATTTTATGGAAAGTCAACTATAGTTTTAACTGAAGCATAAGAAAAGTTAGAAAGTATACACTGAAGTTAAGATTTTGCAGGAACTGCTACTTTTTTCCTTCAACATGGGGACGCCGACAGATGATCACACCATTTCCATTGGCATTTTTGACATTTTGTGTGGATTTCTGCAAGCACAGTAATCTCTAAAACTCATCATCTCCATGGGTCAGCTAGTTTTGGTTCACACATAAAAGAAGCAAAACCCAGAAGTTCCACATCTTATACCTGAATAACTTGCTGACAGCAGAATGAGGCAGAATCACAATTGGTAATAGTGAGATTTAGCTTAATACTTACAATTTTTTCTGCAACAAGGAAAAAGGTTTCAGCCATGCAGTAAACATCCATTCCTAATAATGTATATGTTGCTACTTCAGGGAGACCTGAATATGCAAAACTAGGCACTTCAGAAATGCTTAAAATGCAGAAAGGTAGACAAACACTGTTTAAAGAACACAGTCAACTCGATGCTTTCAACATTTGAGCTCATGTTGCCATTATTTAAGCAGTTCATTAAACCCAATTTTTAACCAACTCCTGAGGGACTGCAAAAGGAACAGAAGTGTCACACAAACCCTGATATTCTCTTGTTGATGTTGTATTGTTCACATATATCTGATGCTAGCACGGTGAGTTGAGGCCCAACAATGCTGTCCAGTTTACGACAGAACTCCAGCGTAGGTGGAATCGAAGCTGGGTGGTGGGTAAAGAAAAGGGAAAGGTGAGTCTTCTCTCACAGCTGAAGGTACAGTTTCTGTAGCTGTTTTCTTTAAACATCAGTGAGAGTCCTGGGACAAATTTCTATCTTAATTATAACCTTATGGATGATTTTGGAAGTGTACTGCTAACTGAAGCAATATTCAGTCATTTTATTGTGTAAATTAAGTTATACTACTGGAACAAAAATCAAATTACTGATAAAAACCCTTGAGTAAAGAGACTCAAATAAGAAATTACTGCCAGTGTTTTTCAAGAGTAAACCAAGTTGCATGTAATAGCATTTTGTACTACGTTTTGCCAAAGAAGTGATGCTAATAGGTACTTACCATCAATCATAAAGCAGACAGCTGCACTCATGGCCTGGAACAAAAAAGTTAAAGCAAAAAAAGCCATTTACAACAGGTTACCTCAGCTACCTCAAATAAATGACAACACTTCAGTGAGGTCACATATGGTAAACCAGTTAAAAAAAAAAACAACCCTATTTTAAAGGTAACACTTCAATAGGATAATCTCTTATGATTTTGAAATTCAGCTCAGTTAACAGTTTTTAGGTTGCTAGAAATGCACTGTCTGCAAGAAGTTTGCATTTCATTTAAAAAAATGAAGTGCCTTTTTTTTAATGATTATTCGTAATTTTTATTGATTAATGCTACATAAGGTGAGGTATAAAACCACTTTAAGTAACGGAAGGCTGGTATTTTGTTTTAATGAAAAACCTGTTTGTTTTGGGGAGCGTGCAGGAGAGGGGAAAAGAGGATTCAGGCTTTAAATCTTGAGAAACAGCAGAGACTTTTTCTGGTTTTCTGCTTTAATCTCATATCAATGCATCTTTCTATACAATTAACAAGTACTTCAGATCATTGTATACAGATTCCTAGTTATGTGGAATAACTGTAGAGAAAGAGGTAATACCTTATAAACAATTAAATGAAGCTCTTCATAAGTGTCATCAGTGTTAACAAATATTTTGGGGAAACGGCATTTTGCTTCTGGATCATTCAGATTTAAAGGTCCAGTAAGAAACCTAGAAAATAATTCAACAGGTCAGATGTGATCAATTTTTTATTGCAGTTTTCCCTATTTAACATATATAACGAAACTAGGAATACTTACATGTATGACTGTATTTTAATAGAGTGAGTTTTCAGCTACCCAGATAGGCATAGAACACTTAATATATTAATTCATATTTTTGCAGAAGTATTTGCATATATGCTCTAAAGAGTTACAGAAACAGGATCAGAAAACCAGAATAATGCTAAGGAAAGAAACCACTCAGGTCATCAAAATAACAACAAAACTCGTTACACATTCAAGTTGTGACTATCTTTAAAACACCTTTTTCTGTTGCTACTGGGAAAGCACTTTTCCTTTGCTATCCAACAGTACATTCACATCAGTTTTATGTAGAACAGCAGTGTATTAGAAGCACCTAAACTTGGGGGACACAGGGTGGAACAAGGAGTGTGTGCCAGTACCTTGATCCCAAAAGAATACAATAAATCAGGCAAGAGGAAATACCCTGATTAAAGAAAAATGTCCAAACCCACAATTACTCAAAATCACGTTGCACAGCTGCTCAGTACAGGATCCCCCACTCTGACAAGCTGAGTACAGAGGAAAAGTAAATAGATAAATCCCTAGATTAAATCTCCATCTTTGACTGAAGTGCCTGACTGAAAAGAAATGACTGGAACGGTTCCAAAACTTTGTACATGAAGTACAAGAACAATGGGGAAGAAAATAACTGTGCAGTAATGTTAATGATGGCTTTTCTCTCTTTTCCCCCTCCAGAGGTCAGTTTTACATTGCACCAACTACCATGTGACGCACTGGAATGACCTGTGTGGAATATGTACTCGTAACACATGTACTCATCCTTGAGGGAAGCAGCAGTAGATGGTGACAGTAAACAAGAGCTACCTTCCATAGTGTTGTAGATTTCCTGGCATTTCAGCACGTATTGGAGAATCTCTTCCTGCTAACTGAAGCAAAAAAGAACACAGAAGGAAAAACAGTTTAGAGGTATTTTCTGTTATATTTTGCATTTATTAAATTTTAAAACTTAGCTTATGGTGCTTCTTGATGAGGGAAGGGATAATTACTCCAAGTGGCCTTATGGCACTTCATTCTGCACTTTGCCATTCAGCCAAAGTGACTCATTTGCAGTCCTGAGCAGTCATCAGTAAACTCCCCATCACCATCTCTTATTCAAATAATGCTTACAACATGAATTGTGGGGATAAAGTGGAAATACTACTGAGTTTGGTAAAGTGGCCTGAAAGCAATACATCCCAGAATTCCTAAACTAAAGTTTAAGTGGGGGAGAGGGAAGGGTGGGGAAGATGCTTTTCTTTATTACTTTAACTGTAGTACTTTTAGTGGTGCTAGAGGAACAGAAAGAAAAGAACAAAAAAGAAACAAAACCCAAATGAACAATAAGCTCCATGACTCTGCCCCAACTTAACCCCATCCCAAAAAAAGAAACAACTACCACACCTCAGGCTCCATGTGCCTTGGAAACAGAGATGTTGTGAGATACTTGTACAAAATTCTCATGTCATCTTGTTCCAATCCACTCCTAGACCATCAGTGAGGGAAAGAAATAAGTCATGTTTGTGCTGCAGTTCAGATCACACATTTCCCTCTAACCAAAACAAAGAATACCAAACTAAGGTAGCAATGTTTCAGTGTCTCAGAAGATTAAATCCCAGAACATCAATTTTTAATGAAATGTTACTTGCTAAATACAAAACATATAAATAACTGTAAACCGGAAGAGAAATAGGAACAATATTTAAATAAACAAAAGATGACATTTGCTATCTTAAGTCCATCTTCAAGTAGAACTCTTCACAAGCACTGCAACTTTCTGGTTCAGAACCATTTAAAGAACAATCCCTTAATTAACCTTCTCTACTAAAAGGTGCTACAGAGGAAATTACGTGTATGTGCAGGGGCTCTTGCGATGAAGTCGACAAGGACACTTCTCTACCTGCTCCCAAGGCCAACTGGCACGTAATCATTTGGTACGGGTCAGAGAATTTAAAGCTAGAGACCAATGCCTTTCTCACATACTCTTTTACTCATCCTACCATTCAGGATTCATCAGCTTTGCTTTATGGCACTTATTTGTAGGATGAGAAATCAAAGAAACACAAAAAAATTACTGAAGTACCTACCAGATAAGCTGGTCGTTATAGAGAAATGCAGTATACTTGACTATGCTCAGGCTTTCTTCCATCCTATTAATAAATGACTGAATTTTCAAGTAAGTCATTTTATCCAGTGGAAAGAAGCTGATTCCACAAAACACATCCAGCAGATCGCAAGACTGTAAATGCAGTGTCTGCAAGTACTGAGATAACGAGAGTTTTTTAGACTTCAGAAAATTTCCAATGTGTAGATTTAAATGACAAATTTGAGTCTAATCCCCAGTAATCTAGAAACCCTTTCCAGTTCTGCTTGTATGACATAAAACCTTTGTGTGGGGACATACCTTAGTAGGGCCTGTGGTGACAGGACAATAGGACAAGGGGTAATGGTTTTAAACTAAAAGAGGAGAGATTCAGAACAGATACAAGGAAGAACTGTTTTATGATGAGGGTGGTGCAACGCTGGCACAGGTTGCCCAGAGAGGTGGTAGATGCCCCATCCCTGGAAACATTAAGCCAGGTTGGACAGGGCTCTGACCTGGTTGAGGATGCCCCTGCCCATGGCAATGTGCAAACCATTCTAGGATTCTACGTGTGAGTGTGTGAATATGATTCCAGCTGTCAGCTTGCTATTGTTTAGTCACAGTGATGACAGCTTTTAAATCTACCTCAAGGTCTTTTGAGAATATAAGAAAGCACAGCTTATCTTATGAATATTCAATTTCAGAAGTAACTCTGTAGAAATAAAAAGTCCATTAGCTTTCCATGTGCAAAGGAAAAGATAATTTCTATTACTCTCCTTCACAGACTGTAACCTTTACCAAGAGATTTCAAATGCACTTTCAAGTGCTATTGCTCTGTAAAAGATGAGTTATCCAATGGCTCCCTCTACAGTCATTTCACATTACCAAAAAACCCAAGTACTAAACTACTTATAAACAGTATCACAGATCTTTGTCACAGTTTATAATCTAAGTTTCATTTCTTTTCAGTTTCAGTGCAGTTCAAGCCTGCCAGGAACACACAGCTAATTCATTCCATAGGGTTGTAGCAGAACAACTTGCACAACCAAATTTTTAAAGCATTTCTAATTCCCCAGTGAAAAAAGAAACAACTGTTCCTTGGACTTCTTTCCGTTATACAAATTTATAGCCATTACTGTTTAATCTTCAGTAGGAACTTACAAGAAATTTAATGTTTTAAAGATAAAAATCTATTAAGTTTTTGCATATCCTTTTTAATTTAGTGTAGACAGAAGTGTACACCAGTTAATCAAGTACTCCTGGTGCCAAATGTTCATTCTAAAGTCTACACCACTCTTACAAAAAAAAGGCAAAACCCCACAAGCAAAGCCTGTGCTGTTGTTTACACTGTTACAACACTGTGTTACTTTAAAAACCTCTTACAAGAACAAGATTTTAAACACCAGTATTATAGTGTCTATACTCCATCATTATCAGAGATATCAATATTCACATCTCTGCCACAAGAGAATTAACTGCTGACAGCAGTCCTCTGTTTCCATCCACACAAACAAGGAAAATGGGGGCAAGCAAGCAGACATTGGATGCTATCCTGTACAGCTTGATGAAACTCTTCAGATAGGAACTCCAAATTCTGCCAGACATGGCTATTCAGTTACTTTATGTGAAAAATGCCTGAATAATATTTGATTGATTTCTTGCTCAGAAATAGGTTTTGTTAACCATCCTTTCACTAACACATTAGCTTTTGAAGACTGAAATTAAAATCTGAAGACTAGTTACAACAAAGGCAGGATTTCCTAAAAGCTTATCAGCCATGACTACTAATTCCACATGGGGGGTGGAAAGAATAAGGGGGAAGTTAAAAATTACAGTTATCCATCACTTCACAGTTCTACAGGACTGTGCATGCAGGTTGTGCGTGCAGTCTGTGCGTGCAGGTTGTGGGATCTCCATCCCTGCATATTTCCACGACTCAACCAGCCAAATCCCTGCGCAGTCTACTTTGAATTCTGTGTTACCCTAACTTTGTGTAGAAGACTGAACTGGATAACTTCTCCATATGCCTTCCAACCCGAGTGATTCTGCAGCAGTTACTCTAGTAGGTCTGCACAGATTATCATCACATTTATAACCAGTTCAAATGTTAAAACAGCACTTTCAAAGAACAAGCATCATTCTTCAGAAAAAACATGCAACAGCTAACCTGTTCCATCAAGCCATAACCCTGTAGTTGTGTTTCAGCTCCACTTAAAGAACTTACTACATTAGTAGGAATCAGAAGTCTTTGAAAAAAAATGAGTAACCAGATTTGTTGTGTTGACACTATACTTTTTCCACTGCCTATGTTTTATACTCACACTACAGCTGCCTAAGAGAAGATGTTTGCATTTTATTTCCAATGCAGAAATAGACTGTATGTGCCTGAAAAATAAGGTCTTACCCGATGGAAGAATTTCTCTAGTCTCTCCTTGAGAACTTTCACACCTCCATCTTCCATGGCTTTCAGAAATGTGCCATTGAAAAGCTATTTGTTAAAAGAGAAAAATCAGTCAGTTGATGAATCATTTACAGTAATTTAGCACTTGACTATGAATATAGCTAGATTACAATACAGCTCCCATTTCTCAATATCTGAACTCCACATAGATTCAAATGTACCCCTTCTTTATTGAAAAAAACATCTCTCAGATTTGCAAATATGTATGGTAGCAGAGGCAACATGAGAGAAGGAAAAGAAACTTTTTGATGGTAGAGAAATTACTTATGTGGCTTAAGTATCTTATGTGCTTGTTTTGTAAAAGCTCAGATTCATGGCCTTTATCCAGTATTGTTTCTTCAACAGATAATATCTAATACCATCAAAATCAAATGCTTAGTAGTGTAACTGCCCATAAAGAAGAAGTCTGGACTTTGCAGAAATGAGAAGGCTTCTATTTTTACAATAAGCTAATGAACTAGCACAAATAACTTTATTATTAAAGTACAACACAAGCATTACAGATGTTGTTCTCAGGAAGAGATGAGCTTGCACATCCAAATGGTACCACGAGGACCAATTCCTCTGCCCAGAAGAGGAGGCTGTAGTAATTAACTCTACCTTGTACATGCTGTAGCACTGCTGTAGGACCGAACTATACACCTTGTCCTGCAGAAAAGAGAGCAGGACATTAGTATAAGCAGAGGCAGAATTTCAAGTGTTTTGGCTGAGCTGAACATAATCTGTTTTCAAAGGGCCAGCAAATACATGAATTGGAGAAATCAGTCTCCGAAATGTTAAACTGCATTTTCAGCCAGTGTCCAGAAATTTCTTTGTACTTATAAAATCCTATTTCAATAAAGGGAGTCCCTTTCCCCCTCTTTGATTTAATACCAAAAGCACCTTGTTAACTCATGCACAAGATAGCAGTTACAAATACTGCCCTTCCCTAACACCAGTGGTCAGTGAAAACAGACTTATTTCTGACAGGTTTTCTCTTCATCCAGGCCAAAGGCTAAAGTTGGTGGGACACCACAGCAGGTTTTTATTGCGCTAGGATCTTAACCCAGATGAAAAAAGGACTATTTTATTGTTTGTCTGGCAAAATAGCGTGCCTATGACAGCAATCTTCTTTTAGAACACAACGAGGAACAGAACTAGTGCACACTGTAATGAATGGAGGCAGCAGAAACATCGGCTTCAGCTATCATCCCACCTGACCAACTGCTTTTCCAGTATACAGTTAAGCTGACCAGTATACAGTTAAGCTGATACTGTAGTTTGGACAAGAACTCCCAAGATAGTTGAGCTGTTTGTTTTTCCAGATTATTAGCAAAGATTACTAGCAGCCTTAAGAAGTAACATGTATACTTAAACCTACTAAAAATACACTGATTTTAGGTTGTTGGAAGAGCTTCATTAAACAAACAGATCCTAATAATTATGGGCCCATTCCAAGCTAAAAGCTGCATATTTCACTGATGCTTGTTGGGACTGCCATATGGATAATTCTCTGCCTTACTCTCTTCATTAAACTCTATTGCCCTTTTTTCATTTACGGATAGATACATATATATATAATCAATTTGGCAGCGATTCAAGAAGACTCAAACTAAGATACATCTGAAGTTACTCTTAAAATACAATATATCCCATTAGAAAACAAAAAAAAGAGGAAGAGTTCAAGAGTTTAGTATTACCAATAATTCTTCTTCCTGATATTCATAAACTGGCTTTCCATCTTTGTGTTTTTCTATTATGGGATTCCGTACAACCTAGAAAGTGGAATAGGCTGGTATTAGACAATGCAGAATGCATTGAGAACATTGCGATACAGTGTTTTAGAAGCATGCATATCACATGTATAAGTACCATGACCATCCAGAAATTTTCTTCAGGTTCATGGAAAAATTGTCTATTCTTCTGTGTATGTAGGGATTTTGCAGGTTTTGTCGGACTGAAGGTCCTGGAAAGAAAACATGTATGTAGACACAGAAATTAATGCACACTCACAAAAAGAAAATGTATGATTGGGAAATTTAAACTACTAGTGCTAATACAACAACCCATGCCATCAGACTTCATACCTTGTGAATTGTACTATAGCTTCACAGAGTCCCACATTTCTAATTTTTTCATTCTTTTCTACTTCATTTGGGTGATAGAAGAGAATCTTCTTTTCTTCCTAAAATTTGAGAAAAGAATCAAGGCAAATGAATTTAACAGAATTGGAGCTAAA
Organism: Pezoporus flaviventris; assembly: GCF_033815535.1. Classification (NCBI taxonomy): domain Eukaryota; kingdom Metazoa; phylum Chordata; class Aves; order Psittaciformes; family Psittacidae; genus Pezoporus; species Pezoporus flaviventris. The sequence goes on from NW_026892626.1 coordinate 11,960,148, forward strand.
GAATACTGGGTCCATGGTTTGTTTGGGTTTAACTTTAATCCCTTAAATCCCTAGATAGAATTTTATCTTGTACCTAAACAGGCTTCTGTAATAACACATAAAAGGCATATTTAAGCACTTTTAAGCAGTCAGTCATCCCGAGAGATCTCAAAATGCTTTATAAATTGAAGGCTCTTGAAATCATAGGCTCCAATCACTTCACAGCTAGTTCAAAGCAAGGCTAGCTTCAAAGCCACATCAAACCATGGCTAGCTTCAAAGCTAGCTCAGATTGCTCAAGGCCACGTCCAGTCAAGTTTTAAATATCTCCAAAGATGAAGATTCCACAACTTTTCCAGGCCCTGCTCTGCTGTTTGACAATTTCATTATGAAGAATTTTCTCTTTTATCTCATTACAATTTCGCTTGCTGGACTTCCATTACCTCTCATCCTGTCTCATCACCATTACCTCAAGAACCTGACTCCATCATCTATAGCCACCCTTTAGGCAGGTGAAGACAGCCATCAGACACCCTTCCACATCATCTCTTCTCCAGGCTGCACAGATCCAATTATCTAAGGCTTAGCTGGTACATCACAGACTGCAGCTGCTTGACTGACTCGGGGGCCCTCCACTGGGCTTGCTCCAGTTGGGCAGTATTTTTCCTACTCCAGGAAGCCCCAGAGAAACACAGTGTGCACCAGCAGCCTCACAAGTGCTGAGCAGGGGGATAGCAACCTCTTCACTTGACCTGCTAACACACTCTCACTCACACACCCCATACCGTTTTCACTGCCACAGGGGCACACTGCTGATTCACGTACAACCTGGTCATTAGGACTCCCTGGTCCTATTTTGCATAGCTGCTTTCTAACCAGCCAGCCTCTGGCCTTTCACGATGAACAAGATTATTTCATCCAACACCGAACTTTGCATTTGCCTTCATTGTGCTCCACAGTGTTTCTGCTAGCCCATTTTCTCAGCTTGCTGAGGGTGCCTCTGAAGAGCAGCCCAGAGTATCTCCCTGGCTTGGAGTGCACCGGGGGCTTACAGAGGGGGCACTCAGTCTCATCACCCTGCTCATTAATAAATGCACTGCCCTGTTAAAAAACTGTTAAAATGGAAGATTATCACGTGAACCATACAATATGCTGTTATCTACAGACTATAGCTTGATTTACTTATTAAAGATCACAATGGCAAGAAATACTAGCAATAACTTGAATTTAACCAAGTTAAACACTAACGTTTCTACCATGCTATATCGAACTGGAGAAAATTATTCTCAGAAAAAGTTACTGCATCAGTAAAACGGAGCTACTAAGAGCTGCAGTATTTTGCGTGCTGTTGAAAGTACACTCGGTCTTTATTCCTCTTTAGTGTGAAGCAGAGACACATGTGGCACTAGTCCCCGGCCCCACTTAAGGCGGCCGATCCCGAGACTCAGGTACCGGTAAGGCGGCCGCGGGCAATGTAAGGCATGGCAGGCCGCAGCTCCCTCCTCCCCAGCACCGCTCCGCGCCCAGAGACCGCCTTTGTTCCGGGATGTTCCGCGGGGGGAAGCGTTAATATCGCGGGTACATGCTGCGGCCCAAGACTCTGAGAGGGACAGCATAGCCGAGACAGCCGCCGCGGTGGCCCCTGCGGCAACCGAGGCCAGGACAGAGCCGGGCCGGAGGGAACCCTCCTTCCCACACAATCCCGGTGCGCAACCTCCGCCTCCAGTACCTCGCCCTCCTTGGGCCCCAGTTTGGGGTTGTAGATGAAGAAACTCAGCAGAGTCGGAGCGAGCTGTTTCTCCTGTCCAGCTCCCCCCACCGCCGCTGTCGCCATACTGAGCCTGAAGCGAAAGCGCCTGGGGCCAGCAGCCGCCACACACCATCGGGGAGCAGCCCTGAGCCCTCCGCCAGCACCGTCCCCACAACACTTCCGCCTTCTGCCCCCGTCCCGGAAGAGCACGGCGTCAGCCAGGAAGTGCTACCGGGCGCGGCCGGAGACGGCGCTCCGCAGCGCCTCGCCGGGAGAGGAGGTGGGGACGGGAGCGTGGGGCTTCTCCTGCCGCGGGGCTGGCTGGACCGGAGCAGCTCAGGCCACTGGCAGGGGATCTGGGGACCCGCAGAGCGTTGGGGAGCCGCTTGGGTCGGGTGTTCCCTCAACGAGAGGTTGTGCCTGGGGAGCGGTCCGTGAGCCCAGCCGGAGCTTCCCAGCACAGCCCTTCCAAGGCAGCCCCTCTGCAGGAGGGAAGTTTGCTGCCGGTGGGACCGGTGTGTGCCGCAGTGCCAAATCACCATTTGGCTATCGCCCCTTCTACGCAGAGCGAGCATAGTGCAGTTCAGTTCCCTTCCGATTTGTTCAGAGCTGCCGGATAGCTGAAAAAAAAGTAGAAATGCTTTATTTTTTGAGGTAAAATCTTGAGATCTGAAAGATGACATCTACAGGTTTGAATATGTTGAAAGGAATGTCATCCAGCAACACTTAGTGCAGGTAATCCTTTCTCCATAAATAGCTACAATATGTTTATTGTGATTATTTTTCGGGTTTTTGTCTGGAACATTTAAGATAATGGTATTTAACAAATAAAATAATGAAGCTTTTCTGTTACTTTTCAATTCCAATTTTAATCAAAATTAAGTGTGATCTAAGTGATAAGTAAAACCAGCTACATGGTTAAGAGGTGTATCACTTTGTTTCTCTATAGGATTATGAAATTTAGGAATCTGAATAAAGTTACACAATTGCTCAAATAAACAGAATAAAAGATACAATTGAACACCTCTTTCCTGCAGGTTATTTAGAAAAATGTACTGGTAAGCTTTCTTGAAGTTGTGCCAGATTAAATCTGAAAGAAAACAGTATTTTGGGTGTTTTTAATTTTTCACTTTAGTTATTATTTCTGTTCCTGTCATCGCCCTTAGTTTATATTCACTTTCAGTGCCAATAGTGTCATTCAGGATAGTCCTCATCAGCTTCTGCAGGTGATGGCTTGACTGCCCAGTTCAGTGCTGTAGGAGAACTGTGTGGAATAGAGATGCTGTAAGACTGCAGTAATTTAATATTTAATGTCTATACTCAAAAAAGTGAGTGGTGTAAGCAAGAGGGAGATGACCGTTGTTTCCTCCTGGGCTGGCAGAGTCAGTGTGCAGCTCTGTCACATCCTACTACCGTGCTTATTGCTGCAGACCCTGCTGGTACCTGGCCTGAAGCAGAAAGCTGCCTCCCGTGAGGGAGAAGAGGCACAAAATGGTGGAGACTACCTCTTATGAGGGAGGGGAGGCACAAAATGCAGGGAGCTGTTTCATGTGAGGAGTGGAAGGCACAAAACAGTGGAGACTAGACTGCCTTCTGTGAGAGGGAGGAGGCACAAAATGTAAGGGGCCGTTTCTTGTGAAAGATGGAAGGCACAAAAGGGAAGAGTATGCCTCCTGTGAGGCACAAAATGTACGGGGCTAATTCTTGTGAGGGAGAGAGGTACAAGACGGAGGGGGTTGCTGCTTGTGAGGGGTGGAAGGCACAAAATGGAAGAGGATGCTTTTTGTAAGGGAGGGGAAACACCAAATGGAGTAGGCTTCCTCTTGTGAGGCACAAAATGGAGGTGCTGGCTGGCTGTGAGGTCTGGTGAGTCAAGTGGACAGACATGCTGAGGCCCTCTCAGGCTGGCTCTGAAATGGGTTGCCCAGGGAGGCTGTGAATGCTCCATACCTGGCAGTGTTCAAGGTCAGGTTGGACAGAGCCTTGGGTGGCATGGTTTAGTGTGAGGTGTCCCTGCCCATGGCAGGGGGGATGGAACTGGATGATCTTAAGGTCCTTTCCAACCCAAACCATTCTATGATTCTGTGGTTCAATATGGTGTTTGAATACATGAATTCATCTAAATGTAGTATGGACATGGAGCTCATCACCACCTTCTGTATCACCTTTCCTGCCTGCATGCATGGCATTTAACCCAAACGTTTCAAGAACTGAGCAGCTCCTCATATATGGACTGGGCATGTAGGAGCAGAACAACAGGCTGAGCCACAGCAGCAGACAGAGCATTTCCAGTCAGTGCCAGCCAGGTCTCAAACAGCTGTGGGAAATATTTCCAAAGCTGCGGGGAGAATGCGATTTATAATTTAATGAAGGTGTTTTCAGAGGGGCCATGATGGAAGGTGACATGGGCTTTTTGTCAGCACAAGAAATCAGCATGGGGGAAGAACCTGCTGTGCTGAGCTCCATGGGTTTTTTCTGAGCAGGGGCTGAGTAAGGATCAGGCCAATGTGTCAAGGTGAGGCATCCAAATGCAGTAATTACTGATTCCTAGCCTATGGCTCTGAGTTAAAATTCATCAGTGTGCACAGATCAGCCCTTTAGAGTTATGGTCTGTCCATCTGAAGGCTGCAACACAGATGAGACAATTTCTGGGAACATCTAGTCAGGACTGAATATATCAAATGAGAAAAGCAAAGTCCCCTTCCTCGCTTCTGTCGTACTACAGGGAGGGCTGATGAGGGCTGCATGCAAGAAGGGAAGTTAATTTCTTTATACTACTTACTTAAAGTAAAACATGGACATTTTTTAAATTAATACTCAAGTTAATTCATTTCTTACCAAAGACATTATAAAGCTGCAGTGACTGTGGATTTTGGCTTGTGTTGGCTTAAACGTTTAGATGTGTGTTTATTCAGGATTTAACACAATGAAGATCCTGGTCTGTGGCTGGGGTGCCTATTTTCTGCTGTAATGCAAATACTGTTGCAAGGAATATATTGTGGAGGCATGTATGGTCAGGCAGTGGATACTTAGTACGATTTGTGATAGCTAGGGAAGGTGTTTCTGTGCCAAACTTCCCCTAGGAAGGGAATATATGTGTAGTGATTGCTAAAATGTAATTCTGCTCAGTGCAACCTCATCTGTAACTTGACATTGCTTTTGGTGAAAATACCTGTGAGAATCTACAAAGAGTAAGTGATAACAGGTTCAATTAAATGATTACATTTCTAATGTACAAATTAACAGGGCAGGAAGAAACTTCAATTGTGGTTCCAATTTCATCCCATCTTCTTAATTGTATGTGCAGTAACACCACACCTTGACATTTGCAAAGTGGCATCAGATCACCCTGAGTTTGAAATGTGATTCCCAGCCCATGATTATGTAAAATTAAACTTCTGCATAAGTACATTGGGAATTTGCAGGACAACCCCTGCATCAAGAGACAATTAACAACTTTATGAGTGCTTTCCAATGCATTTCCAAACGTAGGAGTAAGAAATGGTGTTGTGTAGTCATATGTTTTGGTTTGTTGAGCCTATTTCTAGGTGCTATTTTGAACATTTCCATCAGCTGCATGAACAAAAAGGTATACTATAAATCACTCTGGGTGTTGGAGCTGACAGCTCTAAATAAATACAGCTGACAGCTCAAATAGCTGTTCCATTGACAGTATGTGGTCTAAATGTGTTAACAAATGTGTAGACTCAGCAGTTTGGGATTAGTTTAGCAAATAAATGACAAAACAGCGCTGTGATCCAGCAAAACGCACAATGCCTGTGTATCCCTGGTCTGCACACTTTGTTAATGCTCCAAAAGGCCTTTGTCACGGGATGTGAAAATACAACACTGCAGCTAGATGCAGGGATCCTGCTAGGGGTATCACTCATCTCCCCCAGATTTCTTCTTAGTGTGATATCAAGGAATGTGAGCAACTATCTGTCGTGGTGAGTAGAGATGGTTTAATAATGGATGTATTTGTTTTGCAGGATCAGAGATTTGCTAAAGGAATGAAGTAACTTTATGCTAGCTTTGGTTATGATTAAGGCTACAAAGTTACTGAATAGCAATAACCGCCTACTTTCGTGCAAAACTTAAATGTTTTGATTTATTTAATGTGTTTAACAAGAATGTGTAGTGTTGTTACTAGCCTGGATCTGTAGTGCATGTGAGAGAAAAGCTGGGAAGAGAGAATGAGGAAGGGGCTAGACAATTAAAAGCATTTCAGCTCTGAAGACGAATTATAGGAAAATGTTAATTATTTCCCTGCTAATCATAGTAAGAAATGAGAGAGAACTATATGAAGAATTATGTCATAGTTTGATGTATTTAAGGTATGGTATTATCTATGCTTAGAAGTTGAATAAATCCACTGTTTATTCTTTTATATTTTAATTTTAGCTATTCATAAACAGGGTGACATGGCACAAAGTATTCCGGGGTAAATAAAGTAAACAAGAAATGGAAGTCAACTTGTATTTTTATGGTATAGCTTTCTAAAACTGTGGGTTTTTTACTTGTTGTGTCTAGTGAATAACTTTAGTATGCAATGTACAGTGGTAATTCTGAAAACTAGTTGCAACTTTCATTGCAATCTGTATGTGTGATTGTCAGTAGTAGCTTTCTGAAAGCTGCCTCTCACATCAGATCTTTGCAGTGAGTACAGTTTATGAATGCAGTCCTTATTTTCATCCCATTCAGTAAATATATGAACATAGAAAGTGGCTGCTCATTCATTTAGGGCCACAAAAATGACTAGAGGGCTGGAGCATCTCTACTATGAGGAAAGGCTGAGAGAGTTGGGGTTGTCCAGCCTGGAGAAGAAAAGGCTTCAGGGAGATCCTATTGCAGCCTTTCAGTTCTGAAAAGGGGCCTATAAGAAAAATGAGGAGAGACATTTTAGCAGGTCCTGTTGTGATAGGATGAGGGGTGATGGGTTTAAACTAAGGGAGATTCAGGCTGCATGTGAGGAAAAAATTCTTTACAATGAGGGTGGTAAAACACTGGCACAGGCTGACAGAGAGGTAGTGAATGCACCATCCCTGGAGAGACTCAAGGCCAGGCTGGATGTGGTTCTGGGCAACCTGATCTACTTTAAGATGTCCCTGCTCATTGCAGGGGGGGGGTGGACTAGATGGTCTTTGAAGGTCCCTTCCAACCCAAACTATTCTATGATCCTTTGAGTCCCTTCAGCAAGCACCCATATTCACATGTTAAATAGTGGTAAAATGTAGTAAATATCTTTAGTTTTTCCTTCATTGTCAGTCAATAAAGTTCTGCTTAGGAGTTTTCTGAACTACAAGTGCCTACTTGAAACAATTGGAATTCTAGAAGGAGGCTTGCCAATGGCATTTATTTTAGGTCATCAAGCAGACAAGGGGGTCAGTGAGTAAATCCAGTTTGAGTTATCACTGTCACGTTTTACACAAGCATTCAAAATTATGAGTTAGCATTTCAAGGATTCTAGAGAAGCCATGTAAGTTGTTTTAACTTTAAAAGTTTCTTCTACTTCAGAAATCCTACGAGTCAACAAGTTTTCCTTTACTTAACCTGCTCTCCCTCAGAGAATAGTAATCTGCTGGAGTAGCTGCTGTACTATTAAGGTTTTTTAAGGTGCTTTTTTTCCTAATGAAAATACATGTAAAGATTCCTTTAACTACAAAACTTTGGATGTTAGAAAATCCTCAGAATATCTCAAGTAGAGTAAGTGGGTTGTATTTTTTTTTCTGTTTGGTGCTGTAGTGCACCACTTCTATACAATAATAAGTTATCAGTGAACAATTGAGACATACTTTGAATAAGTAATAATGAACAAGATTTTTCTAAAGCCTTTACATGGAAACTAGTTAAGAGGTTGTGTGTCAGGTCACAAAGTGCTTCCATACTCTTTTTGTCCCCTGTCTTTTGATTGGGCCTAAGTATATTTTGTAGTTCAGATGTTTTACACAAACTTCAGAGGCAGACAGCTGTGCTATGTTCTTATCTAGGAAATGATGGAAGTTCTGATTTCACCAAAGTTTGTTGTGGGCCAGGGCACTTAATGAATTTTCTGTCCACCTCTGTCCAGTGACCTGCTCCAGCAATGTGTTGCATCTTAGTGAGGAATAACAGAATTTATACTTTGGCTCTGGGTTTCTTTGACTAGGTGCATAGTGCAAAGGGTGAAACATTGAGAAGAGCCAGAGTTCAGAGTGCAAGAGCAACTGCAATATTCTTTCTTTTACATGCATTCACCTGCCTGATATAATACAATTAGTCAAGATCAGGACACTTAACTGTCAGTGAAATGGAGAGGCATTTGTTTGTAACTCACATGTGAGCTGCTCCAAGACCCTTCTGTCATCAGACTGGTTTTCATTGCCAAGAACACACTTTATTTCTTGGCAATATCCTGTGACATCTGTCTTGTGCTATGAGAATTTACATGGGTCAGATTCTCATGGGTCAGATCCTCAGACTGTGTAAATCGGAGCAGCTATGTTAAAGTCACTGATACTATAGTGACTTATGTCAGGTGAGCATATTTCATAATATTAAGAAATACTATTCAAATTAAGTATTATTTTTTATCTGTTTGTGTTATTTTTGCACAACAAAAGGAAAAATTGATGACCATATTAAATTCTCATGTGTACTGGGTATACAGCTTACAAACAAATTGTATCCCAAATTAAGCTGCTTGAAAACATTTTTAAATGGGACAAAAATTCTCCTTTCAATTGTTGGCTATTAAGAACTGTGGATTAATATACACGTGTTTTTTCTAAAGGCAGGAGCTGTGTTCTGGCTGGCTCTTCAGTACTTGGCTCCTAGCGAAGTAGATGGCTGCAGAGAAGACATAGAGGTGATTACTCAGGAGTGAAATGTTATAGAATTTGTATTGATGCAGCTGTTTAGGGTGTCTTGGAGGATCACAGATGGAAAATTTGAATTTATTTAATTGCTTTTGCTTCAATGATGAACATGTTTGAGACCAACAGGAATTTTTTAGTTACTATTTTGTTAGGTTTGCAAAATACAGGTTGGGAGAGCTGGCATATTGAAGTGTCAGAGAGAAAGACTCTTTCTTTGTGCCTTTGTTGCTCTGAAAGATATATAGCCCTTCTCACAAGTGTGTTCAGATTCTTCAGTCTCTTCCCCAGCAACAGCTGGTTTCTTGTTAACAATTCAGCTCTGGCTTTGGTGGTTTTTTTGCACATTACCAATATTTATAGAGACTTTTGACAAGGAAAAAAATGCAGTTAATTTTGAATGTAGTCATTTGCATGCAGCAAAGGATGCAAATTGAAACTGCAGTGACTAAACCATTCACTTTGCTGAAAAGGCTTCTATTTTGTTATGATGACTCCTGTAAGCTACATATGTGTGAACTGCAGTATACAGCACTTGTTAATGTTGAGAAAGCAAATGAATATATAAATACTCTATCAGAGCATCTAAACACTTCTCTAATGATTGAATTTCATAAAAAGATGTTTCTTCAGCATCCCTAGAAATAGATGCTTTTAATATGGCAGACACAGACTGAAAAGACTGGAGAGTATGTTGGAGATTTCTCAACATGCATTTCTACAAATTCTTCCTGCACAGTTTTAGTCTTTCTTATTGAGAAAGCTAGAAAATACCACCAAGATGATGGCTTTTGGTTCCCCTGTCCTTTGTAAATCCTCATAGTTATCTGAAGCCTTAAGTCCACAGAGGTTTTCCACAGGAAAATGTGAGTTTTGCTTTCTCTCTCTCTTCATTGGCTAATGTAAAAAGAATGGTTTGAAACAGCAATGATCTCATGTAGAAATCATGTCTTAAGCAAAAACTTATAATTGTTTTTCATGTGGAAGTCAGTGAGAGATTTTATCAGCACCTACCTCACAACTCTATCTCAGCTCCTAGTCTTTGATGAAGATCTGAGTGTTTTGAGAAGTTCAAGCTTAATCCAGGACTATTGTAAATAGATTTTGCGATATGTTCCATATATGAAGGTCTGATAAGATTAACATCTTGCAGGTTTTAACACTCTTAAAAATTCACATATTTCAGTTTCGCAGTCAGAAAAACAGACACAAGCTACTGTATATAATCAATTTTTATTGGATATTTTAAGGGAAGTGTTTGCTAAAGTAGAGTTTAGAGCATGGTAAATGTTCCGCACAATGAAAAAAATTAATCAGTGTTTCATTATGTTACTAAGGCAATGAACAAGTCACAGTCAAGATAAATAAGGGAGTCCTGATTTTCAAGGTTTTGGAGTGTCTTGTGCAGATTCACCCAGACTGTATTTTGTTTGGTCCTTTTGAACCTCTAAGACTGCACCATTTCCTGGAATTCTGCAAAAGATAAAAGAATATTTACAGTAGAAATAGTAAAATGAAAGGAATAGGAGTAAAAGATTAGTGGCTTATCAAGAAATTTATAATAGGATTTAACAGAAAACAATTACCTGATAGATGACTGAGAGACATTGCCTAATGTCCTTCTAAACAACAGATGGAAGTGTTTTGCTGACACTTATAAGGAGTAATATAACGTTCAGGGTAGTTTTAGCTTTCTCTCTGCATATTACTGATCTTGGGCAAAAATAACAGAATGGCTACTATGTAATTTGAGTAAGAAGTAGTTAAGACCTGAAATACAAGAATTAAAAGTGAATCCATGGGTCTTATTAGTGGTTTGTAACGCTTCAGCAATTGCAAAGTGTTGATTTAGAACACAGTCTAAAGCCAAAACCAATGTGCAGTTCCATGTGGAATGATACTGAAGTATCATTCATGATACTGAAGTACAGTAAGATATTGTTATTTGCAAGATCTTTTAAATGTCTGTCTTTTGTGAGTTAGAGTTTTTGATCAGTCCCATCCCTGAATGACTGTATTAGTATATTGCTTCATAAATCATGTGTGTTTATTCTGGCGTATTTCCTAAGGAACTGGATTTAATTCCTTCCAAAGAAAGAAACAGAAGAGTTCTGTCCTCCTGGCACAGTGCGATAGGAAATCTGCATACCAGCACATTCCCTGCATGCTATTCCCTAAGCCCCTTTCATGCTTGTCTAGGCAGCATGCTTCTTTCATGGGGCAAGTTGCCACTAGCTGCAAGTCTTTTGTGTGAGTGTGTGCTTCCTGGTCAAAATGGGACACAGAAATATGCAATTAGGAGATCAGGAGGTTTCTGCACTGAGCAGCCATTAAATCACACCAGCATTTCCACAGGGTGAGTGCAATATGCTGCTTCTTAGAACAGCTGCTCCTTTCTATCTGGTCTTTCAACTGCCACTGAAGATGAATAGCATCCATCCCCATGCAGAGAGCCTGTTGTGGAATCTTGTGTCAGGGTAGTGACACTTGATCATTCTGTTCTTCTCATGCAAAACAAATATTAAACTACATGCTGCTAGCTCTTGCATACTGTGAATGATTTCACTGATTAGTGTAACTTCTGTTGGGAGATAACTGCTGTAAATGAGCCCATATAGGTGCTGTTGGTTCTCCTGTGAAGAGGTGGTTCTTTTGCCCTTGATTTTACTTTTGTGTATTACAGCTAGTGCTGCCATAAGTCAGAGTAAGTGGGAGGAGAAATAAAGGGCAGTTCCTTTCAAAACAACTGTAAATTTCTGAGAAAGCTCCTTAGGGCAGCCTAAGTGGTTTTTTTTGACTTGCTCATGCAAAAGGAGTTGCAGAGATGAACCTGTAAGATTAGGGACTATTTCTGCCCTTAAACAGGTCGCGACTACAAGGGTTTCAGTAAAATTACTGGAGGTACATTAATGTACCATGAGAATAAAAGGGAATCACACATCATTGAAACACAACCTGAGGTGCCTTATTCTGTATATAAGTACATTAATACCTTCAGCCCCAATTTTACCATCCCCATCATGATCTGCAGCTGCCAAGAAGGTCTTGGTTTCTGAGGAGGTTAACACTCTGGCTCCACATTCAAACCTCTGAAGGAAATACCTAGGAAGAAAATAACTTTGATTATGATTTTCACAGAATATTATTATTTTATGCTGGCTGTATAATCAAAATGATAGCTATATATAAATAATTTACCATAATAGCCAAGTTCTTCAAAATCTGCTTTGATAGACGAACTAAATCTTAGTCATACATTTCTGTTTTGTAAGTCCTGCCCTGATACAATTAATTCTACCCACTACCAAAATCCATCCCAAGGAAGTTATTTTTTCTATACTGAGCATTAAAAGCAGGTATTTACTAGTTGTCTCTCTGTAGGGATTATCTACTTAAATACACCTTTGACAATCTGCTGGAAGTTTTAGCAGCATTCAGCATAACTTGTGCTCTCATGTACAAAACAGCTCTGGAAAGAAAAGAAGTGCTGATTTTTTGATACCCTTTGAACAGTTAACGAAATCCTTACTTGAGCTCATCTTCCTCAATAAAGCCACTTTGGTCATTGTCAAGAATCCGGAAGATCTCCTTCAGTTGGCTGCTACTCTTTTTAGACATTCCACTGATCTGAAAGAATTTTTTGGGAGTAAAGGAATCTGGAGCTGAAAATAAATTAATAAATGAATTAACCCCAGACCACTGCATTCACTGTTCCTAAAAAGTCTGAAGATGCTGCTTTGTTATAGTTTAATTGTTCTAAACATGAACAATAGATAAAGCTTGTCGAAGAATAAGTTTTGCCATACTGAACCATACCCTCCTAAACAGCAAAAATAAAATCACATGGGGATGTTACAAACTGACAATATAAATCAGTCATGACAGCTAAGTAAAGAGATTATAGAAACATGTTTACAGTATGTGCTTCTTCAGTATTCCTTTGGGATTGCACTGAACTTGCCATGTGTTACACAAAGTAATAGATTTTGAGTTTTAATTGTTTGCTCACCTTGGCAGTCCCGCAGAGCAGCAGCAATATCGGAAGGGCTTAGAATGTCTGTAAGGCTCATTTCAAACCTGTGCAAAATAATATATTGCAGACAGATTTGTGAAATGTAAATGCATGTTACAAAAAATCATTGACCAAACCATCATCGCTGCTATTCCTAAACAAATTAGAAGACTTAGTATATTACTTCCTTAAAAATAGCAATGCTGAAATAATACTTCTTAATTACGTGGATTACATAAATGGTCTTGTGAGTTGATGATCACTTTTTTATAATTTACCTGCATCTTGTGGAAATACAGCACATTTTAAACTCTGTGTAACCATTAATCTTATAATTAGTCTTACTGGAATGCATAGCATCTGGCAATACAAATAACAGTATATGCAGTGGAAAAAAGAGTCAAGAAGGTTTGCTTCTGTTTTCTCCCCAACAGCTTTGAAGAATAAAAAGAAAACTGATACTTATCTCTATATAAGGTCCATCCATATGTAATTCCAGCAATTAAAATAAAAATCTTAGAACAATGGTTATTGTACTTACTACTGTTGCAGCTCTGCACAGTAATTTCATTTAATTAATCTCAAGTCAGCTGCTCACCTTTATAGTTTTCTCAGCTAGGTAAAGGAAAAATAGCTGAGGAGATAGCAGGCAAAATAGTAATGTCGGCTCTGGCTTGCCACTCTGGCTTATAAAGGATTCAAAAGGTGACAATAACCACTACTTAGGTTACTGTTTGATGGATCGAATGTTTGGTTTGAGACCAAGCTCAAATTTCTTCCTTAACTAATTAAACTTTTCTTTCTATTTATATCCTAATATAATATGGACAAGAACAACAGTTTTTTTAATAAATCCTCTTGTGCTTAATTAAGTACAACTCTGCCATCAAAACGTTGCCTTTCAGTCTCCGAGTATGGTAAAGATTTTCAGTTAACCTCTGGACCTTAAAGTTGCTCACTGGAAGATGACTCCAGCTGTTAAATCCTTATGAAAAGAAACCAGCTTGGTTTTCCGGAGTCTGTTCATCCTTTGGAATGTATAAAGGAAGTTGAAAATGAAAGATCTGAGGTGACAGCATGTCATTCTGACAAAAATAACTTGTCACTAGTATAGAGGAAAGCATGCTGTAATTTGGGGTGATTCTTCTCCAGTAAGCAGCATTTCAGATTTCCTGACCGGTTTCTAAATTGCAGTGCTGTCCCTAATCAGGGGTAGAACAGAAACCAGTGCCTTCAGTGAGAGCAAAACTCTGAAACTGGGTAAAGCTGAACAAGCTGATCCTGTTTGTATTCCCTGGAACATTATAATCAGATGGCCTACTTATTGATCTCTTTTGAATACTTTAAATTACATGAAATCAATAATAGACCTACTTGAAGTGGTAGGAATCAGACTTTGTTAGTGTGGAGATAGATTTATATACATTTTACAACACAGTCTCACAATATATTTCCTTATAAGAAATTAAAACTGTAGGTATAAGTAAGTGGGGGCTTGTTATATATTTCATGAACATTAGCTTTGAAAAAAAACAAAAACCTTAAGAAAATTGAGAACAACAGATAAGAGGGTTTCCTTCAGACAAAAATCTATTTCCATCTTTAAGGGGGTTTATGTGGACAAAACTGTAGGATGAAAACCAATAAGACCCACCTGTATTTTGGCTAGAGTTTATAGTATAATAGTCTATTATGATACCTAAAGTAGTTTTCTCCAAATACTTGAGCACTGATTTTTTCATGAATGGAAATAGTATGTTATGCTGAACAAGTAACATTTTTTACAGAAGCAAAAGTTACAAATTATGCTGTGGAGTAGAGTAGTAATGTATCTAAGCCCTAGTGGAAGTTAATGGACTACAGTGGGTATACTCCTGATTGGTTTAATGACAGTAAGAAAAGTATCAAGCATAGCAATTGTTCTGTAGCCTGTTTGTCTGAATTTGGATAGAGAAATAGGTATAATTGACATGAAAAAGCAGACACCATTTAATGATACTTTTACCTTTCCTGCTATCTCTTTTGTACACAAAAGAAGGTGCATTGATCATGAATAATCAGATGTATCTTTAATCCCAAATATCAGCTGTCTAGTAGCAAAAAAATGCTCTCCTGTCTCAGTAGGAAAACTGTCTGTAGTAATCTGGAAGAATGCTTTCCCACTAAACCTGAGAACCCTGGCCTGTTGTAAATTCATATTGTCTGGTTAAAAGAAATCAAACACTGTTTATTTATACAAATTGAAGATCTGATCTCAGGTCTTTTGGTGTCCTTTTCATTTATCATCTTCTTTCAAAGCTATATATTCACATACTTTCTGTCTGAGGTTTGCATGATGTTATGATCTGCCAGACAGTGGCAGTGGGAATGAAGCACATACTGTGCTTTCTGTGGAATGACCCTGAAATAGCTTTCATCCTTGAGGCTACCTTTTTGTGCTCTGTTGTGAATTTTCCCCTTTGCAATCATCTCAAGTTGATATGAGTTTTAAAAGAAGGGTTTTTTTACTGTTTCCTCTTGACATTTTTACTGTCAAGATGTTCCTAGAGAAAACGGTTTTCCTAGGTCTCCATGATAGTGCCATAGACGTTACTTTACAGTAGGCTTCCTTTATTTGTGCTTGCTCCTACTCTGCTCCTTCTCTATATCTGCTGCTCATTGATCTGCATTTTGTTTTAATTTTTGACTTGCATTTCAACCCTAAATATTGAAAGCTAATGAGAATAAGAATGAGAAAATTGAAGTGGAATAGAGGAAAATGATGAGATCAAGGCGAGCATATAGTACTCAAGCTCAAAATATGTCTGCAACTAATTCAGGAATTGTATTAATATATAAGCACCAAAATATAAGCACCAAATATAATCACTCAGTGTCATCTGGTTACTTCATACACTCTACCAGGGCACACAGAGTGCTGAACTGTTTTTACATGTATTCAACAGTAGCAAAGTAGCCAGAATTAGTATTATATTAAAATATGATCTCAAATAAAAGTGAGCTGATTGCTACAAGTTCACTATTGCTTATGAAAGGATCTTTTAGTGTTTGAAATTCAACACTGACAACAAAAGTGATGCTAATCCTGGCTGAAAGATGGCTTACAAAAGCCTAAAAGAGCTGAATTTCAGAATCATGTTGATGTCATTGTATATTGATACAGCTGGGAATCTAGGGTTACTGGGTTTTATTTATTTATTAATGACACTTCATCTGAAGTACAGGTTTCCCTTCACTACAATTAGAATGAAGTAATCAGGGATGAGTATAATATAGAAAGGGATGTTTTAATTAGATCATCTATTTTACAGCTAAATCATCTGCCTGTTTTCCTTACTTCTGGGGTATGTATTTTCTTAGGCGATTGTAATCCCTTTTTAGGGGTTCAAAACCTGAGATCCATAAAAGAAATTTCCTAAAAGATATTATGCAAGCAATGTAAAGCTATAAAGAAAATACCTAATAATTCAACCAAAACAACAGCTGCTAGGTAGGCAGTTAACAACTGTGCAAAATCTGGTGCAGAATCTGGGTATTGCGCAGTTTCCAGGAATGTTTAGCACTTGTTCCTGTGAAATACAAGAGAAATTATTAATTTGTTTGGTTTCGATTTTTCTGCTCTGTGGGGACATCTGAAAGTGCTGTTGAGTTGTTCATGTGAAGGTTTATGTGCCCTTATAACTTAACTTCTGTTCTTTTTTCCGGAGGTGTCTTTATGGATAACATATACAGGAATATTAAAGCCATTTTTGTTTTGTTTCAGACTTCCAGAATTAAACACAAAAGTGTAGTTCTGAGAAATACAGAGAAATCCTGCTGATAATTTCTTGCTAGGAATCTACACTTATAAACCAACTCTTTTCAAGTCAAGTACCATTCACTTCTCTAATGAGCAGAGGATAGTTTTGGTAAATCATTGTCAGGTTGTGGACTAGTCTTGTACTCTTTGTGTTCTGTTTGGTATAAAGTATAGAATTAATTAGCAGCGGCAATCAACCGAAGACTTCAAGCAGATGCAAGGGAAACATCAGCGGTTGTCTCAGGTGAGATCAGAGGAGAGGTGTTAACCTGAGACCAACTGCAACATTGTAGAGAGGCACTGTAGCAACTTGTGAAACCCACACAACTCCCATCTTTCAGTTCTGGTTGTGTTAGGGCCAGAACAATTGTATCATAATCCTGGATAATAGATTCTGTCTTTGTAATGAGTTTGGAAGAAATGGAAATAGATACTCAGTAACCTGAGTGATTGAACATTAATGTTGATGTTTCAATGGTGATGGCAGAGAATCTTAGTGTGAATATAGTTATCATAATTGAAAAGTGCCTTTACAACAAAATGAGTTCTATCCTGCCACTTCAAGTTGCCTCTTAAGACACATACTTTAATCATACAGAAATAATTACAGAATCCAATTTGAATGGTTGCTTGAGCCATAATCTTTTACCATATTAAACAGAGGAGTTCAAGAACATGGTTTAGTATTTGATTTTTTTGGTATTGTGCATTATTACAATGAAGGATGAAATCCAGGCCTTGGAAGCCTCAGTGACAAAGCTTTCTTTCCCTGCAGCAAGTAGAGGACATTACCCAGAGCGCTGAGCAGAGATCTGGACTGTAGAATCCATCCTGCAGCACTGTGAGTCTGGAGCTAAACTAAGACAGGTACTTCTCTCATGTTAAGAGAAATGTCTTGTGTACTTTCCCCACTTTAAATTATGTCCTTAGTATTCTGTGTAAATGAGATTGATTTCTATTTGAAAATGATAGCAGAATAGACTAACATAAACGATTAATAGCGTAAGTAATTCACAGAGCTTGGTCTGATCATGGTATTTTTTTCACTTAAAAAGCTGTCCTGGAAGATCTCTGCTAGCATTTGATATGCTGTCTGCTGTGTTTAAATGCACTTGCAAGAGCTTCTGTGACTCAGTAACACAAAAAAATCTCTGACCCTAAATGTAATTGTTTAAGATATTTGTCTGCTGTCAGCATTACAGACAGTGTCAGATGGAGTGAGCTTTAAAAGTCTAAATTGTTCAGGGTTTCTGTGCATTTTAAGAGTAACTGTGCCCTAAAGTTGGAGGCTGTGAAATAATCTGGATGCTGCCTTTTGTGACATGTAAAAGATATGTACAGTGGTACTATACTGTTATCAAAGGCTTTTTGCATATGGCTGTATTTCACTATGACCCAAAGTGTAAGAAGCCATGGTAAAATAAGGCAAATAGAAAGAGTTGGAACCACTTCAGTGCTGTATTCACTGCCTGTCCTAATTGATGGCTGTGGGATTTCTGCCATTAATTTCAGCAGTAGGAGGATGTCTAACCCTTAGTGAGGTATAAAGTAAAAATACGCTATAATTAGAGTTAACCTTATCAGAAGTAATCATCAAAAGTCACTTGTTTAACAGAAATGGCCTTCTAAATAAAGGAGAAGCAGGTGTCTAGATTCAAGCAGGCACTTAATACACATGCATAAAGCATGTGACAAAGTTCCCTTGACAAAAGACAATCACATACATAGGGACTCTGGCAGAAAGGGTTGGATAGACACATTTGCAGAATACAGTCCATGGTTTCAGACCTCCAAATGTATGATTCCAGAGGAGTGTTCTTCAGTTTAAGGGAGCAATGTGGGAATGTGTGTTTATGATCATGCAGCAGTCTTTCCAGCTGTGCCCTTACAGGTACAATTTGAGGAGCTTTCTTAAAGCACATAATAAGCAGTTACAGAAATTTCACAGTGTCTGACAACCTGTGTGAGTGAGAGACAGAGAGGAAAAGAAAGAAAGAAAGGAAGTGTATTCATGTAGACAGAAAACAGCATTTTCGCCACCAATCTGCTTAGTATACTAAAAGAAGAAAAGGTCTAAAAACTATTCTAGTCACAAGCCCTTCTTAACTTTCTGGAGTGATCACTGAAGCTGATATCAGACCTACCTTGTCATTAATTTTTTACTGTTCTTAATGGAATGGTAAGTGGTGAAATTGTCTTAGATTTGTAGGCCTAGGAGGCTAATCAGTGTGGGAGTAAATGTGGGTAAGTAAAGGAGCTGCCTGCTCAGTTATTTGAGCTGTCTGTGCCTTTCTCTCTCATTTAGCTATTAATATTAGTATGATGCTTGAAGATCTTCAGGTGACCCATATTACTTAGTGAAAATATAAAACATGGTATCAGCTGAGATACATAGCATTTTCCAACAATGAGATCTTTTAGCCTTGCAGTCAGACTGCAGTTACTAATTCCTCTCATTTTCCTTTGTTTGTCGCTCTCCTGCAATGACATTGAAATCAGAAACGTGATTTTGTTTGATGGGTAATTCTTTTTTCACTGTTAGGTAAAATTCTCCAATATCAGGGCGTGGTTCATTTATTAATGTTAGTGGAAATATATTTTGGACTAATGTATAATGAACACATAATTGAGTATTCATTGAAGTTCCATAGATTCCCCCATTGAAGTTCCATAGAATTCCCATAGATTGTATTAATGTTTCCTTCCTTCTCCATAATGTCTTATCATAAATGTGTTGTGCATCAGAACCACTAGAGTGTTTCCAGATACTTTTGAAATGAGGATTTTTGATCTGCAAATACTGAAACATCTTCCTCAATAGCTCCAACAAGTACAGTACAAGACAGCTGTCATACAGGTTTTTGTGAGATTAATGCCCAAGAGCAAACTTTTCAAGAGTTCCAAATTTTTTGAAAAGAGTACCTAGGAGGTAACTATCAAGTTGGAAATATAATGTTCTGCATAGTTTAAGCCATCTAGTTTTTTTTTTAAAATTGGATGTCTATTTTTATTACATATGTAAGCCAAAATCCCCTCTACACCATACTTCCCAATTTAAGAACTGTTAGCAATTAGTTCATTTTTGTAATCTAATTTGATTGCTCTGTTTGTATTATGTCAAAATTACAAAGATATCATCAAACTCTTACTTTTCAACCAGAACCCTAACTTACTGCACAAGCTGGATGACCTTCAGTTAATGAGCAACCATTCAGAGTTTTGCATTCTCCTCATTCCTAATTTCCAGCCTACTGTTTCAATCTGTAAAAAAAACAGGATTAATTTCATAGTAATATTTTAATGGTGCCCTTCTTTATTATACTTAGAATCATAGAATCATAGAATAGTTAGGGTTGGAAAGGACTTTAAGATCATCTAGTTCCAACCCCCCTGCTATGGGCAGGGATGCCTCCCACTAAACCATGCCACCCAAGGCTCTGTCCAACCTGGCCTTGAACACCGCCAGGTGTCCCTGTAGCCCCCCCTTCAGATACTGGAAGGCTGCTATGAGGTCTCCACGCAGCCTTCTCTTCTCCAGGCTGAACATCCCCAACTTTCTCAGCCTGTCTTCATATGGGAGGTGCTCCAGCCCCTGATCATCCTCGTGGCCTCCTCTGGACTTGTTCCAACAGTTCCATGTCATTTTTATGTTGAGGACACCAGAACTGCACACAATACTCCAGGTGGGGTCTCAGAAGAGCAGAGTAGAGGGGCAGGATCACCTCCTTCGACTTGCTAGTCATGCTCCTTTTTGATGCAGCCCAGGATACGGTTGGCTTTCTGGGGTGCAAGCGCACACTGCCTGCTCATGTTCATTTTTCTCATCAATGCATCAATTTCTCATCATACTTAACTCACAAACATTTGTGCATTTATTTTTACAGCCCTGTGAGATGTGGGCATAAAGTTATCCTCAGTTTTGAGATGAAGAAGAGCAATAGAGCTTTGATTATTGAGGCAACATGTTCCAGTTTGCCATGATGAAGCCCCAGGGACTTGATTTTTCAAAGCGCTTTTCACCTAGTTTTATTCAGAACACAGCTGCCTTTGCCTTCAGTTACATCTGTGTGGGTTGTAAAACCACATCTTTACAATTAGATTTCCATGCAAAATAAATGACTTTGGATTATGGTAACAATTAATACTTTTTACATTGATATTGTGAGAAAATAGCATGGATATGATTAAAGGGTACCAAATCTCTATTCTGGATCTCTGTGTGCAGACCTTCAGGTCTCATACTGACCAGAGAGGGGAACTCTGGGCTCTCAACTTCTACCTCTCTGCAGGTAGAACCATGTCTTGCTTCTTTGTATCTCTGTGCCATGGTGTGCAACTTGCTAAGTACAGCTGGTATGCTGGGTATGTAGGGTCGTATGCATGGCAATAAAGGCATTCAGTGTGCAAAGTGGATCCAACAAAAAGTATTTATTTCCCAACTGCAGACTAGCACTACAGACCTTTCCTGAGACTTGCATCCTGCTCCCACGTTCTGGAAAAGATGTTAGCATTCTGTATTCAGAGATGATTTTATTTAGCAAAACTGAGTCATCCACAGAAGTGGGCAGGTGGGGTACTAGAAGTGCTCTGACTTGAATTAATTCGAGCAGACAGAATGTAGTTTTAACTTCTTGTAAGTGGAGCAATGGCGCCATCAGGTGGGCAGGAAGGTGAGGGGTTCCTTGGAGAACTGAATGTATCGCTATTTCAGTATTCGAGGTTTATCTTGGATCCAGTTAATCTTATATTAAAACTGACAGCTAATTAGTGCTAAGTCCTGCCATTTAATTAGTGTATGAAACATAATCAGTTGCATAAAGAATGACATAAAAACATTTGGAGCATTAAATATACCTCTTAGTTGAATGCCACTGCTACCAGTTACCATAACCAGGTTTTACACCTGTATGTTTTACTGATTTTAGTTTTTTTATAACAGGTGCTATCTATTTATACAAATACTGAAAATTAAATGGCCACAGAAATGCTTCTAATTTCTCCTTTTTATATTTTTACTTGCATCTTTAATGCCCCAAATTCAGATGAGCAGAATGGATTCCAGTTCAGTCTCCCAGTGGTATGAAGACCTTTTGCTTGAAATATTGGGGAATATGGTTTAAATAGTGCTTACACTACTTCAAATGTTTTCCAGCAATATGAAGTCACTTGCCAGAGATTCTTAATGGGTACAAAATGTGTAAATAAAGAGTAGGTTTGCAATAGGAAAGGTTGTTTATGGCACTGGTATCTTGGTCTTTATCTTGACTGCTTGTTAAAACTTGACCAGATCTTGAAACTCTGTAAAAGAAAAGAATAACAAAAAGGAGCCACATTATGTAATCACACAGACAACAAAAGTACTTAGAGTTCGAATGGGAAGCTCATTCCTAAAAGTAGCACACTGTATACTCAGAACAATAGATACTCAAGACAAAGGAAGTGTTGCATTCAAGTGTTACATTGTACCATAGTTCAGTAGTAAAAAGCAGTGGAATTATATACTGAAATTTTATAAATTTATCAATTTTGGTTCCCTTCTCAAAAAAATCTCGGTAGCCTGACCACCTGTAGCCAAAGGCAGCATATAGACCAGCTCCTATGTTAGATCCTCTCTACAATACTGAGCAGACCTAAGCATCTTGGAGTCAGATGCATAATAACCAGTGTATGGAGTCGGGCAGCTTCATAGAGCTAACCACTAGAAAGTCTCAGGGACAGGTATTCCTCTGTTAGATAAAGGCAGTCTTAATCATCCACTCCAATTTTACCATCTCCGTCACTATCACCAGCTGCCAGGAATGCATCAGTCAAAGCTCTGGCACTGGCTGAGAAATGCTGCAGTAAGTGTCTGTTAAAGGTGAGAGGACAAATGAGAAAGACATACTTGGTACTGAAAGCATTTTGAGTTTGGTATTGGTAATACCTGTAAAATTCCAAGCCTGACTCGATTCTTAAGACTATTTCTAAATCTCTTTGTAAATAATTTTGCATTTAATGACAAAACGTCCTCTAACTTCAGTGAGAATAATGGTAACAAAGTAAGAGGGATGTTGTATCACAACACGTAAAAATTCTTTTTGTTTCATTGGATTAAAAAGACAAAGTTAAAACTGACCCCATAGAGGCAGGATTCATTTTCCCTGCTGTGTCATCTCTGCTACTAAGATGTAGACTTAAGAGAGGCAAGAATTTTTCTAACCTTACTTTTTAACTTCGGTCAGATGAATATGCTCTTGAAGATAGAATATCATGATGAAAAGAAAGATTAGAGAAAAATAGGCCTTTGAATTCAGTCTAGTAAAAAATCTTACAAGAATAAAAAGCAAACTCCAGTAGAACTGCTATTTTTATCTTCACAGTCTGTCAGTTATCCCTACATTAAATGAGTATTTTCAGTGCTATCAGAGTGTTTCATTGTGATCCAGTCTTTCCTTTGTTATTTGTCTTGCAGCTCCTTCAGCACACGCACACACATGCACACAGTTGTCTCTCATTCAGAGACAGAATTCATATTGGCTTTATCAGCCTTTGATGCTGCCCCATGAGGGCAGCCAGGTTTGGTTACTGGGGCAGTTGCAACCTAGGTCCCAAGGCAAACGAGGACAACTGCCCTGCAGGGGCCAACAGTTCTGTCTGTTACTTCAGATATATGTAGTGCATCTGGCTTGCTATTTTCTCTAGTTAAGTCTTCAGGTGCAAAAGCAGAGGACAAAACCAAACGTGTTGGTTGATGAGAAGTTCAACATGAGCTGCCTTTCAGCTCTGAGGCCCCCAACATAAGAAGGATGTGGAGCTGCTCAAGTGAGTCCAGAGGACGCCACAAAGATGCTCACAGGGCTGGAGCACCTCTCCTAGGAAGACAGGCTGAGAGTGTTGGGATTGTAAAGCCTGCAGAAGAGAAGGCTCTGGGGAGACCTTAGAGCAGCTTCCAGTGCCTAATGGAGCTGAGAAGAAAGTTGGAGAGGGACTGTTCACAAGGGTAAGTAGTGATAGGACCGGGGTGATGGCTTTAAGCTGAAAAAGGGTAGATTTAGTTTAGATATTAGGAAAAAGTTCTTAACTGTGAGGGTGGTGAGACTCTGGCACAGGCTGCCCAGAGAAGCTGTAGCTGCCCCATCCCTGGCAGTGTTCAAGGTCAAGTTGGACGGGGCTTTGAGCAACCTGTTCTAGTGGAAGGTGTCCCTGTCCATGGCAGGGGATTGGAACTAGATGGTCTTTAAGGTCCCTTTCAACCCAAACCATTCTATGATTCACAGAACTGCACAGCATTTGGAGATCTCTGGTTATTTCCCTTCATTTTTTGTGTGGATTATTGTGATGTCTTCAAAAACCTCCGTTTCCTCACCCTGCCACTTAGTTTTACCTAAGCCAAAGACATAAAAAACTGTAAGGTAAAAGATTTGCAAAGTCCTCTTGGCTTAATTATTGTTCAAATGACAGAGATAATAACTTATATAGATGTTAGTTAAGTCCTCTTGACCTTTTACAGAAGTCCTAGAGCCATGTGGTGGCTCAGATACCCCAGGGAATAAATTACTGTGGCTGACAAGACCTGCTAGCTTATCAGATTGATATTTATATCCCAAAGGAATGTGCATGGTGTTTTAGACAATATATAAGGTTTAGTACAAAGTGAATCCTTTCAGCTTGCACTTATTTTTAGTCTAGTGAGTGACTTTTGATCTGGGAATGGAAAAATAGTTATTTTTTTGTATTGCTTAATGATAGCAAAAAAAAAAACATTTTCATGGTAGACTTTGCCTTTCAAGAGCCCAGTCCTGGTAGGAATTACCCATGAAACTCCTGCAATTGCCCCAGTAGTCTTCAAATAATACTAATACTGATACGTTTGTAATAGACACATACGACAAACAAGTGGAATCTCACAGAAAAAATTTTTATTTTATATCAGCCCAAAGTATTTTCAGTAAGCTAATATACAAGCTTTGGTTACGTAGTTACTGAAATATGTACTTTAGACTATAAAAGTCTACTGTTGAAATCTACTATACTTGCTTAGTATTGATTAATTAAATGGTGCACATTTGAAATCAGCATAATAAATGCGTCCCGTCGTAGAATGGAGGTTGCCAGTTGTTCAGCAGCATGCAGGAGAATGCATCAGTTAAGGGTCAGGAGTGAAACTGAGCAGTGAAAGTGGTGATATTTGGTTATTTCTTTCTTTACTGAAAACATAAACTTCTTCAAGGAAGCAGTAGCTAAGCTCAAGCTGCAGCTTTTTTTCCTTACTGGTTATTGATGGGATCCTCTGCTTGACTGTCTCATGAGATCTGCTGTAATGGACTGACCTTCAGAATGGCTGAAATTGTCCAGTGGTGTAAAAAGCCACTGGGAGAACATTTCACATGGACACACACAAACATGCTCAGAGAATCATTGTAGATTTAAATATTTGACTAATGCCATGACATTTAAAATAAAGCCTAGCACTTGGTCAGTCTAACATTAGGCTGCTGTCTTTTCCTTCTAAAATTATATAGGTGAAAATATAGACAAAACCTCATCTTGCAAATTTTAGTTTCCTTTGATCATTTCTTCAAGAGAAAAATGCTTTAGAAGAAGTGCTAATTGTATTATTCTAAACGTATGCTGTGTGGAAAATGGAACATTCTGAAAGCAAGGTTTTCTGGGCTATATACATATAAGATCAACTGAGCAAGTTACTTTTAAAGTATTTTATTTTATTTTATCCTTGTGGATATGTAAGCTAAATGATCCAGCCTTTCCATTTGGGAATCTAGCTTTGCCTTTTTTTCATATTCCTAGGAAATAATGCACAGCATGGCCTGGGATCAGAGGAGATCTGATGATTGTGGCAGAATTACTGTACATTCAAGAAATAATCTTTGTGAGAAGACTACACTGAGGTTGCAAAGGATTTATCGAGAAAGTTTTTTAGTATTTCTGTAGCAAAGCAGAGCTTGCCTGTAGAGGGCACCAAAGACAGTCAAGTCCAGCTGTGAAATCTCTGGGACTACTTGGGCTGAGAGAAAACTGAGGAACTGAGGGTGAGAACAGGTTAGCGTGTGGGCGTTCATGAGCAAGGAAGAGAAGAAGAAGGAACAAGTATTTAAAAGAAGTCTAGTCTAACACATTACTCGAAAGGCTGGAATATAAACAGGCTAAATGGAAAACTGAAATAATTCCAGATGACTTTCCTTTCCAGATGACTTTTTCCTTTCCAGATGGTTAGAAAGAACAGGGTATTTCATCTGCCTAACAAAACCAGGTTGTACTGTGTTTATCTTTATGCTGGCTAAACATTACAATTTGTTAGGGACATCTTTACAAATATAGGATCAGTGTGTTCTGGAAGCTTGTTTGGTAAATCAGAAAGTATCTAGGACATACCAGCTGGTTAATATTTAGTCGTGATGAAAGCAGTGGGATTATATTTGAGTGAAGTATTTGCATATTCTACTGTGACATAAGCTCCCCTTTAAACTCCAGGTCAACATTGTAACTGCAGGGGAAGGCATTGTCAAGGGGCACCTTCTTTTCATATTGTAAGCGATGTGGTGATCTGATTTTCTTTTCTGGAGCTTGACACACAAAAACTGATTTATTGTTTACATGAGTGTAGAACATGCTGATAAGCAAATCAAAAGTTGCGGAGCAGCTGTATCCCAGGTGCTAGATAGTGTGCTCTCTAGGCCTGTGGTACAGAGAGTGTACCAGAAGATCCATATCAGTATAATGGCATCTTTCTGTGCTTGATCACAAAAGTAGTATGGAAATTGTTTCATAAAATGGTGACACTTTAAATTAGTTCATATTTCACAGCATCTGCTTATTAATATATTTTAAAGTATATGAAAAATCAAGCACGAAAATGTTAGGTTCATGCCTGGTCAGGGATTTAAACATATATTTCAGTAACCCATCCCAGGAAATTAATCCAGCCTTGGCCCCCTCTGCCTGCAGCGTTTGTGTGAAGAGCTCCAGGCACCTCTGATGATGCTGCATCAAAGGTTTTCCGCATGGGCTGTCTGCAAACTCAAAGAAGAAACTCTACCAGCTTATGTGTGCCATGAAAGTTCTGACATCCCCTTGCCCTTCTTGTGCTCTCTTACTTATTAGAAGATGACTGTGAGATTTCAAACAGTTGGAGAGCTGAAATTGAATCTGAAGTTTACGAATGGTGCTAGGTTAGGATTTCCAAAGGAAATGTTAGGAGGCAGCCAGCTTCCACTAAATACCAGGAGATTTTATCTTGTGCATGATTCTGCTCCTTTATCAGCACAACTCAAAATTTTGGTTTAAGAGAGATGATGGATTCAGTAGTTAGAGCACCAAGGTTTGGGATATTTGGTTCAAAACCCTGGCCCTTGATGTCTTTTTTCTAAGAGCTTGTACAGGACAAGCAATTTCTTTGTGTTTATTGCCACTTAAAGAGATCATAGTACATGTTTATTTCACAAGAAGTATTGGGAGGATTAGAGATTGAACTGCTCATACAGGGTAATGAGGGGTCTGACGTGTGTCTGAGAACTCAGAGTCTCTGGGCTCAGTGGAACTCACATCTGCTGCTCACATTTTGCATTGCTCTTTAATTGTCATAAGTAAAGGTAATACATATAAACAACATTTCCTTTATCCTAGGGATTATGAAGCAGTATTATACTGAATATTATACTGCTTAGGACAGTCTTAACTCTAAACCTTGGAATGGGTCATCAGTGAATAATACAGGGTGCTGTTAGATACTTTCTGACAGAATTTGGCTTTTAACTGGGTGCTTAGCAGTGTTTTATTTGTGTATTTCCTTTGTAAAAGCTGGTGCAGAGGATTTGATCCTTACTTATTACATTTCCCACAGAGGTTATAGAACCTCCATCCTCAAAGATACTCAAACTCAGCTTAGAGGAATGTGTCCCAAGTTGGCCTTCTGAGGAAGCAATTGGACCAGAGACCTTCAGAGATCCTCTCCAATGTGAATTATTCTGTGGTTCTATACCTTAATGTGGTAACATTGTGATATCACCATTAGTGTATTTACTACTTCAGATGGCATCCACATACACATCCTGCAGTCAGAGGTTTTCTCTAGAGTAATGACATTGTCAAGTTCAGAGAACACTCTGTGCTACCCTAAGGAAACTGAAGGCTGCCACTGTCTGAATTTAAACTTATTGAAATGAACCTTCGAAGAAAACTTTACTTTTTTTGAATTTGTTTACTTTAGGTGGAAGATGTTTTGTTCTACTTCAGTTAACATTAAAAATGTGGATCCTAGTGTCAACAGAAGACCTAACATGGACTAGGCATTATTTTTGCTGAACAGTCCATGGGCTTTTATGTAATTGGGAACTTTTTGGAGTTCTACTGTAATTCCTTCTAATGAAATGGCTGGATGGTTTTATTAAGATTTAAAACTCATCTTCTTGCCATGTTACTGTTTAAGTTATGAGTTACTGTTTAAAAAGAACAGATTTTCTCATAAATAAAATTCTCTTAAGTTTTACATAAAGCTGCAACATACACAAGAATTGCCAAATTCTCAGAGGTACTCAATTTCCCCTCGTGGCAACAGAAGACATTGATATGCAGTTGTTTAGCATCTCTGAAATAGAGGATAGGCCACTATGTAGTCTTGCATTTCTTGCATTCCACGTAAGACTTTCAGATGTGCAAGGAATGCAGCATCAGGTTTGTCACTTATGGTGCTGTGTGTGCCATCTGCTTGCGAACTAGTGACATGGTATTTTAGTGATTAGCAGTGTGAAGAGCTAATGTATACATTACATCTGTCTGCTGCTGCAGATCTGGATTGCTCTGGGTTTTTTCTTCACCCAATAGGAAAATGAATAAGGTAAAAAGAATCAACAGTCTCATCATTATGCAAAATACTTCAGTGCTGCAATTAACAGCAGCTATAATTTAAGCCTAGATTTAACATCAAAGGTAGTGAGGACAGAATTAGGATTTATATTCATTATAATTCAGCCAAGGCTTCAGTGAGTCTGATTGCTAGAATTCCTCTTTTGCATTAGCTGTCTTAAATCTGCTGAACAGCTATCTCTTCCATGCCTGGGTCTGAGTGAGCTGTACTTGCCTCACATAATCATCTTGCAATTCATGGAAATGCCAACACTGAATGTTACATAAAAGTTCCAGAAGGCTTTGTTTCTGCTCTTCTTCAAAACAGCTGCCAAATTATGTTACAATTATCATCCAGTTTCAGCAGGGAGCATTAAAATGACAGTCTACTTGTGAGCTGGAACCATATCATGGTAGATGGGGAAAGAGACAAGTAAATGTTGGTGGGGAAATTTCCAACCCAGTCAGCCAGAAACACACAACATCTATTCAATCTGTTGAGCTCTGCGTTTAGCCATGAACATTATTTACTTTGTCCATTAATGAAGACAATGCTATAACTGGCTCTAAATCCTGTAAGATACTTGTCAAAGGAAAGACTAATTCTTAGTAATTTTCACACTGAAGAAAATTGCTAATGTTATGGATTGTGTAGGTGATTATTCATATAATAAATGAAAGAATTGAGTAATGGCCAGTATTTAGCAATGTAACAGAGCTTTAAAGTAATCCAAACAGCAAGACTGGCTGTTGTTTCATCTGCAGGAAACAGAAATTCAGAAATGTGGGAAAGTACTGTTGTTTTGTACATATTAGGAGATAATAAGCGACATATTCATGATTCACAGAAAAAACCTCCAGGCCTGTGGCCCATGTCAGGGGACTGTGACTTAAGACAGTTAGGATTAGACCCTTATCCTCTATCTAACAGCTGCCTTAGATTTCTGCAAAAGATAAATCTTCTTAAGGGAGAGTTATGTTTTAGGCCATAAACGCTTTCTGATGATGCATGCTGTAGCCTAGTACTTACTTCTGTAAAATTACCCACAAACATATTCCATGCTTTGAGCTATTTGGCAGCTCCTCTTAATTTTTTTCTCACATTCTCAGGGTTGGGTCTTAATATGTATTAGCTTTAACTATGTTGTTAGCATTACTTTTCCTTAAGGATCAGAGAATTAAACAGAAATAAAACTCAATGAAATCACTACAGTCAAGCCTTAAAAGATGTCATATTGTTTAAGATCATCAGAACTGTGTCTGATGAGTCAGCATACTCAAGTATGAGGATGGAAACCTAAACACAATCTTAAAAGCAGCTTTCCCCTCCCCCAAGTTTTTTGTTTTGTTTTATTTTTTATCTCCCCTTTTCTAGCCATGATTTCAACATTATGAGTGGTTGACAATCACAAAGTGCTTTCTTTACAATGGAAATGTAACAATACCACATGACCCAAACATCTGTACATTGCAAGATTTCTCAGCAATCTGGTGTGTGAACTCGAGGGGTTGTTAATGCCTGAAACAATATAAAAATGTACAAACACATGCTGAGTGTGGAGTGCTTGTTGGACGAGGTAATTGGAAGAGTCAGTCCAAGGATGCTTTTGGCCTGATGCTGCTTATGCCTTCACCATAGATTGGAATTCTGTCAAGGAAGAAAATGAGAAAGGCAGGGAGTAAAACTAGATGAAAGTCATTTTTGACATCTTTAGAAAAGACAGACAAAAATTACTTAAACTCCTAGCCATGGAGGGCTCCCAAAGTTATTATAACACTGCACAAGCTACTGCTAAACTGAGATTCTGGGGGCGTAACAGATTTTTCACTCCTAAAAAAGAGTAAGTGCAGAGAGGAGGAGTGTGTCTGTAAATCCGTATTTGTGGGAAATCCTGAGTTAAAGGTAAACTATCTTTAACCCGTTAAAAACTCTGATAATAGCCAAGGAAGCAAAGAGTGACTTAGGTTTATCCCATAGCTTTCAGTAGGAGGGATCTTTTGCCTTTGTTATTCTAAAGAAAAAATATCAGTAGTGCTGTAATTTCAGGATGGGAGATGCAATGGTTAAGGGCTAAGATCTGCATAATATAATGCCCTATTTAGGGCTCATAAACAGAAGCTGTAAAAGCTGCTGCTAAAGCAAATTCCTCTAACAGTGTATCTCTCTCTCCTCCCAAACTCTGGCTAAGATTAGCACGTGTGTCTGTTAGAGTTATTGCCACCTGTCCTACTTCAGCTGAGACAGCCCTGTTTTCAGTGACTTCATCTCTAATATATGATGCATAATGTCCTATTTTCCTTTGCAGCAATTTCTAAAAGAAATAGCCTGGCCAGTTCACATCATCCCTGTGAGGTTTTCTTTAGGAATTTGATTTATTTTTTCATAGAAGGACTGCCTGGTGAAATGTGCACTGATAGGATCTTTCTCTAGCACAAAATTCTGTGCTGCATTGCAGCAGTACTAGCCTTGAAAAACAATACCACCCTTCTCTTACATTCCTGAATTAAACCACTCGGTAGCATTGGCCAATGTTTGATAGTGGTAGATGAAGAAAGAAGTTTATGTAGGTGGAAATATGTTTAAAAATGGAAGTGTCATATGGCCAGAAGTGCAGAGCCAAAATGGAAATTCGAAGAATGGATAGGTGTTCAGGATGCTTTAAAAATCTGGCACATTGAGTCTATGGATCAAACACATAGCAGAATAGAACCCATAGCTGATATTATGGATTGGAGGGATAGGCTCTACATTGGGCCTAAATATGCTGTTGCTGCAAGAGAATAACCAAATAGGGATAAAGGGAAACCAAACAGGGATAAAGCTATGAAACTAAAGGAGTATTCACTAGTATAAAAATTGTGGCAGAAAGTACCAGGCCAAAGTACTTGGATGTGTTCTTCATGCCATCATTTGAATGAAGCCCTAAATGGATGCATTTTAAACCACAAATTTTATGAATTTCTAAAACTCTTACCTTCTACCCCAATTTTGCCATCACCATCAGAGTCACCTGCAGCCATAAAGTCCTTGATCTCTGCAGGGGTGAGGGCTCTGGCACTTGAAGAGAAATTCTTCAGAAACAGTCTGAAACAGAACAGGGTAGAGTGTTGTGCTTGAGAATTATTCTCCAAAATGTCCTTGGTACATTGGTATTTCTGATTTTCTTAAACCCATGCCAAAAAAAATGTAAGGTAATGCCTGCTCTTATTATCTGAGGAAATACAAGGAATCGTGACAAGGAAGGACAAGAAATAGTGTTTTCTATAACAGTAAGTTTCTTCTAGGACAGCTAGCAAGTTCAAAGGTTTGCACTAGTTGAAGAAATATGCAGCTGTACAGTACTTACTGAAGCTCTTCTTCTTCGATGAAACCATTGCTGTCCTGATCAAGGATTCTAAAAATTTTCTTTATCTGATCAGGAGTTTTGCTGGATAAACCAATCATGGAGAAGAAAGACTTGCAGTTGAAGCTACCATCAGCTGGAAGAAACAGAAGTTTAAGTAACTTCCCTTGAAGTTGCTACTACAGTATATATTCCTTGGGAATATGTATATCTTTTCTAAAGCATCATCCTACTCCTCTTGCTCTTGTGCACAGTGTAGCAAAAAAAAAAGATACAGTGGGTAATTTTCCTTTCTAATCACTCTGTGCCCATGGTCATATATCCTTTTAGCCAGTTTGAAGTTTTCTGCTACAATGCACATTCTGTTAAATCAGGGTTTATGCAATGTGTGACATGCAGTTAATAATAAATATTTAGAGGGCGCTACTGTGGCTTACAGACCAGCCTCTCATTCTCACTTAGTCCTTACTGTAGTAAAGAATTTGGGTAGAAAGTAGGTAATTCCCAGTCAAACTAGCTCTTTGAGCATTTGGACTTGATCTCACCAAGGAACTCTTAAAGAGAACTGAGACTGGTCATTGCTTCACAAATGACACTGATTCTTCAAGCTGAGGCTTTTTTTGACATTCTGAAGGAAAAGGCTAGCTATGTAAATATAAATCTTTAAAGGTTTAAAAACTATCAGAGTTCAAAGGTAAGCCAGCTCTAACTGAAACTGTGACCCTTTAATTGCTGCTCTGTGTTTTGGGGAATGTTGTTACCCACCAAATAATCACTCGTGAGACTTTCTGAATTCAGGGGGCTGTACTGTAATGTAGGTAGAAAGAGATCTCACAGGGAAGGAATCTAAGGGGAAAATGATAGGCATGTCATCTTAAGACATAAAAATGATACACATCTTCTGGCTGCAGAGACCATTCCTTACCCTGGCAGCTGGAGAGAGCAGATTCAATATCTTTAGCAGAAAGGATGTCAGTGATGGCCATTGTTGAACTGTAAAATAAATTAAATGTGAGCTACTTGGTCATTAAAATGACTTCTCTACCTCTTTCATGGCTCTATTTGAAGTTGCTGCTGTGACAGTATATGATAGGGGAGACATTATTCATCTAATTGTAAGCAGAGTGTACTGGAACAGATGTCTGCAGCAGGTGCTTCCACTTAAAGCTAGGTAATGAGGGAGGAATTCTGCATGTGGGAGTGTGGGCCTTCAGGAAGATCTGATGCCTGTGCAGCACTGGGGGGGAGTAAGTCAAAGGTGTCTAGCACCACAAAACTGCGTGACTTCTGTGTGGGTTTTTGTGGAGGTGGTTTATTACTCAGTTAAAACCAGCGCACATGAAAAGATACAGCTCAGTATGTCCCCTAGAGCTATATCTGGAATAAATGTGATTGGAATCTAAAAAATCTAATATTATTATCAATAAATATATTGATCTTTTCAAAGAATGACAATAGTTTAGAATAAGTAGTAATAATTCTACTAATTTCAAGGAAGTCTAAATTTGGAGAGTAAGTTCCTCCTCTGTTTAGTTGCAACAATAAATATAACTATACTATAAATTCAGCTTGCTGGGCTGCTGTGTCATTAAAAGACTACATTTCAAGATAGCTTTATAAAAAATTTTTCTTAAGTATGTTGTGGTGGGTTTTTTTAATTGCATGTAGGTGGTAATAAACCAGATTTTTATCCAGATTTTGGCATTTCAGTATATTGACGTACTTTGAACAGAGGTATCAAGACTTAATATTTGTTCCTAGCAGAGTGGAGGAGGTGTTCACTGATATAGTAACATTTGATAAAACATACTCTTTCTCCCATTCAGCCACCAATACAGTGACAATAGTTTGCCACTGTAATATTTGTCGCTTAAGAAAATGCTACAGGCCTGACTTTTTAATCAGTTTATTAGAGTAAATATAGCATCGATACATTTACAGTCTGGTAAACTGCACACACCACTGCAGGCTGCTTACAATTAACAATTGGTGACATTACTGTAAAGTAGCTTCATGTTAATGAGGGAAGGGGAACTGAGGCATAGAAAAGTTATTCTTGAAATCCACAAGAGAAGAAAAATATCTTATCATGAATCTCTGATCTTCAACAGCATCATTCTTCCTGTCTGAGCATGAAAACAGCATTCACGAAAAGGAAACCAATGCTTGTAACCATTTATAGTCTGTGAGATGGTTTGAGATCTACACACAGGTTTAAACTTTACCTAAAATATGAAATGGCTGCCTTTGTACCTGTTGGTTTGCAGCAAAGGAAATTGCCAATCCTTTAGGTCCCTTAATAGCTCTGAAGGTGTAAGGAGACAATGGAGAAATCCACGCTGATGGCAATGGGTACCAGCTAAGGGTACCAGCTAAGGCAGATGAGTTACTTTTGGTTTGCTAGCATCTATTTTGTGCCAGTGGCTTCTTGTGCAAAGTACTTCCCCCTCTCAGCACTAGACAAGATAATTTGGAGCTCTGCCATTCACCTAATTCTCACTGCTGAGAGGATTAAAAAGGAGGAAGAGTTTAAGGAAAACCTAAAAATGCAGCATTTTTCACAAGGGGCATCATTCCCATCTTTTTCCATCCCGTAATCTGAATGCTGATTCTGTTCTATGTTAGCTTGTAAAGAGACAACATATTGGAAGCTGATACAAGAACAGGTATTTCAATTGCATAGATGCTTTCCATTCAGGGAGCATTTTGCTTTTGTGTTTCTTTTCCTGAAAGCAGAGGATCTAATCATCTTACCTTTGTGGTCTTCTCAGCTGAGTAAGGAAGCAATCTAGGTGGGAGGAACAAACTTGCTGTGTGTCTCCAGCAGAGCTGAGCTTGCATATATATGCTTTAAGTTGTATACCATATACAGATTTTGGATTTCAGCGTCACGAAGGGGGAATGGTGTCAAATGAACTTGCCTAAGTAATCATCTTGCACTATTTTTAACTCAAGAGAATACATATGATATTTGCAAATGAAACAAGATAAGTGGCCAGATAGGCAAACAGGACAGAGTCATATTAAATTTCTTCTGATTTAAGCAGAAAATACCAACTTCTCCATATGATGTAGGGCAGGAAAAAAAGTCCCACTATCTGATATGCGTGATCGCAGGAGTCAGATGAAACGAAACACTACTAACTTCTGAAGAGATGCCTTTAATGGATGTTTAAATGTGATAAATTATCTGTAGACGCTACATGTGATAGAGTTTCTTCATTAGAACACTAAACAAAACAAGTATTAAAAATACCCCAGTCAAACATGTTTATGTAGTAAACCATTTAGGGAAGATAGTAGTTGTTTTGTCATCCAGAATGTCCGATCTGTTGTTTGTAAAATACCCCAAACCCAAACTACACAGTGAATTTGTTGCTACAGGAGGTAAAATAATATTATGTCTGTCCACTGGAACAGTTGGTTGGGGAGAGTATTTTGTCTGGTACGTTTCCAGAGAAAATCTTACAGTTTTGCAAGGTTCTGACATCCTGCTTAGTTGTGTATGTGTGAAGCAAAGGGGTTGTGATCTGCCCAGCTGTCCCTGAGACAGAAGTCCCTAAACTCTTCATGAAAGATCTTTGCTATTAGATTTGAGAGAAAAATTTCAATAGCAGCATCACAGTAGGGAACAATATGTGAGAGTGTCACTGCAGTTTTGTTGCTTACCTTCTGGTTTCTTTTAGATAAATGATTATATTTTCTAATTTTTTGGCCAGTGCTGTTTCCAAGAATTCCTTTGTGCTAGTTACTTCTTTTTTAAGTAGCATAGAAACAATTTGATCATCTCAGCTTTCTTTCAAGAGTGTCATAGCTTCACTGGGTAAGGAGCCTGTTAGCTTGGATCTCACTTGTGGCTTGAGGCAGCAGAACAGTGAAAGACAAGTCATGTTGATGACAGCTTATGCTAGTGTTATGGTCAGGGGTAGGATATGGCAAGACATGACAGTGCAATTGGCATCACAGCTTGAGGTGGTGGCACAGTAAGAGATGACAGTGCAGAGACTGTCTTAATGTGAGAGTATCAGGGCATTTTTTTTCCCAAAGCATCTCCCCATAAATGGAAGGCAAACCTAGCCAAGTACTGAAGCCGACTACTAATATGTCATAGCGTGGAGCAGAAAGAAGTGGCACCTACGAGACCTTAGTGCATCCAACACTGACAGCAGCTGATGAAAAAGCAACAAAAGACTATTTCAAAAGATAGTATGTGTGGAGGAGGTGCTATTTCACTTGCTATAAACATAAGAAAAATTATTGCTACAAGGTCTTTTTTCCTTTTACAAATTGTGCATGTCTGCTCTCCATGAAAAAGTTTCAGACACAGATTAATTCTTGTGAGGGGAAGAACCACTGATTAGGAATGGCTGTGGAAGATTGCAGCTTTCCCAGTTTTCTGAATGGGTTCTTGACCAGCTGACGCTGAAAAATTTCAAGAAGAATTTGATGGATAGATATTTAATACTGGCTCTTGTTGCCACTGGTGACATCTGGTAGAAGGGATACAAATATCACTTTCCCCTCTCAAACTCTTCTAAGAAATGGCTTTTATTCTACATGGGAAGAAAATTCCTCTCCCTTGTGCACACACCATCCTTTTCTCCCCCTCTGATTTGGAAAATTGCCTACATAGTGCCAACAACTGATGTGAAGTAAGTAGGGCGTCCAACATAAAAACTGATGGCATGGTATGATCTCATGAAGCTAAGTTAAGAGGAAGGC
Organism: Pezoporus flaviventris; assembly: GCF_033815535.1. NCBI lineage: Eukaryota > Metazoa > Chordata > Aves > Psittaciformes > Psittacidae > Pezoporus > Pezoporus flaviventris. The sequence continues at coordinate 11,996,445 of NW_026892626.1, forward strand.
CAGATTCTGCTGAAACTCTTGGACTGCAGGAGTCTGCATGGGAATTTGGTCTCTGGTGTCTATTTCAGAGAATGCATTTGATTTTAGATGCAATGGCTTCTCATTTTGCCCAGAGCTAATTCCACATATGTTAACCCCTCGCCCCCACTCTTCCCTTTAAAAATAGCATTGATTGCTGTTATTTCCCTTAATGCTTGTGGACTGTTGCCATTAGTTTGAACTTTTGTATCTGAATCACATAAGGATGCAGTCTTTAAAAGTGCGTTTTGTTTTCTAATGGACTTCAACAGGAGAATTCCTTTTGTTCCCTGAAATTGTAAGAATAAGGCATGAATGTCAAATGATTTATGGCCTTAGTCTGTTGAGCTGCATTCAGACTCCAGCAAATTTTGGAGTTTCTTTTGCAGTGGGATTGGAAGCACTAGAGATCCAGAACATGTGCACTGGCTGGCAGGATGAAATGCACAAGGATCATGTAACAACCAGCCTCCAACAACCATTTCTTTTCAAGCCCTACATTAGAGATTGAGAAAACATCTGTCTGGTCATTTTTACTTTCTTAAATCAAATATGGTTAGTAACTTTCCAGCTGCCATCCAACTTGGCAGGGAGAGGAACTAGGGAAGTCTTAAGAAGTAAGGAGAAGATATCCCTTTCTGATTATCAGGTTACCACTAAAAGCAGTTTTAAACCCTGGGGCATTTCACTTTGCTTGAGTCTCATTGTCTTCTAGAGGTCTCTCTAGTGGAATGCTCCTTCACTTGTTTTATTCTGTCAGTTATAATCTTAGCTCTTCTAACACCTGAGATTACCTCCCCAACTTGAAAAGCTGTATTTGAGGTCTGTGATTGTTCCATAATATATTCTTGTAATAGGATCATAGAATAATAGAATTGTAGACCCAAAGAACCATAGACTGGTTTGGTTTGGAAAGGACCTTTTAAAGACCATCTAGTTCTAACCCCCTGCCATGGGCAGGGACACCTTCCACTTGGAGCACTTAGTTGCTCCAAGCCCTGTCCAAACTGGCCTTGAACACTGCCAGGGAAGGGGCAGCTACAGCTTCTCTGGGCAGCCTGTGCCAGAGTCTCACCACCCTCACAGTTAAGAACTTTTTCCTAATATCTAAACTAAATCTACCCTTTTTCAGTTTAAAGCCATCACCCCGGTCCTATCACTACTTACCCTTGTGAACAGTCCCTCTCCAACTTTCTTCTCAGCCCCATTAGGCACTGGAAGCTGCTCTAAGGTCTCCCCAGAGCCTTCTCTTCTGCAGGCTTTACAATCCCAACACTCTCAGCCTGTCTTCCTAGGAGAGGTGCTCCAGCCCTGTGAGCATCTTTGGGCGTCCTCTGGACTCACTTGAGCAGCCCCACATCCTTCTTCTCTTGTTGTCCCCGGAGCTGGATGCAGTACTGCAGGTGGGGTCTCATGAGATCAGAGCAGAGTGGGAGAAACCCCTCCCTCATCCTGATGGCCATGCTCCTTTTGATGTAGCTCAGGGCACAGTTGGTTTCTGAGCTGCAAGAGCACATTGAAGCTGGCTCATGCTGAGCTTCTCATCAACCAACACCAGCACTTCCTCCTCCTCAAGGCTGCTCTCAAGCCACTCTCAACCCAGCCTGTAATTCTGCTTGAGATTGCCCCAGTCCAGGTGCAGGACCTTGCACTTGACCTTATTGAACTTCATGAGGTTTGCATTGACTCAGCTCTCCAGCCTGTCACTGTCCCTCTGGATGACATCCTTTCTCTCCAGCGTGTCAACCGCACCACACAGCTGGGTGTCTCTGGCAAACTTGTCATTCTTCTTTGACTGCTGATGTGAATTGTGTGTACAACAGAATAACAAAAAATACACTAAGGAGTAGTGAATGCATGCTTTAATTTACATAAGTGTGATTTGATGGCCTTGTATATGCCTGGGCTTGTTTTCCCTGAATGCGTATGATAGGGATATCCATAGTTACCAGTCAAGGAATATACATCCTATATGATGTGTCTAACCTATTGTTAAATGACATGTGAATAGTGAAAGTGGAATAGTCATTCAGCTTGTAATTTGCTTTGGGAATATTTGAGATGAAAGATATTATAGGCATGTAATTTAGTGTAATTGTATTAATGCAACATGCTCCAGTCACTTGAGGAATGTAACCCTTGGAGTGATCTGGAGATATTTGTGAGTGGTTTTAGGTTTGTATTACTTAATCTAATATCTGTAGACACCTCATAACCACCACCCAGTAAAATGCTGTAAAAGGAAAATGCTAAAACAGTTGCAATGCGGTGAGGAAGCTGTACATAGGAAATAGCACCAAATAACATCTCTTTCGTTTTTGTAAACATGAATGAATTGCAAAAATTAAGTAATATTTTTCACCAGCTGTTGGTCTAGTGTCAAGTGCTTTCAACCTCTGGGGTAGATTCTGAGAATTTACAATGTCACTTTTCAACTTCAAGTGCTAATTTACAAAATTTCAGCTGTCATATTTTTCTGACATGTGTAAAGCATTAATTTTTGAGCCAATTGGTCTGTTTATGTAAAACAGACACTTCAGTTCTGTATATCTGAAATTCACAAGAGAGAGATTCAATTCTGATTCCAAAATCTGAAAAGAATATCATCCAGGTGTAAAAACTGTGTGATTTATCAAGCTGTAGCTTGAGAGTTTTGTTTCTGAATTAAAACTTCTCGGTTCACTTCCAGTTCTGTTTCTTTCTGGAAATGTTCATGCATTGATGCACAAAGAAAAAGGCTTTTTTTTTTTTGTGCAGAAAGGAATTCACATGGAATGGTTTCTGAATTTATAGAGTGCTAGGTCTGTTAAGTCTGATATAGGCATTCATAAATGGACAAAGTACTTGAACCTCCAAATGACTTTATCCATAGATAAAAAAATTACATGCAGAATGTGTATGGAAGAAATCATAAAATCATAGAATCACAGAATAGTTAGGGTTGGAAAGGACCTTAAGATCATCCAGTTCCAACCCACCTGCCATGGGCAGGGACACCTCACACTAAGCCATCTCACCCAAGGCTTCGTCCAGCCTGGTCTTGAATACTGCCAAGGATGGAGCATTCGCAGCCTCCCTGGGCAACCCATTCCAGTGCCTCACCACCCTAACAGTAAAGAACTTCCTCCTTATATCCAACCTAAACTTCCCCTGTTTAAGTTTTAACCCATTACCCCTTGTCCTGTCACTACAGTCCCTAATGAAGAGTCCCTCCCCAGCATCCCTATAGGCCCCCTTCAGATACTGGAAGGCTGCTATGAGGTCTCCACACAGCCTTTTCTTCTCCAGGCTGAAAAAAATAATTTTTCTGCTTTAATTCTGAAGCAAAAACTTACTATTTTTGGAAGCATCCTAATAAAATTGCCAATTAAAGGTATGTGTGGGAAAATTATGTTTTCTCAGTAGAAAATAAAATTAGGCAATCTTTTCTAGTTAAGTTGACAGCAAAGATATCTGCTGAAAACAGATGTTTCTGCTATAGATCTCCTATATTCTGTTCTTACTATGTTCTTCAGCTCCCGACTGGTAACATCCCTAAACAGGGTCCTTGTTACAGGAATTGTGGCATCAGTTTGTGTGTTTACACTGCATAGCCCATTGCAGTTCTGCTTCATGACTATGGTTTATAGGCACTAAAAATAACCATCAGTTGCAGCAGGCTTTCAAATGTAGATATGCTTGGAATTAACTCAGATGTTTTTGAGCCTGTCTGTACATTCTTGTGTAGTCCTTATCATACTGTGTAAACAGTGTAACCACTACAAACAGAAACAACTCCTTGCAGTTATGTAATTTCAGGAGTGTAAAATAAGAATTGGGTCATTATTCATGCATATACTAATCTAGTACTGATACTGCTGAATAAAGCTGTGAATTGCTTGTCAAGGATATATATATTTCAAGGATATATGGGTTTCAAAACCTCCAAAAGCTAACTGACATAAAATTGACACTTAGAGATGATTTTCCTGTGCACAAAGCCCATAACCCATTTGATTTATAGATGCCTGGTGAGGTGTGACTTAACTCCCTGCTCCTCCATTTCCAGAGATGAGGAAATGGTCAAAACTTGCCACAGCTCAGTCCAGCCTGTGTTCTTCGGCTTCTCTTCTATGGAAACTAGAGTATGATAAGTGGCTGATGTGTGTTTGGGTATCGCCCAAATGTGGAGTTCATGTCTCCAGGGCACACACCTGGACTCAGGAACTCAGAAACATTCCTTCACCTCTCATTAGACATTCCAACAGCACTGACAATAATTTGAATGAGGACTATAGGAAAGTAAGCTGAATTAATATGAAAATTGGTACTAGAGACATAACAGCATTGGATATGAAAGCATTAAGTCTTTAACAGCAAGAATTCATTGAGCATTTGAGAGCTAAGCCTGGTTTAATCAAATCGTGCATCAATAAAGTGATTCCACTCTTCAAATATTTAAAGGATCAGTGGGATGAAAAGACACAAGTGATCATTGTTCCTCCTACACAGTGCTGCATTTGTGCTGTAGCTCTGAAGTAACACCAGTGTCCAGATAGGCCAGTGTTTTCAAGCTTTACTGTATAGTATAGAACAACACAGACAGAAAATGTGAGCCCTTATTGCTCATTTATGGGCAAACAGCATTATATTCACTATGGATCCTATTAGCAAATTTCTGCAGTCAGGTGTAAAGTGAATCACTGCAAATCTGTTGCTCTGAATGAAAAAACAAATCTGTTGTATCCTAGACATAAATCTGCATAACAGTCTTTCCTTGAATTGCAATGGCCTCCATCTGAGCTGACTTACGGCGCTGACAGCACTCTACTAAAAGAATAGATTTAAAAAGGAATTCTACTAAACTGGAAACTTCAGGAGGAAAAGGGCAGGTGAATCTCTAGGGCAGGAGGCCTGTCTCCTTCTCAACAGGAATTCAAGTCTGGCTGTGACTGGTTAGCTATTAGAGCACAGAATGTCCTTGAACTGTTAAGAAATCAACCAGGAGCTCTTGCTCACACAAGACGAGGCCTGCCAGCAGGAAACAGGAAGATGCTTGACTGCATCTGTTATTCTCTGAGACAGCTCACAGAGCAACATTGTAATATATAAACAGCAAATAGGTGAACAAAACTGTTCAGATTCTTAGATCAATCTTACAATTTTTGAAGTATTTGACTCATGATGTTTTAACTTTCACATTTGGATATACTATATAGCAACCTACCAGTTTGAAAATCTGGAAGGTGAGAGCAGGAGGTATCTTGCTGATTCCTGAATTCTCCATATTGGCTTGTCCTTTTCTGAGCAGAGGTGGCTAGAAGCAGGTGTTCAGCAGAATATATGCTTAACAGTTTTGCTGTACCCAAAAAGTAAGATCATTTGCAAATGTATTGTATGTCCTACGCAATGCTGTGCTGGGCTGTACAAGCTGTAGTTCTGGGCGAAATTTGGCACTAAACATTTCAGCTGCAATATTTATTACTTCTGTGCAGAATGTGATGTTTCTGGAATTTTTTTATTATATGAAATGTAAAGCCTTTACTAAACAGTGCTCCAAAGCTGTTATCTCAGAATCCCATGGTAAGGTAATTTCAGAATACCAAATCCCAGATATTTCCTGAAAGTTAGAGCTATATAAAATGTTACTCAACAGTGATGTTGAAAAATGTGTGCTAATCAGTGCAGATGATCTTCCCCATCACAGATCCTAATAATTGATGGTGCCATCAACAGCAGAGACAGTAATTTAAATTATGAATGCTTTTGGTTATGAATGATGGAAATTTTTGGCATAGGAATTAAAATGTATGCATTAATAGAACTAGTAGAATTCAAGTCATGTTTTGGACAAAAGTACAAAATTAGACATGGTTTAACATTCATGAATATTTGGGTAACCAAGCGTATTTTTCTATTAAATATGTAGGTATTACAAAACAGATGGAGAAGCATCCATTGAATAATATTTGAAAGTTGTTCTAAGCCGTGTTGAAGTTGGTATACAGGGCCACCACTCTTCAGTTAAAATACATATAAGCAGTTATGTCAGTGCCTTTGTGGATGCAGGCAGCTGAACGGATCAGCTTAACCTTTGTCAATCTGTTCCATTTTGACGGAGCTAGTCTGTGGAGCTTTCTGATAAGCAGTGACTCTGATGGATCTGAGGAAGAGTGACTTCCTGCATAGGGGTGACTTGCTGATCTAGGAATTTTCCTGAGCATCTTCTGTAATCACCTTTATTTGCACGATGCAATTCTATTTAGATTCCGGGTGTATCATCAGCAATTATCTGTCATTAACAAAACAAAGTAAAACATGGAAGCTCACCTTCTATTGGTACAGCCAGCAGGTCACCTTCCCAAAAGGAGGATTTCCTTTATCATAGAATCGTAGAACCAACTAGGTTGGAAAAGACCTTTAAGATCATCAAGTCCCACCATTACCGCAGGACTGCCAAGGCCACCACTAAACCATGTCACTGAGGGCCTCATCTACATGGTGTTTGAACACTTCCAGGGACGGTGATTCCACTACTTTCCTGGGCAGACTGTTCCGATACCTGATCACCCTCTAGCTGAAGAAATTTTTTCTAATATCCAGTCTAAACCTCCCATAAACTAAAATCTAATCCATCCCCTTTGGATGAGTGGAATTAGATTTTACCCAGTTTTAAAACTAGAAGTATAAAAACCACGATGTGATAATCAGGCATCAATTTCACTGTAACTTGGTGTCCTGATTCTGCCAGTTCTTCAGCAATATCCTAGAGTTTTCCAAGGAAAACTGTGTAAACAACAATGGCAAAAATAACAAGACAGCTGTTAGAAAAACAAGACCAATCAGTAAAATGGAAAATAGAAGTGCAATATTTAGAGGTTAAAATGCTGTAGCTCCCTTTCGACAATTGCTTTTATCCTATTCTATTGAGAGAAACATCCATCAGCCTTCTGCAGACTGCACTCTGGCGTGTCCCCTGCATAGGGATATTGTCTGGGAGATGGGATTTGTGAGTGCTGACTCTGGGATGAGGCCATGGTGCTTGGGCCCTTGTTAACTCTGATTCTTCAGTAAGCCAGGCTAAAGCTCACGGCAGGTTGTGGAGATCTCAGCTGGCTCTGGGTGACACAGAAGCCATCTTTAGCAGCCTAACTCAGCTGTGCAGTGTGCCTCTAGGAAGGAAAATAGCCTGAAGTTCAGCTATCTCAAAAAAGCAAGATCTGTTTTGTAATACTGTCCCATTACATGTAACTGAGGAGAGCTGGAGTTTTTTCTTGTTTAAGCCCCACTGAAACAGAGCAGCAATTTGTTTCCTTGAAGCGATCTTCCAATGTGTACTTCAGAGTGCAAGCAGTGGACCGTAGCAGTTGCTATGACTTTATAGCCCTGCCCTAAGCAGTAGGAGTAACACTAAATATCCAGACTTGCTTGTAATGACATGGGCTTCATGTAAGAAATTCAGAGCTGAGCTAATGTAGTTACTACACTGTCTGTCTCCTTCTTAGCAGGAATTCAAGTCCAGGGAATGCTGAACACATGCAGAGCAGATGGAAGAGATTAAAAAAGCATAGAATTATAGATAAGAAATGTTCACAATTAAAGCGACAAACATGAGATTTCTATGTATGTCTCTTTCCTGAGTATCTTGAAGGGTGTTAGGGTGAAAAGGGCTTAACATACAAACATTACTCTTAACTCCAACTAGAATCAAATATTTTTCAAAATGTTCTTTATTTCCCTGCGCTCCAGCCTAGCAAAAGCAAATCAGTATGTTTAACTCCATCAGTTAATTTAGAACCATCTTAAGTTGTCTAATGAATTTGATAATTCAGCTTGTCCTCTACGGTTTCAGCTACTAAGGAAATTCCGCTTACAATCTGCTGGATCAGATATCCTGTATCTCAGCTGACCCAAAATCTCCATGATGGCTTTAGCACTGTTCTTAAAAGAATCATGCTGACTTAGTGACTGACAGACTTGTTTACCTGACCATGGCAGATGATTTAATTTAAAAGATGAAGACATCAATATTCGAAACCTCAGAATTAAAGGATGGTTCCCTTTTTTTTTATATTTTTTTTTCCATTTAGTGCAATTAATTAATAGCAATGAATTAAGTATTAAAAAAGAAGCTGAATGGATCCATCTTGTTGGTGCAAAATTATCTCCAAAATTGTGAGTGAAAAGTAGAAATCTTTCTAGGACCCTTAAAGGTTTTTCTGTAGACTCTAAGGATCATATCTTACTTCCACTGGGCTTACACTGAGCAAAGCTGAATGATACTCTAGTAAGAACTATCTAGCTTGTGCTGCTGCTCACAGCACTAACGGTGTCTCAGCGCAAAAGCAACAGTACATAATTGAAAAGGACCATGAATTTTCCTCCGGCCCCAGGGTTTTCTAAAAGGGCAGGTTCTCAGCAAGCTGAACAGACCCAGTTCATGTTAGGACTGGTTTTACGGATCCCTGACAGAGTGTAAAATTACAGACTGGTCAATGCAGATAAAGCTGACACATACTTCCAAGCACAGCAAGAGTATAGGGCTATATTTAACAAAAACACTGAGTTCTGTGTTTGAGTAATATGCTGCCCCTGTACCCAAAAGAGGTCCTGGAATACAAATTCTCTCTGGCTTCTGGTTAATGCCATATACTGGTTTCACACTTGATCAGATTGTGCTTGTTTGTGGGAAGAGGAATGGCTTTGAGGTAAATACATGGAAGCTGTTTTCTTTAAATGCATCCAGTTTTTAACTCTCAGGGACGCAGTCACTTTTCTCCATAGTGCTGCTAAAAATGCAGCACTGTTGTTTCCTTTTCACGCGGGTGAAAAGGTGCAACCTTGACAAGCAGGGAGAAGGGACATATTTTCTGATGATGCCTAGAGCACATCTTTGCAACAGTGTGTCTTCTCCACAACATGGACAAAACACCTATTTTTCTCCTTGTGTCAGAGTTGATAACATGAGGCTACTAGAGTTAGTTTTTTTGGAAGAGCTGCTTATTGAATGCTGTTTAAAAAATCTGTCTGTAAATATCATAGTAGAAGCTGCTGGAAAACCCGGGCAAAGTGACTCTTAACACTGAAAATTAGGCCCAGTCCCAGAACAAATGTAATAAATACACTGTCTGTATTGTGTTGACTTTTAAATATGTGCAATTAATCTTCATTTCATATGTCCATTTCTTTGAATCGCATGTGACAGGAATCTGTCCCTGGTGGTAACAGCTATTTTTGTTCTAAGGAATGCTGAGCACTTTCCAGATCTTTCTGAGATAGTTTTCATCATCTGACATTTCTGCAGGCAACATTTGCTCAGTGGTGAATTGGATTGTAAATTCTACAGCTGTGAAGTTACAGAAAAGGAGAGTCTGGGCAAATTTCTAAATAGAGCTCTGAGAAGGAGTGAGTGGGAACTTAATGAGTACAGATAGTGGAATCAATCTCCTAATTCATTCTAATTAGGGTAAAGTGCCTATATAATAGGGCATTTTTTTTACTGCATTAATAAGTATGACAACACTGGAATTTATTACATGTTCCTATTTATATTATTTTTCTTTGCTTTTCATTCTTATAAAACATTTCAGTTTCTCAGCATTGGGATTGTGGCCTCATAGCTTAGTATTTGTATTTAAATCCTTGCAGCTGAAGAATTTACAAAGAAATGATCTTTTGAGGTCAATAGCACTTGGAAAGGATTTTGCCTGGTGCATGGAGAGACAGGCTCTGTACATGTGTGGTAGCTATGGCAGGCTTTTCTTTATGATTTTTTGTATGTATATCTGTATAAGAAGAGGGTGCTCAGAAAACTGCACCTTATAGCAATTGATAGTAATCAGGTGGTTTTATCCTGCATTAAGGAATCCCTCTGACCAGAAATAGTTTTTCTGAGCAAATAGATGTAGTTAAAATCTCAGTGCATCTCACCCTTGGCATCCCTGTAGTCTGTCTGAGATAAGTGTGTCCTGTGTCCTGCCTCTTTAGCCTTGCCAGTTCATATAGCACAGTGACAGTCACTTTGGCCGATGAGAGCAGGACAGAGCTCTTTCAGAGACTGCTGCTGTCATTTCTGTGTTGGCTAGAGAACAGATGAGACTGCAGAATGAAATTAACTTTCCCTTACAGGAATAAATGCAGTACACAGCCTACACAATGTTCCTGGGTCCAAGACAAGGAAATTCCATGGCTTTTTACAGGGATTGAAGTAAGATTCAGCCTTCCAAGCACAGCAATTATTTATAGATTATAGGGACAAACATATGATATTTATAATTACCTCCTATACAGAGACTTCCTGTTTCCATTGAAGTCAATGGCAAAATTCCCACAGACTTCAGTGCCAGCAGAATCTGGACCACAATAAGACAAATGTTTTCTATCAAAATTATTATATAATTAGCATTAGAAGCTACTTAATGAAGTGGATCTGATAGCTACAGAGCCATGGATCATTATAGTGAACTGAATCTTTTTTTCTCTACAAGCATCCTTGTTTTTACCAAGCTTTATAACCTGTTACTCATCGTGATTTAAGCTGTCTTAGTATTATTATTAATGAAACCTACTTTGTGGACTCTGTCAAAGCGAATGGAAGCTTCTGCTAAGGTGATGTGGTTATTATCAGTCATAGTCTTCAGAATATTAGTTGGATTCTTAAATTTACTTTCGAATCAAAAGTGGAGCATTTCAGCATATGGTCAAAGAAAGATGGTAATTCTCAGCATAAGGAGCAGACACTCTTGAGACAGCAGTGGTTGAAGGATCCCCAGGAATGGCAGTGGGTTGGTATTTGGTGGGCTAGTTCAGATGAGGTGAGTTTAGGAGTAAGGATTTACTCTGCTAGGGATCAACAGCAAGTACGGAACTGGCCCCACATTCTGTAGTTCTGTCACCAGGTAACTTCTGTCTCTGTATTTATGCTTATCAGACAGACATCTGCAAAACCCAGGATGGGATACCTGTATTCTAATTTTGATGTTGATGTTGAGCGTCCCTGTGGTCCTGGACAGTTATTATTTATTGTGTGCTTTATGACAGAACCTCCCTGTGCAAACTGCTACACATTCATTTAAGTGACAGGCTTTGTCCCTAAGAGAGGGTCAAAGAAAGAGGTCAGAGCTGAAAAGGAAAATTGTGATACTGCCTCAGTGTGTGTTGAATAGATTCTTGTGCTACAAACTGCTACATTTCAAGACAGGTGAATCTAGAAATCAGTTCCTGCTCAGTGTATCACAGAATTGTTCCTATACTGGAACAGGTTTTCTGTAAATTCTTCATTTTTATAAAAACTGTATTCAGGTTACATTAATGCTGAGTTCCTGAATTATCCCTATATTGACAAAGCTTCTACTGGAAATCAATTGAAATTTTGATTTATTTAGGACTGCCTTATGGCAGATATCATCCATGTATGAATCTTCCCAGTTATCAAGACGGTAGTTTTATTTTTAGCTGAAATAATCCCATCTGATCTGCTCTGCAAGACAATGATAAATGGCAAAATACTCAATGCAGGAAGATAAAATTATTATTTTCTTCTATGCTTCATTTTGGGCTGTACAGTTCATTTTGGGTTGGGGAGTGAAACAAATGTTGTGGAGAGCAAAGAAACAGTGCAAATATATTTATGTATTTCTAATTTTGTCTTTGGGTATTAAATTGCTCTGGATTAAGTTGCATAAAGATAAGTAAAGCAACTGGACACAGTTGAGTGCAAAGTGATGCATGAAACCGGGACTTTTCCCCTTTAGTATGTGAAAATTCATATCAGCAAGAAACAGTCTAACTTGGATGTAGTTGGAGAACTGCTTGCATTTTGATACCCACTTTCTTTTAAAATCAGTCATTCTTCAGTGCAGACACAAGATTCCTCGCTTACTGAAGCTAAGAAGTGACAAGCTGACACAGGGTTACAGTGACCCTCCTTCCTCGCTGACTTCTGAGTACTGATGTGACCCCTGTACCAAAGAGAAGCTGTGGCCAAGGCTGTGGCAAAAGCAGTTATTGTGCAGTATTACAGCACCAGACTGTGCTTGGCAAATCCATATTGGAGCCAGGGTTAGATCTGAAATCTGCTAACATCTTGTCACATACCTGGAACGCTGAGCTCCTCATTACTGGTATTTCAGCACATGATTGAAATGTGGCCTGCCTGCAAAACTCGCCATCCTCTTCAGCAACCACTTGTCCAGAAAATGGGGCAAGGTGCTTCTTTTTAAGGAAAGGGCCAGTCATTGCTTTTCTACTGGTAATCAGATACAGTAGTCATGACAGGCTCAACAATTCTCATAGAAGTAAATACTTATGGTAATAATTTCTTTAAGCATCTTTCACTCTAAAAACCTAATTTGTGACTTTCTACCAACTATGTGCCAGGGAACCCTCCTGTATAAAAAAAGCCTTTGGTGTTAAAAGTAGATTAGGGTCTTTTTATAAATAACCTACTTTTGAAACAGCCCTCCAGCATCAGATAGAGAATGATCAGAGAATAATTTCTCTGTTTGCCTTTCTTTTTTAGGTAAAAAAATTAAGGCTTTCGGTATTTAGGCAGCTGTTCAACAGCTACTTTTATCAAGCAGAGAATAACAGTATTTCTGTGAAAGAAAGAGGGAAATGCTCAGTTCTAGAATGAAGCTCCTACTTGGAACTAGTTTTGTGGTTTTTGGGTGTGTTTTTTTTTTTTAAATCCACATTCTCTGGGAGGTAGGGGTTTTACTGGGATTTGGAGCAAGAATAAATATGTAAACAAGTCAGATTAGTCTCAGGAGTTGAGAATGTTGTAAGTAATGTTACAGACTAAGGCAGTGTAAAAATGTGGCTGAAGATCATGCAGATTTTGACTGTTGCTCAATCAGTGAGTCAGCAATTCTGCACTTATATTTTTATCAGTATGTCTCCTTTAAATTAGGCACAAACATATAAACATATTGCAGATTTATTTCTACTTTGGTAGGTGAGGATCTGGAGCCTAATTGTAATTAAAAGTAGCTGTTTATGGCTGGCTTATAGACCGCACAAAGCTGAAATTAGCAGTGGGAAACCCGGCACATTTTCCTCGACTCTGATAGATGCTGCTGTCCTTTGAATGTACAGCCTTGTCGGAAGTGTTGGGAATTATTAATCACTTTGATTCTTTTGGCCGACAAAGGGCAAATTGATAGATCATCATGGAGATGGTAATGCATCTCTGTGGTAGATGAATGGCTAATCCCTAAAGATTCAAGACTTGTTCCCAAGTAACAGAAGCAGCAGGGTGGTAACTTTGCTTTAGGATGAGTTGTAACTTAGATTGTGCTTGGAGCAGTCAAATGTGGAGTATTCCACCCTTACAGTGGTCAAAGGAATGCTGTATGTTGGATAATCATTGCTGGAGCAATAGAGGGATCAACCTGCTGAAATTGACTGGTCCAACTAAAACTGAAGCGGAAGGATAACTACTGTCTCCTCCAGCTTCGTTGAAGCATTCAAAGCTGTCTCACCAGGGCCGATGGGCACAGTGCCTTCCAAGGCTTTGTAATGGCTCTGGTGTTGCTGTGATGCTCCTGGATTGTGATACAGAGCAATGGAAATGAAAATCCATTTATCCTAAACATGCACCTTGCAGTCCATTACACTTTCTAGGTATGTAACTGTCAACAAACATGGAACTAGTCTTTGCAAAGAATGTGGCCATCATGTGTGGACTGATTGAATTCTACACCCACTTGGCAGTCAGTCCTTGCAGATTAGATTATTTTTGGAGTCCTCTGTGATCATGGAGCAGGCAGGATTTGCCTAAGAGGAAATGTCATAAGAATAGGATGGGAAAGAAGAGTGAATTCTGTTGCTTAAAGGCTGGTCCTGGAAGAATAGAAGGGATAATGCACTTTTCAAATTCTGACAAGGTATTAAGGAGAAAAGAAGGGAAAGCATTTTTCAGCTGCCTGCACTAAAGCTGGGTGCCTGAAAAATAAAGCAGTTCTTATGCATAAACATAATTTTGATTAGTTGGCATTACACGGAGATAAGTCATACAACTATAGCAGCCACAGACACGTCAGTGCGTGTAGGAACGGGCCTCACATTCTGGTGATGCCAAGAAAACAGGGAGACCATCTGTTCCAGCATAAAGTACAACATAAATAAGTGTAGATACCTAACCTTGACCAGGTAGTATCCACACAGGTAGCACATGTTGTGCATGATGCACACTAACATTGTTTATGTGAATAATGCACACATGGCCTGACCTGCTTTTACAGGAGAAATATAAGTAACAGATCATAATCAAGAGCTGTTTGTGGAGAGCTTTTCATTGTGATCATGAGGGCTAGTTGGCTTTCCCTCATTTTGATATTTGTGTAAGTGTAACTTCTTCAAACAGAAGCTAATTTTCAGACTACAGTGAAGGGTGTTGATCCAGCTCTGAATTGCAGTCTGCAGTACAGCTCAGCTGCAGCCATAGTGGCAGAGATGGGAAGATCAAAGCTTTGTACATGTCATCCAGGGGTTGGCTTACTGAATCTCCTGCTTTTATGTTTTCTGCGAGGCTATACAATAGAAGCAGAGAATGGAGACTGAAGTAAAATAAATAGGCAGGGGGAAGGGAATGACCAAGAGGCAGGAAAATAAGAGTGAAAATGTGAACAAGATCTTGTCTTGTACTACACATCTTAGGCTATCTTACCTTTCTCCTTTTTGCTACCCTTGTTTGAGCTTGGCAGGAGAAATAGGACAAATGTGGCAAGCCTACAAATACAAAGTTACAAGCTTTGGTAGGGCTGACATCAGTATGTTAGAATGTCTCAGCTCCCCCAGTTTTCTTCCCCTTCATATCTTAGCTTAATATGTTTATTACACTTTGTAAAACTTCGTAAAATGTGAAGCCTTTAAACGTGGAGGCTTTGCAAACACTGAGGTAGAAAACGCTTGTTCAAGGACCAAATGTGTGAAGCACTCGCCCAGCTTGGCTCCAAGCCGCTAGACTGTCTCTAGCCCAGCTCTGCACCTCGCTGTTGGAGATGTCCAGGCTCTGTGCGTACAGCGAGGTTAACGAGCACCATCTTGTGGCTCCTCGGCTGCGGACAAGGTCCTGGGGGCTCTGGGGAGGTGATGGTGAGTGGTTCTCCAGTGCCACGAGGCAGCAGGATCAGATTGTGAGCTAACTGCACTCCTGCAGAACCTAATGTCTGTCCCATTGGGTTCTACAGTGTGTGTGCAAGATAGACAAGCTGAGGCTGTAAGAATGTAAAAAATCAAGCCTCTAAACCCACTTGTGATCATATTTTATGAAAAAAAAGCTACCCTTCTTACACTGCTGAGTTAGCTGGGAGGATGAATGTAAGGATTTATTGAAAGATCCTGCCCTGCAGTGCAAACATTAAAAGACAAGACGTCATCAACAAATACAAGGAAGTTTTCAGTCCTGCCCCTTCCAGCTGCTCTGTTGTTTTGTGTCCCCTCTGTCTGTGATTCCTCTGGTTCCTGCAGGTGAGTGTAGAGCTACTCTGAGATAACCCAACCCCCTTTCCTCCAGGTTATCTTGTACATGAGCCTTTGTCCCACTGCCGTCTTTCAAGTCCATTTCTCCACAGTGGAGATTAAATTATCCAGAAAGATCTGATTATATCCACCCTTGCTAAACCTTCTGTAGGTGCCTTCTATTACATGGAAATCTCAGAAAGTGTATCCTCAGATGAATAAAGGACCCAGTTTCAAACAAAATCAGTCCTTTGGGATTTGAAATATCCTGCAGTGCTATATCCATTGGTACACTGGAGTATCTAAGTGCACAGTCACAGACTATTGGAATTATGCTTATTCTAAGAGAATAAACCAGTTTATCCTGACAGGCTGCAAGTTACAGAGGATTTTGTGATTAAATCAGAACTATTCACACCAATTTCATGTGTTAATCCAGAAAAACAAAAGAAAAGATTTCATGTGATGGACAACCTGAGTGAGCTATGTGAGACCTCTGGAGGCAGATTATGGGAAAGATTTAGAGGGAACTTAATAGTGAGTTCAAACCATGGTAAATGTGGTGGTGCTGTTACTGTTATTAATACTATGTCACTAATACAGATGTTTAAGATGCTGTAGGTATTTCTCAGACATACAAGAAAGGGTTGTATTTAGCCAGATAGTTCTCAGCTTTTTCCACTTTGACATGGAGACAAATAAAGTAAACACAATATTGGCAATTCCTTTGCTTCCTGTTGAGAACATGTTATGCAACTATTCTGGCTTTTTTTCCTGATAAAATAGGGTGGGGAAGACAATAGCTCTAGAGAAAAGAATAACATAAAGACATTCAGCCATCCTGCAGTAGTTCAGAGAATCACCTTTGGCTGGTACAGAAGTGGTGTCCTTGAACTCAGGTAGCACCCCAGCAGAAGTTCTTATTGCATACCATGCTTTGATAAAAGAGAGAAGAATCAATAAATCAGAGAATGTAGACTGAACAGCTGATGCTGAATAGAATTCTTAGGAGGTAAAGAGTATCTGAAAAGAATATAATAAACAATCCAAGTTTCTCAAGTCCTTTATAATAACCCATGTCCAATTTCAGTTACCAAGGGGGGGTGGGGGGGGTGGGGGTGGGGGGGGCATGCTGCAGGAGGGTTACTCCTGATTTATATAAAAATAAATAAGAATAGAAAAAGCAAGCACTTTAAGCAATGAAAATTCAGCTGAAGGATTATAGAGGATAAAATGTCAACCAGTAATTAGTTTAGGCAAAGGAAGAGAGTGCATTATGTATGAAAAGGGAGAGCAAGACCACACTGTTTACATGCTACTGGACTGGAGCCAGTATGGCTCTATGGAATGAGAAGTAGATGGTTTAGCTATGTCTCATCTAAGGCAACGTGCACTTCCCAGGCAGATGGCTTCTTTCAGGAGTGAAACTGAACAACTGGCAAAGCTCCAGTGTTTCAGAGAAATGTCAGAAACCTTACAAACTAACTTGTGTAGCAACTGGCATGTGTTGGGACAAACTCGCTGGCTCCTTGTTGGTGAAAACTTTTGGCAATCAGAAAGCTCTGTGAAGCATGGGATCTATACACAAGAAACGCAGCACAAGAGAGATCTAGTCTTGTTTCAAACCTCTTTAGGTATACCCAGAACATTTACTAACCAGAGGCTCATTTTCTCTCTTAGTTATACAATTCTTCCATGCATTTATCAAGTTCCATCTTGACTGTTGAGGTTCCTTGCCCTTACTGTTCCCTTTGAAAGATCATGCCAGTGTGTGATCTTGAATTGTTACGAATGTTCTCTTTAGATTTCAGTCTAAACAGACTGCTGACCAGATGATAAAAATCTGATCTCACAATCAAATTAACCTTTAACATAGTTCCTATTCCATGCTGTTTATCTAAAAATCTATTTATACAGGATTTGCATATTATTACTCCACTGAACAAACCATGCTGTCTTTATCTCTCCCTAAGACTGATATTTCTGTAATTGTTCTAATAGCCAGTCTGCACTGATTCCAGTTTCAGCCAATCTTTTTCAACGCTGTTGACTGGAATTGCATAAATATTTCACATGAAATCTTACCAGTGCCTTGTCTATAAGACTCAATATTCCCTCCTCAACTAAAAGTCTCACCTAACCTATCTGAACATTACATTATCCATTTCCACAGCTGTGTCATACTGGCAGCTCTGGCACACTGACAGTCTATCAGAACAGTCAGATCTTTTTCCTTCTCTGTTGCTTCCATCAGATGATTCCAAGAACATGACTTTGCAGTTCGCATTATTAAATTTCTATCACTTCAGGCAAGAAGGTCATCTAATTCCAGTGTGATCATCTGGTCCTCCTCAGTACTGGCAATGCTTTCTAGCTTTGTATCACATGCAAACTTTTTGAGGCTGGGCCTGATCATTATTCCCAATTCATGGCAGTATACATTAAATGGTATTGCTCCAAAGACCAATCCCTGAGGAATACCAATGGGTAATTTGCTCAGTTCTTATAAGTCCTTTTTTATTGTAACTTGTTGCTCCTTGTTCACATTGCTTTTGTATTAATTCCTATCATTTCTGCTTTCAGTGATGATTTCCTGTGGAGCACTGTATCAAATGATCTGTTTCAACTTCAGTGGGCTGAGTTCACTGCATTATTCAGTTCCAAAAAGATGATTAACTTTCTCAAAATACACTAGATTGGTCTGGCATCCTTTACTTTGGTAAACTGTATTTTTTCTCACATTAGGTTTGCCTCCCTACAATTAATTGTTCTTTCTTTCAAAATTTGTTCTAAGCCTTAGCATTATACTGAATTATAAAAATAATTTTTAGAATACATACACTTTCTAAAAATACTTTTTTGAATATTAACATTCCATTTCTATATGAAGTCCAAGATAAGGTTTCATTCAAATTCATTAAACACTGGCTGCTTTTACTTGTAGTTTCATATAGCAAGTATTTCAATACTCTAGGGAAGAGACTGTATATATCCCTTCATTTTTTTGCATTAAGAGAGACAGAGGTTTTTCCCTAAGATGTTGTAATTTCTGTTATTCTTCCATTCCTTTATATATCATTCCAATCTGTCATTAGCCTTATGTAGCTCAAAGCAAAGGTCCTCTTTGCTCACTCTGAAATAACACCATCTCTTGTTAGTTAACTGATTATTAAAGAAAACCATCTTTTGCCATCCCTATGTCTTAGATAGAGTTCTGCTGTCACTGATGGCATTTATTTTCTGCTTTATGTCTGGGAAGTGAAAGTCTTCCATAAGCAAGGAATTGTGTTCAGTATTTTCCTGTAAATTTACATCCTTATAATTTATATCCAAGTTTGAATAGAGGAAGGAGACTGTAAAAGATTCTCAGGACTATCCTTCTGGGGCATTTTGTGTCGTCTCTTGTCCCAGTAATTTGCACCCACATAGAACCTATTTCATGGATGCAATCACACATTTCTTTACACTCAGCCATTTCCTTAACATTCAGTGATACCCTTCTTCCTCTGCTCTCATTTCTGTTTTTTCTAAGATGCTCCCTACATAGTGCATTAGTGGGAATATTCTGTCCTCAGCTGAAGTGCAGGAGGCATCTCCATTTTTCAGCAGAGCTGTATAAAGACCTTGGAGCTTCTGATTTCTAATATTGCCTTTAGCATTGCCATTCTGTCTGTGCAAGACAATTTTCCAAAGGGACAGGGTACGGCCTGTCTGCAGCATGCAGAAGAGAAGCTGTGTACTGCCAGTGGTCAGCTTTTCAGTCAAAGATTGTCTGAGATAGACAATTGGTAATTTAGCTCCAGTGTAATTTAGTCCAGTCTGAACACTGGACTCCATAGATCCTCAGGCCTTGACCATCCACTCAGGACTACCAGAGAGTATTAATGTGAAGTTAGAGTACAGAAACACTGATTTTCTTGCTTATTTGTTTTGCTGTGGATGTCGTTTTTTCAGTATTGGCATCCAGAGACAATGAGAACAGTCAGGGCAATTCCTCCAGAGAGATCTATTTGAGCTAACAAGTTATGTCCATGTCTTACCTGATCTTTACTTCTTCAGAGAAATTATTTTAGCCATATCATGAAGGCATTAACTGAGATTATAAATTTCATCAGGGCCAGGGACCAGGGGAGAAATGTGCTCCCACATACCTGATCCCCTGAATCCAGCAGGGGGTTCTCAGCACTGCATGCAATATCAAACAAAAAAATAAAGGACTTGTTGAGAAACAACATTGCTGAAGTTCTTTTAACCCCAGTCACTCATGGCTGCACACACACACCCAGCTGCTGCTGCTGGGAGTGCCTCCAGACAAAGCTGGGTGATGGAAAGCATTTTTCACATGTTTGTACACTGAAGAATGGCCATCATAGGGTCAGGAGCAACTGTTTCCAAAAGTAAATATTGTGCATTTCTCTGTTAGGTAATAGCTAAGAGCAACATGCATTGTAGCTAGAGCCTTAAGGGGAAGCATGGCAGCGAGTCAAAACAGATATTCCTGGCTCCTGAATCAGGATGAGACTTCCGCTCTGCAGTTCAAGTAGCACCCTCCCTTTCATCCATTACTACTGGCCGCAATGCATCATGCTTAAATTTTAGAGATGTAAAATTAAATTAGAAAGGGGGAGAGCAGCAAAAGGTTCAGTGAATTGGAGAAAGAGTAATAATTTTGTAACTGACTCATCTTCAAACCATTCCATCAGATCAAAAATAGCTTAACTCCTCTTCAAAGATAAGTGCCAGTAAAAGCATCCCAGCAGTTTCACAACGGTCACAGTTTAGCAGCTCTGGTCAGGACTTCTGCCTTTCTCTATGTGCAAGAACAGCCTTCTTTAACTGCCATATTATTAACTCAGATACAGAAGCTCTCCTGCTGTTATCTAATAACACTTTTGACTATATTTCACTACTGCTGTTCTCATACCTTTCCATTCTGGTACACTGCAGAAAGGATTGGTACATACCTGGCATATTCTATCTGCAAAAGGTTTTAGTAGGTCTTAATTAGTAGTTCTCAGAGTATGTTAGGAGGTTATTTCTCAGTAGAAAGAATAGAAATAGCAAGTTTAGTATTGAAAGGTTGCACTGTTATTTCTGTGGGCTTTGTTTGATGCTCAGAAGAGTTTTTGTACAGATGTTTGGTCAGTCATGTCTTTTGAGGCATCTGGGGACTGTCTGCTGCAAAAGGACAACATGGTTTAAAGATGTACCACCAGTGCAATACTGTTTCTAAAATGATAAAAAGGTTTGCAAAGAACTTTTGGCCTTCTGCTTTACTGCTGGTAGTAAATGTTTCTTAGAGATACCAGTGCAAGTACATGATAGTAGTAATGGTACTATCAATATTATTTGTATTTTAATAGTACATAACTCCCAATACATGTCCCTGGTCCGATCAGGAATAACTGAATGGTTTGGAAAAACAAGTAGTTTTGGTGCCTTCAAGTCAAGGCAGGTACCAGTTCAGCTATTTACAGTCTACAGCATCAATCCAGGTCTTTCCAAAGCATTGCACTCACATGATATTTTTGCCAAAAAACCTTTCAGTGGGACCTGTCATTCTGATTTTAACTCTTTCAGGCAGTATTACCACATCAGGATTGATATCCTGTAAGATGTACATAAGTAAACACTGGGACACATATATTTGAAGTTTTTCTGACTGCAGAGTCAAGTGCAATTGACTTGTGGGATAGAGAAGCCTTATTCAGTATCTCATATCTTATTCTATAGTCTGAAGATACATAATGTGAGTTTTCAGGAGACGTTTGCTTGAGGGTTGAACAGATGGGAAGATCTGAACATCCTAGCTATTACTGTGTTTCACTTTAGATTCATTAGCAGTCAGGAAAAATGTTTTATAAGAGATCATATATTTGTTTGTTCAAAAAAAATTTGTATTGTAATGTGAATTAGATGCAGTGAAAATACAGATTAATCTTTCCTGTTTATAGAACCAAAGCTGCACAGTTAAGACCTTGATTTCCCCAAAGTCTGTCATATTTATTTAGAACTTCGTTTTGACCTAAATCCAATTCTCATTTCTGAAAACTGTATAAAGTTCTGACTTGCAGCAATTCTCTTCTTAAGGTCATTAGTATATATGTATGTAAAATTAAGAATTCTTATCAAGTAAACTATATATTTTTAAGAAGACTCACGGTTTCTACATAAAACATATGCAGAACATATTGCAGGCATAGAAAAAAATGTGTGGTGTATATATGTTTGTTATTAACTGCTTTAACTTGACTTACCTGGTTTTATAAGCAGCACTGTCAGGGGAATTAATTGCATCAGAGTCAGTGGAGAGGAAAATCAAGGAAGAATTCTACTCACAACAAATTAAGCTTTAATACTGCAAAGTTGTCATTACGTGTATCAAAGGCTGTTGGAAGTCATGCAGCTGGGAATAACTAGAGGGCTTGTTAATGCAGCCAGGATCATCTCTGTGACAGAAGCTCACTTGCAGGAAATGTGATATGAAATTTTCCTTAGGTTTTCCTCTCATTCCCATACTGTGTTTATTTCTCTATTTAATTTCTCAGGAACTCATATTTCAGTGTCTACAAAACTGTATAATGCAAGTCTGAAAGAAGCCTTAAGTGAATGCAAGTGAATCTTCTTTTCCTAGTTTTGGGACTGGGGGTTTCCGCAGCTAATTTAGGTTGAGGCCATTGCATATGTAGGGTCGTATCGTGATTCTAAACGTAGCCACAACACAAGGCAGATGCTTAATTTCTGCTTCTCATACTTCCCTTTTGAAAGACACTCTTTTCTTCCTAGCATAGCCTTTTCTAGGAGAGTAAGCCCTGAGTGGCTGCATTTCTTGCTTTTAGCAATCCCTACAGTATCTCACCAGTCTCTTAGGGGCTGATGCTTCAGTCTGTGAACTGCTATAGAAATCTGTAACAGTTAAAAAAAGTGCAGGATCAAAGGGGTATTCTGCTTGCAGCTTAAAGGCTTACAGAATTTGTAGCACTAATGTAGACATTGTTTCGTTGGGATTTTATATGCATTCTGATGTACATCTATCATGTGCATACCTACTTGTGGAATTCCTTTTCCTTCCTTCCTCAGTAATTCTTTCTTGGTTTTTTTTTTTTTTGAGATTGGGCAGGAGCTGAGTTCTTTTGCCAAATGTAGTAACATGTGGCTGCCCCATCCCTGGCAGTGTTCAAGGCCAGGTAGGACAGGGCTTGGAGCAACCTGGTCTAGTGGAAGGTGTTGCTGCCCATGGTGGGGGATTGGAACTAGATGAACTTTAAGTCCCTTCCACCCCAAACCAGCCTATGGTTCTATGATTCCATGAAGCAAAAAGCAAACGTGTATCAGTAATAATACATCAGGCAGAGAACGAACGAATGCTTGTTTTACTTCAGATTTGACTATGTCTCATTTATGCTATGATTGCTACATACTGATCACGCAGAAAACAATCAGATCCTTCTTTTCCAGAGTGGTGTAAATAAACATGACTATACATTATAGCTGTTCCCAGTATTTCCTGTACCAGATGACGAATTGGACTCCAAATTACATACACAAAATGCATGACCAATTGTATATTTTGGTTTGCAATTATCCCAAGTGCATATGCTAATTGCTGGTTATGCTGCAGCAGTAAAATAAACTTTCAGGTTTTGTTGTCATTACATTTTCAGTGTACAA
The DNA here is from genome assembly GCF_033815535.1 of Pezoporus flaviventris. NCBI lineage: Eukaryota > Metazoa > Chordata > Aves > Psittaciformes > Psittacidae > Pezoporus > Pezoporus flaviventris. The sequence continues at coordinate 12,019,575 of NW_026892626.1, forward strand.
CAACTAATTTATTGGTCCTCTGAACATAATGAGTATTCTTTCTCTATGTGAATGATCTTTATATATCTATAAATCATAGATTGCAAGAGTCCTTCAACACAGGGTCAGCAGGTCCATGCTGTTTTGTACCTGCTCTGTTCCAAGTGGTGACCTTCATAGCTATGTCTTTAGTTTTTTGCCTCTTTAACAATGGGCTGAGCATTGTCTTTTCACTGCATAGCATTAAGCACACTTTCTCTGATATTTTGTAATGTCTTGCAATTATATACAGCAGTACAAAACTCTGCTTAAAGGAAGCAAATATCCAGAGCAATCTGGAGATGTACTTAATTTCTCAGTGGTGGACAAAACTATGTCAGACAATTACAAGAACGACAGAGCAGAAAAGCAGTTAGAGCACATAGAGGGAGCAATATCATCTGGTGAGCTTTTTGGACACCAAACCAATCCATGGCAAAGCTCATGTGTGTTTCTCACTCAAGAGTTTACTCTAAGAACTGTGTTCATTAATTGAGCCACCTGTGTAAGTGCCACAGCACCAGAGCCTATAGAGAAGGTCAGCCTGGGCTCAGGCTTTAGCTGATGCCATTCAGATCTCTGTGGGTGTCATTGGCAGGTGTTGGTGCAGCACAAACAGGATCTCCTGCCTTTCAGTGATCATCTTTATGTTCTAGAGACTTTTCTTCTTGTCATGGTTTAACCCCAGCCAACAGCTCAGCCCCACACAGCCGCTCCTCGCTCCCCCCAGTGGGATGGGGGAGAGAATTTGAAAGGTAAAAATGAGAAGACTCAGGAGCTAAGATAAGGATAGTTTAATAGGTAAAGCAGAAGCAGTGTACACAAGCAGAGCAAAACAAGGAATCCATTCAACACTTCCCATTGGCAAGGAGGCATTCAGACATCTTCAGGAAAGCAGGGCTCCATTGTATGTAACAGTGACTTGGGAAGACAAACTCCATCACTCCCTTCCTTCATCTCCCCCTGGCTCTATATGCTGAGCATGACATCATAGGGCATGGGATATCCCTGGGGTCAACTGGGATCAGCTGTCTGGCTGTGTCCCCTCCCAACTCCTTGTGCACCCCCAGCCTTCTCAGTGGCAGGGCAAGACGCAGAAAAGGCTTTGACTCTGTGTAAGCACTACTCAGGAATAAGGAAAACAGCCCTGGGGTATCAACACTGTTTTCAAAAGCACAAATCCAAAACATAGCTCCATACCAGCTACTGTGAAGAAAATGAACAATCCCAGCCAAAACCAGCACACTCATCCTTTATAGGATGAGGCTCCCAGTGGATTAGAGCAGGAATCCTCATCATGGATATTTCCTCTCCAGAGAGTCTGCCCAGGCAGGAAATCTAGACCAGCATGGAGAATGCTAATAGATTGTTGCCAGGCTTCTGTTTGCTAGCTGAAGCAAAGCACATGGCATCAAGGACATGTGTACAAGCCTGTTGCAAGTGGTGGGACCAGCTGATTGTTCAACACTGCAGTGAAGAAGAAAGCTCTTGTAACTGCCCTGATCTCCAGTAACTGTAATCAAATACTACACAGAAGAAAAATCATGTATGATACGCTGATATTTCTACTTGTGCACAAAGAGTGGTGGAACATTGTTGGGGTATTTAACATGTAGGAATGTAACACAGTTGTATTAATTTGCTTGATAACAGTAACATTTCCTGTTACCTGCATTCAGTGATTCAGCATGTTTGAGACACATCTTTGATGAAAATACATGTGTCTAGAGGTTTGTGTGCAAGGATTGTATGTGGGTCAAATTAAAAAGTGGTCCTTATTGTGTTGGATGGTTAAGCTGTAAAATTCAACCAGAGGAAGAGTAGAAATAATAATCTTGCTTTTACCAGTTCAGCAGTAAACAGAGCAGGCACAAGCCATGTTTAATGTATCTGGGAAATGGTAATATTAAATTCTCTTGTCTTCCTATGCCAGGTGCCAGGATCTCTGAATTTCTAATTGAGAGCACTAGCTAGAAAGACTGATAAGGCACAACTGAGCACCTGGATTGCATCAAAATGAGAATAACTCTGTTAACTGCTGTTTATTGTAATGTTCCACTACAGACAACACCTGTGGTATGACTTTAGAAACGGATAACCTGAGCTGATTTCACACAAGGTGAACTCAGCAGTTGTCAGCTTTTTAGGCAGCTTCCCAGCCATGTGCTGAGGGCACATGCTCATAACACAAGAGAAAATCATGCTTCATGGTTATATGGTACATTACGACTTTTTTTTTTTTTCCTTATCTTTAAAATTCCTTGTCTGCTTCTGCATTAAAAGGAAGTTTCAAGTAGCTGTGATTTTAACATTTTCTCATATCTTGGAGTACGTATGTCACCATCCATGTTCTAAAAACATCTGGATGGTCAAAATTGCTTAGCACTGGTAGCGTGCACTTGCAGAGGAATTGAAGTTTTGTCAAAGATGCTTTTAACTGCTTTCCCATCTATTTTATTCTCTTAGACTTTTTTTTTTTCTGAATCAACAATAATAGTGCTGTACCCCATGGAGTTTACAGCACTGAAACAACACATCCTTTTGGAATTGGGTACAGATCTAGTAAGAGATCCTCTCGCTGAACACTGGATTTTGATTAGCTTTGGATCTTTAAATGAATTTCCTTCATGTTCAAATAATTTACATTTGGAAAATATGAACTAAAAAAATGCATCTTGTCAGGACCACTTCCTAATTACTCAGTCTGTATAGAAGCTGATTCACTAGATTCATAGTCAGCAATTTATCATCCAACCCCTTTCTACTGTTCAGAAGACAGTCAGTGTTGTCTGATATACCATAAACATCCGACTAAGGCATATTTATTGTTTTTTACATTACTTTGATAGCAAAAGAAAACACAACTTTTCCATAAAAATGAATGTCTTTTTTTATTTGGATGGATTTTTCTTTCCAGGATTTGAGAGAAAAATTGTAACTACTGACGTTCATTGAATGAAGTTAGAACTTTTCAGTTTAGTGAAAGCTTTGAAATACAGCAAAGAGATGAGCATAATGAAGAATGTCTTTTCTGCTCAGGTAGCTACTGCTCCTACAAGATAGGATCATTCCCTGTGTTTTCCTAGAGTTCATCAGTAAAAATATGGGACATATTTCTGCATATACTTGCACACATGAATAGTGTCAATCACATAGCAGCCCTATTCCCTTGTGGGTATGGCTAAAACAATATAGTGGAATTAAAGATGAGTAATGTGGAAAATGGGAGGTCTTTGATTCTTGTATGATCTTTAGACTCTCAAGAGTGCAAGGATAAGGAAAATAAGCTCCATATTTCGGGTCTGTTTGATTTTGTAAGTAACCAATTGAAATTAATAATTAACCTTTTAAAATAAGATTCCTTAAGAGTGCCAAGGGTTTTTTTTAAAGGCAACTGCACCTTGTTTCTGGTGAGCTGTTCCCTGTCTGTGGCATAAGCTGTGCTCAGTGGTTTTCATTGCTTTCTCTCTAACGCTGAGGTATTTTATACCTCTTTCTATTCTGATTGCCAAATAGCACAGAAACGTATGTCTGGTACCACCTTTGATAAATGATTCTTGTTCTGAATTTGGTCTTTTGAACCAAATGAAACTATAAAAAATATTTTTTTTAGTGTACATGTGCTGGATATATTGGCCTGTGGTCCTTGCTCAATTGGCAGGATTCTTCCTAATCCTGTTTAATTTGTCTCAATTCATCTCAATTCTTCTCTGCCTAATTGGTAATATTGAAATTCCAGTGCTCTGGAAGGCAACATTTGCTAATATAATAAGAGTAAGTCGAATTGGAAAGCATCCACATTTCTGTACAAGGTAGATCCTTCCTTCCCTCACAGTGCTTCAGTGAACTGTGCCTCCCTCTAAATCTTGAATCATTGTGTTTGAATTCCAAGTGTGCACCTTAGCTGAAAGCATCAAGAACACCAGTTGTCTGTGTTAGCAGCTTACTCACTCTGGTTTATTTATCCCTTTCTGGATCTGGCCTCTAGAGCCAAGTGCTTCTTTTAAAAATTCCTTTTGTAAGTATTTCGAATTATTTCCACATTGGGATGAACTTCCCACCCCCTACATAGAGTGGTCCTTAGCCTGAAGGTTTTCCTTATGCTTTCACAGAAACTAAGTGTGGAAGCCAATAAGAGACTGTTGAAGGGGAATGCAAGTGTGGTCTAAGATAATTTCTAGTTTAATTTTGTAGCAGTTAGGATTAGGTTATTAAACATATTTAAAATGAGAGGTGAGTGCCTACATATGTAAAAAATCTAATGTTTAATCTCTGAGCTTCAGCTTGTTCAACGTTAATGAGAACTAGTACTTGTATGAGGGTTTTTCTTAATTGCTTAATGGAAAGTGTTACATTAACAGGTTGATCAAGAATAAAGTTTTATAGGACTCAAAATAATTTTTCTCTTTCAACAGGTGACACATTCAAGTGGTGACATAAAAAAATTATCAAAATTTCATTAGATTTACTTCTTAGGGAGACATGCAAATCGTATTTGATCTTCTACTCTGATGTTTGCCTTCCTTTATTGAAAGGATGAAGAGATTCCTGCTGAGCTAGAGGTCAGGAAACAGATAGTACTTTTTTTGCAAGCTTGTGTGAGCAGAGTTTACACTATCAAGATACTTATTTAAACATGGCTAATTACAAGGCCGGTCACTGCAAAGAAGCTCTGGTTCTATAACTTGTAGGTAGTTTTACTAAACCCTTGCACTTAGGCTGAAATGTTGCTGAACAATTCCTTCGCAGGAGTGCTGTTCTTGTCATATTACACCTGTGGTGTAAGAAAACATGAAGCCTTAAGCAGTAACACTTGCTTATTTGAGTAGTCACAGATAAGGTAGGTTTGTGAGAGGTGCTGAGCAGCTTCCACGGCTATTGTCTTAATGAAAGTACTGCATGAGGAAAGGCTGAACTGCAACCTCCTTGTTTGATCTGTTGCATCTTACTTGGTCTGTTTGAGAATATTCTTTCTGATTTGCTTTTGTTTTATCCTTGACATACACAGAATGTGTATTTACACCAGTACTGCGTTAGACATTAATTTGGTTAAACGGTTTCTCACTGTATTCAGTACTGCTTAGCTGCATCTGGAGCAAAATTTAATAGAGCACACAGTTAAGTGTTTGCTAAAAAGAAATAGAAGAGGCTGGCAAGGAATTTCTAATGTAGTTGTGAAAGTTTTACAACAGCTTATTTATGCAGAAGTCATTATTTTGCATTTCCTTTTGTGTTAATAAGAATTAGTTAAATCTCTGATACCTTTGGAGAGAATAAACACACATAATTTCTCTCTTAAAATTTTTGCTGAAAGGTTCTGTAGGAAACTTCAAGATACAGATCTATCACCACAGACGTATCTTCTAGTCCACCATTAGATAGCTGCCAGTGGCATAAAAATCAGTTTCAAAATGGGCATGAACTGGCATTTTGGCTGGCAACATCATCAGAGAATAATATGTAAGGGAGCAAGTTTGCCCACTCATCACTGCATTTCTTGTAAGCCAGGATGCAGTCCTGAGGGAATTTATCCTCATGTTGGCATTTCTTACACCTTTTTGAGGAAGTGCTGAAATGCTCTTTCACAAAAATTTATTCTTTTGATTAACTCCATTGATTCCATAGGATGGTTCAGGGGACTAATGTCAAATGAATCTGATTTAAAGTAAATTTAAATTAATTGAATAAGATATATTTACAATTATGATCCATCTTCATATCTTAATGATAAAACCTCTTCAGAGTACACCTGTTTGAAGCCAAAGCAGACAATGCCCTTCCAGATCAGGCCCATCACAATACAGTAGGTATTCCTCGGTCAATAGAAATTAAATTTTAACTAAATTTTCCAGAACATTCATGGGAGATGCAAATCCAAATATGAAATATTTCCCCAAAAGAATGCAATTCCTTCATGCATTTACAAGGAATGGATTAACAAGAGCTGTTGGATCTTTGTTTAGTACATTTTAAAATGAATACAAATGGAATTTTCTAGCAGTGATCCAAATTATGCCCTGCTATATTTTCCAGAGATTCATTTCTCCATTTCCAAGCTTAAGCATTTGGAAGAAATCAGAGAGTTCTGTTCTAAGCCCCTTTAAGGGTGATAGATAAATACTAAAGGGAAAACATTTGACTCAAATAAGTGAATTTCCTTTATGTATTGTTTTAAACCCACTTTTCTTCACTCAGTTTTCCGTGAGAGCTACATAAAATCATTTTGAATGCTGTAGTATTGGAACTGAGAAAGATGCCTGCAGTTACATAAAACCACTGTTAGGTCACTTATGACTGAAAGTGGCAGTTAAAATCAGTGATATTTATTTTGTCTCTGTCAGGTGGAGAAGTAAATCAGTTTGTAAATATAAAAAAAAGATAACACTGATAGGGAAAGAAAAGGTTATATATGAAAGGATGAGACATTATTCTTTTGGGGGGAGGGAGTGTGTCTCAATGTTCTTATTATATGGAAACTAATCTTTATGCTTAAAAGAGTGACCTGGAACAAAGACCTTGGTTCAGCCATCAGCTCTGTTCCTGATGCTCAGCGATAATGCTGTTTTGTAGTAAGCAAATTGTGAATCTTCTGGGGCTTTAGTCACAGTTACATTGAAGACCTTTAACACCCCTCTGGCAACTTGCTCAGTCTGCTAGACAGTATTCCTTCCGCACCAATAATGTTATCAAAAATATTGAAGAAAACCAACTGAAAATAAAGCCATCAACATCCTTTAGTTGATCCAATTATCTGTCTCTAAAAAAAGGTTTAACACTTCCCACACAGAACAGCAGCTTGAGTAATTTGGCAATGATAACAGTGCATAATCAAGAAACAGGAGGCTGTGATATGTGGTAATATATCCCATTTTGTGTACAGGGAGAGTTTTGTTTAAGTAAATATATTTTCTTTTAAGTACCTTTTGGATTACTTGTTAATAGGTTGCTCATCCCATTAGTCTCATGGAGTTACTACAAATGTTTAACTGCAGAAATCATAAATGGGTGAATTTTAACATTCCTGATGATGGCAGATTGCAGATTAGGCTTTGTGTCTTTGTTGGTTTTTTTTGTCATGTTCAAGGTGTGTTTGAAGATAGGGAGCAACTATGACTAACCTGTAGAACAAAGGATTGGATGGTTTGGTTATTTAGCTTCTACTGGTGACTAATTCACAGCTAAACCTGAAGTGTGCCATCATTACAGAATAGTGCTCAGACAAGTCCTTTTAATGATACGCTGTCATAACTTCCCAGATGACATTACAACACGGTGTTTTATCAGCAAATTACATCAAAGGCCTCACATTCAATTACGCGAGGTTGGGCTGGGAAATAAAGCAGTCTGCTGCATTTAAAATGCAATGAGTTGTTTTCACTGTTAAAATGAGGAGACCCTTGCGTTGTAAACCTGCGGACAGGCTACAGTTTTAAACTTTATGTCTGCAGCTGCTGTGAACCTCCAAATTATTTATGTATGGAATTTGCATGAAGTCCGTGACAGATCTCAGGAGTACCTTAGACCCCAGGCACTGTGGTGACAGGTACCCTAGGTACAGTGTACTTTGAATAACCATTAAAAATTGTGGTTACAATGTCAACTGGGAGGAGACACATCCACATCCAGAGGCCCCAGCCCTGATGTCTGTACTGAGTGAAGGGAGATTTGACAGTGAAAAGAATAAAGGACTAACCTGGAAGTTTCCACGGGATATTTATACTATACATAAAGACCTGGCTGCATGCTTGTCGCCAGCATCAGTTTTCCATCAGTACAGAGCTATTTGAATTGAGACGGTGGCTGTTTGTACATGAAAAAACCAATCTTGTGTTACATATTATACCCTTCATAGCACTGATTTTAAAGGGAAGGGACAACATTTTGTCCTTCCCAGTCCATAAAATCTACAGACAGTCTGACAAGGAATACTTTGGGACATTGTTTTATATTGCTTATAAAACATAATTCATAATAAGCAGCATAATGCATTAATAATAGTTTACTAAAACAACAAAAGACTTCCATGGCATTATTCAAATGAAGTATTTCTCTTGGATCAAAACCTAATTAGAGCACTTCAAAAAATACAGGTCATTTGGTGATACAGGTAGTGTCTTCAAGCCAGAGAGAGGATATCTGGGGGTAGACACAGACTTGGTAAGAGGCAAGTGGTTTGGTTTTAAGTACATCCCTACGATAAGAGAAAAATTACCCTTGAAAACACTCTTAACGACAGAGAGGGATTTAGGTGTATGTTGTGTCTTCCTGGACATCATGTTGCAAGTAGTACTTTGAGCACAGAACTTTCCTTTCATTGAGTCCCAGGGGTGTACTCATTGTACAGTTCTTTGGCAATCTGTGCTCCCAAAATCATTATATAATTGTGACATAATTAGCCTTTTTTGCTAAATTATTTGGAAAATGGAAATCTACTTCATTAAGTGTAAGGTATTTCCCTGGTTCCTCATTATATACCCGCCCCTGCCTCCTTAGGATTAATACTTCCATTTATGCTACTTTAAACTGTCACCTCATTTTCATGCACTCTGATTTCAGCATAACTACAAATCTCAAGCAGAATACTCTTTTATTTCAGAATCCTGCTTGCATCATTAATTTAATAAGGTCATTTCCAGCCTTGGAAATGCACAGGCTGCAGAGGGTGGTTTATGCCCATCTCTATGTCTAACTTGAGGTTCATCACCCTCCTCTTCTTGCAGAGGAGCAGGAATAATGCAGGCACACCGGCTGAGTTGGTGTGAGAAACAGCACGGTGGAACCGTGTCCATGTGCCGGCCCCGCTCCGGGGCTTCTGAGGGAATCAGGCTCTGCCTTCTACTGCTTCTCTCGAGATTCCTCCCCCGGCCTCTGGCTTCAGGAGGGCCTGTGTCTACCGCAGGGCCCCCCATGATCCGGCTGTCCCGGGACTCAGGGCACGGAGGACACGCCTCGCTCCTCCAGGGGGCGCGGTTCCCGCCGCCCCCGCGTATTTTACGCATGGAGGGGCCAAGCTCCGCCTCCTCCCGCCCTCGGCACAGCGCCGCCACCTGGTTGGCGGAGTGCCCCTTCACTCGGAGGGGAGCCCCGCCCTCCTGCCGTCGCCCGGAGTGCGACTTGGTTGGCAAACGCGCCCCGCCGCTCTCGCGCCGCAGCCCTCCCTTGCGCTGCGCGCAGCGATTGGCTGACCTGCCTGTCAGTCACGGATTAGCCCCGTCCCAGCCAGTGATGCCACCTCCTGAGCGTCAGGCGCGGGTTAATTGGCGCATTGGGCTATCAATCAGCAACGTGTCCCGCCCCCTCCCGGTCAGGTAGCCCGGAAGATGGCCGCGGCGGCGGCGGCGTCCGTAGGGGTTGGTCGTGCTCTGTGAGGGGAGCGGGCGGCGGGTCCGATGCCGTGGGTGGCCGCACCGAGGAGGCTGGGGGTAGCGGCTGCCGCGGGGACTCGCCGGAGACGCTGAGACGCTCGAGCCCCTCATCCGGCGCTGCGCCTCGAAGCGGGAGCGGAGGGCATGCAGCAGCGCGGGGGTCTCGGCGGGGGTGCCGGGCGGCGGGGGTGCTGCCCGCTGCCCTTCGGACCCCGGCGCCCGCTCGGGCTCGTCCTTCTGCTGTCGCTTCTCTTAGGGAGCGGCGGGGCGGCTCCGCTTCCGCGAGCAGGTGCAGGTGAGAAGCGGGAGGCGGCGGGGGGAAGCGGGGCTGGGCGAGGGCTCCGCAGTGGGGCCTGCGAGGGGACGGTGGGGGTTTCGGCGCGGGGTGCCTTTGGCTGGGGCAGGCTCCGGGGGCGCGGGGTGCCTTTGGCTGGGGCAGGCTCTGGGGGAGCGGGGACTCTGCGGGGGCATTGCGGGCTTCCAGAGCCCCGTCCCTCCCCCGGGCTGCGGGCAGGGCCCCGCGCCGCGCTCACCCCGCGCCGAGGCTTCGGGAAGGGCACGGTGGGTAGATGGGATCCCGGCGCAGCGGGCTGCGGCTGCCGGCCTGCAGGTCACGGCTGGTGCTTGTGGCATTAGGCGGTATCCTCCTGTAGGTATCTCGGTTTCTTTAGGTTGAGCTAGGTACTTGTCTTCTGTGTGTTTACCCACATACGTTCCTTCCGTAGTGCCTGCCGTTCTAGCCTTTACAGACCTTCGGCGTGATTTTTCTTTTTCCTATTTTTCCCTGTGAATCACCGGGATTCCCGTTCCTGGGTGGAGGCTCTTAAGGGCAGACGGCGCTTCCCTCCTTTCCGGTCAGATTAGTCGGATTTCGCCCCGGCCCAGACTCTCTAAATAGTAATGTAGTTCACATTTATTTGTCTCTTATGTAGGTAATCCTAACTTCTTCGATTTTCTTGCTTATTTTCCTGTTTGTCAAAAGCACAAAATAAAAAGACATCCTGTTAGTTATATGCGTTACTGTTCAGAGGTTTATTAGTACTGGTAGGCAACAACCATCTCTGAGGTGTTTTTATTTTTTGGTATTTCACATAACATTGTATTAAGACTCGGTTTTGTTGGGTGTGTTTTGAATGTGTTCTTAGATCCATTTCTAGCCACGAAGAGTTGAACAGCTGAAATAGACAATATGGTCACAAAGGAGGAGGAGGAGCAGAGGGTAGGGAGAGATCTGAAGCACAGAGATTAGGTAATTTGGCTGCTGCTCCACAGAAAGTATCAAAACTGGGAGCGGAAGCCATACTTCCTTTATTTTTGGACCTGTGCCTCTTTCTCGGTTTTTTTTTTTTACTCCCAAGAACATTTCTGATTTGTTCATAAATTACTCCCTCCATCAGCCTTCTTTGAGGTCTTTCTTACTTTTGTAGAAAGTACTTTCTGAAGAAAGAGAAACCTGTCAATCAAGTCTGTGTTTCCTTTGAGACTAGAAGGTAGTTTGTTTATTTATGAAATACTTGAAGTTTGTCCAAATAATATTAACTTGTTCTCAAGCCATAAGATAAGGCAGCAGAGTCAGTTCTGTGTGGAGGTCTTTTCTGCCTTTTTGATGTCTGTATTTCTCGGAAATGCAGTTAGTTTTTCTGTGTAAAGGTTTAAGGATAGTTGTCAGGTGTTTGCTCTCAGGGCTATGGTGTGTGCCTTACAGAGCTGGGAGATCAAAACAACTTCCATGACTCTGGTAAAAAGCTTCATTCTCAGATGGAAAAACTGATTGGACAAAATGCAGTAGATAATGTTAAAGTGTTAGGGGAGGTTAAATGATTGTTTTAAAGGCTGAATCAAGGATGTTCAGTGCAGTGTTGCTAAGAGAAGTATTTATCATGTTCTGATATTGGGCTCATAGGACATTAATGAGACAGCATAATTTTATATGTTGGTTTTGATTGTAATTTAGGCCAAAGCATGTATACATGGGATCTTACCTGAAATAACCCAAAGAAACCAAATTAACTCCAGGAAATGAAACTGCTGCTTTCTACTGTATCTTTGCCGATATGGTAAGAAGCAGTGTCCTTGGAGTATTTTATTGACAGATATTTAGTATTTAAATCTTCAAGGCCTCAAGAGGAACCTTTTCCAGTTTCACTGGCATTTTGCTGGGAAGACTTCCTACTGAATGAAATAATGTGTGCAAATGGGGTTGTGTGCAAGATTCTTGGTCCTGCAACATGTCCTGTATTGTCACAACAGCAGAAACCAGTTAGAAAGCTACAAGGACTTTGTTTTTCTTTCCTTTGAATAGCTTACCAGTGGATGGCAGTTAGACTGTTTTGTCTTGAACCTTCTTGCTCACACTACGTATGCTTTATAATCTGAGAAGACAAACCTGTGACATTGTTTTGCTGGGTTAGGAATCCTGTGTTGTGTTTAAAAACAACTTCAGCCATATTGTGAATTTCTCTCCCATATATCCCAAGACAGCTTGCTTTTATTTCCAGTCCTGAGACTGGCAATGACTGATGGTCTTCATTCTGGGCTGTGGCAGTCATTATAGTTCACCATAATACTTGTTCTGATACATACGAGTTGTGAATTTGTGAAGAATTTAATGAACTTTTCATGGAATAATTAGTAACTGGTTTCAGAATTATTTCAGATCGCACAGTTCTTCAACTAGTAAAAAAAGGTTGCTGCTTTAACAACCCTTTTTTTTGTCAAAAAGTTTGTTTGACAACCACATTTTGATGTATGTTGCCCTGAGCTTGTTACAGAAAAAGTGGGAAATCCACAGAAAAAGAGGAAGGTCACCGTAGTTGTAGTGAACTTTGCAGAATAGTTTGTGGAATATACCCATAATAAATTGCCCTTTCTTTTGGGGAGGGAGCTGGAAAGCAGGAAGTGGTAATGGACAGGTTCTAGCAAGACTAGATTGGATTCGTTGTTCAAAAATGCCCCATTTTGTCGACTTGCTGGGGAGGTGTGCCACACTACGGCTAGGGAACTGTCAAGTTCCCAGAGCCTTGATCAGGGAGAATGATGCTGCTCTTTTAAGTATGGCTTCATAGTGTTTGCAAATGAAGCTGTGCATTGGTGATGTGGTCTATAGTAATCTTCTGGTTTTGAGGTTATATTTCTAAACTCATTTAATTTTTTTCTTTTCAACACTAAGGAAAGGAGGTAAAGGAAATTGGGCTGTAACTGTTCCCCTGGTAGGGTTCGTGGCAATTATTGTAGGAAATGGGAAAAACAAGATGCTGAAGATGCTGCTAGCTAAAAATACTTTGGCCAGCTTGGATTTAATTTATTCTGTGAGTGGAAAAGGAGGATACTGATATGGACTGTGATAGTGCTAAATTTAAAGGTTTCACTTTATACTGGAGGTGAGGGCTGGGGGCAGGTGTGCTGTAAAGGAGTTCATATAATGAAGGTCTGTAGTTATTTTGAGCCTATAGATTGTTTGTGATTTCACCTGAATGAATCAGACAAAGATGACTTCCATTTCTAGTACAGTGTGGTCGAAGTAAGGGTGTTTGGCAGCTACTCTTTAACAGCAGTATTTAGTAGCCAAATTTAGTGCGTTATAATCTGACAGGTCTACTTTACTGTGCTAAAGCTTTACACTTCTGTTCTTCTGGTTTGGATTTCCATACTTGACCTTAATTCATCTGCCTCTCCAAGAAAGCTAAGAATCTGAATCAAGGGTATGTATATAATGACAGACAAAGTATTTATATCATCTCTCTGCTCTATGAAGTCTGTGAAAATACAAAGTAACAGGGAATCCAAAATGATCTTATTTTCCTGTAAAACTTGAATAGGTGGCAGCATTTTTGGTAGGTGTGTTCAATTTCACATTTGTGATGAATTATGTAGTCTGTTCAGTTGAATTGGGGCACCTGGGCTGGTGCTTCCCTGGTTTGTGCAGAGAACCTCGGTCTTGGGGCTGCATGTCATGGCAGTGAGTCCTTGCTGATGAGCTTAGTCATGTGTAGCTCTGGAAAAGATGCTTAGAGATTGGTGTGTAGCATCCAGAGGCATACATCTAGAGTATATACATGTTCACACATTTGTATCTAGTGAAATCACCTGGCCGTAGGTGATAAGTTAAACCTTTGAGATTAAATCACTGACATGTTAAGAGGAGTTCTGCAGCATATATATACTGTTGGGAAAATTGTTGCATTTGGGTTGCTTTGGCTTGATGTTTCCCTTGGAATTGTGTCAGACTGGAGCCCAGTTGTGGTTGTGGCTTGTGGTTTGGTACAATGCGAAATGTCTGCGACACTTGCACAAACTAAGGAAAGCGATTTTCTAAGGATATGCAAGTTAGTGACTCGGATCACTTGAAAATAAGAAAAATCTTGCTTGTAAAATGGGGACTTTAATTTGTGGTATATACTTTTATTGGGAGTGGTCCATCTTTCCTCCCCCTTTCAAGCGCTAAACTTGTTTACTTCTCACTGTATTTCTTTTTCTAGCTTCTGTCCCAGATGCCTAATAATTGTAGAGCTTGAGCTGCTAAGTTGTCTTTTATCTTTTGTTTCTGTCTGAGAGTTTGTGACTGAGCTAAGAAGCCAACCCTGACTCCTTGGCCTGCAGGGATGTTCCATGCAAGGCTTTGTTCACAGGTTTGATCCACTTTCTCTCTCGGCCTTTGGCTGTAAAGTGTCTGGACTTTGCTACAACTAAAGCAGTCCTTATAGGAGGAGGTCACTTCCTGAGGTTATTTCTCACATCTTGAATGCTTGGGTGTGTTTAATAATTCCTCAGATATCATTGCAACATGGTAGGATAGCACTGATCAGAGACAGCCAAAGGTATGCTGTCAGGCACAGGTCACTGGTTTCAAAGGGCTTATTAGTGCTGGTTTTGCCCCACTGTATGAAAAAAAAAAAAAAGGAGTTTGTTACCTAGTGAGATCCAGCATTCTATTTGAAAATCACAGAAGACCAAGTTAAATTTTTTAGGGCTACTGAACAACTGTCAGGCAAATTTGAACGTAAGTGATTTTTCTGACATGTGCTGTAGTCTGGTTTCAGTCACCATCCACGTGTCATATACCTGCACAGGATAAAGGGACCCTTGGTCACGGTAATGCCAGAGGCTGCAGAAATCATAGTTCTCTGTTTTGGTCCTAACACTCTGGTTCTGCACCAGCAGGACAGCACATGGAGCACTGGAGTCTTGCTTAGATTTCATTTTGGGTCTGCCTTTCTATTTGGTGTGTGCATCTATCTGGAACTTGATATAGGTCTGGATAAAATTTGCGATAGCTTCAGTGCATTTATTGCTCTGGATAAGCTGTATATTCAGAGCAGTAAATAAGTTCTTGCTGTATAAGCTCTTTGTTTTCATTGTACTGCTGTAATAAGAGGTCTTGAGCAACATCAGTGGTAGAAATATTTTGTAGACGCTTTTATAATCAGAAATGTACAAAGTGTATCAGGATAGCTGTTTCAGCCTAGATGTGTAGTTGAAGCACAGCCTGTAGCAAGGTATTGTGCCACATGTAGCTTAGGCAAGATGATGGTGTGAAACAAGTTGTGTCAGTGAATTTTCTTATGAGGGATTTTAAGTATGAAAAGCTGGTACAAAGTAACACCGTGTCCAACACTACTACAGTTACAGAAGGTTCCTTAGTGGTAAGGAAGCATCACTGCAGTGGCCTGAGTAACATAACATTTTTAGAGACTACCGTTGCACCCTGACACTTCTTTGTTGGGAAAGAGGTGTAGAAGAGTTTAATAGTAGACTTCTGAGTGCTGCCTTTTAAGCTCTCAGCCTGTAGACCAGATCCAGTTTTCCAAAATCAGTCATTCTATGGTCTGTCCTTCCTAGGGGTCCTTCAGCTGTGAATAGGGATGAGAAATAGAGCTGCATAAGTTCTTCTGACAAAATGCTGCTTCTTTCTTTCTTTCTTTCCCACATTTCTTAACTTAGTTGTGCATCGTAGTTGGAAATGCATCTACTGTAAAATCAAGATTCTAGAAAATCCCATCTTGTGAAGGTTGTGTGTAATCTCTTTGTGCTGCTTTAAATGACTGTGGTCTACCTACCCTGTTTTAAAAACATCTACAACTCCAGTGCCTCGCTATTGGAGAAATGGTATAGCAGATGAAAAATACTGTACTTGAGCAGGGATTGTCAAACCAACATCTAGCAGTATAGTATAAAATATGCTCAGTAGGATTTTTTATGTATATCTGTGTGTTTGTACACATACAGAGTCTTAACAATCAGATGGTACCTTTGCAAGATGATAATGCTACCCAGATTTTCCAGGAACACTGCCATGAAGACCTAGGGTACATAATTATTTAACATGTATATTTTTTACCTTGTCTTAAGATGTCTTTGTGCAAACATCAGATTCTAACACTGAAACTTCAAACAGATCTCACTCTATAAACACTTGAAGTACTAGCCTATATTTAGTCCTTATTAAAATTGAGAAGTATGCTGTTGTGTGAGTAATTCTTTGACATTACTGGGAAGACTTGTAGTGTAATAGGATAAGGACAGAAATGTGAAGCTAACCCCAGCTCACACTTTTACTAGTTACTTGCTGTTCAACCAATGCTCAGGCCAGGACAAGCTTTCATTGAAAGTGAGGTTTTGAGCTGTGGTGTTCGGAGGGTGCTGTACTACGTGAGAATCCAGCATTGCCCCAGATATTCTTGCCTCAGGATGTGTAACCTGTGCCACCTTTATGTACAAATTGGACTTAAGTGGCTGTAGAAGCTCATTTGAAGCACCTTGTAAAGTAATTAGGGGGAGCATGGGATAAAATAGTTTGGAAAAGTGTTGGCTAGGTTGTAGGATCAGGCTTCTTTAACAGACTTTACTCTTTAAGGACAAATGGGTGGGTTGAGATAATTTACCAAAAATTGTTGACATAGAGTTACACATCCAGATGTGATAGGAATTAGCTAAGGTTACTTCTTGGAAATTGCATAGGACAGGAATGATTTTTGGGGTCGCATGTCCACAAAAAAAACGTTTAACTATGGAACTGGCTATTGTCACTGTAGAGCTATATCCAGAACATGAGGTGGGTTGGAGGAATGTGTCAAGGGATTTTTTAATTGCTTCATGGGGGGGGAAATTTCTGTAGGAAATTGTCACTTGCTGTCTTAGTTACCCTTACTGCTGAGGATTAACTCATGTAGGGAAGAAAAGCTGGTGGTTTTTCAGAAGAATTGTCCTGTGCACATGTATTGGCCTTCCATCTCACCCACCTCCCCATGAGGGACTTAAATAATAGAGTTCTGGGGTGTGATGGGGATTGTAATGGTTAAGTTGAGTAGAGGGGTGAAATGTTTCTATCTACAAGTAATTTGGGCAGCTGTAGTTTTAAGTACTTAAGAGGTTGCTTTTTTTTTTTTTTTTCCTTGAAACCAAAGGTAGGAATTAAGATTTTCCACACTTGTAAGGAAGAAGGGGAAACAAAGGTGATAAAGTGCTTTTGCATAAAGGTATATTTGTAGTGTCTGTACTGAAGTTTGTTTTTGCTACTTGTGTAAACTTTGCATTATCCAATGTAAGGGTAGCAATAATGTCATGAGAGGGCAGGCTTTTGGAGTAACTCTCTTTAATAAAATTTTCAATAGTTCCAGATTATTTTTATTGCTTTAAATTTTTAAACATTTCATTTTTCTTTGAACAGCAATAAATACTACAGATCTGAAACCTGAAAAGTTAAGGTATAAACAGAGAACTTCATTGAAGTTTGTTAAGAAGTATTATGTATGTCTGTTCTTAGGGATTTGCCCAGTGTAAGAACATTTCCAGTCTTTGCTTGAACTACTTTGTACATATGGAAACAGTTTTAGATTTCATTAAGGTGCTGGCATTGCACTGAGGACACAAAGTCAAAGGAAGTCATCTGAGATCTTGGGAGTGTTTCTTCCTGTTGTGCTGGTAATGGTCATTCAAATCAAAGGGATGATTGGAATTTGGAGTGCCTCTCATGCTAAAAGTCTCTCTTCCACTCTTTTTTTCCTCCCAGAGGAATCTCTGTAGTGCAAATAACACTCCTTCAAAACTTGTGTTGAGTTTTTGATTGCTTGTGTTGTATCTTAGTTGAAGGTTGATGGCGATTTGGATGTGGTTCTAGTACAGTATTTTAAAGCCTGCTGTAATACAGTATTGCACAGCTAAATGATGGTACTACACACATTTCTGCTGAAACTTAGTCTCAAAAACGCTGGGGTTTTGGCTCAGTTTTTAAATGGAGCATAGCAGGAAAAACTTGAGATTACAGGAATGCAGTAACTAACGGAATGTGATTTGATTTTTGTTTTGTTTTTTAAATACAGGAGCTGCCATGCATATAGTGCTACACCTTCTCGTACAAATTGGACATAACGCATTTAGATGTGTCTAAAATTGTTTTGGAGAGGCGTTTGTTTTAGTATTCCGCCTGTTACTTGTAGGCATTTAGAATTTATAGGCCTTGTATCTGTACTGGTTTTGTGCATGTTAATAGCAAACCTCTGAAGATTTCAGGGAGTAAATAAATGCAGAAGAAGCCCTTTGTGAGGAAGAGGTGATGATCTGAACCCAACTTGTGAAGAACTGGGTAGGAGTCGAGAACACTCTCAGCAGTTGCTAGCATAAGGAGAATGACAGCATTATTTAGGAAAGTCGATGCTTTTTAGAAGTCTTTTTTATTAAAACCACTGTAAATTAGGGTGGTGTTATACTTTTTAACCTGGTTACATTAATATCCTATAAATGCAAGTAAGTAAATTGATCAAGTTTACAAAACATGCCAAAGTAGCTATGGAGCAAAGTTAATTTGGTCATTCATTGGTATTTTAAAGGCTGCCCTGTTCTGACATGCTGTCAGAAAGCACCATCTCAGTTCATGATCATGTAATTTCAGGCTGTCCAAGAGACAGTTTAAATGACTGCTGTCATGTTAGATACTGTGCTGGAAATAGTTATAGCTATTAGTGCAGAACTGCCATTTAAATAGCTGCTCTTGAAAGAAAAGAAGCTCTTGCTTATGCAGTGGGACTGTTGTTGCATAGCAACTACTGTGCTGAAAGCTTAAAATCAGATGCTCCCTTGCAGTTCACTGTGCCCTGATAATGCTTAATTTATCTGGGCCTGGCACTACCTTTATCACAGTAGTGGATGTCTTTCATTAGTGTACTCGGTAATGTCTGTCACGTACACTTTTCTTTTTTCCCCCAAGCTTAGAACTGTGTGGTATTGTGAGGTTTTTAGCCCTGTTTCTTCAAGGCTGAGACCTCAATGTGACTAATCATATTGAACCAAATTTGAGAGAGTCGGAGTTAAAGCATCATGGTCTGGTAGAATGAAAGGAAGCCTGTCATCCCTCCTATGGACAGGCAGGCCTCTATTGTGCTGAGGGGTGGCTGTTGGTTGGCAAGTGAACGGGGATGAACGTTTGGCTAGCTGGCATGTCTGTTGCTCCTAACTAATGGTAGCAAAGGATGCTGCAGGTGGATGATGTGGGTACTTGAGAGTACTATGGGCATACTGGGAAATAGATAGAGAAGGAAACCAGTTCTAGTGAGAAACAAATGTTTGTTTGCTTAGTTACTGCATTTGGTAGTTGAACTGTCTTATGAAGAAAGACCTGAAGGAAACTTAAGAAGATACAGAGAGTCCTGACCTATATAAGTTGCTTTGAAATATGCTTTGTATGAAAACAACATTTTTCCACCCCTTAAAGCATTCTGATACATACTGAAGTGTATGTTCTCATGCCTGTACTTGATCCTGAGAATGCCAGTATAATTTATCATCATTTTCAGTGAGCATGTTCATGTACTTGCCTGTGTACAGGGTTTGACTTCAAATGTGCTGTGCTCAAATTTAGACTTTAGTGTAAAATTTGCTTATGGAACAGCCGTGTTCAGAGATGCTGAAGAATCTGCTTCAATAGTTGTTAAATAAATACCTACCTCAGCCAGGGCTTTGAATTGTTTGTGATGCCATGTACTACTTAAAAAGTGGGTAAATAACAGCATAGAATCAGTATTTAATACTGTGAGGCTTTGAAAATAGACCTTATTTTCCGTGTTGATAATTTAGGACTATCTAGATGCCATTTTGAGATGGAACATTTACTAGCACAGATCTTTGTAAAGCATTCTGTTGTGTTAACCTTGCAGTAACACATATAGTAACACAGACACACTGCATCTCCTGCTTTGGTTTAATATAGTAGTGATATAATCCAGGCCTCTTCCTCCTGCTTCAGTAGTTCTGGATATACCAGACCAAAGTAGTCTAGACTGATTTTAACTACAGGAAACCTTATTTTGTTGGCATTTTATATATAGTATTTTCTTGGATCTGTTATGCAGTTCTTTTCCTAAAGAACAGATTCCGAGTTCTGGATAGATATTAAGATGTAGTAGGTTGTTACTGCGTAGGGTTACATTAAATATGGTAGGATTTTAAACTGGGATGATATGTTGGGTAAATTTATTATGTTCTCTTTTATAATCTATTATGTTAGGATTCTTCTGCGTTCATTATGAAATTGTGAATGGTATTTATTGGACTTTATCTAGATTTAGATTAAAATGAATTAAATTTTCAATGTATTTTAACAGTTCTTTTAATTAAAGAAAATGTTTCTGTACTGACTGTATAAAATGGTCCTCTGTATTTAACTGAATGGATTTATTTCTGATTGCTCTTTTGGTCAGAATCTTACAATAAATAGCTATTGTTCCTTCATACTTTGACAATTTACAAACAGAAGGAGTTATTAACCATTTTCTACTTTTTTGATTCCAAGTCATTTTACTAAGCTCCAGTGCATTAATCATTGGATAGAAATAGTTGAAAATGCAAAAGAGGTTGTTGTACTGCGGCAGATTTTTCAGCACTTTGTCAAATACCAGTTCCAATACTTAATCAGGGACTTCCATTACTGAATATTTATTCAAGCTATTAAAATAACTTCACTTATAATAAATCTTAGCCCAGTTACAGGTTGCCATCATTTTATACTTTGCATTTTTCTTTAAATGAAGTGCAAATTAAAATAAATATCAGTTATTAATGACTATGTGAGAGACTGGAAAGTTTATCCAAGTGGAGCTGGATTCTGTAATTCTTATTAAGTAGCTCTTGTGTGAGTCATCTGAAATGCTCTTCTGTAAGTGTTGCAGGAACTTGCCCATGATAATTGGTGTTTTTCTTGTATTAAAGCATCTTTTTATATCTTTGTATGTGAAATTTGCCTTGTGCTTCTGGAAGTTCAGATGACTTCCATCTTCTTAATGAACTGTAAATTGTTAGTTGCCTTTTCAAAGGGGATCTTTATTCCCACCCCCTGTTTTTACTTCATTACTTACTCCAATTAATTGCTGTTAGTTCACAGAGGTGTTTTTTTTTTTCTTGGGAATTATAAAAGGTCCATGAGGTTAGGAAGTAACATAGTGAAGAGCAGCAGTATTTTTTTGGGTTCTGTATTCATTCCAGGACACCTAAAGGAGATGGTTAAATGTAGGGATTTGTCAAACACCAGTCAAACACCAGTCAAACACTTAGATTTTAGGCTTGATAAATATGCAGGTTTTCTTTACAGAAGGAATTCCAACCAAAAGATGTTGTTTCTTTCATATGAAGTAACTCAATACATGTGCAGTGTATCTGACATGTACAGTGAGTACAGCTTATGATTGTTAGTGTTCATGATGTTTAATTTTGAGTTAAATTAACCAGAAAACTGGTATAGGACCACCAGGAGCCTGAATCTTCCTTGTTGGATTTGCTGTGACAACTTATAACTTCAGAGAGGTCAAAAGTGGTATCCGGAGTTGGAGCAACTATGATAATGTTTATGTGAACACACATCATGGTCTCGCTGCTGTAGCTGTCATTGTCTAAGGGCATGAGTGAGAAGTCTGTAGGTAGAGGTAGCATATTGTACTGGTCCAGCTAATACAGTTACAATAGATGTGCTTTGAGGTGCATAAGCCCCTTGTGAGGTCTGTAAAAGAAGCAGTAAAATTGAAAGTGGTAGAGCAGATTTGAATAATTGCTCCCAAGTTTCAGTAGAGGCTGATCAAAAAGACCATCTGGAAGAAGATATGGTATTTGGAGCAGGGAGGATGCTAATGAGAAGTAATAATGCTCATCTCCTGTGGGGAGCAGAAGACACTGTAAAATGCATGTTAGCCATGTGGGCTTCCAAAAGGAGATGTTAAAGTGAACCATAAACCCAAAATAAAAGTTTGATAGCTGTTTTAGTGTTGTATACACATGACAGCTGAGATGCTTTGTAATTCCCTCTTAAGGATCTGCTCTGAAGTTAGTCTTTGAATAGCAGTGTCTTAAGACATACTAGTGATGTGTTCTCTGAATAAGAAAATGTGCCCTTGGTGTCAGAGTTCATATAGGGATTTACTTTTGCCTTTCTGTCTGTCCCAGAGGCATCTGGTACACTGGATGAAGCATTCCGGAGGGTTCAGAAGTCTTGATCTTCTACTGGGAGGACTATATATTGTAACTGTGGTGATGTGTTTCCAGGTGGTGTTAGCGGGGGAAAATCTGTGTCTGTTCAGCAGATAGTCTGTGGCGAGTTGACTTCTCATTTCAGTGGAGTTGGTGGTGAGGAAGTTGTTTAGAAATTAGGTGGGATGGTTTTAGAGAAATGTCTTTAAAATAATACTTCTAATCAGTGATACCTGGTAGCATAAATATGTTTACTTTTTTGTAGTAAAGCTACCTTCTGTGGCTTGGTTTAGAAGTTCAAAGGGAATCTCTTAAATTTTATCTAAAGCCATGTTACCTGTGTGTTTGTTACAGTAATTTAGCTAATGACTTCACCAAATGCTTCTATTTGTGGTTTAGGTAATCGTCAGTCTGCTTTGCTACTGAACATCTGAAGGAAGTAATCATGAATCAGCTGTTACCTTTCCCCTTTTTCTTGTTGATGCTTACAGATGGAAAAACACATGGGTGTTTTGTAGAAGACTTGATTTAAATGAACATAACATGAACATCCCTGAAGACATCCCCGTCTTCAGGGATCTTTTTTCTTCTTACCATAATTTTGACTAAAAGGAGGCAAGGGGCCTCATATTGTGGTTGATCTGTGTTTAAACAATACGTAGATAGTGTCTGCAGACAGTGTTCATGTTCTCTAATGAGGCTGGAATGCCAGAGCTATTGTGGGAACTAGAAACAGCATCAGTTGTTTGAAAAACTTTCTTTTTGGCTAACCTTTATAGTTGTATGGATAATGTTCCTAGTTGTAGAGAAAATATGTGATCTTCCAGGAGTATGTTGACACTCTTTAAAGCAGTATTTTGATTATGGCAATTTACTCTTTACATGTAATTAAATGTTCTGTAATTGTTCTGTGGAACATGATGAAAAGCTATAGCTTTTTCTGGAAATCTCTTAATTTTTATAGTTTTTGGAAGGTTTAAGAGTTAGATGGACAAGTTTGTATGTCCCTTAACTAGTGATCAACTTCTCATTTTATTTCTGAGGCTTCATTTACACTGTAGTTTGCTGCCAAAGAGTCCCATTGATACTCAGATGTTCCCATAAAATCCAATTGTTCCAAGTCACCTGACAGTGTTAAACATTAATACTGATGTCATATCTAAATATATTTTAGTCAGATGTTTAGATTGGATATAAGGAAGAAATTCTTTCCTGTTAGGGTGGTGAGGCACTGGAATAGGTTGCCCAGGGAGGTTGCTCCATCCCTGGCAGTGTTCAAGACCAGGTTGGACGAGGCCTTGGGTGATATGATTTAGCGTGAGGTGTCCCTGCCCATGGCAGGGGGGTTGGAACTAGATGATCTTAAGGTCCTTTCCAACCCTAACTATTCTATGATTCTATGGTCCAACTACTTTTCCAGTCCCTGTGGTAGTATCATTAAAAAAACAAACCCCCAAGATGTGTGCTGTGGTCTCCCAAGGAGCTATATATCTTTGTTCTCTATTTAAGATGAAAATAGGGATGAAAATAGGTTCAATTCCCTTAGCAAAGACTTAAGTTTTTTATAAAATGCCACTTCATTTTGATCCTCTGTGAATAATAATAACCTGGCTTAATCACAGAAAATGTGTTGTAAATTGTTTATATATAGTTACTTGGAAGTGTGTTTGCAGTATGGTTAGGGATCATGTCTAAAATTGTGAAATGGAGACAAATCACCTAATGAATCACAAGTAGAAATTGGGCTGGAGCTGATTAGATCCATTGCATCTGTGAAAGCAACTTGTATATTTGGCAGACTGTCACGAATGCATTTATTGGAAGAGATGGTATTGCTTTGCAGTAACGTATTTTCAAGTTGTACACAGTTTAAGTGAGGATTTCTTCTAGCTGCCTTTTCTCTCAGGACAGATGTGTTAGCTCATCAGAAATGTCTTCATAAAGGCCAGATTTCTAGTATTTGTGTTTAGATATCTGTAAAAATTTGTTGAGTTAAACAGAATCCTGAGGCTCAGGACTATCCCTGCTCATAACCTACTCTGGTATGTCATGTTGGCTGTGGCCTCTTAGCTTGAATCAAGTCCAGAATGGTGCAGGCAGGTGGTAGAACATAGATGTATTTTGCCAGTCTTTCTTTTCTGCTCTGTTTCCTCTTATTTTGTTCATATCCACAGAGTTAAATGTTCAAACTCTGTCTTTTAAATAAATGCAGATGGACAATATGTTTTGAAGGATCTTCTTAAAATGCTAAACATTTATTTAACACCACATACATGCTTATTTCTAGGAGAAGGAGCTACAGCTGAAGTTTCCTCATCTTTTGTGATTCTGTCTATATGTGCTCTAGTAGTACTGGTAACATTGCTTGCAAACTGTGCTTCCTGCTGTAAAGACCCTGAGATCGATTTCAAGGTAAGCATCTGAAGTTACAAATGTATATACAAGTGGCATTCTGATATCCAGAATACTTCCATGATGATTTGTGATAATGCACTGCAGTTAGTGACACTTAAGTGTCTCTGTACATTCTCTCTTCTGAAATAGCCAGCAACTGTATTTCTACATGCTGCAGAGTATTGCTGCAACTATTTATTTTCAGTACTTGGACCATGCTGCAGTAAGGAACTTTATTGTCTGTTCAGAGTCATTACGAGCCCTCAGGATCAGCAGTGAAAGTATACCCTTCTGACAATTTAGCTGTGAAGAACCTTGTTGTTCTGTGTATCCTTTTGTCTGTTTTAGTCTGCTGGCAGGGTTTAAGACATTCCTTTTGGGTAAGAATAGCAAAGGTACATATCCACTGTAGCAAAACCCTTGAGAAATTATCATCGAGAAGCAGTTACTTTTGGAGCATTGGTTGTTGGTGTTCCTAAAATTGAGTTTTGCTCTCATTTCTAAATGGAGAAGATTCGGCCTGGGTAGTGGATGTTAATTCCTTTGAAGCCAGTGATAGTATGTAAAGTGAAAAACAACCCCCCCCCAGAAAACCCCCCCAAAACCCCCAAATGCACCAGCCTGCCAAACCCTCTCCCCCCAACAAACCCTAACAAAGCAACAAGCCACCTGTTTTTATTGAAAGCAGTACTTGATACTTTAACCTCTTCTAATCAGTAATGAGTTGAAACTAAGGATTAGAAAACAAAATCTGTTACTGTCCTTGAAAAATAGCTAAGCCTCCTTCCCATTGCTCATTCAAACTGAAAGAAATGTATTAGTACTAATTTTAAGACAAAGATCAGCTTGTTTACTGAGATTTCTTTTTTCAGGAATTTGAAGATAACTTTGATGATGAAATAGATTTTACACCTCCAGCAGAAGATACTCCATCTGTTCAGTCTCCAGCAGAAGTGTTTACTCTTTCAGTTCCCAATATTGCTTTACCAACTCCCTCCCAGTTTCCATCTCGCTCAGGTAAAACACTTTTTTAATGAAAAAACAAAAGTGGATAATTTCAATGTCAAAAATGGAGAGTGGATGATTGTTTGACTTTACTGTAACAAATTGTTACATACATGTAGATAGAGTTATATTTTGTAGGGTACAGGATAAAATGTGAAGTATTACTTCAAAAATCTTAACTTACAGCAGGCTGCCATGTAAGTTAGTTTAAGAGAATGAAACTAGCTTAAATAAACCTCTCTGGAGTACTTTCAATATGCCTGTGTATACATAAAGGGTTTGAAGTAGTCTAGGATGTTGGTGACTTTTGCTCTTCAGTGGTTTTCTTCATGGCTAAGTTGTCATTGGATTTTAGTAATTAGCCTCAAGTGGAAACAAGAGTGAATCTCCTGCTTTACTGCAGTGCTACGGTTTCAGCTGCATTGCTTTCTTAATGCCGTTGTAGACTTTTCATGCTGTGAATGTGCTGTTGTTAAGAGAGAGCACTAGATTTCTTTTCCCTATGTGGAAGGTTTCTTGGAATGTATTTTTTAAAATACAGGTTTTGTAAGAGAAAAAAAGCATCTTAAATATTACAAGTACAACTTAGCATAAAGTAGCCATTCTCATATTATACTACTTCACATTTTTACATACATTGCTTGTGTTGCTTAATTATAAGATGTTCAGGGAAGCTTCTATTAAAATTTCTGTACCTACAGATTCCACGAAACTGCCAGTGTGCCTTTAATACACAAAACTTTTACTCCTCAGTGTTTTCATGAGTGAGGGAAAATCCTCTGTGAAGAAATTAATGTCAGCTTTTCTACATTGCCATAATTGTTAAAGCTATACTTTCTGTCAAAGTTATTTTGCCAGAAATAAGGCAGCGTACTTGAGTAAGGTACTCTGGTGAAAATACAGCTGTACTGATACAGCTCCTAAGCCTACTCCATGCTTAGGAGCACGTTGACAATGCTCCTTATGTATTATACAGCTATAGCTGTTCCAGTAAAATGATACTGGTGTAAATGTAGTTTGTGGACATAAAAATGTGGGCTAGAATTCTCAGTTAGTCAAGTAGTAGTGATAAAAAGTTGTTGTGTTCATCTGTTTATTAATGTTCCTAACCAATTAGGCAGCAGAGGGATAAACAATGCTGAATCTCCTCTATTTACATAGAGTCTGCTGATGTTACTGTCCATCCTCTGTCAAGATCTGGGTCTTGTTTTCTGTCCTTTCCCTCTCTGGGCTCTTTATGTGAAGTATTTTTAGTTGGAAAATGTCCTCCTTCCAGATGGGAGCTATAAGTAGGGCAGTTGGGCTGAAAAATAAAGCCGTCAAACCCCTTCTCTTAAAATGGTAACTCTCTATGTAACTATAAATGTTAAGATGTACAAGCAGTGAATGTTGTCTTGGTTTTTGTGCTTTTATTTGCATAGGAAGCTTTAGGTTATTTGCCTTATCTAACTACAGGGTATGATACATTTTTGTATTGGAATTAGAACTCAGCCTTTTTTGCTTTCTTACTGAATATGTTAAAAACCAAGAAGTTTTACATTTTGTAAGGAGAATCACTGCTTTTGTAGGGGGTATACTCTAGTATGGTTTAGAAGCTGCAGTTGATAGAAGTTTCACTTCAATGCTGTAGTCACATTACCTTCGTACTTCATGTATGTCTAACTAGGTTTTGTTGTTTGGTCTGAATGTAGTCCTGTCATTGGGAATAAATATTGTAGGAGCTTGCACTATTTCCTCAACAGTTGGTAACTTTGGCCATCTGAGTGGTTTGATACATGTTGCATTTGTTCCATTGTGTGTGACAGATGGATCAAAGCCTCAAGTTGCACGTCAGAGTCTAAACTATATCCAGGAAATTGGAAATGGCTGGTTTGGAAAGGTGAGAAGTTCTCTTTTAATATTGTACTGCAATTTGAATCTTATTCCTAATGGGTAAGGTGACTGTATTTCCTTTATAATGGTACTCTAATAAAAAAAGAAGGTAATAACATAAGAAAAACTGAAACTGGATATTTCCTTGCATGAACTTTGTAGGTTTAATCATAGCACTGATCAGTGCTTCTTTAATTTGCACATAGTTTCTGTCTACAGTTACTTCCTAGGTAGACACTTCCCTCTGTGGGTTTGAATTAATACATTCCTGTTATTAACAATTATTTCAAGGAAAAAAATCCTAAGTAAATAAGTGGTCTTCACTAGAAAACATGTTTTCTCGAAGTTTGTGTAGATCAGTTGTTAAGATTTATTAAATAGGCATGTGAATTGGCAAAGCTCTGCAGGTATTGACAATGAAAGATCTTTCTTGCAGCATGTTTTTAGCTCTTGTTTCTCTTGCAGGGAAACTCTTTTTTTTTTTTTTCTTTTCCTTTTGGCTAAGGACACCATGATTCAGTGATTATGTTGATCTTTTTCAGGTTCTGCTTGGAGAGATCTACACAGGCACTAGTGTAGCAAGGGTAATAGTGAAGGAGTTGAAGGCAAGTGCAGGTCCAAAGGAGCAAGAACAGTTTATAAGAAATGGAGAACCATACTAGTAAGTAATGATTCACAGCTTGGTTAACTTACACACTTCATACTACTGCATGTGGCTTAGGGACGTTTCCTTTCAGTGATACTGTCTCTGCTGCCCTCCCTTGTAACAGAGATGCTTGTCTTTAAAAAGTGAAAAACAGTCTATCCAAAGTGAGCAAAAGTTGAGTTTGCTTAGAAATAAAAATAAGGTCTTTGCTTAAATGCGTTTGGTAGTTATTGCTCATGACTGAAAAACGCACTTGGTTTAGTTTATCAGATTTTCTTCTACAGCTGTTTGGAACAAACTCCCAGTGCTGCAGACTAGCCTTATGCCCAGTTACTTGCCTCTGGGAATTGAGGTTTAACATCTGTACTTGGCTTTCCTGTTAGAAGCAGGGGAACTGGCAAGGCTTTGTCTGTTGTCAAATACACATTATTTTCTTCACAGTTCCCTTTTTGAAAAAATTAATTGATAAAAACTACTTTGGCTCAGGCAGCTTGCCAGGAGGCTTGTGCACCAAAAACCCTGCCTGAATTACAATCCAGGAGAAGCCTACAATTGAGAAAGCAATTGATCTGACTGGAAGTGCCAATGAAGAGGATTGTTTGGTGTTCTTTCTGTTGTATTATGCTTGGAGGATACTCATTCCTAGGGGTTGAATTTTTGTATACTAGAAAGGAATTTTGTGTATGAGAGGGAATGTAATTTCTCTTGATAGCGAGAATTCTCTGAAGAGCTAACTGCCACAAGTTAATGGCTTTTGTAGATGACTGGAAAAGAGAGGCCTGTTGGAGTTCACTAGACATACATCACAATGTGGTTTACCTTGCCTGAAAATGCTACAAGTGAATGGTCACAGAGAGCTTTCTATTCTTAATGCTTTTTAATGTCCTAGTTATATTTGCATTTAGGCTTAAATTGTTGGCAGAAGAAAAAGATCTCATTCCTTCTGCTGTATTGACACAAGTGTTTTTAAGCAATTATGAAGTAGTAACTGATTTGGCTGGGAATTAAGCTGGCTAAAAAAATGTTTAGCTTTTAGCCAGATTGGTTCCTTGCTGTAGTTCACAAACCAGTTGTGTATGCTTATTTTTAGTATAAGGGTGGATGAGTGTGACTTTCTTGTGGCAGTGCTGGCTATTGTGGTTTTGAGATCCTCAGAGTTTCATCTGCTCAGTGATACTCTGCAGTAGTACAAAGGAGATACAAAGGTGCAAAATGGAATCTGTGGCTTTGGATACTTGCTCAATCTGTTTGTGCCGCCCCCACCTGATGTTGTGTGTTGAAAGTTCTGTTAGGGATTTCAGTGTATTGTATTGCAAATAACATACACTTGATCTTTCTGGCTTTAACTGCATTTTTTTCATTCCAGCATTCTTCAGCATCCAAATGTTCTCCAGTGTATTGGGCAATGTGTGGAAGCCATTCCTTATCTCCTAGTTTTTGAGTTCTGTGACTTGGTAAGTGCACTTACACAAAAGGCTTTCCATCGATGCAAATTGTTTGTAGTTTATTTACTGCCCTTTGCTCATGAAATTATTTTCTTTCTGGGAAGTTTTTTTGAATAGCCAGAGTTTCAGAAGACTTTTTCTGGTTTAGAGACAGACCGCAGTTGTAGTTCTTTGTTTATATTCTTTGCAGATGATCATGTAAATTCTAGGTGCTGTGGAATGTTCTGAAGAGGGAAATAGCTGTTCTGTCTTTGATAATGGTTTTACTAGTCTCTTTCAGTCTGCCTACGTCATGTAACAGGGAGCTTGGAGGGGAAAAGAGGTCATGGAAGGAAGCTTTTCATTGCAGTCCAGTATCACGTGCACATGCCTGCATTACATCCTAAGTTCTGTTTGCTGTCTGTGCAACCTTAATGTGCTTTTATTACCATTTCTATGAAAATGCTAATTGAGGAAAATTGACACAAGAATTTCCTCTCTTCTGCCTCCCTTCCAGAGTGCTCAAGTGTTACCCATGCTGTGCAGTTTTGGGCTAAAATGCAATGCTAGGCTTACTTCAGAATCAGTAATGTGTATTTTAATAGCTAGAATTTTCAGTATCATCCTAGTCTCTTCCTGAGCCCTTCTGTTACTGCATTCTTCTTTTCCCTACTTATTTATCCTTCTTCTTTTTCCTTTCCCTTCCCAAGCACTGCCTTACGCTTCCTGAACACCAAAAAGTATGGTGAAGGGTGTTCTTGCCGCTTTCTTCTCTGCTGTTAGCACCACAAAGGCCACTGAAGATGGGCAGGGTAGCTGAACAAAAAAACTTGCTCAGTCACTGCATTCCTGGGCATGTGTTGGAATTTACGTGGATGTTGTAAGAAAGGGGGTGGTACACATCTAGAAAAACTTTGAACTTTGCCCAGTATACACAGTCTTCAGAGACTAAAATTTGGATATGGTGCTGGATCCATGATCTGGAAAGGTATAAATTGCTTTATTTTAGCATGACACATTATTAAAACTCAGACTCAAGGTGACTGTCTAAACATTGGCTCAGTAGCTGCTTTTAAAGTTTGTGATCTAGGTATCATTTAAAGCAGAATTCCTTGGAAAGTGCCAAGGCAGAAATGTACTCAGAAGTACGTTTATGTTGCTAAGAAATAAGTCTTTTAGAAGTAAGATAGTTTACATTCATAAAATTCAGCAAGCACCCTTTTTTACCAGCCTCTCTGCTATAGAATTCTCCTTTAAACTCAGGTGCACAAATATGGCACCAAAGTTCTTATTGCCTCAGCTGCCTCAAGCAATATAAGTGAGTCAACGTGAACGTTTGAGTTTTCCTGAGAAACATCAGTTAATCTGTGACCTTAAATAACCGTATTTTTCATTACTGCTCTTTTGCTCAAATTTACTAGCTGTGCTGAATTAATGAGGCAGAAGTGCTAATAAAAATCATTCTTTTCTAAATGGAAGAAACACTTGAACCTCAGTGACTGATCAAAGTAAAATGCTCCAGTTTTGTTAAGAGTTAAAAAGTAGGTGCCTAAGGTTAACCAGATAATGTTGTTTTTTTTTACTGACCATTTGTTTAAGCCTCCTACTCAAATTGGAGATTCTTTAAAAGGACTCTTGAAAATGAATTGCATTTTATAGTCTAACACATACACATCTAAATTAGATTTAAATGCAGCCATGGTTTTGAATAGTTATGCCATTTAATCCAACTTTGGATTTGAAGACAGAATAACTTTTAAAGATTGCCCTACTTAAAGTATACAGAAAAAAATAATATCCTTGTTTGATGCCTGATGATTAATGCCAGAAATTGTCATGATCCTGCAGAGTAATCTGGAAAGGATTTTACTTAAGGGGATAAAATAGATTTTCACTTTAACTGCAGGCGGTAAGCTTGACAGCCGAAGTGGTAGTTTTATAAATTTGAATGTAGTTAGGTAATTTCTTTGGAATGGAAAATAAATGTCTCTGCTGATTTCTATTCCAAGTGAGCTAAAACTTGTTTTTAAGAAATTATATATTACAGTGAGTTAAACATGACTTTCATTCTGAAAGTCTGGCTCACTTAAGAGTTCTTACTTGGTGGAACTGACTATCTCCTAGACATCATAGGATTTTACTCACTGTGCACACAAATATGCAGGGGCTAGGCAGACAAAACAGTTCTCATTTGAAGAGTTTTGTGCAGAGATTGAGACAGTGCAGTAAGTTAGCTCAGTATTGCTCTGTGTCACTAAATCCTTGTTGTAGTCCCAGGGCCTAGTATGGGAGGTAGCGCTGTTGGAGTGGGGGGAGAGAAGAGGCTTGAAGAAGGGAAAAAATGTGAGGGAAGCCAGACAGCACCATTTGTTTGGGGTTTTTTTAGTAGACAGGTTTTTAGTGGAGTGTCAATGCCCTGATATTCTAGAAGCTGCTTTTTATCACTGTGGCTGGGTTGGTGGTTAGTTGGGTGCTTTAGGCTGTGAGTAAGTGATCTTGAAAGCTGAGTGCTGCTTTTGTGCTTTCATTTTTTCTGAAATGGGGCAAATCAGAGGGTACGAAGGTGCTTCCAAAATACACAAGAGTCTAAGAAACATGGTCCTGTTTTGTTAGCAGTAGGATAGTGCTATGCTAAAGCTCTTTACCTTGTGTTACTGGTGTTGTATATGTACATACATTTGTTTTAATCCCTTGTACTTATGTGATTAAGAATTTGATGATTAAGAAAAAAGGTGGCAAATCTTAACTGTATTTGATAGGAAATTTAAGTGTCTTCAGATGGCAAGCTCTTTTGAGGCTCTTTTGGCAATGTGGACCTCATTTTGCAAGTTTGGTATATTAAGTAATGAAAAATGTGGCTGTTTTACTGACCACAGTCTAGAGGGCACAGTGTTCATTTCTTCACACTCCTTCAAAGTCATAATCACTGGATTTTTAACCCTTTTAGGGCCACTTGACCTTCTGTTGGCTGTTCAGGCAACCCTGTTGGATTATCAGTTCCCAGGTTCCTTGGCACTGAAAGATCTTCATCAGAGGCACTGGAAACTGTTGTGCAGAGATACTAGAGCTAATTGTGACAGTAGCAATGCTGAATGTCATGCAGGCTGACTTGTCATGGCCCTATAAACTACTTAGGCATTTCTGTTACTTGAGATTGGTTGCATATACAGCAGCTGTATTTCCTAACATTTAGCTGATTTTGTAATGTAATCTCAGTTGATCCATGTTCCTTGCTTGGCAGAGCTTGGCAAGGAGCAAGAGAGGTAGGTTGCAGAGAGAGGATTTAAGCTAATTTTCCTTTGCTGGTGTTAAAATTGTTTAAAAAATTGTAAATATAAAAAGAAATGCTCAGTAAGTTCTTGCACATCCCCCTTCCCCGTATTAGTTTGCTCAGTATGTTGGTGCAGGCTTCTATGAATAGTTAACTGTTCACTGTTAAACACTGCAGAATGATGCCATGTTAAAAATAGTGGTAACTGGCTTATTAACTTTAATTTATTACTCAGCCTTATGTGTCCAGCATTTTGTCAGCACAGCAAATCCCCTAGTGGATTGACATAATTTATGAGGAAAGGAAAGCTGTTCAGATGTGGAAGTAGCATGTGTATTGTGAGGCCGATTTGCCTATCAAATACTTAAAGAAACTCTTCAAGTCTTGCAATTCCCTGAGCAGATGAGAAGAGAGGGATGCAGTATTTGCTTGGAATGCCCTGTAGCTTGTGGGTAGTTAGTGAAGCAGTGTTGGAGGGCGGAGGCAGATTGGTGTTTCAGTTGTTGAACTTCAGAGGGTTATGTGGTGTGTTATGTGTGACTTGGCAGGTAGCTTTCCAACTGGGTAGCAAGTATTCAGTAGATATGATGTGGTGGCCTCTTTACACTTCTAAAAGCCTATCATCAATACCTACTGGTTTACAGAGTCATATCAACTATTTGTTTGGGTATTCATATGAACCCAATGAGGAATTAGCACAAACAAAATTGCAGAGGAGTGCTGTACATAAATATGCCTCCAGCTAGTGGCTGTTACTGAGAAAAAGCATGTTAAGACTTATAAAGATGGCTGAACTGATCCTGAATAGAACAGAGAAGGATGGGAGGAAAGGCAAATTTTAGTGCTTTGTGGAGTCCTGGGAGAGGAGGGAAGAGGCAAGAGACAGAGAAAGTTGGAGAGAGGAGATTTTCTCAGGCATGATTATTGAAATTTTGATGTGTAGGTGTTGGCACGCTACCAAGTTGGCTTACTGTCTGCCAAGATCCCCATGTCCCTTTCTGCAGAGCTGCTGCCCAGCTGGTCAGTCCTGTTGCAAGGGGATTTTCCTTCCCAGGTGCAAGACTTTGCATTTGTCCTTCCAGTGTTTCTTAAGGTTCCTTTTGGATCCTTCTCCCAGCTTGTCCAGGTGCCTCTGGATGGCAGTCCAGCACTTGAGGGATGGATTCCCCCCCAGTTTGGTATAAGCAATGTCCTTTTAAAGCAATACCACAAAAAAGCCTGGTTTTGTATCTTTAACCTTGATTGTAGCCCTAATTAGAATAGACTGGAAAAATAAAACCAGTATGTTTCAAGGTGCTGGATTTAATAAAAGTTGTATTTCCTATGAAAACGTGTGCCTACATGAATTATTGAGTAAATAAGGGATGCCACACAGCACTGCTGTTACTAACGTGGTTAAAAATTAAAAAGTAATTCCTTGGTGCATTTCGGGCATCATAGGAACTTAATCCAACTGGGACAAACCCCAAGTAACCAGTTGCTGTATTAATGAATGACAATTTTGGTGAGTTTGGTTTTCTTCAGGCGCTTGCTGCCACCTACAGTCAGTGAAGCTGTATGTTTGGTACTTGCTTGGATTGCTCTGGCTTTGCAGTTGGGAATCTGTGTTACGGACACTGTTTTGTAGTTCTTTGTAACTCTGCTCTAGTAAATCTGCTCTGGCAAGGTAGGAAGGGCTGTGTGTGTTTATATATAATGTTTATACATATATACATGAGCTCGTAGCACATTCAATCTGTAATTGTAGATCAGAAGAATCTTTCAGGAAACATTTTTAAAAGTGTTATTCTGTAAGATGCAAATACATAAATGTTACCTAATTAGTAGCTAAGGATAAAGAGTGTAATGAAGGCTTCTACAACATTAAAATATTAGAAGTTATGCATGCTTTCTCAAATGTGGTATAGCTTCTTGCAGCCTAAGTGGGTATGTGTAAAAGGTAGAATAGCTGCTTGAGTGTACTGTAGAATCTGTTAATGCTTTAAAAAAATGAAATGAAGTCGTTTTACATAGGAGTAGTGTCATCTTTGAAGTAGAATGTCCGTCCCTTACTTCTTACATTATTCAATACAAACCAGGTTTGTGACTGTCCAGCCAGTCACCTCAACTGTCACTGCCCTCTTAGATTTTAATGCACCACACAGACGTCTACTGCTTGAACTACTAGAATTGTAAATTGTCATTCCCAGTTAACCATGTTAAGGAAGCGTGAAAGGCTTCGGTTCTAACTCCATAATGTACATGAGCACCAGAGAAGCAGGAAGTTTAGTGTTCTTCAGTCTTTCCTGAACATCAGAGGTTCCCCTTCAGTCTCCTTCCTGGCCCAAGATTTAGGCAGACAATGGACATGGACTGATGCAGCAAGTAGTGATGTAATATATTGTGCAGTGTGAATATGAAAATGTCCTCTGAAATAATTTGCAAAACTTATGAGAAGTGTCTATTTTAAATAACAAAAGATACAGGAGTGCTAGGTTAGAAGTCCAGCTGCAAAAGTAGGAGCAATAATAGCATTAGAAACTTGTTCTCTTCCCTTACTTGGATTCGCTTACTGTAGTTAGTCTTCCTTTTCCTGAGTAGTAGACAATCCTCAGTTATTTTCTCTTTCATAGAATCATAGAATAGTTACGGTTGGAAAGGACCTTAAGATATCTAGTTCCAGCCCCCCTGTCATGGGCAGGGACACCTCCCACTAAACCATGCCACCCAAGGCTCTGTCCAACCTGGCCTTGAACACTGCCAGGGATGGAGCATTCACAACTTCCCTGGGCAACCCATTCCTGTGCCTCACCAGCCTAACAGTAAAGAATTTCTTCCTTATATTCATGGCTGTTTGTTTTCTGTGGTCTCATTAATTGTGTCTGTTGCTCACCTTTGCCTAGGTTCAGTAAAACTGCTGCCATCCTCTGAATGCTTTGAGTGGAGTGAGGTGTACTGCCATGCTTTTTATATCTAAAGCTTTGGTGTATATCTAAAGCTGGCAATGTCTGAAACCCTTTACTCTGGTCTTTCCCTTCCACCCCTGATCAGCTTTGCTGAAAACTCATCTCATTTAAAAGCAGAAGCTCATTAAACTGTTTTTAATGGAAAATGTTATTGTATGTCAGGTTTTATGTGGCAGTCTGATCTAGGATGTTAGTGACTAAATGATTAGATTAAAAACCCTTAAAAGGACAATACCACTTGCCTTAAATGACTTCTGTAAGAGTCTTTATGGAGACTGGAAACTTGAAGAGATTTTGTTAGTAAGCACAAATGTGGTTAATAATGTGGTTAGTTGATTCTTTATTAAATACTTTTCAGATTGAACTAGCATACAAGGCTGATCAGTATTTTCAATTTCTTTTACAGGGTGACCTAAAAACTTACATCTGCAATGAGGAGGAACGCATTAAAGGAGAGTCACAAATAATGCTGCTGCAGAGA
Organism: Pezoporus flaviventris; assembly: GCF_033815535.1. Lineage (NCBI taxonomy): Eukaryota > Metazoa > Chordata > Aves > Psittaciformes > Psittacidae > Pezoporus > Pezoporus flaviventris. The sequence goes on from NW_026892626.1 coordinate 12,055,443, forward strand.
ATGGCATGTGAGATTGCTGCTGGACTTGCTGTAATGCATAAGCATAACTTTGTGCATAGGTATGTTTTCCAGATAAATTGCTTTTAGTTACTCTTTTAGTTTACTCTGAAATTCATGTAGATATTTTCATTAAACTCCATGTGTATTGAAGATTAACTAACTTCCACCTACCTGACATATCCTAAGTCATGAAGGTGTGATGTTTATGAAGATTCTAATTCTACTGCAGTGGTGTGTTGCAGCTCCAACCTGGCTGAAAGCTGATCACCTCCTTTCTAGGTTTGCAGCCTGTGGAATACAACCTGCTGCTAAGCTAATCTGGAAGATCTAGTTGTTTAATTCTTGGCCAACTTCTTTGGTTTATTGTGGGGAAAAGGGTGTTATAATTTTGTTAGAATGAATTTTACCTGCTGTGTATTTTTAATAGATTACAGGAATTGAAAACTTTGTTTGGTGAGCTGTTACTGTTGTTAGTAAAAAGAGAAAAAAGAAACACAACCAAATGCTGCCTTTTCTAATGCAGTAAGGAAGAAGATGAATTTAGATGGAAAATCTCACTGAAGCAGGTGCTCTCTCATCTGAATTACTGTTCATGTAACCTTTTAAGTCTTCAGTAATGGTGGTAGTCACATTTAGAAGAAATCATATGAGAACCATTTTGTTTTAATCGGGGAGAAAAATGCTATATTAAAGTTAATGCAGTCAGTACTGGAAGGATGGCAGGAGTTGTAAAGGGCTGGAAAAAATGTATTCATGGAACTGCTCAGAAATATGTCATTTTTTGTGTGCTATAAATAAAAAGGTGCTAAGGAATTGGAAGACGTCAACCTTAGACTTGTAATGACTAAAATATTTGAGAGTACTTGCTCCCCAGACACAGCTTACCTGATGAACCCTTGGGTATCATAAAGTGGTTTGCTTTGGTTTTATGTTAGGTCAGTCTGTTCTTTGCTCTAGAAGCAGCACTTGAATCCCCTCTTTCAGCAAATTAGGAACTTGTGCTAGAGCTTATCGATGCACTTCTTGCCGCTTAGAGAAAGCGGAGGCCTTGTTCAGGGAGAGCTATCAGTCTGAAGTCTTAAAAGGTTCAGATGTAAAACAGCAAAACCCTGAGAAAACCCCAAAGCCTGTACTCTGCTGGGGGCAGAGCTATTCTTTTAACTTGTTTAACAATTTCACATGAGTTGAAGGTAGTACCAGTTGTACCTGTCAAACTGAGTGGTCCCTGTCTCTTGCATTGCAGCGGCGTGGCTCTGTAGGTGTTAAATTTAACAGTATGCTTTCAGAGAAATGCCATTAAACTTGATAAATAATTATTCTGTGGATCTGCAAGATTCCCACTGTAAATATTCACTTCTAGCAACACTATCCTGATGCTGTCAGAGTAAGCGGTAAGGCTCCAGCATCAGTGATTTTGTTGTTAGTGGTAAATGCAAGCAGCCAAAATTCTATTCTCTCTTCCAGGATATTTATTTCCATAGTGTAAAACAAGTTGGGAAGCTTTGAGGCATGCTTTAGGATTACAAATGTGTTTCTGACCTATGTAGTTCAGTGAGTCTGGAAAGGAAAACATTTTCTTCTTTCTCTGAAGAAAGGAAGCTGTGGCTTTTAGACCATTGTACTTCAGAGGCTGTTTTGTTTTTTTTAAAGCCATGCAGAAGCAATGGTGGAGTTCTTCCACTGCGCTTAATTGCCTTGTACCCTTTGGTAAAGCAGAGGAGCAAAATATTTGAGCAATTATTGTGCTGAGCTCTCTGCTTCACTGATACAGTTCCACAGTAAGCACGTGACTTCATTAAACTGGCATAGATTTCCAAGTTTGCACGATGGGTTTTCTGATACAGCTTCTTGGTGTTATTACAGTAGCACTGATGGCTCTAAGTACTTGTGGTCAGGTGTATGCGGGAAACTGAAACACATTCTGTGTGTATTCAGGAGCTTTTGATTTGGTTAATAAAGGACTTTTGTGAAATACATCTTCTGGTACTCTTTTCCAGAGACTGTCTGTAGATCTAGTTTGTGTAACATACGGTTTTGTTATTTAGAGGAACTTAACTGTAGGTGTAATATATTACTAGTTGCTTAGTATCATATTGCAAATTGTTAAGTATTTATACCTGATCTGAATTGTTAATATATTTTGCTTATGGCAATTAAAATGCAAGACGTGCAGTGACACGTGTTAGGGAAAGAGGGACCTACATCACTTCAGCACATAAACAGCTTTAGAAACCTACATCAGAGGATTATTAGTAGAATTAAATCATTGCATTTAAATTCTGTGTGTAGCTTGAATGTTTAAAAGTATACTTGTCTGCTCTAGAGAAGTGACTACATTTTGAACTCCTTTATAAAGGACAGCGTAACAGTCTAGGGTCTAGAAATCCATTGGGGTTTCCCTCTTCAGGTTCAAAACACAGCACTGCACCAGCTACCACGAAGGAGAAACATGACTGCTACTGCTGAACCCAGGACAGGTTTTTTGTATAAAATCTTCAAATAGGATTGCCTTGTCACTATATTTAGTTTTCTTTGCCTTCCAGAACACAGATCCTGCTCAGTTGTGTAGATCTAAATTGATTCTGTTTTGAAAATGTGGGAGGGCCTAAGGGCAGTCATATTCTTGTGGCTACAAAAGAAATCTTGTCCAGTAAGTTTAGTGTAAGGAGAGACTGTATCAGTGTTTGTTTTTTTTCTGAAAGTAAGTAGTGTCTATATAGAACTGTGGTGTCTGCAATTAATCCAGTGAGATATGGGATCAGATGCTGGCTTGTATAAGTTGTAAAACTTAATGAAAATATAAGCTGCAAGAGAATTATCCCAGTTCGGATCAAAGTTGTATGTTTGAAATTACTCTCCCCAGTTAACTGTGACTGGGTTTGTGTTATGAATTGGTCTTCTGGAGTATGTGAACTGGTTTAATTCCATCCAAAGAGAATCAGAAAGGTGACTGCAGGAGCACACCTTTCTTGCACCTATCTTGCTTTAGCCTTTAGCAGGATTTAGGTCTGGGATCAGACTACGTGTCAGATGAATGAAATGTTGAAGTATGTGTAGTGTAGATGTTGAATCCTTAGCACTGTTGTTTCATATTATTGATCTGCTCCTGTCATGGCCTGCTCTTTGCTACTGTAATCTACAAGTGTGCATATGTGCAACTCCTCAGTGATTTTTTTTTTTAATATAATTTTATGGCCTTTTCACTTGATTCTTTAAGCTGTGGCCTTGACAGTTCTAACAAGTGTCACTTCTGTTAACCCACTTGTCTTGATTTGTATTGAAGACTACTTGGTTTGGTTTCATTATTTATCTGTTTGCTTTTTAGTGACTTGGCCTTACGGAATTGCTTTCTTACATCTGATTTAAATGTCAAAGTAGGAGATTATGGGATAGGATTCAGTAGGTATAAGGTAAGTTAATCTAGTCATGCACCACTTTCGTAAAAGGATTTGGGGCCTAAGGTTGTAACAAGCATGCTTGAAAGTTACAAACTCATACTAGATTGTCCTTTGAATAATAAACTTTCAAAGTAAAACTGGCAAATAACTGTAGCAAGGTTATGTAACAGAATAGCTGATCTTTGTAGAGGTGAGTGGAGTTTGTGCTTAAAAGAAAGAAGCTTTGGGTTAAATGTATATATACACACACAGTAGTCCTAAAATATGCACAAATTCCTTCTAATGTTTAAGAAATAATAAAATTTTGTAATGAAAATATTCAAAGTATCTAAATATTTCAAGGAAGTTGGCATTCAGTTTTTCTACTGTGCAGTGGGCAGTGAGCGCCTTTTCTCTACAGCATTATTCTCTGCTACTTGGGGAAAATGGGATTTATTAGCATAGGGATCACATAAAACCATATTAAGGAGAGGACTGTTAACTTCTGGAATTTGATCCAATGTTTGTTCAGTCTTTTTTTTTTTCCTATGATTTAGGAAGATTATATTGAGACAGATGAGAAGAAACTAATTCCTCTCCGATGGACTGCACCTGAGTTAGTAACAAGTTTTCAAGACAGACTCTTATCAGCAGAGCAAAATAAATACAGTAACATATGGTATGTAGTAGGCTTTAGAATGATTTCAGTGAGAGATTTGTGAACATATCCTCAAATGTTACACAAAAGAGTCAATATTTATAGTTAAATTCATTATTGGCTTGATGCATTGCTTTATTTCCTCAGACATCCAGTAGGTTAATTTCTACAAACCTGAAACTATATCTTGCTTTGGAAAGATGCTTAGGAATCTGTTGATAGAACAGATAGGTTAAGAAAAAACTGTTTAGCAGAAGAACAAGCATTTATACTAATAAAAATGATTACTTTACATTTGCCAAATGCCTTTACATGTTTCTAAAGGAAGGAAATGATAAATAATTTTTCTAGTAATGTAGTAGTTGTGGATGACATAAAAAGTTGAACCCTTCAGGCAGGCTCCCACAGATCATACTGTTCATCAAAACTACAAGCAGCCAGGGTGTTAAGGTTTCCAGCTTGAATTTTGGTGCCTCTTACACAGAGCTGCTTTGAACAGGTTTGGACTAGATGACTTTGAAAGAGCCCTTCCAATTTAAATTGTTCTATAGTAATACCTGCAGAGTCAGTTGCTTTGCATTTTGAGCAAGGAAAGGTTGCCCAAAGACCAGCATCAACTGTAATCACTGAAAAGTGGTTGGTGTTGCATACAGTATGTATACAGCAATGAGAAAAGAGGTGGCTTCTGATGACTGCAGCTTAAAAATAAGTAATTTGATGAAAACAGAAATAAAGGTTAGTTTTCTAGCAGTTTGACTTATAACTACTGCATTTTCTGATGAAAGCTTTTCTTACTGTTGGACTAACCATAATGTTTTTTCATCTTGCTTCTCTAAATAGACATTTTCTTTTTATTTAACATGTGGGGGTTTCTTCCATAGTTGAATCATTTGAGGCCTCTTTTGTCTTCACTGGTGTTGCCTTTGTTGTCATTGCCTTCAAACAACTTCATTCTTGAGCTTCTGGCATTCTGTCAAATAAAATGAGTTAGCAGGTTCTGAAGTTGTTACAGAGTCAATGAGAGAGTGGTATTTGTTTCTTCTTGCCAGTTATGCTTTGCATAATAATCCTTATTTTCTTAGAAAAGCAACCTTAAAACAGTTCTTGGAATGCACAGTAATTTGCTGCTCTCTTTCAGGTCCCTGGGGGTAACGTTATGGGAGCTGTTTGAGAATGCTGCTCAGCCTTACTCAGACTTTTCTGACAGGGAAGTCTTAACCCATGTCATAAGGGAGAAGCAGGTTAAACTCTTCAAGCCACGCCTGGAGCAGCCATACTCTGATAGATGGTAAACTTCAAGTGTTTTTATTTATTATTAAAGCTGCTGAAGAAGTTTCTGGCATTACTCAGTTCTCTTAATATGCTGAAATTACTCCTTGGAATCATCTTCCTGGCAAAGAAACTCTGAATAAAGGGAGTAAAAGGAGTTTCTATAGATGGATTTTTCTGCCAGTGATATTAATTTTTACTTTTTTTTTTTAGCTTGTTACATACCTGAATTTTATATATTCTTTTTCATTGTGAAGCCTGTTAAGACATGTTTCTTATTTGTATAGGTATGAAGTTCTGCAGTTCTGTTGGCTACCTCCGGAAAAGAGACCAACAGCGGAAGAAGTGCACAGACTTTTAACTTACCTTCGCATGCAAAGCCAAAGGGACTCGGAGATTGATTTTGAACAGCAGTGGAATGCTCTTAAACCAAACACCTCAAACAGAGAAACAAATAATTCTGCGTTTCCAATCTTGGATCACTTTGCAGGAGATAGACTTGGCCATGAGATGGAGGAAGTTCTTACTGTAACTGAAACAAGCCAGGGTCTCAGCTTTGAATATATCTGGGAGGCAGCTAAACATGATCATTTTGATGAATGTGGTCATGTGAATCCTGATGAAGCAATGACATACGCAAGTGTTTTCTTTCCAGTGGAGGTTTTTGAGAGGTCACTTTCAGAGCAAGGGTCGGGAGCACAGAATGCGAGTGGTCAGGAAGCATCACTTGCTGTCCCTGGGGTATTACCTGTGTTTGATGCACACAAGCTTTCTGTTGGAAATGACTACTATATCCAATTGGAGGAGAAAGGAAGTGGCTGCACCATGAATTTTGATAACCAGTCACTTGTACTAACTACAGAAGTTGATCATCAAGAAGCTGTACAAGAAAAAAGTTCTCATTTCACAGTTCTCAGGGATCTTGATGTTGAAGAATCTAGTACGGATGGGGACTTCTTCCACTACAGTACAGATCCTAAAGAGGAATTTTTGCCTGTTACTAGTAGTCCAGAAAGTCCTTTCCAGAATAGATTTAATGACATTGACAGATCAGAAGAATTGGCAAACAGAAAAATACTTGGTTTTGCTGAAACAAATGATATTTCTAAAGACTTTAAACCACCTGTTTTAAACTCAAACACAGATGCCAGGAAGGCAGCAGGCCTTTCTGAGAAGGAGCATTCTAGTCATGCTTCTGAAAATGAAACAGTTTGCTTATGTGAAAATATCTCTAACCAGCCTGACTTGGCAACTTTAGAAGAACTTTCTGATAACTTCTTATTTCTTCAAGAGAAAAACTTATTGTCAGGGTTATTGTCTAAGAAAACCAGCAGTGATTTTGGACAAAAACCAGATAATGTTCTAAAGAGTGTATTAGAAACCTCATATAGAGTCTCTGTAGAGCCTGAACCTGTGCTGGCTGAAAATGCACAGATATTTTCTTTAATACATGAAAGTCTTAGAACAGTGAAAGATGAAAATTGTAACCCGGTGACAATGAATAAAGATCTGAATTCTCAGTGTCAGACTACTGTGGAAGTGCAGGCATCCTCTAGTCCATCTGCAGCCTGTAAGTCATGTGATAAATGTGCAAATCCTCCTTATTTGAAGGAGGAGGAAAAACTTTTGAATGTGGAAATCAGTGAAGTCATGTCCTGTAACACTGATATTCTCTGTCAAGAAGAGCTATCTAGTAATGCCAAAAATAATAATGTTGGAAACAGTCCGTATTCTGGTGTTGCTGTTGAAACAGCTGAGTGTGATGCACAGGTAAAACAGGGAATGCTTCCCAACTATGATGAAATAGCTTCTAATAGAGAAAAATGTAGCAATCAGGAAGATGTGAGAAGAAACTTGCAAGATACATCTCCCATAATAAAAAGAGATGAATGTTTGTTGGAGGAAAGACAAGAAGCATCAAATCATTTTGAGAACTGCAAGGATATTCCAGAAGAGGTCACCTCAGTTTCTGTTGCTACTTCAGACTGTACAAGTCAGGATAGTCTTTTGGAAGACAACCCATCTACTATACAAACTGTAGAACAAGCCTTAGAGACACCTGATTCTTTGGATTCTTTAGATGTAAATGAGGTTCTAGAATCTTTACAGGCTCAAAGCCCTCAGAAACTTTTGCCACCTGATAAACCTGCTGACAGTGGCTATGAAACAGAGAACCTGGAATCTCCAGAGTGGACTTCCCATATCACTGTTGAGGATGCTTCTAGTGTAGATGCTGCTCTCTGTGGTGTTAGTGAGAGCAATGTCAGTGCTTTACCTTCTAATCCAGTCATAATTGTTTCAGAAGCAGCAGCTGGTTTAGATGCAGTGAACAGCAATCTTGAAACAACCCCAAAGGTTTTTCTGGGGGGAAGTCAGAACTCTTACAGAGACTCTGCCTATTTCTCTGATAATGATTCTGAACCAGATAAAAAAACAGAAGAGACTGTCAGTCTGTCAGGAGAGACTACGGGTGGTGTTTCTTCCAGAAGAGGAGAGAATAATACTGAAGAGGATTACAGTTTTGAGGAGAGACAGCAAAAGTGTGATGTAAGCAATTATGAGGATACTAATAATCAAAATGCAAAACTAGAACTAAATCATGACTTAGAGATCCAAGAGGTGGATGTAAGGATGCAGGGCTGTCCTGATGAGTGGACTGAGGCAACTCTGAATTCCATGGAGATATTGATGGACAGAAACCTAAGGGATGAAATAAAACTATCTGAGACTTCATGTAAAACTGTGTCTTGTGTTGGCACTAATACTTCAGAACTTCTTTCACACAGAGACTTAAAGCCTGTGCATAACATACACAGTCCTTTAGATCTGAGTAACAGTGAGAAGTCCTTCTATCACATTGAAGGACAAAAACTGAAAGAGCCAGATATTGAAGGAAAATACCTTGGAAAACTTGATGTTTCTGGAATGCTTGACTTAGAAGATGGCGATGATGCAGATGAAGAAGATGAGAACAGTGATTCTGAGGATGACATGAGGACTTTTCATATGCATAGTCTGAGTTCTGACAGTGAAGATGAAACTGTTCATCAAGTACCTGAGATAATTACTGAGAAGGATGATGGAAAACATCTGAGAAGCTTGTTGAAACTTCCAGCACCTCTTGATGAGAGGCAGTATGAGCCTTGGAAAAATGAGAAAAAGGCTGTAACGTTCTTTGATGATGTGACAGTCTATTTGTTTGATCAGGTATGCTTTTTTTACTAAGTAAAGTTTTTGTTGGTTTGAGTTTTTTAAACAACATTTGGTAGAATTGCTTTTTTTTTTTTGCTAGGTGTAGAATAGCAGGGCTGTTTGGAAGTGAAGGAGGGTGTTGTTTTGGCACGGTTGGTTGTCAAGTCCTGAGACTCCATTGCTTTTGGATCCCTAACTGTATGCTCTGAGTGAAATGTGATGTCCTTTTGATGTTTATAAGCTGTGTTTAATTTGAACATGTGAAGCCGCATTGTTATGGACCATATTCGATTTGATTATTTTGCCAGAATGTTGTAACTTTTTGGAATCAATTTGTTAGTTTAATGAGTTTGAGGACTTTGAATTTAAGTTTAAATGCCTTTATAAAAGAAAGGAAGAAAGGGATAAAAATAACAGCTAACCAACCAAATAAAACACCCCAAAAACCCTAAACAGCAACCAAACTTTGGCTCTTGTGTTAGTTAGCATTAAGGTACATTTACTTTAAACCATAATTAAAGATGAGAACAATATTTAGATGGTAATGCTAATTTTTACATGCAGTGTTATTCAAGTTGAGTGAAATACTGATCTGCTTCTAAAATTCAAGATTACCTTTGTTTCCCTATCTGCTTTATCAATTTTTAACTTCTGTAACTTGATACATCAGGGATAGTGTTTTACCATTGTGGCAACTAAACTCGTATAGTGAGTTTGAAAGAACAGTCACATTGTCAAGCTTTGGAAATGTTAGTTATGATGACGCACGTAAATATTGGTTAATTTTGTTTTGGAATAGAAAACATAGGTGTTTTGTGTTTAGGCAGCCTATGTAGAATAGTAATCCTTTTGTGAGAAGGGAAGAGAAAATCGGCTGTGTTTAACCTGCTCTTAGTTGTTGAACTCTTTATTTTTACAGTAACTGATAAGATGTTGGCTGCTTCAAATACCAGTTGTACAAAGTTTGTCTCTTTATCCTGGTGCATGATTAAGCGTTAAAAACAAAAAAAGTAAAATAAAAACTTAAAATGTTGTGAGTTGGCTTAAGGCTTTGTTAAAGAATTAAACACCTGCCTGGGTCAGGCTGACAAGGGAACTGTTTTTAATTGGAAGATGTTTAGCTTTGCTCCTAGGAATACAAAACTTTTAAGTATCATAAATAAGATTTAAAGTCGCTTCCTGAGTGCATTTTAGTGTAGATTTAATACAGTTTTCTTTAGAACTAGAATTACCTGCATATGCTTAATCTGTAACTCAAGGTTTTGTTATGTGGTAGTAATTTAAGAGTTTGCAGGCCATTTAATTCCGCAGTACATTTGATGGTGACAGTGGGGAGTGTATTTCTGGAAAGCTTGCATCTGTGGGCATGGACACATTGTGTGTACAAGAGGGATAAGTAAGTAACTTACTGTATTTGCCTTAGGAAATGCCGACTAAGGAGCTGGGAAACCATGCAGTAGACTTGAATGGGGAAGACTCTTGCAGCACTCCGGCTCCACCTTCGAGTTTTAGTTACTTAAACAGATTTGCAAATTCAGAAAGCTCAACAGATGAAGAAGGTACCGGACTATATTTATGCACAGCAGGGGCTGAGGCTGTTTTATGCATAGCTGTTAATGAAATGTCTTTTAAATGATATGTGACTTGTAAATTGGCTGTACCATATTGGCTTCAGTTTTGTATCCTGAGCACAGACTACAGCTAGGCTCAGGTAATGGTGTTACTGATCATCAAAGCTGGTAATGCGATACCGGTTGGTTATACACTGATGTGTCTGGGGTGTCTTGGAAGGCTACCAAAGTAGGGGAGACAAATATTGTGACTCCTGAGGGCTAGAACAGAAAAGCTACAAGTTCTGCTTTGGGTTAGCACAGTCTTCCAGGGGGTTGCTTTTAAAACTGGTTATGACTTTACATTATTGTCAGTTCTCTTTTTTTTTTTTTCTTTTTCCTCAAGGTGGGGGTTTTGAATGGGATGATGACTTCTCTTCTCCAGAGCCATCCTTTATGTCAAAGGCAGCTAATAGTCTTATTAGTTCTAAATCACCTCTTCAGTCATCAAAGTATTTCTCTCCACCTCCACCTTCCCGGACTCTCGATCAGAACTGGTCACATACGTCCCCTTATTCCAGATTCTCTATCTCTCCTGCAAACATGGCAAGCTTTTCTCTTACGCATCTTACAGATTCAGATATAGAGCAAGGAGGTAAGTGATGTAGTTATAATAATTATTTTAGAACCCCAAATTCAAAACTCTAATCAAAGATAGAAGTCAGAGATATGACAAACCTTGTTCTATTTTAGATACTTAATTTAAAAATGCATTGTTAATACTATAAATGTTATGTGTGGTCTTGTATTTCAGTTAAGACATAGCTTTCCTTTGAGATTATTTGCATCCAAGTTGCTACAAACTTGTGGTTCTGTTGAATATTCTGTTGAATATTACAGGACAAGTTCACAATTTTTCTGTTAAAAAAGAAATAGTGCAATAGTTGTGAAATCTGTGCAATCCTTAAGCACTTGTTTATAGCTGCCACACCATGGCAGTTGAATAAATGTCATTATCACACTGTCATTAGTCAGAATTTTATTTTCATTGCACAGGATGAGGATGCTAGAACATAATGTTTCTGCCATTGCTGTCTAAGCTTATTTTACAATTCAGTTTCTTTTCATACTGCTTTTTAGAAAGAGCATTCTTGACATACAAGAATTGCAGCATGTTTTCTAGAGCTGTGAATAAGACCATTTAAGGAGAGTCAGTCTGTTCATATCACATCAATATTGAGTACCAGCAGTATTTATTAATAGTAGCTTTCTTGTCTGTAACCAAAAGCTTTTCTTTCAACTTCGGAACATTTTTTGAGGTTAAAGGGGCAAACCCAAATAGGCTTGAATCAGTTCAGCATATTAATCTTGATAAAATGCTGCATTATTAAATATTACTGGTTCCTGAGCCTTGCTAATGGTAAATATGTAATCGGGGTTATATAGAGTTGTATTGTTCTTGTATTGTGCTTATTGATAAGATAATGCTTGCTGCCTAGTAACTTGCAGATAAGAGATTTTTATGGAGATCTTACATTGCCTCATGAGTCCTAAGAAGTGACATTGAACCATGTGCTTTAAGCAGATGTCTATGTAGAAATGTACCAAATGTTTACAGTAGTTGAAAGCTGTAGGGAAAGATTAACCAAAACTTGGAAGTGTGAAAGGGCAGAATGCCAGGCTGTAGGAAGAGCCTTGCAAAGAAGGGAGGGTTGTACAGAAGGATCTCATTGTACCTTATGACCTTTCCTCTACTAACAGGAAGCAGTGAAGATGGAGAAAAAGATTAATTTAAAACTTTGGACTGCATACATAGAACACACAGACTTTCTGTCTAAAGCTTCATCGTCTCTGGATCCTCCTGAAGCAACGCAGGTAATCAAGAAGTACTAAGAAATGAAAGTAAACACTGAAAACAATGTTAAATCAGGACATTAATTTGAATGTGTATTTAACTTTGTAATGTATTTTTAAATCAGTGCAATTTTGCTTTTCATTGAAAGATGATTCTGCCGCTGTTTTCAAGTACTTGAAGTATTTTTCAGATAACTTAAACAAGTAAAGCAATTACACTACAGTCTGGTTTATGTATGAGATTGTATAATATTCTTTTTATATTTTTCCATGTAGTTCATTATCTATTTGAACATACACCTGTTGTAGAACTGTGTATAACTGTCCTGTGCAACAGGTGGCTGTGTTGCTGAAACTGTATGGATGATAGTTGATCAGTAGTGAGCCATATTTATTCAAGAGGATATCACTACATATTACTTTGCTTATTACAATTGCACTATGGATTATTCTTCCTTTATTTCCTGATGTACAGATTCAAAATCTTAAATCTTTCAAGGAGAATAAGACAAGTTGAATTGGCCCACTTATCCAGTTTAATTTGTCCTTTTTGTAGCCTTTGCTATGCACGGTACATGTAAAGCGTACATAACTTCTGAGTGTTACGTTAGACTTGCTGAAATCTTATGTTCAGTACCATTTCTAAATGATAATGATTATAGATTGATTGTTAGTGTTCATGTTCTATAGGAAATTGGAAAAGAATATATGATATACTCTGGAGTTTTTAGATGTAAGAGATAATGTCTCTTAGTTCCTGAACATAATCCTACTGACTGCTTAAACTGTAATAGCATCTGACTATATCATAATTAAAGAGCCTTCCAGTTTTTACTACAATTTCTGCCTTGGAGAGAGAAGAGGAAAAATTGGCTGTACAAAACTATGGAATTTACGTATCTTATAAAAAGACTAATTTCAGTGGAATGGATTTGGGCACATGTGGGCCTTCAGCTGCCCATTTTGTGAATTTCAAAGCTCACTCTTCTGTTGAGTGTAGATTGGGCTGCCATTCAGAGGACTGTGGTAAATCTACCTCTCAGTGATGTTATGACAGTTAAGAATTAGATTAATGATTAATACCCAGTTTTGCACCCTTTTTAAGGCCAAACCTATTTTAAGTTGTCTGCAAGACCCTGTGGTACATTTTGAAATACATACTGATCAAAAGATACTGTATAGTAATGTTTGCTCTGAAGCTGTCTGTAGGGAAGGGAGTACAGTGTGGGCATGTTTAACCTTCATACTCTACCATGCATTTAGCTAGTTTAATCCTTTAAACTGCTGGATGGGGAGGAGAAATCCTTAATTACTACTCCAAAGTGAGTTCAGTTGAGAAACAAATCCCTGACCTCTTGGAATGCCTTATGCAGCTGCAGATCAGTAGGAAACACGGATAGGAGAGTTTACCTGGCTTAGTGTCCTAAAATACAAATGTACTAACATACTGAACACTTTGTATTTTAGTGGCTATTTTGGCAGAGCTTCATATAAGGGTGGTCCAAGTGCTCTGTGTCCAGATCCAGTCACCAGAGACTTCTCATCCCATGAAGTGTGGGAGGACTAGATATTTTCAGATGTGTAAAATTTGGTTTTGTATACCTCTGTATACATTTTTGTTTTGTTTTTTTTAAGTATTTTTTAAACTGACAGGAATGTTAATTGCTTTTTTCCAGCATTATTTAGCCCTTAACAAGAATGGCTTCCATACCGATCAGAAGGGAATGACTTGGTGATAATGTTGTTTAAAGTTGCCAATGTATTGTTCAGATGACTTTTTCTGGTGAGGCACTCAGGTTCAGAGTTAGTCAGAACTGTTCTTCAGTATGAAGTAGGGAATGGAATTTTTTCATGGTCTTCTTCCCAGAATATGATTTAAGAGTCAAAGGGACATAGTTCTTTATACAGGCTTAGAGTGTATACTGTAGAGAGTTTAAGGAAGCTGTGCACTCCTCTCAATATTCAAAATACAGGTAATAGACTTTGTGCACAAACTATTGTTTAGTGATTCTGTAATTCCAACATCAAACTCCTTGACACAGTTAGATTTAAGGTATCTCATCTGTCTTCTATAATCCTCACCACAGTAAGAATGAAACTCTGTAATGGTCTGCAAAGCATGTTAGGGCTTATCTGCCTTGCGTGGTGAAAAATCTATCAGAACTGGACTTCAGCCTTAATTTTGAATAATTTGGTTTAAAATACAGCCCAAGGTTAAATAAAAGCTTCTACTCCAGAATGTTACAAGGTGGTTGTGCATTTTGTTTCTTATCATTCTGGAAAATCAGATATTTATCTTGCACATTAAGAATTTCCTTTACTTGACAGAAATCTATAGAAAATCTTATGTAGGAAGTGAAAGTTTACTCTTTTGTCCAAATTTTCTGATGAGTTGATAAAGGGGCATTTTTCCCAAAGTGAGCTGGGATATGTATGATGATAAGCAACATAATGTCATTTTTAGCCGTGCAGTGGTCTGGGTTGGAAGGGACCTTTAAGCTCATCCAGGTCCATTCTCCTGCCACAGGCAGGGACACCTTCCACTAGACCGGGTTGCTCCAAGCCCTGTCCAGCCTGGCTTTGAGCACTGCCTGCAATAGGGTAACCACAGCTTCTCTGAGCAACCTGTTCCCAGAAGAGAAAAGAAATGAAGAGAAAGAAATATTTAAGCTGACTCACCTCACTTTAAATATGAATTTTAATTTTGTTAATCCACTAGCCTGGATTACAATAATATAAAAGGTCTTTTTTTTTTTTTTTGGAAAAAATCTGTAGTTTAACTGATCAACTGTTAGCAATATTTAAATATCTGCCTGGCTGTCAGTGGCACAGTGAAGAGGAATGGTAATTCCAAACGTGTTACATTATAGTAAGGGGATTTATTACAAATCATTCATTAAACTGTGTAATTTCTTGCACTAGCTACTTAGGCATGGTTTCCAGTTTAGAAGTACATGTATCTATTTTCAGTGGTTTACTATGAGGACTGCTTATATTTTAATTCCCTTTCTAGTAGAATACTGTGTTTATGTGAATAGTGAAGGCATTGTCTCCATTTGGCTACTAAAATCATTTTTAAAAGCTGATTTTTTCCCACCTAAGGAAGTTTGCTTAAAAATTAGTATCTGTTACGAGAAGCCAACAAAGCGAGAAGAATGTCCAGTTTTCATGGAACACCTGTACTCCCCTAAATCCCCAAGCCACAGATCTGTTGTGTGTCCAACTGCATTTATGGAAACTGCCATTTTCATGGAAATGAGCGGATTAAACATTTTTTCATCTCCTTGTTGATGCACTAATGAAAGCCATTTAAGCCTCATTCTTTTTATCAGTATTTATAGCAGATTTTTATGTAGTACTCAGTCTTTTTCATGAGGAGGCTGGTTGGTAGAAAGACTTTTATGATTAAGCACTATGCTAAAGTGTCAGCGTTGTCAGGTGTTAGTGACATGGCTATTTTTGTTGGAGTTGGTGAAAGGTGGAATCCAAGTATATTAGCCTTATAAGAAATAGCCTTAAATAAGAACAGAGTGTACAAAGTTACTTCAGCTTTAAGTCATACAGTAATATCATTGTATGTTAATGGTTTTGGTACAAGACTGGAAAAAAACTATCTACAGGAGAGTCAAACATCATATAAACTTACTGAAAATAAGTATTTGTAATACCAGCAGCCTGTTTTTCAGAAACTTGAATATGACTTAGTTTTGTTTATGAAATTGTTTGAACTTGCACAGATGTAGGTGTAACTTAAATGATAAAATGGTACTGATGTGTGTGTATATATAATGTTTAATTCTATTTGTAAATGAGAAACTATGTAACAAAATCATAGGTATGAGGTTTTCCTATTGTAATTTAATACAGGTATGAGGTTTATGGCAATATATCATAGTTAATGAAATTTCAGGTCAAAATGTCTTTAAATTGTGTACATTTTTAAATTGTAATTTCTACTGTATATTGATTATCATGCATAGTGTGATTCAAGAAACTGCTTGTAATTTAAAAATATTTAATATTAAAAATAAAATACAGTTATATATTTATAATCTCTTTGTCTGTTTGTTCATTCTTAAGCAGATACCAGCAATGGATCAGGTCCACAGTGTAGTTCTGCTGTGAGATATATTTGTTAGTGTCCAGAAGTTGAGAAAGTACCAAAACCTCAAAGCTACAGTCCAGCAGATGAGTCTACACAAAATAGTGTAGTTGCCTTTAATTTCTTCCAATAATACCACCTTGTGTGAGCTTCAGGTAAGGTGTATACACAAAGAAGCAGTACTTGAAATACAAACGGTGTAATTCTAAAAGGTGAATATTGCTTTTAATCCTAGAATTAATCATGTGTAGGAAGAATGGAGATATCAAAATGTAAGTACCCTTCAGCAAACAGATTAATGGTATGTTTTTTCAATAATAATTCAGTTTATTTCTGGAAGATTTCTTTTTTTAATTTAAATGCATGTGCTGAATGAACCCAAGATCGTGAGGTAGAGCACTGAACAGGCTGCCCAGGGAGGTTGTGGAGTCTCCTTCTCTGGAGACAGTCGGTACCCGCCTGGATGTGGTCCTGTGTAACCTGCTGTAGGTGGCCCTGCCTTGGCAAGGGGGGGTGGACTAGATGATCTCTAGAGGTCCCTTCCAACCCTAATGATTCTGTTCTGTGAATATCAGGTAAATTTAGTACTTGTGTATTGGTAGCTTCTCTGACTTGAGATTGAGACATTCACTCTGAGGGGCAGTGAATGTCTCTTTTAACCTGTTTACTGTTAAGGTTGTGATGACAGATCACAGCAGTGTCAGTGGTTATGGAGGCTGTTGTGGAAGCCCCCCCTCAGCATTGCAGCTGTTCTGAGTCGTGGCTCCTGTTGAGACCTGGGAATGAGAAACTGATATCAAGATGACTTAACTTCATTAGGTAAAATATAACTACTGGGCTGAAATTTGACCGAGACGGTGGTCGTAATTGAGAACAGATGTAAAAGATCCCATAGCACTAAATTGGTCATCTTAAATAGAACCTATTATCAAAGAATTTGAGCACTTGCAATCCTTAGCAGCAGCAGCAGCTTGCAAGGGAGGGAAGTGCTGAGGGCCTTTGTCACACAAGGTGCTATGGTACCTTGCACAGCCCTTGGCAGAACAGTGCACTCGGACATTTTCCTCCTCCATCTGCTGAAGTACTGACGACCCCCTCCTACAGTGACCCTGATTTGCTTGTCTTAGCATCCAGCGGTCTGGTGTCAGTGCCTGGATGCACACACACACACACAGCCCTAGGCTCAGCCCTAGCCCAGTGCTGCCTACTCCCTAAGGTTTTGTCGTCCCCAGAGCTCCGTGCCTATCCCAGTCCCAGGAGCCTTGTGGTGCTGGCCCTGGGCCCTCTCCCCCTTGGTGGGGTAAAACGGGCACCGCTAGCAGCCGGGCTGATGTGCTGCTGCGGGACTCCTTTGCCTGGGCCTGCTGCTTCCCTCCCTCCCTCTCCCCCCCCCCCCCCCCCCCCGGTACCCGAGGGCCGAGCCTGAGGCCACCCCTTCCCCGGCGGGTCTGTTACTTGACGGCCGCGAGGTGCCGAGGTCCCGCCCGCGGCGGGCCCGCCCCCGCCGCTAAAGCGACGTGTCGCAGCCACGGGCCGAGTGCCTGCGGGGCCGGGGCAGCGCTCGGGCCCAGCTCCGGCCTCACGGGGCCTCGGCGTGAGGCAGGGCTAGGGGCCCTCGCTGGCCCCTGCTTGTAGACCCTGGCTCAACCCCTGCTGCTGCACCTGGCTTCACATGGGTCTCTGCCTATGCCCCCCTCGAGCGCTAGGCACCTTCTCCACAGCTGGTGGCAGTGGTAAGTCACAGAAGAGGGAAGCCAGACTGATGCAGAGGGTGGAAAGATTGTTGGTATTTGGTTGCTCTCTCCAGTTTGCCTTGACCACTTCAGTCGCTTGCTCCTGATCCTCGCTCTGTGTCCATTTCCTCCTCGCACACCCATGCTCTCACCCTGGGGGTCCTGGTAGCCTCGCTGTAGCTCCATGAGGGTGTTTCTCAGGCTTGCACCCTCTTCTACCATGTTATCCCATCTGCTTTGCCCTAGCCTGCAGTTTCAAAGGGTACTTTTCTCCCACAATTTGCTGAAGCCTCCTCTCTCTTGCATTTTCTTCCAGCATTCTCTGCTGGCTGCCTCCACAAACCTCCTCTTCACCAAGCCCTGCAGGCTGTTTTTCTTTCCAACAGCAGCTGCTCATTTCTTTGCTCTCACTAACAGTGCTTTTTGTGCTGGAGGGGGAAGTTGACTGGTCTCCTTTGTGCCTGCCTTTATTTCTGTCCCCTGCAGTTACTCCTTTTCTGCCAAGTGAGTTAGATTAAGGGTCAGGAAGGGTCACAGAGCTTGGCTTTAGTCTTTCTTTCTTAAGGTACCTGTATGTCTCTAGCATTTCTTCTAGGCTCCCACAACATAAGCTATTCAGTGCTGTCTTTCAGCATTCGTCACCTGGATGCTACCATAACCAAGCTGCTTTGTGAGTTCCTGTCAATTGCCTCCCTGGTGGTAAGGAACCTGGGACAGCCAGGATGCCCTCACAGGCAGAGAACCAAGTCACTGTGAATGCTGAGCAGCTGAAGACCTCTCTAAAGCAACAAGAGAGGAAGTGATACTTACTGCAGCACACCTGGGAACTGCTTACTACCTGCTCCAGCTAAGGTTGATGTCCTATATAGGGACAGTCGAGCACCTGTGGGTTTCTTTGGGGTTGGTTTTGTTTTAATTGGCTCACCAACTCTTTACTGCTCCTACATCACAGCATCAGCATTAAACATTTGTTTTAAAATCTGAACCTTTCAATGTGAACTGGAAGAAAGTAGAAATGTTATGGAAATAGTATCAGTAACCTTGATGGTTAGTGTTGGAGGCAGGGTTCCTGTGGGGCTGCTGCCTTCTGGTGTAGTGTTGGCAAAGAATCTGGGCTGAGGGAGGACAAGATCTCAGTGCTGTCATCTGCCCTTGGTAACATGCAAGGAAGGAGCATTGCTGGGTCTTTTTGGATAACCTGAAGAATAAATACTGCTGCTGCTGAACTGGGGCAGAAACTGCAATTAAGCCCCACCATTATTTGGTTGCTGTAGGAAGAGGAGTAATTATTTTTGTGTGTGGTGGGGACTAGCCCAGGGTGCAGAAACACTGCATGTGAAAACGTGTTGCCAGCTGTGAGTTTCTGAGCTTCTGTAGGAGTTCGTGTGTCATATTTCCCTCTAGTGGTCTGCTCATGAACACAGTGGAAACCCATTCCTACAAAAAGCAATTACCAGGAGTTCGAGGAGAAATTACTTTGAGTAAAAACTTGAGGGTTCTAGTATCTCACACTTGAGCCTGCACACATACAATGAGGTGGTATATGCTTTTATTGTAACTTGTGGTAACTGGAGCTGGGAGAAGACAGAAGCATATGAGATCAAAATGTAGGCAATGTGTTATCAAACCTAATTGACTGTTGCACTCCTGTTATTTTTTTTTTTGTGATTCACTTTTCCTATGGGAAGACTGGATCAGCTTGGAGACTATTTTCTGTTACGTGCAGTAAGAGGAGCTTGAAACCTATTTACAAGAAAGTAAAGGTGTGTAGTTTTCACTTGGCTTTCCATACATGAGGACCCAAATAGGTGATTTACTACATCTTTGTTTCAATGGTTCTGTTAATTTGGCTTCTGCTCCTTCTGTAACCTTTTCCTTCCAGCTGAAGGAGGATCTGTTGTTCTCTATAAAAGGATTTTCTCTTCTGTTCATCTGCCTCTGTTCATCTGCACATGTCATCTTGACTGATAACATTCACAACTTCTAAAATGAACATCACTAAATTGGGAGACAGGGATGGTTTTCCAGTAGTGAACAAGTAAACAAACATTTCAAACCTGCACCAGATCATTTGCTCATCATGGAGCTGTGCAGCAGTTAATGATGTTCATGTTTTTACAGCACATTGATGCCTAACACCAGTACATCTACCAAAACATGAAGACTAAAACCAAAGGAAAACAGCAGAGGCACACTGCTGACAAAGAAGCATTTTCCGAGGAGTCATCAATAAGGAAAAAAGAACTGGTGAAATGTTTGCGGCACAAAGAAAGGAGGAATGGGGGAAACAAGGAGAGCAGCAAGATGGCTCCAGCCAGAGCCAAGCATCCTTGGAGCAGTAAGGACAGGCATTTGAGGAGACTGGAAAGCAACGAGCGGGAGAGGCAGAGAATGCACAAGCTCAACAATGCGTTCCAGGCTTTGCGGGAGGTGATCCCTCATGTGAGGGCTGAGAACAAACTGTCCAAAATAGAGACTCTCACACTGGCAAAAAACTACATTAAATCCTTGACCTCCATTATACTAAATATGTCAAATGGACACTTGCCAGCAGCAGAAGGGATAGGGGGAGGCTGGGGGTCCAAATTGTACCAGCATTATCAACAGCAACATGGCAATGATGATAATGAGGAACAGATACAAAAATACTCCACATAGATTCATAGCTTCAGCCAAAACACCTACAGTTAGCTAATATCACCATTCTTTCTCCTTCTGGCATGATGCATGTCAGTACATAAAGGTTTTAAGAGTTTATTTTTGATTCCGTATATCCCCTACTTTTTGTCTTAAAAAGATAAACAGGTAACAACACTTAAATTGTAAGAATTTTTCAGAGCTTAATGGATAGATTTGGTGTGTCAGGGTCTGGAAACCTGTCCCGTAACACTGTAGTTGCCTTGAAACTAAAGATGTAGCAACTACTGAAAATTCTCCTCTTTGGAAGGGTTGTCAGTTTAGCATTTAAGGCCCATTGTCACCCAAGATCCCTAGAGCTTGTAGAGAATCTTGGCAGTAGTGCTATTTACCAACCTGTCAGTGACCTGCCAGAATAGGTTTCTCCTGTTCTACTATGGAGGAAATTGATGCCAACAGTTGACTGACTTGATGAATGAAGCAGCACGTATGAGGAATCGGCCACCAAATCTGAATATTTGAGTGTTTCAGATCTGCTCTGATAATTTTGAACCTTACAAAGCATAAAACTTCTAAAGTACTTGTTAATATCTACAAAGCTTTCTTAGATTGTAAGCTCTCCAGAGTCAGGACGTTTTCTGGTTTCCAGAGCATCCAGCCTCATAGAGTCTTTCTTTAGTGCATCTCTGGGTGCCATTGTAATACAAATAATAAGTAAGGGACAAATTACTTATTTTTGCCAAAACTATGATAAAAATACTTTAGTGTAGTCATAAGTTAGACAATGATCTATCCAATTAAAATTACTTGCTAATGAAGCCTGTAATGTGATCAGGATTCTTTCTGGGCTAGTGCTAGATTCTATTATTAAACACAATAAATGAAGCAGGAACTCTTCAAAAAGGAAAATGTCCACCCCCCCCGCCCCTCCATTCTAATTGTAAAAAGTTTTATGTCACGGAGGACCTCTCATTTCCTCTTATCTTCTCACCTGAAGACCAGTGGGAGGTGCCCTTAGTTGGAACTGTGCTGCCTGTGGAGCACCATGTGCCCAAGTCTGCGCTGGCTGGCTGGCCGTTGCTGTGTTGTGTTGACAGCAAAGTAGGAATCCAACATCTCCTACACTGGTAGGATTGATAATAGTATGGGGTGTGACCCTTCTCTTTGCAAAGCAGGGCTATGGGAGGAGGAACAGTGGCTGAGGCAGGAGTTTCCAGGTCCATCACAAAAGGGATATGATGCACTGCATAGTTTGTAACATGCCGTTTGTTTTGCCTCAGCAGGGCTCATAGCGTGATAATTTTCACTTGGACTAAAAGGTAAGGTTTCCCAGACAGCTTGGTAAGGAATGTGAACTATTTTTCAGCCTGGAGAAGGCTCCAGAGAGACCTTAGAGCGGCTCCCAGTGCCTAAAAGGGGCTACAAGAACCCCTTTTTACAAGGGCCTGTAGTGCTAGGACAAGAGGCAATGGCTTCAAGCTGTCAGGCAGTAGATTTAGATTGGATATCAGGAGAAAGTTTTTCATTATGAGGGTTGTGAGGCGCTGACACAGGTTGCTCCTAGAAGCTGTGGCTGCCCCATCCCTGGCAGTGTTCAAGGCTAGGTTGGACGGGTCTTTGAGCAACCTGCTCTAGTGGAAAGTGTCCCTGCATGTGGTGGGGGTTGGAACTGGATGAACTCAAGGTCCCTTCCAACAAAAACCAGTCTATGGTTCTGATTTTTCTCCACCATAGCAACCCATCCCTGTGATGCAGAACATCAACAGCAGTCTTTTATACGTGCAGTTGCTTTACTGGAGATAGAAATTATGTCACTGTTGTGTTGATTTGGGGTTTTCTTTGTTTCCAAGCTGTTTCGACACTAAAATAGCTGTGATTATCCAGCCCTAGGACTTGTGTTAACGACAGGATTGCCTGGTCTTACAGGCTCCATTTGCCGTTAGTGCTGTGTGCTATCTGACTGAACAGGTAACCCTCTGCACTGATAAAGCCCTCGGGGGCAGCCCGCGACCCCAGAGTCCGCCGATAGGGGCGGGGCGGGGCCCGAGGCTCGGCTCGCGTGCCACCGGTGCTCTCCACTGGCTGTGTCAGCGGCGTTCAGCGGCCGAGCGAGCGAGGGAGCCGGCCGCGGTTGTGACGAGGTACCCGGGACAGGACGGGACGGAGCGGGCACGGCGTTGGCGGGGGCCTTCCCCCGGAGGGGTGGGCTCTCGGATACCACACCGCCTCGCTGGGAGGGAGCGGGGAGCGGGCGGCGTGTTCCGTGCCGCAGCCCTCAGGTGTGTTGGCGGGCTCGTCCTGTCGCGAGAGGAGCAGAGGGCGGTGCCGCTCCTGAGGGAAGCCTGAGGGAGCGCCGCCTTAGCAGCCGACATTACTGCTGCGGAGGCCTGTGCCCGTGCCCGTGCCCGTGCCCGTCCACCCCCGCGAGGGAAGGACGCTGCTGCCCCTGTGCGGGTGTAGAGAGGGTTTGGAGCCTCCCGCCCCGGGCTGCACCGGTGGTGACCTCAGATCGTGCGCTGGTTGTTGTGGAAACTCGATCCGCGGAGAGGTTGAGATATTGGTTGGACACGCAGCTTGGAGCACCTTGATGGCATTAGTTCTACAAGGGGCTGGGCTGGATGGTTTCCTGAAGTCCCTTCCAGCCTAAGTTCTGGGGTTCTGTAATGTTCTGTAATCAGTAATGACGACTAATCACTTCTAGATCATGGTCATTTTTTTGTTGGATACTTTTAAAGTCATTAATCTGCTAGATCTGAGATACAGGAGAGATGAGAGTTTCCAGATACTGTCATCGCCAAAATGTTTCTGTGGGAAAGCCGTGTTTGAATTGCTATTTGGTTACGTTGGCAGTGGAAGAAAACCAGTGACTTAGAATAAAGAGTATTTTGACAGTGCCAGTGCTGAAGAATTGCACATCACTTAAAGAAACAATTTTACTGATATTACTCTTATAAACATGGAGTTTAAATGCTTGTAGCAGTGACTGTCAGGACTTACTGCAAATAGAGGTGTTTCTAACATTAAGCCCCAAATGGCATGTAATATTGAGCTATAAATACAGTAGCAGAGGAGGCAGGTGAAGGTTGCCTCTTCACTTGAGCACAGACATCCCGATGAACAGCCAGGCACAGAGCATACACGTTCCAGTGGAATGACAGCTGATAGTTCCACAGTGGTGCTGTGCTACAAAGTCATGGACATGTCAAAAAGGATTTCATCAGAAGCTTTTTTTTTTTTTGTGACAAATTACTTTTTTTATTTTTCAAAATTCCCTCATTTTAAAGTCTCTTTTCCTTACTAGCCACAACAAAATATTTTTAAATTAAATACTTTCCTAAATAATAGTTTCAGAAGGCAAACACTTAGTACTAAAACATAAACAACATAAATTATCTTTTGTTCACTTAAACCTGTCTTTTTTACAGTAAAGTAAGTGAAACTTGGCAATGTAGGGAAAAATGCAAAGGTACATTATAAAGCTTATCGTATGAAATCAGTTTGATTGCTGCATATGTAAACACTATTAAAAGAAAATATCTTTTTTATATGATGCAGAGAAAATACAATCCTAGTTATTCTCTAAAAATACATGTAATAAAGTAATTTATTTGGACAAGATACTGTGCAAGTTATGCAAAACCTATTCTGGTAATTAAAGCAAACATGTTATTGATGGTACTCCCACAATGTATGTATCAACCAGAAATCTCTAATCACATACTGGAAAGATCAACACGTTTTTTTAAAACAGTAAAGCATCTTCAGTCTTCATTCACATTCGGACTTGGAAACAGTGCTTGCCTTGGCATTAAAATACCAAATATATTCTTTAAATACGTGCAAACATAACTTTTACTTCTACAAATACAGTACTGAAACCGCACCACATGGCTCATCATACAAAAATAATGCCATACACAGTCACACAGAGAGGAAAAATGGATGTAAACTGCTGCGAGGAGAAAAACATGGTGCCTTCCTGAAGCTATGGGAAAGGCTTTTTCAGTACTTCCCAAGGACTGGATTTCAATTAATAATTTCACATCACAGTTCAATCATGACAAGCAAGACAGGAAAAAAAAGCTTTTTTTTTTTGAGAATAAGAAGTGGCTTCTTGTTGGAAGAAAGGATGAATCAATCACTGAAAACAACCAGTGGAGCTTCATTCTGAACCCACATTAGTATATATTGGCAAACTCCACTGATACCAGGAAAGTTGTTTTGCACTCCTACCACTGTGACTTCACAATATTATTGAAGACCTCCTCTTTTACACTATTGAAAACATGATTTGCAATGATATGGAATGCAGCCCAGCTCAAGTGTCTGGTGCCTTTCACCCTCACGAAGCAGGCATCTGCATACCTCAGTTACCACAGTTCCAGTTAAGATTTAGACAAAACATGATTTATCACTATTTGGACCAACAGTTTACAATTGAGACATTGTCACTTAGACTGAATAGGTCCGTGCTCTCCACAGTCTCACCAAAACTAGTGTCTCCATTTCTTGATTGTGATATTGCTCATTGTGAGCAATAATAGCAAAGTTTGTCCCTTACTGGTAACTGCACCCTAAGCTCAATTGTGTAGAATTTAATTTTACTGGTGGGAGCAAGAATAGCACAACACAAGCTACATGCCTGTAAAAGCAGGACTCACATGAGCAGAGTTACATGCATGTCTGTGCAATGAGGACCTGTTAGGTTTGCCTGCTATTCATTTACACTGATGTGACATCTTCATCTCTGCTCAAATGTGAATCTGAAGAACAGTGTGCAAGGTGTGTGAGTCTGAAAGAAATGAAGGGAACTGTAACGTTAAAAAAAATGTAGTAAATGTAATGATCGTCTGCAAAAATATTCACAGTTGTATGGTTTGTAGCAGCTATGGTCAAGGGTCAGAAATACATCGTGGCTAAAAAGGTTGCCTGCTTTGACAAAACTATTAGCTCTATCAAGCCACATTTTGCACATGATGTAGTAGAAGTCAGTATTTAAAATACCCCATTGCAAATTTCAGTTCAGTAAAATATTTTAGTAGCACAAAAAGGTCATGTTTTTCTCTCCAGGCAATAGATATTTAGTTTCTTTTTAAATGATACTGACTACTGCTTGGAACATGTAGGTGGCAACAACTTAACAATTAACAGCATTTCTGTCCAATTCCTGACTTTCACTGACCATCAGCGGGGACTTACAGTGTTCTGTTTTCCCTTTACTCTCCTCATCTTCTAAATCCTTTGATACTGCAAGGTTTTCCTCAGAAGTGTCATGCACAGTGAGCCTAGATGCTTCAGTTGCATTTCCTCTGACACTAATGTGCTCCCATCCACCCTGTAAGAGATCGATAAAGAAATACAAAAGGAGAAACATCACCCTGCAAGTACAGTATCTGATGTGATATATTTATGTGTGCCACTAGTTTTATACTATTTATTCAAGAGGGCAGTAATCCTGCTCTGGGCTGAATCAGGAAAAAGGTTCCTTGTAAAAAAAACCAAAACAAAAACACAACATACCCCTTAAGGATTATTTTTACTACAGGAATTGAGATTAGTAGGGTCAGGTGCTCCTAATAGAGTCACTGCAGGTTTTCCACAAACTTATAAGAAGCCAAAACCTTGAAATGGCTTTTCTCAAAAGACTGAGTGTAATACATGGAAGCAACAATCAGGAATAATCATATGCAGACTAGGAAGGAAGATACTTTTTGTTTTGTTTGTTTTTTTTTTTTAATGGCACTTACTTTACTGCTTTTCTCATTGTAACTTTGAAATTACCTATTTAAAATGAATACTTATCAAATGCAAATAAATGACTTCCTAGCTGCAACTGCATCACCTACTATATTAACTTATAAAATGAACCTAAAGCTGAAAAAAAAAAAGGTCCATTTCCTGCAGGTATATGCCAACTTTGGAAAGCTGGCCAGCTAAGCAGGATGGCACTTTCCTGTTCCAACACTCTTACGGATATTTGGATACACAACTTTTAGGCAGTGTTATGTCCCCAGCACTTACCCCAATACCATAGTCCCAGGAGATGCCCTTAGGCTCCATTGGCTGAACACCAGTCCGATGGCAGACTGTCCCACAGCTCAAACTATGACTTCCTTGTACTTTGTCAGCTATCACCCAGACCTCAAGAAAGCAAAGAGAAGCAATAAAATGTGCTCTCCATGCTGCTCTTCTAGATGTTAAAATTTTAAGTGTGTCCTCACTTTCAGAAACCAGTCTTGATCTTGAATAGTGTTAATGATGAAACTGCTCTAACGTAGTCAGAGACACCCCCAAAAAAACAACTAGATACCAGTGTCATAATTAAAACATTGCCAGAGAGTAAGACTTAACAGGAAAGAGATTAAATATATAAAATAGCCTTACTAGAGGGTAAGAGGGAAAAAAGTGAGGCTTTTCCTAGCAAAAGGCTGGTTGTATGACTATTTCATTGGCATGATTTTTGTCTTGCTGTCAGGATTTCAGTATTTAGACAATCATCTTAATCAAATAAAACCAAGTCTGAAGAATATTTAATTTAATTCCAAAAGAATGTTATGCATAACTGCTGAGATATGTGGAAGCTTGATACACACCTGGTCCAGGGGCCCTATAGACATTTTACGGATGTTATTTGAAACGTGATCCCAAGTAGATCCTTGAGGGTAGCTAGGTGTGATACCCTGCCGGTACCAAAGGTTGCCTATAAAATACGGAGTCCTGGTTACAGCTCAGGATGTCTGCTTGGTGTAAAACGCTAGTAAACAACATAACAAAGCAATGCTTAATACTTCCCATGTTCTGTGGAAATGCATTATGGTTTTGACTAATATCTTACAGTGAAGAATAATGAGGTTCCTACTTTCAAATTTGTATTTCTATAGTTACTCTTTATAACTTTTCTGGAAAACAGTAAATACTCTGTTTTATTTTCTTGCGGAAAAATGTTCACATAAGGAACTATGCATCAGAGACGTAAAGCAAATGAGATTTGAAGGAGAGTAGTGTTAAAGGCTTGTTTCTTTTGTAAACAAATGCTTCATCATTTATCTTGCAATGATGCTGCTGTTCCCAGATTTTGCAACAGGCAAGTATTCTTCTTCAGTTTTGTGTGTTCTAGGTAAAACCCTAGATAAAATCCTGCCAAGCAGTTCTCCTCTTCGACATTCACCTATCTCTTCCCCCAAGAATAGCACAGATGCTGGACTGTTGCTACATAGGGCACTATCAGATTCAACAAACCCCAAGTCTTTAAAAGCAGTACTTCAGTGGGCTGCCTACTCCATCTCTAGCAACAGTAACCATCTGTCCAAGCACAAGTGCTCTCACTTAGCATCTCCTTTTTAATTCAATCTGATGTATACTGATCTATTTTCTGTTACATTGACAGATAACTTTAAAAAGTCCTTACCATTTTTATCCAACACAAACACAGATGTTCGTCCTACTGAGACTTGTTTTAACTTCTGTTTTTGAGGTGAAGGAATATGGTACCAACAGTCACCTAAAGGTTAGAGATACTTGAGTCAAACATTGAGAAAACAGAGTTATATATGGGAAGTTTTAGAAATATCTGCGGCTGAAGTACAGAGCTGTGCAAGAAAGCTCTAAACATGACAATATATTTTTACTAGCTTGTTTTTAGAAACAAACACTTTAAATCACAGAAGTGAAGACCAAATTAACTGCTAAAATTACCACAAGTGTTGCTCATATGCACTGTTTTGCACAGCTATTGGAAAGACCTCTTCTAAACAGATTTGTCTTTTTCAGAAATGGCAGTGTAGTAGAGCTTACACAATCTGTAAGATGAAGACCATATTAAAAAAGTGCAAGCACTTACCTGCAGGTTTTTTTTGGGACACTGAACCCCGATAGAAGGCAGAACCATCTCTAGCAATAGCCCACACTTGGTAAAATGCTCCAACTGAGATGGAAATGAAGGGCTGATCTGTTCCCACGTGCAGCCAGGATGTTCCCTAACAAACCACAGAAGGTGAATTGTGAAGCAGTTGTTCAGAACTCCATGACAAAATATCATGGATTATTACCAAATGAGACAAACCCTACACAGTGAAAAATGTTGTGAAGAATAATCCTTACCTACCTGTACAACTGAACAGAAACGAGGTCCCTGATCCTCAAAGATATTTGGATATGTAACTATATGAGAATAGCAGTGTTAGACTCTTAACAGGGCCTTTAATGTTGAGATCACTGGAATTTAGGCACCTGCATGTCTCTGAATAGCTGGGCTAGTCGTTTGTTTTTTGTTTTTTTTTAATAATCCCTTGGTTTTGATTATGCAGAATGGGTCTTACAAAAATCAACTGATACAGGACTTCACATTCCAGACACAGTATTCCAGTTCTTGCTGTTGCACTGCTTTACAGATCTGTTCTACTGCAACTGATCGAACAGGGAGAAAAATAAAAAAATCCTGTAAGTTTTCAACTTTTTGCAGTTTTCCCCCCAAATTCCACTGAAGTATATTGTTACATTTTGTCCTGTTGTAAATATGGCTTAAAATCAGCACATACCAACCATAACCTGATGTTTCAGTATGTGTCTATTAGTAGGAAATAAGTACTCCTGTTGAAGTTACTGGGACTATTTGTTCCTTTCTGCATACTTTACTGGATGTGCAGTCATTGTTTCTGTCCCAGTCCAAGCCCATCTGTCTTCAGTAAGTAAAGTCAGTTCCAGGCCAGAAAAGTCAAAGGATAAACTCCCTCTGGTATCAACAGGCATTAGAAATATGGGTCCATACTTCAGAGAAATTCTGTTCCTCAACAGTTCATTTAAATAGGATGCACACATTAGCAACAATTAAAAAAGGAACAAAGCTGTCAGTGCAAAAAGTGAAAGTGAAATGCTTCACAAGATGTACAGGAGCTGAGAGAGGCTCCTGCAGGTGATGTGGCATAAGCTAAGGTAGATTATGCAAGAGAAGCACTATTATAAGAAATGTGGGCAGCAAACTGTTACAGATGACCGACAAGGACTTTCAAATCTGGGAGATATAAGGGAAAAAAATAACAAGGTGCCTTGAGAGAAGGCACTGCGTGATTGTGTGTATGTACTTGCATAATCATATTAAAAACATCAATAAGGCAGTAAAAACAAACAGGGAGCCTTACAGCTGGATTTTGCTGTGTCACTCCAAGCCTGCAGAGCACATCTCCTTTGTCACTGATTGCCCACAGTGCTACTGCTTCTTCACTATCTGCATCTGTACTGGGAATTATGGAGATGTCCCACAGGGTAACAGGAGGCACTTCCAGCCACGGCCCATTGGTGACTATCTTACATTTTCTGAAGCAGAAAAAAAAAACAAACCCGTCACAACAACATACTTTCCACAACTGAATTTGTTTCCTGGTCCATTGTTGACTTCAGTGCAAACAATCCTGAAGTCTTTTCATTAAGTAGGCATTAGTATTTTTAATTTCAAGGAGGTTTATAACAATCAATCATGTTTTGCATGAGGTTTTGAATTTTGACATATTACTGATTTCTCAAAGCTTCTGGTTTTAAAAACTTTGTAAACCCAACGCTGAAGTTTGTGCTACACTGCTTCCTGGCTCTAACTCACTGGGCAACAGCTGGATTGGAGAATCCAGCTGCAGACAGAACTCCATACCTGGTTCATTCCTTCCTGTCTTGGTTAAGGAAATTACCTAACAATTAGTTTTTTGGTGGGGCCTGTTAAAAAGTTACATAGCATCTTAAGGCAGGCAGAGAGAAGAGTTAGAGGTAAGTCTTTCTGGGAATTGGTGTATTTTTTCTGTGGAAACTGCAACAAAGTAGTGCTATTTCAGAAATATCATCACAATAGTGATTTCTTTGTATGAAGAATGTCCTAAAAAACACTGGACATCCCTCCATCCTCCAGTTCTGAAAAACTGGATCCAGCCTTAAGTTGTTCCCTATTAATTTTCAATTTTCTATTGATAATTAAAACAAGAGGAAGTGTTTAGACTTGAGGGTATTTTTCAAGTTGCTTATTTTATTTCAGGTCACCCCTGTGATTGATTGGATGTAATTTCTTTTATTGCCTATTCTGGAACAACAGCTTGATGCTTCAGGACCTTCCTTCAAAGATCATTGTGCAAGGGACAAAAAAAGCTATGTAGCATCAACAGCAAACAGAACAATGCAGAAGTCCACAGCAATTTATTACCATGACTAGCAGATGCTCTAGTACAGAAAGCATAGAAAAGCTGGAAAAACAATGAATACACACTAACTACAGATCCCACAAAATCAAATAGGATATCTACCTGTAAAGGCTTAAAATTAAAGCCATAGTGCTAAAGATCATCAGATTCTCTATTGGAGATGGGTTACTTATTACAGGTTTCTTTACTATTGCTTTTGTTGACTGGGTGACAAGACTCTCCCCCTTGTAACTAAAGGACACTTCCAGGGAACAGTTAGCATTCAAGTTCCAAACTTTTATTTATAAATTCCTCACCTTGCCCAGCGCCTCCGTCGGACAAAGTCTTTCATTGTCTTGTGACCATGGTAAGACCTACCAAAAGAGATTTAAATAGGTGTTCATGAGCATGTAAGAGCACCTCCACTGTCAGTGCCAGCCTGAGAGCACTGCCTATCTATCTGTCCACCAGACATCCCTGTTGACTCTAAAACACTTGAGACTGTATTTGCTAGCCTCAGCTTGCTGCCCTGCCTCCCCAGTGAATGTCAGTGTTAGTGTCCCCATGAAAAGCAAGAAATCAAGGCACGCTTGTCCCTGTTAAAGCACAGTTAATACGCAAAACAGCAATCAAGAAGAAACAAGGACTTAAGTATGGCATGTGCCTGCAAGTATCTTAGGTAGAAAAAGTTATCACTTACGCTGGGAAGTCTGCTGCATACTGCCAGCCCTCCCGATCGGTTCCTCCTGAAGTATTAAAATCAATGTACCAATCGGATACCTATTGTCAAAAGGAGACAGTGAGAATAATAAGCACAATCTACACCTACTATATAATGAAAACAACCTCTTTCACCCTTTACCTCCACCTTTTGGAGTGCAGTGCCTTGCTAGAAACCTAATACTTGCAGTATAAATTAATTTAAATTCCCTAGTCTCTTTAATTTAGTTGAAGAGAAAAGGATCAGAGCAGCAGTCTAAAGCCTCCTAAACAAGAGTCCCACTCAGTGCAATACATTCTTTTGATTATGGAAGATTACTATTGTGTAAATGGGGAAACCAAGGTTAAGTATTATGACAAATCCAGAAAGAAAATCTGGGTTATTTAAGTCCCAGTCTTGTATCCTACTCGCTAAGCTTTGCCTTCTTTGAGAAAAGACCTCTAAGACAAAACTTACCCAAGTCCACTGTGGAGAAGGAGGTTTGGTGTTGAGTTTTGTGCATTCCTGCAGGCCAGATGCATCACTCCACATGTATCTGTCTGTGGGCAGGCCTCTGTTGCATACAAGGAATGCAAGGTCATTTACAACAGGGAATTTGAAAGGTGAGGGAAGAAAAGCCTACTTATAGCACTCCCTACTTTCATACATTAAACAGTCTTCCATCATTAATTTCTGTATTTAGAAATATCACGTGAGTGATGAGGATAGTGGGAAAGAACCTGCACAATTGCTTCCAGTTACACCAAACTTAAGGACTGTGTAAACTTTTCTCTGTAGAGTGATGTTCCTTACTACTATTTAAAACTGGAAGGTGAATCCTGAGTTTTTTCTGGCATAAACACTCATGTGTGTGAATGCTTTTTCAATACTTTTGTTTAAATATACTATTCAAGGACCCAATGTATTTAGCGCAATATATATGAATGTATATATCCTAGTCAAAACTTTGCTGTATGACCCTAATAATGAAAAATGTTTCAAGTAGGCACACTGTGCACTTGCAAAGCACAAATTTGTAAGGTTCTGCTACAAATGCATTTTGAATGCATAATTACAAATCTAGAAAACTGAGAAACACTGCTCCTTCCATCTCAGGTTAACAATAAATGCTGGAGGAGACTGAAGACAGAGTAACTGTAATAACTACTCTAAAAAGCTAAAACAAACCCCTTGTTTCATTTGACAGTGGTAAAAACCAATGGCAAATAAATACAATAAACAACCTGCTGCTATATCCAGTGACTGGATTCCACCGCTGGTTCTCATAGATGTAAACACATTTCACATCTGATTGTGTATAAATGTTATCAGCACTACTGGCCAGCCCTGTTAAGAAATAAATCATCTGGATTATATTAAAGCTAAACCTTAAAGAAAGTACATCTTAAATTCCAACAGGCGCAGTAATATTGCAGATTATCCTGTTTCTCGCTCTTAAACTGCAATACTGATTCCTTCCTAATGTTTGGCCTCTTCACTGTATAACCTTACCTGTTAGGCTAAAGGACAGACAGCTGAAATAGCGTGAATAAGCTGACCCAGTCAGGAAGATAAGAAACATGCACACCACAGCAGACCAATGTCCATACCTTGAATGAAGCCACCTCCATATCCACCAGTGTAAACCCAAGCTGTGTGATCATATCCTATGCCCCACACTATGCCTTGGTTATTGCACTCTACCAGTCGAAGATGACCTCCAACTTGACGCCAAAACCTGCCAAAAAAAGGACAGCACCACATCCATCAGGAATGTATGCTCTCCCCTCCTGCAACTCAACTTCACATACACGCTTGTTCAACCTCTGTGCAATCTGTAAGTGCAGGCTGTTGCCAGTGGAAAGCATTTCCCTCTGGACAACCACTGAAAAGTAGATGTAAGGAACCCATCTGCCTTCACTTGGAATTCTGGGGCTTGGAAGTATTTTACTTTTACTTTGTGCTTGTGCTTCTTTATGTATATATTTTTTTTATTTTTTTTTATTTTACATTAGTTAGGACAGTCTTTCTGGAATCCTTATGTCCTGGTGGCCATCAACTGCCTCAGCTTTAATTTCATCCTCTATTTATTTTTTATATCTAGGAATTGCCTTTATAACAAGATAGCAAATTACTTATGTGTTTGCTATGGAGCTTGGTAAAAACAAGGGCTTTGATTCTTCCTATTTTCCTAATCTTTACAGGTTAATCCCTTTCTGGGGTTTTACACAGCCAGTTAGCCATGGTACCTTTCTGGGGAAGAATGGGAAAAGTAAAGAGATTGTAGAAGAATATTTTAGTTACCAGAATGGCACGAGATCATCTAGGTCATGGATCCCTCAAACTAAGATGCAAGAGCACATCACCTTTGTGATTTGCCAGAGGTTTAGGGTGCTCTACCCTGAAGAAAAAGGACTAAAGGATTTCTTAGTATTATTAAAAGGCATTTTCTGCGAGTAACGTGAAACTGCGTATATTTTTTAAATTGAAGACTGGCCTTTAAGCCTCCATTTCTGAGACTGCTATGTTTCTGCTAGAAGAGTTGGCAGTACTATATTGGCATAGTTGTAATCAAAACTGTAAAGCTGCTCCCAGACCGTAGCGACTACGAAGGACTGAGAATTTCAGTCCTGACTCTGATAAAACTGAAAACTCAAATTCCACTACAATTACAGTGATGTTTACTTTTAGACTAGGTCATCTCTTAATTTAAGTAATTTAGGCATGAAAGATGCAATCACCAAAAAATGGCATCTCAATGAGAAAGGCTTATGAAATCACATGAGTAGCTCCAGCATCTAAAAATTCAAATAAGATTTGGTGAATTTCTTCACATGAAATCATGAATATGAAGGCAGCCATTAACCTTGTCATTGAAAGACATCTGCAGTGTACTATATATACTCTGACAGCCAATCAAAGTTACCAAATTGACATGAAAGACAGTCTTTGCTGCATGGCATCCCATGCAGAAAGAACAGCTTCTGAAACCTCTTACATCTGATCACACGGCATCACTTGTGGTCCGTCCTCCAGTTCAGGACTTGGCTCACTAACAAAGATGTCTCCTTTACAAGTAACTGACCAAATGGCGTGGTGAGAAGGAGGGCCTTGAATCCGTCTGCTTTCACAACAGGACATGTTCAGCAAAGACAGCTACAAAACAGGAAGCACAGAACCAAAAGCTTCCATTTACAGTGGTAACAAAAACTTCTGCATGGATGCTTCAGTTTTATGAAACAAAGTTTTACCTTTGCATGTTCTTGCAAATCAGTGAAGTGAATTTGCAGCTTTTTCGCAAAAGCACCAGAATTCAGTGTTTTGGAAATTATTAACAATCACTGGAACTACTGTGTTTGCAGTATCTGGTCATTATGAAGTTATCATTCAGGGCTTCCTTTGCTGCACTGTGTATATGCCTGCCTATACATAAGGCTCTACAACAGTGACAACAGATAACAGTTTTTCTACCAATGCAGAAGAACAGACTAACTGAATTAAACTCATAGCCTAATCTATATCTGGAGATAGAAGGGGAAGAAAAAGCAATGTTAGTTTTACTATAGATAGCAGTGGCAGCATCAGAAAGCATGCAAACTCCAGTGGACAAACGAAGCTTCAGGTGCCTCTAAGTTTGAACAGACTTTTTAAATACCTAAATTCTGAAAACAGGTAAGTAGCCTAGATACTCTAAATGTAATGCTGAGATTCAGAGACTAGCTTTATGTTTTATTGCAGATATTGCCATCTTGAAATAAAAAATACACAGAATTACCCAGTCATGCATTTCTTGCTCCGTTGCAGCTGCCAGGCGGATTGGCCACCGCTGCTTTGTCCTTTCAGGTGTATAAAGTGCAAAGGAATGTTTGGCTTCATTCAGAACTTCAACTATAATAGTGACTTCATTCAGGAACACATGGATATACTACGACAAGGCAAAAAAAATTGCAAGCAAAACTAAGTTAGATATACCCTCCTTAGAGCCAGAATTTTTGCACTTCAGAACTATGAATGAGGTATTCCTGCCAAGGACAGCAAAGAATCAGTTCTTGGTGAAGAAGGCACAGGCTTCTATTTCTAGTCCTGCACTACCTCTCATTCCTACTGCCAATATGCATTAACCCTATTGGTGAAGATGCTGGCTGGGTAAGCTTGGCTCTTTCTTCACAATAAAGAACATTTTGAATTTCCAGAAGAATTCCTCATTAGTACAAAGCTGATGGTTCAGACAATGTGGATTGTTGCTGACTGGGCATTTCTGACACAGCATTAACATAGCTACAACTTAGGAAAGCCTGCAATTTGCTAGTACTCTAGGCTACGTTTACATTGGTTCCTTAGAACAACAGCATACCCTAATTTGCCTTCCTTAAGAAAACTGTTTTCCCTTTGAAGGTTTTCCTTTGTCAAATACAACTCTCTCAAGGGTCTCAAGCTGAACACACCTTTTTCTCCTCATAATACATGTAATAGATGAACAGGATGCTGTCACGAATTCCATCACTCCCAGTGAACTGCTCAAGTGCGACTCGAACATCCATCCATTTATGAGGCTTCCAATTCCTCCACCATTGCAAGGTTCCAGTTTTAACCCAAACTGACTGCAATGCAAACACAAATTTGCAGGAGTAAGCAATCTGTGTGACTCGCTTTCTCCTAAATACTACTTTTGTGACCACAAAAAATCTCTGCTGCAGGTCAGTCTGATCAGATCAGTTCATTCTGACACAGAGTGTACCAGAGTGTTCAAGAAGCTGAAGACAAAATGGAAACTGACAAAACTAGACTAAAAAGCACTGAAGTAGCATGTGTACAATGGTATTAACATTTTACCTCTGCAAGAATGCAGTAGCACACAGATACTAACTGACTCCAGTGTGCTCCTGTTACAACACAACTTCTGCTTGGACTCTAAAGGGTTTTGACATCATCTTTTTAAACTTGATTAAACCCCTGCACTCCACGTGGTTTTAAGCAAATGAATTCCAGATGTCATTTGGCAATTAGCAATGAAGAGACCAAAAATGTGAATGAATCTGAAAAGAGCCAAGGAGTCATAACAGAGAACATCAAACAAAAGTGCTGCTATTTAGGTCCTGCTGTTGACATCTGCATCATTGTTTTATTTATGGAACTTACATTTATTCCTTAAGAGTTGCAGAGAGGGAAAGTTCACCTACTTGAGTCACTGGTTCAGTTAAGAAGCCTCATCTTGTGGTGGAATAATTCATACAATGTTCCACTGTTGCAAATATTTCTCTGTGGATCTGATGTTTCAGTGTATTCAAATAATGCTGACCAATCTGGTTTTGATCCTATACAAAACTATCAGCTAATGTTTTTAGATAAAGATTGCTGCTCCATGTTTGATAAGCTGTTAAATTTCCCATAAGGAGCTCAGACAATGATAATCCAGGAAAGTTGTCATAGGCAGAAATAAGAATATAAAGCTAACAATAACTTCTAATCAGTACATCAGAAATATGTTACTGATGCCCAGTATTGATAGATGTGTTTAGTAAACAGATAAGCATCCTCACTGCTTACCTGCTCAATAGCCTGTTCATAGTGCCTGAAATTCTCCAGCTCCCGCTTTGTCCTTTCACTGAGCTGCTGAAAGATCTGCTTTCGCCATGCTGCTGTCTGTGCTGGAGTGATAGACAGTGACAGGGATTGCACAGAGGATGACAAACCTACAACAGAACCCAAACCAATAAACTTCAGTGAGCTTTAAATACAGTTCTGTGAAAGGTAAAACACAATGCTGCTTTGAACGCTGGACTGAATCAACCCAATCTAATCTAATTGTTCTAGCTATTATACTTAAGAATTACTGAATACTTCAGAATTGACAGCCAAACTTTGTAAATAATGCATAGAAATGGGATCACTAGATGGGAATACAAAATCTTTCAAGGTCATTATCTAGGTGCATTAAGAGTTACACTGCTATTACATCTATTAGTTCATGGTTTATTTTGGAAATACGGTTGTATTTCACTGCCTCTCAACAGTCTAAAATCTAACATCATCCAGTTATGAGCTGGGCTCACACAGTGACTCTGAGTAATTTCTGTATCTTACCCTTGTCTCAGTAGGAATGGTAGGAGAGAGGCAGCTATTTGTGGCATCTGCATCTCTCAACGAGCCCTTTTCTCTGCTTCAGTTACCATGCAGTGGTATGAGGGGTTTTGCCTGAAGCTGCAGTTTTTTGTGCAATAAAGAATGAGATGCAGATCCAGCATGGACTACTTTACAAAATTCTTATTGAAACTCAAGAGAAAACACCACCTTTAGATTTCTATATCACAATCCCAAAGTGCTTTCCAGCTAAATACAAGCAGCAGTATCCTCAGACATGGAGTATATTAACAAACTGCAGTAAATGAATTATCAGAAGTTTTGTGCCATGGTTTTGTTCAAAAAGACCCAAACTAACGTTTTTCTTAAAGAGCATATTGAACTGTGATTGGGAATTAGGGTCTGTTGTAGCAACTGGAGAGTACCTGATGGAACAGTGAACCATTTCAATGGGCTGTGCAAATCTACAAGACAGCCTCCCCCAGACACCCAGGCCCACAGTGGGTGATCATCGGCTCCATACTGCTCTTCGGCTCCCACTGAGAACATGCCAAGGGAAGACAGGCTGGATGTTTCTGCAAAGCTGCTGACAGAGAGGACTGCATGCTTTTGGGCCTCCTTCAAGTCAATGTTTGTCCACTGCAGTTCTGCAGAAGGATTTGGGTTTGTAGGTTTATGCATTTCAAGATTAGCATTCTCATTACTAGTTGAAGCAACGGTGACTTCTCCTTGACCAGAGTCCAGAGGATTCACAGTCACATTTTCCTGAGTTTCTGCTGTCTGGTTGCCTGGGCTGTTACCACTGCTGCTGGCTGCAGCTCCTGCTGGGGGGGTGTTGGCAAGGTTCATGGATACACTCGGAAGCTCTGTATCAGAGGAAGTATCTGCATGACCCTGAATGACCGCGTTTGTTTGGTTCTGAATATCATCAGTAAAGAAACAGCCAGCACTGAAGGACAAATAGATAATTAATTAACTATCACTCACAGCACTATAAATTAGCACAGGCCTTACACCACAGACATACAGAAATCAATCCAGCATTTCAGCTTCGGGAGAGAAACAGAAGACTTCTTGTTTTAAAGGTCAAACTCTATTACCAGGGGAAAGAGTCTAACACAAATCTGGCAGAGCAATCTAGTAAATCTGAGGCATAGGAAGATATTCCATAGATATTTCATTGCTCTTTTCAAACAATAGGTGGTGTTTGCTGCCTACAACTTGCAGGAACACTGAAGCAACATCAGATTTTATGGATATGAAATAAATAGGATTTTTTAAAGCCCATTATTAACTCTGATTTTTGTCTTAGCTATAGGGCTTTTACTCAGAGCACACTGACTCAAGCAAGTAGTTTCTGCAGCAATCCTGGCTCCATTGGCATGTCTTGCACAGCCAAGAGGCCAGCAGTCACCTGGGAGTTACTGATTTAACCTCTCTAGGACAGGAAACACGGTGACACTTGGGACAGGGATAATTCCTAAAGAGAGCTGACACCCCTTCCTGATATTTCATAGGTAGTGTTTTCTCTTACTAGAGAGTAGTTCCAGATAGTGATAGCAAAGCCCAGAGAAAATTACTTTACTGCAGGCATGCACTGAATTGCAAAGTGAGAGCTTCAGTTTCTACTCTGTGTGCAACAAATGCTGCTTATTGTTAATTTTAACAGCAAAACCCCCAAAATGCCTTTTGGCATACATAATGATTAGGGATGCCCTGCCTGCTCCTCCCTGTCCGTACCATTTGAATGTAAAGAACTATCTCCCAGCACTGTAATTCTTGGCATACAAAGTCTTGAGCAGGTCTTTCAGTACATACCTGAGCAGACTTGTTGAGCTCCCGGTCTGAGATCTGTCGCTCTCTCTGGCAGACACAATTGCCTTCCATGTCTTCCCACTGAGCTCACTTGGTGTGACACCTTGACGGAAATAAATTGCTCTGTCATCGCAGCCAATTCCCCACACCTAGAGAAGGACAGGACTTGGTGAAGGAAATGCCATGGAATGCAGGTAGATGATAGCTACAAAAAGGTTCAGTAATGGAAAATTCAGCACAAAAAACTGCTGGACACAGCGTTTTCCTTTTATGTTCTTCCTTAATGCAGATACTGTAGATGCAGCTTAAAATTCTGTACCATCAAGAGAAAACTGTTTGCACCTGAATGTGCCACACAGGAGACATACTGTTATCTTCTGGTGAAGAATTTAGCCACACATTCCCTCCTAGCAGTTCAAGCACATGGACCTCTTGTCCAGCTGTCCATATTGGCACTGCTGACAGTCCTCACCACGTGTGAATACTGCCTGTACAAAGGGGAACATAAATACCCTCACAACAGGTATACAGCTGTCTTACCTGGTTATTTAAGCCTACAGTTACCATCATCATTTCTCCAACCATTTCAATCCAGCTTGTCCCACAAGGATTATGTGAGTTCACTCCTCTTCTAAACCACACCTACAACAACAACAGCAGAAAATCCAAATTTTGCTCCTTCTGCATTAGCAGGCAGACACCTGGAATTTAGTTTGCTTAGTGGATTAGTCTTAATCTCTAAAACGAACTTGCTGTATCACCTTAAGAAGTCCCTTACCTCCTTGGTTCTTTATCAAGTAAAGACAATTTTCTTAATAGTACCCAGACTGTGTGTTCTTGTGACCAACTACAGCTAGAATAGCCCACAAGGAGACTTGTTGTTACAACTTTCTGAGACAGAGTTAGTTTCTCTCCCATTGGAAAAACACTTTGTATTACATGTCAGCTGTAGGCTATTTCTGGTTACTCTGAATGGGGTTCTACATGGTGTTCTTGCGTCCAAACCCCAGAAGCAGGGCTCGTGGAGAGAACTGTCAAAGGGATCTTTTTAGTGATACAGCTCTTTAAATTGTCTCCCCTTAGATTAGTTTTTACCAATCCAAAAGTGTCTGTGGGCTGGGTACCTGGAAGAAGTTTCCAGCTGTATTTAGCATATCATTATATAGCAGCAAGCAGCTACTTTAGAAGTTGTTGGGTCAATCACATAACAGTGTGCTTGACTATCTTGCAGACCTAAAGAAAACCGTGCTAGCTTACCTACATTTATTGCAGTGGTTTTGTTTGGCAGATGGAGCAGGTTGAACACAGTCAGCTGACAAGTAGTAACTCATTAAACCAGACTTACTCAATGACTTCAAACTACTATACATTCATAGAATTCATCTATGATTTTGAATTCAGCATGAAGGGATTTGATGGCAACCAGCACAAGAGCACTCTAGTACATTCTCAAGACTTTCAAGACTGAGCAGGGAGTTGGACTCCACGATCCCACTGGAACATGGAGCATATCCAACTTGAGATATGCTATGATTATGAAAACAAACAAACAAGCAGAACCAGACATTGACACCTCTTACTTTTCTATCCTTTGTAACACACCACACCACATCAACACCCACAGACACGTGCATAATCCCATTTTCAGAGCTTGGAGACTCCACAATGCTCCAGGAAATTCCTGCAAGAAACAAACCCCAGAAGGCACTGTAGATTAGTTTCTTATGCAACACTATATAAATCAAAGGGGTTTCCAGCTACATTTACCAAACTTTACCTTGAGGGTTATTCCTATCAATTCCTTCTCTCACAATAGCTTGGCCTTCCCAAAGAGTTGCCCAAAGGAGGTCGTATGGTCCACAGCTTATCTGTACAACTTCACCAGGAGTGGTGATTAAGGACCACATGGAACCCTCTGGATTGTGTTGGCAGACATTTTCTCTGTACCATACCTAGACAAGTTCAAAAAAGAAACATAATCAAATAAAACTTAGAAAAATATCACTACAACAACACAACCTCTGAGACAAGCATGAAGACAAACTGGAAAGCACAGTCCTCCTCTAACAACAGGATGCTTGTATGCAGTTTATGCACTATGACCTTTAAAGGTATTCTTTTGATGGTGATTACGCAGTTGAATCTATTTCCTTATGTACAAAGGGAGGAGGCTTTTTACAGACTGGCTTTTACCGTGGTAGTGAACCTGGACTGGGTACAGTAACTTATTGCTACATATTCTGTGTGTATTTCAACATCTAAACTACACTTTAGTGTTATTTCAGGGCATGTTATATAAACCAAGAATGAACAAATACATAAAATGTTACTGTTTAATAATAGCCTGACTTCACTTCCACAGAACAGAACTTGCTATAACACGGGTAAAAAATGCCAATCTGTACAGCCTTCAGTGACACCCAGTCCATGTGGTCCTACTGTCTGTGCACTTTTCTATAGAGCGCAGTCAAAATAGCAAGGTCACACATAGAAAGCATCCTCCAGCAGTCATACCAGAGCTCCAGAGCATGACTGCTGAGGGCTAAATGCTCATTTTTAGAAATACTTTGTTTCTCTGGGAACTTTTACTTGGGAAATGAAAGCGTTCTACAATGTCAGTCTACTGAGCTTGTAGAGTGGGATGCTTGTCACTTATTACTGGGGAGCATGAGGCACAGGGAACTTTGCTTGCCTCTCCAGGCAGTGCCAAGGGTGACTGAAATCTCAGGCAATCTGTTAAAAGTATTACATTTTTCACCTTGAGACTGACCACAAGCTAGAAATTGTCGAGACAAAGTAATGTCAGATACATGCTGTAAGGATGAAGGAAGGAAAGCAACAGTCAAATCTTTACAGCACTGAGCAAAAGAGGAGAGACCTTATGGTAGGCCTAGAAACAAACAAAAGAAAAATTGATAATTTTCAATAGGAAATAAATCCAAAACATTCCAGAGCTGGATTTCACGTTGCCAAATCAGAAGTCTTCTGAACAGGAAGTCTTATAAAAACATTTTGGAAACCCTTTCTTGAATCATTCCTGACTCTCCATCACAGACACATGGCATAATGCTTTGCAAGAATCTTTATCAGGTTTTAAGGCTCCTTCTCTCTGTTACCAGTGCCACTGCCATTTTTCAGAATACAAGACATTCCTCCTCCCAAGTTTTTAAGATTCACATGTTTATAGAGGTTTAAGGCTTCCAGCAACCCCATGAGACACTAAGCCTTTCCATTTACAGCTCAAGTTGTTACATAATGTTGTCTCAACACAGCTTTTACATCCTATGCCAAATGCAAATACAGCTATTTCCTTACCAACATCAGACAATCTAGTTGAGGATGTCCCTGCCCATGGCAGGGGGTTGGACTAGATGACCTTTACTGTCCCTTTCAACCCAAACCATTCTCCTTCTCATTCTCATTCTTCTATGAATACCATTGAAAATACTACGAAAACCATTCTCATTCTTCTATGAATAACAAACCTGCCACACCTTAAAAGTATTTAACTCCTTTTCAGTAGTAATCTGTATGAGAAAACTTGGGGAACATGCACATACCTTTCCTTGTAAAGAAACAGCCCACACTGATAAACGGCCCAGAGGCTCATCAGTGATTTCCCATCCTCCAACAGAGATGTCATTGAAAGGGTCTGGCAATTTATCTGGATCATCTTGGGATATGATCTGAAGCAAAGAGAAGAAAGATTGAGGAGACACTGCAAACAGACAGGTGATTTGCCTGGTGGCCTAATTTTCTCTTTCAGACTGGTTAATCTATGGAGATTCCTCTCATTCAAGGCTGCTACACCCAGAAAGAGAGGAAATGCTGTTGAAGCAGGATGAAAACGTCTGTTTCATCCCCTAACTGAAGGGAATTTTTACACTCAGAACAGTACATACAAACATTCTTTGAACTGGAAAGCTGGAACATCACAAATTACAACTTCTGTACATTCTTAAATTGAAACAATTATTAAAGAACAGTTTTTGATACAGATAAAAGATGCAGCTGGTGACTGACGTGAGACTGTTGCACCTCAAACAAGTGTGCTTTGTCAAACAACCAAAGAAAATTAAAAAGTTGGTTTGAAATTTGCAAAGGAGCTGAGCATCTATCTCCAACTGCATTACCATGAGATTTGGCACCTTCACCACAAGTTACTATGAAAAATCCCAGACTTCCATTTGTACCTGCAGGAATTACAAGTTGGAAGTCAAGGAATACAGGTGCAGCCTACAGAGCACTGATAAAAAAATTAATTCCCCTGCATTTAAAATTGATTATTTCAGAAAATCAGTTTTATTTAATATTGAGAAGATATCAAGAACCTTTGCCCAAACATCCCGTGATTTGTATCTCCTGTATCTGATCCACCTCCTGCGTCTGACACAAGAATTCCATTTCTTATCCTTTGTGTAGGTGCTGGGGAAGTCTATGGCGTAAGTCCAGCCCTGCAAACAGAAGTTTT
Source organism: Pezoporus flaviventris (assembly GCF_033815535.1). Lineage (NCBI taxonomy): Eukaryota > Metazoa > Chordata > Aves > Psittaciformes > Psittacidae > Pezoporus > Pezoporus flaviventris. Next base: position 12,099,039 of record NW_026892626.1, read on the forward strand.
CTTGTATGAAAATCAGGAGTAAGGGAAAGCTTGAAATCACAACTCGGAGCAATTCTGCGCAAGAATCACTCCTACAACTGCAGTACAGATTACTGTGCATGTCTCAACAGCCCCAGTTAGCACACCAGCTAATTCCATATGAATCCTGTTCAAATTCCTCTGCATGATATACACAGAACAAGCAAGACACAGTAAAGCATTTTACTTTTTTCATAGTAAAAGTCATAAATAACAGTGGCATCCGGTAGCCAGCATTTTGTGGCCTGTTCAAAGGAAAAAGCTTCTGTAGAAGCTGCTACAGACTTCAAACAAGAACCTTCCTTGTGTTGTATTATAGTTGAGCTATTTCCTAGAAAGCAGCTATGTGAAGTTAAGTGCCTTTTTATAGACCTTTTATACTTCTATAAAAGTGCCTTTTATTTCACAGCCTAAGAATTCCCAGAATAGATCTCTTTTTGGTATTGTTCACCTACCCCTTTCTCTGTTGGTTCCCCTCCAATATTTTCATCCACATACCAGTCAGACTCCCACTCCCAATGGGGTGAAGGCAGTGTGAAACTATCGAGCTGCTGATGTTTTAGCCCGCTCACATCACTCCACTGCCAGCGGTCACTGGGCAGTAATTTCTCACAAAAGCCACCAACTGGATTCCAGCGCTGTCAGAAATAATACATGATTTTATTTGAAATCACAGCATTCCAATGGACATCTATAGGGAGTCATAAGTGATACACTGCTAATTTTCTGCAGTAAGAGAGGAATAAAATCCTGGGGTGAATGAGACAGCGCTCATGCTGTAAGCCCCTATCTAACAAAGTCTTTCGGAGAAGGTCTTTTAAATATCAAAGAAGGGTTGACTGCAGTTAGTCCCCAAAAAGTCATTTTTCAGGCACACAATAGGAACATCTGATGATATATCCTAATACCGATAGTGCTTTTTTCTTGGGAGATGCATGGCACCATCACACTGCAGCATTAGGATAATGCTGTATAGGTGGCCTTGGGATCTCTAATCTACTCACCACGAGAAAGACGATTAGTGTCTTGCCTGCACTAGAAAAACAGCACGGCCTCTGCACCAGGAACTGTGTCAAGATAACGGTATCAGTAACTCTTCCCTGTGTCTTATGTTATACCAAAGGTTTTGGATGTTTTTCCAAATATGGTTTTAATCAGTTACAGGACAAATAACTTGCTAGGGTTTTGCCAATGCAGCTGTGATTTTTCTTTCCCCCACCCACCCCTTACCTACTATGTAAGTACTGGCAAAATTTGTCATGTCATACTCTCTTATATTTTAGGGCATGTGGAAAATGAGTGGTTTGTTTACTTTTACTAGGAATCTGGCTACAATGCTATGCATATTATCTATTTGAGTTTCACTCTAGTATTTTGGTTTGCATTTTTTCATGGCCTAGAACAAACAAAACAAGTTTTCAAATAAAATAAAATGTAAAGTTTTGCATTTTAAAAGATCATGTTTGCATAACAAAAGGAACACTTTTAAATGGCTGGAAAGTTGTGACAATGTTAAGTAATGTATAAAATTATTTTGTTGTATTTTTACCTATGTGGATAAATTAATGTCTTTTCTCAACTTATATTTATCCCATTGCCTGTTATAAATCAGAGAAATGTGCTCAAGAAAACCCTTCAGTTTTCTCAAACAACTTTTGGTTAATTTAAAACCATAATAGATCAGTTTCCTTTAAAATACTATTTTGAATACATTCTTTTGTTATAGTATGTCACATAGGAAGGATCATCTTAAAAAAAGCTGGAAACATTGTACTTCAATGGATAGTTATGCCTTTATTAGAGTTGAAACACTAAAAAATTGCATTTTCTTAAGAATAATATATTACTGATAATATGTTTGCTGCATGGAAGTTACATTGGAAATAAGGGGATTGTGTGTCACTAAAGGGGACTATGTGTCACTAAGGAAGGGAAAATATCAGGTGAAAAGGGTGAATGTTCCAGCCTGCAATGGCTTGCATGAAGCAGGCTGTGGTGCACACTGGTGTTGCTTTTGGCAAGAGCAGCAAAGTATAACCTTCCTTTGAGAATTAAAATATTAAAAGAACAACCTGCTCTTTGGCACATACATGCTCTTCAGAAACATCAGGTTTCAGAAACATCATCAAAACATGAGAATAAAGCCAAACAAGCTTCCTGTGAGAAAAACATGCAGGGACAGCTGATGCAGGGGTTTGCTATCACTCTGTTCTGATGAGCACGTGGCAGTGTGACGGGTACCCACTATGTGTCGTACCTGGTTCTCATAAGTTTCTTCCTGGTATCTAATAGGAACATCACCCGAGAACACGTAGGTGTAGACTTGATGGTCACAGGCTATTCCCCAGCAGCACTGCTTGACAGCAGAGACCCGCTTGAATTCCAGCTGTGCATCCTTGCAGAGCTCCCAGTACTGGCCAACAGTAGACAGGGTGTAAACCCTCCCAAAAATGTCAACAGCCCATAGAAGGGAACTGGGCATGGCCATGGCTGAAAGGCAAAAAGGAGATCTGGTAACACTGGTAGTGCTACACACCCTGCTCATCTCAGTTACACAAACCCTTCTCTCCTCCTCAGTCTCCTCAGTCTTCGTGGTGCATGCAACACAGGTACAAAGAGGAAGAAAGCTTTTCCATGAGCACATATCTAGTTTTAATCCATGGACATATGACCTGTTGTTGTCAGGAAACCTCTTTCCAAAGCATTCTGGCAACCGCTTTGGGATCTGATCTTCATTTAATATACCTAGGTGGGTATTTATTTAAGTGTACTTAGAGTGTGGTTTCCCAGCAGAGGCCTGGGTGAAGTCTATTCCCGTTGCATCACTCAGAAACCTGACACTTTCTGGGTACTGCAGCTCTACCCTTCCTGTGAGGTGGGTGTACACCAGTCCTCTTAAAAGTCAAGAAAGGCCACTATTTCTGTCACTTGGCCTTCTGGGTGCCATTAAACTGTACAGATTTTGGTTGTTCTGTATGTCTGACAATCCCAAGTACTGATGGGTATTTTGAACTTTGCCTCCAGTTCTATTAACTCTACGGTGGGGGACCAGGAGGGAAAGGCAGAAAAGAGGACTTTGATCCCACATAATGAAAGAAAAGAGGAACCTCTAACAGCTTCTGACTGGTAGCAAGCAGTGGTACACAGGGACCAACTGGTACCTCGTGTGTGAATGTTGGAGGCAGACCTGGAAACAACTAGGCCAATGGGAACGAACAACACAGTGCATTCATACAGGATTCCAGGGGGATGTTTCAGAATTCTGATTCTTAGAACTGCTGCTGCTAAGTACCTAAAAACCCGGATTCACCAGGTGAGTAACAGGTAACAGTGAGAACACTTATAGCAGCAGAGAACAAGCAAAATTCTCCTATTAGTTGTGGCAGCACAACTATGATGAATCCTCTAATTTTGACTTATTTTTTTCTTCTCTCCTTGCGGCTGGGAGTACACAGGCATGTATTTACTGCCTCTGTTTGCTCTCGGACCAGCCGTTTGTCTTCTTTATATACTGCCTTTCTGTTAGTTGAAGTAGGATAGTACAAAAGGACATAATAAGTGGGAAGAAAAATATTGAATGGAACAAAGTGAAGGTGAGGACGAAATTATAATGGGTGTACCACTAGGAAAAGACCATGAAAATAAGCCTTTCAGTATTAGCACTTGAAATTCTGATGAAAAGATTTTTTGAGAGGAAAACACAATGCATTCCATCTTAAGCAGCCAGAACATGAGTCTGGAGCAAAGGCAGCATTACAGATACTGCAGCGAAGGTACCTGCCTAGCAGGTAATGAAGGGAAGTGATGCTTGAGTGTATTAAAAGTGGGCAGCTATGCAAGCAAGGGCCTGCATCTGGGAGGACAGGCTGGGCAGTCAAGAAGTACCTGGAAGAGTTCAGGAAAAATTCCAAAGATTACAAGGTTTGCAAAAATAAATTAAAATAATCCAGGCACATGTAACTGGATTAAATTTTCAAGACAGCTAAAATATTGCCGAGTATATTCCTTCTTCTGAACTTCTGAGGACCGAGGCTTGGAGAATCACAGGAAAACCCCAAATGAATCTGCGATTATAAACTACTTTTAAGACTTCAGTGTTGGCCCCTCTGCACAGACTGTGCTGCAGAAGATGAAGACATGTCTCCCTTGATCGTGAAGGATGCTCAGCACTTGTGGCTCATGTGCATTTCAGTAAATGCAGAAGTTGCCCAGTATCCTCAGGGGACTGCGAATATTCAGATCCACGTCTGATAAATGCTTCCTCACCCCTCAGCTCAGCCAGGTCATTCTGAACTACAACTACTGAGATGAAGATGAGATACTGTTAATTGTAATTTCCGTCTGCCTGACATGACACTGATTGCTACAGAATTCAAGAAAAACACCCCAAATCATCTCAAGTTAACAAGGCTCCTCCGGAGAGGGGCCGTGTCCCCCGGTTCCTCGGTCCGGGGAGAGAACAGGATCCGGCTCCCGCGGTGCAAACCTAGCCAAGATCCGCACAAACCTGCCTCGCCTCCACCTTCCCACAGCAGCCTCGGAGGGCCGTGCCGTGCGTGGGGGTCCGCAAGTGCGCTACGAGCTCAACAACGCGCACACAACACCCGGGAACGGCCCCCGGCGCGGGCAGCGGTGGCGCCCGCTTCTTTCCCAGCCGGGCAGTAAGGCCAGATCCGGGCTGCTGCCGCCGGGGCCGACCCTCGGGCGTCCCGGGCCCGACATGGCGGCCGCTCCCCCTCCAGCCCACTCCCCCGCAGTAGGGAGGCGGGCAGCCAAACGCAGAAGACAGGAGAGGGTCTCCACTGGTGACGAAAACGCCCCGCACGCCGTCCCCCGGGGAACTGCACAGGGACGCCGGCATCTCAGCACAGTCCCACTCGCCGCTCCCGCCTGCACCGGAGCCGCCGGATGGGCGATGGGGGGGGGGGGGGGGGGGGGGGGGGCGCAAGAATACGGCGGGGGTTGCTCCTTGCCCTGCGGCGGCCCCATCTCCAGCCGCGCCGCGCTGGGCTGCGCTGCCCGCCCCGTTCCGTTCCGTTCCGGCGGGATGGCTGACAGCGAGCGGCTCTGCCTCAGCCCGGCCCCCGGGGCCCGCCCCTCACCTGCCTCCCGCCGGCCGCACCTCTCCCCGCCGCCCGGCGCCGTTCACCGGCGGAAGAAGCCACTGCACGGCGCCCGCTGAGGGCAGCCCCGCTCCGACGCGGCGGCAGCGTCCGCCCGACAGCACCGGACGCTCATTGGCTGCGTTGCGGCGCGTCATCGCGCGGCGGGGCGGGGTGCGGAGGCGCGGTGGGCTGCTCTGCGCGGGAGCGCGGTGAATGCAGCGCAATGGATGCAGCCCGACGTTAGGCTTATTCTTGATGCATCAGTAAATGTCCTGCCTGAGGTATAAGGAAGGAGGCGTCCTCGTAGCTTGTAGTAATGCAGTGTAGTAGCAGTCCTTCCCAGAAGGACACCAAAGGTGCTGCTTGATGTTTATTGCAGGACTTACCCTGCTACAAAATTGTAATCTCCCTTAGGAAGAGCTTGCTTATAAATCTCAGGTTTAGCTATCCCGTTCCAATTCATTCTGAAGTGAGTCAGAAAACCAAACATGATGGGCAAGAACTTCCATGCCTGTCTACTCAAATAACCAAACACAACAGAGATCTGCAAACAAAAGGTATCTCAGATCTTTGTGTACCTCAAAGGTGCAGTAAAGAATGGTGAAAAGCAGTCAGCTTTCATTTCAGGCCTTTCCCAAAGCAAACTGGTGGATCCATTGTGAATCCAGCCCGAGGAACTGCTGGTTGCTGGTTAAAGAGAACACCTTGCTCTTCTGTGGTTTGTAGGTTCAGATGGTTTTCATGTGCAGAGGGCTGTGGTTCAGAGGGCTGATGTACACATTAAACTCTCTAGAACGAAGCCTGTATGAGGCAAAACCATCCCGTCTGGGTTGTTTCCTTCTGAGCCCCAGGGACACTCGACTCACATTGCTGTGGTTTGGTCCTTTGCACAGCTTGATGCCACCTCAAAGCAGAACTCATTGCTCCCTAGTTGTGTTTTGATGATTTGATCATTATAGCAAAACATATTTATAAAGATCATGTGATGTTTAGATTATAGGAAATTCATTTTACAAGATCTCTAATATTGAACATACATATGACATGTATTCTGTCCAGTTGCCATTTTAAGCATGCGGAAACAAGACTGGTGTTATTCCATGGGAACTGTATTGCAGAAGAGTTTAAGGAGCATTTTCTGGGATTTTCTCACAGTTTGGATTTTGAACCACAGTCCTGTAGTCTTACAGGATGTCAGGAGGAATGATTGATTATGCAAGGCATCTGCATGCTAAGTCATGTACAACCAGTACAGTTTTCTCATGCTTATTTTAAGGAGGACCTTACATGTGAAAGCCAACAAACACTCTCCATGACACTGGCGACATGTGATGTTTTTGTGGTCGGTGGCTCTGCTCTGTCTATAATTTGATGCAAAAGTTAGGAATGAATGGATGCCTTAAGAAGATGCATCCATCCTTGCTTGCTTTGGGTGTCTGGTTCTGAGCCCTGTTTACTTCACTTGCCATTGCTGCAATAGAGACTTCCATTTGGTAAGGAGGTAACAAGAGATAAGTTTTGCAAAACCAAACAGCTAAATACAAACTGATGTTCATTTTGCCATGAGTGGGAACAGTGGGTGTGCTGTGTAACCCTGGGGCACTGGGTTAATGTGAATGCTACTTCTAGTCTGTGCCCTGTGAAGGGTGCACCTGGGTTTTCCCTCAATGGGGCTCTGAGGCCTTGCAAAAGAATTAGAGAATAGTTAGGGTTGGAAAGGGTCTTAAGATCATCTAGAGAGAGAAAACATCCAGATATCTGTCCTGCAGCCCCATGGTTACTGTGTGACTCAGGAGGAAGGATTATCTCCAGTGAAGGAGGTATCACTTGGTGAAGGTCACTGCCCCTTGTCAAATGTGGAGATTTCTCTCAGTTTTGCCCACGATTGTAGCTGTCTAAATACAATCTGCAGTGTACAACAGCACAGCCACAGTTCATATGGAAAATGCAGTTCAGGGAGGTCTGTCCCTGGGACTGGGGCACATCCCTGGCCTGTGCATGGCTGGAGCACTCTGAAATCAACTGTGAACTTTTGAATCTCTTGTTATTACAGAACAGTTTCCTCTGTCCAAAGCATAGTCAAGGTATTTTAGATCCTGTTCCACTGTTTTGCAGAGACGGTTCATACTGGTGGCTTCCCTACTGTCGGCTCTTCCATGCTTTCCTAAATCTCACTTCCCTAAAAGGTGGGGAAAGGGGGATTTTCCTCAACACTTGACTTTGATTTTAGGGAAGTATCTTTCCCCTAATGAGGAAGTACTGCATTGCATTCGTGCTTTAAACTTTTTCTTTCAAAACCCTCATATAATATTTATACCACTACAGTTAAAGTAAGCAAAAGCTTTCCTTAGAGTGGGAGCAGTCTCTAAATGTCACTGCAAACTGTGAGCAGTGCCCCTTCCAGATGAGTCAGGCACTGCAAACCGGAGGGAGGAGACGGGAAGCAGAAGGGCAGGAAGCCTCTCACCATCATGTGATGCTGGGACTGCCTTGGATTTTGGGTCATGTCATCTGCATCTCTGCCTCTTTCCAAGAATTTGTTTGATTTTGGGGCAGACTGTTTAATCATTTTCCTTCTTTATGTTTTCTCTCCCCTTCTGATGGAGCGGGACTGAGCTTTCCAAACCACACAGGAGCGGTGTCATGGGACTCAGTGGTTGATGGGGCAACGCTGCTGCCTGTGGTGAAGGAAAAACCTGTGCGTGTTTAAAAAATAAGCGATTTGGTGAATCAGACACCTCAAGGGATGAAGGTGAGGGAAGAGGCCAGAGTTTTAACTGTGATAAAAGATATTTAAGATCCTTTCAGCATCTGACCTGAGCTATTCAGCCATTAAGAACTCAGGTTTCAGAAGCAGCCGAGCCTGGTGGAAGTGCTGTTGAAGGTGTTCCTTCAGTTTGCTGTATGGGAGAAAGCAGCACGCCCCTTGCTTTCCTCTTCTTTTCTGCAGTGTTCTAACAAATCTAGTATCTCTTTGAGCTATGTGAGCTTTCATCTGGTTTTCCTTAATCTCATTTCAAAAGCTTTCCCCATTTTACAACATTCCCATTCTGTGCTGCCACTCCCAGTGTTCTCTCTTCCCGTTAGCTCAAGTGCAGCTCTTCCCAGTCGGGATGCAAGTCTGCAGAAGTCACTGCAGGATACAGCACCATTTGCTGATGATTTTTGCTTTTTCCTCAGACTGTGGGTGCTGTGTAAAAGCAAACACATATGCACGCAGAATATATATGTATGTACATATTTACATATATGGAGACACCATCTCTCAACGTCTCCATCTTCCCAAAGCTCAGCTGAATTCATTTAGCTACTGCATGATTCAGAGTGGCTCTGGGTGTTACTAGAGATGCAGAATTGCCAACCTCCTGCATCCCCCTTTCTGTCACTGTTCCCGGGGCCTCCCCGGGCTGAGCAGACCCTCCAGCTGCAGCCGACCCCAACATTAGCTGGGATTTAATGAACCTCGTCCTCCTCCTGTTCAGGCAGCCAGTTTCCAGCAGGCAACTTCGTTTCGGTAGAGGCGCACTTGGAGCAAAACGATGATAGAAATGGTCTCAACGAGCGCGTTAAGAATCCACCATCACCCGGTGACCCGAGGTCCAAGGGCGGCTGCTCTCGCCCCAACACAGGGGCAGCAGGAGGGGCACAGCACCGTCTCAGCCAGAGCCGGTCCGTGGGTGCGGGTTGGCGGCTGCCGGGGTGCGGGTCTCAGTGCGGCGGGCGCCCGGAGCGCGGCCCCTTTAAGGCCGAGTGTTTCCTGCGCCTCTCGCAGAGTCACCCCGCGCCGCTGGGGAGCGGCGTCACGTGGGGTGCAGTCTTGTGACCGGCCGCGAGCGCAGCGGCGCGGGGCGCTCGGGGAGGGGCTGCCCGCGCGCCAGGGGCCGCTCACACACCTCCCCCCTCCCCTCCCCTCCCCTCCCCTCCCCCCCGCCGGTGCCTCGCGCCCGGCCCCGAATGCGCGGGGCGCTGCCGGCGGGGCGCTCGCGCCGCCGCTGAGCTCCGGCGCCCCCGGGCGGGGCGGAGGGGCGGCGCCCGCCAAGTTGGGCGCTGAGGCGAGGGCGCCGCTTCCTCATCGCCCTCCCGGCGCTTGGCGCGGCTCCGCGGGCAGGCAGCGCCGCCGCCCCCAGCATGGACAACAAGCCCCTGCTGCAGGAGCGGCCCCCCGCCTACAGCCCCGCCGCGCAGGGCGCGGGCTACGACTACGGCCAGAGCAACTACGGCGCCATCCCCGCCCCGCAGCCCGGCTTCCAGCCGCCCCCACCGTACCCCTACCCGGGCGCCGCGGCCGCCGCAGGTGGGTCTGAGGCGGCGGGGGAAGGGCCGGCAGCCAGCTCGGCGGGGTGCGGGAGAGAGCTTGCGCCGCGCTGCCCCTTTCTCTGGGACGGGGGGCGGCTGTGGGGAGGTCCGTGTCGTCCCCCCCCCCCCAGCCCAACGACGGGACGGGCTGGCGGTAGGGTGCCCCGGAACTGTGGGGTAGGGCCGTGGCCTGCGCCGCTGAGGGGCTGCCCTGCAGAAGCGGGGAGAACGGGGGAACTCTTGAGCCTCCTGCGTGGGTCTTCCCTGTTAGCAGCGAGGCGGTTGGAGCCTCTCGCCTTTCACGCTTAAAACCATCGCAGGGAGGAGGTGCGGAGGGGATCCAGGTGTTTAAAAGCGCCATCTCCCGCCCCCCTCCTTCCTTAGGTGCTTCTGAGGTAAAACGTGTTTGTGTGCTGCCCTCCCGAAAATGCGACCGACTTTGCATGTGTCCCTCCGGTGTGGGGGTTTCTGCTCAAAACAGTAACAGAGGCACAGCCGCGCTAGCAGTGAAACAAACCCCAAACCTGCACTTTTCTTTTCACACACTTCACTGTACTCTGGTTAATGTTTGTTTTTTCCTGGTACACTTCAGCAGTCTTGCAGAAGCTTAAGGAGGTGAGTAGGTACAGTACTTCTCTTAACCGAATTAATGCTGACCTCATCAGAGAAAGAAGTAGCCTCTTGCGAAAGAGTCTGAAGTTGTGGGAATGCTTCAGAAGTCACAAAAAATACACAGCAGACATAGCAGATCTTGCAGTTAGCAAGCGTTGGCTTGAATCTTGAGGCTATAGGTTAACTTTCAGTTAATACCTTGGAACTTACTTTCCTACAATGCAAATATTACTGACTATTTTCAGGTTAATTATAAGTAGGGAGGATGCTAGACTTTACTGATGCATAACGTGGCTCAAGAAAATCTGAGAACTGTTCTCTGGGAGAGAAGCTCAAAACGACTCATAAGTGGGCAGAGTGTACCTCGACTGCAGGATTACACTGCACACATCTAACTGTCCCTTTAAAAAGCTTTTTCGTTTTTTCCCTTTTAAATTTTAATGTCAATGCAGTAGTTAAAGTGTTGTGTCTTCTTGTTCACTGGCTGACAAGGGGGTTTCTGAAAGTTTTCTTTTTTTCTCTACGATATGCAGCTTGTTTCTTTTCCACTTGAATCCTATCACTCTTATCTCTCTGTGCAGTTATAAACTTAATATGTTGAAGTTAAGCTGGAAACCAGAGGAAAATTTATCCTGTTTGAACTAGTTTGCCCTCTGGAGTGGGACATACCTGATACATAACATCCAGAAATGAAAGCTGTGGTCATTCTCTGTTTAATCTTTTTTTTCCTGGTGCTTAAAGAGCATTGAAACAAATTCATAAAGTTAATTATTAGCTCAGTGTCCTTTTTCAGTGGTTAAATTATGTTAGATACTTGGGTTTATGAAGTGGCTTTGCTATTAGATTTGCTGAGTAGTGTGTTCCAACTCTGATATTGATAGAGCTTCTTCAGGTCCTCATCTGAGACTACATTTCTCTTTATTTTTCCACATTCTGTTTGCATACTTTTTAATCATGATCATTGTTCTTTGTGCCTTACATGTGGTGATTGAGTTTTTTTCCTTATTTTAGGGTATGCTGTTCCTCCACCGACATCACAGCCAAACTATTCGAGCACGTACACCATTATTCAGCAGCCTGTTGCTACCACTTCTGTCGTAGTAGTTGGTGGCTGTCCTGCCTGCAGGTAAACAGTCTCTCTAGTTGGGAAATCAACTCAAGTCTTGGGTTGATTGCAGGCGTTCATGCAGTTCTTTGCTTTACAATACTTTGTGTGTGTGTATCAGAATTTACTTGATTGACAAAGCACAGATTTAGCAACGGAGTGCTTTGATTTCTGTAGCATGAGCTTGTCCTAATGGGCTCATGGCAATTACTATAATTGATGCAACAGACTTTATATATAAATATGAATCTGCTTTTTATGATGGAGGAAGATCATAGAATAGTTAGGGTTGGAAAGGACCTTAAGATCATCAAGTTCCAACCCCCCTGCCATGGGCAGGGACACCTCATGCTAAATCATATCACCCAAGGCCTCATCCAACCTGGCCTTGAACACTGCCAGGGATGGAGCATTCACAACCTCCCTGGGCAACCCATTCCAGTGCCTCACCACCCTAACAGGAAAGAACTTCCTCCTTATATCCAATCTAAACTTCCCCTGTTTAAGTTTGAACCCGTTACCCCTTGTCCTGTCCCTACACTCCCTAATGAAGAGTTCCTCCCCAGCATATTTATAGATCTGTAAGTGGTATTTTTAATTGAAAAGTACTTTAGTAACAGATGTAAAGGGTCAGTTCTTGGGGGAGAGGATGACAGGAAGTCCTTTTTAATTTGTTATGCCAAGTGATAATGGGTAGCATGACTTTATATTGTGAAACTTTGTAATTGTTGACCATAGTCACTGCTGGTGATCTGGCTGTCCTGTGGAAGGGCTTCTGCTGCTGTGGTGTGTGTCCCCAGTACCAGCATCCAGACTGTGCAAAACCAGGCAGGGTGATGGTCAGTATTGGTTGAAAGGATCAGTATCTTAAGGCTTTAAAAGATCTCTTGCTTTAAAAATCCTTTTACTGCAGAAGTACAGGGAGATTACTGGGTTTGATTCAAAGTGTTAATTTGATGAAGTAGTAAAAACCAGAAAATGTGGTCAGCTATTAGTGGGAATTGCAACAAAAGAACAACTTACCCCTCAGAGATCAACGGCCATAAGAAAAGGGAAGGAGGCATTCTGTTTCCACACAAGTGTGGTAAGTCAGCTGTAGTCCCTTTCGCTTCTCAGTTTTGCTCATTCCAGGATATTAACTAATGGTTGAGGGCAGCCAGATTGCTGCTGCTGCAGTTCAGACACTGGTGTGCTTGGTCATCTCTGGCTCAAGTGCAGAATCATTCCCCTTGTGTAAGAATGTATGGGAGTTACCCTTGTGGCATCTTGCCAGGAGGCACTTCATATTCTGCAGGTCTGAACCCTTATCCGTTTCAAACTGTGTAGGAAACAGACTTGCTAGATAGCTGAATGGTGAATGTGATAGATTGTTGTAGTGGCACAGGCTGCCCCAGGTGCCTTTCGGTTTTGCTAGAGATGGTATTTGAGAGTCACTGCATCCCTTGAAAGGTGGATTCAGATAAGAAGTATCTTGTGGAGCTGTGTAAAAACAGATGCCTGCTGAAATACCACTGCTTAAGGCTGAAAAACCTGTACCAGTTGGCATTTTTGGTCTAGAAGATGTGTGTTTCAAAGAGTGAGGGATAGTAACCACTGAGCTGTTCAGAGGATGTGGTGGATCCTGCCACATGACTGGCATTACAATGCTTATGCTTTAGCTCAACCAGAAGACAGAAAATATTTTATGTGGTGCTTGGTAAAAGGCAGGCAGTGTATTTATACTTCTGTCCCCAAACTCAATAAATCTGAAAACATTATACTATGGAAGTGGTCTGTGCAGTAACTTGGTAGACTCTTGCTGCTATTCTTGGGATTTCTTTTTTTTCCTGGGAATTATCCTGGAATGCTCTAGGAGACACCTTTGAGACAATCATTTGCAAGTATCCTTGAGCCAAATATGGGAAAATGAGCACTCTTTTGTAAGGCGTTTTTAAGTGGCCTCACTTGAATAGTTTTCTAAAGGTCATCAGGCTTGCTCTGGTGGAGGTATTAATTGTGGACTCTTTCTTAAAGCAAAATACTCTCCACAGAAACCTTGTTTACTCTTGGAACCTCAGGTTTTGGATTAGGCTGTGAAAAAAAAAGTTGTGAGGAGCACTATGACATGTTGATTACTGTGAGGCGTAATACTGCACAGCTGGGACTGTAGGACTCTTCCCAGTACTTCTGAAATATTCTTGGTTGGGAATCCCAAGGATGAATAACTACCTAGTAATGGTGGGTCAGTCTTCTCTGCAGTATCACTATGTTTTTTTCTTTATTGTCTAAAGAGGAAGAGTCAAGTGTCAAGGTAGAAGCAAAAAAATCTCAGCTTGCTTGCCTTCTGACAAGTAACAAGTCTGCTACTTCCAGAGAAGTGACGGGGACGCTGCGTGGGAAGCATGATACTAGAAATACTCATGGGAACCTGAAGGGTCAGGGTTCATGTTCTGGAAGGTTACACTGGCTGCTTCTCTTAAAGAAAGAGCTCATAATCCTCTTTGACTTCTCAATACCTTAAACATAGTTCTGGTTTTACTTCCTTGGCCTGGAAACCTATTTTATAAAGAATGCAATGTGCAGCTACACTCTGAATACAAGACTGATCAGAGAAGTTGTTGAAAGGGCATTGATAGAAAGCTATTAATGGTACATAAAATTTTGTTATTAAACTGCCAAGTCAGTCATCATGTTACTTTTCTGATTTGATGCTGTGCATGGTTGTCAGATAAGTCCATCTGCTTTAGATCATGAGGAAAAAGCTTTGTGGGTGTGGAATAATGTAACAGAGTAGGCTAAAGCCTATCACAAGGTTTTCTACCATCAGAAACACAAAGCAGTCTTTTGCACTTTGGCATGTATGAATGTTGCTAATAGAAATCAAAGCCATTTCCAACTTAAAATATATGGTGTTGAGGATAAATATGCAGTATTGGTCTGTTATTTGTGTAGAAGTCTATTTTATTGCAGTCATGAATGATCTTGGGAGTATTAAGGTAGCTACAGTTCATCTTTGGTCTTGTTTTATGTTATGAAGTATGAAAAGTATAAAGTATCTCCAGAAGTAGCCTCTCTGCAGTAGGTGGCATGCTCATGCTCACTATGTAATTGCATTTTATTTCCTTCTGTCTCTGAAACATTGCTGCATCTGAGGGATGACTCTCCTGTCTTGCAAGCTGTACCTCTTGCTCAGAATTATTCATTAGTCATTTCATCCTCATTCATCATTGGTCAGTGTTGCTTTCTAATTACAGACTTCAGTATTAATGTGTGTTTCATCCTTCCTTGCATTATTAAAATGTCTTGGGTGATTGTAGTGCTGTTGTCCTGATGTGAGTTGTTCTCCCAGCCCTGATGTACAGAGAATTACTTGTCAGCTTTATTGCTTGTAGTTGACATCTAAGAAATGGCCCAGTCCTGCTCTTAAACTATTCTGTGTTCCCAAATATATATTAAATCATTACAGCCACTAACTTTAGTGATCCAGCTGTGTAATTACCTTTTTAGCTGGCAGAATGCAGCCTGGCTTCTTCTCTTGTGGTCACTTTCGTTTTCTATGTCTCTGTCTTGCGTTGTTTGGTAGAACATACTGCAGAGGAATGTTTGCTTTCCTATTGCTTAACAGAAGAAAGGTCCATTTAAAAATTGTGAAAACATTCTCTTGATCTGATGTTTGCAGAAGCTCTTGTTTTCAAAATCTGGGAAGGAGCCTGTGATGGGCCCTATTGGTTTTTTATTTTCCCGTTTAAGAAGAATTCAATTGCTTGGAAGAAAGGGTGAGGGAAAGGACACAACGCTGCTGCATTGTAGCGCTTTCTCTTCTCATGGTTACAAAACAGCTGCTTCAGAAGTATTGTAGTGGGCCCCAAATTGGAGCATTGATGCTGCTTCTAGGACTGGAAGATGAGCAAATTTGATTAAAACTTCACTTACTCACATCTCTCTTACTGCCTTCTTCCTGCCAGAAGTTGTTCTTTTGGGGGTGACTATTTTTGTGTGGCTTTGATTGGTTTGGGTTTTGTTTTTTTTTTACTTGACAAAGTAGCACATTCTCAGGTTTTGGTTGAAGTTTTCTCCAAGTAAGTGCCTATCTCCTGACAAAAGACTGGGAAAATTGCACTTAGGTAATCAAATGCTTCAAAATGTCAATCTTCTGCTTTTACTTCAATTATTTCAATTACAAAATCTCTATGTTGTTTGAGAGAAGACTGCTCAGGATTTAGGCTTTCTATAGTTACAACAATTATATTTAGACTTTATGTAAATATTCTTTAATATAATTTCATAATATGTACTGGTTAAATATGCAAAGAATTAAAAAAAAAACCCAAACACAAAACCTATCTATTCAGAGATACAGATACATCTATTCAAAACCTATCTATGTCTGGTATTCTGAGGAAAAACTGTGGATTTTCAGTTTCTGGCAGCAGGCTGACATGCCAGAGATCCTTTTGAATCTTGTGACTGGAGCCAGCTTTGCAGTAGTGATATAAAGAGAAACAGGTATAATAATGCAGCAGCTCCTGGCACTGGCTTTTGTCACACAGATGCTCAGCCCTCATTGGGAATACTGTAGCTCCCTTACACTCTAGTGTGCAGCTCTATGTGAGCGCGTGCTGCTCAGGCAGACTGGGATGTTCATCCTGCTGTGCTGTAATATGGTGGCTGGAGGAGTTAGGGCATGAAATTCAGCAGTGACTTGTGCACGTGATTCCAAAGAAGAAAGCCTTGATACATCAGACTTGAGCAGATGCCATGAGTCTGCCATTTGGAATTACCGACGAGGATAGCTGTTAACTTTTTTCTTCCTCCCTGCCTAGCAGCTGGGGCACGCAGCTGCTTAGCAGGAAATGTTACCTAAGCTCAGAAGAGAGGAGGTGGTAAGCCTGGTAATAGGTCCCGAGTGAGAACAGTCTGTCACTGGGTCTGTGTTGGTGGCATTTTCTTTTTATTACTGTCACCATTTGTCTTGGTGTCTGTATTCTGATAATTAGAATTTCTATGCAGGAATGAATTGTTCTGGGTGAGAGGAGGAAACTGGCTTTGTTTTTGGTAGCCAGAGGTGATACTGATTTGGCTGTGTATGCAGATGAGTCTGGAAAAACCACACTGGGTCTCAGTTTAGTTTGTCATGAATAGATGTCCACCATGCATAGAGCATTTGAACTGGCATGCTTCACCTCAGCTGTGAGGCCAGGCTGCTGATGTGAAGCCAGGAAGCTTGTCTCTTCATTAGTGTGTTCTCAGAACTGGAAGTAAAGCAGTGGAAGGCTGGTGATTTGTAGGCATTTGCAGAAAGACAACAGCTAGATATACGCTGTTCCTGTTGCCAGAATTTCTCTGGCTCTGCAGCCCGCCCTCTGGATAGGAAATGGGCCTGAAGTATGAGGGAATTCAGATAAATCTGCAGATACTGTTCTGTCTCTTACTTGAAGGTGACTTTTAAGGAGAATTGCATTTACATATATGTGTAGCTTGTGTTGAGAAGGGCATTCCAGAGGCTTATATAGATTTATGGTCCTTTTTGTGAATATGGATCAACAACCATCCAGTGCCTTCAAACTGAGGCTAGAGGAGCAGGCACCTCTCTCTTCATGGAGATTAAAACTGTCAGCAGCCCATGCTTACTCAGTAATTAAATATATAATTGTCAATTTCTTTTCTGCTGCTTGCAGGTGAAATGTGAACATGCTTAACCTAGCTGTTGGTGATGCATTAGCTAGGGCAGATGTAAAGAAAAGATATCTATGTTTTCGTGTTCAAAATTAAAGAACAGATGTGCAGCTTCCATACTCCAGGCTTGTCACTGCTCTGATGTTTCCATTGAAATCTAAAGTTAGAGACTTGCTGACCTCAGTGGCAGGAGAGATGAGATGCTGATTAGAAACTTCCTCTTGCTTGATCAGTGAGTGAGTATCTGCATAGAAGACAGCAGTCTCCTTTAGTGAAGTTTCTTTATAGGCTTTGCAGAGCTTGTTGTACAACCAGGTTGTCTCTAATTACCTGGGATGACCCTTTGACTTAATTTGCAAAGAATGAAAAATGCTGATAAGCACCCATTTAAATACTGTGATGGAGCGTGAGGTCTCAAATGCACATGCTGAATTGTCCTGATGCTGTATTCACAGGTCCCACTATCAGACCTCTGATTCTGAGCATTTGACTTAAGATGTTAATGTCTTAAGACTTACTTTTAAGGGGGTTGTCTGAAAAGTAATTTGGTTTTAAATGCTTGTCAGTGGGAATAATTGGCCTTACTTTATGGAGTTGGCAGCTGCAGTTACAGCTTAAATCCAAGATGCTGCTTGCAGTATAAATAACTCTTTCCATTTTATTTTTAGATTGGGAGTGGTGCAGTTATAATCAGCTTTTATGTGGTTTATGTTGTAGAACATTGGTTACATTAGTGTTGTAGAACGTTGGTTACATTAGTGAATCTACAGTTTGAATATGGAGCCTCTAGTTACTCTGCAGCTCAGGTAAGATACGCAAGTGAACACTGACTGACATAAGCATAGTCTCCCTTACAAAAAATATTCTTTTCTCCTTTTAAATTTAGTAACTGGCTAAGCAGTGATTGGATAAGTGTTCATCTAAAATTAGGTGGTGACACAAATCAGCACAAGCCAAAAAGTGTTTGTGTAGCTAATGCTGTAGTAGTAATCCCCCTGCTCTAGACGTGACAGGAACTGGCTCTGAAATAACAGGTATGTTATGGTGGAGGTCATGCAGCTGCAATTCTGATGAGCTTTCCAAATGAGTGTCACTTGGAGCTCCCTTGGTCTGCTGCTTGGCTGCACTGCCACTGGTCTTCCTCCATCGCTGTCCCAGTAGTGCTCCTGGGGCTGCTTTGTCCCTTGTGGGGCCTTTTCCCTGGGTCTGGGGTTCAGTATGAATGGTCATTTATTCCCTCCCTGTTTTTTTAATTGGCATTTTGCATTACCACAAAACTTCCCGAATAACCCTGGCTAGGGGGAAGGGAGTTTAAAATAAATCTATTCAAAGTCTCAGGGACATCTGAGACTTGGGCCTTGCAAGCTGCTTAAGAGGGTTGATTGTAATGGGCTGGACAGCAGTCATCTACACTTGGATTTGCAGCTACTTGGGGCTGACCGGAAGTACCCTGATTTATCCCTATCTGATGTTTAATGAATGTGTTTATTCTTTAAAGTCAGATCAAAATTAGGCTGGTTATATTGTTAACACACTGGCTTACTTTCACAAAGGTAGACTTCAGGATAGGAGCTGAATATGGAATTATTAAGAGAAAAGGAGAAGATTAAAACACACTAATAAAGCAAGTAATGTTATTTTTGGTGTCACTGAAATGCTTGGAAAAGGAGCTTTTCCTTTCTTGGGTGGATCTGTAGTACTCAAACCTGCCTAAATCTTTAATTACTCAGAAACATCTAGGTTGTGTCTGAGCCTCTCTGTACACACAACATGTTACTGGGTTAACCTGTAGAGGGGGGAAAAGGAGCGGCTCCCTTCCTGAGTGTCCCCTGCTGATTTTTGTTTTCTCCCAGGTTGCTCAGCATTCCGACCATTTCCACAAGTACAAATTGCCACATTCAGCTTCTGCAGCCAGGCTTGCCAGTTCTGGTTGAAAGCTGGTGTCCTTTCTGTCACTGTACCTGTAACCAGTCTGGCTATCCTATATTGAATTGCTTTGCATTTCAGTCCTATTAGCAGTTTCTTCCCAGGAGATGGCACTTCTAGTAGCACATCTTTCCCCTGGTGAATGGAGTCGACAGTATGACAGCCTTGTTTACTGACTCTATTCTTTAATTGCAGTCTAAGTTTGAGGGTCACTTACAATGTAATTTTGCCGTTTTAGTGTCTAAATACGCCCTAGGCAAAGAGGTTGTGCTGCAAAGAAATGATGCTAAAGCTTTCCACTTAGCTTTAAGCAGTACTACTTAACCCCTCCTCATACACAGTAATACACTCAGGTGGGACAGCTAGTTGGAAATCTCTAGAAGCAAGGATTAATATGAGGGTCTTCAATTCTGCTTTAAAAGTCAGCCTAATAAAAGAATCTCTGTTTGCGTTAGTGTGCTCTGAACTCAACCTAGCAAGCAGATTTTGATCTTCTTCCTGGCACAGACTAATGGTATAACAACTGATTTGGGCTTGAAAGTTGGGTAATGAGGGGAAGTTAATGGGCACTAATTTTTTCTACTATTTTTCTTTCCTTTTGACTCTTCTTGAGGGCTGAAGCTGTATACAGTGGTCTGGATGAAGCATTAATAATCCATAATATATAGGAAGTTTACTTCATTATATGATCCTGTGTATTTGTCTTTTTTCTAGTAGTGACAGTAACTGCTCTTGGGCTTATAATTTTTCAGTAACTCCTTCCATATTTCTTTCCCTGGCAGCACTATCCTGTTGGACTGTTTTCCCCATTGATAATGCTTTGTGGTGGGAGGGAAAGGGAGGCAGGCTAAAATTCTTTGTAGCAGAACACTAGACACAGACAAAAAAAGAAATATTAACCAAGCTGAGCAAATCTTGTGCCTGTGGTTTCTCAGAGTGCTGCTTGCAGGGCAAGTGCTGTGAGTCAGTGACTAATGTGCCAGGACAAGGGGTGAGTTTCTGCTTTGCAGCAGGAATGGCCTGGCTCCTTCTTGGCTGCTGGCGTATAGTATAATTTGTCACCACTTTTGTTGCAGAGGTAGGGATGTGTTGCATGCTAGGTGGGGTACACGATTCCTTTCTCTCTGACCCTCACAAACCCACTGGACATACTTGTCATCAAGTCAGCAGAAGTGTAAAGGCAAGTTGATGGCACACAGTTCATGGTTCCGAAAAGAAACTCTTGTGGTATCAGCCACACCTACAGGAGAGACTTGTAGTAGAAATACCAGAAATGAAGATAGGATTGTGTTTTAGGTCCATATACTCTTTAAGTCAGCAACTCCTTGTGGCAAGAAATCAGTCAAATACAAAGCCCTGGCAGGTAAGCTGGATGAGCGCCTGGTACTGCAGTTTGTCTGGTGTTGTTTGGCAGTCTGTCTGTGTAGATGTCATTGGTGGAGACTCTCATGTCCTTTTAGAGATACAAAGAAATCTGTTTATAAAAAGAAACTTCCACTGTTACCTTATGCTTGACTCCTTAAGCTTTGCTTTTGCTTCAATTGGTGAGTAAAAGTGATACCAAAGCTATTGTACAAAGTGCTCAGTAAATGTTAGGGGGTTTTAGTGCTTATCATATTATCACTAGTATCTGTGGGTGACAGGCCAGAACCATTGTCCTTTACAAGATGTGCTGAATGTGGCAATTCCATCCCAAAGAAGGGTGGTTTTATGAATTTGGGAAGTACCATGGACACTGAAGTTTTATGTTAGGCCAATGTTGATACCTGGATTTGTGATGCGGTGATAGAGGTATAAGCAGGAGAGTATCAAGAACACTTTGAAAAGCCTCTGGCTTCTCATAGTGATTGAGGGGAAGGGGAATAGTTCTTAAGTTTAATCAGGTTTTAATGTTTTAGCCAACTGTGGTAAGGAAATGGTCTCTGAGTCTACATCTTCCTTCCTTTACTCTGTTTTTGTGTACAATAGGTTGTTTGTGACTGCTCTGTAGGAAACAGCTTCTTATTGGCCTTGGCACCTTGCTTGTAGAGTGTATTTCAAGGTCACTTAGCTCGGTTTCTATTGACTTTCACTGCACCAGGGAATATAAGGGGATGCATCTTATTCGAGTGTTCAGCTGAACTCCAAATTCTGACTGTTTAGTGTAGCTGCTTAAACTTCTGAGGTCTGAATACTCAGGCTTTACTGTTTGTCTTCATTTGGGGGGATGTTGAGATACAGCACTTCAGAAATAAGTCAGCTACTGAAATTTTACTGGATAATTATGTGCTGTTACAGAGCTGTGCTGAAAAGGAATTTCTCTGTGGGGTGGTCACTCAGTGAGGACTCAGCTGGAGCTGGCTGACATCAGTAGCAGGTTCTCCTACAGTTCTAAAGGGACATCAGGTTTTGGAAGCAGAAACCAGGAACACCTACTGAGGGTTACTTTAATAGTAATGTGTGTTTGGCCTTTGGACTTTCCTAGCTACCAGAAATAAACCTGTTAAACAGCTCATGACAGTAGTGCTGCTCTCAGCTGTTGTGGTGACTTAGGAAGTCCGAATGTGAGTAGTTAGCACAGTCCTCTACACACTTATTTAATTGGCACCTTCCACAACAGAGTGCTGACATTCAAAGTTGTCTTCTGCTGTAGATTTACAGTTCAGATTTTTAAGGCATTCTTATCCTGCTAACTTGGTCAGAGCCCTAAATGCCCAGTGCCCCCAGACCTTGGCATGTTAGTTACATTGACTTGTGCTTTCTGAAGAAAGATACACCAGCACATCTGAGAGAATGTGGTGGCAACTGCAGGAATCAGACATTGCCAGGTTGTGTATTAATTTGAAGTAACAGACTGAAACAAACCTGTCTGCATCTCGCTGTCTGCAGTCGTTTTAACTTGCTTGGTGAAACCATGAGCTGGGTGTTTCACCAGTGTTACACAACACTGCCCATCCAAACCTTTCTCTTGGGAAGAAGCTGAGAAAAAAACACCAAATCATCAGATCAAAGCATTCAGAAAAGGGTAATTTTTTTCTGAAGGAGCTCTAGCACACATACACTGTGGGAGAGTCGAGGTTAAGTGAACTGAGAGGGTTCATCCCAGGATAATTGCGGAAACTAGGCAGGCAAAGCATATGACACCAGTGTGACTGCTGCCTGTGGGGAAATAGCTAAAAAAGCTGAGAAACAGAGCTGTTTTGGTGTGCAATAACCAGTGCAACAACACTGGTACAGTTAGATCTTCAGCACTGTCATTCCAGAAGTCAGTGCATTATTCTAAAAGCAGGCTGCTTTTCATGGTTGAGAGTAAACTGCAGTGACATGAAAGTTTAGTTCTGGAAGAGTTTCCTCATTTTGGGTATGAGGACTGTACCCCAGGAAGGGCAAGCAAGGAATACAGCTTGATACTGTCCCAGCTGTGTGATCTCTTATTCCTGTGTAGTCACTGGGCCAGGTTGGCTGAGCCAGGCTGCATGACTGCAGAAGAGCCCAGCGGTGACTGCAGAGGCACAGCTTTCTTGTTACAGCTCTTAGGTGGGAGTGTGACTTGTTCCTGCTGTTCAGTGAGTGCTGTGTCTGGATGTGTTCTTCACTGTAGCTGCATTAACCAGTATTTGGAGTTGATACAAACGGTCTGAGGTGTAGTGACTCTTCTGATCAAAGTACCAGTCCCGGTTGCAGTGGTAGAGAAATGGTTGTTTGGAACTAAACAGCTTGTTATCTGCAGTTTGATCGCTTGCAACTTTCCTGTTTTTCTTTATGTGGTCTAATTCAAAACCTGCTGCTGCAAGCTGTGAAAATAAAGGCCTTTTAAAGGAGAACCTCTCCCCCTAACCACTTTGTACTTTATCTTGCATTGTAAAACTACATGGCTTTTAGTGACTACCAAATCACAAGGTAGTAACTTTGAGGCAAACTCGGTGGGTGTCCTTGACTGAGTCTGTTTTCCTTTTTTGCAGGGTTGGCGTGTTGGAGGACACCTTCACCTGTCTTGGTGTTTTGTGTGCCATTGTATTCTTTCCAATTGGGATTCTGTTCTGTCTTGCACTGAGGCAGAGAAGATGCCCAAATTGTGGGGCAGCTTTTGGTTAATGGGATGAACGTGGACGTGCTTATGGAAGCTACAACTGTTAGCATACTCTTTCTAATGTAAATGTCATGTACAATCATTTTATTTGCTTCAGACCTGTTTTGTAAAGTGTGAAGAAATTTAGTCTCTTGCATGTAATTTAAACTTAATCTTTTATGAGCATGTGCATTGCAAAACATGAAAACCCAACTCGTTTTCCATGTTTAGTGGCACCTGTTGAAAACTAAATAAAACTGCTTTTCCTTTTGCAATCCTCAAGTTGTGGCTGGGTTATTAAGTGTGTGACTTACGTGTCAGATAACATGTAGTCAGAAAGTGGGCTTAGTAATCCTAGCTACAAAGAAGGATAAATTGTTGCCAGAATCTTAAAAAAAAACAAAACCAAACAAACCCATGGTTTAGGGTTGTACTTGTTCAAGCAAATCAAATGTTTCTGAGTAAACTGTTGCAAGTGCTTGTGTGTGCTACCACTATACTAATGTACGCTCTTTATAGCAGTAACAGTGGGAGCCCTGTTTTCATTAGTGAAGGTCTTGCATCACACAGTGACAGTATCGTACCTTCTGAAGCTGGTGGTAGTCCACAGACAGCGGTAGAGAGCCTGCAACACTGCCAGGTAAGAGCTGCCCTCAGTAAAGGTTTTTGCATTCCAGATAATTTAATTCTGATTCTGAACTATTGAAAGCTTATACAGTCTAGGTTGACTTGCCTCTGATATGCTTTAGAAATTGGGCTCTGGTGTGAATTAACACTTCTGAAAGGTTGGTGTGTCAAAAAGGGATAATAATATTTTTGCAAGGTTCCACACAGCAAATGGAGTGTCCTCAGCCTTGAACTTGAAAGGCTGTGTGAGAGGAGGAGGTGGAATGAATGGACTCTACCTCTTCAGCCATCACATGCTCATATACTATTTTTTGACATTAAGTAACTGAAAGGCATTTCACATGACTTGAATTTACAGTTTATAGTAGAAGCAGACACCACCACATGAATTAGCCATGGGACGCTGTAGGAAGCGTGTAATAATTGAGAGTAAGGATTGATGACTGGCAGCAGTCACAATACAGAATGCAGGGTGGGAAATACCTGACCTGTACAGTGGTAAAGCCCCAGCTGCTGATGCAGAGTGAGGACTCAGGTTTAAAATTCCAGGTTAATTTCTGAGATGATTATTAATGTAGGAAGAGTCTTTCAGACAAGCTAGCTCCATTGGATGTAGGAAATCTGAGCCCTAGGTAACAAACTGCACAACTCTCCTTATGATGGAAGTTAAAAGCTGTATTTCACTCGCCTCAGACCCTGCACTATGCCAGCAATTGTGCTGGGTTGCTTCAGCAATTTTCAGACTTCATTTGGTTTTCTTTTGTGAAAGGCTCAGTAATGGAGTAACTTCAAAGGCATCTTCTTATATTAGCATTTGAGAGAAAAAACATGGCACTGTTTTATTACGACTTTTTATAAGACTAAAGTTTGACAATATATTTTAAAGAAAAAATTACCATGGAATACAACATCAGACTTAGAATGAGTTGATGTTAACACTTGAAAATTTGTATCTGAACATTAAGCAAAGCATTACAAACTGTCTATTCTTACAGGATAAATATTTATTTATAACCTAACGTGTCTTTCTTAAACAAAATAATGAATCATCACTTTATACAGGTAATTGTCTATTCCAGAATAAGGCAGTTGTTAAATTGTTCTGTTGGGGGGGAAGGGGCATCATCTTTTTCTTATTTAGTAAGTGGCATATGCAGGCTTGTGTTCTAGAACTTATCATTGCAGTTTCCAAATAACAAATGCCAAAGAATCAGATCTGAGAGCTGTTAGTTACACTGGTTCACTAGAGAATCCAAGCTAGCCCCAGTATTTTCACAATTCCTACTACAAAAAGGCATACTGTAAAATCAAGCCAAAGTGCTCAAACATTAGCCCAAAGCAGTTACCTCATTAGAAAGTACAGGTTTAAAAATAAATCAGAAATCCATTCCAGGTTGCTTCTATTGTACAGTAATTACATTTAAATAAATTCTTGGAGCAAGTTTAGATAGTAATAATTACTGAAAATGGTGTTTCTAAGGAGGAAGTACACATGATGGACTGTACATTCATCGGATAATCGGTGCTGATCTGTCATTTGTTACTGTTGGCCTGAGTTTCACAGTTGCGAAGGGATTTTCTCCACTGAAAAGAAATGTACACAGTTACTAGAAGGTTTGCTGCAACACAACCCCATGTTTAAGCCATGCAGTTCCTTCATCCACGTTGTTTGAAGACTAAGTTATGGTTTTAGACTAAAGGATTCCAGGTAACTCTTTTTAACTTGAATTTTAAAAAGAAGCTGATGTATGAAGGCTCACTTTGCAGTGATCCAAAACGTGGGAAGTTAATGCCCATTTAGATTTGGACATTTGTTTTCTTAAACAGCTTCCAGTTTTGAAAGATTTTTAACCCACAAAGACAGTTTAAAGTTCTGTTCCCTGTCAAACTAGTGCAGAAACATTTATTTTTTTCTCAGAAGGGCCTATACATTGTATTTTATTTGAGGTATTTTAATTACAGCTGTAATGTTTTACCAGTGCCTAGGAAAGGTCACAGTGATTTGGCAAAAACATCCTTATTTTTCCCTCACAATCAATACAATAAGTCAATATAAAACTCTAAATTAGTGTAAAAGCTTTTTAAAAAATATACCTTAGAAAAGGTGGTTTTATAATGCCATTCGCATCAGGTTTCTGTAGAAGAAGAAAATATTTACATAGATGTACAAAAGCCGTGCTAGAGGTGATCTCACTATCCTGCTGAAGAAGAGACCTTGTCATTCAAGCAGCTAAAACATTTAGAATAATTATCGTGTAATTCAGCTGAACTGGGAAGGAGAGAATTCTCAGAACATCAAAGTTAAAAAGGTAAAAAAATGGTGTCAGCACTGTCTGGCTTTTTATTATGTGTGGTGTCCTCCCCCCGAGGTTTATGATCAGTGATCACCTGAAGGTCCACTGGGCATTTTCTGGGTTAAAAGAGCAAGAGAAAGTCACTACAATAGCCAAAGGAAAAAGGCCAGAACTCCTTGCAGCACAAATACACCATTCTGTTTCTATAGCAGCATTTATAAAATGCAGTTGTCACAGTAAAACACCAAACCAGGTTTGATGCAGATTTCACAGAGCAAATACATTCAGTGAGTCTTCACAAAAATGTAAAGCCATGAAGTTAAAAGAGACAGCAGCCAGCATAATGACATATTTAAATGCTAAAAGCCTGGAGTGAGGGCAGATTTCTGATCTAGGGTTCTCTTTTTTTTTCTACAAAATACTGCATTTAGCTATTGTGGATTCACAAAGTACAAGTTCAGTTATCTCCTGTGACTTCTGCTAGTAGGAGTGGTAAGTAATAGAAGAGCAAGAAAACAGCTGCTGGATGTACATGTATAATTTACTTTGCTTGTATGGGAGTGATATAAAAGGAGGAATGGTTTTGCATAGCTGTTGCTAATATTTCAGTCTAATGAAGCTGTCATATTTAAGTGTACAATCTGAAAAGCCTTGTTGTTATAGCTACAGCCTGCACTGTACTTGTGGATGAAGTGTGCTTCATTCTTGTGAAGGCAGGACAACCCAAGAGATGCAGTGTCACTGTCACTGTGCTGCTGCAGGACCCAGTGTTCCAGGTGTCATAAAATGGAAACGTGTTGTATTACCCTTTGCAAGCCCATTTTACATGGGAGTTTGGGCAGTTAATTTCTCCTTTCCCCCCAACTTTCAGCAATAGTCATACTTAATGATGTACTTTAAACTGCAGACTGTGTTGCTTCTAATAGGTGTCAGATACAGTTCAAAATGAAAATTTGAATACACACTCTTGCATGTAGAAGCAGGAATATGCAGCCACCTTTTATGCAACAGCTTGAGTTGTATTAATCGTTCAGTCTTTATGGCCACTTTGGTTTTAAGACTTAAAATGTCACTGCTGAGCAAAGGCCTGTGAGCCTGTTGTTTTCAGGCACGCTCTCTATTGTGCCAGTAGTCCTACCTACCGTATTCACAATATCATGATGCACATGAAGAAACCTATTTAATCAGGACCTAATTCAGCAGAGTTCTTACCCATGTGCATGACTTGTGATTCCAATGAAATTGCTCGTGTATATCAGTCAGGAATAGACTTAGACCTTAGAATTAGGTCCAGTTTAGCCCTAAAATTAATTAGAATGAACAAATGCTACTTCTCACTGAACTCAAACTCTCAAAGCCCTGTTAACTACTAAGTCTTTCTTAGGTAATACTGTTCTGCATAGTACTGTCCTACATGAGAGCATGAACAATATAACTTGCAAGAGCCATTCCTCATCTTTCCTTCTTGAAATCCTGATCTATTTTTATCGTGTACTCTGAAAAATCAGATGCCTCAAGGAATCTTGCTTCTGCATAACAGACACTGTAAGCATACTGCTTTACACGTATGTCAATTCTGTATGAGCCTAAAGACCAGCCTGGTTTAATGAGCTTACTTCCAAAGCCTTGCAGTAGTGTGGGGGTTGGTGCCTTGCACGGAAGCAGGAATGACAAGGAAGCTCTGAGGAATTCAGGAAGAAGGAAAATAGTGACTTTCCAGCAGAACACTGAGGTGCAAGAGCAACTGCTCTCCTCTACAGTTTTCTTCCTTCTTTGGTATGGTAACAGGTAAGAAGAATCGGGGGGGGAGGGGGCACAGTAAAAGGGTATCTCAACAGCAGGTATTATTTTATAGTTCAGAATTGCCTTTTTTTCTTTTAGTTTTGCTTTCCCTGTTGCAGTTCAGAATCTCAAAAAAGGTACATTTGTTTTCCACTCTGGAAATGCCATAAGCTTCCATTCTGGCCTCCAAAGAGAATATACTCTTCTAATTAGAATTCTGGCCTAGTCTGTCAACTAAATGCTTTGCCATTCCCCTTGGTTTTTCAGTTCAACAAGAACACTAGTCCACAAGTCCTAAATTTATTCCCCAAATCCCTGAACTAATGTCACAGAACTAATAAAGCAATGCTTACAGTGATCACTTTTGAGACTGAGAACAGTTATCCATAGCAACACCAGTAGCACAGCACCGTGACACCCAGACAGTTCATGAGATGCAATAATTTTTAAGCTCTAGAGTAAGGCAACTTGTCACAGGGCAGAGAACTCATTCAACTGCTCACTTAGCAGCTTCCATGGGCTGACATCTTTTAACTGTTGGGAACATAACTGCATTTGAAGGACATGTTGATCCCATGAGGTCTCAACAACCAGCCATAGGAACCAATGTATAAAATGTGACATTACAAAAAAATCACTTTTGTACTGTTTTAATTTACTATTTTCTGTGAGAATTCTTTTCATGTTCAACAGATTCCATTCCTGAGAAGTTTGCTGTGCAGAATAAGTCTCCTAGTACACTTACATCCCTGAACACTTCTCCTTTCCTATTACTACTGGTGGTCTGAAATACCAAAACCTGACGACATTCCTGAAGACAGCAGCAGCAAAGTCAAGCACAAGTAGCTAAAGCAGAACATTCCAGAGCCTCATTTAAGAGCTCAGCTAAGTAGGTGAAGAAAAGTAGGGGGAACATTTGGATTTGTGATGTATCAATGACTTACTGGGCCAGCATTTTCTGGTCTGTCAGTCGGTGTTTTAACAGCAGCACCTTTGGAAGGCTCCATTCTCTTCTCTGTTTGCAAAGACCCCAGGTAGTCTGGTGGCGGGAGGACAACATCACCTTTTTCAACAAGGTTTACAGAACTAATACTTCGGATTGGTGCAGGGCTGCAAGACAGAACCCAACAAACGACATTTGCAGTCATCTCTCTCAACTTTAGCCCCAAGAACCACAAAACTTCATGAGCTGAAAGTTAGTAACAGCGTACAACCCTGCTGAAGTCAGCAGGACTCTAAAGTTGGGGTGAAGGTAGTTCCTGGGTCTTTGCATAACCATCAGAACATGTTAATGTAATCAAGGCATCATATTACACACTGTCAGGAAGTATATACTATGTATGGTACTGAACAACAAAGAACATGAGTAGAAAAATAACATTTGAGCATTTCTGCAAGTCCTACACAAAACGTTACCTTGGCACTGGGGCAAATCCTTTTTCTTCTGCTGGTTCTTCCAGTGGTCTTGTATATGATGATGGAAACCATCCTTTTCTGTAACAGGAAAGTTTCTCAGATTCATATTATATAAAATTGGAAAGACACTTCAAGAGATAGCAGTGGAGAAAACAGACCCAATGAACTGAGATTTAACTTTTAAAGACCCTATTTCTGGTGGTACCAAATTAGTGTACAAAATCTCCCTGAAGTAATTGCAGTGATTCACCTTACAGAAAGATCCCAAGTCACCAGTCAGTGACAGGCAGCAAAAGAGGTGAAAAGCATTTACGAACATCTCCAAACAAAATCTGATGAGACATGTTTTTCCTTTATGTTCAACCCTGGGTAATAGACGATCTTACACTTTGGTTGTCTCATGTTCCCCATAAAGCCAGCCGTCCTTTTCCTCAGCTACAAGAAGGGTGATGATATCCCCCTGTGCAAAGCTCAGCAATGTCTTGTTACTTCCAGCAGTATGTGGGAAGATCGTCTTTACTTTTTGCCTTTTCATTATATTTAGCCCCGTGGCAACAGAAGTTGAACGTGATAAACTGGCATCCTCTGAACTCTCTGTCAAAAAACAGAACAACAAAGCAAAAAAAAAAAAAGCAAAATTAGCCACACTAATAAAATCAAATAATTTAATAGCCTGACGGGAAAATAAAAAGTAGATAATGGAATATGTGAGTGCAAACCAAGTTCTGAGACGTTGTACTTTCCACTCAGACACCTCTCAGTTACCTGCCAGTGTTTATTATCACCTTAAAGTTCTTAATAGCATGTGCATTTATATACACACCTCCATCACAGTAAAGTTGAACCAACAGACATGAACAGCAATGTAAGTTTTAACTTCTACTTCTTCCCTTTTTTGGCATGAGAAATGCTGCTGAACGTTCCCAGCTGGAAAAGACCTTTGAAAATTTCCATTCTAAAGAATTGTCACTATGTGTGAAGTCCAAGATTTCATTCCCAAATGTGCCGAGCAACCAGCTCCAGCTAAATCCGTGTGAGTGCAAGATACTCAGCATTCTGCAGACACCAGATGTTTACCAGAAAACAGCGTAAAGGAGATCTCAAATTGTATGTTATTTGATCAGTACAATACATTGTAAACACACTTTTAAGGAGGAAATGCTGGAATTGCTGTAATTCCACTGCAGAGTTCTACATATCTTTTGTGATCTGAGCTTAGTCCTTTCCCTTCCTGCCCAATAGTAGAACAAATTAAAAATGCCCAATATATCAGAAACTTAGAAACCAAATCTGAAGGGGATTTTATGTTTCAGGAAATAAATACATTGCTGTGCTCATTTTGTCTCATGTGTGTTCCTCCCTAATGCTCTTCAAGGAAACCAAACCTAGACTGTTATGTTTCTTTGTGTGCCCTGAAATAATGGATGTACCTTGTGCAAAATTACAGAATGTATTCTGGTAAGATTGAAGTCCTAAGAGCAGTTAAGCTGGATTCATCACAGACACATAAAGGGATTACACCAGAATCTACCTATCTTGACCTGATTTTACTGCAAACAGTTCTTCTCATAATGTACGTTTCTCCTGTTAGGTAATTTATGTGTCTAAAGACCATTTTCTGCTCCTTTATATGTCCTGGAAGTCACATGATGACAGTAGTCCTGAGATAACACTAAACACTACAGGATGTCATTCACACTTAAGAGAGTGACGCTCACCTGCTGAATTATTTAGCTTTTCAGAAGATGCCTTGGGTACCGTTGCAGGGTTGTTGAACATATCAACTAGAGGGCTGGTGTAGGCCCTGCCTGTCGGAGCAGGGGGCACCTTCGCTGCATTCTCATTGTGAGGATAAAAATCATGTCCAATCTAGAGTCACAAAAACAACAGGGTCATGGTGCTGAGGAGATGGTGAAAACTTCTTTGCAACATTAATTTTTGAAAACAATGCTAAAATATTCCCAAGCAATTGATATTTGGACGTTCAGAAAATCCTCATATTGTGATGAAATTGCTGACAGAATAGTTTGCATGAGACTTCTGTTCCTTGATAAACATTTGTTAGTGGGAATGCTATGATAGACTTTTTTTCCCACAAACAGCACAGTTACACTCAGATAATATCCAGATTTTTCAGATTTTATTTTTGTTAAACGTTTACTAACATAACTCAGAAATTCAACAACTAATGGTAACATAACATACAAATAGGTAGAATTTAGAATGTAACCTGTGCTCCAATAAGTTCATAAGAATCATGAAGAAAGAAAATAGAAAATAACATTTTGTTTATATTGAACTATTGAGTATGTAATTACTATTACTTACACAGTAAGATAAGAATGTAGGAAATGAATGGTTAGGACAAAAGTTGTCCTGAGGCTGGGCTCTTCAGAAGTCCCTGGCACCCAGCTGAAAACAGAGCTTGTTTGGAGCTGTGCTCCTGCCTACTCTGTCTTGTGTTCTTCCACTAGCAGAACTTCAGCAAAATGATTTTGCTTCATACCCAACCCATTATTCCTGCGGAGGTACATTGTAGACTCGATCCCAAATGCTTAGGTACAAAAGCAGGTGGTGAAGCCACTCTGCTCCAAGGGGAGCAGAGATGAGTGAGAACCTTTAACCATCAAAGTATATCTTACCAGGGTATTTCTCTCTATCATTGGAGAAGGCAGTGGAGTTCCTGATACTGGGGTGGAACCAGGTGTCCTTATTTCATCTATCATCATTCTGACTTTTTCAGGCACTTTGGTGGCATCGCTGCAGATCTCCTGCCACCCAGGCAGCTTGGATTTCAGGAAGTCCGCACACTGCATCCAAGTTTAAAAAGGTACTTGTCAAAGATAGGCTTTTTTCATAAATTGCACAGACCTACTTGTTAATTTTCATGATACCAAAATGGAAACACCAGTTAAATGGAAGTCCTTAAAGATTTTTGTAAGTAGCACCTGTGTGAAACAAATACCATTGTGGAAGGAGACTGCCCTTTTTCAGGGTCAGATACTGGAAATACCTGATCCAGCCATACATTTTTTTTCTTAATATATTATTTTTTAAAAACTCATGGAACCCTTCACTGTTGCTACAGCACATTTAAGAGAATATTGCACATCTGTCTAGCACTACAGTGTTCCTTAGCTATTTATGGCAGTCAGATCTACATACTGCAGGCGATAATTACAATCTCCGAGATTATTAGATTTCAGGAGTTTCATTTCTGCTTCACTCATGCCACTCACCTGAATGTGGTAGAAGTGCATGTGCTGGGTAAAGCTGCAGTGCTTGTCAACCAGAAAACAGAATCTTCTCTTTTCTTCAAGGAGAGCTTCTCTGCAGCCTTCTGCAATAAACCTCTGAATATCACTCTGTCGAGAGCTCACCGTTTCCAAATACTAAGGAAAGAAAGAAAAAATAATCATATGCACTCTGAGTTCTATTTGATACTAGATCCAGTTCCTGAAGTGAAGTCCCAAAGCCTTAGAAAAAAGCTTTTGGAAGGGTGGGATAGGGTGACTCTACCGCCAAGTTCTTCTCCTGCACACACACAACTTCCCACATCTCATCAGGCACAGATCATCTAGTTATGGCGTGGGGAAAGTGAAGCAAAACAAGCAGCACTCTTTTAGCCTCTAAATAAAACACTTCAGTAAATAAGAATATGGCATCAAAGCAGCAACTGTGCTGAGCAACTTTAAGGCCACAGGTGTTCTAATCAGACTAATTGCCTTTATCTCCTCCATGGCAGTTATATTTACTCTCACGAAGTTACACTGCATCTCTACTGTGTTACTGTGTTTTAGGGAGGGGAAAAGGAGTTAAAAAAAGACTAAGCTCTTATTTTTTCTGAGGTTATGAGGATTCACGGCTAAACTGTGATTAAATGCTAATCCTTGATTCTTAGTCCAATACCTTAAAAAACCTGGACTGTCATATAGGTAGTAAGAAATAGGAGCTGGTACTAATCATGTTGAAAACTGAAATAGAAAAATATGGAGAAAAAATATGTAAGCTAGCATGAAGTGAAAGTACTGTGCAAAAAATACATCAATAGCAGATAGTTTTTGAGAGAGATGTGACAACCAGGCTATGACTTCCTAATTCAGTTCTCTTCATTGTCTTGCCATTTCTTACTTCGCCTCAAGATGGCAATGCTGCTCTAAGATCAGTAGGACAGGTAATAGTGGTTAGGTATGCCTGCTTTGGGAAATTTAAGTTACAACAAATGACTACTGAATTTGCATAGAGTAGCTAAGTCCCTGCGTAAACCTCTCTATAAAGGTGTAGATACAGAGGCGCTTTAAAAATAGTAATAATAATAAAAAAAAAAAAAATCAAGTACTGGTCAAGGGGTGAAACCTAGAAACTGAAAGAGTCTCTGAATGCATACAGGAGAGCAGTATAGGGCATAATTTCAACTGGAATACACACTCTAGGAGTGCCTTTAATACAAACCAACTCTGAAGAACCAAAAATGCATGTTCCTTGAAATTGTAAAGTTTAACTGTTTGCTGAACAACTTGCAGAGGAGTTATGTGTATTAACTAATGACATGGCATGCACAAAAATCATGGTAAGCTTCAGAAGTCAAGTTTTAGAAGCAGACTCAGATGTGGCCAGTAATAACTTGACATTTGCTGTTGACCAGTTCCGATACAAAGAAAGAAACAGATCAGTGACAACATACTCACCTCCATTTCTTTGTGCTCATATTTCATTACATTTCGTGCTCCTTGGCTTTTCCTCCTGATTTTTTTCAGCTCAGCCTGAGACTTCTCTAAAGAATCTAATTTGCTTCTGTGTTCAGTTTGGTACCTCTTTAAAGTTGCCTGCAATCAAAGCATTCAAAACATCTCAGTGCACTCAGCCCCGGACCTGGGTAAGTAAGTCACTAAGAAGCACTGCCATCATCTATGAGATGCTGCTATCACATAGCAAATGAGTTCAGCAATTGCCTCTCTCCACTTTAGTTTAAAAATATTCTTAAAGCTCTGCACTGGTTCCTTTTTTAACACAAAATAAGTATGACAATTTTTGTAGTGTTTATGCATCTAAAGCTCAGTTCCAACACAGTGATTAATTGCTAGGAGCCTATTTCTGAAAAGTTCTTTGACTAGCCATACATGGATAAAATATGATTTTTATAATTGAATGTACTTACAGTCATGTATTTCACATCCAGGTCTGTTTTCTTCTCCAGTTCAGATATAATTTCTTTATGAAATTTTTTGAACTTTAAAAGCAAATGAATGAAGAGTTATTACAAATTGGCAAAAAAGTAATTTCTAATTTATGATGGAAAATAGAAAAAGAAATGGTTTAACTTACACTCTCCTCTAGGCTGTCATTGAGTTTCTTGTGTGTTCTTGAAATTTCTACCAGAACTTGGCCTGTTGATAAACATACAACCATATTTGTTTCTTTCAGAGAGTTCTGAAGTTAGTTAACAGAGAGCAGTAATAAATTATATTTAACTAACATTAATATTAACTGGAATATATTTAGGAGAATGGGAAATTTCTTGCTGTTGCTCATCCCCATAGTTTAAATAAGTAACCAGATCTGGCCACAGACAAACCAAGCAGCACATACGGGATAGAAAAAATAATTACTCACTGATTATTATGCAAAAGGGACATGGAGTGCCAGACAAAATAAATACTTCCTTCGCTCCAGAATAGCTCACACTGATTTAGTAACAGCCTCTTTTCTTGCCAAGTCAGAACTAGAGATAGTAGTTACTATCCAAATAGCTGCTATCCATTTTCAGTCTGAAAATTAAACTTTAATGTTTATTAACTAACTGCACCTTCAGAATTAACAAAGTAGCCTCTCACTTTCATTCACAGCACACCTGCTAATCCATATGCTGATTAATTTCCATGCTGTTTTATCAGGGATTACAGCCTGACAAACAGCATTAACTAACAGCCAAGAAGCAGCAGATTTCTCAGCATCCTCTCAACAGATCCTAAATATCCCTCTTAGGCTCTGCTGCCCTCCGGTACAGAGTTACACAGCTTGCTTTTAGCCCTGAGCAGTTAAAAGTTGAACTGTTTCATTTTGCTTTAGGAGGATACAAGAGGGAAAATACCTCAATCCTTTGGGTGTGGTTCTGTGTGCAAACCAAGGTAAACTCTGCCTGCTGCGGTCCTGCCCCGGGTGCAGGCAGCCACATCATCCAGCTCTGGATGCAGATGGCCACATCATACCCACTCCCTTCTTTGTGCTGGCACTGACACGCTCGGTGCGTGCCAGTCTTGTCTGGCTTGCAACACACTGCTGGGAAGAGCAGCTGGAAGTGTCCTGAAGCACCCAGTCTGACTTCACCCATGTTAGACATGTACACACAGTTACTAGGTCTCACCCAGGAGCTGCTGCAAAAAAACTGGAAGTGCTGGGGCCATGAGTAGATTCTCAGACTGTGTCAAATCTGAGAGCCGTGACTAGAGGTGTGTTTTACTGTCATGGCAAGAACAGCAGGCTCTGTTCCACAGCTGGTTCTCTGGCATGCCTCCTTCGGGAATCTTACAGTTACCCCACTGCGAATACTGGGTGCTGCCAGTATTAAACCTCCAATATCAATTTCCTAACGTACAGACAGATCTAGCTAAACAACAAAAAACATAGGTCTGCATTACTGTTTATGGGAGAACATGAGGCATTTCAGGAAGAAAAATGTGCCTTTCCTTACAGCATCTCCCATTTCATGCCCCAGTCCCCACTTCTCTGTCTCTTTGCACAACAGACTACTTGAGAGTTGGAAGAGGAATTAGAATACAGTAAGTTAACTTCTTGATTAGCAAGAAAAAGGGAATTCATACTCAGGATGGTAGGTGAGAGAGACAGAGGGCCCTGTATTCTTTTTTTTTATAGCTATCTTTTTTTTTTCTGGGTCCCTCTTTTTGTTTGTATTTAAAGTTGCTGGTGACTACTGAAATATAAATACTATGAGAGCGAGAGGTGCTCTAGTAGTTAGTTGCTCATATGCAATAGAAAAAGTAAATACAATGTCGTTACATAAACACTTGAAGTAACAGACATGAGTAAGCCACCTTGTTATTTTAAGGCTGTAGTAGTGAATGCACTTCAGTCCACTGCGTTTCTATTTCACTGAACTCAACTGAAAGATGCATTTTAGACTCTAACAGACTTTTAAAAGACTTTTGTAAACACTTATCTGCAACTTTAAAAGGAAAACAGTATGAAAAGAAATCAGGAATAAAATAACCAAGAAGCACAAACAAAATTACAAAGTTTGCTAGGTTTAAATATGCAGACTAGAAAATGACTGGGGAAGTTCTAGAAATTCAGGGTGTGTGTTGAAGTGCCCCTCAAAATAACTGCCTTGACTTTTTGCCCTTTTAAAAGCAAGCTTACTCTCCCTGTTTGTAAAAAGCCCGTTCTGAGCATCTGCTGCCACAGCAGCACTCTCGGCTAACCTTTGGCACTGCTAATGCAGCCAGCCCCAGCGTCCGAGCACTGACAGACACCCAACAAGGTCGGGTATTGACTCAGCTCTCACCCTCCCTTCCTCTGGCCTGCGCTGCCACCACAGAGCAGACGCTCAATAAAACACCCATTCACCTGGTGCGGCAAGAATGGAAAACCTGACGCTGGGAGGTTGTTATTTCTGTCTCACACAGCACTTGAACTGACTGCAGCCTTCAAGTCTTTCGGCTTTCAATGCTTGGTTAGAAAGAGGGTTTTTTCATCTTTATTACAAAGAAT
Organism: Pezoporus flaviventris; assembly: GCF_033815535.1. Lineage (NCBI taxonomy): Eukaryota > Metazoa > Chordata > Aves > Psittaciformes > Psittacidae > Pezoporus > Pezoporus flaviventris. The sequence continues at coordinate 12,135,651 of NW_026892626.1, forward strand.
GCTGCCAAAACATGTCCTGAAATGAAGAGAACTTTAAAAAATACACTTCCTTCTAAATGGTTTGGGCCGGGTTATTTTACAAGTTTATTTTAGAGTGTTCTAGAACACTTTCAAATAGTATTTTTATATACTAGTGACTGTATCTCTAATTGCATTTTCTTTTTCTCTCAACCAAAGACTCTCTATGCTGCGCATCAGGTAAAAGCCATTTAATGCTGGATCTCCTACTGCCTGTGGTAATCCACAGGCACTGTATGTACTGGCTCACCCATTTAATTTCCTCTTTCATGTTTCGAATCAACATTTTGAAAAGAACCCATAGGAAGCACACTTTGACCTACTAAGATTTAACTTACAGGTCAGATCCTGCCCTTCGAATAAATAGAGCACCTTTTTACAGTGAATATAAAGCATGGTTTTTATTCCTGGTTTAAGACAACAGGTTAGCCACATTTTGTACCCTCCCAAGTAAGATTTATACAAGGAGACAAGTTTTTGTAGAAGACTAATTCAGGAAAGGCAAAACAACCCCTAGCCTACATGTAACAGAACAGCTCTAATAAAGACAGTCAGTTACTCTGGATTATTAACAGCATAACCTAAGGTCAGACTCTAGTGTTCACTAATTATTAATCTTGTAAAAAGGTAAAGGAAACTACTTCAGGTAAAGACAAATATCTATTTCTCACATCAACTAAAACCACTTTGCTCTGTATTCAAGCTGCTCATGATGAGGTTTAATACATGAGAGCTCATGCTATACAATAACCAGGTATTAACCTTGTCATCCTTTATTGGCAACCCCCAAACCTATCAAACAGAGTAACACAACCAGACTGCATGATAACAGGCCACTTCAGTCCAGTTTGTGGCAGACATGCTGTAAACTTGAACCAGTTCTTTGGCATTATATTATGCAGCAAATTAATAATCCAAAACCACTGGTCTTGATGAAAAACATAACTATAAAATACCGGCCTTTCAAAGATGTTTTTTCTGCTTTCCATTCCCCCATACCCTGAACATGAAATCTTTGTGACTAGAAGAGCAGAGGCACATTAACTATTTCCACATTTGGTTAAGAAAGCTAAAAGAGTTTTAATGTTTACAGATACTTGCTTTGTTATTTTGCTATTACCTCAAGTGCACTACAGGGAAGAGAAGAAAATCTCTTTCAGACAGGGATTATGGGAGAACACCTCAAGTATCTTAAATAACTTGAAAAAAACCCTAAACATTTTTCTTACATGGTTCTTGAAACCATGCTGCATAACACAGCTATTATCTGAACTATGACCATGAACAGTAACGCCAAGTCCCATGGTAAATTTATTTTGGTTTCAAATAGGTTCAATGCACAGGTACAAAGATCTTTTAAGCTGAAACTTCAGGAGTCTCTGGAATATTTTTAGGCTTAACCAAGACTGCTGGTTGTGCCTATATTTTCTATTGGGAAAATAAGACAAGACTAGAATTCCATGAATGCTGTTAGGTTTGTTACAAAAAAAAAAAAATTACTAACCCCAAATATGTGTTATTTCTTCATACACAGCATCACATGAGCAAGAAGACATCCTAAAAGACCATCTTTGCTTGGATGAAAAACAAGGAAAGCAATTTCTAACAGAAATACTCATTGTAAGACCAGAATGCAGAACTCCTGCGGCAGTTGCACTTCAGCCTCACTGTTTACACTGGGTAATTGCACTGCTTATATCTTATGTTGACTGGTCTTACCAATAGAAGACTAGAAGAATTAGTTCAAGTTAGTAAAAAAAACCTCAACTCAATAAAGAAACAAATACTAACAGCTACCAGCAAAATCACTGAAACTTGAAAACTACTAAATAGCTATATTAGAATCAATAGAAGTATTAACTGCATCACCTTACTTGAAATATACTTCAGTTTGGTTTTAGTTAAAGAAGGTTGCGCTTGAAAGATTTCAAGTCTCTTGACAGAGACTTTCTTAGATGTCTGGGAACGGACAGAGTGCTTAATTATATCACTCATTTATCTCCTGTTGTCCTGTTTTGCATCCAGGGCAGGTCAAGTAACTTCATGTCTTAGAGATGAAACCAAAAATTATTTACATTAAACAGGAGAATGAAAGGCTGAGTCAAAGCTCCTCATGGAGAGAATGTAGTTCAAGTATATTACCTAGGTGCTGTTTCTGTCAAGATACTATTTTCCAAGTTACCCTTTGCTCAAAAGAAAGGCATTGGCGACAAGGGAAAGTTAGAAACAAAGTCCTTTGAAGCCAGTAGTACGTGAGAGGCAGTAAAATAGAAAGTTGCAAAGAATGCAGTATAACAAATAAATGACTGAACAAAACATCTGTTAAGCCTCAAGTGTGTTAAATTTATCATTTTGTCATAGGAAGGATTTAATTGTGCAACAGATGTTTTAAAGAAGGTGAAAAGGGTCAATAGTATTTAATGTGGAAAAATCATAAAGAAGGACAAAGTAATGTAAAAATTTGCAAGCTCTGTCTGTACTTTGCTTCTAATACAATTTGTCCAGAAAGCTTAGAAAAACCTAACCCAACACCCCCACAATCTGTAGAATTAATACTGATGTGCACATAAATCAGTAGGACGAGGTCAAGTCTGCCTTTCCTTACCACATGAACGAACATGAAATAGGAAGCAAGGAGTAAATCTCCCTATAGTTCATTTTATAAAATGGCATTGACACATGACCATTCAATGCCATTTTATGAAGGTGACTGCAGAAGGCGAAGGGGAAGAATAACAAAAGAGAATAGGGGAAGAGATTTCAGAGTATAACAATGTATTTTAGGTCCATTATACGTGCTAGATGTAGTGCCCTGAAGCAGCAGCTCCACATAGTTATGTTTTGCTAGAACAGCAAATAAATAATCGAATCTGTGAATAAAACAAAACCAGAAGCAAATAGAACTTCACATTCTAAATGCTATTCTCAGATCAATTTTTACTTTAAAATATGCAGAGTTCTCACTAAGGCTGTGAACAGAGATGGTTCTGCAATACAACAAGCAAATAACTTAAAACAGATTAAACATGGGTTAAAGGAAATAAAAACCTGACACAATGTATTCATGTACTAGTCCAGTAAAATAAAATCCCAAAGTGATATTGATTATGAGCCATGAGAAATGAAACTGAACATCATGACATTATTGGACATGTAAAAAAGCATAATTTCTCATTTAAAGTTAGCTCACACTCATTCAGGTAAATATCTGAAACTGATTTAATGCTCAGAGTTAAGAAGTTTCAATTTCTCCAGAGCTCAGTTTTATCACAACTTTTTCCACAAGGTCCCTTACTTCTAAATATTTAAAATCTTTTTAGATATTTCACAGTCTCATTGACATAAAAGAGATAACCAAGTCTTCCAAAGTTTCTAAGACCTTGGAAGATGCCCAAGTCTATGTATCCTGCCTTGGTGTCCTGACAAAACAAGTAAGTAACAAATAGGACTGTACAAGATATTGTTGCTAATTTTGAGAGTTAGGCACCTATGGTGTTAGGTGGTGATGACCTCCTAGTGCTCTATTCCCTCCTTCACATAGGGCTTCACTGCCTGTGTGCCTCATATGGCTCCCTAGTGAAAAAAACATATTCTAGCCCAGTGTTCTTACTGCCTATGTTTGACCACAATCAAGACTTCATCTGCATGATGCTGAAAATCAAGGGTGGGTAAGAAGTACTATGGCTTCTGTTTTTATCCAGCCAAATAATGCCTTTCCAGTCACAGCCGACATACTTTGAGCCCACAGCTGGTTTAATAAGCAGACACTACTTTCTAGGTACAGCATACTTGCACTGGAAGAAAAAGACCTTTTACCATTTCACAGCAAGTGCTGTACATTAAGTTCTATCCTTCACAAAATATTTGCTTTATTTTGATATGTATATATTTGCATGGACTTATATAGCATATGCATACAGACACCTGTCTGTATCTCACTGACAGCCCGTTCGCTCTGCACCAGAGCCAAACAGCAGCAAGTGAAAAATCAGAAAATAAAGGTGGCTAGTAGCAGGCTGCTACTATTGCTATTTTCTCTTGGTTCCTCTCCCTTCCAGCAAGTCTCTTATACCCAGGTAGAAGCATACAGCCAACTGGGCAAATTGCACTGCTGGTGACAGCTCAGGCGTGGCCTCCATCTCCTCAAGGACCTCTGTCTTCTAGTCACAGGCTTATCATGTTGTGGAACCAGCTTGAAAAATGTATTTAGAACCAGCTATAAGATGATGGCTAGGATTTTACCCCAAATGGATTTCTATCTCTAAAGGGCAAACCAAAAGGCCTAACCACCAATTCTCAGGAGCTTAGCTGTATGCTATTTGGAATACAATCTGCTAGAACACATACTTGGCAATACTCTCTTTAACACTTCTCCTGTTGTTAAGGTTACACATTGCTCTCCGTGTGAGGAACAGAATCAAAGAATCCTGCTATTCTAAAATCCCTTCCCCATTTCATAATCAGACAAACAGTGAAGGGATACATCACAGTTCACTTCCACTGCAGTAGCCCAGCACCTCTTGATTATGATAGCATTTTCTTTTGTAGTTCAGGATCAAAATTCTGTAGTAATTATTTCCTTGTCTTTGTTAATGATCATGTGGAAGAAAATAGTGTAAGACAGTAAAACGAAGTACTTGCCCAATACATGAAACAATTAAAATTCTGATTGTTCCTCAAAGCTTTGGAATATTTAAATATTAAAAGATACAAAGAGCTCCTCAGAAAGTCTAGGACTGTTTATAAAAAAAAAAAAAAAAAAGCCATATTGAGTTAAACCCAAGGATCAACTTGCTTTTTAAATATACTTTACTTAGCCTAAAATTAATGCCAAATTCTTTCAGTTTGACACAAGTGATTTTAAAAGGTACTACAAAATTCACACTGTGCCCTACATGCTCTTAAGCGGGCAGTGAACTGTTCATCAATTAGCTGTTCCCACATCAGACTTTACAAGAGTGAATATTTCAGAGACTATCAAGACCATTACAATTTCCAGTTACTCTGAGTTTGTTCTTGGTGTGATGCTCCCATTTCACAATTTAAAACAGAACAAAAACATTACCTTACATTATATTTTAAAGAGGAATGTCACTTCATTACAGTTTTAGCCTAATTCCCCTCTTTCCCAAGCTGTTTTGATCTCTGAGTCAAAAAGATTCAGATTAGATTTTTTTAAATCTACCATATCATTGAACAGATGTTAATTAACATGAAATATTCATCTTGTTTCAGATGATGGGTAAGTAGAGTAACTAAATTTTAATGTTAAAAAGAGGAAAGGAAAAGCATATGCCGCATAAATAATGCATGAAAAATGGCAAACTTGTTTTTCCACCTGTTACTTTGTTACTAATACATAAAAAGACTGCTGCAGGCATTTCGTTTTTTTTACCCAAACATATAAAAACACAATATATTAAGGTATGTGTGTCTGTGACTGATGTTTCATAGGGCCTTGTAAGGCTTATATACAATAGCTTTTCGTACTTCAGCTGCAAGAGTGTTAAACAAGTGACTTGTAATTCTTAGACAAGCGAGGTGCAAGAAAGTAAGTTACAATACAACCACAAGCCTGAACTTGCCTGTATGAAGCCCTGCTGGCTTTAGGCAGATTAGTTCATGAAGATCATACAACAAAGCTAATCTCTGTTTTTCAGCAGGACTGGAACAAACAAATCACACTGAACAGCAAAACCTGAAATTGGCAATGGGTTTCCAGTATTGGAGAGAAGAAATAAGTTATCCTTATGAGTGTTACATGAAACTCAATAAAATGCAAGGAATCACTGCAACTTTTACTACAGCATTTTGGAACTGCCACCGAGTAGAATAGTCTGAGCAGTGTCCAAAAGGAAAAAAATACCCACAGTCAAATCAAGACAGAAGTTTTGATAAAAGTCTGTCTCAGCAGTCCAAGACAAGTGGGTTTGGTTCCCCCTTGCATTCATGACATCTACAACTGATACTGGATTTTTGTTGTTGAGAAGTAACTCCTGAGGAAGTGCTGACTGTGCATACAAAATATACTTAGACCTTGAGTTAAAGGATCTACAAGCTAGTTACAGATATGATGTCATTTACTTTGCAATGTTATAATTTACGTTCCATTTTCCATTTGTTCCTCTCACTGATAAGACAACTCAGTGTATTTTCTCCACACAGGCTCTCAGGCCTGTTTCTTTCCCAACAGACATACCTGGGAGTGGAGGTAGAGAACAACTACGATTGCTAAGCATGAGCTGAGAGAAGGGCCTCCTGCCTGCAGGACTACCTCCTGTAGTGCCCCCACCACCTTAAGCCTGGGTGAGTTTGAAGAGCTGTGGCAAACACACATCCCGTGCACAAAGAATGCCAGTGCTCACACTTCCTTTTCTTTCCCTTGTGCTACTGCAATTGTTCCTAAAAAAGAGCCTTGCCTATTTTCATATTCTATTCCTCCCTTCAGCCATTTCTAGAACCAGAAAATTTGCAGCTTATCTGGAAGTCTTCATAACAGGAGTTACAACAACATGACTGTTTCCAGAACAAACTTTTGTTGGGGGTAGTCCTATCAGAACAAGCTGCAATATCCATTTTTAAGCATTTACATACTTTCTGTTTAGCAACAAACCCACCTCTTGTTTACTCCATCTTTTGGTAGTATCATTCCCATTTTATATTTTAGCAGGGAAAGCTTATAGAATTTAACAACAACCAGAAGCCCTTAAGCTAACACTGTTTGTTCAGCTTCATTGTGTGATGCTGCCTGATCACACTCACTGTCACAGACATGTTCTGCAGCAAACTTTCTCGCTGATTTATTGCTTCATGATTTCTGTTCCTTTTTAAATTATAGTTCTGTATATCAATGTGGTAATGGGTTTCTCTTGCCTTTCTCTTTGGTCTGTTAATAACACAGTACCAAGTATTCCTCACCATTCACAACACTGGCTTGCAGGAGCCATTGGCAGGGCACATGCTTATGAATATCTGCATAGTTAAATTGATTTGTAAATCAGTGAATATATACAGCTTCCGACAGCTCTGCAATAGATGCTCAGGAAAATTATTAGATGTGGAATTAAGTTGTTCATATTTAAGAATCTAAGACTGAAGGTTCTGCCAGCAGACTTTTATCAAAAGTTTACATGCAGAATACCAAACATCATACCCCAGAACTGTGACTCGAGAGAGAAAAAAAGTCAGTATGATTTTTGGCTTGCTTTAACCTTATGAATGTCCTTGAAAAGTAGATCTATAAATAGTAGGAAGTTTCCACTAATCCAGTTACTGTTTTCATCAGTAAAAATGTATCTATGAAGGCTGGCTCATCTCCTTCCAAGGAAAAGCTGGCCTGATTCTAGCTACTTAAACTGCAGCCTCTAAGCTGGTTTCCCAGAAGTTTCCATCAGATGAAGTGCTAAAGGGGTTCTGTAGTTGCTGGCACACCTCAGTTCTCCTTCTAGCCAACAGAATCTATCCCAAAAGCAGAATATTTATACTATAGAAGAGACAGCACTGCCGCTGTAAGTACCAGGGGACGTCAGATCTCTTTTCTTTAGTTTAAATGAGACTGTGAAGGGAAGGGTGCGAGGTGTCATCTTTCTAACACAAGTGAGATAGGTTTCCAGCTGAAAGGGTCAATTTATATGCTAAAGTAAGCCAACAACTCCACCTCCCCCCTGCCTCCCCTTTATCTTTTAATTGAAGTGCAACTAGCTACATTCACCTTAAACAATGGACTTTTCTCTTTTTCTGCTTGGCTTTGTCAATAGTGAGAGTGACAAGTACTGTACCGCAGAAGTAGCAAGAGAGTGCTATAGCTTTGGAAAGCACCTGCTCAAGTAACAATTTTCCTTATCAATCAGGAAGGAAATAGTTTTGAATGACAAATACTTGCAGGAGAGTGTTTTAAAAAGACAGGTATCGCCTTAGTCTGGTCAGAAATTGCTCAGCAAGGAGATGTGTTTTTGTAGCAAAAGAATTTTCCAATTCAGTTGCAAAAATCTTTCTGAGTTGGCCACTTGAAGATCAGTTTCTGACAGAAAATCTCTCATTTCTGCAAATAGAGATAAGGAGAGAGAACAGTCCACAGGGCTTCTCTTAGTTGCAAATGTAAAATGAACTGGTTATCGCTTGAAAAAAGAACCCAAACAGATAGAATGCTATAGATTGAACTTCACGCAACTGACTACATTAGCATTAAATTTACATTATTATCAAATTGTTAATTGTTAGTTTGCTTTAAAAAAAAGCTAGGAAACAATTAGAAAGTATCTCCATGATCCTGTTAGAAGTTATGCAAGAGTTCTAACTTACCAGCTTACTCACATGGATTCATAAGAAATGCTAACTTTGCAGGCCTAGTCACTAATCCTTAGCTTATTCTCTTACCTCACTGACGGTTTATCAGCCTCGATTCTCAAACTACTGTGCAGTTATCCCGGAACTACAGACATTTGGCTAACTGCAGGGAAGTATAAGGGATCTCTGAAAAGAAGATGTGCATATAGAGAACCCCTACTCCTGGTTATCCATACTGTAGTATTACTATAGTTACAGGATCACTATGGGTATGTACTATGTCACTTCACAACAGAGATTTTTGTATTTGACAAAGCATGACAAAGCTGTGGAGACCTTTACAATTACACCACTTTGTGAGCAAACCTGCATTTCACAATGCGGTCAAAGATGTCTTTTGGACCTGAAGAACAGTCCTTTCTTCTGTGCAGGAGAGGAACATCCAGTTCAGGGCTCATCCCCTGGCAGCAAAAATTACTTACTCTGTGCACCGCTAGAAGTTTATGGGTTTTTTTCAACCCACCTCTCCCTGTCTTGTGACTGCCGCAAGAGAAAGTAATCTTTTCATCCAGTACATGCTTCTTTAGGTTATTTCTAGTTGTTTTTAAACAGAAAATTTCTCCTGAACACAATTTTTCCCCACATTCTTAAATTCCAGACTGCAGATGAGCAGAAGCTTTTGCATACCTGTTTCCAGGTAAGTTTGAACAGAGTGAGACTATGAAAAACATTAAGCCTAGATCAGAGTAACCTTTAAACAAATTACTGGTCTTGGTTAGATTAGGGAAGAGATTTTGTCTTCTCTCATTTTCCTTTGAACATGCTGAACTTGCACTTTTGTTCCATTTGGCAAGACCACCCAATGTAATATTTTTCTTACAATTTGACTTCTTATATTTTGACAAGCAATGAATAATATACACTGAGTAGTTCTTGAGCAATAAGCTCTACGTACAGGCCCACAATATAACTGTGGTGACTGCTGTAGATACAGTTGCCACAAAACAAACTGGGACTTTACACCCACAATATAATGAGCTGTAATTACAATAATTGGCAGGTGTTAAAGGGGATAGTTGGGAGGATACAAGAAGTAGTATTCATTGAGTGAGCAAGAAATAACTTCTTGATTCCTTGAGTAAGTGAAGGCGGCAAAGCCAATGTTACTAGAAGAGACTTTATTACAATTTTAACTACTAAAAATCAGTACAACATAAGCCTCATAGACCCATAGTTTGGGCAAGAGAAAAATAGATTAGCAACACAAAATGGAAGTTACTATTTTTACACTGTATCAGTGGATCTACGTGAAATTACTGAACCCCCAAATTTTACTATGCTGATGTGGTATGCTGAAATCTGAATAGTATGAAATGTTATCATTTTTATACATAGTTTCTTGTTTCCTGTCCTTTCTTCCTGGTGAGATTTACAAAAGGTGTCTAGGAAAGAAAGATATGCAAATTCCATATTGCAGAATAACCTGAACCACATGAATTCAGGTTATGTTTTTCAATGCTCATAGCCAAGTCTGAGGGACTATAAGCTTATAAATTTAGGGAAATACAAACAATTAGAAGGAATGTTGACCTAAATCAACTTATCTCTTATTCATAAGGATTATATTACGAATGCAGTATATTCTTCTACTTCCTCCACTTATATTAAGTTATGCTGTATTAAAATGATTCAGAGAGCTTCAACCAAACTTGAAAGATACAGATACTTAGCACAAAAGCTCCAAATCAGCTGGAATATCCATATTTCCATTAAATTCTCATTTCCTTCTTCTGCTCCAATCTCATACCACAGAAGAGAAGCAATTTCTGGTATTTCTGCTTGATTTTTTGGCCCACTACTTCTTTTCCCTTTATGCATTTTACCCTCTACTTTCTCCCATTTCTTTTCCATTTCTGTTTCTATTTTGCTATGGGGGTTGGTATCCATTTTACTGTTTCATTACCGGAAGACCATGTTATGCATTTCCTTATGATAAGGAAGGACTGACTGTGTTTTTGATACAAATCTTTACATCACACTTGGCAGTAAATACACTCCAGGGTCACCCAGCAGGTTTGGGTTTGAACTGTGACAGTGCAATGTGCCCGTAAAGATCCTCCATAAATTCTAAAGAATGTTGGGTTTAGCCATCTGAGCCTTGTAGTCTTTTTGTAATGAAGTGTAAGAACCTTAATTCAATACGACTGAATTTAGAATAATATATTATTTTTCATTTGTCACTGCTTAAGGTGAAATTGTTACAGGGAAGATCTGAAACCTTGTTCCTTCCTAATTCCACTGTTCATTATTCAGAACGCTAATTTTACTATGAGCTGTATCTGCCAAAGTTACAGCTTGATACGCTAGCTATCAGAGAAAAGGGAAAGTCAAAAAGTACCTGATGGGCAAACCACAGAGCTAATAGGGAAGCCATGTACATTTAAAATAAGTCAAAGAAAATTACTTGGCAGCTATGCTTTGCCACCATTTCTGCTGTAGATAATACAGCACTGTGGATTTCACACTATCATGAAGCCTTAACCATCCATAAGCCAAATTGTCTTGATGGCGGTTACATCAGTAAGCCATGGAGGGAAGGGGCTTGTTTGTTTTAAGCATTAGTTTGAATGTTGTAATTTTTTGTTACTCAAATGAAAACATTTACATCTTCAGGTTGTCCAAAGACATAAATGCTGGAAGTCCACATCAGATCACGGTACCTCAATTTGTCCTCAAATACTAAAGCATTCTCAAATGGTTTAAACTTTGACACTGTTGGGTTTATCTAATTCATTGGGAAGAACCCAGATAATGTCTTAAGTACCAAAAAAACCTATAATGATCTCCTACTGTGTTCTGTGGGAATGTTCCTATTGGTTTCAGTTAATATGGGATGCAGGACGAGACCTTATAATTTTAAGCAAGGGAAAAGTAAAAAGTTACAGATATGTTCCAGATAACATGCATACATAGAGATACTGAAATTCCTCTGCTTCCTTGCCAGCCACCTTTAGTCTGCAGCTCTTCTAGAACAAGCTACTGTGTCAGCTCACTTGATGCTCTGGAGAACACAGTACAGAAAAGCAGTTCACAGGCATATCACGAAGCTTAACTGATGGCTACTGATCCCTTTTTTGGCAAAGGTAGCATAAGTATTATGCATGATGGAGCTGCTAGTGGTCAATAACATGTCTTATGGCAAGTCTAAAGAAACTCACAGAAGAGATCATTCCAGTGGGCTGCACCTACAGTAACTCCACTGGGGTTAACAGGGTCCACAAATAAGCAAAATCACAGTAAGGTTTGATCTAGTCTTTACACATCTGACACTGCTTAGCATGGATCCAAGTACTTTTAAATACTACAATGTGCAGTAAATTCTCTTTTCCTTTTAAGCGGAGATACTTTAGAGCCATCTGGGGTGTATCACTTTTCTTTGCTAAATAGTTCAGTATTGTAACGCAGCTTCAGAACTATGGAGACTTTTTCAAGAAAATGCAAACGATCTCTCACAGACTCCTAACCACCTTATCTTGCCTTTTCCAATGCTCATTGCCTTTCCTTATCTCTAATTTAAGTATTCTGTCAGAGAGTATATGCTGGAAGAAATCCAGAGCTGCTGTTTTCCTTAAGAAGAAAATATTTTTCTGCAGTACCAGTTTAAGATGGACAGAAAGCAGTGGCAGAGGCCTGACCCTGAAGAAGGCCACACTTTCCCAATACAGTATATCTAAAAAAGGTTTTATAATTGCAGGGAAGAATTCCTAGCTAAACAAACAGTATGTTTTTCAATCACAATTCTGTATGGTCCCCAATAATAAGGAAACCTGATTATTTTCAGAATTCAGCTCAAAATAACCCAATGATAATATTTGCAAAGAAGCAGGCAATATCCCACAGTCATATGAAGCTCCATAAATAGATTCATTTGACCAACTGCTTGATGGCAAAAATTGTTATTATGCGTTTGTTGATATTTTTATAATACTCTGCATTGTTATTACTTTTCACTTGCTCATACTTCTGCTATTCCATAGTTTGAAACCAGCAGCTCTGCTTTCTGTAAACAGCCTGCAAAGCAAATAGAGCAAGTGACTGCGTTAGGACTGTTTGTTTTGTACTGTTTGCTGTTCTGCCGCTCCCAACTTTGAACACACAATGTTAACACTCACACAAAAGCGGTTTCAGCACAAACGATAAAAATGCGTGCAGGCACAGAGAAACCACTGCTCAAGAAGAGTCTTCCCTCAGTTCAGCTTCAGCAGAATCATTAGAAGAAAACATGTAGTAAAAACATCCTTTTTTAATCAGCTGAATTAACCTGCTTGTGTGAGTTACAGGAGCAGATGCGTGTGACATCACTGACACTCCTGTGTCGCCCATAATCAAAAGCTCAGACACAAGACACTTTATCAAGGTATTTTTGTCAAAGAGCAAACAAAGGCTTTAAACAAATGTTTCCTCATTACAGCATAGTTCTTTCTTCTTTCTTTTGTAGTGATGTTAGAGACTCTTTTGTCAGAAACATTATAAATACTTTGATGACAATTTCAATTTCATAGATTGAGCAGTATCATGTCAACACTAGCCAGAGGAGTACAACATGAAGTACTGATGACCATCTTCCAAAAATTCAGAAATTGTCTTCAGGAAAGTAGAGAACTTGGCTTAACTTTACATTACTGTAAATGTACATTGTTGATTTTACGTTTCTCTTTCAACAGCTCAACTAGAAAATAAATATAATGCATCTGAGAACTTTCAGTGATATACTTGATGAAAACCAGTGAAGTAGAACTAAACTCATCCAGAAAATTTAGCTCAGAACTGCTGTCATACAGTAGGACTCCTCATACCAGTATTCTGTTGCTGAAGTATTTAATATTCATCTTTGTACTACAAATCAAACTACACATTTTCCCATATTCATTAATTTATTATAAAATTCCATGAACTTAAAAAATAGATGCTTTTAAATGCATAGGCACAAACGCAGAGGAAAAAAAAAGTCATTTTTGTCACAACATAAGTGTCTTGAGAAATAATATACCTCAGAGGAATCTAATCCCTTCCATCTATGTGTCACATAAGAGAGAGATATTTTTTCTGATCCTTCTCTACTTCACATCAGTGCTGTGAAGTACCAGCAGGTAAATAAAAGTAATGGTTATATTTTAAACACTTTAAAGTGATTTTAAAAAATGCGATTTCACTTACCTAATTCTTTAGAAACTGGAGAATCAGCTGATATATCCCCAATCTTTGCAAGGCTATCATAATACGCTCTTCCAGCCACTACCATAGCTTGGGGGTGGAGGGAAAAAAAAAAAACCACAAAAGAGTGTTGAAAGTCAAAGTCAAAATATTTTCCATTATCCTTACTTTATGCTCCTACAAAATCTCGTAATCCAGGGCACATAGTAAGAGAGGGGTATATAGCAATAAGGAAATTCTGCTACCAGAAAAAGTTCCATGAGTCACTGAGCTACATGCTAATTTGTGAAACCAGGTGACAAAGACAGAAGACCAGACTACATGAATGGAGTGAGCACCCAGTGGGTAGATTTACCCATAAGCCATTGGTCAGGACCTAACAAAGTTCCTTGGTACAGATAAAACCACTGGAAAACCAGAAATGCAGTCCCAAACTTCCTAGAAATGCCAAGGTCTCTGCCCTGTACTAAGCAGCCAAGTCACATATCTGAGAAATGGCTACTGGCCACGAGACAAGGGACCTACAGTTGCCAGAAGGAGACAGGGAGCCCTTCAAAAGCAAACCATCATTTATTAAGTTAGATGAAAAAGTAACTTGCTTAAAAAAAAAGCTATGATGGAATGCAGTTGCTAGGTGTGACAGATTTAAAATAATGGTGAAATGTGAAAGGTTGGATAAAGTCATTCCTAAAAATTACCATTTCGGATAACACTGTATAGTCATCATCTGTCATCAATTACAAGTTCTTGTCAGAACAATACATTGCAATAAGAGGATTCTATATATAGACACTAACTTTTCCACTTTCCAGAAATTTTAGTCCTTAAAAGTTAAAACTTCAAAAATGAAATCTCTGAAAGATGATGTTCAGGTTATGGAGATAATCCATTTGGCATTCTTTTCTCAATTTTCAATGTACCATCAATACCTAAAATCATTATAAATTACATTGTTCAGCAACGTAATAAGCTAAAATGGTGGAAGATCTCTGGTTTCTTGGACAGACATGAAAAACTAGCACTGATACATACAATTTCTGCACAGAGTTATTTTGACAGTCCAGGAAAGTGACTTCTTTTGTCTTCATTACTGAACTCTGGATGGCAGAGAAATCAGTATTCCAAGTACTTTAAGCAATAACAACCTCAGGCAACAGGTGTATATATAGTTTAAGTAGAAATCTGAAGGCTTAACATTCCCAACCAAAAAGACAGACCCTAGTTAACGCTTGGATGCTCCTCTTTTTATCCCTTCAGGACAGTTCCCCCCCTTTTATGCTTTATAGTTGGGGTTTAGCAATTCTAGTTTTACAGGAGCTAATAAGCTCTTCTTATATATCACTAAGGTTTCAGTTATTCTCAGTTAATCATTTCCTGGTTATAGCTATTTTAGCAGCAAAGCTAGTTGTGCTAGAATATGAACAGGGAAACATCAGCATTCAAACTGCAAGGAGGCCAGTAGTGAGAAACATTTTATGTATGTAGTAGATCTGCAGTTGTTGCCTTGCATCTGCACAGTATTTAGAACTGATCTGCACAAAGAAATAGCAAGGACAAACTGGCGAGTACATTTTCAACCTAAAGTAGAAGCCAAGGAGACTCTCACTGCTGACTTTAGAATACTTTTTTTTCTGAAAGGAACATACCTGGCAATTGCCAACTAGAGTATTTTAGGTTTGTATTTTGTGATTTTTACTAGCAAAGGTGACAACTTTGATTACCTAACTATATTCACTGAGAAACCTGAAACTCTTCCAGATGAAACAATGATTGTTTTTCAGGCTTTACTGCATTAGACAAGAGTAATTTCTAAGCTGTGTCTCACAGGTGCTCTATATTCAAACTTTCTCAACAGAAAAACAGTACTGGTGCCACTGACAGAACGAGCAGTATGCCACCCATATGCAAAGATTTTATGCCATTCCAACTCTTCCTACGTAATGTTTTCTGGAGATACCCCCAAGTCAATCTTTTGTCTCAATACAGGCACTAAACCAGGAACAAAAATGTATGATTTCTCCTGTGCTAATCAAGCTAAATCAAGAACTCCACTTGGATAGTCTCTTCACCAGCTCTATGGCTAGTAAACAACTTCGGCAGAAAAGAAGTTTTGACCTTTTATGTTCAAGATGTATAAATATACATTCTAAATCTATCAGAAGGTCTTGTAAGTGTAACGTTGTCAGCCTACTCTGACTTGTTTAGAAATCTGCATAGTATTTGTTTAGCAACAGAGTATTTACTTCTTGTTACAGACCTATTTATACCACTCTGAACTGATGGAGAAAAGATTAACCATTTATGAGTCCAAAGAGGACTTTAATGTCGTTTCTCAACAGTTGTTGCAACATTGTAAACATTTATTCACTTGAAATTAAGCACTCATGCTAGATATGCTTTATCAGCCAGTCTTAAAAGACAAACTTGCTACATCACGGTTTCCATCAGCTTCTCCAGTGCTGCTGTGCACAGTTATGTTGTGACAAGTTGAATTAAAAGAGAAGCAGCACAATGTAACTTATCAATAGTAAAGCATGTGAAAAGCAGAACCCTCAGAAACTGGTATAACCATTTTTCAGTCAATTGTGGAAATACTTGTTATTACTTCTGGTACTACGTATAATCCCCAAGGTTAGGTATTAGGTAACCACAATGTTAATCCATCAGGTTAGGTATTACTGCATGCAAGTCAGCATTTCCCTATTTTCATCTTCAGCAGGTTTTAGTTTCATCTTGTTCTCAAGCCTGGTCTAAAATTTGCATGAAGAGAGATTTCAATGTCTATTTGGCTATGCACTACTTCTGCAGTATCACATTTCTCAGAGTACTAGATTACACATAGGGAAAAGATATGCCACAGACTTGAATGAGGCAAAATTAGATTTTACATCCCTTTAATATGGTATCAAGCAGCTCAACAGGTCTGCAGAGGTGAAATGGAGCAAGCTCTAACAGGTCCTACAATAAGAGCTTTGGGAATCCAGGGCCCAGTCCTCGAAACCCATTCTTAGGCAGACAGCTTCTGTGAAGTCAATAATGGAAGTAAACATCCATGTTACAAGAAGTTTGAGAGTCTGGGTCCTTGGATTCAAATTTATTCATTCTGATTTTGACTCCATTAAAAAGATACAATCAGATTTGGTATGGACAACAAAAAAAAAAAAAATAACCCACTCCTGCGATATTTCCAGAGAAAAAAAGAAAACAACAAATTTACAAAACTTGTTTTTTTTCCCTTTTATATTATTATTCTAATGTGTGTTATTTACACTTGATGTTCAGTTTATTTTGCAGTAGCTCTGTGTTTAAGTGTTTGGGATGCAACTGTTGCAGGACAGTTAAAAAACCTTATGTGGAGTGGGTACATATGTATTTGTGCTTTTCTGTTGTTTTTTTTTCCTAATTAAACGCATCCAAAGTTCAACTTAGAAATTAAGCTTATACACAAGCCTCATATCCAATATGCATATTTAAATGAAATAAATATAATTTTAAACTTAGCACCTAGAAGACTTACCATTAACAGCCTTTTCATAGTTCTTTCCCAGATTTATTAAATTCCTCAGTCCTGGATTGAACTGTTCCATAACATTCTGGGGAACAGAAAAAAAGATTTGTGTTATAACCAAGGCAGTTCAACAGTGGATGGAAGTATTTATCTCAGTGTCACTTAGGTCTGTTTTAGGTTTTGCACGTACAGCGTACATCTGAAAGGTCTGTGGATGGGTGAAAAACAGAAGACTTGGGAGGAAGAGGAGAGCAAAGGATGGAAGGGAGAAGAACTGAGCAGTTAAGATCAACAAACAGGAAAAAGAAAACGTAAACTTTCCAGTGGGGTAAAAAGAATCTGGCTGCTCATAATACAAAGAGATGTCAAGTATGTGATCACAGCTTGCACAGATCCTTCTCTTGCGGTAGGTGATGGTGAAATAAAAGTGACAGAAAAACCTCTACCCACTAACTGTTTTATGAAGTCAGACAGTAACAAGAACCTTGATTTGAGTTCTTGTTGTGCCCCTCCTCTGAGCTGAAAAAAACCTATAATGCTAGGAAAAGGAAAAAAAAAAAAGAAATTCACCAGGTAACTGATCACAGGAGACAAGTGCTTTATTTATCTTTTCTAAGTTACAGAGAGCATTAAGGGAAATCAGTAGGGGTTTTTTGTTTGTTTGAAAATACTGCATTTCCTTGTGCAAAGCTGTGGTCCTTTCAGCAAGAAAATGATGACCTTATTTAAATAGAAGGAGAAAAAAAGTCCACTGCAGCCGTTTTGGCTGTTAAATACAATTATTGGCTGAAACAGCCAGAATCTGAAATCCAGCAGCTCCAAGCATGACTACTCTCATACCTAGCAAATTCTGTGAACTGATGAAGTGGTAGAAATTGTGACCGGAATTTTCACAGTGCAAGAAAATAGCTACACCATTAAATAGAAACATTCCAAATTTTTGCAGAAAGTAGAAAATAAGTTAAGCCATGATGCATGAATTCAAATTTGAACTTGCCCAGAGTCGGGGGGTGATGAAGAGAGAAGCAGCAGCTTTTGCTCACCCAAAAAAGAAAATCACTCACAAAGTCTGAGTTGTCCCTACTCATAGGAAAGGTTCAGTTCCCTTCCTTCTGGTCAGAGACAGAAACTCTCCCCAAAATCAATATTCCAGAATTACTTTTATCTTGTTATTAGCACTGAAAAAGAGAAAAGCTGACATGCTGATATAAATGCAGTAGTCATTCATTCCTTGGAATCACGCCCTTCAAGATGTCTCAAACACATTTAGCATAAATAGTGGTATTCCAAAGTATGGTATTCCTGGATGTTGCAATTAACTTCTGAACAATGCTAAGTAAGTTTGAAGGAGAGCCCCCTGAGCTTCACTTACTTGGTGGTTTCTTGGTTTCTTCGGGTAGAATCACTACCTGAATTGAAACACAGCACGTTTGTTTAACAAAACCCCCTTTTGCATGTATGTAAATAACTACCTTGAACAAGTATTCTAGAATTTGCCAGATGTGCCTGGTCATTTAATAGTTAAGTAACTGCAATGTTCTAATCCTTTCTTTTCTCTCTTCCATACAAACTACAGTTTCATTTAACAGCAACTACTGAGTCTCAGGAACAATTTGGTAACAAGTATTTTGTATTACATTCATTTTTCACAGAAGCTCTATACTTCCACAGAAGAAAAACTTTAATGTTTTTGCAGCTTCTAGACCTTGTTTTCCCAGAATCTTCCTAACAAAACTATACCTGTGACATTACGTTGTAAAATTTTATTGTCATGAGATACCTGAAGACACCATTCTGCTATTCTATTTTATGACAGTGTTTTTATGACACAACTCACATGTTTCTAGATACTGTTCACAGAGCAGAACTTTCAAATTCCAGGAATTCAAAACAGATGCTTTCTGTTTACGAGAAATACAAAGCGCAGACAAGTGAAATAGTCTCCAGCTTTTGTCTGTTATACTACTAACAGAATGAAAATATTTCCATTTAGTATGTACATGGATCCAGAAAGAACAGGAATATCATCATCACATTTGTCTTATTTTCAGACAAGGTCATTCAGACAGAACTTTACTATTATTATTCAAATAGAATGCTATACCTGAACTTCAGTCAATTTAAAAAGTGAAGAAAAGAATTAGCTCCAGATTTCACCAACTCTACTTTAGCAGTCATATTGAATAAAAAGAATATAGCTATTAAACCCCCCCCCCCCCCCCCCCCAAAACCCTGTTAGGCTCTGATGGTAGTGTAGTACATATGACATCAAAAGCAGACACAGAACAAGAATACCTAGCCCCACTGCCTTTATTTGTACAAACTAAATGCAACTGGGATTTATTTCTGGTCTTACCATTAAGCTCTTACCCACCCAAACACGATCACTGCAAACAAACTACCTAGTGTCCTCAGGCTCTTGATTTGTGTTAACTCACAAACCACATCCAGAAATCATTTGGGAAAGTGTGTTTCAGGTTGGGCCAACAATGCCAAAGGCTATTCTAACAACAGTATGGAATTTCAAGCTCTGGTGTCTGGGAACATCCTTCCTCCTGCCACAACTCTTTAATTTACTACTGTAAATGTTGCTGCTGTGCCTCTTTTGCCCTCCCTGCAGCTGAGGCAGTGTGACTGTGAGGCTTTTGTTCCAAGCGGTGTTTCTTCCTACTCCAACTTCTTGCCATTCCTTCCCAGCAGTGTACTAAAGATGATGTCTCTTGGCATACGTGGAGCCAGTGAATCACAACAAAAAAAAGAAAAAAGGGTGAATTAGGGTATTGTGTTAGAATATAGAGTCCTGTGTTCCAAGGATATGGAGGGGGAGGAAGGTGTATATGATGTAGAAACCATGTGTATCCATGGCAGGTAAGAATCCCAATGCCATCTTGAATTGCCACATGACGCTGAAAATAACTGTCTTGAAAGACAGCTCCTGTCCCTACTTACCCTCCTCCTCATAACAAGGACTTAGAGTAAAAACCTCACTGCTTCCTACCCAAAAATTCTAACAGTAACATGGCAATTATTAGTCTCAAAACACTGATTTTGGAATGACTGTCTTAAGGATTCAGGGCTTAACATTCCAGTTCTCTTGCCATCTAATTCAGATTTCAAACAGAAAGCAGGGATTGCATCTCCATCATTAGTTGTTTTAATTTAGGAGGAAGTGAACAAAACCCAATAAAAATGCCTTCAAAAAACTTCCCTCTCTGAAGCCAGATCGCTTACTTTCACTAGCTGATTCTATGCATAATGAGCATTCATGTATAGCAGCTATAGATCACACTGTGGAAACACAACAGGTCCACTGAAACACACCAAACTCTGAGGAAGAGCTCCAGTCATCACATCTGTTCAACATATACGTAAAACTGCTCAAAAGTTGAAGAAACAATTTATAGGTCACTGCCTTTGGTAGCTGAAAGGCACACAACTAACGGATCTTTTCTCCATCAGACCAAGCTGCCTCTGGAAGATTTTCAGCCTTTACACTGCCACAGTGGTTGATTGTTAGCAGAAGCGTCTGCACCAGGGAACGCCCGAGAAGCAGTAAAAACCTTTGCAATGGAAATTCCCCTTTGGAATTTGCCTGGTTTAATGCAGGGTATGGTTAGCTCATCCTCACAGCGCTGTGCAAGGCTCATCTACTTTCCTACTAAGAGTTTGTGATAGACTTAGCTCCCCCTCTCCCATCCCTGCTGGGTCTCCAAGATGGTATAATGAAATAATTCTTAGATGATTTTCCTCTCTTCAGCAATATAGAGAAGCATAATATGCGTTTTTTCTTTCTAGATTCTCAAAGCAAAGAAAAACCTGGCTGTGCTTCTAGTGCTCTTCTTACATAGTTAACCATTGCTGCTGCCTTTGAAGTACTGCCCAGGAACATATATCTAGAGCACATTTTCAAAAGGAAAACTGTCACTGGCAACACTCTCTTCAGGACTAGGTATAAATTTTATAATTGCCAAAACATTTCAAATCAGTTAAAGTGATTGTAATATTTTGTTCAGCTTCAGAAGTTATAGGGGAAAAGAGCCACTCAAATCCATCTGTATAGCTATTTTTTTCATATGATGTCTTACAGTTGTACAGCTTCTCTTACTTGCAGTCTAAAGAAAAGGTAATGAAAATGAGTGGGACTGAACACCAGCGCAAAACTGCAAGGCAGACACTGCACCCAGATCTCAAAAAAAGCAGAGACAGAGAAACAAAGAACTTCTGATCAAGACAACCACTAATATAAAATTATCAAAAGTCTCATAAAATATCAGTCTTGTTATGTGCCATGCTCTACAATGACATGGGAATAAAACTTTTATCTTAATCCAACTAGACATCACAAAGAAAAAAAAACCAAACAACCTAGGAGAGACAATGGTTCACAAGACATCATTTGTCTGTGCAGTGAGGGACACACACTCTACTTCCTAATTGGCAATGAAGTGTCCTATATTCTAGTGACACACTACCTCTCATGAACAGAATAATTTACCAGAAGAGAAGAGGAGGCACATGATCAGCTCCTACAGCTTTCTATTATTTAGGATGAATGGAAATACAGGGAAACACTTTCAAAACAGGCAACAGGAAACATCTTTTTATGTAGAGAATTTTAGAGTTGGCAAAAGTGACCTTCCAAGAAAACTCAAGATAAACCTGCTCTGGTCATTTGAGTCATTAAACCCTCATATAATCCGGTATAAGAGTTGCTATATGCCTTTCACCACATGAAGCCAATGTGAGTTAATCAGCCTGGTAGAAAGGAGCTGACTGAAGCCTTGTATTTCCACTTGTGTGTAGGTATTATATCTTCTGCAGTTCCTGATAGTGATATAAACAACATTAATCTTCAAAACAAATGACATCCATTGTAAAAGTGCCTTCCTGTAAATGCTCAGCTTTGCTTTTTACTTAAAGACACACCTCACAGAACAATAGCTCAGCAGGTATGAGTACAACTAAACAATGCATAGACTCCCTGTAGCTTCAAGTTTACATCCTGCAGGCACTTTTGCAAGAGTGGATAACAATGTATTTGGGTGGAAATCCGAAACTATAGAAATGGCACCGAAAGAGTAGATCTTGATGTCTAACATTACTCATATTATCATCAACGTATATATTTATAGATAACTTTTGTATAGCTACTAATAATTTAAATTGTTATCTCTCAACTTGGAAAACAGTAAAATTAAGTTTTTGAAAAAAGTCTTCAGTGTCTATGTCTGAAAACCCAGTTGCGAAGATCTGAAGAGCCATGTAGAAGGTAAATCATATTGCTCTCTACTGTACTTGGAGTGTTTTATACATTATTGCATTTCATTTCCTCCTTTAGCTTTTGAAATCCACAATACAGTTTTCAGAAGGGTGCGATTAAGCTCTCAACACATCTCATGTTAAGCTATCTCAGCTGTAAGTTAGCTTAATATTGTTTTAAAACAGGTTTAACAGAATGGAAAAAAAAAAGATCAGGATGCCAGTGTTTATTCAAAAAGACTGATTCTTATGACTAATTATTAGTCACCTTGACAGAACATTTCTTGATTAATACAGCAATTAATCATCCATCAGTGCATTTCAAATACAAACCTTTTCAGGTTATGAACATGCAACCCAGGATAGACTCTAAATAGGAATAACTCTAAGTAAGGTCAAGAGATAGTATGCACTAAGATAGAACTGGACTTTATACACATGAACTCCCAAAGGCTCCACTTCCCCAATGTCAGATTTACATTTCAGTGATGCAAAATAACAGCCTTACTGCAGCACGTGCTAGGACCACAAGTGAATTTTAATTTTGGTAAATAAGTCTGGTAGTTTAATCTCATTGCAAGTCTTTTTAAAAACACGGGGATATAGATTCGGGACATGGAATTTGGAACTTTAAAATGAATTTATCAGATATATTTTCATGATAAAACAATATAGCCTACCAAAATAATCATACCTACCCCTTAGGCAAACACAGCATTCCACTGAATAAAGGTTGTTTTGATGCATCCTGATTTTTTTTCTAATTACACTTTGGTTGACAATCAAAATTTCTGGGTAAGATTTACCTGAATTAAATAAACCTTTAAAATCCAAGATTACCAACACCAGTGAATTACAGCTATCATGCTATTATCAAGTGCTCCAGAAACCTCAAACCATGGGAGCAATAAGGGAGCTGGCTGCCCAGCCCTTTGACCACATAGACAGAATGACAGGTCTGTTAACTCAGTACTTTCCTGTTTGGTCCCCTTTCCCCTGCACTGCATGTATCACAGTTGGATGCCAAATAATTTTCCCCCACATACAGCAGACAAAACAAAGCTATAAGAGCTGCATTGACACACCAACATGTAACATCTTTCTTGGGGTTACCAACTGTATGAGGGAGTCATACAGTGTCCCTCCAGAGCACACCACATGGCTGCAGTGAGTTCAAGGGCAGAGCAGTGTCATACCAGCGAACCCCTCAGCAGTTCCTTGGTAAAAGGGAGGCTGTGGCCCTCTTTAGTCATAGGCTTCCACGCCCTTTGGCTTCATTTTGCACGTGCCATTCCTAACGCATTAAAGTGATTCTTCAGGTATTACATAAAGAGTAAACGTCAGCCTTGATTTTTGTGTGTGCACACATATATTTGTGGATTATGTTGTTTATTTAGTCAGGTTAACTAAAAAAAAAAAAAAAGTTGAGGTATTCACTTTCCAATGTTGTTGCCAATATAAAAGATGAACAAGGTAAAAATACAAGGTCATTACTTAGCTGCCCGATGACTTCTGTAAGTATATTTTGAAGCTTTGCATAACATGGGTTACTATGTATTGAATAAATCCAATGGATTAGCACGGTAAGAAAGGGAAAAAGGAAAGCAGACTAGCATCACATTCAATTTCATTCTCTATTATTTTTCCAGGTCACCCAATTTTTTTTTAAATTGTTTTTTTTTTTGAGAAGTCAGAAGCCTGTGTTTGGTCCTGCAGCATACAGATGCCATTGCTACACCACACTGGTTTTCCCATACCAAGCCCTTCTTACCGGTAGGAGAAACACAAACACTGCTCCCGATTTTATCATTACCAGCATGGTGTTTTAAGTGCTGGATTGCTAGGATGGCAAACAGTAAGAGCAGAAGTTCCATGTGCATTATTAAGCAAAGGAGAGCACACTCACCTTGCAGCTAAAGCACAGCACAAAGAGGTGTTCATTTGTTTTAGATGAGGGAGCTGTGATTAGTCACTGCAAATGCTAAATACACAGAGTAGTGCTCCCTGCCCGTAAGAAGTGAAGGGCTACTTTCAAGATTTCAACTTTGATATAGAAATAACTGCTTTAAAGTAGACCGAGAATCCATTCTCTGCCTGAAGCAGCCTTTATACCTTATCTGGATAAAGTTTCAACTTTTAATGAGGGCAGGGAGGGAGGGTTTCCAGGCCTGTGAGTACGAGCTATGTGATGCAATGCACCAGATCGCTCAAAATACCCACATGGAAGACATTTCATCACACTGTCAACATTAACTTTGGATTACTGGGCTTTTGCTGGTAATTTCAGTCTTACGTTATCTCCTTGAATAAGTTAAAAACAAAAAAACAACAAAAAGGTAAACTTTCTCAGGAAATATGTACTGAAAAACCAGGCAGGTTTTGTTTATTTAGAGGTCTGTCATCCTTTAAAGCTTATTTTATATTATACCTGTTACATCACACAGGATATTTTCTTCCCTCTCCTCTGTAAAGCTGTATTAGCTACATTCTGGAAGTCAATAGACAGGGTAGGACATTCCTTTGTCGGCACAGCCCTGAACAGTCAACTTTGCACATTTCTCTCCTATGAGCCTGTATTTACAGGCTGTTCTTCTGAGAAAGATGAATTTATATTTGCTTATGGCCTTGCCATGAATGTAACTGATACCACAAATCACCAGACCGTTTAAGATGACCTGCATCAAATACAGAGGACAAAATTTATAGGCAAGTAATCTCTTTTTTTTTTTCAGTAGTTTTGCATGAATTTGACATTTAAATCCAAAGAAAATAACTAGCAAATACATGACACCAATATAACTGGACTACTTGAAGGAGTAAAGTTACCTTAAGGGTGTTGGAGAATAACAAAACTAACAGCAAAATACTACAGTAAATACTTTCAGAGACCTTTAAATGACAACATCTTCATAAATATGAAAACATTCATTAGTAAACCAGTAAGATTTAATTGTAAAATAGAACAATCCCCCAGAAAGCTTTCCTTTCAGCTCAAAGCTGTGAATGAACTGCAGCTGCAAGTTCATTTGCATGATTAAATGCATTTGCAAATTTAAGTGCTTTCTCTAGTACAACACACAGTACAGAATGAAGATTACAGATCCAACACTGCCATTGCTACTTCGCCAAAAGGATGGTTCTTAGGGAACTTTGCACAATTAGAATTGGTGTGTTTTGGAAGGGCTGAGTTTATAGAAAGTTTAATCAGCAGCTACTGCCCATACGCAAAATATTTTAAAACCTACAAATAGCGAGGCATTTTGTAAAGTTTACATGTTCGCTGACATAAACTGGACTGTCCTCACCCACCGGTGCTGTGAGGCAGCTAGGGCGTACCTTCAGAAATCTGATTATCAGCTCGGGACCCAGGCAAGCAACTGAAGTCAGCGCCAAGCTGTTTTTAGGCTCTGGCCGGTACGAATAAACGGTTCAAGCAGAGGACCACAAGCACCAAGATCTCCAAACCACTTTATCATCAAAACACACTGCGGGCACTATGACTCGCGGGAGAACTGTGCCTGCTAGAGAGGGAGAATCCAGCCTGAAAGCCCGCCTTGTCCGGAGCTGTCTCTCTTGGCTCTGCGGCCGCGGGCAGGACCAAACGGGGCGAGGGGGGGGCCGACTCTCCCGCTGCCTCCGTCCCGGACCCCTCCGGGACATTTACGAGCGAGCACCGAGCCGCCTTTGACACACTGCGGGAAAGGAAGGGGGGGGGGGGGGGGGGGCGAGAGGGCTCACAGGGAAAGGAAAGAGGAAAGAAAGAAGTTCGCTCCGCTCGTGCGTGAGGAGCCGAGGCTGCGCTGCACCCTCCCGCCTGCCCCCGCCTCAGCCGACACCGGAGCCGGCCAGCGGGGGCAAAGGTAGCCGCCGTGTCGGCCAAGGCGGCGGCGGCAGGCAGCCCCTCCCCTCCCGTACTCACTTTGTAGGTACTTTCCGTCAGCTTGTTCACCTCATCGGGGTCCCGGGACATGGTGACTGCGGGGAGGCGGCCGGCGGGAAGAGCTTCGTGCTCCGGAGAGCTCTTCGGCCCCAGCCCAGGGCGGCCGCAACAGACCGAGCTCCCTCCTCCGCCGCTAAGAAACTGTCAAAAACTTGTGGAACCAGCTGGGCAGGGCCGCCGGGGCGGGGCCTGCGGGGCCGCTGCCGCCTGACGCGGCAGGACTGGCTGGGCGGGGCGGGGCCGGGATCGCCTTACCTCGGTTCCCCTCAGAGGGAGGTGTGGTTGGCTTCGTACCGCCTCTACCTGAGGTGTTGCTGCCACCTCCTTCCTCTCTCCCTTCCCGGTGGCCGCGGGAGGCGAAGCGCAGCCGGGGCCCTGTGGAAGCCTCTTCAGGAGGCAGCAGTGCTGCGGGTGCCCAACGAAGTGGGAAGTAAATTCTTCCTCACAGCAATTAAGTGAGGATTCTATAAGAATTAATGGATTAATCTTGTTAGGATTAATTAGGGTAGTCCTAGGGGTGCTAGTGAGGCTGGGGTGGTTCCTGTTCTTTCTTCCACAGTAGCACCACGTGAAGGAGAGGGAGGGAGTTTCCTCAGGGACTTTCAGGCAAGAGCTAAAGTGTCTTTTTCCAGAGTCCTGGTCCAGTGCCTCACCCGAGCTTCATGCTGTATGCTTAAGTTGAAGATTTCTTTTAAATATACACCAATAAAACAGTGCCCCAGTCATCTTTACTGTGTGAAATGACACATGAGGCCTCCATGGGGGGAGCAGGGTGAGGAAAGCTGGGATAAGCTATACATTTTTATGGACCATAAATTGTCCAGAGATTGTAAGATTAATTTAAAGTATGCTAGTCGGAATAGCTTTCTGATAATGTAATACCAATGCTATCTTGAAGGACTTTGTGGGAATTTCATAATCTTGGATATTTTAAAACTGAGATGCAGTGCAAGCTATTGAGTGCATGAGGCATAATCAACATCCTTACACGTTGGACATCCTTCTCTTGGTTGCTATCTCTCCCTCTGATTCCCACACTTTATTGCAGCAATAGAATAGTGTCAGGCAGGCAACAAACACTGGACTTGGAACAGTACCATAGATATTGGACTCTCGTGTGGGAGGAGGTTGTTACTGAGTCTCAATAGCTGTAAAAATGTTTTAATTCAAGCTCATGGAGCTGTTTACGCCTTTAGAACTACAATTTACCTTCTGGGAAAAAGTGCATAGTTGGAGCATTATCTTGAATACAAGCAAAATGCTGGGCAGAGAGGCAGTTTTTTGAGCCTTCATACTCCCGGGTAAAGTCTTTACAGGGTTCTGGTATTTATGGAATTAATTGCCTTTCTGTAATAATCCAATTTCTAATGTTGTCCTATAGGTCTAGTGAATTATTTTGGGCCTAAGTCTACAATATATGTACCCACTAAACAGTATTTGCTTATGTAAACAGTCCTCTTGAATGTGATATGGCTGCTTGCCTGAGAATGGGATGAAGAATTGTACTGTTTATTCCCGACTCTTTTTGTCTGAAGAGTCTGAAAACAGACTGTTCCTGGGTACTACTGCTTTTGTGTTACCATATGCCAGTGTGGGAAAAGGATGTTCCTCCATAACAGGCATTCAAATTTGTGGGAGCAGGTACCCAAAGGAAGGTAGAAAAGGATTTTTCCTTCCCCAACTCCTGCTAAAGGAGCTGGGAGTGTATTGTATAGCAGGGAGTTTATTATTCCTGTTAGGGGCAAAGCATTTGTCGTATTTCCTCTGAACAATGTGGAGTGCCTGCAGCTCACCTAGGATTCAGAGTGCTTTGTTTCCAGTTGGCATGATTTAGTTCAGTAGTAGTAATGGCAATGTAAGTAGTAATAAAATACGCGTATCAGAAAGAAACAATGTGGATAATTGATGTAGGTAGAGTTGTTTAAAAATGTTATGATGCTTAATGTGGGGATGCTTAACATTTCAAAAATATACTTTTCTAAAAGCCATTTTACTTTGTAAGCAGATGTAAATATTGTAAAGGTTTACTGAACTTCTTGTGTGTTCTTCATGATGTTTGATAATTTCTGTAGTCTTCATGTATATACAATTTTTAGAGTTTTTACATAATCTCTCCTAGATTTTTAGTGCTGTAGATTATTAAAAAAAATATAATATTGACATTAAAAATACAATTGTGAAGTAGTGGATGGATAGGGGTAAGGAAACAAGGAAAAGGAGTTTTAAAGAATGCCTAAGTGGAAAATGGAGCTAGCAAGGAAGAATCAATCCTTAATGTGGGGTAATGATTGCCTCTATTAATTCTTCTATATACAGATTAAAATGCTCATAAATAGTTGAGGCAGTTAAAAGATGGAAAATACCAGGACCGACTTCTTTCTTAAAGTGAAAGAATTAACACTGTTTTCTTCAAATTTCAGAATTGAGCATTATAAATAATAATTTACAAACCCCTTAGGAGATCAGGTTGTGTGTTTATAAAGGAAAAAAGCAACAGCCAGTTTTATTGTTGAAATTAGATGCTGATACAAAAATGATAGTGTGGAAAATATATTTAATGCTTTATTCATGTTTTACTTTGTCACCATAGTCTTGTATATTTTTTTTCCATATCTTGAGACTCTTACAAGTGTGTTAGGCATTTGGAAACATTTTCTGTATTTGTTTCTGTTGTGGTGTTAGAAATATTTTATGTATCAATTAATAATTAGTAACATTGCCCTGTTCTGGTGTAGTGCTGTGTTTTACTGTGTAATTGAAAACCTTGAAACTGGATGAGCAAATCCAGTTCTTAATTTACAAGTATCCAGACCTTTGCTATAAATCATCAATTTTCAAATGAGAAAACAAGTCTGCTTGAGCTTGTAACAAATGCAAATATTTTGTTCACTTAATAGGGGATTTTTGATCTTACATTGTGTTAAGATTAGTGTTACGTTACTGACTTAGCTGGAATTAGTCCTGATGTGTGCAAACAGCATGAATTTACAGTGGTTGAGTGAGATCTTATTTTTTGTAAGTTACTTTAAATGCTCTTACATTTAAATGCATGTACTGTAGTCTTCTAGTATCATATCAAAGTGTTTTGCCTGATCAGGACAGAATATTTACTAGCTTGCAAAACTGAAGCCTTAATGAATACATCTTTATGCTCTGTTGCCTATATAATGCTGTAAGCATTTGTAATAAACACATGAGATATTTTTATTTAGAAGTTTGTTTTATTGTATTCATAAATAGTCCTGAATTCTGGGTGCAGCAGCGTTTGAGTACTTGGGGTTGTACATTTGGGAATTGTTTCTTAGAGACTCTAAAGAGTACTTGCTAACTTTGCTCTTGGAAGGAATTCAGAGCAGGAGTCTAGCTGTGAACGCTAATCATATATGCTGTCTGAACTGCTTGGAACTGAAATCCATCTGATTACTTTTTATATGCTTACTTTTAACATATATTGTTTTGTTGGACAGAAAAGATGAAGAAGGAAATATTCGTTGGTGATGAACCCCTCCTGTGGTATAATTATGTCTGTTGACTATCTGTGTGCTGCATCTCAAGCAATAACTGCATCTCAAGAATGATGAAGGTTAGAGAGAACCTGGCAGGTTAGTAGCTTACCTGGTAATGTCTCCCATCAGAGTAGGGCTAATTTCAGCATTAGGTTGCTCAGGGTTTCATCCAGGTGAATTTCTAAAGTTCCCAGGAAGCAGAAGTTGAGGAACAGAACTGAAACAGTTCTATTTGCAACAACCTGTAACTTGGCAAGTGACGAAAATATTTTACAATGTTACAAGAGACAGTATTTATGTTTCATAGGGGGGCAATCCCCAGAGGTATGTTACCTGTCCAGCTAAATTGCCTATCCTTAACAGACATCCTCCATGTTGTGACTAGAGCGTTGGTATTAGCGTGTAACACATTGCCTGTTGAGAAAATAAAACTCCTTCCTCACTGCCTGTCATTCTGCTGCCTCACATTATACTTTCCTGATGTCAAACAGCAATACCGGTAGGCCTGTAATTATGCATAATCTCCAACAGACCCCCTTGATGATAGCAGATTAAAGAGATGACTTGGACTTTAGTGATGTAGAAGACGTTGCTTGCTCAGCACAATATCCCAGGCAGGCGCAGAGGATTTTGATCATTCATCACAAGGAATATGTATTAGGTAGGCGGAATAATATCAGTGAGGTGAAGCTTTGTAACTTCTGTGTATAAGTATCAGATGAAGGATCCTTGTAGGTGTGTTAATTCACCACTGAGCACCCTTTCCAGAATTAAAGTCTCCCTCTAAACAGACTTAGTGTGTTTTGAGTATTCTATTTCAAACTGACAACAAAGTGAGTAGCAACAAGAAAAATTTCCCCATGCATTGTCAGCTTTATAGAATTGAAATGGTAATGATAAAATGGTATCATTGATGTATCTTTTGTAAAAGCCCATATTCAGAAATATTCCTTTGAATAAGTATCACAGAATTGTAGAATGGTTTGGTTTGGAAGGGACCTTAAAGTTAATTCCATTCCAGCTCCCTGCCATGAGCAGGGACACCTTCGACTACACCAGGTTGCTCAAAGCCCTGTCCAACCTGGCCTTGAACACTGCCAGGGAAGGGGCAGCCTTTGGGCCACCTGTGCCAGGGCCTCACCTCCCTCATAATGAATAATTTCTTCCTAATATCTAATCTAAATCTACCCTCTTTCAGTTTAAAACCATTCCACTTAAAATCTAATATTTTGATGTGACTGTTTTCTGTAACTGTCCTATTTGCATGTCAGCAGCATATTCAGATATTCTTTGGAAATGATTTAAGTGTGCTATAATGACCCATTAATGCAGCTCATCATTAGATCTTTAGCATGTGTTTTAATATGACTGTAAATAATTACATAAATTGTGGCTAAGCAGCAATCGTATATGCAGGATATAGCCAGCTGTGGTCTAACTCATTCCCTGTGGTCATTAGCAGACATTTAACTTGATTAAGAAAAAATAAATGTACACAGCTTGTTATTTAGTGACATCAAACAACATTCAGAGTCAGAATAAAATCTTCTGAATAGGAAATTAAAGTGACTCTACCCACTTGTTTTTCTGATTGGTGTGTATGTTTTGTCCTCCGTCGACACTTAAAAGGATTTTTTAAAGTAAAGTATTTTAATCCTCTTCAAGCTGACAATACAAAACTCACTAAAAATTGTCATTTGAAAGAATTATAGAAAACTTTTGAAGGCTTTACTGAATCTTTTGGTCTTATTCAGCTCTGGCTAGTTACATGGATTTAGTCCAGTTTAAACTGGATGCAAGCAAGCACAAAATCATTTTGTTCCCTGCTGTTCCTTTTGTCCTGAGCTAGTTTCAAAGCAAATGAGCTGTAACTCAGGTCAATTCGATAAGATACTGAGCTCTCTGATCAAGGAAGACACTTAATCAAACGCTTAGTTTAAACACGTAATGAAGTCATTGTACACTGGGAGTGGAATCAAGGAGGTGCAAAAGGCTTTTAATGAACTTTTCTTTATCCATACTAAAGATGATTGTTTTGTCTTGGGGATGAATGCTTTGGATGCTTGTATTTTGTATATCAACTGTCTCAAAAGGCAAATTATTTGGTAATGTTATAAGGTGAATTATGATCTGATTTCTTCTTAAGGTTTATTTTTTGAGACTGTAAAGAATGGTGTAGAAGAATGCAGTTTTTTTTCAAGTTCTTTCCTTTACTTTGTTTCCTTTTTTTTTTTTTTTTTTTTTTTTTAATTGCCCAGAATTTAGAGTAAATTTACCATTGAAGGAACTGTCGTAGGCAATTGGCAATGTTGGCGGTGCTAACCTTTTTCTGCTGTTAATTGAAGTATTTAATTCAAAGCTGTTAAACCCACACCTTTTGAGAGTTTCTTGCTGAGAGACTCTTCGTGTCCTGTGACCACTAGATGGCAAGCAAACTATGCATGATGGAACAAAATAAACTTGCATAACCTTTATGCTCAAAGCTTTCTCAAAGTGCTTTATAATGTAACAAGATAGATATTAGTGTTAAGCAAATGGAACAGCCTTTATATTGCTCATACACAGCCTTGGATTTTTTTTTCTTTCAAGAGTGTAAATGCTGTTAGGATGTTCATGTTATTGAAATCTAAATATGCCTTGGGATCTGTGACTTTATTTTGCAAGTGGGCACTAGTAGCAAGCCAACATCCTGGTGAAATTCTTGTTAGAAACTTCTAATCCATTTAGGTTTCAGGAGTTTATGAGGTGACTCATGCCAAAACCACAGTGTTTTAAATAACTACATATTTGTTATTCTCCCTTTTGTAATTTGTCAGCTGGGGATTAGTTAACAACAGGTGTACTCTGTTCCAAATGGATAAACTGGTTTTGCCTGAGGCTGAATGTGGAGTACTGCAGCTAAACATAGTATCTGCACATTGCTGATCTTAGTTACATCACTACTAGATTGTGCGTTAGAACCAGAATAAGAATTATCAGTGCTGTGGGGTAGAGCATAAAGACCTCAACTGGACTGTGATACTGTTGCTGAGCTAGCAACTAAACATATACCAGGTGTAAAGTATTTCTGTGAGTATTTTCAAAGAACTAAAACATAAATTTTGGTGCTGTCCTTACCTCTTCCTTTTTGCAGTTAGAAAAAGATAGAACAAGCACATAATACTGGTAATTTGAGTTACTTTCAAAATCCTAGAACTGTATTTCCATATTGAAAAGAAACTTGTAGCTCCTTAACTCCTCTCTGTAATGGGGAATCACTAGAAAAATGTTCAGGGAAGATTCTATGAATACTAAAGAATTCAGAGAAACTATCATTACATTATTCCTGTAACTTGGCATTTAGTTGTGAACATTTTTTTTAGGAGCTGTACTCATAGCACAAAAAATAACCTATTTTTATTTTTCGGTAATAAAAATATGATGGGTCCAAAACCATACATGGATATTTGTGGATTGAATCCTACTGAAGTTTCTTTATACAGCCTCCTTATGAGCCTGCCTTCTCCTCCTATGTTCAGTTTCTGTTCCAGGAAGCAGTGAAATAGAATATAGAAGTGCTGTGCCTGCCTACTCCTTGTTTCTAAACACCCACTGGCTAGTGGCAATACCAGCAACATTTCCCGGACAATGTACGAGCAGTGGTGGGTGATGCTCAACAACGCAGATCGTGGGAGCTATCTGTGCAGCTGAGGATGGGTATTTATAATCATCCCTGTAACAAGTGTGAGCGTGTCCATAGCAGATGGTGACAGTTACTGTTTCTGTTTGAGATCTTGTATCTGGCTTGCAAACCGCCTGAGAAGGGTCATGGTTGGAGGCAGTGGGTTGTTCTGCAAAGATGGGAGGATGATTATTAGATTAGCCTGGCAAGGGCAGTCTTGGAGATAGTGATGGAGAGGATGGTTAATCTGGTTGTCTGAAAGATGGTAGCTCCAGGGTCAAAATACTTCACCTCCAGCCACATTGAGATTGGGAAAATAGCTTGGTTAAGGAAGTTGGTGATTATGGGTGGCTTTTCTGCTCCTGATTAACTCTCTTCATTAAGTCAGTACAATACCTAAATATTTGCTGCAAGAGTTGATGTTCTGCTCAGCTTTCTCATTTGAAAATAAAAACTGTGGGCTGTATCACAAGGAGAGATTCCTAGCCTCAAGGCAAAGTGGTGTTGGATGGCTCAAGTCCACCTAGTTCTTGGTGGGTTTGCTCTGGGGCATGCTGACTGCATCCTTGCTGGCCAATGTGGTTTGGGCCACTGCTCTACCCGTTGGGCTGTACACCCTTAACCATTACTTTGGTTTGTGTTTTTCAGTTCAAAGTGTCTGAACTAATCTGAGAATTGTGTTGTAGGTTGTCTGAGCAGCATATGCATGGAATGGTGCTGCAGGTACATGGTATGTGCCTGGAGGCTTGGCAGGAAGGATGTGAGAGTCTGAGTGTGGATTTTATTCCACAGCCTTACAGCATTGTGTTGAGTGGAGGCAAATAAATCCAATGTAGTTGGACATGTTTGACCTTTAAGGTGGGTCCTTGCAATCAGCTTGTCTCAGAGTGCAACTCAAATTTCATTTTAAAGGTAAGATAGCAGAAAAGAGGTCCTGCATGTAAAGTAACACTTGTCATGTAGATGATTGAGGGGATGCGATGTAAGAGAGAGCTAAGGAGCGTATTTGTCATCCTCATCTGACATGCAAGAAGAAAGCACATGTCTTGTGGTAACTGCACAGTGGGCTACTCACTTTCAGTAAGGTTTTAAGACATGACTCTTCCATGATATTAAGCCAGTGAATTGTTAGAGTTATAGCTAACTTACTGTGTAAGAATTGTTTAGATTGTGGTACAGTATAGGCTTTGCAGCTGCTCAGTTGCATGGCTTCCAAGGAAGAAGCATCTTACTATTTCTTTTGTCCTTTTCACATAAGCACTGCAGTTTCAGTTTCAGGGATTCCTGGAGATCTTTAGAACTAACTGTCCTGGAACCAGAGAACCTTTCTTCTGGATCCAAGAGGTAAATGGAGTTGCTTCTATGCTGCATATTACTGCCACTCTACTCTAGAATTCACTGAATCCAATATAGTGATTCTTATTAACTTCAGGGGTTTCTAAATGGATATGTTAAATTTAGAAGCTCTTTTTTCCCTATAGAAAGCCTGTACAATGCTGCTTGTCCAAACTAGGAAAGGAGGTGTGCATAATCATGTCTGAAGTTCATGTCATTCTGTTAAACTTAGGAGAAAATTTTGATCGAAGGAGTTTTCAATTTGTTTCAGTGAACTCCAGCTTTCATTTTTATTCTCTTGATCTGTGTTAATTTTCAAGTAATGTGAACTTCTAAGAGAGAAAACAGTTCCTCAGAAACATAATTTGTGAAACATAATTTGGTACTGTTTCTTCCTTCTTTGACTTAAAATCAGGAGAAAGCTGTTGTATATGCCATGTTTTTTATTGCCTGCTCTTCATCCATCAGTTGGTTGTGCTGTATACAGAGATGGAATTTCTTTGTAAAGCTGTTTTACATTAGTTATCAAGGAGTATGCATACTTTGCAGCTAAAGCCTTATATAAAGTTTTACCTCTCTGCCCACATTGTTACTATTGTAATACTGCTTAGCAACTAAAAGTAAATCAAACAACAACAATGAAAAAACACTCAAACCTCCTCTTTACAATAGAGAGAAGGGTCTAAGCTGCAAAATTCAGATGCCAGTTTGGATCTGATGTAAGTTTTACACTTTTAGAATAGAATCATAGAATAGTTAGGGTTGGAAGGGACCTTAAGATCATCTAGTTCCAACCCCCCTGCCATGGGCAGGGACACCTCATGCTAAATCATATCGCCCAAGGCCTCATCCAACCTGGTCTTGAACATTGCCAGGGATGGAGCATTCACAACCTCCCTGGGCAACCTATTCCAGTGCCTCACCACCCTAACAGGAAAGAATTTCCTCCTTGTATCCAATCTAAACTTCCCCTGTTTAAGTTTGAACCTGTTACCCCTTGTCCTATCACTACAGTCTCTAATGAAGAGTCCCTCCCCAGCATCCCTATGGGCCCCCTTCAGATACTCAAAGGCTGCTATGAGGTATGTATTATCATACATAGTAATGAATGAAAAAAAGACAATTATGATTGTCCCCTTTTTTGGAGTACCCAGAGAAGATGTAATATTTTACTGGGAGCCTATTCTAGATCAGTATCGTAAGTCCCCATCCTCCCCCAGCTGACAGGAGAGATAGGTTTATCTGTCTCTTACAATTTCTGAATCCTTCAAAATCCACACTGTGAGGAACTGGGGACAGGTCTTTTTTTCAAGAAGTCCTATACCTCTAGTCCATTTTAATTCTCAACTTCCTGGCTAAAGCTTCAAGTAACACTTCAAATATTAACAAGTGTTGTTGATTTTCCTGGAAGCTTCTAAGGGATGAGGTGGTGCATAGAATTAATACTGCTAATGCAAATATCAGTATAAGTAGTAGTATTTCAGCACTGCAGGGGAAATGTACAGGGAGAGTATCTACAGTCTCTTTCCCCCAAACTTTATTATATAAGCCCGTAGCATTTCAGTGGCAGAATTACTTTACTGTGACAGTGTGACCATTTTAGGTCTGTCTCTATGCTGTGGATGGCTCTTTAGGCAAAAAAAGATATTGCAAATTATAAAGTTAAGAGCTGTAACAGTGCAACAATGACAACATGACAAAGACTGCTAAGGGGAGGGCTGAAATCTGTGTTTATTATAGTTGGCTATTTATAATAGAATAATGATTATAAAAACAGTAAAAGCATCCTTGAGAGTCAAGGACCAAAATCTGTACTCATGGAAAACAAAAAGGTGAAAGATAGGCAGCATTGTAGCAAACTGACAAGGAGATCCTGAACACCTTCCTTAGTAGCAACAACAAAACTAGTTATTGGAATAACTGCAGGCAAAGAAGGGGAAAATGACAGTGAATTTCTTTTGATTTCCTTCATTGTGGGGAATTGTTCAAGGCTTAAGAGAACTACGTCAGCTACATAACACCATGTCAGGAATGATGTCAAAATGACCAAGTCAAATGGGCCGTGGAATGGGGAATTTAGAACCACGCATTGCTTACATTGATGGATAACTTTTTAGAGAAATGAACATTTTGTTATGGTGATTCACCAGCTAGCAGCTGGGTATTTTTCTCAAAACATTCAGAAATATTCAGCTTGGTTAAGTACAGCCAACACTTTGTGCTGTTTGGGCTATGTAAAAATGTGTAATATTTTCTTAGTTTCTAGACAATGTGGACCAAAGTCACATCTCTTCAGCAGCAGCACAAAGCAATTGAAAAGGCAGACAAAGTGCTGGCTAGCTAGGAATTCCACTTACACGGGAATCCCTTGATAACAGACAACTACCATAGCAGCCTAATGTAAAGTTTTCTCCAGTGTCCAATCTCTTGAAATGCCTGAGCAAAACAAGAGTTGGAAATTCGTTTCTGCTTCTGAGTTAGTCTGAGCTGTCAGCACAGTCCTCCAGGAAAAGTGGGTAGCAGCATATGTATTAGGGCAACCCTGCATCTTGAATTCTGTTTGATGTTGTGCTGGT
The DNA here is from genome assembly GCF_033815535.1 of Pezoporus flaviventris. Lineage (NCBI taxonomy): Eukaryota > Metazoa > Chordata > Aves > Psittaciformes > Psittacidae > Pezoporus > Pezoporus flaviventris. The sequence goes on from NW_026892626.1 coordinate 12,172,954, forward strand.
CTGACTCACAGTGTGAGGTAGATTTTACCACAGCTGCAGTGGAGTTTGAGGTCTGAAGATGGAGCTCCCTGGCTGCCACCCAGTCTGTAGGATCAGATGCAGCTGGGATCAGGTACACTTCATATTCTGAGCTCTTCTTTCTTTGCCAATTTTGAGTCAGTCTCTATTTCTTTACTTTTCAGTTTTTCCATCCCCACCTCCAGGTGCTATTTTCCAATATAATAAAATGAAAATAATATATAAAATAAACCACATACACACAAAGGAACAGAAGTCCCGTTTCCCTCTTTCACATCTCTGACATTATGTTCGCTTTGTTCTTGCCTCTCCTGCTCATTTTATGGCTCTTTCCCATTTCAATTACTCTCTGCAGTCATTGATTACAGATGTAATATTTCCTGTATCAAATTCAGAGCTATAAAAATAGGCCACAGTGCAGAAAATACTTTAAAGAGGGGCTGGGTTAGTTGAGTTAATGAGGTTCTGTGTTGAAGAATAGTGACACATTAATTTATTTATCTACAGGGAATCGTTAGTGAAGTTTCTTGTTTATGGCATCTCATTCTTTCTACTGATTCTTTCTCACCTGTTTGCTGAAATTGTAGTGACTATGTAGAAATAGTGTGACCTAAATACCTCAAATTCATTAGAACATGATTATCATGAAGCAACAGGGATAGCAGGTACGAGATTTAAATGAGAATGTAACATAGGTAGCTCTTTATGAAAGTGTGAAAAAAATGAGTTACATCTTTAATAAGTTTAGGCAACTAGGTCTCCAGCATGATTTGTGTACCTGCTGTACATAAAGCGATGTGAAATAAAAGCTAGATGTAGCATCCTTCCCACTACTTCCTCCTGCTTTTGTTGATTTAAGTGAGGCTCTTGGGTATCTGATCCTATCCTGATGCCTGAAGATTTATTCATATAACTCCCTGTGCATCAGCATGATATTATACCCCTTGTTCTCTAGAGGAAATAATTAAGCAAATTACTAACGCATAAAATGCTCAAGTTAAAATGCTTAAATATTCCATTTGATGCAGTTATGTATAGCTTAATGTAATGTAATAACTGTGGTATCCTCTTAGTCAGAATGCTGTGTGCAGTATCCTCTTAGTCAGAATGCTTTGGCTTTCATCCCCATTAAATGGAATTCTAATTAAGAGTTGATTCCAATTTTGTCAAGGTTGCTCTGTTGTTATACTCTTAAACAAGGTCAGAAGGTGAAAAAGGACTAACGTGCATATAAACTAAAACTAACCATCAGAGGTCAGTGCAGTAGTGTTACTACTGTATATAAATGCAGACTTTAGAACTGCCCTTACAAATACTGTGCTGCCAATCAGGGTTTCTAAAATGAGACATTAACTTAATCTATTGACCGACTTATAGCAGAATTTGCTCTTGGGGAAGGCAAGTTAGTTCAGCTTAATCACAGTTACTGCAAAGAAAGTGAAAATAGTAACCAAATGCAGCCAGTGAGGAAGCAGATAATAGAATTCAGTCTTTTGTTGGAGGAACTAGCATGAAAATGCAATTCCAGAAGAGCTGCATGTAACACTCAGCAGCTTATGGATGCACATGAAGTTCCCTCTGTCTTGCCCAAGAAAGCCATCAGATAACTGCAGTTGTGTATAAGCTACTTAGACATTCCTATAACAACTGTATTGTACTGGAATTGAGCCCTGACTGTGTGACAAAGAGGAAAAGGTTTTCTGACAGTGGGTGTAGGTGTAGATTTTGTGATGCAGGTGCCCACTTCCTTCACTGCATACATTCAGAGTTTCATTCAGTTTTTGCTAATGACATGAACTGAAACAGTATCTAAATGCAAAAACTCGTCATTTGGAATTAACTTTCTGTTTGGGGCCTGGTAAGAATTCAGCATATACTGGCTCTGTTTCTGTGTATTGCTTGCTGAGAAGGAACATAGATCATCAAAGCTTTGCTGATCTATCAGCAGCGTTGCCTTCCTATAGTGTTCATAAACCCCTTTGTACTTAGTAAGTAAAATGTGCTGAAGCTAACAGTGTTGGCCTTTACTCAAGTATCATGCATTTGTATACTTTGGCTCGGGAAGGAAAATGAAGAATAGATTAAGCTATAGTATATTGTTGATTCACATTTCCTCTTGACCTAGTCTCCATATAACAGAGATTTGGAGTGGATTTTTGAGCTATGCCCGTTTCACAGCTCGAGTCAGCTTAGCAGATCTACACAAAATGCAAGAAACTAGTAAATTTTGTTCATCTGTTAAGTAGCTTTTGTGTCATTTTGTCTGTCCCCCTCCCTAATATTTTTCTCACCTTGATGCGAATTATGGACTTTAGGTCAGAGAAACCTAATGCTAATTAACATTTCTGGTTATAGAGAGATGTGCAGATGTAAGAAAAAAATTGATATGCTGGTGCTCATTTGAAATGCAGAAAATAGTGATGCATTGCTAAAGTATCTTTCATCTGAACAGAAAGGAGTACCTTTGATTTTTTTCTAGAAAAGAAATGGATAGACCTTCTGGCACCTGAAATTGCAGTTTAAAAGTACCATTCAACTTGAACATTTGTGTAAAATAGGAATATTATTTGTGTAAGCTAAGGGATGTGTAAGTATTTTTGACTATACATTGAAAAATATTGCAGTATAACAAAAATATGTTGTGAATAATATATATACATTATTTCATGTTGTTTGCTAACAAGAGGTCCTTAATTGCTGATCCCGCCTACTTTTTGCAATGCTTACTTTTGTGGTTGTACATGTGGTCAAGTCCACTTTATAGAGAATCAAATCTAAAGTTAGACGCAAGGTTTTTCTGCTTTGGCAAAGGTGGGTGTAAGTTATAGCTCCTAGTCATGGTCACCCAGAGGCTCTCCTCAGGAAGCTTTTTTGTTTGGCATTTTTTTCCAGGGTATGGAATTTGTTGTACTCTCTCAGTCAGTAGCCCTGATTTACGCATTCCCAATTTTGTGACAGGTAAGTGGGAGGAAGGGCCCCAGGCCTACACCTGGTTAGAAGATCACATACACTGTAACCTGACTACATCTCTTGGTTTTATTTTTCAGTCTCTTTATTATAAAGTTAAGTATTTGTGTAAGTATAAATACATGAAAAAGTATTGGCATGATGTAGATTACAATGTGTAGGTGGCATTTGAGGGTGAGTGCAAGAAAATAACATGGTAAATATCTGCTGCGTGGTTTATTTCTGAAAGATTGTGTACTGAGATGGTCTGATCCCACCTGTGTCTCCCACTGGTTCACTCAAGGTGTCTACCTACTCAGAGCTTTACCTGGGTTCTGCTTTTCAGAAGTGAGTAGACACTGGGACTTCAGTGTCACTTAATCTATCTGAATATACTTTCTATAATAATATGTTATCTTTTATTTCTTCAGGAACTGCTGCTGCGTTTTCCTGCTTCTCATCAGCATATTAAACCTCTTCTTCACAAGCTTTGTTCAGCTGTTGTATGAATAGCCTTCTAGGTGGTGTAAATTCAGGGGAGTTTGGTTTGGGGAAAAGTTAGCAAAATGAAGCTGTAAATTGTTGGAAAGAGTTTAAACTGAGAACAGTGTTGTAAGTTTCCCATGGAGGTTTAAGTCTGATTAATTTACAGAACTGAATATCTTTGAATTTATATTCAAATAATGGTCATTGTTATTTTCTTTATTATGAATTTTTAAGAGCTCTTTGGGGAACATTTCTCTACAGATACCTGTTGTCTTTACAAAAGAGCCAAGCATTGCCATTGACCTTGAGTGTTCTCAAGAGAAGGGAGCAGGGAAGGCAAAAAGTGCAGTTTGAGCCCCCATTTACCAGCTGGCTTTCAGTGCCAAGTGTCACAACTTCCAAGAACTCTGAGGAACTCTCATCTTCAAATGATATGAAGTCTAAAAATGACATTTATTTTGACTGTGTTATAAAATGACAGATACTGCATTTCAGTTATTCAGGAATATAATGTCAGAGCCAAAAACGATTCTAAGCTGAGTAAATTTAGCTACAGTGTAGGCTCTCCTGTCTAAAATCATGATCTTAAAAATTTCTGAGGCTTCAACTTTAGGACACCTGAAGTTGCAATTCTTTCGGTCAATCTATGAAAAATTCTTCAGAGTTATTCTTACTGAACATAAGGATATTCTAGTGAATATTCATAAAGTCAGCTGTGAGTGGAGAGCCTCTGAATCTAGACCTTATTACTAGTAATGTTTATATATTTTGTCCAGTTACTTGTTGCTTCTCAAGCAGGTATTGTGCATGACATATAGGAGCAGTTGATACTCTAATTGCGCATAGTAATTTCCTCATGAGAGGTTCTCAACTGTAGCTTTGAGTTACTTCACCTTGAGGCAGGACTTGAGGTTGGGTGTGTTCTACATTGGGTTAGAGCTGTAAAATTGGAAGTGGAATGAGCACAGTGTTTCCAGCTTTTATTTGGAAGAATGTATGTAGCCCCCCCTCTTTTATGTGTATATATATGTATAAAATATATATTATATATACTTTAAATATAATATATGAAAATATATATGTAATATATGACATATATATATTATATGTTATATAAAATATATATATATAAAAATATGCTTTTTGAAAGAGAACCAACAACACTGAAGTGATGTCAGTTCTTTGACAGTATGAGAAGTACCTCAGCACCTCTATACCTGTTTTTCATTAATACCATGTAATATCATGTTCCCATTGTAAATATGGTTGCAGTTGTAGTGTTTTGCAGCCTGTTTATTTAGACAGAGATTGCACCTATCCTTACGGATCCTAGTGTTTTGTTCTAGACAACTGCTTCTAGTGTTGACTTTGGGCATCTCTTTGCTTAGCATATTGCTGCCCTGCATGCTGTATAGACAGGTTTACTTTTCCCTCTATTTTTCATTTGGACATAGGTCACTCCTAAAAGCTACCTGTACTTGGGTTTTACATTCTTGAGTCCTTTATTGCATCCTTTTTCCTTTATTGTAGACTACCCTTTTTTCCTTTACTGTAGTACTGTATTTGTAGAAGGGAACCCTTTTATACTTTCTACTTACTCAGAGTAATGAGTACAGCATCTGTCATATTTGTGTTCTGAGGAATCATTCCTCTAATGGGCTTTTGTAGTGTTTAAAGCCAAGCAAATGTGTTTTTCAGAGCTGACCAGCATGTGCAGGCATCTGTCCTGTGTTACAGAAGAATCTTATCTGTGCTGCAGACACCCTGTTTTCTCTCACCATGTTTATTTGCACTTTCATTTAAAAAAATATATTGAGAAAAGAGAAAGGTGATAAAAAGCGAAGAAATGAGGCTTCAAATGTGCATCATGGTAAATATCTAGTGGAAGTTTTGGTGGAAATCTTGCAGATCTTTTCAGAGTAACTGTTACAGCAAGACCATAACTTCCTATTACCAGTTGTGTCTGTACCAGCGATAGACAGGTACTCAGGTTTGTACTCATCCTTTTAAAAGATAACAGTTTGTCTTAGAAGAATATGAAGAATTGTTGTTCAGAGCCAGAAAAGCCGTTGAGAAGATCATAAAATGTAACAAAATTCTATGATATATGTATTTATGAGTGATATTATATAAAGTAATTCAAAGGACAAACCTGCATAGCTTCTATAAAGTTAAATGATGTCTTTTCAACTGCTACGAATTCTTGGAGGATTTAATGAAACATAGAAGAAGAGAACTGAGAGCTGTAATATAGGTTTGTGCTAAAGTAACTCATACAAAATTAGTAAAAAAAAATGGAGAAAATAAGTCAAGGGGAAAGTTTTACTACTCATGCAAAACGCATGAAGAGGTAGGAAAGATAAAGAGCAAGATCTCTGCCTGGGAGGGATTAGAAAGAAGTGAAACATTGGAGTTATTTGGGGTTTTGTACACCAAATGATGCAGTACTATGAATCTGCTTGGAGTAATGGTGACAAGCAGGATGTCAATACATGGTTATGTCATAAATTTATTTTAATTAGGCAATATTAGAAAATATTGCTGAAAGCTCCAGGAGAATGTAATAGGACTTGGTAATAAGATGTCAGATTAAATTCAATTTAGATGAATGCATGGGAATTAAAGTATAAATCACTTTATCGTGCACAGCTCTAAATTAGTCCCTAAGAAAAGTGCATGATATTTTATTGGATTATTTGAGAAACAATGTTTTGATTAAGTAAAGATTATAGTAAAAAGTGTAATAAGGGCATAAATGCTTTAAGATGCTATGAGCTGTATTCTTGCACATCTTGATTATTGTTCATTGATGATAGTGCTTCTATAAAGTGTGCCGGATTTAACTGGCATGGCAAAAACACTGCAGTCTCATTCACAGTGGGCAGCTCGGTGAGCTGGTATCTGGCTTGTAGATAGAAGTAAAGGTTCGGACAATAGTGTAAAGTCTTTTTTCCACTGAAAAGGGGATTTTCCAAACCTCACTGTTCTCACCCCAGACTAGCGAAATTCAGGGAAGTCTTTCCTTTCACACATGGGCTTAGTTCTTGGCTCCTGAGTGTGAGGAGTAACATTAGACCTTTCAGTCTGTAGACTTCCAAAGCTAAACAGAAAATATATCCCCTCACTGGTAAAAGCTTTTAAATGCCCAGATTGTTGTAATCATTGAACCAGGCAAAATAGGTCTGTTCTGAAAGTTATATTTATGGTTTTCTATTATGTAGACTAGTTACAGTAATGGGCTGCTTCACAGCTCCCAGATGAGCAAAATTTAGATGCAGATGCAGGATGTTGCCATCACAGGCCTTGGGCAGCCAGAGGGTTGTGCTCAGTCTGCTGAAGCTGGCCCACAGTGCAACATGGGTCCAGAAGGAAAGCATGAATAGAAACACTTGATTCTGCAATTTATTTATTTGGGAGTTTTGTGGCCAGGGAATTCACTGGTCAGGAAGCACAAATAATCCAGGGATCTGGGGGTGCAACCAACATCTTTCCCTTCCTAGCTGAGTTTCAGTATGAAGGGGACTCCTGCTGTATGTGGCTTCTGCAGAGATGTAGGCAGACTGGTAGCATCTTGATATATCATTTCTGAATTGTAATTAGCTAGTAATAGGCATTAAAATGCTTCTGAACCTGCCTGAGTTTTGGTATCAAAACATGGGTGAGGATGGTATTTAGGTGCCTATATTTTTTAAGTATTGGATTGGATTTCACCAAGCTTGGGGAGGCTAGTTCCATAAAGATGTGCAAGTTCCAAAATGTCAAGCTGCATGAGTACGTGGTAATACTGTAAGCATCATTTTTCACTTTCCATAATGAAAAGGTGGTTGAATTCATATCTCTCCATGCTTAAAAATAACAGCTCTAAACTGAAATCAAGACTGGGAAATTTCAGCCCAGCTAATGAAAATCAGTATTTTCAGCTTTGTTTAATTCTGCTGCTTTCCTGAAACCACTGGAAACTCTGCTGCAGCTGGTAAGCGCAGGATATCACCTGCAAGATTCAGAGACCTGTATGTTATAATAAAAATTCTGATCTAATCTGTATATTGTGGCTTCTATTAAGTGTCTGCAGTAAGACTGCTTACAACTAAATAGTCACAGATTTGACCCTAAGTCTGTTTTTGAGTTATCTCTGAGGATATAGTGTAGCTCCTCCGGACAGCAAAGGAACATCTGATTTTAAATCTTGTCTGTGGACTGATATTTTCTTTGAAAAACCCACTGTATAAAGAGATTTAGATAGTATTTAGCCCTGAGCTTACTCACTTATGATGACTACTGCTGCTTGCAATATTACATATTTATACAAGGAAAGTGTTTTTAACTGAACCAAAACATACATTTTAGTGGATTACTATTCTTCAGGTTTCCAAAGGAAATTTTGTTTTTATATACACATAGACATTATATATATGGTTATTTGCCATTTGGCTCTTTCCAGCTTTTAAAAATATCCTTAAAAAGGAGCAAAAATCTCAGAATTGGAAAATTACAACAGCAAACATAAATAATGAAATGATGCAATTTTGTTTAAAAAATAAAATCAGACTTCTGTGTTCCCTTTGATTTCTTGTTTGCAGTTGTAGAATCATAGAATAGTTTGGGTTGGAAGGGACCTTTAAAGGTCATCTCCTCCAGCCTCCCTGCCACGAGCAGGAACATATTCAACCAGATCAGGTTGCTCAGAGCCCCATCCAACCCAACCCTGTATGTTTTCAAGGATGGGGCATCTGCCACCTCCCTGGGCAACCTGTGTGACTGTTTTACCACCTCATCATGAAAAACATTCCTTGTATCTAGTCTAAATCTCCCCTCTTTTAGTTTAAAATCATTACCTTTTATTGTGTTGTAACGGGCCCTACAAGTAAGTCTGTCCCCATCTTTTCTGTAGGCCCCTTTTAGGCATTGGAAGCTGCTCTAAGGTCTCCAGCCTGGAGAAGAGAAGGCTCTAGGAACAAGCCCAGTTCTCTCAGCCTGTCTCCATAGCAGAGGTGCTCCAGCCCTTGGAGCATCTTTGTGGTCTCCTCTGGACTTGCTCCAACAAGTCCACATCCTTCTTATGGTCCTCAGAGCTGAATGCAGTACTCCAGGTGGATTGGAGAGTGGAGTACAGGGGGAACTGCCATGCTCAGCCTGCGGGCCGTGCTTCTTTTCAACTTCTAGGTTTCCCTGCCTACCACTTTATTTATATGAAAATAATTTGTGGGGAACCTAAAAAGTGCAAAGTATGGAGATTTGATATTACTGCCTATGTTTTTCTACAGTCTTTAATGTTTATCATATTTAATCTACTAATATCAAACAGTCTATAGAAATAAAGCAGAGCTCGTATCACAGTGACAAAACAGGGAAAAAAAAAGCCATGATAAAGGAAGTTAAAAGATCATTACTTTGTGAATTAACATTTCAAATCTACAGTGTAGAAAAATAAATTTTTGGTTGTCGTCAGGTCTTTGAAGATATTTGTATCAAAAAGTCTCTTTATTTCATACTGCTGATGAAAATCTGAGTAATTTGAAAAAGTAGTTCCTTTTGTTTGATCCTTCAAATCCCAAACTCCAGGGGTAGAAGATGTTTCCCATTTGTAAGTAGAATGGGAAGAAGCTGTGCTGCTGACCTGCTTCATCAACAAATAACATAAGGGAACAGAGACGATTAATAGAAATTACAACAGTACTTCTAAACATAATCTTGCAAAAACAACAGTTCCAAAAGGGAGGAACAGATTTTGGTGTTCCTACAATGAAAGAAATAATGACCATTTAAAAAAAATACTCATGCAAAATCATACAGTCAGAAAGAAATTTCTAAACATTTATAGATATTTGGTTGAAGAGAAATTACAGTCTTACGTTTGCAGTATCTAGGACAGGAGCTACAAGTCTTTTCGGGCACTAAGCATAGAGTTTAACTGCCAGCTCAGTTTTTCCATCTGGTGCAATATTGCTGGATAATGCATAGTGCTTATGCTGGTAGTGTTTATCATCAAAGCACTAAGGCAAGGTCCAAGTATAGTACTGGCAGTCTCAGGCATTCTGAAGCAAGACCAGCCTCCCAAACACCCATAGGATTGGCTTAAGATAAAACATGAGATTTAAAAATTGTTTGAGGCTATTTATATTTTAATTTTTAAAGCTGAATTTCACCAGACAGATTAGTAACAATGTTGATATGGAGCTGCATGTTGAATTTAGTTTTGGAATCTTATATAAAAGCTGAGCATTTTGGCCTAGTTTACATCAGAAGTTGCAGAGGTTGGATTTAAATTCAGGAAAACACTTTTCAGAATCACTATCTGATTCAGGCTGGTCTGTAGACATGACACATGTTTTTCAAGAGTAAGCCACAGAATCATAGAATGGTTAGGGTTGGAAACATCCTTAAGATCATCTAGTTCCAACACCCCTGCCATGGAGGGCATATATAGTTGAAATGATAAATATAATATGGAGTATGTTACAGTTTTGTAGAAAATTATAATGGATTTTATCTGTTGATATTTTATTTGGTAGCTGTAATTTTATACATTTTAAGCAACTGTGCTTCATCTATACCTAAGAAATTAATCAAACTGAAGAAGGAAACAATCCCATGATGATGATGGTTTTAAAAAGAAAAGCCAAAACATGCAATTACTAATAAATACTGGGAAATTCCCTGTATGTTCATGTAATTCTGTTAACATAACGCATTCCAAAACTCCCAATCCTTTAAGCAAGAACCCCTGAATCACTGTTGGTTTGATGCCACTGAAGAAGTTTTCTTATGTTTGTTGATGATTATGATATAATTGGCATTTTCTCTGTTGCTTTATCAGTCCCTGTCTACAGTGTAGAAGTCTAGGAGAGGACCTCTGCAGTCTTCATGTTGTTCTTGCACTTCTCATTCAGACTGAAATATTCCCCTTCAGTATCCCTTTATGCTTGGGCTCCAGTGAGATTACTTACCTTGTCAAATACTTATCACCTGTTAATATGAAAAATTCTGTGTTTTAGAGAGAGGACATTGATCACTTGAGTTCTGTGTTAATAATAACTATTGTCAAATCATCATGGATAAAGGATGTCCCAATTTAGGGATTTTTTTTGCGTTGCTGGCAAGAGAAGTGTGCTTAGTCACTGCAGTTAATTTTGGCTATGGTTCCAGAGCCTTATAATGACTAAAATCAGTCTCTATTTTTGGTTGTCTTCTTATATTTGAAAAAATTGGGAACAGTTTTAAAGAAAGGATTTGATGCCATCTGAAATGACATTGGTTGCCTTTTCATATAATTTTGACGGAATTCTTTGCTTTTGTACTTTGTTTCACCAGTACAGCTAAATCTGTCATTCGCTCTCAAATAATACATGATCAGCTTGCTTTATAACATAAAGGATTAATATAGCCTGCTTATATATTTTAATACTATCTGGGAAACAAAGGTTTCCTCTTATCTGTTTTCAGAAGCATAAAAATGTTTTACAGTTTCAGTCCTTACTCATTGCCTTCGATGACTCTGGTGTAAAAATATGGAAGCAGTAAATCCTTTCTATCTTTAATTGAAATCCTTTCTATCTTTAATTGAAATCCTTTCATATCACTCTTTAGGGCAGTCTGCATTTTGCAGTTATTTACACATAGTAAGAAACATACGTTCTTACAGTTTCTACAGTCTTTGTCCTTCAACATTGCGTCTCACGGCCCACGAAAGTGTTCCATGTTGTGTGGTCCATGTTTATGCCCTTTTTATTTGTGCATGGGGTTCATAATGTTTTCTATCTTTAGAATCTGCAGAAATAAAGCAGTCTTGCACTCAGTTCCTTTCCTTGCAAACTCTGGTGCTCAGTTCTAGCTCTGTGCAAATTAAACCAGTGTTACTACTGAAGGCTGCAGATCTGCATTAACTTCTCTTCTGCTGTGCAATTGCACCTCTCCTCAATGGAAGGGTATGATGTTCAGGTGCTCAAGTGGAGCAGGCTCATCAGCCATAATCTGTCATGGACTGCATTTTACTGCTACAGGTATTTGTGTCAACTCGAGGAGAGATTAAAGGCAAAGGCATGGAAATGGGTACTTGGACTGGGAGGTGCTGCCTCTTTGCACTGGCATTGCAGTTTGAAATTGCCAGTGGATCTATAAGGCTGGCCAGTAAGGATCAAGGAGTTCAAGGAGGCTGCAGAAGGATCCAGAGCCTGATAGAGCGCTTGTGCCAGTGGTTGCATGTTTATCTTTCCAATGCATTGCTTCCACATGCTCAGTCCCTCCGCATTCACAGCCTCTGTGACTGTGGGTCAGGGTGTTGCATCTTTTGCAAATTCAGAGGTTTTCTGTAGGGCAGTATTGCCAGTTCAGTGTGTCTAGATAAAAAACAAATGAGGTTTTCCCTGAGTTTCTGAGGTCAACTTTGTGAGGGGTTTTTAAGTTTTAGAATTGTTCAACACTTGTAGCCATACAACTTTTGGCAATGGCAGCAGTTATCTGAAGCATGAGGCTTAAGAAGTTTCTCCTTTATATTTGTGATTTTTTTATATTTCTTTTCAGAGAAGATGGGGCTGCTGCAGTAAGTTACAGAATGCACATGATACCTTGTTATGGAGCTATTCTAGCACTGCAATGTAGGCAGGGAAGGAATTTCTTTCTCCTTGCAGGCTCTTTCAGTTTGTTTATTTTAGGTAGCACAGAAATGGAGCTGTATTCATAACCAAAACAATGTGTTGTACCAATGCTGTCTACATAGTAATTGTAATTTTGGATGTTGTATGAAAACATGAGCAATAACTTTGCTATTCACATGCTGCTTATTCTTTGTGAGTTTCTTTTCCTGTAAAAAACCCCACACCCCCAAAAACCACTAGAACATTGTAAGAAATAAAGCATAGTAACGTACCTAGTAAGTGGGATGGATATGACTGCTGAGAAGAAGATGCCATCTTCCTTTGGGAATTACACTGTTTATATTGCTGTTAAGTCACTGAATGTGTCCATGGTGAAATATAGACTTACATTTACAGAACTCTGAACAGTGTCTAACTGAGTTTCAGACTTATGTAGTTAATAAAAGATGCAATTCTCTTCAGACAGCCTTGAATTCTTATTAAATGTATAAGTTTCATTTTGGGCAGCAGGTTTCTACATATCAGAACCCTCAGGCTAAAGGAAAAAGAAAAGGGAACTTGTATATGCTTGTAAGTGCTGAAAGGAGAATTTTTGTTCCTGCTCCAATGGCTTCAACTAACTTAGTTGTAAGATGGTTTATTTTCCCCTTTAAGAAGGGCAGAGAAGAAATACAAATTGAGGAGAACATAATTTTATTTCTGGAGCTCTCAAGTAGCTAATGTATTTTTCACTATAAAGAGCATTGGAGGGGGACAGCAACTGCTGTTTCTTAATAAAAAAATTTCTATGTCCTGCAGAAAGAGCAATAGAAATCCACCTGGGAATTTTCACTAGAATGAATGTGACTAGTTGTAGATACTTACATAGTAGATAGTACTTACTGTAGTACTATGTAGTAAGTGCAGAAACCTCCTGTTTCTTTCACAGCTTGAAAACTAAGACAAAGAGAAGTCATATGACTTGACTATAGCACAGATTTGTGTTAGAGCAAGGAAGAGAATCCAGATTATTAATTCCTGACAGTGCCTTCCATCCTACTTAGAAAACAGCTTCTTTAATGCTTAGAGGTGGTAAAATCATTGACATAATTTGTGATAAAAGTCCATGTAGGCAACATTTCTAATTTCAAAAGCAGAACTGAATCAAATGAAGTAACACAATAAAACCTGCACTTTACGTATGATGCTCTTCACAGCAACACCAGTGTACCTGTAAAACATCCTAAAATCTGATTTTTTTTCTTTAACTTGATTCAGACAATGTATCACTGAAAATATACTCTCATAAATGAATGGCTGCTGTGGGCTTTGCCATTCAATTTAATTGCTTCCATTTCCAGGCAAAGCAGCTCTCCCGAATCCTTTGTTTTCTTTTGCCTAACAGAAGGCTAATAATACTTCCTCATGGAGGCAATCCCACACAGCAGAAGGAAGCATGTGGAAATGGATGTTTTAAAACTGCTCATCTTACCTGCTGATGGGTGGTAGATGTGACAGGAAATTTCGCATCAAGTAAGTGGGAAATACATATGTATCACTGGCACTTCTGTCTAAGACTGAATACTTCTAGGTGCCCAACATAACAGTAAATCTTGAAGCTGCTACTGCTGTGAATAAACACATGTGAGAGTATTTATCTAGAATGGAAAGCTTAAAATGTATTTTGGAATCATATCACTGACATATGGTACAACAGTTTAAATGATACAAGCAGAGTCATTGTTCTGATGCAGACTTTACAGATAGCAGTAGCAGAAGAAGTAAAACTCATGCAAGGTGCGGAGCCTCATGGAGTGATTTACAGAGAAACTGGCTGTGACAACGCTAGTCAGTCTAAAAAAAAACCCAGCCCACAAGTTAAAACAGTGGAACAGCTTTTCCTTCAAGTGTAATGATGAAGACAAACAGATGAATGTGGGAGGAATAAAATAAATCAGCTGTTAACACCCTTTTTGAAAGCACTTTTAAAAGCTAATAAAATTACTTCATATTGTTTTTTAGAAATAATTAAACTTTTCATTCTTTTCAAGGAAAAATTGAAGTACCTCTTGATTGTATACACATTAAAAATGAAGTTTTGCGCAAATTTGTGAGGACATAATCATAAAACGTGTTATGTCAGATTGACAACTGTTAGTTGTGAGAACAGATATACTTCAACACTATTTTTAACAAGTGCAGTAAGATGAGTTAACTGCCATCAGCTATCACGACTTTGGCCTCCACTCCAAATCCATTTCATACAAAATTCTGGGGCGGAAATGGGCTTTGTGCTGGAAAGAGAAAAATGAAGAAATGTGGGTCAGAGAGTGTTCCACATTCAGTGCTTCTGTGCCAGAAACAGTCTGTAACTTTCTGCCTAGACTTTACAAATCATCAGCATCCTCTATAGTTGTACTTCCAAGCAAAAGAGAGCACAGCATAAATAGTGCTGATATAAGATGCTCAACAATATCAGTTCACCCAAGAAAATGATCCCATTATCTCTTCCAAATCCTAATGGGCTGTTTCTGACCTTATGTCCTCTCTATTTCTACAAAACCTAGTATTCTTTTTGGTTCTTATTGTGAGTTACAAACCTGATTTCCTGGGTCATAAGCAATTGCAGCAAGCTTGAAGTTTTTTTTAGGTCTGTCTTTTCATGAAGATGCACTATTCAGGATTCAAAATCATAAACAGAACTGAAATTAATGGTGTAGACTCTAGTTCTGAAGAAATGTAGAACAAATGAAGTAACTAGAGTGGCTGAAAGTAGAATCAAGACTTCCCCAAAGTTCAGAATGGGTATATTGGTAAAGTCTTGTTTACTTTAGGTCTAATGAGATGCATTTTTAGTTTTGAAATTGAAAATACCATTACGTTATAGGTTTTGAAACAAAGCACTGAAAATTGGGTATTGGACAGTAATCTGTTTTTTTTTACTCTATCTCCTAATCTCACGGGTTGATAATTACTTTGCACCAACTGCCAAATCATTAAAGAGTGGAATATTTTTTTACTTGCCTATGCTGATGAGAGATGTTCTTATTTTCAGATTTTAAGCATCTCATGAGATGTGTAACAGCTTTAAACACTTCTGTTGCTACAGCCTGCTGGGCTGTCTTCTTCATGTGTTGTGTTTTTAGGGGTAGTATCTCTTGTTTCAGTTTATTGTCAGTGCAGTGTAAGACATCATGAAGAATCATTTTACAGCTTTGGGTACTTTAGAGGATATTTCTTCCTGCATCCATTTCTTTCTCAGAATAATTAAAAGCGGGGAGAAATATCAATATTAAGAATAAATGCATTTTAAATGGTATTGTAGACTTGATTTTCAAAAGATGAAGATGGCAGTGAGCATTACATAGGATGATGTTCACATGCCCAGCTCTACTAGTAAGGAAACTTCAAGGGAACCCCAGCTTGATTTCCTGACCACAGGTTACACATACATGAGCAGAACTGGTGTGCAGCCACCCCACAGCCATACTTACATTCGCCTCTCTGAACCAAGCCTGCCTAGAGACTGTATGAAAAACACAGGAGTGCACTGCTCTCCATCTCCAGTATTTGTATATTGTATTTAAACATCCGTATTTATAGGTTAGGTTCTGCACTTTGTACTTTTTTTGTTTGTTTTTGTGGGTTTTTTCTTTTTTTTCCTGCAATTTGCCATTTTAATGTAGATTTTCAAATCCATGAATATGTTCTGGTAATTTTAGCAAAATGTATTGCTTGTTAGTTAAAATGATATATATTTGACCATTGTATATTGGAAGAGGTAAAAAGAAATGCTCTTGTGGTTGTGGTATATATTCTAGATATTTGTGTAGATGGTTTATTTGATAACTGCCATTCTGCTTTAGCTATTTAATGGGGTTTTATTTCTTATTTTGCAATGAAATACAGAGACCCAGATGTACCAGGGGACACTGAGGTATGTTGCGTATGGTTTTACAGAACCATATTAGTGTTCCTTTATCATTAACTACCATAAATTGTGGTTATGTAACTTTTAAAGTAGAACATATGATTGTAGGTCAGAAATGCATTAAGAAACTTAGACATAAATTAAGTGCATGCAAACATTGCTTAGGTGACCTTGCAGACTCCATTCCGTTGTGAACACTTGTTATTAGTGGTGAGAAAGGATAACTTACAGTGCTTTCTGTCTGTGGATTTAAAAAGGGGCTTTACAATGAATTGTTGTACCCATTTGCAGATGAAAAGATTGAGACTGAGAGAAAAGAAGCAATTTATCCAAGGTCACCTGGAAAGCTAATGATACAGCTGGAAGGAAACCCGATGAATTCAGAGGTCTGGGCCAGTTCTCTAGTCAAGTGTGGTACTGCCTGCTTTGCTTCCAGCTGTTCCTAGTTTTCTGAAGAAAACAGATGTAACCACTATAGTTTCCAACCAGAATGTGGTAAGTATTCTGAGAAAACTTCTGCTGTGAACTTCCAGTTTTATTGTTCGCTTCTGGCAGCATCACACTGTTAACCACATCGAGCATTTTTTTTCCTTTTTTAGTTGATACCGCTGTAATTCCAGTGTTATTTTTTGAAATAAATTGAGTTATTGTATATTTTTACCAATACAAATGAAGGTAGTTTGGCCCAATTTTTCTACATTGGAATTCCTAGTGTTCTGCATTTAAAGAGTGTGATGCTGCCTGCTGCATTATTTCTCATAATCTGTTTATTTAAATTGTACCAAAAGCAAAATTAGAGGAAGGGCTTTAACTTTGCATTAAGTAAAGTTCTTACTCAGATTTAAGTTGTTAAAAAAAAAGGGGAAAAAAGGAAAAATACATTATTTTTCTTGTACTTCTTGACTATACATGAAACTGTTCAGTTTAATTCTGTGAATGGTATCCTGCTTCTTGATGAATTCCTAGAACTGCCATTATAAATCTTAACTTCACAAAGTTTGTTTCCTCTAGACAGTGCTGGTTCTTGCTATGTCATTAACAGAAACTGCATTTATATTTTATACTTTCTGATGAAATCATTGCTGGTTAGAGTTAGTTGAAAATCTAACATATCATTTTAACCTATCTAGTGGAGCTGATAACCTCCTGTTTTTTTAGCTTGTCTCTCAGTCTTCAGGTCTACTGAGGCTTTTTAGCTATGTCACTGTGACTCATGTAGTGTGTATTAATGGGCTTGCAGATGACTTTACTAGGAATAAGGTACAGTTTTCCCTCCTCACTGGCCACTCTGCTTTTGTAAGCAGTGTTAGTAAGCCACAAAGATCTGCAGACTTTCAAGCAGGATTTAGTATGACTAATCATGATCTCACTGGATTTGACTGACATTTGGTAATGGCTTCAGTGCAGCAGAAATAAGTCTTTAAGAATCAAATATTTTCTGTGTTCATATTGTTGCAACAAGCCTAACAAAGAGGAATGGCTCTTTTGTGCACTGGAAGAAGAGATCGTGAAAAACAAGGGAACTAGACAGTTTTTTACCATATACACAAGGGTTTGCTAGATTGATTGAGCACAAACAGATCTAATTTTGATGCTTTCTAACTTATGCATACTTGGCTTTACAACTCAGTAATACTTTTCAAGACAATATGCACATTATCTGAAATTGAATAGGTGCCTTTCTTTGCTTAGAAGTTGGTTGTTTGTTTGGGTTTTCTCTTCCATGAAACAATGCAATAATATACACGGAAGTGTGGTCTTGCGAAACTGTATACTTTTTCCTGAAATTTGCAAATTATGTATTGCTTTGAAAATATCAATGTAAATTTCCCTGTGGAAGCATAATAAAGTGGTTTGTTTTTTTTTTACACCCAGATATGACCTTTGCTTTCTTTGAAAAACAGGCTTCCAGCTTCATGACTCCGTGATGTAGTGTGTCCTGTTTTTAATGTAGGAGATCTTAGTCTGCTTTATCTTCTAAAATACAAATATTTGTATGCAAATTTCAGTCTATAAAATGAATTTAAAAACAACTTTCATTCAAAGATTACAGTTAGTTACTTCAGACTCTTTATTTGTTCTTCCTAACTTTTTTAGTAACTTGCTCCTTATAATTCCTGGCTAAAATCAGTCATACCACATCATTTTGGGTGGCATCTTCAGAGGTGCTGTTTGTTCTGTCTTGGAGTTTCTTTTTTTCATATTACTCAATACTGTGTTATCCTGAAATATGTTTTCTACAACAAATTGCTTCTTTGGCATTCTGGAACAATAAATGGCAATAAAATGAGGTGAGTTTTCAAGTTGTATAAGAAAATCATGTAATTGATGTGTTTTATTGAAAAACCATCTAATTACTTTTTAAAACCTTTTTTAGTCATCTTGGTAACATGCACTGTGTGGAAGCTAAGAATATGTGACTCTGGAGAAAATGTGTTGCTACTCATTTTGGAGAAAAAAAAATCCCATTGTGTTCATATAGAGACTGAGCTGAGCTGCAAGGGAGCAAACAGAGCACTGTTCATTGCATACTGCACAAAATCTGGGGATGATGTAAATTTTCATAACTCATTTGACTTCAGTGAAGCTGCACTGATTTATAGGAGCTGAATGGTTTTTGCACAGTGGTATTTTCTCTGTTTACTTAAAAAAAAAATCTGTGCTTAATATTGGACAGAACAGCAAAATAATGTTCCCTGACCTGTATCTCTTGTCCTTGGGGAAGTCCTTCTGGATTTACATTAGTGGAACGAGGCTCAAAGTCTGGTTCAAAGTACTGAGAGGCCTATCTATTTCTTTTTTCTTTTTTTTTGCTTCCTGCTTTGAGCCACTTTGTTGGATCAAAGCTAGTTGAAAGCTGAGCTAACCAGATGGTTAGGGATTTCCCTATGGAAGACAATCCTAGGGAGACATAGAACTAGAACAGGGGATTACTTGGTTGGGGAGGTACTGAAAAGCATTTGGCTAGAGTATTGATGGGCACAGGTAAACTGCTTGAATGACATGGGGGCTGGCATAACATAGAGCATCCCTAAAGCTGTCCTAATGGCACTGTGAGATGGCTGTGGGATTAGTGGATAGAAGAGGAAATGTGCCTGTCTTTTCCCAGCTGTGCAGGGTGAATCTCAGCTTCAATGCAAAATTCAGTCTGTGAAACAGAATTTTTACTTGAGAAGCCAGAGTTTTATATTTTCATTTGAGGAGTACTGTTTTGTATGCGAACCTTCTCAAGCATCAAGATGAGAGTATTCTCTAAGGTGTGTTACTGCTGCTTCAAGTACACAGTTTTGCAATTCATTAAACTCTGCTGTCTTGCATGAAAATGTTAGTTCATATAAACACCTGTAATGTGCATTTACAAAATGGCACGTATAACCATGTTGTGGTACCTTTCCATTAATAACAGTTCAGTTACTATGCAATTTGCAAATTTAGCAAGTGTTACAAAACAAAGAATGTTCTTTTAGTGCTATTGAAAGAAACCTCGGATGTTTGAAATGATGAATATTGCTGTTTTACTGTAATATTCTTACAACTATTTCCAATAATTTAGGAGTTCTTCATATTATTTCCTAATGGTTAAACTGGTTTACCCATTAGATTTCTAAGTTGCAACACAAATTTAAACTATAATCACCCCAAAGTCTTGGCTGTACCTGCCCGAAGCACCACTTCTTCTCCAGGGAAGATCATGAACAGCTGAAATTTTGTGAATAGTTTGAGCAAGTAGTTACCACATGAATGGATGGCAGCTAACTTTTCAGAGAGAAACCTGTTACAGCTCAGTTGATGATGTATGTCATATTGTGGGATGATAGGAAAATGTATCAAACACAAATTTGACATATTTACAAAAATTTCTGCTCGTACCATTTGCATTGTTAAAAACTGTGCCTAAATTTAGATGCAATAAGCCTGTTCTTCTGTTGTTTATGTGAGTGTAAATTGGCGCAGATGTAATGGTCCTACCCTATGTACAATTAACAGAAGAAGAAAGAATTGAGTGTTTTGTAATTTATAAAAGTTTCATGAAAATGAAATCTCTTCAGCTGCTGTAAATGTTTAGAGGGAATCTTGGCCAAGCATCTTACTTGGCGGTGGAAGATCACCCTTAGAATAAGCCTGTTCAGCCTGGAGAAGAGAAGCTGTGTGGTGCCCTTGTAGCAGCCTTCCATTCTCTGAAGGGGGCCTACAAAGATGCTGGAGAGGGACTCTTCATCAGGGACTGTAGTGATAGGACAAGGGGTAACGGGTTCTAACTTAAACAGTGGAAGTTCAGGTTAGATAGAAGGAAGAAGTTTTTTTGCCGTGAGGGTGGTGAGGCATTGAAACAAGTTGCCCAGAGAAGTTGTGAATGCTCCATCCCTGGCAGTGTGCAAGTCCAGGTTGGACAGAGTCTTGGGCAACGTGGTCTAGTGTGAGGCATCCCTGCCCATGGCAGGGGGATTGGAACTGGATGATCTTAAGGTCCTTTCCAACCCTAACTATTCTATGATTCTATGATTAATGTACATTTCAATATTTATTCACATAGGTTTTTAGTTTTTAATTTCAGCACATATCTGTAGTCATTCGCAGTCAAAACATCTGTCTTAACATTAAACGAGAGTGCTTCTGGTTATTATGAAATGTGAGGATAGACTAATCATCTCTAATACAGCATTAAGAAATTCCCTGCATGGAGAAAGACAGATTTACACTAGCATTATCTTATGTGGGTATATGAGATAATGGGAGAATAAATCTCCGTAGTATAATAAAATGTATAATTTAGAATCTCTTCATGAGATTAATGCATACAGTTTTCTCTTCTTTTTTTTTTTAGTTCATGAGATTAATGTTTTCATGGGTTTCAGTTTCCCTATCAATCAGTCATCAACTGAACATGATTACAGGATTTTGGAATGAAAAGAAGTATTCTTAGGGTTATTGTTTTTAGGAATAAAATTGCTCCATAATAATTTTACTGTCGGTCTTAAACCTCAGTTTTCATTCAGTTGCCAGAGACTTTTTATTAGGTTTATTTTATGAAACTGTTTTTACTGTAGGAATCAATGCTTTCTAGAAATATGGTACACTGTCATAATGAAGAAATGAAAACACAAGAAGAAAAAGTAATATGTAAAGAAGGAACGTTAGCACTGGTTACCAACATGCAATAAAAATACAGTAGTTTTGTGCGATACTTTGTAATTTAAGCCTATTATCAGATGTTCATACTTGTAAGAATAAAGGCTATTGTTAATGAACTCTGTTCAGAGAGACAGAAAATCAGACGCCTCTTAAAGCCCTTTGTTACTGCTTTGTAGGAGATGTTGAAAGGCAGCATAATTAAGGGCTTGGTTACTAAACTAAAGCAGAGGTCACTAGTCCTGGCTGTCCTGAGTGGTTTGGCATTTCACCTCATTTTCTGTGTTTCAGTTTACTAAGTGAAAGTAAGGGTAGCAGTACAAAGCTGCATGAAAATCCCAACTGATCCTGGCAAAAATAAAAGTGTTACAGGATGCTGTTCTATGATTTTGTTGCTAGGAGTTAGTGTTCAACATACTTGTTCTAATAAAACCTCATCCTGTTATTTATCTAGTTTAAAAATTGCTGCTTCTTGCATGAGACAAATGGTTCTTGTGATCATTTTGCCTTTTTAAGCTTTGGATTGCTTATTGCTTATCCAATGCTTTGCAATTGGATTGGATCAATTTTCTGTTTACAGATTGGAAATGGTTTCACTTTGAGGTTAAACTGTCACATTCCAGCTGTAATTATACCTGTTCTGGAATTCAGTTTTTATTTCTGAGTTGAAGATAATTTCCTTTCTCAGGAAACCATATAAGAATCTCCTCTGATATGCTTTTTACATGCCTTTTATATGTTCATCTAAGTTACTCAAATGAAAGAAATGCTTCAGTATTTTCTGGAATTCGATGAGATTTAAATATTTGCTATTGATATCAGTATGAAGTGTGCTGTGGTACTCTTTGTAAAATCTTTTGCTGTAAACTCAGAATTAAAGCTATTTATTTTTGGAACTTAGCAGAAGTATTACTTACATATCCTTCAGTAGAAGTGGGTGTGTGAAACACGCTGCACAACTTTAGTGATTCTAGGTTTTGGGATATGCTTTTTACTGTTGTCTAAGAAAGCGTTACTAAGGAAGGATTACTCAATTATTACTCATGTTCCCAAGCTCTACAGAGTATACTGAGCCCTACTGATGGTATTCTCTCCCATCCACTGTGCCTCGCACCATCCTTGTTCATCACATGACAGCAATAATTCTACTATTTAGAAATCAGCTCTTAACACAATTAACCATTACCATCCAGATACAGAGAAAAGACAAGAACTGAACAGTCTGTTTGGCTTTCTACTTAATGAAGATTTTCTTTGATAACCTTTGGCAATGCTCCTAAGTGAACAGTTCTGTGCACTGTACAGAAAATAGATGGTTTGCCTTTCATCCTGAGAAACATACAGCACCAGAAAAAAGTAAGGTGGATTTGGGTAGAGGTGATGTGCCTGGGAAAATGCTTTGAAAATACCTGGCACATTGTAAATGCTGCATTATTTCAAAGACTAATGTTTACCCCTTATAAGTGAGCTTATGTTATATATTATTTCTGGCAGAGCTCGGTTAGAGGAATTAGAAGAAATGGACATGCCATTGGGGGCATATAAAGGCCTTTAACCTTCTCCTGTGCTGATGAGAATACTCTGATCTTTGTTTTAAACACTGTACATTGGATCCTGTGTCCAGGAAAAAGAACAAACTTGCTTTGTGTCGTTGTTCCAAATATCTGCTATACTATAAAATGTGACAAGAAAGATGCTTTGAAGCCACGACCTTCAGGGTTTGAAAAGGCTTTATTTTTTTTTCTAATTCTTCAATCCATCTCTGTTTTACAATAGCAAATTGCAAAGCTTGATCTTTTTAATCTGTGTTTCTATTTATAAGTGTGTCAGAAAATAGCTCTACAACCTTTCTTCAGTCTGATGCAAATTATGCAACATTTCATTTTTTTGGTATTCTTAAAACTGAATAATACTGATAGTTATAGTTAGCGTTTATGTTGTACTTTACTGGGGGAAAAAACCTGTAAAAATTAATTAGGGAGGGTTTAAGGAATATCATTGTTTTTCTTCTGCCTCTCATTGTGATAATTAAAAGGCTTTTTTTTTTATCCTGTGAGAAGCCACACTGCATCAAGGCCAACAGAGCATTTACAAGAAGTGATATATGAGCTCTGGGTAGCCATAAACTACAGTGAAGTAAGCTGACATTGACTTGGCTTCTGTAAGTTTTTGTTATTACAGGTTTGTAATTTTACTTGGAAAATTGTGAAAGTTTGATTTATATAAATGCTAGTGATGTTAATAATTGTGTCTAGAATCAGCACAGTGCATCATTGATCAAACCCGTTGCAGCTTTGTTTTAAATCAAATGTGAGAAATTTGACAAGCCTGTAGCTTTCCGCTATAGATTTTTTTTCTTGAGATGCTCCAGGTATCAAAGTTAGAATTGTAAAAGCGTTAAAGAACGAACTCCAATTTACAGACCTGTCAATAATGGCAGCAGCAGCATTATGACTGATGTAATACGTATAAGATTGCATGAAGAAAACTCAGCACAAATGATTTCTGTAGTACCTGTTACTTATAGATTTTACAAGTGGTAACATTTAGAATAATGATCATCTAATATGCTTCTTTACAAAACCACAGACCATAAATTTCAGCTATTGGTTCAACTTGTGAATTGGTAGCTTGTATTCAGATATTTACTGTTGACAATTTTGTAAGTCCTTTTAAGAGTCATGGATTACAGCGTTTAATTTTGACACTACAAGCCTTGTATTTGGCAGTTCGGAAGAGCAATTCAACTCCAGTTTACCAAGCAAAATGTATTGCTCTGTTATTGTCCACTCTTTTCCATTCTGTCCATCTTTAGTCCTTTTGTAAACATTATTGGTTTTAATTCTATGTTTGTAGTAAAAGAATACATTATGGCATGGGCTGAGAATCAGTCCTGTAGATAGCTTTTAACTCTAAATAATTGATAACTACTTATTAAGAAATACAGTATCGAGAAAGTATTTTCTGATTTGATATTGCCACTTAACTTCTGAGTATTCTTGTTTCTCAGAGTCAGAAACTCGTGTGGTATTACTTCAAAGCTTCAGAAATATGTTGTTAACAGTTTTTGTCATTTGTTAGTGGGAATATTTGATCTGAGAAGACGTATGTTCCCTGAAAATCTGTTGAGGTCTATAAAATTTAATTAATCCTTTAAGAATAACTAATAATCTTTAATCACATATTGCATGATGTTCCTTGAAATCAATATTGAGGTAGATGACTCACAGCAGTATAAGTCACACTGTTTACTCTTTTGAAATATTGGCAAAACAATGAAATTCTTTTAGTCTTATGGATTTTTCCAAGATACATTTATTCTAAGGGAAGTATATCTGTTTTCTGAAATTGAATAAACAGGAAAAAGTATACCTTGAGACATGTCTAAGATGCTGTTTGTCTCCTGATGGCATTCTGCAACAGCAGGGAGAATTGGATTTGGCATTAGTAAGTCTGACTAGAAAAGGATTATTTGTAGGGGGTTCACCAGTAGTGCTCTAGTACTTGGAACCTATGGCTTCCTTGGAGGTGCTGTAACAGTCTTGAGACTTTTTTGCAACGCACCTGGGCTCTCAGAGCGGTGTGAGCTGTTTCTCTCCCTTTTGAATAGATTTGAATATTAATGGATTAATAGATTTTTCAGTACTAATGTTGGAGGTTTATGTTGTCATAATCTTAATTGTCAGGATGCCTTTTTATAGGCAATGAAAACAAAATCTGGAGAAGAAGGGGGAGAAGCCTGCCATTGTATACTTGTGCTTCTGGATTGTCAACAGTGGTTGAAGCCAAAGTTTTAAACATGCTTTGGTATAGACCTCCCTATAAACATCAGTCGTTGCTGGCTTCCCTAGATTTTGCAGCTTCCCTAGATTTTGCAGCTTCCTTACATTTCCTATGTCCTCTTTTTCTTTTTAATGTGCAAAACAACAATAACAAAAAAAGGTTCTTTATGTACTGTATGCTTTGTATAGATGAGTAAAAGAATCCTTGAGCTGGAAAACCAACTACCTTTCTTCAGTGGTGAGAAATACTATAGATAGAGCTGCTAAAACCTTGGCATCTATTATCATGCCAGACTTGAGCATAGCTGTAGTGGGACCCTTAATGGATTGATCTGTGAACTCAACTCAGCACCCCTGAGAGCATACAGACAAAGCTTTAAATTACAGTCACAACCTGTGATCCTAAAGGTATATTCCAGGGTTGAACCTTTTGTCCCCTGACAAGAAGCCTAATATAACTTGTACTTGTGTCAGAAGTCCCACATTGGGATTGCAGAGTTTAGGAATACTTTTCTCAGCTCTATTCCATTTTCAGCAAAATGCAGGAGGCATCTAATATCGAAGAAATCTTCTGCAAAGTCCTCCTTGGGACAGCTTTTCGCTTTATACCATAGAAAGTTTTACTAAGTTTTGAGGCACAATGTTTTTCACAAAGCTATCACAAATTGGACTGTTGCCAAGCTGCAGTCAACATTCATCCTAACATTAACATTTTGCTCCAGCATTAGTGAATACATATCCTTGTTTATACCCATACTGCATTTTGCTTTAAGTTATTGTAATGCAATAGTCAGTTGTAGAGGATAATCTTGTGCATGACCTGAGTTTCAGCTTGGGGAGTTCTTAGAAACATTTAATCAGATTTGTCACATCAATGGAAAGAAGTTTGCATAATGCAGTATGAAAAACTTGCAGTAGTGTTACTTAAATCAGATAGAGGAGTTTAAATTGATTCTTATTTGTTGTTTACCGTTTTCAGCTTTACTAAGGTCTAATCTCTTTCCAACATTATTTAAAGAAGGTGCTGTCCATGTTCTGACTTCTTTCTGGTTTTATGTAGTTATTTCCAATTATAAGCATTCTTACTTTAACTTGTCTTTAGTCTTCTAACCTCTGTTGTCTATATTTTAGAAAACCTTGGCTCATGACTTACTCTCCAGGTTAGATGTTAATTCCTAACAGCCCCACAGTTAGCCAGCTACATGCTGTCTCCTTATCTCCACCCTTGGGACCCAGCTGTACATTGATATGTATTAGTCATTCAGTATCTGTATATACAAATCAAAATGCTCACATCCACCCTAATGTGAACATATACCTTTCTTTTATACTTGAAGATGTCCAGAATATTCAATGCTCTGTCTTTATACTTGCTGGGCTAGAGAGTAGGGAATCCAATTCAATGCCAAAGCTGATTCCTCCCCCCCTTTTTACCCCAGTTTATTTATCAGCAAAAGAAGCCTGTCTTCACACATACACACATCTGTATGTCCATGTGCTTTCCCCTAACAACTCACCTAAGAACTGTATTGAGATCATGAGCATAACACAGTTTGCTAGTTGTTTCTGGTCCAGTAAAAGGTCCTGTGGTATTTATAACAACTCCATGTGCAGTTTGAAAGGTAACTGGTTCATCCAGTGGTTGGTGTGGATCTGATAGAGGGGAAAGCTTCATTGACAACACCCAGTTCTTTACAGCCCTGTGTCTTTTTTTTATTTCTGTGGTGTTCTACACATCTATGAGCTTTTCAAGGATGATCCTGCTTTGTTTTTGAGATCAGAGGTCATACTCTGTGTGGTTTTTACTGAGTTGATCCATCTGGTTTTAAGGTCAGTATTTATATGCAACTTGGAGGAAAGTCTCATCTATTACAATTCTTATTTTAAAATCATTTGATGTTTTTATTATGTACTTTCAGCAAATGCTGAAAGTCTGTAAAGTATGTCCAAGGGCTCAGCAGTATTTTAGGGAGTGCAGCTCAAAGTTACATTGCATATGATGCCACTACAAGCTGCTCCCAAACCATTCGAACCCATTTTCCATCTCTGTGCTTTGCTCTTGCATCTCTTACAGAGGTGATTGCACAGTGTCTGGGGGATGATTACGCATGGGGTAAGGCAGCAAAGGATCACCTTTTCAGTGACAGTTCATTGTTAGCTTGGATTAAGTCAATGAAGTCCTGATCTTACTGTTGTGAACTGCCTTACCTTGGTATGGTGTGAATCATGAACCATGATGAGTCTCTCTTTTCAATTAACTGGACTGAACTGTTTTTATCTGAAGTGCATCACATGGGTTTAGGCTAGATTTTCTGTTCCAGTGAATGAAAATCTGCCTTTGTATATACACAGACGTAGTAAGGAATCCATGTGCATGGAGGGGAGTAAGATCGGTACACCAGATGAAGCCAGCTCTGAAGCATGATGCTGCTCGCAGATTTGCCATGCCAGAATCAGGCTGAAGGTGCAAGCTTGCCTCTCCCAGTTGCAGTTCTTTTCTAGCTCACTGCTTTCTGCAGAGCAAACCAATCTGCACTGGGCCTATTTAGTGTTACAGTTCAGTCCTTCATTGTAGCTTATCTGCTGGTAATGGTGTGCTGTTGGATCAAGGTCCATCAACTCTCTTCCCCTGAGCTATTTCCTCCTTGCCTGCATCATGACGGAGCAATGACTGAGGAAGGAGCTTCCTCTTCCTGCACCTTGAGCCCTTTTTGATAGTGCGTGCTACTGACACTTTCTGACAGCACACTGTTTTTGAAGGCAGTCTTTTTCATCTACTCTTCATGTGATGGAGGGGTAATTGTTTCTGAGCACTAATGAAGCCGAACACAGTTTTCTTGCTTTATAACACTTTTATTTTCTTTTCCTAAGGAAGTATTTCAGTTACATCTTTAAGTTAGTCCCTGATGCCCAGTGTAGATTTTGCTTTCCAGCTATGTCGAATTTGGGATTTTGCCAGGAGCATAGCTATCTGTAAAGTGCACGCTCTGACTTCTCTAAGAGATGCTTTGGAACTGTATTTATGGGATTCAGGGACACCACACCTTATTAGTGGTTTTATTTCCCCTGCCTGAAGGTTGAAAATTTTTTTCTCAAGTTCATCAAAACTAGGACATGACAAGGCAGTGACTTTTCTAATTTATTCAGTAGTAATCAGTAAACAGATGCTTTCTCATACCCACTCATCATGTTTTGTGTATGCATTTTGGTTGTGTGGAGGCAGATTGCTGTCAAGTTAGAAGCTTCAACACCTTTAGTAGGATCTCTTTATTAGTGTCTATTGATGGGAATTTGATCATACAGTATTAACTGATGGTGGGACTGAGTATTGGCTCTGGGAGTGTTACTAGTTTTGTGAGTTGTGAGTTATGAGTTAGTTTGTTCCTCCAGCTGATACTAACTGGTATGTAGTTTGGCCGTGCATGACAAATAGCCAATGGTAAAATAGTTTTAGATTTCTATTCAATAATTTACATGAATAATTAGCATTATGTTTGCTATTTCACTTTTATCTGTGAATCCTGCATCCTTTCTGTGCAGCAGAGCAGTTGTTGTACAGGAAAGGAGGCTGCCTGCTCTCCATAACAGTCACAGACTAAAAGCTTTTCCTGGGAAGGTGGGGAATGTGGTTTGCAGCCTCTCAGGCTAAAGAGGAAATTGAATCTAGGTCTTCCACCACTTGGAAGAATTTTCTGATCTGCAGGCTTTAACTAAAATACACACATCAACATAAACCTATCTTGGAAGAAAAACTTACCTGACCACAGGATGTGTTGCACATACCCTGAGATAAGACCCTCAGGAAACTAGATACAGAGCTGCTCAGAGTGGGTAATTCAAGATATGCACGCAGGAGAAGCATTAAGTGTTGAGGGAGCTTTAAGGTCTGGGAAGCAGAGGCTTATCACTGAGCAACTGTGGCAATGTTTTGGTTCTTGTTTGAGATGTATATGCAGAAACTCTTCCAAATAGTATAAACATCTTTTATAGAAGTTGGGGTACTCTAGTGCTGCGTTAAGGGTCACAGGAAAATCTGCATTTTTATAGTGTGAAATAAGGTGAAGAATAACTAATTTACATGACAAGAACTTTCCATCAGCCATTATCTGTACTCAGAGGTAGTTGAATGGTTCTCAACAGTTTGTTGAAATGTTATTTCCTGTGGGTTTGAGTACACCCATAGTTGCAGTCCATTTATTTTATTGCTGTGTCTGATAAAAGTATAGCATAATACAAATTATGCAGGCAGATTTTAAAACAACTGTGTGGTGTTTTGCAAGTTTGGTAATGTTTCATACTGTTGACTTAGACAGAATGGTGCTCTGAACAGTCACTTGCCATGTGTCCATGGCCAAAAACCCAGATAGGTTTTTGTGTGTAAAATCCATGGTCTGTATGTAGGATCAACAGTTAAATGGATAAATGGATAGAAGTAAAAGGCTTTGTAGTGACTTCTCTGTTGTAGAATACTATACATTATTCATGACACCAACCTGCCTTGGCATGCTTAAATGTATTTCTGGCATTTAACCTGAGATATATATCCAAATCCAGAATAACACAGCATCTACTAGTCTGATCCGAGCATATCTTATTAAGCCTCTCACATCTCTGTCAGTCTCTAGAGAGGAAGAATGTGAACAGCTAGCCTGAATATTACTGGATTTGAAGTTTAATGGATGAGAAAAAAAAATCATCTTTGGCTGTTGCTTTGCTAATTCATTTTTATTCCAAATGGTAAACATGGTGGTAGATGTGAATGAAAAGCATCCAGAGTATAAATAATAAATGCTTCTTCCAGCTGTACAAAGCACTTTATGTTTTTGAAATGATGCTACTATTATTTTTGGTTTGCTTTTAAATGGATTACATTTGGATTATATTGTTACATAGTACTATGCTTTCTGCTAGACTCTGAAAAGGTCTTTATCTGTGTTCATAAGTGTTGATTTTATATAATTACTAGCATAAAACATCATATGCTGCTAATTAAACACGAACAAATGGAATGAATATTCAGGGAATTCTTGGCAATTTGTAGTCTTTTGTATGAGCTCAGTGCAGATGTTTAGGAGTTTCTCACTTCTTGACAAGTAATAGATGTTTTGTTCAAAATGTCTGAATTAGGAACATATTTATGTGCTTTCTTACTAGGTTAATGTTTGTGAATTTATCTTACCTGAATTATAATTACTACATTAAATCCACACTAATGACAGCAATAAGTGAAATCAAAATGCATCCCTTCTTCCATCCCCTGCTCAACGCATTTCTAACCATACAATTGAAGATGTGTTGTGGCACTGGCTTCATCCCTTTGGGAGTCCTTTATCCCCTCCAGTTTGGCTTCCTTAAGGTCTAAGGTTCATGTTAGTATATCTTAAGTGGAAGACAAAAATATAAATCAGCTATCCTTCAAAAGCTCCTTTGAAAATCACAGTATGAATCTTTCTAAGCTTCCAGCTATCACTTAGGAGACAAACACTGACTTTTCTAACAGTGTAAAAGATAGTGCCTATCAGAAAACCACAAAGTGGGAGGCAAAGACTGAATTAACCTTCAAAGTTTTTGGCAACTCTTGTAGTATACTTTCTTTGCATAAATCTGCGAGTTGGTCAGTGGTGGAGGTAATTCACCTTTATGTTTCATAGTTGTGGTATCAGTATATAATACTGAATATATATACAGGGCATTCAGGTGAGATGGTATATGGGGTCTGCAACATACAAGAATAAAAACATGGGCATTACACATTTTAATAAAGGTGAAACCAGAATTGTTTTCAAAAGCAGTCAATTCATATGACTAGTCTTTCAAAAAGAAGTGCCAGCTGAGGACTAGAAACTAGTATTTATTGTCTGTCAGCACCCTGATGAGATACAGTTCAAAACAAAGCATGTAAAACCAAAGATAAGTTTCTGTGCTGAACTGCTGTTTATTCTTTGGATGAAGTGAAAAGAGGCAAGAGAAAAATGCTGTGTTGAAGAATATTTTGTAGGAGTCATAAAGTAACCAAGTTATACCATGCTTTAGATTTTGCATGGTTTTCCCTTTTTAATGTGAATAAATCTATTGCTAAACCACTGTCTGCAATTTCTTTCCTGAATTGTCTCTGGTTTAACACATGGATGAAATTCCAGTCAGAGGCAGTTGCCTTCATTTCCTGAAGGCACGGTCATATAATATGACTCTGAATTAAATAGTATATGCAGATAGAAATTTGATAATGGCACATTAAAGATGATTGTCCAGTGGAGGTAAATGGGTATTTGAGCCATCTGTGTCACTGGAAGTGTGATTAAGACAAGTGCAAGAAGTTTTTCAAAGAAGGCAAAGCTTCAGCTATGAAGAGTCTTAGCTGTTAGAAGGCATTTGATATACAACTGTATGGTGAATTCAGAGCAGAGATTTGATCTCTGATTTGATTAAATTTCCTTTAAAAGAAAAGGCTTCCTTCTCTCTTTTTTAGGTAGAGGAAATTCTCATGAGAAATTGGTCATACTTAGACTGCAGAATGAGGTGCTTAGATGCTCTTTTGCTGTATTTTCTGCTCTCTGGACATGTATTGCCTCAGGCTGTTCATTCTCAGCTCACCAAGGCATTACAGCTCTCACAATTTCTTATGCTTCTTTTGAGGGCAAATGTATTTGATCTCTACTTTGTGCAGTGCAGTGTTCTGGTCCTGTTTCATCATCATGAGTTAAATTCTCTTCAGACTCCTTCAAATCCTCAAAGAGTCTTGACACTGCAGAACTTTTGCAGCTGAGCTGTATTGCGCACCAGGAGTGCATCCCTTGCTCTCTACAGGAGCTTTCTGGTTCCAGCATGGGGAGGTCTGGACAAGCAGACAGCTCCCAGGCCGTGTCTGAAGAGAGCTGAAGAGTAAGTGCAGGAGTTTGCTGGAACCAAGTGGCAATTGTGGAATAAAAACCTGCAGTCAATAGATATAGACAATAAAAGAATAGTCACTGAATCTGTGAACTCGTTTAGGATTTGGCTCAACAACAGCAGTAAATGGAAGCAGATGATAATCAGGTTCTCCGCTGTTGGTGCGCAGGGTATTGAATGAACATGTACTGCTTCTGTGCTGAGGAGACATACTGAGTTAGCAGCCACATTTGGCCAGCTTGGCTTTGATTTTATTACAAGTGTCAGGCGCTTGTGTCTAGACTGGTGCTTTGGCAGCTAATTGATCTCCAGCATTTGATATGCTAATTATTTCTTTCATAATATGCTAATATGTGTACCATGAAAAAAACACCTTTTAAATGCTACGGGGATATCTCAGAGGCATATTTGGAAATGGAAAATAAGACCTATAAATCTTGATTCATATCAGCAATATACAAATGACTGAGTGCTTATAATTGTGGGAATTTAACTGAAAAATGTGAACGCTAAGACAGATATTGTTTAGTCATACTGTGACTGTATAGGGCATGTTTAACAGGCTGGCCTGCACAGCCCGAACAGCTAGAAAATTGGTGTGGATTAGGGAATATACGTCTCTGATCAGCAGACTTAATAGACCGTGGCAGCTTTTGTGCTGCTACTGCATGGGTGTTCCTTTTTGTGAGGTCAGTAATCTGAACATCCTAGTTTTTTTTTTTATCATATTTCCTGCAGTTAGAGAATGAAAAACTAAGCAGAGGAGTGTAGGGGAGTCACCTCCCAGTTTGCCTTCAGGAAAGCGCATATGTCTCTACATGAAGACTACTCCAGGTAACTGAGTTACTTCCTGGCTCTCTGTGAAGAACCAGCTTTTGACCATTCAAAAGTAGATGTTAGTTGAATGCTTTCTGAGATGTGCTTGTATGCTCATTCCCCATTTTTTTTTCACTTCCCCTTTTTGGATTTTCTTCACACTATCTGAGTATTTCTAAAATACAGTCTGATGTGTTTCAGTTACTAACCCTGTAGTTCTGTGTGTAATGATAATAGTACATGTTCTTCAATCCTTGACAGAAAGGCACCATCAAGGAGAGTTTTCCTGCACGTTTTCTTTTGTCTGTCTCTGCTTTTATTTAATACATAAAACTGTAAGTGGTTTTGGAAGCTATCAAAACAAGTCTGCGGAAGGATAACTATGGAGCAGCCTTCCTAGGACCTAGGCCAGATCTGCAAGAAGACATTATTAATTCAGTACAGAGCCAGGGCAGATGCAGGACCCTTACTGACCTTTGGAGATCAGCCATATTTGGCAATGGAACCATTTACTGTATTAAAATATTTTCAAAAGAAAACTGTTAGATTTTATTCTGTACGGACACCTTCTGCTTAGGCTAATAGGCTGTCCCTGTGCCATTAGGTAGACAGTAATTAGATTACTAATATGTACTTAAAGTTTTAAATAATAGGAAATGTCTGATCTACATTTGGCTTCAGTCCCTGGCAGCAGATCAGATGAACACCTATCAAGTGTTATAAGTGCATGAGCAGATTCTACAACTGTTACTGGGAACAGAATCCATGCCTGTGGTAATAAGCTTATGTGTATGCTCAAAGCCCTAATCACGTTCTTGTTGATTAGAGAGAACTTTGATTTTATCCACAGGGGTATAAGAAATTGATTATTTAGCTCTGCAGACTAAACCAACCCAAATAAAAGCATCCCTCCATAAACAGAGGAATGTTAGTGAACTGATTCCTGAAATTGAAGTAAATGGAGCTGTATTTACTGAAGGCTGAAGCAGTAAGTCAGAATGCCTTCTTATGTCAAGGGTTGTTATGTACAGTTAAATTCATCCAACTACAAAATACTGCAGATGATGTAGAATCACAGTAGTGTTCAAGGCAAAGAGGGTTTTGTTTTTATACTGAAATGTAGCGTGTTATATTTAGTTTCACTTTGGGCTTCTTCAGTATTAATATAAGCAGTTGACAAAGTAGAATTCCTCATCCTGACACAAGTGTAAGTGATGAAAGGATCTTGTCTCTTGTAAATAACATTCCTTCTTGTGCTAGCTTATTTTTCAAGCATTTTATTTTCTTCACTTGCAAAACTGATTTTTGGAAACAAGTATCTGCCATCCTGAATCCCCTTCTTAAACTGGAGCTCTTAAGGGAATAATTTTAATTGAAGTCGAAGGATAAAATGTATTTTTGCATCAAAACAAGGACTACTTGGTCTTATTTGCAGCCCTTTACTTCTGGTTCAGGAAATTATTTCCTGGATGCAGTCGAGCCCTTCAGCAATAGACTTGGGATTTTTTTTATCTTTTAGCTCAAAGAATTACATCTGGTAGAGACCATAGAGTTATACAATAACTGCTCCTTTGGGGCTTCATTGATGAGCCTAAAACCTTTGCCACTTTCATCTATATGCATAATATATTACAAATACCACATAAATTAATGTCTTAATATGCTTACATTATTCAAACATAGCACACAGAGGTGTTACTGATACAGGTTTAACCAGGGACAAACTTGGACCGGTTAGGTTATTGAAATACATCTTTAACAGGAGAAATAATTAAAACTTGTAAGTGACTTGAACAATGGAGCGTAGTGACTTCACTATGAAGAAATTCAATATGCTTCAGAAATCTTACATACAACTGAGTAGACTTTAAACAAATGTATTTTGTGACTCTTTGAACACTGAGTTGAATTTATTTTAGCCTCTTGCATTTGCTTTCTATAAATATTCTAGACAACAGGATTTATGAGTGGTAATGTTTACCAAAATAATCACATCATAACTTTTGTAAGCACAACACTATTCTCCATAAGGTACAGTATCCACACAGAAGATTTGGTGTTACAAATTTCATCCTGCTGACAAGAAAAAGAAAACATACCTTTGAAGAATTAAGTCAGATGAGTCAAATTTAAGATGCTAAAAGCTTGGAAGAAAATTCTAAAAATGACCCAATGAGTAAGTCAGTGGGGATGAGGAGAGCTGACAGATAAATCATACTGCATAGGACCAGTAAATGGTCAGGAAGAAAAATCATGAGGAGAGCATGAGTTCCAGATAAGGCTGTTAAGAAGAGTTAGCCAATTAACAGAAGTATAAAGGGATTAACATGGAATTAAATGGAATTAATTAAAAGGAATTAAACATGGAAAATAGTTCTCCAGAAAGCTAATGTGCAAACTATATGCCCCCTTAATAAGATATGTATTGGCTTTCGAATATAAACATGCCCTATTAAAATTACACCAGGGATCTCATGGAGTCACATCATTATGCTCACATGCCAGGTACTGTTTCCAAAGTGTTTGTTATGCAAGCAATACACTCACATTGGCAGTTAGATTAATGGTACTCAATGGATTAATTAGAGGCTGCCACTGCAGAACGTTCAGTGCTTTTTGACAGTTCAGTAATGCACCTAGGATGCATCAGTTTGTATCCTGTGAAACAGATCATTCCAAAATAATTTTCTCGCGGCTGATTTTTAAATAGTACTTGAATTTTAAAATCTCTCTGAACAAATGCTTCCACATACTCTAGGCTGGGCGTCAGACAAATTAGGGATTCTTTCTCTTGCCCAATTGAGCTTGGAGCTACCTTACTTTTTTTTGTGATGCATCTTTAAATTCATTCAGCGTCTGTTGAGAAATGTATGCAATATACTGAGTTATTTTTAGAAGACTGGAGTGCTTCTGAATGAATAGCTCTAGCTAAATAAACCATTTTATAAACAGATGTATCTTACTAAAAGATCTAAGCTATGACTGCATTTTAGGCAAAAGGATTTGCTGAGTTGGTCTTAAGACTAGGCAGCTTTGTCCTGTGGGGTGGTGTCTTATGGCATACTAACTCAGGGACTCATACTCATGTGAGTATTCACTGAGCTTGAGTACAGTTAAGAGATAGTACACCTCTCGTTTTTACACTGTTCCTTTGGATGTTAGTATCCCATTATTGGTACCTGTAATCTTTGAGCAATTGAAAATAAACATCTGCAATAATGAAAGCTGTGGCTCAGGTCCGTAATGTTGAAATGAGAGTGTACACCTGCTAAGGCTCTAATTTTGAGCTGTGATATTTCATCTATATTACTAAATATATCATAAATTTTGCCCAACCTTCTTAGCAACCACAAAGAACTGTGCTGTAGATAAAAAGTCTTGGTGGCAGTTGCTTTTTAAGTGGTTCTTACTGCAGTAATCTACTTGTCATAATCTGGAGGCCTCTGCTTGCTGCTCAGCAATCAAAGTTACACTTAACTATAAAGACCAAGCCATTTATTCAAAAATCCCAGTGCTGCAGCCAGCAATGATATACAAATCTTGCCTTTACTGCAGGGAAGGAGGGAAAGTGTGGAGAGAATCTGATTTTGGAATAAACCTTATTCACAAGACCTGCCTCCCTCTGTCTTGCTCTGGAGCAGTGCTTAACATTTGTTCTTACTCTGGTTTACTTTGTAGATCCTAAGCATTAAGAGCTTGTATCAAGTCTATCTAGGAGAAAAAGAATAAACCATTTACAAATGACTAATTCCATACTTGAACTGTCTTTTTGGCTAAGCAGTTATATTACAACCTCTAACAAGAGTTCCTTAACCATCAGAAGAGAAGATGTTTAGTTTTCCCAGCAATTTAGTTTCATCACTGTTGCATTAACTCTATCTTCCAGCTTGGAAAATGGAGGAACAGACTTGGTGATTGAGCCCAATGCAGTATATTATAAAGCACAACTCTGAGCTGTAGCAGTGGCAAGTAAGTCAGACAAGATTTTAAGAATATTCCCTTTACTTTTTTCTTTATTTTAAGAATATTCCCTTTAGAGGCTTTCATTCATAAACAATATTTTACAGAAGTATGATAGGATGACACTAAAAATGAAATGTGGATGCAAATTAGTAACACTGCAGCCTGAAGTTTCTGGCACTCTGTAAAAGGTTAAAATATTCCTGCAGAAAAATAAGTATCAGTCAGTTATTCACATATGAGGGAAGAGGTTCTAAAATCTCCTAGTCTTAAGAATTTCCCTCATCTTTTCTCAGCGTGGTGATGGTGCATCATGCTAGGCACATCTGTAACTTCTGGCACACTACTGTGCCTGATGCCTTTGACTTCCCGGCTCAAACAGCGAAGTACTCTTTCACCTCTGCTCTGAGTGAGTGCAGTCTCTGGCACACAACCCAGGATCAGGATTTGAACTTTTTGGATTTGTAGCGTTTCCTTCAACAGCTCTGACACTAAGCCCTTTATCAGATCAAGCAACAGAAAAGAAATTCTTTGATTTATTTGACTGTGGTAGCTCAATGGCTCTGTATTGAATTATTTGTCATTGAGCCAGACTAAAATAGCGTCATGCATACGCTCGCATGTGCAGATAACTTCAAGTCATAATTTTTGGAAGGTATCTGGTTACAGTCATTTTACAAGCAGGAAGAAGCTAAAGTGATCATCACTAGACGATCACTAGATTCATCCTTAGAATTTTAACAGTCTATGAAATCATATTGTACTTCCAGAAACACAGATAAAAAATAGTGTATATGCTTAATGATTCATACAGTTATTGAAATAAAGAGATGACTAAGGCTCTCAACATTGTACAAACAGATTGATTGGATTTTGATGTGTAGACATCTAATTATTTTGAAAATTTGTCTGTAAATGCTCTACTTTATCTTTGTTTTTCATCACTAGTAATGTCTTTTATAGTTTTGGGAGAGCTTTGATTTTGATCAGTTGCTTTTTAATCACGCCATTTAGAAGGAGTTTAGCTTCATCAGAACTGCTGCAAAAGTGATCTTTAGTTAAACCTGTGAAGTGTGAAAATCATCTGTCAAAGCAGATGTACAACATGTCTACTGTTAATATCTCTGGCCTTTAATCCTCTTTTCCGTTTTGTGTGGGAACTGATGGTTAACTCAAGTTTCAGTCAAACTTAGATGAATAGGATTGTTTCCTGCCCCGCAGTCAGCTCATCAGACAATCGGTGATTTTTTCACCCTATTCACAAACTCAGTAGACCTTTGTTCAGACCGGTTCAAGCACAGCAAGGATGTAGAACTTGTTCTTTCATAGACTGGGCTGTTTTTCACAGCTTGAAGATTAAGGATTTATGGGCAAAACATTTCCCATTTTACTTGGAAATGAAATCTGTGTAATTTGCAGCTGCAAATTTTGGACAGACATTATAAAATTAAAATATTGAAGGAGGATCTGTTTCACAAATTAATTACCTTAATGCAGTTCATTTTATAGAACTTGATAGCCATTTAAATGCAAAGTACTGAAATTCTTTACATTGCATTACTGCTATTTTGGTATACGTTTTCCACTGAACATCCATTGGTGTGCAAAGAAAGATAGTCCATCATATCGTTTCATGGTGGAATACTGTGTGAAAGATACTGAACAAAGC
Organism: Pezoporus flaviventris; assembly: GCF_033815535.1. Taxonomy (NCBI): domain Eukaryota; kingdom Metazoa; phylum Chordata; class Aves; order Psittaciformes; family Psittacidae; genus Pezoporus; species Pezoporus flaviventris. The sequence continues at coordinate 12,211,153 of NW_026892626.1, forward strand.
AATTAAACATAAAATTACCAGTGAATTTAGATCTTAAATAAAGAAAATATATGGGGGTAATACCATTACAGTACTGAGTATTCGTATCTGGTGTCAGTGGGAAGTCGTCTGGGTGCAATAGAACACACAGAAAATGGACAGTCACTTTCCCCAAGATCTTGTCATCTTGGATGCTGGAAAGGTAACAGGTTAAATCAAAATGAAAGTGGGCAAGGGGCAGGATGGGTAAGGTAAATCTGTTATGAACATTAAAATCAAAAAGATTTATTTAGATCTATCCTTCTGAAAATATGCTTGCAGCCTCGACAAGTAGAGTCTGTTCAATCACAAGTAAATGCATTTTTGACAATTATAATCTGAAAAGATTTGGGCTGCTTAACTCTTCTCACATACAAGTACCTCTTAGTGCAGATAACCGGGCATGAAATACCCTATGCAGGCCAATAGTGGACCTGCTGTTGATTACAGTAAAGCCAAAATACTTCACAGCCTAACTGGTGGTGTATACAAACTAGTCTCCAGATTAACTGCAGCCTAGCCCTAGGTGGTTTGTCCGAAACACACTTGGTGCAGAATCGCAGGTAAAACCACATAACCTTTCATTTTGTAATTTTCTTGTGTCAATCTTCTTCCATCTATGTTCACTCTGGTTTCTTGCGAAAACCATTTCCACAGACAATGACTTTTTTTTCCCCTGTCCTACCAGAACCCTATGGAGCCTCTCCATGGATTGTTACTTTGTCACACTCATTAGAACTTGAGATGAAACCTATTGCAGTGACTTTAACAACATCATCTCAGAACACCAGGTGCTTTGACATTTCACATGTCATATGGGTCAAGACATAATAGCATTTCTAATTGTCAGCCACAGAATGAAACACAAAAATAGTGAAAGGAGGAGGGAAATCCCTGTAGGGAGAACTCAAGGTTATCACTCCACTTCTGACAGAATTGAAAAACTAACTCAGTGACATGAAAGACTGAGCTTCTTCTATCGTAATGTTCTCTAATGGAAAGGCACTGAAAGTTGTTCTGCTTTTGTCCTGGATTTCTAATCTCTCATGTATTCTTTTCTTTCTTTGTCACAAGGTGGGTACATTACATTCTATTCTGTGAATTCTAGTCCTAAATCCAAGGGTGTATTTCTGGCACGGTGACTTAAAAAATGTATTTAATTAAATATGTATGTGTGTGTGTATGCATCAAGTACACACGTACAGTAATTTAAATGACTGATAGAAATGTTTATTTGTGGTTTATGTAACTTTATCATAGAAAGAAAACAGAACTTTCCAGTACTGTAATGACAGTGAATGAGCTGGTCAAAAGATACAATTTCCTGGCCAGCAAGAGGGAAAATATCCATCTGTTACTGGACTTTAAAGTTTGTATGACTGAAGGGATTTCAAGGGATTCCCATTAGCTTATTGACTTTAGAAACCCATCAAAGCAGGCCTAAATGTGGACTGTAATAATTATCCATACTGCAGTATTTGGAGATGTAACAGGAGATAATTTATCCTGCTCCTGTGCAAAGCACTGAGACACCTGCAATGGAGTTTAATGACTGTGTATCACAGCTACTGCACTGAAAGCTATAGTCTATGCGGGAAGTGCTGCTAATGGAGTTAGCAGAGAGGAAATGCATCTTGTGCTACAGAAAGAAGTGCAGTATTAGGTCTTTTCACAGCAGCATCTTATTTTGCAAAAACACCAAATTTAAGTGGACTAAGACTTTTGAAAAGAAATTTGAGCAATAAATATCCAGTTCTGAATCTGTAAGAGGATTTGATGCCCTGCAATATATTTTATATCTATGAAGACTTTAAAATATATTGACATGTATTTGGCATATCTCTAGTTAAACTCTGTGTTTTGTATTGCTCTTGGAATTGGGCAAAATTCTTTTAACTTCAGGGATACATGCATTAATAAGAACTGAATAATAAAAGTAAAGGTCTCAGAGTTTGTTCTCCATGCAACTAGCCTATTTCACAGGAAGATAACAGGTCCTGCAGCAGCTGACCTGCAGTTTCACTGGTTGGTGATTAGCATCAGGGTGACAGGCAGCTCTTGTGTATTCCTGGAAAAGTCTCCTGTTCCTGTCCTTTAGTCACCAGCAGCATATGGGATTGCTGGAGGCAGTAAGTTCTCTTTTAAGTATCTGATGTTCTTTGAAACTTCCTGCAATGGATCTCTCTAAATTAGCTTTTGCAGTGAGTGCTTCTACAGTAAATTCTGTTTTCCTTCTGTTAGAAGGAAGATCATTCTAATTCATGATTCTCAGAAAAGTAATGTATCATTTAGATGATCTAGAGAAATCCTGAATTTATTCAGGTCAATGGCAGAAATCCTGTTGACTTAAAGGGAATATATTTTTCATTTATGATTTTCATAGACCAGCCTAGGATATGGAAAGAAAAAAGGGAGTATGTCTCTTAATGATTGGTTTCTTCTAACATTCTATCTGTATTTTGCACATAAAAGCTATATGAGATGGGAATATTAAGAACATCTAAAGTATGTTGAACAAAATCCTCATGCTGCAATATCCCTGGACGCTGTGTCTTTTAACTTCTTTAGGCAAGTTTCGTATTTCTTTTCCTGTAACTGGTTGATTGCCTCTCTTCCCCCTGCCCGATACTTGCCAGATACCAAGTTTCTTGAAACATGCTTAAAAATGTTGGAGTTCAGTTTTGTGGCACATCTCTAATCAGTAGCCAGGAGACTTTCATGCATTCAGAAGCAAGTATTAAAGATTAAGAAAGAGCCTGTTCATATTCAATTACTTCAGCAAACATGTTAAGAATACTGAATGAAGTTCAGCATTTCAAGCTTTATTGCTGGTGAATAGTTCTATAGTTTTGCTAGACTTGTATGGTACAAGTGAAATTCATCTTTTTTGACAAAGTGATTCATGCTTTAGGAATTAGTCATTTATTCATTTATTTATTTAAGCTTCTGGCAGTTGTAAATGGCAGCCCAGGTAGCAGCTTCTTAAAAGAAAATGGATTAAATAAACTAGTATAACCTAGCTCATATAAACACTACTCTGATACAAATAATAAGCATCAGGTGAGACAATGTCCCATTGCGATTCACATACAGGAATAGACGGTTTCTTTCTGGTGAGAGTTTAAAAGCTGAGAAAGGCTGGAGGGAAAAAGGGAATAATATGTTCATGTTACAAACAGAGAAACGAGGTGCAGAGAAATTAAAGATTGTTTTTCAAACGTCCCTAGGGCCAGGCTGTAACATTTACATGCATCTGAGAAAGATGGGCAGTTAGCTGTTTTGACAATTTCACTAGGCAGTTAAATGCTTAACTTCCATTGCAAGAAGAACTGAATTTCTAAATCACCTGTACAAAGGATCTAAATCTGGATCTGCAGGTCTAGGCTAAGTTGAGCCTTTCAGATAATTAGGCCAGTGTTTTACATCTGAATAATAATGAATGGAACAAACCCAAAGTATCAACAAAATAAGAAGCCTCTCTTTAATCTAAAGTTTGTTGTACACTGCCGTTCATGTACTTAGGCTACACTTTAAAAATGAGGCACAGTCTCCTAATTTATTTAGAAGTTTTGCAAGATCGTGTTAGTGATGGTGTCCAGAGAGAAGTGAGCTGGCAAAGTTCTCTGTCAGATCTCCTGAATTCCAGTCCTTCATCCTAAATACAAGAATTTTATATATGTGGAGAATCCAAATGCATTTTCCATACATATTGAAGCTCCAGTATTAGATATTACAGTTGCGCATCAAAGACAGATAGCAGCTAGCATGCAAATACTGCTTCCAAAGAGAATAAAGCCCTTTTGAAAGCAACAGAATCTGTCAAAATTGAATTAAAAATTAAAAATCCATTCTGTGGGCTGCAGAGATGTGAGTCTGCCTGACAGCCACAGAGCCAGAAGTTTAACAGCCTCTCAAATGCATTAGTAAGTTATCTGTACTCGCTGGGCTTCCCCCTCTACCCCAATTGAGTTTTATGCCACAGTGAAATATAATCACTGTGCCTATGAACTGCTCATCTTGGTCACAAGGGAAAAAAATATTCCTTTTTTTAAACATCTCAAATTATCAACTATTCAGCTTGCTTATGCCTTAACATGTGATATATGGGAGTATAAATTATAGACTTTCTCAAATATTTAGTAATTTATGACTTACTATTTATGATAATGTACTGCTGCATGCTAGTCTCTAAATGAAGACTGATAAGCCTTCAACATGAAAAAAACACTGGCTGCAGTCACAAACAGCATTTTGATAAATTATTACATGCATTAGATTTAGGTTTCACAATCTGGAAGTGGGGTGAAGTGGGGTAATTTGTGGTGTTTGATGTTTTTTTTTTTTTCTGAAAGCACTGAAGTACCACAGTGAAAGAAAATAATGAGGATGTTAAGAGGTGTCCCTGCCCATGGCAAGGGGGTTTGGAACTAGATGGTCTTAAGGTCCTTTCCAACCCAAACCATTCTGTGATTCTGTGATTCTGTGATTCTGTGATTCTGTGATTCTGTGATTCTAAGAATGATGGATAATTCCTGCATGTCTCCATGTTTGTCCACCCTTCCTCCGCATTTATGCCCCCACTGTGTGGTAACTGACATTTCTGAGTGTCTTTGTTGGGATTCTTTCCTGTTCTACTCACCTCCCCTGTCAAAAAGAAACAGTATAGTAATAAAGGACAATACTTTTGATGTCATGAGCAATTTACCACTGCATACCTTACAGAACTTCAGAAGGCTGATGTTTATTGCTTTCTGCTGCTTGTGTTTCTTCTCAGCTTGCCTGAATAAGAGACTATGACAAAAATCTACCTATAATTAAGCAAAATCTTCAAGCTACACATTGCTTGAATTTAAAAGGAAGCAATACCTTTATCACTGTCATGCACTGAGTCAAAATCTGTTTGGGTACAGCTCTGAATTGTAAAGTTGGTTTTAAAATCAGGATCAGTTTTTAGGTAGTATGAGGTTCTTTTTATAGGGTATCATCACAATTCCTATTATAGGGGATGGAATCAAGCTTTATAAAAGCAACATAGTACTGTTGTCCTACAGTAGGGTGACAGGCCTTAAGGATAAGCAAAGCCACCATTTTACAATGATTTTACTAAGTTTTTTCATGCTGTTTCTCATGACATTCAGGAGAAATGACCTATACAGATGTGACCGAATACTTTGATATGTTGAGCAAAGATTTTGGTACATTATTGCATACAGACTTTAATATTTCTTGGACTTATGTGGACTGGAAAGACACTGTGATGACAGATGAGATGTCCCCAATATACTTGCGTGGTCCTCCTCATTGCAGCATCCAGAATTTTAATCAGCAAAATGATTAAGCAATGATATTCTGTTGATTTCAATGGGAGTTAAATGTCTAACCAGGAATTAGTCAGAGCCTCTGTATTTGACTGCATACTTCAGTTCCATTCAACCAGGAAGCAGAGCAGTCTCTTGAGACCTGGTTTCCAGACAAAAGGAGTTCAGACAGAAATTGGAGCTTCCAGTCGCTTATTGAGCTCCCTCCATCCTCTATATTTTCTCTCCTTGCTTAAGCAATATGAGCTGCATCTCTCACTTGCATGGCCAAAGGGTGTGTCTGCAGTCAGCTTTGATTAATGTGACTTTCAAACAGGACATTGCTGGAGGAGTTGAACAAATAAACTGGACTTCACAAAGCAATCAGATTTAACTATCACTGTGATACGTGCTCCTTCAAACTTGCTAACTCACTCTGTAACACAGCAGTTCACACGGTGACCAAAAAAAGCTAAAAATCTTTCCAATTATGAATTCTTTACTATTTTTATTATTATTAAAATGTTACATATTTCATAGTAAGAGCTACTGACCCTATGGTAAAACAGCTTCAATTTCCATAGATAAACTTTCTAAAAATTTAAAATTCTACTTCAGGGTTTTAGAGTCCTAAGAGCAGCCTCTGCTGATGCATGAGGAAATTGTTTCTCTATTTTCCTAGTAGAGGTAACCATTCTCATTGCATATCCATAAGAAGTTTGCAAGAACTGTTCAAGTTGGTGTTTGTAGGGCATTTGGGAAAAGATACAAGCCCTCAGAGATTATAAATTTATAGTAACTGTATCAGTGTTAAAAATACTGTATAGCACAAACAATGTAGCTATGCCTATAAAGACCTTATGGTCCAACAACAGCCTTGTGGTACTCTACAAAAATTTCTCAAAATGTCCCTTTCCCTCCATCATAAATTTGAATACTGGCCTATCACTTGAACTGTATCTCGTTTTTGTAATGACACCTTTTAGCTTAACTAGCTCACTGGCCCAGGCCGGCAGAACCCAGGCTGTGTTTGAAGTGGTTTGAGGGTTAATGCTGTTCCTGTACTTGTCTCTGCCTGGATCACATGGAGCTACCGTGTTCGGTTTTGACCCCCCAGTACAAGGACCTTGACATGCTGGAGGGAGTCCATCAGAGGAGATCATCGGGATGGAGCCAGGCTCTGCGCTGCGGTATGTGGTGTGAGAACAAGGGACAACGGGTAAAAGCTAAAGCAGGAGAGGGGCTCAAACTGGACATGCGGAGCAGCGTTTTCCCCGTGCGGCCCTTGGGCCAGAGGCACAGCCTGGCAGGTGGGCACAGCCTGGCAGGTGGGCACAGACTGGCAGGTGGGCACAGACTGGCAGGTGGGCTCTGCAGGCCGCCCCCCGGCTGGACAAAGCGCTGGGACAGCAGTTCAGGTCCCCGTCCGGATCCACGTCCTGCCGGGCCAGCGCATCCTCGCCGCTCGGGTCCCCCCAGCGGCATCCCGGCCCCGGGGACCGCGTGGCGTCAGCGCTGCCTGCAGCCAACCAGCGCACGCGGCGCGAGCCGGGTCCCGCCCCCTCCACGCGCGCTCTCAGGCTATAAAAGCCGTGGGACGGCGGCGGGCGCGGGAGCGGCGTGTGGAGTGGCGAGCGGAGCGGACGGGACGGGGCGGCGGGGCCGGCTTCACCTCCCCTGTCAGCGCGGCGTCGCCTCGGCCCTCGTCCCGGCGTCCCCTCCGAGCCGTCACCAGCCGGGATGTTGCCTGTGGTGGCCGGGCTCCTGCTCGCCGTAGCCGCTGGCGCCCGGGGCTCGGCGTCGGGCACCCAGGAGAGCCCACCCGGTAGTCGGTTCGTGTGCACCTCGCTGCCGCTGGAGGCGACCAGCGCGGGCTGCCCGCTGCCCCCGGTGCCCATGCAGGGTGGCGCGCTGTCCCCCGAGGAGGAGCTGAAAGCCACGGTCCTGCAGCTGCGGGAGACCGTCCTGCAGCAGAAGGAGACCATCGGAAGCCAGCGGGAGGCCATCCGGGAGCTTACCGGCAAGCTGAGCCGGTGCGAGAGCGCCGACGGCAAGTCCGCTACGGGGACGTGGAGGAGCGAGCTGGGGAAGGGCAAGGACACGATGGGCGACCTGCCGCGGGACCCGGCTCAGGTCATCGACCAGCTGAGCCGCACAATGCAGACCCTGAAGGACCGGCTGGAGAGCCTAGAGGTAGGGCCGGGGAGGGACACACCTGCCCACCGCATAGGGACATGGAACGAGTTAGGTATGGCTTTGGGTAGCTGATGGGCACAGCTACTGTCCTTAATCGGGATAGAGCTAAATCCCAACTGGCCAAGCTCTGGGAACAAGTTGCATGGTTGGCCTTGTCTTGTTTCTTGACTGTGTATCTGCTTGCTTCAGTGGTTAAAATTCCCAAAGGGCCCCTCTGTAGCTGTGTTCTCCCACTGTGTGGGGTGGGATTATGGTTTTCCTCCTTGTCACCAGCTTAGTTTCTGTATTAGTATGTCTAAATCTCTCTTTCTGGGAATGTGACTTCATGGGGTTTGAGCTATACAGCTGACGTCTTGGGCAGAAAGACCTTAGCATATGGTGCTGAACAAACCAGTGGTGATGAGGAGATTGTGTTGGGCAGATTGTGAAGATCAGATGATGTATTTAGAGCTGACATAGAATAAAAGCAACCTAATTCTCATTGTGTTTGGATAGAAGGGGTGTTTGGTCCAAGCCTACCAATAAGTGATTTCCACAAGCCTTTGGACAGTGCCTGTAGTTGAGTGGAACTCATGGAAATATTTTATAGGAAGTATTCCCACAGGAATCTTGCTAGATGTTGTTTTGCTTTCCACACTCTCAGTCGTATGAGGACATGTGTGTCCTCATGCTGCCCTCCAAGCAGTTGGCAATGATGTGAGGATGGCAGGTAACTTCCTAAAGGTTGTTCTGTGAGGTCTGAACACTCTGGGCTGTCTTTCAAGTACAATTTTGAGCAATCTGGTAGTGTGACACCCCTTTATTACTGTTGCTGTCTTTGTGAGGCATCTTTGGTTTAGGGCTGTAGAAGAGCAACTCTACTAGAATAATACGGTGGTTTTTTAAAGACACCAGTGTTATCTGAGAGAGTGAGGGGTGGGTTTTGTTTCTTTGGGGTTTTGAGGGTTGGTGGTTTTTTTGAGTGGCTAAAACTTACAGCTGACCTAAAGAGCATCTGATTTCCTTATTCTGCAAATCAAAACTGAGAAAACTTTCATTTGGTAGATTTGCTTTTGAAGTAGCCTAAATTCTTATTTAAAAAGAAATAATAGTTCTTTTCTGTTAACGTAGGCCGCCAGTGTCACTTCCAGTAAGTAAACCAAAAATTGTGTAATGTGCCACATGTACATACTAATGGGAGTGCATTAGACTTGGTTCCCTACATTAATTTTTACTGAACTTAAATGTATGAAGACTCCTTTGTATGAAACCCTGAAAATCTCTAACAAAAGTGCCCTTTTGTTTCAGGACCTGTTTAGCTACACTGCTGATAAAAGCACTGAATGTTACAAGTGATGGAAAGCAATGCCTCTTTTGTACTTGCTGGAGAACTCTGAGATCTTGCTTTCTCCCCTTTGAATCAAGAGCATGTCTTTATTTCACAGTTTCTGGTTTAGAAATGGCAATTTTTTTGTTTGTTTTTTTTTTTCCTTCTTATTTCCACTAAAGCACCAGCTCCGAGCCAATGTGTCCTACGCAGCACTGCCTAATGACCTTCGCGAGATGCTTCAGCGAAGGCTGGGAGACCTGGAACGCCAACTCCTGAGCAAAGTGGCTGAGCTTGAGGATGAAAAGTCTTTGCTTCATAATGAGACGTCAGCCCATCGGCAGAAGACTGAGACAGCCTTGAATGCACTGCTAGAAAGAGTGTCTGAATTAGAAAAAGGTAATCTGTCCAGAATCTAAAAGCTTCCCTGTGCTGATTAATTTTGTTTATTCCTTCTACCACATTAGTCTAAATGTGGGCTTTGAGGGCAAGACAGTTAAGGTGCTGGACTAAATAGTAGGTGACAGTGCAAATACTTGGATTCCCTTTTCCTTTTGTCACAGGCTTCCTGCCTGAGAGACCTCTGCATGGCTTTAGCTTTCTGTCTCTTAATTTGGCATATGTAGGTGGTTAGGATGAAGCTCTTTACTGTTTGTGGGACAGAAGGCTCTATAAGGAGGCAAATGGAAATAGGAAGAAAGTATGACATTGGTGTCAGGTAAAGACCTAAATAATGTCAAGTCCATATCTAAGTAGAGATGCCTTTATTTGGACTGAAAATCATATGGGCAAAAGTTAATTAGCATAGCTGCCTTTGATGTAACAAATGGCATTTTATACCAGAACCATTTCCTGCTGCTTTGGAAGTATTACTGTTGGTCTTTCCTTTCATTGCTGGTTATAACTTTGGATAACTGCAGATATTTGAACTGTCATAGCCCAAGTGTATAGCCTTCAGAGTTTACAGTAGATTACACATAGTACCACTGGGGGATGCTCTCTTAATCCCAGTCATTGATTCAGATACTTAGATTAATTGTTACAGAGATCTCTATGCTTGAGTAGAGTCTGTTTATTTGAATTACAAATGCGCATGGAAGTGAGCTAAAGAACAGAGCTATCTCTCTGTCTTGACTATATATTTCTACAGACTGTAGGACTGGTGTACCAGTAAATATCACTGCCCAATCTTTAAATTATTTTTCCAAGGTGAATAGTCTCTCTGCTTAAAAGCAGCTTAATGGGCATGCTTTCTCAGTGGTGCAAACATAAGTATCACGAATTTTAAAATGCAGCCTAATGGATCCATTTGTGTAATATTGTGTCCATTTTTTTCATTTACAAAGTGTGAAGGAGGGGAAAAGAGGAAGAAGAGCCCTTCCTTTGGCTCTGTCAAAGTATTTCCTGAGAGCCAAGATAAAACCTAAACCACAAATAAAGATCTGGAGAATTCATGGCATGTTGATGTCTTATGTGGCAAGTATTGCTAGTCCTTGTCTCTGAAAGATGTGACTCATATCGGCAAGTCCTCAGAAGGAGACAGGGAGGGGTGGGAGAACAAGAATGTGTAATCTATGTTAAAAATAGCTTGTTCCCACCTTTATTTTTCGTGTGGGGAGAGTGGGCTGTCTTAAGTCTTGAGGGAAGAGAAGAACTTGGGCCAGGAACCAAGACACAGGCTTTTAGTTGTGTAATTTGCTCTCTTTCAGCGTGATTTAGCTGCTCTGTTCGTTTGAGTTCTCTGTCAAATCAAAGTGAGGGTAATAATGATGTAAGAACTTACTGATTTTGTAGGTTAAATGCAGATAATATTTGAAGTGATCTGACCTATTTTGAAAAAAGTATTTCTATTGTGCTTTTATTTTACATGTCAGATTGTTTCACATTTCTTCCTGACAACTAACTGGAGTGTCATAAGCTCTCCATTGTTTTAAGACCAAATAAATGGAGGAAAAAGCTAACTTTATAAGGTGATGCTCTGAACTTTGGGGTTTGGTAGTTGAGGCAGCTGTTGTTAGTTAACAGTGGGGCAGAAGAGTTTGAAGTTTGTACAGTTATTGTAATTCCCAAAGTCTCTCGTAATTCCTTCACTAGTTGTCTCCATTGGCAGCGGTAAATGATGTATTAAAAAGCAGGACTTTGCGGAGAAATAATCCTGTAACTAATAGTGCCTGGACTTAAATGTGATTTCTAGCTTTGCTGGAGACATGAACAGGTCACTTCTTATGTCAAAACCTGTTTTCTCCATCTCAAAGGGAATAACTATTTCTTGCTTATCTTGTCCAAAAATTCACCTTATATAGCAAAAGGATTGTCTTATCCTGTGCATGTGTGCATTGCTCTGGAGGATCTTGTTATCATTTGGAGTTGTGGATGTTTTCAAGTCATGAGAACAAAATGAAAAATACAAAAATGATGAATATTGTTTGTTCTTTTCCAACCCATTATTGCTTCCTTAAGTTCTGTCTGAGTGACTAATACTCTTAATGGGATATGTTTCTTTTATGGATGTAAGATTGGTTGTACCAGCCTAGTGGAGGTTGCTTAACATTAGTCTTAAGATCCTGGGGTTCTTTTGCCTAGAGTTTAGAATATCTCAGTTTCTGGTCTGTATGTTCCTAAAGACAGATGTAGCATCAGATAAGCTTTCCACCCCCTCATTCTGTGAAAAATGCAGTCAAAACACTTTAGTTGCTTCTGAGAATGGGAACTGAGAGAATGCCAACGGTTTAAAAATTACATATGGGGATTGTGGCAACCTTTTGTGACAACAGCTCTTCATTTGGATTGGAGCATGAATTTCTGTGAGGGGATTGAATTCATTTCAGGAATGGGAGTAAATGAAGTGAGTGGGACTTAGAAGAACAGGTTGCTAAAAAGTTGAGGGTGACACTATACTACAGAACTGTGGGGTTTTATTTTGTGGCACAGTGTGGGATTTCTCTTAATATTTAATTCTGGAAAATTACTTGAAGCAACTACTTCAGAAGTATACATGAACTATATAATACAGAGTATTGCAGGTTTAGAAAGCCTTGGTCTTAAGGGTTCTCAGTTTCATAAACGTCTCTAGGACATCTCACTTTTACCACATTTTATTAGAAAAAGCTAACTAAGAATTTCTGCTTTTATATTGAAATTAATGTCTAATGTTTTCATAGTTTCTAAGTTCATATTGCATTTTTTAATTCAGGTAATTTTGAACTTCAGCTGTATGTTTTTGTTAGATCTTCTCCTGATTTGTCTGTGGGACAGAAATTGGTTCTGCTGAATTTGACTTTGCTCTCTGGACTATGGCAGCTTTTTCTTGTTTCAGATTGGCCACCCAAAATGGGAGCATTAACCTGTTTCTCAGCCTGCTATCTGTAAAATGGAGATGCTGCTGCTAACTCCCTGTGTAGCAGGAGTAGGAAACGAAATACTGGTTTTGAAGCACTGTGATGCTTTAATAATGAGCATACCAGAGAATCCATGTTTAGTAACAGTACATATCTCTTAAAGCAGTTAGAATTGTTTGAAATAGGCAGGCCTCTAGCCATGAACTAAGCAATGAAGAAAGAAAATATTTAACAGATTCTTGTTAGTTGTCTGCCATCTATTCTTTTGCTCTAAATGAGCAGGAAGAATAAATAATTAGCACAATGCGTTGCATCTAGCTGTGTTTTTCTGTGCTGCAAAATCAGCATTCAGTAATACTACTTCAATATAATTTTCTTGTGTACCTCTCTAAAGTGATTGAAATTCCAAAGATTCTCATTATTAATTACATCATTTCTTAGCCTGAATTACAAATACATTGTTTTGCTTAATGTTAAAGGTTTTTCTTCCTCAATGTAATTCTAGGTAACAGTGCATTTAAGTCACCTGATGAATTCAAAGTCTCCCTTCCTCTTCGCACTAACTACTTATATGGGAAGATCAAGAAGACTCTGCCAGAGCTTTATGCATTTACTGTATGCTTGTGGTTGAGATCAAGTGCATCTCCTGGAATTGGCACTCCATTCTCATATGCTGTTCCTGGGCAGGCTAATGAAATTGTCCTTATAGAGTGGGGGAATAATCCAATTGAACTGCTAATCAATGATAAGGTGAGAATTGATTAACTCTTCTTTATTGTCTGTGTAATCAGAATAAAGTCCACCCCCTTGATACCTCTCTAGTAACTTTCATTCTCTGAGAGAAGCCAGTTCTGGGCCTTTGAAATGGTAATGTTGTTGTCCATCTGTTTAAGTTCATAAAGGTACTTGAAGCAAAGTTGAACGGTACATGTATTTGTGTGCTTAGACAAAGTGATGAGACATCTAGATGTGCATGCACTTATACATGTCCTCTGAATTTACAAGCCCATCTTGTTTCTTGTTTTATGACGCAAAAGCAATATTTGATGCCTCACTACTGCAAAACCTGTGATATCTAAGCCAGTTGCAGTATTTCTATCTTTCTAATCCTAGAAGTTCAGATATGTTAAGAGGAATCTTGCTGAAGATGTAAAGCAAAAGGCATGTAGTTGTGCCTGGGGTTTTATGCTTAGTGACTGAACATCTGTTTAAATACAATTTTTTCAGGCTTTAATTACAAAAAGCACAGTTGTCTCACACTGTTTCATACCACTGATGGTTTCTGACAAGATTCAGAATAAGGCTTGAGGAAAGCAAGACCTATTGAAACTTGGCATTAAAACAAATCACTTTCTCCCCACCCTCAGTTGGGTTCCCTAGTAACTCGCTTCTCTCTGAGGGATCAGGTGTTTACAGATCTACAGCTCAGGGTGGTTCAGTCATGTGGCTAGTTAAGCACTTTTAACAGCCTTATCATCCTCCAAAATCAATAAAAGTGAAAAGCCAATTATTTCTAATGGGTTGTGGCAAAGGAGGAAACCTCAGGTTGCTTATCTTTAGCAATAACTTACTTTCTTCAGTATTTTGTCAGTACCATTAATGTTCTGTGAGGCTTTTCTTCTCCCATGTCACTGCCGCTCCACACCCCACTGCATTTGTGTCTTTATGTTGCCTTGAATAAGTTTTCAGGTCCAATTCCTAAAGGAGCATAGTTCCCCCTTATTTGGGGTCCTATATAACATTTCCCATAAGTCTTACTGGAAGCAAGCAGATTCATTTGTCAGAGTTGTTACTGCAAATGGTGCTGGCAAACCCCAGATTTTAAGAGAAACTTTACATGAGCACTGGATGTAAAGAAAGGACTAATCACAGATTTAAACAACAGATGCCACATTAATATACAGGTTCAGTGGGTAGTAGTAGCTTAGACTCTGGTATTTGTGTCACTTGATTCTAGATGAAACAAAGGCTCACCTCTAGAATAAAAAGTATGGCTGTGTTTCTGAATACAGGAGAGTTGGAACAAAGTAGAAAGATGGGGACTAACTTCTGCCTGTGAAGTTTTTGCTTCTGAGGACAGAGTAAATACTGTCTCTTTCTAACTGGTGTGCTTGAGCTGGTAGGCTTGGCTTGCAACATGCATTGTTCTTTGGGTTTTTGTAGGTTGCCCAGCTCCCTCTCTTCATTAGTGATGGGAAATGGCACCATGTCTGTATAACATGGACAACCAGAGACGGAATGTGGGAGGCTTTTCAAGATGGTGAGAAGCTTGGGACTGGGGAGAATCTTGCTCCTTGGCACCCAATTAAACCTGGAGGTGTCCTGATCCTGGGTCAGGAACAGGTGAGTGAATGACAGTGTATTCCAGGGTTTAAAAAAATAAACTCAGAACTCCCCAAACAGCAGCAGTGAGGAAAATTTTGTTAAACACTTGGTCCTGTTGGAAAAGACCTTTAAGATCATAAAGTCCAACCTTTACCCAGCAATGCCACTTCCACCACTAAACCATGTAACTGAGGGCCTCATCTACACAGTCTTTGAGCACTTTGAGGAATGGTGATTCCACCAGTTCTCTGGGCAGCCTGTTCCAATGCTTGGCAACCCTCTTGGTGAAGAAATATTTCCTAATATCTAATCTAAGCCTCCCCTGGCACAGCTTGAGGCTGTTACCTTTTGTCCTATCACTTGTTACTTGGGAGAAGAGACTGATGCCCACCTCATTACTACCTCCTTTCAGGTAGCTGTAGAGAGTGATAAGGTCCCCCTGAGCCTTCTCTTCTCGAGGCTAAAGCTCCCCAGTTCCCTCAGCCACTCCTCATAAGACTTGTGCTCCAGACCCTTCACCAGGTTTGTTGCCCTTCTCTGGACCCTCTCCAGCAACTCAGTATCTCTCTTCTAGTGGTAGCAGATGCTCCAGCTTACTGTTAAGTGGCTGGCAGGCTTTCTGTAACTCATGCTATTTGTCTGTACTATGCTTGGTTCTGTCCTATGCTAGCAGTTTCATGTGAGTGTGATCACACAAAATGTGTGATTTTTGTCCTTGAGCAGTGGATGGAGCAAATGTTTTTAGGCATATGCAGTAGCAGTCTGAGTTAGTCATTTGGTACAACCAGAAGAAGCCTATGTATTTGTAAGTAAAGACTGCATCTTGGGGACCCTGCAGACAATTGGTCAAGGGCTGTGGTTACAGTTTAATCCTTAGCCATAAAGCTTTTGCAGTGATCTTGCATATCTGTGCAGTTCTTGCTGAAGTTGTCCTGTGCCAACCTTGCAAAATGGCTCCTAAATTAGCCTCAATATTTAAAGCTGTCTTCCTGCTTTACTGCTTGGGGGCAGGGTTAGTTATATGTGCTTTGTGTGATGGTATGCACAAAGCACTGTTTGCTTTGAATTGTTTTGACAAATTTCACATTGAAGCTTTTAAATGTTCCTCAGAATATCTTGTTCAAAGTAGTCCTTTTAGAACCTTGAAGTTGTTTGTGACCTGGCTCTGCACTCGTTCTAGCAGTGTGGCTTGGGGGGAGGGTCTTCAAGTTGTGAAGAAGAAAATGCTGAAATAATCATCTAATCATAACTCTTGTGTGCCCAAAGGACACGGTAGGAGGAAGATTTGATGCAACTCAAGCCTTCGTTGGAGAGATGAGCCAGTTCAATATATGGGACAGGGTCTTAAAAACTGAAGACATCATGAATATTGCTAACTGCTCTACCAACATGCCTGGCAACATCATACCCTGGGTTGATAACAACGTTGATGTGTTTGGAGGTGCTACTAAATGGCCTGTGGAGACATGTGAAGAGCGTCTGCTAGATTTATAGCTGCAATTATTTCCCATTCAAGTGCCCCCTTTAGTAGGACAATCTTCTGTGCAATCTAAAGCACTTATTTTTCTCTCTGTCCTTCCCCAGTCTTAATTCCTCAAAAGAGTAAAAAAAAATTGAGTAAACTGCCTCAGTGCAAAGATAGCTGCTAGTTGGGGGCATTGAGCCTTACACTGAAAGAAGCACTTCTTGGCTAGCACAGCCCGTGTTTTTTTTTATGGCCTGATCCAAAAATATGCTTTGGCCTGCAGCAGCCTTTTGGTCAGGCCTGAGTTTAGTACATCAGCTCTTCTGGCAGGGAGGGAAACAGCCATGCACACGTTAACTACAGTACTCCCTTTGATCATATGCAGTGCTGGCAAAGCGTTGAGATGAACACGCTACATGTGAATCCTCCCTTCCAGTCTATTGTCTCCCTTTTGAACGGAAGCCATTCTTTTTTAGCCCTTTTTAAAGAAATCACTTCATCCTTACACTACAGTGGTTATGGTGCAACTATGGGTAGAGCTGAACAGCCACTGTCTGAGTGCAAGGGTCTTGCTTTTTAATTTGCAGATTAGAAATCCTTGTTTTATGATAAGGAGGCAATGTAATGTATCTGAGATATGCTATTCTAGCTCAGTTTAAAGAGAGGTCTGTGTAATCAGCATAGCCCCACTGAAACAGAGATGCTTCAGGTAAGGTTCTGTCCCAAAGCCTGTCTTTTGCTAGCCAGGATCCCAGCACAGATGGATGGATGAAAGACTATTTTCTGTAGGATGAATGTACTGAATTTGTAGTGACCTGGCCTGTAAACTTTTCTCTATTGTTTCTCTTGCTTTAGTCAATGTCTTTATTTTTTTAAATATACAAGCTGTGACTAAGTGAATTTCTATTTTGGGTTGCTTTGAAAGGCCTTTCTATGAGCAAGTGCCAAAGTTCAGTTCCTGCTTGCTGAGAATTGCTATATATTTTTCCAGCATAAGTCTTCTGCACTGTTTTCTATGTTATTATAATGGTCTTATGTAATATGAAAATGTGCTGGTTTTTTCAATTCTTGTTGATTGTCTCTTCTGTAAGCACTGGGCTGACTACTATATTTTTTTATCACTTTCTCTGAATATTTTGCAGTGTTGCTGTTTCCTTGGCATTGATGTGACTACTTGGTTTGTGGCTCGCGGATAGCAAATGCACTGTAATGGGAAAGAGTTATTACTTTTGTTATTTAAAAGAAAAAGGATTTAAAGGGGGGGAATTTATAAAGCTAAATATCATATTTATTTTTCATATGTTTGAATTGTAAGAATAATATGGTGACAGTCCCATTTGTAGGGTAAAGTTACATATTTCCATTAATATGTAGTATGCTGTTATTAAAAGAAAATTCTTATAATGAACTTTTAATTAAAATGCACTCTAAAATGAGTCTTTTAATTCCTTTAAAGTCACACCAGACACTGAATATTCTGTTTCATAGGTGGTATCAGTTTAGCTACTGTCTCTCTGCTCTAGTTGAAGTACAGTCTTATAAGAAGTTGTCTTTATTCCCCAAATGTCTTAAATCACAATCTTCAACTAAAAGGCGCTTAGGTCTGCATGTAACCTTAACTGGGGAGAGTTTTTCCACATATGGATGCAAAGTGTTTGAATCTCAGGTTGAGATCTGCTTTTTACCTCTACATCTGTGTTGTGGCCTGGGATACAGTGGTTTCATGGGAGTGGGATGGGATGCAGAGCCCATGTACATACCCATTTTTATAGTTGGGATAAATTGAATCCTCCTGGGTGAAGGATGAGTTGTAAGCAACATAAATGTCCCAAACCAGTGTGTAAAACTGTTCCAGCACAGAGATGACTTGTTGAAATGTGATAGCAGAGGCATTACGGTGGTGTAAGTTGTTCAGTGTCCATGGGGTCTGACAGTAAACCAACTGCTCTGCTTGGTAAACTAACAGTGTGATAGTGCTTTCTGTAAGAGAACAACCAGCTGGGCAGAAATGCTTGTCCTCTTCTGACATCCTCTGGCCACGGAGAATTTGAGCTTCCTATGAAGCATCACGCAACTTGATTTCAGACATGTTTTTTCTGGTTGCCTTAAACCAAACACCACCACCCTGGCCCATAACGGTACTCTTCATGCCCTAAGGAAAAAAAACACATCAATATCCAAAGAATCCGTGTCTTAAACTGAGAGCGTAGAATTCTCATGTCATGGGTTAGATCCTAGCAGAGGCATCAGCCCTGCAGTCAATTCACCTTTCTTCATCAGCTTTTTCCAAAATACACTGGAGGAACTCAAGTCTGGAGTTGTCTGTGCTAAGGTCTCCCCTTTCAGCTCTTGCATGTTTTGCTCTATTGTTAAAAGGTGCAATGGTGAAATTGTCTTGGACACTTCTCTGTGTGGGTAGAAGCCTGTGTGTGGCAGTGGCCTCTTGTTTTAAACGCTGCCTGGGTGTTTGGATTAATTTGGTGGTGAGGGAAGCAAAAGGCTTTTTACGCTTCCTTTGGCTGTGTAGAGTTATTTGACCACAGTCCCAATGTTAGGTCTGTCTTTAGCACTGCCTTTAACAATAAACACCTGAGTGAGAAGCCCCACCTGCATGGGGAGGTGATTGGGGTGGGGGCTGTACTTGTTGGTTTTGAGCAGAGGGAGAGCACCTGGTTTAGGGGCTGTTGTTAGGCTGATGTTGCTGAGTGTCTGCTTGCTTCCTTCCTTGGGCTTTGCTGGGTTGTGTGAAGGAGCAATGGAGCTTCTCTTCATAGTGGAAAGCAGTGCAAAAAGTTGGGGTTTTTCTAAGGTATGTCAAGGTGCTCAGGTGTTTGGGGACATCCATCCTGTCGCAACCTGGCTGGAGCAGAGGTGGATCTTTTCATCTAAAGGTAAGCAACCTAGTCCTCTGGATGTGGGTTTGTTTGTTTTTTTCACTGGTTATGTAACCAAGACAGCAGGGATTTAGGGGGAAGGTTTGGGGCTTTAATTTTTTTACACACTGGCTATTCAGGAAAAGCCGAAGCCAAGGACTGTCTATTCTGCTGAAAAGCATGGCATTTGTTTTGTTTGTATTTTTCACTATACATGCTCTTCCTTTTGTGCAGTAGTACCTTTTTCATTAGAAAGGAAAGATGTGTATTGATTTTTGTACCTTTATCTTGCGATGAAAAGCTACGGCTGTTCCTCTGCTGCTCCACATTCTGGGAGTCACATGGTTTATGTGCATATATAAGCAGATGGCAAAGCAGGAGTAAATATTACCATATTCCAGTGTCTATACTGTTTATGGAGCGTGGAAGTGACAAGACAACCTTCAGTTCCCAAACTGCTCTGAATACACAGAAGTAATAACTTAGGGAAAGCTGACTGACAGCTACAGCACTTGGAACATGCAGTAATGCAGATTTCTAGAAAATCTGTTTCTGTTTAAAGCCAGGCAGAGCGAGGGCGCCTAAAAGCAGTGTCCATGATCAGAACAAGTCAGATTACTGGGCTCACTTGGGAGCTGTGAACTGGCTGGGTCTCCACATGATCTCTTGGGTGGGATTGCTGTTCAGTTTCTGTACTGCACTGTTGTGTTTGTCTATACTTGCTGCACTTAGTGGCTGTTGAGCAACAAAGGATCTACCATTTGGTGTGTTTAAATCCAGGTTGTATTTCTTCAAAGACAAGTTTTTTGACTAATTGGCTGGCAATTAGAAAGTGTAGATTATATCATACCTATGGTACTTGCTTGCAGGCTTCGGCTACACGCTTGCTGCCCAGCTAGAGCAGAATGTTGCTGAGAGGAGGAGGACTGCCTCTGTGCATCTGTAATCCCAGTGTGAAGAGGAGACAGATTCCCTCATGCAGGTGACTTTCTGCTGGGCAGCACTTGCTCATTAGTGTTAGTTTAAGTCTCAAACGCAAGGAAGACCACAGAAATTCTTGCCAGTGAAGCTCCTCCTTCATTATCACACACGCTTCCCCAGTGCTCAAACATGGGAGACTGCCAGGGAGAAGCTGATTCTATTTTGTTCCAGAGACCTGGTTTCCCTCAGGCCTTTCCTAAAGGCAAAATGCAGCCGGTAGCAAAGCTGATGTGTTGTATTAGGTGTTTAAAGCTGGCACATTCTCAATTGGAATAACCGTGGTAAAAAAATATATATGTAACTGCAGACTATGTATTTATTGTCTGCTAATGACCCCTGTGTGTGTGTATAAGGATTCTTTGTCCAGCTGATTTCAGTTATCCAGGTTGGGAGGGAATACCAGGTGCCTTCTGCTGCACCATCCTTGAGGGGACCTGAATCTTGCTAGGGGTGCAGATGCAGGGTAAAGTGGCCTGGCTGAGGCTTTTATGACAGATGATGTTCCCTTGATACCACAGTAGGAATCTGAGGTTAGGCACAGCAAGGACCCTGCTGAAACAGAGACCTGTTGTTGGAGATAGTCAGGTACCCACTGCAAAACCAAAAAGTCTCTCTTGGTAGCTGGTGAATCTGGCAGTTTTGAAGGTGTTGCAGGACTATTCCATGGATCTTTCACCAAAACGTCGTTTTCTTTCTTTTCTTTTTACGCACAGAAAAAGCTGGACCTTCATAATATTCATGGTTTAGCTGTGAGGCTTAAATAATACATGAATTTTACAGAGCTGAAAGTCTTCTGGAAAGAATGGAATTAATTGAACCCCTAGCTATAGCTGTTTTTAAAGGGCTGCACTTACAAAAGTATAGATTTGCAGAAGGAGTTCAGAGGTCCTGCTCTTTCTCCACAGGAGGGCTGGGCTGGTGTTTTGGCAAAGCTTCAAACACGGAAGCTCACTGATGGCTTGATGCCACTGACAGAAACTGGTTTGTTTATTAAAGGTGCTTTGCTGTTTGACCCGAGGTGGCTCCCAGCACATTTGCCCAGGCAATTTAGCTCCTGACAGTGCTGTTCCAAGGTGCTCCTGACACGTGAAGGATGCCAAGCAGTTACCTTTGCAGTACCACTTGTTCCCTTGCTGCCAGTCAGCTTGTACAGAATCATAGGGAGCAGAGCTTGCCTCGCAAAGGGCGGTGTTGAGTGACTGTGACATGGTGCATGTGTTTCTTCTGTGCTAGAGGTTTGCCCTGGGTTTTAGATCACTAAGCTGTTCCCACCACTGGTTCTGGAGTGCTTATTAAGCATTCAGAGAAGTAACTGAATGACTATTTCTTAGGATGGTTTAGGTGGTTTATAAGGTATTAGATACTCTTGCATCTTTCAAAACACTTAAACTAGCTTATGGCTAACTTCAAATCCATACACTGCTGCAGCGGACTTCATCACCTAGGCTTACCTCCACAACAAAAGATTGCTCTCCTGACCTCACTTGGGCAAAAGAAAACCTATTTAAAGGATAACCTCATGTGTTAAAAAGAATATGCCAAAACCTTCTGGGTAGCAACACTAGCTAAGCAGGTGATTATAGCCTTTCTTCGTTTGTTACTATAGTTGGTGTTGGCTGATGATGTCCGTTGAGAAGCCTGATGTGACAGTGTCCCAGACATAGCTGTTTTATCTCCAACAGGGAGCAGTTGGTTTTCCTCGCATTTCAGAGGGCACAGAGCAGGCTGTTGCCTCCTCTCTGGTGCAGAGCTGGGAAGAGATTGTCCTGTGCAGTAACCTTCTATCTCTGCAACTGTAAAAGGATCTGGGACAAATGATCTGCACTGACTCTTAATTTCATATGAGGCTTCCCTGCGGGAGATATTTGTGTCTGACAAAACAGGACAGACCTAGATTTGCTTTCCAGGGATGGTGTAGCTTGCAGGAATGTGCTGTGGTTTAGGCTAGGGTTTCTCTTTTTTTTTCTTTTCTGCTTTCTTTATGGCCAATTCTAATTGTTGATAAACACCTGTAATAAAATACAGATATGCATTGGCAAATCACCCTGTTTTCCATTAAAGCAAGCTGTTAGTTACTATGTAGAGAGTACATATCCTTCTAAGAGATCAGATTATTTATGGCAGTGCATTAATTAGCTTTTTCAAGGTTTCTAAGGTCTTGTAGATACTTCCAGCTCCAGAGATAATTACAGTAGGTAAATACCTCTTTGCATTAAGTATAATCTAATAGGAAATAGCTGTCGGTGTGTGCTTCATACTTCTGGCCTCTTGGAGGCTCTTGTCAAGTGGAAAATTAGCACCTACAAGGCTTTTACAAGGGAGTGGTGAGAACTTACTAGTTGGGCAACTATGGTGGCCACAGACATCAGACAATTCAGGATGCTTCCAAAGCTGGTTTGGCCACCACTTTTACTTGTGTAGGCCTGTGCTGTCATCTGAATTCTGAGGCTGTCCTAGCACCCTCACTCACCCATTGTGCCTCTCATTCTGGTCTTGGTAAGCAGCAGCTCTAACTCTGCTCTTGTGTTCATCAGCAGCTCCAGGGCTTTTTTCTAGTGGCAGTTCTGCTTTTTACTGAGATCCAGGCTTTGTGCATCCCACCTCTTGAATTTTTGTGTGTCTGTTCACAAGTATTTGGCATTGTTCAAATATGCTGCTATGGTTACTCAGGCACCACTGACTGCACAGGTCAACCTGGAAGAGCTTTAAACAAAGTATTTGGGACCAAATGCAGCTTTTGCTTGTTAATGTAAAACCTGGCACACCAGTTTGAACAGATTACATAGAGGATAATGTCTTTCTTTTTTTTCCCCTACACTTGGGATTTGGAAAGAACATAAGAAAAATATTGTCTTGACGTGAATCCAAGCAATGACAGTGGCTCCTGCTGAAAATAGAAACTAGCCTATTTGTGCTGGGAATTGCCTGAAGGCCGGCTGGGCTTTGTGCGCGCAAGTGGAAGTAGGGTGTACAAAACAGAGCAACCTGTTGAAGAGTACAGGCTTCCTCGCTGCATCAGAGCAGATCAAGCATAGCTCTGCTGATGCGAGTGGGACTCACTGCAGATCACCACCACAGTGTGAAACCTGTGCAGACACTCAAGGGCCAAATTTTACATCCCTTGGGAAGTGGGAGGGGATGATTCTTGCCCCTCAGTTTGCCACCTGATGGTCAGGGTAAGGTGTGAGCTGCTGCCTTCTGGAGACTGGGGCTGGGATCTTTGAGGTGATGAAGATACAGGGTGCTGCATGAATGACCTGTTGAGGGCTTTAGCCCAGATTTTAATCTTCTAATCCTGATTGCATCTTTGAGCTGAACTGTCATGGGGTGATGTTTAGGTCCCAGAAGTATAGTGGGATCTGTTCTGTACTGCAGAATGAGCAGAGTTTGAGAAAGGATCGCTGTAAAGTGACTTTACAGACACGTAGTGGTGCCCACGCTAGCCTATGCCCTTTAATACCTTTCTGGTTACTTCACCCTGGAGAAATTAATTTCCTCCTCTGATTACACTAAAGGCAAAATTTCCATAGGCTTGAATGGGAGAAGAACAGGAAGCTGTTTGAGACAAGTCTGAGCATGCTGGTAAAAATGAAACAAAAAAAATGTGGTGTGACTTTCAAGCTGTTTTTAAAAGCACAAGCTGGAGTGGGTTACTCTGAATCACTGGAGTCTGTTCTGTCCTTTTTTTATTTTTCTTATTTTTACTGAGTAATTTTGAGGGTACAGTGAGAAGACAAGTCTTTCGATATAGGTTATATGTGTTAAAGGAGGGGAATGAGCATTTGTTGGGCACAGTAACTATCGATGCCAAATGAGCAGGTCCCTTTTCTGATACAGCAGAAATATTTTTATGAAGCCATTTCAGAAAGCAAGAGAATGTGGTTGATTTATTAGTTTCATTAAAATATTAACTTTGATTCCCTCCTTGATTGTTTCTGTGGGAAACTGGATGATGCTCGGCATTTGCTTAGTAAACCTTCGGGCAATCTCATTGATGAGTGGGTTGTGCTGGGGGTTTCTGTGTCTCCTCATTCTCTCCTTCCTCCTGCTCCAGCCCTTGGGGGAAAGTTCCCTGCAGCTGAGGGTTGGCACTAAAAATAAAAATAATCTACCTTCATTTTAGTAAGCAATAGCAGAATCTTGCTAACATCTCTTGTATTGCATCCTTGTTTTCCATTCAGTGCTTGAATTCAAAGGCTGATCATTCATATGCTTGTTTTTCAGTTGAAGGATGCAGATTTCAATGGCATTCATTGAGCTAAGAAGTGGCAGCTCTTTATGCAGTTAGTTTTCCCTGTTCATTGTATCAGACTTCTTGCACTTTGATGAGGGTAGGGATAAGGGTGGAACAGCATAAACCACCTGAGGTGTGAAGTGGAAAGGAACTGTGACCCCCGCAGTATGTGTGGTAAGGGGAAAGTTGTCTTCGAATTCAGCAGCAGAAGTTGGAAGTAATGTATGTTTGTTGTGATTATTGTAGGTAGGGAAAAACCATCTTCTCCTTGGACTTCGCCTAGAAGTCAAGTTTGTATTTTGGGAGGCTGGACTGCATCAACAACTTCAGACATGCTCATTTCCATCCTACTGTCCTGGGGGGGGTGTGTGGTGTGGGGAGGGTGGTGTTTATCAAACCCCTTTCATTACTGGAAATACAATAATTTCTTTTTCCAGATGCATACAGGAGTGCTTGAGAGCAGTCTGAATTAAATCCAAGGTGAAAGCAGGTTGATGTAGAAACCGCGTCAGACTGCAGATAGTTCTTATGCACTTCTGGGGCTATGTTAGCAATAAGGATCCTTCAGCTATATTATTTTTCTAGTGGTGGAGCCTATGCAGTATGTAGCATAGCGCATCCCAGGTTTTTTAAACTTCTGATAAGGGCTTATTGGTGTGGGGGGAAACACCTCACAAAAACCTCTTCTACAGCACTGCCTTCTCCTTTCCTCCTAAGTATAAAAGGCTGTTGGTGACAACTGTATGTAACTTGTGTGTCTCGAAGAGCTGACACACTGCTTCATTCTGAACATGGCTATGGTGCTTCCTCAGCATCCCTTTGATACTTCTGCATCTTCTTGTATTAGCAATGTTGTTACAATAGTGCGTGACACAAATCTAGTTATGTGAGCTCTTCCTTATTTGACTGTATTCTGATCAGCATTTCAGACATTATTAAAACATTTCTGTATGCTTTTTGGCTTTGAAAAACACAAATTCAGAACAAAAGCCCATGAATCTTTTTTTAACCAAATTACACCTCTAAGAACAGTCTACATGGATATAGTGTAACAAGGAGGGTGAATTCCAAATAAGGCTTCGAAAATCCAGCTGGAGCAGAAAATCTAGACTGGTGGGAGATTTTCTTCCTAGAGAAATCACTGTAATATGCTGCACTGTCAGTGCCTAAGTGACAACTGTAAGTTGATTTAATTAAGAGCTCAGCTAAGGTATCTTGTATCTTCTAATGCATAGTTTATCTTTGAAGATGGAAATGTTCCTGGCTCACTGAAGCTGCGTTGGTTTCACTGACTGAAACTTGCTTGTTGACAGTCTTGTCAGCTGAAAACATTAGAAGAGAATATGATTACATTCTGGGCCTTACCTCAGATGGGAATTGCTGTAATATTTTAAACCTCAAAAAGGATGTAAGTGTAACAGAACAACATGACCACAATAAGATTTATTAGTGCTGCTTTCATCTTGGCTTTGGGCCATCCCCTGTCTGCAAAATTCCTGTTGATGTCCCATCTGAGTTTATGTAGAAATTGATGGTAGGGTAAAGCTCTCTGATCCTATCAGTTCACATTTGCATCACTTTCTGGTCTGGATGTGCTAGGAAGGGCTGGAAGCACCACTTGTTAAACTGTAATTAGCAGGCCAGCAGAGGAGAATGCAAGGTCAACTTGGCACTTGTGGAATTTAAATCGTTTTGTGAAATGGAAGGGTGGGGGAAAGAAATCAAAGCCCATATCTCTGAGTTCAGCTCCATTTCTGAAACAGCCCCTTAAGAGATAAACCAATATTCGACTATAGACCCATTAAGCGCTGGTTTGCTCTGTATTTTGCTGTCATAATTGCCGCAGAGGTTGTACTTCAGTGCACGCAATTTGGGTTTGATGTCTGTCTTTCTCTAAAACACATAGAGGGTGAGAAAAAGGAAACTTCATTGTGACTATTGATTTCTTCCATTAAAGCAAGAGAGTGAGGTTTCCAAATCTCAGTGTAGCAGCTCCTTGGATTTATCTGTCCAAAGGTTTTGTGCTTCCTGAAAGAGGCACCCCAATTGTTATCCCAGTTTACAAAAAGTAATTGTTACACAATATATATATATGCACAAATATATAAACCATATAAAATACAAAAGTATTGTTACCCCAATACTTCCTAATGATAGAAAAATCATGATAGCGATACATGTGTCTGCTTTTTCTTTCCCTCCCTATTTAAGCTAGTTGTGTCATTAAAGTCTTTAACCACAGCAGGTGGTATGAACTTAAACTAGGAGGAAGCTACACTCAGACTTACAGTAGGAAGGAGGAAGTCAGTAAGAGTCCTTGAGCAGGACATGCTCCAAACGTGGACATCCACCCTGAAACTGAAATTTCTGGCGCAGGTGACAACAGTCATCTTCCAAACCCAAAGGTTGTGTGCTCTGGGCATCCTCCAGAGAGCTATAGCCAGTGAGTTTGTTGGCTGCTTTACTCAGTTGTCCTTTAGAGGGTGCCCCCTCTCTGCCCTCTGACTACTGAGAGGACAAAGAGGCTCATAAAGTTAAAGGGAGCTCCTAAGAGCTTTAATCAGATGCTCCACCAAAGAAAGTGGCATTCAGATAGTGTACTGCTCTGTTCAGCTTCAAGCTGAATTCGTTTACATTATTGCCTAATATTTCTGGGCTTAGAGAAACTGTTGACGCATATCAGAGGTCGCTGATGCAGACAGACTGTTGTTATAGGTCTGAATCGATGTTGCAGTATGATCATTGGCAGTCCTGTTCTCCCTGTGTGTACCCATTTATTCTCTAGATGAAGCCACAGTGAGTGAAGGCTCATTCTCCAGTAAAAGTGATTGAATGCAGCTGGTTGATTAAACTGAACGAAGATAAACACTCGTGTGTCACTCGGCACACTCTGCTACATGAAACAAGGGGATTAGATATGGTGAATTTCTAGTAATGAAAGCAGGCAATCGGGTTCGTCATGAAATCAGCTTAAAAGAGCTTTCTAGATTCCAGAGAGAACTAAAATAACTTGACCTACCTTGGTCCTATAATCTTTAAATACTGCTTAACATCTGCTCGTCAGCACTTGGCAATAATATTTACGGTGAAATTTTTAACAGCAGGCGCTGTCTTGCGTTGAAATGAATAACGCGGAGGGGTGACCTATGGAGGAAAAAATGCTGTTACACAAGAGTTAAAAATGAAACTGAAGTATCTGACTTCAGTTAACAGACATATTTGGAAGTTGCAGCTGCAGAAATCTTAGCGCTGTCACCAGCCTGGTCCAAGTGTGCCCCAGTGGCCTGGGGCACGGTGAAGCGTCCTTAGTCCCCTGCAAGCAGTGAGCATTAGAACCACTTCTTTTTGAAGGACCTAAGTTAGAAACTTTCCTAAATGGGTGTGAGAGAGATGTGCTAGAGATGCCCTTAAGAGTCGAAGTATATCAGAGATTTCTTTCTTTTCCCAGGAATGGCAGTTCTGAAGATGTTCTTAACTTGGGTGCCTAACATTATGTGGACTGCACTTGAGCCGTTATAGGCAGAAGAAGGAGTTTGAAGGGCCAAGTTGCTTACTGCACAGTGTACCCCTGAAAACTGCAACACAGGAATACAAGAACTCCATACTCCTGACAGTTATCAAAGAAAAGCAAATTGCAATTCTCAGCTTGAAACATTTTCCAAATAACAAGTTCTGTAGATTCTTGCAGGTCTCAAGTTACTTTTCTACCGAGCCTGTAATCTGCTCTGTGAAGTGGGTTTCCTAGAAAGGGTCTGAAAATGTCAGCAGGCACTGAATCCACATTTGCCTTTGCAGTGTGTTCCACCCAGTTCTCTCAGGGTTAGGATGGTATGTCTTTCCTAATTTGATTTTTGTCTGCCTTCAGGCTTTCACTTATTGGTCCGTGTCATGATTAACTTTTAGGCATCTTCCCTCCTTACAAATCAACTGTGGACATCTTCTACTTGTTGCACGAACAACTGGGAGCAATTTTGGGGTATTTCTTGCGCCCTTAATGCTTTTGTACCTTTTTTCTCTGCTATCATGAGTCTTTCTTCAACATGAGGTCTGAAATAGGAACTGGTTATTGCCAATGCCCTGTAGAGAAGTCAAATACTATCCCTGCTCCCAGACGCTGTTCTTACATTCATATATTCAGGGATGATACAAGATAGCTTTGCCACTGGGAGTGCCTAACAAATTGCTTGTTCTTGATGTTGTCCAAATCCTTTATTCAGTCTGCTTTCTAGGATGCAGTTTCTCATGCTGAATGCTTGTTGCTCCTAGACGTGTAGCTTTGTGTCTTGGCGATATTGAAGCCTATTTTGTTGGCAATAGCCCAATCTATTAATCTATCCAGGCCACTCTGTTGGCCTCTTTCCATCCTTATTTACTACTGTGTTGTCCTTTGTGTGGTCTGTAAGTTCACTGCTAGTAGAATATATATTTATTTCAATATAATAAATGGCAGTATGTCAGGCCTGGTATGAATCCATGTGGCCCATACAGACATTTACTGATATTTTCCTGTAGACATCTACTTCTGGAGATGTATCACTTCCCCCACTCTTAATTCATTTAACATGGACTTTAATTGAAACTACAAAATGGTGCAATAAATATCTTAAAATTGAAATCCCAGTAGTCTTTAGCTGCCTAATTGTGTGTGGTCTTTCCTCCCAGCATTTCCTCTAGAGCTGATCAATACCTGTTCACTTTTCAATTCTCCCTCTGCACGCACACCCCCTGCCTATTCAGGGACTGGATTTCTTAGACTGTTCAATAGAGCGTATGCTGTTTCCCTACAAATGGGTAGTTCTTGACATTAGCATTCTGTTGAGACTTCTCCAGCAAACTCGGATTTCACCATTGGATTCCTCTTATAATATGTCTCTGAACTGTTTTATCCATTTTTTTTTAAACTCTTGTGATATATATGTTAACTTTGTCTTTCAGGGGAGTCGAAGTAGAAGGACTACTTTGCATCTCTAGTAAATAGCCCCAGCCTAATTCAAGGAGACTCTTCAGCATGTCCTTAACTGTTGAATTGAAATGGAGACTTGCGGTTTTTCATGGGGGTCTTATTATTTTTCCTTCCTTCATGAATCATTGCAGTATGAGGGGGAGAAGAAAGCGAGTCATGTCCAGTGTAATGCTGGCTTTTTGTTGTTCTGTGGTTTTGCTTTGTAAAACATTGTGAGATCTATACAGAGTAACTATTCTGCACTTAGTATCTCCACTGAGGAGGGTAACTTGTGGTTTCCTGCTGCTTTTCCTATCTCCACAATGTGTCCTGTCTGGTTGTTGTTGCTTACTTCAGAGGCAGTTGTGTTGAAGTGCTACTGTGTGTATTTACTTAAATAATAAAAATCCAGGGGTCAGTAATAATAATGTTGACTGGTAAATATGGGTATGTTTTTTTTTCATATGCATTTAAGTTTCAGATTTTCTCCAGATCTCATTTAAAGTATATGATGTGCTTGACCTGTGCTCCTGTGCTGGTGTAAATCAGGAGGACTCTGCTGTCCAAACTAAGGCCCTCACCCCTAGCCTACAGGCAGTTCTTGCATCCTTCCTCCCTACTAGGCCTCTTTCTGTGGCTCCAGCTAAGTAGGACAAGCCACACACCTTGGGGAAGACAGGAGCATGTTCAGGGAGGGAAGTGTTGCTGCATCAGGTGGAAGCTGCTGTCTGTCCCTTGGCCCAACACCAAGCATTATGCATCCCTGGGTTTTCCAGGAAAATACTTGACAAATTAATTATACTAACAGCTGTGCTATCTTCATTTATATGCTCGGAGAAGTATTATTTTGTCCTCGTTGTTAAAAGTGAATGTTTAGTTCTTTGCTTTGTTTCTGAGCACAGCATGTCTTGTTGTTACATTTAAGTTGCTATAAACTCTAAATCAATAATCCCGTTCAGAAGAAAAAAGTGGTCTAGTAGCGATAAGTACAATTGCAGAGTTAATCAGATCATCTTTATTCGAGTTGTAGACTGTTTCCCAAAGATGTTCTAGTTCTACAAAATCAATATGGGCACAATAAAGTCGTTTTGTTTTCTGGGTATCGGTGGTACAAGGGTGGGGACTGGATACTTGGAGGGAACCAAGGGATTTTGCTGCCAGTAATCAGAGTAGCTGTGGAAAAGGAACGGTTGCTGCCATGGAATCAAATAACAGAAAGTAGTGTATATTTTGGGTACTCAAATGTCTGGGGGAGGTACAGATCCAAGAATTTCTCCCTTATTCAATCCCCAACAATTTCACAAACAAAATATGTCTAAAATAACACTGCATTTTAAATAGAGCATTTTGAGTTGATAACAACTTGTTCTACAGTGTAAAACCCACCTGATTTTACAAACAGATTCTTCAGAAGAGATGGATGATGTTTTTCTTTTTTCTTCTTCCCATCACAATTTCTAAATGTGGTCCTTGCTGCTGATCTCTGTGCTAGTTTTACGCTGCCTAGGCTGAGGAGATTACAATGAAATTTAATCTTTCCTAAACCAGGCTTTGCGCAACTTCTTTCAAGTACAGCTGAACCCTGTTCTCCACAACCGCTACCCTGTAAATAGCTATTGAAGACAATAAAATTGAAGCTACAAAAATTATGGGCCTCCTTGTTGTTTCATTATTGTTAAATATGATCTCTGCTGTGGTGTGGAATAACCAGGGCCCAGCACTGCTGGATCTTTATTGTTATTCAATGATCCTTTAAGCTGAATGAAGCTTTATGTTCAACAGATTAGTGTACTGCTTCCTCCATGCACTTTACATTAAGCAATAGATCATGTAGCTGTGACTTAAATATTTAGTATGCTTGTGTTAGCTAATAAAGGTTTTTTTTTTTTTAGGACAAATAATGTTTCACACTGACACCTGGGCTAATAAGCATGTGCAACTGACTGAATATGTATTTCACCATGGCTCAGCGCTGCCTGTCCTATTTAGAAATGAGTTGCAGTAGCACACATGGTCAGATCTGAACACTTGATCAGAGCTATTAAGCTATTGGACACATGTAGGTGTTGTCCGGTGGGTGCTGGACAGAGTGAGAGGGGCTTAATGTCTCCACAGATGGGAGAGATGAGCGCAGCTTTCCAAGAACAGGCTTAATTCAAGCTGTTGTCATGCTTTTGGTGATGAAGCGCCTGTCTGAGCTGGCCTGTTAGCAGCTTCTCTTTGTCAAGAGCTGACTTGTTCCGGAGTTTGGGGATTCCAGGTTGAGAGAGAGGCAAGACACAACAGATAAAAAGCCCAGCTAGTTTATTATTATAGGAAAAGAGGGAGGAAGAGCTAGCACAGGGTAAAAGAAACAGTGGTGGGTATTTTTGGTGTTTATCTTACCAACCCCAAAGACCATGTGATGACTGTCAGGAAACGAGCTCTGAGAGACATCATCGCAGTGCGAGGTGGCAGGCTCAACCTTAGCGGGCATCCCCGTGGAGGCAGCATTGATCTGGGGGGTGTGAGGTTCTGCCTGCCTGCGTTGCATGATGCTCGGGCTTTTATGCTGGTGAAAGGTCACACTCATTCTGAAGTAGGGGCACAGCCTTCATCAGAAGGAGTGGCCACTTGTGGCTACTTGATATGGCTGTGCAGTTAGTACAAAAGGGGCTCTGTTCCTGGATTTCTAAAGTGGACTGCGGGACTTTCAGGGGATTTTCTTGGAGGAGCCGCTGTGGACCATTATCTCATGTGTCTTGCAACCGGTATGGGACTCCCTTCTGCTAACAGTGGTGTTAACTCCCCGATTTTCAAGGTTATGTTCCCACAACCCGTGCCAAACAGTACTGTTCTTTGTGTGTTTCACCACGGACCATGACCTAGTGTCACTGACATGCTTGTCTGATGCATTCTCAGCTAGGGGGCTGTACAGCCTTCAGTAGTGCAGTGGGAAACTCAAAGACACCCCTGCAGTGAGAACTAGGCTTTGTTTTTGGTCAGTTTGTGTTCTAAAATTGCCTCTTGGTTTCACCAAGACTTGATTTGAGCGAGATCTATTTTTAGGTGATTCTGAAAACTCACACTGTCTTGGTTATCAAACTGGTTTTAAAGTATAATTAATTTCTTAATGATCATTTTAAATTCAGTAATGTTCAAGAAGGTATTCACATGCTGTTCTCACCAGCTGGTCTTTCTGTATTTGATGGTTTGCTTGAACATCCCTAGACCTGATTTTCCTCCAGTTACGCTACCTTGTACTGAAATGACTTGTAGCAGCAATCAGCAGTGCTATATTTGTACCCAAACTGCCTCTCTGCTCATGTAAGAGAAGTATCTGAAAGGGCATGGTTAAGAATAAATGCCATGATTGTAACTATGTGCCTTTTACATGAAGCTTGGAAAGTTTAGAGTGTTTATAGAAGAAAACTCATTTTGATGAGATATATACTCCTTTGAAATTGGCTTAAACGAATTGATTTTTCCCATCAAAAGAGGAGGTTGTATACGAGATGGTCTACTTGCAATAAGATATAGAGCTCAGTGGATTTATTCTTGTTCTTTACAGTTCTCTGCCCAATTTGAATTCTGCCTAAAATTTAGGTATCTTCAAGGCTGCTTTTCTTGGCATGAATACCATGGTCTGCACTGACATGGGAAGCAAGTCCAAATCTTGAAGAGCTCTTCTTGGTGGCAGTTCTGACGTTCAACCATATATAAAATTGTTTGTGTGCATACAAATATGCACATTCTTCCCCAGATATGTGGGAAAAGGGAGCGACTGAAACAGAGATTCCATATCCACTTCAAGCCACTCTGGAAACACAAACCCACCCACAGAGCTGTGGTTAAACTTCACAGGAATGCTTCCAAGTAACCACAGCAACGATGTCCTGTCTTGTGGTGGGTTATCTGATACAGGCATGTGCTTTGTGAATGTGTAAATACTTCATGGATGCAGCATAAAATCCCTCAGCTTATTACAGATGTACAGCTGGAGGTGTACTGATTGCTTAGTGGTGTCTATGCACTACAGCCACCTGATCAGCACCAGAAGATGTAGAAGGAATAATGTATATCCTGAAGAAAAAGCATTGACTGGGATAAGAATCAAACTAAATCTTGGGAACAAGCGGGTGAATCCTTGGCTGTATTGTGTGTTTTCTGAAGCTCTGTGAGGCAGTCAAATGGCTGGAACAGAGCTAGAAAAGTACCCAAATGTTGTATTTTAGAGTAATATTTAATGTGGATCTTGCTCCCAGTCACTTCGAGCACATGGGCATGTGGAGCAGGAGGGCATGTGGAATCTTGCGTGGCATATATTAGTAAGAGCTGTGCTAAAGAACTTTTCAAAGACTTGCTTTTGCTAAATAAATTACTGGTCATGTTTTATTTAAAATACTCATGCTGCCAGCAGAGAAACAGCAAACAAGCACACTTCCAGTTAAAGTAACAGCTAGGATTTTCCTTCTGCTGCTCCCATGACTTCATGTACTTGTTCAGCTTTATTGCATGTGGCGTACACACACAGTTCATGAGTGCACGTGGCATCATACAGTAAAGTGATTTATCTCCTTTTACTTGCAGAAGTCCTCTTGGTAAACATACCCAGCTAACCCCAAGCCTGTTGTGTTTAGATCCCATAGAATGGATGCCAGCCTGGGTTTGTGTTACTGCCTAATGTGATGTGTTACCCCAAATCCAGTGTGGAGCTGGTTGCTGTGACGTGGGGTTCAGGTTGTTCCCTGTGCCTGTCCGTGTGCTGCAGGCATTGAGGGTGGATCAGTACCAAGCTGCGGAGTGACAGGGGGTGCGTATGGAGGGTGTGTATTTCTAGCAGGACAGATGTTTGCATTCTGTTCTCCCAAACATCTGCTCCCAAACATCTCTCAAACATCTGCTCATGTGCACTATTTTGGGAAGGACAGCCTGTACTACCCTCTGTCACCCTGGTGACTTGAACCTTTCCTATGAGTGGTGGCCAGGCTTCCTATTCGAAGATGGTTGCCTTGTCACAGGAAGGAGACTTAAGTTTTGATGATTTGTGGGTTGTTTTGGTTTTGTTTTCCCTCAGCTACTCTCATGTGATCACAGTATCACACAGTATGCTCGAGATTGGAAGAGACCTCAAAAGATCATCTAGTCCAATCCCCCTGCCGGAGCAGGAACACCTAGATAATGTTACACAGGAATGTGTCCAGGCGGGTTTTGAATGTCTCCAGAGAAGGAGACTCCACAACCTCCCTGGGCAGCCTGTTCCAGTGTTCCGTCACCCTCACTGAGAAGTTTCTTCTCAAGTTTAAGTGGAACCTCTTGTGTTCCAGTTTGTACCCATTACCACTTGTCCTATCATTGTTTGCCACTGAGTAGAGTCTGGCTCCATCCTCATGACACTCCCCCTTTATATGTTTATAGACACTAATAAGGTCACCCCTCAGTCTCCTCCAAACTATAGAGACCCAGCTCCCTCAGTCTTTCCTCATAAGGGAGATGCTCCACTCCCTTAACCATCTTCGTTGCCCTGCGCTGGACTCTCTCCAGCAGCTCCCTGTCCTTCTTGAGCTGAGGGGCCCAGAACTGGACACAATATTCCAGGTGCGGTCTCACCAGGGCAGAGTAGAGGGGAAGGAGGACCTCTCTCGACCTACTAACCACCCCCCTTCTAATACACCCCAGGATGCCATTGGCCTTCTTGGCCACAAGGGCACAGTGTTGGCTCATGGTCATCCTGTCGTCCACTAGTACCCCCAGGTCCCTCTCCCCTACAGTGCTCTCTAACAGGTCGTTCCCCAACCTATACTGGAACCTGGGGTTGTTCCTGCCCACATGCAGGACTCTACACTTTCCCTTGTTATATTTGTTATATTGTATGTGATATCCCAACAGCTCCCTGCCATCAATGTTGGGCAGTTCCTGTGCTGTTTTCAGTAGGTTCTGTAGATTAGATCTCTGATGCTCTTACCTTGAGCATAACATCGATTAGCTCATGTACCAGCTTCTCGTTGAAAATCAAACGAAAGGACTTTTGAAATGACTGGAAGGCAGGGGATGGTGTACAGGATTTTTTTCAGAAGCTGAGCAGAGAATCTAAGTGTAGCTAGACAGTGTGTGCCTTTGTGCCTAAGATGCTGCTTTTTAGAAGTGTCTCTCAAGGGGTGGATGGGAGTCTGACAAGCTCTCCTGGGCTAAAGGAGCAGCATTCTCAAAGTTTGTGAGACTTCATTTGAGATTGAGGAAGAAAACCTGAATGAGCGAAAGATGAATATTTGGGGCAAAGAGTGCCTGGGTCTGAACATTTGATAGGATGCCGATAGCTTCTTTTTCTAGAAACTTTTGAAGCATTTAGTCTTAAATGTAATGGAAAGGAAAGCTACCTGTAAGCACATTGAGATGAACAATTGCTATGCTTGTGCTTTCTTGGGATGAAAAGCAACAGGTCACGAGGAAGCAGAAAGTACTGGATTTATCCCTGCAGTGCCAGGGAGTGTTGGAAGTGGAAGTGCTCTTTCCAGCATGGTGCATTTTCTAGTGCAGTAGGCATGGCTATTTCCTTGAAGGCAATATTTGTAAGATTAACAAAATTTGAGATACTGTGGTGAATGTTCTAATTGCACATGTTGAACCAGATCAGAGATACTAAACTTAGAATTATGCCTCTGGTTTCCTCCTAGAGTGATCATGTTCCATTGAGAAGCTACGTGGAACAGAGGTTTTGAATTTATTTCTTCCTTGTCCCACTGGACACATCCCTGGAAGCTGGGCTCTTGTTCAGGTTCCTCTAACTTACAGGTGAAATTAAGCACTCTTCCACAGATTCCATGACAAGGAGAAAAAGTTCTTTGTGACCAATATCTGTTACTGTGAATACCTCTTTGTGCCTCTTAGAAATGTACAGGGGACCATGTCAGCATCAGTTTCCAAGTGGTTTTGTATGTATTTCACAACCAAAAAAATCTGAAAAGCACATTGGATAGTCTGAATTATTACCTGTAGAGTAGGGTGCAACCATTTGCTCGCACACATTTATTCAATTAGACAATCATACCTTCAGTTACCATGTTTGCATCCCACCCAGAACAGTCTGGACTAATCTCTCTTAACTTTATAGGCTGCCAAGTGTCAATGTAATCCAGAGGAATAATGTAGTGCTGATCTGTCTGTTTGTTTTTTTTTCCTGAGGAGAGGATCCCAGAGAGGCTGTTGTGGCAGCTCTGGGACTTTTGAAGCAGAGTAGCACCTAAAGCATATTCTTCTTCCCCTGTGCTGTGACAGGAGTCCTGTACTTGGAGAGTTTCAAGGCAGAGAATTTCAGTTGCTTTTTTGCCTCTTGTGTTGGGAGGTTGCTTCACTGGGATCAAATTTAGCCACTCTGTTGTCTTAGTGATTAAAGAACCCAAGTTAAGGGTATATTGATGGAGGTTATTCCCATGTAAAACTGAGTCATTTGATTCGAAACCCTTCTGAATTTGTTTCCTCAAATTCAGGTTCTACCAATTGGGCTGACATTGAAAACCAGGATACTTAATATAGTCACTTAGCCAGTAACATGGTTGAAATGTGCATTCTTCTAAAGCTTTATTATGAATATGAATAAAACATTTTCTAATATTATTAAACCAGTGTGGACTAAAGAAATGAGAATGATGGCATTCAGGGGTGATCTCTGTGTCATGCCTGTCTGCTCCAAAATAGCACTGCAGTATTGTGGTGGAGGCAAATCTGCATTCTCTTTAATGCAATAAAAGTTTGAGTCCTTCAGTCAAATAATTAAATTTATGGAGAGATATGTTTTATGCAGGATCTAGCATGGGACAATCCCTTTCTATGCTCCTTATACAAATATCTAATCCAAAGTGTTATATGAGAAATGCCATATGCACTGCAAAAAAATCTGTGTCCAGTGGTCCGTGGTTCTGGCATGTATCCTTTAGTCTTTGGTACCCTTTTGTAGCATCTTTTAGTACCTGTAGAACATATCATTCAAAATTGTTGAATACTTTTGGATTATGTATGGGTTTTGTGTTCTTGGTATTAGGTACTCTAAGGAAATCACAAATTTTGTTTAAAATGCAAATACATACAGTATATAAACAGCAATTTCACGGTGTTTCTTCCTTCAGGTTTTACGGCATTGGCTATTATCTGAGGCCTCTGCCCAGCTAGAAACTCAGTTTTCTTTAGAGGAAATTCAAAAAGAGATTCTTATATATTCACAAGTGCCTGTTGAGCTCAAGTTCTTGTTAAGCATTTTGGGTAAATCTCAGTAGTAGCTGAATGAAACATACTCAGGAATGAAGATGTCTCTTATCTACAAAGCTTTACAAATATCTAACAGTACACTAATTAATCCAGACAAATTACCTTTAATTAGACAGCACCTCATTAATGTTTTTCAAGTTTGTTTTAGTGTGTGGTGTTGTTCTTATGGGGCACAGCTTATTTTAAATGCTCCCAGAACCATTCTAAGATCATGCAGTCATTTGGAAGAAAACATGTTTTTAATTACATTTCGGAGGCTTCAGTGCTTTACTCACTCCATCCCGTCAGCAGAAAGGAGATTAGGTTCATTGCCAAGTGACTTGCATCACCCGCTGTCATGGGATGTGACTGCCTGGGTCTTAGCAGGCTAACAAAATGATTCACCAGCACAGCGTGGTTTCATTGTGATGCAAGTACCTAATGAACAGCCTTGCACAGGTAAAGGAGAAAATGCCTTTCATAAGGATCTTGCGAAGACGTTTGGACATGCAGGGTAGAGCACAGCTCTAGCTCAGGCCACAGACAGCTAAACTGTCCACCAAAATACTGCATAGGAATGGAAGCTGTGGTCTTGGTTGAATTGATTGTAAAATAGCTCCGTGTATTTACCAACATCCTATTTAGCCTTGTTTTCACATCTCTAAAAAGTTTCCCATGTTTCCAGTGTTTGAAGGGTGTCACTGGATTGTACAGACAAGATCTGATTCTTTAGTCCAGACAAATATTGGTAAATAGTCTTGGCAATTTCTATGCATTTTTCTTGATAACGTGTGTCTGACAAACACATGGAGGTTTACTAAAGGAAGTTTCAATAGTGAAACTACCCTACTACCTACTAGATATTTTAGTCTGATAGTCAGAATGCTTTTTTACATATTTAAATCCAATCCCCTGAAGCTTCATTATATTTAGCAATGGTTTTCCTTCCAAGTATTTTTATATTGCAGGGCCATGTGTAAGTAGGAGTACTTTACCAAAATGGGAATGCTTCTCTACTATTCCAACACTGTTCCCAGGAATACCTCTATATCTGCAAATCTGTGCATTGGATTCACTTGAAGACAATGCACAAATGATTTTTGGTGTACTGGTTTTAGCTGGTGCAGCTGTGCTGGTCAGGGACTCTGGAAATTGCTTACTGGATCATCCTGTGCAAGGTGCAGGAGTTGAGATGATTCAAGAAAAGAGGAAAACCACAAGAAACAAAGCAGTAGAGTAGCCTGCACTCAATATTTGCAGGGCAAAACATGCTGATTAAGGTAGTAACTTCAACTAGTAAACCAAGAGACATCTTTGTTCTGCTAGTATGAAGCACCTGTAGCGTACAACAGCAATATAACAGTGTACCACTAGCACTAAAATGGACACCATTTGGACACGCAATTGGCAGATCTCTCTCAAACTCTGCTGTGCACAGACTTTTGTTAGATAACAAGTAGAGGAGTGCATTTTAGACTTTGTGTTCATCTAATGCTGATTTTAACGCTAATTCTAGTGCTGCAGCTGTCAATCTGATTTCTACATGTGATGGCGGTTGCATGGAAGGCAAGATTCTAATTGGTGTAGCAAAATCTGTCTGACAGGTAACTACATGTTCCAATTAATCTTAGCTGGGATATAAGTAGATCCTGTACCAAATGTAATGATTCAGTTACTGAACCTGATGCTAATGTCAGTGAGATCTGCTTCAGTCTGTGCCTTCCTCAAAACTGGACTGGAATCAGGCTTGTGAGTGACTTTGTATTAGGATAACCCCCACTTAAATACGATAGGTCACACTGATCTCTGATGCCAGTAGAGGTACACTATGAGAGATTTGTCCTAGTGTATTTGTTGTTTGCTCATATGAAAGGACACAGTTGCAAAAGGTTGGAATGGGTTTTCCAATGCTCTAAGACTTATCTATTATTTACTTTGGGAATAGCAATCACATTTACTATTAAATTCCAAATTTCCTTTAGGTGTTTACCAGCTGTCCAGAAGATTAGGTGCACTACATTAGTGAATGTCCCTTTTACATCAGCTGTCTTCTACCTCTCTTAGTTTATAAACAATGGAGTCACCCTTCTGTACCCCTTGTCCCCAGTGCTGCAGTTACCCAGGACTATCATATTCCTCTGTTTATTTGACCAACCTTTATGGAATCTGCAAACCTGTAAGCAGATTTTTAAAAGCAGGCCGAGTTTATCCAATTATAAAGAACCAAATTCACATGGGAGGTGGTATAGCCTAACTTTCTGCTCTGTGGAACAACATCTTTTAATATTACTGCATTTTTTTCAGACAAATGACAAAGCTGAAAGGGAAATATGCATGTCAGTCTTCAAAAATATGCATTATTTATCTATTGTCAATGACAATGAGTCAAGATGTGATTTCAGCTGCTTCTCTTTACAGGGGGTTTGGGATCTTTGCTCCCTTAACCAAATTCATGTCCTGTTTATTCTGTCTCACAACTTCCTTCAGACTGTGGTCTCAGGTACTGGGCTTAGTCTGTACATGACCTGGAGGCTTTCAAGGAAAAACTAAGGATAAGTGTTGATCAGGAGATTGCATGCTTAGGGCTTTAGCTTGATCTAAATGAAGCACTGAAACCAGATATTTCTCCCAGCTCCTAACAGTAACCCATTTTGCTTAGAGACTTTCAGGTGGCAGTTGCGTTATAACTATGAATTATCACCGTGACTTGGTTGAAACCAGTTTCCAAAAGCTTGGGATATAAACAAAGCAAGCCAGATGCAAACCTCTGGTGCCTGGGAGTCTCTTGACACCAGATGCTTGTGAGCTGTTCGTTCAAGTTTTCGGGGGCTCTCAGGTCCCCTGCCAGACTTGTAACTGACCATACAAATGGTGCAACCTGTTCTTATTCATAAAACTATACACAGATAAGGGATATCCTTGCCCATAGCTGGGGGATTGCAGCTAGATGATCTTTAAGGTCCCTTTCAACCTGAACTGTTCTATGATATATATATATATACACCATATACTATTATATGCTATGTATTCTGTGTCTAACACCATCTGTCATCTATGTGTGTGGGTTTTGTTTAAGGGAAGAACTTAAAAATCTGAATCATTCTTATCTGAAACCAACTCAAAACATTTAAAAAAAATCAACAATAGACTGACTAATGATATGGTCCATTAGGAGAAAATATAGCTTTGGACCCAGACCTTCAATCACAGGCAATGGACTTTGATTGGCATCAACACTAAGAATGCTTCAGAAAGGGCTATGTAGCTTTAAGGGCTGAGAGAAAGTATCCCCTTGTGCTTTTGCCAAGATCCAGTTACAGATTTCTCTGCTCCCCTTATTCTTAATGATTTCAGTGGGCGTTATGATGGATAACTGAAATAAGATTATTCTATTTCCAGTGAAAGCTTTACTACATTGATTTCTTCTTTTCTGTGCTGCCGCTTGTCAAAAGTGGCTGATGTACAAAATTCAAGTGTCATTGGGAATTCAACCTGTCGCTTCTGCTAAATTTTGACAACTGCTTATAGCATGGAAAACTTGAGCACTGTGAAAGGTAATTTATTGTTGCTATAATGGCTGATCGTTAATGGACTTGGTAGAGCACTATACAGCATTGAAATAGAATTCCTGTGTACAACTCTAATGACACATTACTTCTGCAGTATAATGCTATGTTGATACAGTAATACTCTGTGCTCATATCACCTTTTATTGTGGGATCTGAAGTGTTAAACAATATTATCATGCTTCATAACAGCCCAGTAAGTGCTATCATACTGGTTTA
The DNA here is from genome assembly GCF_033815535.1 of Pezoporus flaviventris. NCBI lineage: Eukaryota > Metazoa > Chordata > Aves > Psittaciformes > Psittacidae > Pezoporus > Pezoporus flaviventris. The sequence continues at coordinate 12,252,133 of NW_026892626.1, forward strand.
TTAGACAGGTAAGCTGTAACAAAGACAAGCAGAGATTTCACAGAGATGTGAAATACACAGCCTTGTAAAGCACTACCTATATGCATAACCTGAAGCACCGGCTTAATTCAGTCACACACAGTATCACAGTATGTTAGAGATTGGAAGGGACCTCGAAAGATCATCTAGTCCAATCCCCCTGCCGGAGCAGGAACACCTAGATAATGTTACACAGGAATGTTTCCCTTAACTATTTTCTGAAACCTGGGCCTATGTAACCAAAATTCCAAGTCAGCTTGATTAACTTTCAGATGATCCTTCCTAATATTCACTAGAAATCAGTGGGATTTACATACCTGCTTATTGTTTGGCTCCAGATTAGCTGTTTGCTGGGGGCACTGATCAGTGCACAGGCGAGGGCATGATCTTGAAAGCAGCTTATGGTGCACTGAGCAGAATAACTGGCTGCTACCATTGTCATTCTTTCATTTAGATAGTGGCTTTCATGAGCTTTAACTATTTTTGGACTACCCAGCACAGCTGCTGCAGCAAGTCTGCCTCTGGAGCGCCAACCTTGCAAACAAAGTAAATATTACCTGTAGGCTGTTGTTAATAAAAGAATCCTTCCATTTGTGTTCACACTGGAAATGCACACTGTAATTTGGTTGACAGCTTTTGAATGCTCTTTATATATTTCATTCTGAGAGCTCCAAGTGCACGGCAGCCTAGACAGCAGGGAAGATGGTAATTCAGAAAAGTGTTGTTAATTTATTTACCTTCCTTCCTGGAGTGTTGGTTTGCTGGTTTTGTTCTTAAAAAATACTGGAGATCTGTATAAAATACATATTCTGGGAATGCTAGCATGAAAATCATTTCATTTAAGCTTGATCAGGCAACTGATTCTGTTATAACACAGCCATAATTAAAAAGTAGTCTTCTGAGGTTTAAGCCATTACAGGTATAGTGTGCTCCATGCGCAGCATTACTAATGAGGAGGGGTCCTCTTCAAGCTGGCACACTGCAGGGCCATGCTGTGTGAGGCAGTGACTGGGCTCCTAAGCAGGGGGGTTGGAAGGCTGATGTGAGGGTGGTTGATCACAATGAGAGAGTCGAGAGGCAAACAAGGCATCCCTTCCCGTTCTGCTTGTTATCCTGCAGGGGATACTCAGCCTGCCTATGGACTGCCTCATGTCTCTGTGTGTCGCTTCCCTGCCCTGGTGGGAGTTTCTGCTGCCTGTTCAGACCAGGAGGATGGGGGAATCAAACTGGGAAGCAGCTAAAATGAACCTTGGGATGGGGAAATCTGGTGGGAACGCCAGGCTGGATCCTCTGCAATGACTTCAAGAGGATCTGTGTTCTTTCACTATCAGATCCATCAGTGTTATAAATTTAGTGCAGCTGGGAGTATACCAAAAGAAAGTATTTTCCTAAAAATTGCTTGGGCAGAGTCATATGATTGGTGGTGAGGCTCTCCTGTGTTCAAGAGTGTTCTTGCTCTGGTCCTCAGCTTACCTATAGGAAGTTGTCACTAGTATTATTTTGATGTGAAGCTGAAGACTGTGCCCTCAACTCACCCTCACTTGAGACAGAAGATATGCTCTGGAAATGCAGGCAACATTGCAAAGCTGGGTCACTGAGCCCCCTTCCTGGCTGCTAGAGAGACGTGCAACCAGAGATGGCTGTGGGTGAAATCCGTACATCCTTCTCTTGCTTTGGCAGTGTCCTGGAGGCTTTGTCACAGAGGCTTGGCAAGAGGTGCTCTCAGTGGGTCTGCCTGGACAAAGTGGGGACAGGCGTCCTGCGCTGCATGACAGATACTTGGTATGAATACAACACCAGTGTGAGGCTGTCGCTTTTAAATTCCTGTTTGGTCCCCCAACCCCCCCTCCTTCTTTGGTGGTCTTTTTGGTGTCCCCCCTGTCCCCTTCTGTCTCTCTAATCACCACAGGTACCTGCAATTTGTCTAGACAGCTCCAACCACTGGAGAACATGTCTGACAAAGCTTAAATCTTGATCCGAGCAAATCTCTTTTAGGCTTCCTCATTTCAATAAAGCCCTTGTTCAGCTGTATTAATTCCAAGGAGTGCCATGCTAGCACTCAGTCAATTATCTGGAGGCCTGCTTGCCGCCAGCATGCACACAGTTTTGACATACCCCTAATTCATAATGTAAGAACAAACTCTCTTGAGGCGGGGTTAGAAATTCAGGACGAGGATGAACAACAAATCCCTGATGCTGCCCATTAACAGTCTCACAACCTCTGCAGGGTTCCCTCTGTGTTTGCAGTCCAGCTTTGCTCAACTCACCCCCTTCAGTTTTGGTGTCTTGTACAACTGGGAACTGGTTGCTGGCTCCTAGCTAGCTCTGCTTTAATTGCTATGGCTGGTAATGGGATGTTTTCCCTTTGCTGTTGCAGACCAGCCTGACTGTAGTGCCCATGACAGCACTTAACTGTTTTGTCTGTGACTGATGTCACCCAAATCGGGTCAGCAGTGTTCCCCAAACAGCCTTGCTGAACTCAGCAAGTTCTCAGACCTGGAGATGCGTTTTGTCCCTGCTGCTCTTGGGGAAGGCTGGAGTGAGGCAGGCTTTAGGAAATTGGGTTTGTTTATCCTCATTCTAATTGCTGATTTCTTTTTTTTCTCCTTTGTTTCATGGCCTGAAATAGAATTTTCTGAGAGCTGGTATATTTAATAGAAGGGTTTGCATCCTGTAAGGCTTTTGTGTTTGTATATGCAAACATCAGATGAAATGGTGAAAGGTATGTTTGTAAATTGAGTTTATAAATGAAATGGGTTGGTTTTCTCTCCCGGTGGCTAATCTGCTCCTGCACATCTGCTGCTACATCTTACACAATTTGGAAGTGATCTTTTAAAGCAAATGCTTTCCTTTGCAGACTGCTCATTGTAGCATGTTATAGTATATAATATCATTCTGTTCAACAGCACTCTGTTCTGTTGTGCAAACAACACCAAAAAGAAAGGAGGATGGAAGGGGAATAAATAAGCAGACACACACGAGCAGAAATTTTCCTTTGCTGGTACCTGAATTGCTCTCAGGGAAGCTGATGCATTTGTATTCTGTCACTGTTACTATGACCAAAGAGATCCCCGAGTCCCAGAGCTCCAATTTATAAAATATTGCTGTATAAAGCTTTGAAGAAAAAGTGTTTCTCAAATGAAAAAACAATGATCATGGAAATGAATGGCTGATGCCACTGCTGGAGCTGTCTGCCACCAGCTGGATCAGAGCCCTTGGGCTCACCCTGCCGGGCAGTGCACCCATGGGCTTTTCCTCTCCTACATGGCATGATCTCCTGCTGCACCATACTCCGGCTAGGACAATGCCTTAGGCTTCAAGTGGGTTACATTTCTGATTTGCAATAGCTAAGCATGTGAAGAATGGGGGTGAATTCAGAGCAGGGTGAGAGATCTGGTCATTGCGACCTGATGGGTACAGAGACGCGTCCCTGGGATGTTGTTTTCCTCTCTGCATCTGTGTCTGAACACAGAAAAAGCACAGGAGGAAGGAGGGCAGTAGATGTTTTCTACAGTCTAATCCTATAGCCCCTCTAGACAGGTACTTCTACCCAGTGCAGAACTTGCTCAGAGATACTGAACTGGGTGTTTGTAGCTGTGCCCTGTGGTCTGATATTCTGCATTTGGGCAGAAGTACTCCACTTCTCCACTATTCAGCATTAAAGAATCATATCTTGCTTTAAACTCGGGTTAACCTCCATTCCCCAAGTCATCTTGTGTTTCAGGCTTGTTATAAATTATTTAAACAAGAAGGCAGCTTGAACGGTAATGTAGGCAAATGCTGTTTATGCTCAAGGAATAGATGCCAGTCACGCATCTTCTAGAATTTACAGAGTTATTTATGTTCATTGCCACATTTTTATTCGTTCTGAAAAGGTGATGTAATTGTGAGTCAGCGCTGTGATGTCTGGTCCCAGCGACCTCACATGACATGCCCTAAAAAAAGGACGCTCCAGTCATGTTTTGCCAGTGTTCCTGTGACTTTTAAAGCAATTTTCTCCATCTTCTCCCCACTTTCCCTGTTTTTCTTTTAAACAACATTATCAACTAGTTCCTTGGCGCTGTAGAAACACTTCCCAGACCTGCCCCAGAGAATGTGCCGTTACTGCGTGCCAGTGTCAGGGCTGAGAATAGAGCTCAGGTGTCCTCATTTCCTGCTCTTATTAATTGCCAACAGCTCCCTGATATTGTGTGCATGCTAGGACACATTTGTGCAGTGATGGATGAACAATAAGAAATCAAGAAACCCAGCAAAAACTAAGCTATTGCCCTGAACTTTTCATTGAATAATGATACAAAGAGGTGTTAGATTCAGTGATGTCAGAAAACGTGAAACCAGGCAGCAGCTTCCAGGGAGCCTGAGAATATTCAATCCTCAGTGGGCTGCAGTATAGCCAGCTCTTTTTTTGATGGCAAAGAAAGATGAAACACTACAAAGGTATTCCCAGAGAGAAAATAGATGTCATACAACATTTAAATAGATCCTTTCAAGGAGAGCTGCCGAAACCCTTATAACTAGCTAACAAGTGTGAACCTGCTGATTTTTTTTTTCATAGGCTGCTAGGACAAATAGCATTCTTTAAATATACAGTCCTGTTGTCTTGATAGCGTAATTCTATTGTTCAGCTTTTGCCTGAATGTGCCAGCTAATAATAAAAGCAATACAGGAAGCAGGTCCATGCCTACAAAATGAGTGTTTAGAAAAGCTTTCTACTCTACAAAGAAAGACATGTCGAAATAGAGATCTGGTTAAAATGGAAGTTTTAAAAACTGCACAGGGATCCATGGCAATAGAGAAAACACAACTAGCAAAGAAACTTTTCATGTAGTGGAACTGAAATATTGATAACTGGGAGATGGGAGGGGAATACAAGAAATTAGAAGAATGCCTAAAAATGGTCATTTCTGTCCTAGAAAGCTATATGCACTACAGAATGAGGGCAGTTGTCCACTTTTAAATCAGGAATGATTTAAACTTGACCTGTTTGTATCAAAAGGCAGCTCAAAATCTCTCCATTAATGACTGGAAAAACATCATAACTGAAAGGATCCTCTGATCCTGAAACACACATATATGTATGTGTGTTTGAGCAGCCTGGTATAGTGGAAGGTGTCCCTGCCCATGGCAAGGGGTTTGGAACTGGATGGTCTTTAAGGTCCATTTCAACTCTAACCATTCTATGATTCTGTATATATTCCTATTATAGATATCCTCCGTTATAGATAATTATATTATATATTCTGCTTTTTTTTTGCCTTTTTTTTTTTTGGCAGAAAGCAGTAGCTAAGTGTATGGATGGAGGGAGGGAACTGGCTGTAACTTCCCGTTAGTGCTTCCCACCCTGTTGCAGTCCTGTCCCCACTGCAGAAGCTGCAGCAGTTCTCTCTTTGATCTCCATGAGCCTCTGAGGGCAGCTCTGCTGCTTTGGTGCTCTTTGCTCTGTTGGTGCCAGGTCCTGGCTCAGGGTCCTTCCCTACTCCTGCCTTCAGCAGGACTGGAGAGCTTTGCGGGGAGCTCTGACAACTTACTGAGCCCTTTAGCTTTTCTGGCATGTCCACGCAAATGAGTTGCCCCATTCCTTGCAGCACCGCTTCCATTACTGCTGAACCTGTCCCACTACCTCTATGCTTCGCTTTCACTTCTCAGCTGCTGCTTGTGCTCATTCCTCGGTGGCTGCGGGCAAATTAGCACCTATTGAAGGACACCATTGAGCAAACTGCTGCTGCTTGCTGGTTCTTGCCAGAAGAGAAAAATTCAGCTGGATACCAGCTTGATGTGGAGTAGTTCTACTGAATTTATGTGGACTTAAAAGTTGAACCCTCACTCATTATTATATACTGATGGAACTGATTAGAGCTGGCCTATGCACTAGAAAATGCTCATGTTTTTAGCCTTCAGTAGCTCCGTGAGTTACAAAGCTGATCCGTCTTTATTTGTTCATTTACTGCCTTCATCTCAGGAGAGAAGGGCAGCATCTAAATGACACTGGTAACAGCTCTGTGTGTCTTAGGCCAGCGGACGCAGGTGGCCATGGTGGTACAAATGACTCATCTCCAGAGGTGCTGTCAGACCGACTTCCTTCAGGCTCATACACAGATACCATTATATTCCTCTGTCAAGGTGATTTCAAAGTATCTGCTGGCTGTGATGGAAGCAAGGATTTTGTGAATTTAGAATTTTTCTTTTGATTGTAAGGAGGAAAAGAAAGAGGTTTTCATGCCCAAATTATCAATCGTGAATATCAATATTACATTGATAAAAAAAATCAATAGTTATACCACTGTATAAAGTGTTTCCTGTACTGGTAATGCAGATTTAAAGGAAAGATATAAAGCAAAAAATACAAAGGACACCTTTCCTATGAATTGTTTGGTGAATTCTCTTCCTCTGTCTTTATTGTTTCCGTCACTATATATGAATATTAAGAAACAAAACTTTAAAGGAGAATATTCATGCATGCAACGTATTTGTTGGACCCTATTTGACACAGGCAATGCAAAGCCTTTGTCTGGGGCTCACAGCTGCTTTCTTTTCCCATTTAATCTTTCAGGAGGATGGATTTTTCTTCCAAGCTAGCACTGACATTGGTGCAGAGCCAGGACTGGCTGATCCTGCATAAGGATAATGGAGGAATAAGAGATTTCGTCAGAGTTTAGGGGGCGTTAGTTATAAAAGATGTTTGTACTGGCAGTGTGAAAAGAGACAGCTCATGGATGACCCACTCATGGGTACCTGTGACTGGTGTCCCTTTTCTGCACAGAGGTCTTATTTCTCATGAAATACCCACTGAAGGGGATACAGGGCAACACTGGGGCTGAGCTGGTGATCTTCAAGCTGGGCTCGTGCTGGGGAGGACTGCGCTGCTCAGAGGCTTCACTTCAACCCATCCAAGTGTTGTAGCATTAGGAAATATGTGGCTGGTGAGGGAAACCATCAGTGTCTTTGCAAATCATCCCTTGGGCACCCAGAAATTGCATGTAAAAAACATGCAGCAGCTTTTGGAAGCAAAAAGCATGTGCTTTTTGTGGGCATAGAATCATAGAATAGTTAGGGTTGAAAAGGACCTTAAGATCATCCAGTTCCAACCCCCTGCCATGGGCAGGGACACCTCACACTAAACCATGTCACCCAAGGCCTCGTCCAACCTGGCCTTGAACACCGCCAGGGATGGAGCATTCACAACCTCCCTGGGCAACCCATTCCAGTGCCTCACCACCCTCACAGTAATGAACTTCTTCCTTATATCCAATCTAAACTTCCCCTGTTTAAGTTTTAACCCATTACCCCTTGTCCTATCACTACAGTCCCTAATGAAGAGTCCCTCTCCAGCATCCCTATAGGACCCCTTCAGGTACTGGAAGGCTGCTATGAGGACTCCACGCAGCCTTCTCTTCTCCAGGCTGAACTGCCCCAGCTTCCTCAGCCTGTCCTCATACAGGAGGTGCTCCAGTCCCCTGATCATCCTCGTGGCCTCCTCTGGACTTGTTCCAACAGTTCCATGTCCTTTTTATGTTGAGGACACCAGAACTGCACACAATACTCCAGGTGAGGTCTCACAAGAGCAGAGTAAAGGGGCAGGATCACCTCCTTCGACCTGCTGGTCACGCTCCTTTTGATGCAGCCCAGGATATGGTTGGCTTTCTGGGCTGCAAGTGCACACTGAAGCTGGCTCATGTTCATTTTCTCATCCAGCACCCCCAGGTAACATAGATCTGTTACAATCAATGGGGAAAATTTGCTGTTGATGGAGGGACCTGGAGGATGGAGAGCAACTGCTTGCTTGCTCGCACTGGTCATACTTAAAATACGTCCCCTCTTATTATAAAGCTGATAAAATTTTGAGAGGTTTCTTGTACTTACAGCCTCAGCTGAGCAGATTAAACATTACATAATGTGCCTCTCAGGAGCACTACATGATTAATGGATGCTTACAAAGTGCTTTGTTAAATATGACATAGTACTAATGTCTCTCTTGTAAAAGAAAAGCTGAGGAGGCGTTAGTTGAAATTGTCTTCCCTGAAAAGGCATTCTCCAAGCCTTTCTTTTTCCTAAATTAATCTACTGAATGAAATAAAATAAGCTGTGAATGATATGCACAGTAAAGCAAAACACCAGATTTTTCTTCCTGTCATGGAAGAGGGAATTAGTTGCTCAGGAAGTCATCCATAAAGTCATACAAACTTTAGAACAGGCAATGTGGAGGCCAGTAATTTAACTGACAACTTTCTGTGCCGCAGGCATAAAGAAGTAATAGAACCTGAAGCTAAAAGGAAACTTTCTTGACATTAGTGCTGCCATGATAGCTGAGCTTTGATTTATTGTTATTTTGCATTGACAAATGAATCCATGTGGAGCTTTGGCTTTAAAAATTTTTCTTCAACCAGAAATATTTCATATATAATAATTCTAATAAATCCATTTTGGAAAAGTGAGAGCAGCTAAAGAAAAAAAATATTCCATTGTATATGTATGTCTCTGCATGAAGCTGGAATACAAAGTATAGGTCTATTCAATTAAAAATCAATATTTATAAAGACCCTGCAGGGGCTAATTGCATACAGTTAGATTGATGGCTGCTGCAGATCAGCATGGATATATTGGCTTTCTTTTTTGACAGCTGAAGATCTGGTCTTCAGTTTTCGTCCCTCTTATTTAAATTCTGGATAACTTATTATTGGTGTTACATGTGTCATTCTGTACCTTCTCCCAGAGAGAATACTCGTGGTATTGAAAGGAAAAATCAATATAAATTCATGTTTTGTATCTTCGTGACGCTTGCAGTGGCTGTCACTGAGAGTAACGAGGGACTGAAATCAGAGGTGGAAGGATGGTAGATTAAGCTTAGTTCTGTTAAGGGTTTAAAAAACTGACCCTGTCCATGTGGCTTTCCTGATGTTACCTGCTTTCTTCCAAGGAGATCCTATTACTGCTCTGATTTTTCCAGCTGCTTTATTTTTCAATTATGTTACAGACTTTAAATTTTTAAAAATGTATTTTCTATTTCCTTCTTAAAAAAGGGGGGGGGGGGGAGTTGATGTCTTTGAGAAAGTGAGAGATTTAAAATGCTGTTATTTTTCCTTGCTTGGTAATTTTACACTGAGAGCGTAAATGGTGATGTTTTGCATCCATATTTCACTGAGATAAGTGAAGACATGCATGTGGCACAATGCAATGGAGAAACAAGCCTAGAGGCTGGCATCAGACCAGGCTCTGGTCTGTGTTACTCCACTGCTTCCCTCCTGGAGTCCTGAACGTATTCCAAGTCTGACTGAGGCCAGAATTTGAACCAAGCTAAATTTTGCCACCAGCCTTTCAAGGCACTTCAAACTTGACTTGCTGTACGTAGTTTGGATAGAAGATCAAGTCAGTCATTGCCGTCACACGTATTGTGTCCAGAAAACTGGGTGAATGACTTATTACTCAGTTTCTTCTTAAAATAGAGCATTTGCTTATTGTAAGGCTACAATTGCTGAAAGTTTGTTCCTGAAAAATCAAGCTTTCCTTTTGCTAGCTGGATGGAAACAAGCAGACTGATCAAGTGCCAGAGGTTTGCAAACAGGAAAGTGGATGATGGCAATTTATCTTCAGCTAAGAATTTGACAGAAGAGTCCAGAATACGCAAACTCCGGCACACTTTTCTATAGACATCTGAATAAAGGCAATTACATTTATGCATTTGTGATTGTAGGCCTGGAGAATCCAACAATTCTTAAATGCTTAAAAGGCCAAACACAAACCCCTGAAATTATCATGCGCAGATTTTGTGGCGTATTTTCTCAGTAAAACAAATTGCATGTTCCTGAATATTTAGGTTTTAAAAGTGTCATATACAAAGCTAAGTAGTTAACTGACATTTGGATTATAATTCTGAAGTGCTGTGCAGCATAATAATTGTGGTATTGCTTCTGGTGTACTGTCTTCAGGTCCCTCAAAGGTCTTTGGTGTATGCATAACTGCTGTAAAACCTCACACCCCTTGTAAGGCTTGTGGGACTGAAACAACTAAAGATTAGTGATTGTATTGTTAATGCTTTCAAAGGGCTTAAAATATTGCTTTGCTTAACGGTATTAATGGGCACTGTTGTGGAAAGTGTATTATTTGCCACGCTGGTTAAAGTTGATGGATATACTAGCCTCTTTCATTTACAGTGACTAGAAAGACCAATTAAGTGCTCCTTTGCGTGGTGCTAGATGAAACAACAAGTTGATACCCAAGGCAATGAGCTGCGCAAAACTAATGAGCAAATGAACTGAATGGACGGGGGTTTTCCTGCAGATTAATTGCAAACTCTGGTTTGTCTGGTTCATGCTGTATCCTTCCGTGATCTTGAAAAGTAGAAATTAAGGAGCAGCACTGCAAAAAGGGAGAGAGGCAGTGCTTAACCTAGAAGAAAGCCAAGAGCAAGGACTCTTTGTAGGAGCAGGACTCACTGGGATGTTGGTCTTGGGCTTCTGAACAGAAAACGGATTCATGTGTTGAGGAAGCAGGGTTGTTTATCCCTTTTATTTTTTTTCCCCTTGGGAAGCAAGCCCGCTAGCTAGACCTGCCCCCTCCTTGTGTAACCCCTTGGAGAGAAAAAGAAGCAACAACATACTGAAACATGAAATGATTTTTATTTCCACATGTCACAACCTAGACCAGATTTCTGTGGGTAGGCATAGTAGTAATTGGGAAGGATCATCAAAGGTGAGGGTATTTATGGTTGGATTTGAAGTCTTAAAAACAAAGCTATGTGATTAGATTGTTTGCGGTGGTTATAAGCAGCACCGATGCACTGTGAACCTGAGTGCAGCTGGTGGCTTGATTCATGCCGGGCTTGGTATGTGCATTAAAAATGATGTACTATAACGTTTCACTTATTATTTTACTGATGCTGCTGCAAAATTCATGCAAGGATTACCAGGGTGAGGATGTGAATGGTTCCCTGAAGGGGAAAAAAGTCTCAAAGGACTTTTTCTGACATTGATGAAAGCTAGTTGGACACTTGGGATTTATGGTAACCTCCTGACAGCAAGATAATGCCTTGGGGAGGTGGGCTAAAAATTGCCAACATACTCTTTCTTAAAGAATACTGGAGTGTGTGAGTCATTGGGGATTAAATACAGGAGAACAGTATTCGTTTTCAGACAGCAACACATCACTGCCCACCAAATGGGTTTAATGTTTACCCTATTGTAAGATTTTCTTCTTCACTCGTGGTTTTGAGAACATCTTGTTCGCTGCAACTTAGTCACAGATGTGTCCCCGTACAACGACTACAGAAGTCCAGCTGGAAAAGCTGATGGCTTTATCTATTGATATACATGTCACAACAGGATTTTCTTTTTTATTTATTTGTTATAGCTGTCATTGTTACGAGTGTTAAGCACTTGCGAGTGTTAGGCTGTTCTGGTTTGTTCCTTCCAAAATGTCATTCGTGGGGAAAATTGTTGTTTAGGTGTATATAATATTTTGCTTTTTCTATGGAGTGGTCCGTCTTGACTAGTGTACTTGTTGTATGAACGTATATGGGTGCTCAGTTCAGTCGTGACAGTGTAAAGGTATTTTGAACATTATGCGAAGTTTTCCTTTCATATTTGTATGATTTATATTGGTTCTATTTATATAATTTCTCTTCACTAATAATGGAAGGTTCATCCCAAACTTCAGGATGACCAAGCCAGAGATGCTTAAACCTGAGAGTTTAAACCCCTTAGAAGAATATGCTGTCTTGTGATCCAATTATGAAACATATAAAGAGCGGCTGTCATCTGTCAGCTGGTAAAGATTTTTTGTTCAGAATAAGGAAAATTGTGTTATATTCAAAGATGTGGCCCCTTTCCTAGCAGAAGGGGGTTGTAGAATAGGGCAACATTTTTATGTGCTTCTTTGTACCCTTTTTGTGAATGGCAAGGAAAAGGAACTGCTGCTAAGCAGCTTACATAGACCTTGTATGTACTGTTTGTTTGAATGCTGAAAGATAACCTGACCAAAAGCTTCACTCCACCTTCACAACAGGATTTCATGATGAAGTGATTCAGGATACTGGTGGGAGCTAGGAGAAAAAGAGTGGTGATTCTGTAGTTTCTGGCTTTGCTTAAAAAGCAAACAAATACTATACTGCAGGAGACTATTGGATTCCTTCCATTATAATGGAAACATCAGCCTGTCTTGCCTTCTTTTCTGTGCTTGCATTTGCCTTTATTTTCTGTCTGAAGTGATGCCACAGCTCCATTCTATGAACCCTACAGCCAGCATGTGTGTCCCAAACCTGCAGGCAGCAGGGATTGATCCTCATGCTAGCATGCAGCCTCTCTGACACAAGCATTGACCTGAGAGGAGATCAAGGCTACGGTATTCATGAAGCCCAGGGCAGTGCTGGTTTGCTTTGAGCTCTGCCGCTTAGGGAGATATTACACAACAGCAAGGGAAGGGATTTTCATTATGAAGCTACAAGAAGCCTTATGCATGTCTTCAAGAAGAAAAACCCTGAAGGCAAGGACTCAAAAAGGCAGTCACCTACTGCAGAGATGCTCTTTTGGGCACTTGTTCCCCTCGTACATATAAATTCTGTATACACATAGCCCGCTCACCCCCCAGTGTGTAATATTTAGATCTGACTTCAGTATACTGGAGACAAAGTTGAGGCTGTAGGCCAAAAATCCCATATGGCTGCTCGGCCCTTGCTGGCCTGCAGTGAGGAGCTGGCAAGGCTGATCCATGAGGATCTGCTGGCTGGAAGTGGAGCAGATCCTGATCTCCGCTCGTGTCGTTGTGGTTTAATGGCATTACCCGGTGGTGTAAGTGTCTGTGCAGGAGGATGTGGGGCTTCTGGGGTCAACCAGTTTTAATGTGTTTTGGCTGTGTGGTGGCCATCCCAAGCAGAAAGCACAGGGGAGTAATTGTTGCAGAAAAGTTAATTTGTACCTGTGGAAGCCCTAAGATTTGAGTGAGATTTTTCAGGTAACAGCCATTGCTCAGTACTTACTCCTGCTTTGGGGGGCTTGAAACAAATTCTCCCATCCTTTGCAAAACCCTGATATAAATAGAGATACTCCCTGCTATAACAGCTAAATATTATTCCTTCAGCAGAGCATTGAGAGGGATGACCCACAAAGATGTAAAATTGGAGTGAATTTCTGGCATTGTAATTTGAACTGTGTCTGTTCAAACCATGGAAAGTGGCCTTATGCTCCCACTGGTTCAGACCTCATGTGGTCTGAACCAGGCCTGGTGTATTACAAAGTGTCTTTTCTGAAGCATAAAATCGAGCCAATATGTGAGAATCTTGCATTTTGTTTTGCAGGAGAGCAGAGAAGAGAGGAGATAGGAGAGTAGGACATGCTTTTAAACCAGCTAAAAATAACAATAAGAAAGGGAATTAAAAAATTCCCACAAACTCAATATTTTTAAAACTACGTGACTTTCTAAGTCAGCCACATGACTTTAGAGGGGACAGGGCTGACTCATGGTATTTGAATACTACAGATTGGCAATACTAAGCCTCTCTGTTTTCCGGGCGGGCGTAATTACTGTTAGAGAGTGAATTGCCTCCCCCGGATTTTGGAAGGGAGTAGTAGAGCAGAGGAGTAGCTGTGACTCAGATGTGAGGATGTGCGTGAGTCATGGTGACTCTTGGGTTGGTAATAGCTTGCTTAGGGCAGCACTTAAAATCTCATGGTGTATCCCTACAGTAAGGTGGGTATTTGCAGCAGCCACACAAAACCAATACCATTGTTTAAAAACAATACCACCGGGGGCTCGGAAAAGAATGAGCCATGGCATTTTGCTGTTTTACAGGTGAATTAGGAATTAAATGGAAATGCTTTGATTTCTTTCTCAACACATAGGCCAGATTCAGTATTTAAATAAACTAACCCCTAAGTGCATTGGAGCGCTTAAGTGTTTGTGGAATACTCACCAACAGAGCCTAGATGAGGAGGAAAGTTTGAATAGTAATGATAGTTTGGGGGTATGAAAGTTTTGTTGTTGTTTTCATAGCTTTCATCAGGTATTTGTCATTCATGTTGGCAGAGCAGGAATTCTAATGAGTAATTGGCGTTGCTATTGTTTATTGCTTTCATGTGAAATCTATTTTCTTTATTTGTTTGGAATTCAGCCCAGCAGTGGATTACTGTTTTGTCCATGTCCGGTTTAAAATATTTGATTCAAGCTTTCAGCATGCAAATTAATCTTGATGTATTTGTAAATGGAGAAACCGCGCAGGTTTCTATTTATATGATATTAAAGATAAGGGACAAGAAGCAATGAAAATGCAACCAAATATTTACAGTTGCGAAAAAGGGAAACAGCAACATCTAAAATGATATTCTGCATGAACCAAGCTAGAGAAAAAAGTGCCGTGAGAACATAAAAGTAGTTGTCTTTGCCTGCCTCTAGGAGATATTTATAGACATAGCAGAGTTTAAACCGAAACTCAGTTTGAATAAATTCTAGGCATGGTCTTCATGAGAATACAGATCAAAAGCTCTGTAGTATTTCCTGTGTATTGGAGATACGTGTATACGAAATGGGCATTGTCCAGTTTGTGATTTGCACCAAGGAGGCAGAGGAGATGTGCATGGGAGCTGGAGCTACCTGTGAAGAGCCCTCGTGAGCACCTGCTGCAGCCTATCCACCATGGCACTTACACTGGGGCTGGGGACTAGAGTTGGGGTGAATGGGACATGCAGTAGAGGATGTTGGGCAGACACATCTGAACCCTGCATTGCTGGTAATGTGGGTAAAAGCTTGTTACTTCTATAGCATCTGAGCTCGTGTTGGCCCCAGAGAAATCCAGAGCTGCCACTTGGAGTAACTGAAGTGCTTATTCCTGAGCTTCCAGACAAAAATGAGCTGCTGGGCTTCAAGGACATCCTAGCTGGCTGCAAAGCTCCTAGATAAGCCTGGCCAACTCCTCAGGTTTTATTTCAGTGGAATTTCACACTTCAGTTTTATGTGTGTGTCTGAAATAGGGTTGAAAGCCACAGACTTGAGCGACATTTTGTGGAGGAAATTGCACAGCTCTTAATTTAAGTAGCATTGCACAGCTTCTTCCCACAGCAAACTGGTGACCTTGGCTAGCAGGAACCTAGCACCAGGGATGAGCCACTGCGGCTCCCTCTGCTCCCACTCCCAGTAAAGTGCAGAAAAGAGACCTGGAAGAGACAAGGGCATCTCCTCATCTTTATTTCCCACTCCGTGATTAGGAATATCTCAGTTGTTACAATTCCTTGGTGAAATGACTGTTGCAGTCAATGAAATCATTGTCAAATTGGTCTATCCCCAAGTGATTCAATGATGTTTCAAGACTAGAAGGCAGTTTGAGGGAATTTACAGGAGAGGATTTGCAATCAAAGCAATTCTGATCTTTTTAAAGATACTATTGCTTTAAAAGCTGTTAGGGATAACCCCTCTCATCCAAATACTGTTTTTTAGTGGTTGAAAAGAATGAGTGGGGGCAAAATTTGTATATTCAGAAAACGAACAGAAGATATTGAGTGCCTTGTTCCTGGGTGATCATATTGCACTCTATATTCTTTTAGTAGAAATACCAGTTCCATCTGAGCTGAGATTTCAGGGTTACTGTAGTGCAAGTGACACTGAGATGGGGAAAGTTCTGTTTTCTTTTTAATTTAGAGAGGTATAAAAATAAGTTTTCTCAAAAAGACTGATGTTTGGGTTGTTTCACTGTTGCTTCTTTTCCATTCTCTCTATTTGTCTATCCTTTGTATATTTTAATAGCATAGTATTGTGCTTGTTTCTTCCTGCTCCATTCATGCTGTACTTGGCATAATTAAAATGAGCCATGTACTTATTTTGCTATTACTTGTGCATTGGGAACCTCCTGTGTGTCTGGCTATCTGTAGTCAAATGTGCTCGTACAGTGGCTCTAGGGTAAAACCTTGTCAGCATTAAAATCCAGCCAGGGTCCTCATGGAGTTCAGTGGCCCAGCATTTCATTCACCAGGGGAAAGCTCTATCAGCAGCTATTCATCCCATCAGCATTCTGCTTTTCCCTAGATTAGTGACAACTTATGGGCTATGGAGATCCCTTGAAACAAGGAGCCCCAGCCCTTTGGGATCTTGCACATCAGTTAAATCTCTAGTTATTAATACTGGTGACTCTGACTGAACTCAGCCATGTCAGTAAAGGCTGACACTGTTAATGAGTATTTAGTGTCTCTGAAAACTGAATTTCAGGTATTTTCCTGTCTGTCTTGAGGTTTTTGTTCATTGCAAGACCATCCTTACCCCAGTGGGCTCCAACTCACATCACATTGGGTTTTGTAGGAGCAGAATGAAGTCCTTGTGTCTTGAGCCAAATTAACCTCAGAGCATGTCACTAACCCTCAGGTGCAGCTTGTATTGTCTGCTGGGTTGTGCTTAACAGAATCTGTAATGTGTTTAACAGCCCTTTGCCAAAATTTAATTGTATCCAAATAAATACCAGTGCTGCCCTATACAGCAATCAGTTTGGCTAAAATCAGTGCAGTAAATGCAGGCTTTACCAATAAGTGCTTTTCTCCTATACACTGGAAAAGTACACTTTAAAATAAAAGTGCTTTGCTGATTGATGGTTGTCCTTTGCTGTGCCATTTTGAGGGTGACCTTGGTCTGTTTTGACACTCAAGCAGCTCAGGTTTTGCTCTGGAGTAAAATCAACTTTTATAGGCACTATTTTTTTTAGAGTTGTGCCTTTTATTTGAATGAAGCTAGGCTGCCTTTCCTGAGGCAGCTGCCTGATGCATAGTGCAACCAACAAGCCTTTGTAAAGAGGATGAGCCTTGTCAGGAATACCTCTACCACTGTCAGCTACAGCAGACTTAATAGCTCTTCAGTTAATACAATCCCTTAATTGCATTCAAACTGCAATACTGCTGGACACTGGCTATGTTTTCTTTTCTGTGTCCCAGTTTACTGTATTGATGCATTTTCACATCTAAAAATATCTGAGCTGTTTCCATGATACACTCTGCTTCAGTTCGCACAGAAGACAAGTCCTTGTTTGACAAAGGAATATCTGCATTATATCCACCAGCACAGAGAGTCACTGGATATTCATGACTGAAGAGGTGGGTTTGGTGCAGCAGTTTATCATCTTACATGACAAACTAGGTAAAACAAGTTACAAGGGAAGTTGTGCCTGTGACATCCAGCTTGACTCCAGTTTACAAGGTTCATTCCTCACTCCTTCCAGGCTAGGACAGACCTGTCACTGTTCTGTGCTCTCCTCTTTGTGTTTCCTTATCAATATTCTGTGTGGGTGCTTGACTGGAGCAGGCAAGTCAGAAAAAAAAACCAAAAGGAAACTATATCGTTGAAGACCAAGATAAAGTTTTAAGGGCTTGGAGAATTTCCCAGTGGCTTTTGAACTGATACAGTTTGAGCCCTGGCAGGAGAGGCTGGGTATTTTTCCTCTTCCTTTGGCAGCATGGCTTTGAGGAGATGAGCTGATTGGTTTACACAGAGAGTGACTGCAGTCTCCAGGATGAAATGCTTCTCTCAGGTGTCATGTAATGGGTCAATAATAAATAGGCTGTTGCTCCTCAGATGAGCCAGTGTTGAAACCTGGCTCCTCCGAAGTCCTATTCCTAGCAAACTGCATCTGGAGACTTGGGAAATAGGAGGTAGAGAAGGTCCAGCAAGGTCTCCTCCTCTCAAGCAATGTATGGTTCCAGCCCCAGTGTGTAAGCAAAGTGTTTGTGCAGAGGTAAAGAAGCAGCTTTGCCAGTTGGCAGGTTGTTTTGTGGTTTGGTTTTTTTCTTGTTTTACTGCTTTTTCTTTTAACACAGAAGCCCAGTTACCCCAGGGAGGCAGCACAGCTGGGAGAGCACACATTGCTCCATGCCGTGATCCCCGCCTGCTGAATCTCAGCCTTAGGTCTGTTGTGCTGGGTACGTGGTCTGCTGTTGCCATGTGATCTGTGAAACTCGCACTGCACTCTCTTAGATCTGCCACAACTCAAGCTGAGTTTAGTGGAATTAAATTGGATTTGCTTCAAGTCTGGCAGAAAATTCTATATTCTCAAATAACATAATTATTACCACCTATGGCACGCCTTATGGATGCAGTGCTTAATCTTAAAATGCTATGGAGCTGAGTAGGAAAGGGTTTTCCTGTCCCAGAACCTCGTTGTGATTTCCAGCCCTCTCTCAATATCCTTTGTTGATTAGACCTCTTAAAGAGCTTTTCTGGGAGCAGTGGGGAGTGTTAGACGGTGGTGAAAGAAGGGAGAAACAATGCTGAGAAGGAAAACGCCAGTGTGAGGCTCAGACACCCTGGTCCAAGTCCATGCCTTGCCCCTCTCCAATGTTCAAGCCTATTTATTATTGCAGGTTTGGTTGCTTAGACTTCCCCATCCCACTTAGAATTACTGACTCATCCAGGATGAGATACAGATTTCCTAATGGAGATTTATAAAAACTGCAATCAGTCCTACTGAAAAAATTTACTAAGTTGACATATCTAATGGAGGTAAAGAACCTCATCAGAAACTTTGTGCCATCAGTGGTTTGTTATTCCTATATAACATGTATATTAGCTACTTGTTTACTTCTGCTGTTTTGGGATTTATAATGAAAAGTGATGCCAGCACCTCACCACTTTATAAGTAGAGGTTGATTGTCAGCAATAGCAGGTTGATCCAGGATTTCAGGTACCTTTAGTGCTTCTTACAGTTCTAATTTATGGCCAGCTTTTTTCTGTTGGTTAATACAGTGATGGAGATACAAAATTCCAACTTAAATATTTATGTAGCTAGCATATCTTCGTGAATATTTCTCAGTGGCGAGGAAATGCTGTTTAAAGAGCAATACATTGCGGTTCAGTGGGAATGACTATGTGAAAGCTGTCAATGTTTTGAACAAAATCTGTGGATGCCATAAAGTGGTAGAATTACTCATCTGCCAAATCTGTGCTTTGGGAGGGAGCAAAATGTGTTAGTTAACGATACTTCAGTAGTGACAAAGAATTTGTCTAGAAAATTGGCACATCAATTGAGAATATCTGGTTATTGAGATTAAGCATTTAGGGGTTCAGTGTTTCTTCAGTACATTTAATTCCAGCTAAAGGGACTGAACTTGTGCACACACAAACTGAATAAAACCCAGACAGTGACTACTAATCTTGCTCTCGTATATAATGTGGAGATGAGATGATTCTCAACTTTCCGTATTTGTCAAATCTGACAATTACAATTACAAATGTCTTTGCAAAAGATCCCATTTCCTTCCTGCTGACAGCTGCCTAGAGGATTCACAAGCATAAATCCATTCTGCATGCAAACACCTCAGATAAAAAAGAAACTGTTTCTGCAAAGATTTTGGGTCTGCAGCATGGCAAGAGTTACATATACTGATCTGTATCTCTGCTCTCTTTTTGCCCACTTACCGTAAAAATAGCTAACAAAGAGAGGAATACAGTTTAATAAAGTCTTATGAAAAAGATAAGCACAAAATTAATCTGGAAAATTATCTGCCTACTATAGGCTTTATTGACACTTAATTTTTTCAAAGACCTTGAATTACTACATCCTGATTGTATAATATTAAAGTTTAAGAATATATTAAAATTTTATGAAAATGTCTTATATAGCAAGCTGAGGAGCCAGTGCTATCTAATTTTTTTTGGTGTCCGATGCATCTGCAACTGAAATCTCTGCAAGTCTTTCCCTTGTCTTTAATAGATATCAGAGCAAGCTTTTAAAGGAGCAGGTCTATTTACTAAAGGTCAGACACATTTGTAATGAAAATTCCATTCATCAAGATGCATTTATAGGGTGAAAATAGCTTACTGCTTCAGAATGGATTTTTCTCTCTCCTTTGCTCCCCTCTGGAAAAAAACAAACACCCCTGGAAAGAATGATGGTAACATTTCTCATGGCACTCAAAGGTCAATTCATAACATAATAGCCCTGAGGGCTTACTCAGCTGGATGAGGAAGCTGTGCTCTTGCAAAGTGCCAACATACAGACAGGTCTGTAGGCATTAATATCTGTTTGAAATAATCTATCAATGCTGGTATCTATGGTTTCGATAGTTAAATAAATTTGGTGCTGAAGAACCTGGTAGATAAAAATTTACTGGTGGATTGTCTGCTTTGAGGGGTTGAGGAGGTCCAGTCTTGTCTCTGCTGGTGTCTGTAAGATCATGTAGTTATTGTAGCTTTTCCTCAGAAATGGGTGTGTTTAGTTTTTAGAAATGCTTGTGGTTTTTTGTTTGTTCCCCGGGAAAAAAATGCTGTTGTGTTTTGATATAAATACATATTTAAATAAATAAATAAATAAAAATCAAAGCTCACAGGTGACTCTCAGAGCCTGTCAGAATTCAAGGAGCAGCTGGATGCTGCTTTTGGTCATATGGTTTAGTTTTAGCTCTGCAAGGCTCAGGGAGCTGGACTTGATGATTCTTATGGGTCCCTTCCAACCTGTGATACTCTGACTCTCAGAGTACTTCATCAAAACCCTGAAATCCCTCCAAGAACGTGCAGCTAAGATTTTTGTTGTTTTTTACAGCCCTACCCCATCCTTGTCTTTCCTTTGCATGCTTTCTCTCCAGCTGATGGAAATGGGGTGGACAGTGGGAGATACAGTCGGAGACTACACCTACAGGAAAGTTTAGGGTAGCATTAATGAGTTAAGCTCAACGCACAGCTACTAAATGCAGTAATGGTATTTCTAAATTTATTTATTTCTGACAACCCAAATAATTGTGTAGCTGGTGTAGATGAAATGGTTTTTCAGTGGTGTTTTGTATGTAGCTGGGGAAAGAGGAACCCAATTTACACTTATCTCACACTAAGCCATTATTAAGAAAGGTGAATCTATTTCCAAGCTGTGCTGCTCTCCCCACTCTCCCTGTCCCCTCTGCTGCTGCTAGCAGTGCTCAGCCTTGCTTTGGCCTTCAGTAACAGAGCATCTCATTCCTTATAATGGTTTCAGACTTTGTACCTGCTACCATTATTGCCTGGAGATGTGATGCTGTGGGCATTGAAACTGAAGGCTGTCCCAAGAAGATCCTGCCTCTGCCTGGTGTAGGCTAAGTGAAGTCTGTACTATTTTTATAAACACTTATTTTGTGTCTGATTTGGAACATGCTTCCATGCACAAGCAGCTGCCTCTTTTTCCCTTCAGGGGCCTATCCTGCACAGCCAGCAGTGAGACCTGGTGATAAACTGAACAGCAGTTGAAAGCAAACTCCCAGCTTGTGCCCCAGAGATGTCTCGTCCCTCCTGCTGGGAGCTTAGCTGCCAGCATCAACATTGCAGGGTCAGTCTCCATCATGAGCGTGTGTATAGATGAGGTGGGGATGCACAGCTTTCACAGGCAAAGAGAGCCACGTGTCTCCTTCCTCACACGTGCCTGCAGCTCATGTGCATGCCTGCATGGGAGAACTAGTTCCTTCTATGACAAGTTAAATGATGTTATAGGATATAGCTTTGCTGCCGATGCAGTGGGCTGGGGTAGGAGGGAAGTCAGCCACTTCAGAGCTCTCAGAGATGATGTTACTACTAAAGGTGCTGTGCTGGTGGTACTGAAGCTGCTTGTATTAGTGCTGTGGATCTTGAAAGGCACTCCTCCCCCTTGTCAAGAGAATATTTGTTGTGCATTTTATAGTCTCAGGCATGGCCATCTGCTAATATAGTCAAGTAGACACAATAAAGGAGGTTTATATCTTTTTAGGTTCTGCTACTTCAGGTTCTATTTTTGATGCAGTAGGAGCAAGCACAGCTGAGCTGAAAGACTCTCAGGCACATGCCATGCATTTTATAGTGAATGTGACTAAAGAAAATTTGCTGAAGGACTAGAATTAAAGGCAGCACATAACAGAGAATTTGAAATTGCTTTTGCCTTGCCTTTAGCCAGGCGTAATTCAGAAGCTCTTTTTTGCACAGAAGACTCGAGACACTCTGACATTATGTAGTCGGTGCAGTGCAAGTCTGTGTGTGTGAACCACACTGAGGTATGAGTGGTCAATGCCAGCATGTCTTTTACCAATATAGGCATGAGAAGCTTTTACTTATAGTGCAGGGAAGGGTCTGTCACACTGAACTAGTTTCCTGACACATGGCAGGCTCGTACCTGCATTAAATAAATAAAGCACACCAGTAATTGTGTGTATAGATAAAGCTTCAGCTGTCCGGTGGGTCAGTTTCTTTGCCTTCACTGTAGGCATCGCTCATCGAAGTTGGGAGCTCAAGGCTGGAAAGACCTCCTGGGTAAATGAGCTGTGTGTGCTGCTTGTGCAAGCAGCCACACTGCTTGTTCTGCATTTGCGTAAGCTGCCCTCAAATCTGAGGTGTTTCTCACTTTCCAGAGAACTTACAGTGGAACTTACTCTGGTTCAGCCCAGTGTGAATCAGGTCAGTGGGAAGCAGCCCAGTGGCACACTGTGGTTCCTCGGGCTGGGCAAAGCAATGCAGACATCCCTCCACATGCCTTCTCAGCAGCCAAGCCAGGTGGGAGGAGGGACTGAGTGACTGTCAGTGGGTTATGTCCCATCTCAGTCTGTGCAGCCTCAATGTCCTTGGGTGGTTTGTTTTTTTTTGGGGGGGGGTGTGTTTTTTTTAATTATTTATTTTCACCATTTAACCTGCATGCCAGACCTCTTCTACTTACTTGTTGTGAAGTCCCTTGCAAGATCCAATGAAGCTTGACTTTTTGCAGTTTTCTTGTCTATCTGTATGCTTCTTGACCCTCCTGTAAGATGTTATCATCTTTGGCTGATTCTCTTTTTCCCATTCAATGTATGCACTATGCTGCTCCTGAAATGCTTTTTCTTTTTAAATGTGACTATTCAGTAGGGAATTTGGAAGTGCTCTCTTAATCCGAAGAACTCAACAGGAGCTGGGACAAGAACAAAGTCTAAAAGCTCAAGCTGAACTTTCAGGATTTGGGAAAAGTTGTGGAAGATGTGCAAAAGAAATTCACCTGTTGAGAGCTGGAATTTCAGAGTGCAATTTTCATTCATCCTTCTCTTTGCCCCGAATTGTCACAATTCGAAATCTTTTGCTATCTCTATGCCTCTCATATATGTCAACCTTTTTTTTACAGTTCTTCTAGCTGCTTTTGTGGTTAATTTGGGTGGGCAACACCACTCAGAGAGCTGCTCTTAGGCTGGCAGCCTGGCACAGAACGCGTTGTTCCTGAGACAAACTTCATCAGTGATGGCAGGTTTGAGGTTTTCTTTTTTCACCTTTTAACCTGCACGCTAGAAGGCTTCTAGTTACTTGTTTTAAAGTTTCTTGCAGGATCTGATTCAGCTTGACTTCCTGCAGTTCTCTCTTGCAAAGAGAGAAAGCAGCTGTAGTAGGATCATACCCTCACGCTCAGTTTAGTGTAAACTGCAGGGCTGTAGGACGCGGCTCCCAGCTCGTAGCACTGTGGCACTATGACTTTCAGCAAGTTAATTAGGTCCGACCAGCTCTCCCTGGCACGTTTCTGATTAGCTGTGGTTTATGCCAAGCCTTTCGCTATCTTAATCCTTCTCTGCTACTATTTTAAGACTTCCCTGATAACCAAAACTGATGACTTGGTATATTTTGTGATATTTACATCCCTGCATGTTTTCTTTTCCCTGATCCCCTGAACAGCACAGAAGAAAGAGGGGCTCTGAAATGAGGAATGGCAAAAAAATTGGAGCACAGAAAACTGTCCTTTCTCTTTTCTGGTGCTCATCCAGAGTTTCTGCATGCTTGGGACAGGTTCTCATTTACTTCACTTTCTAGTTTTTCTCATTGTTTTCTAGCAGGCAGTTGGCTTGAGCATTCTTCTGAATTCTACACATATCTATGTGATGGATGCATGCAATCCTCTGTGGGATTAATTGTTATTTTATTCTGTGTTTTTCATGTTTTTGCTTTCAATTGTGTGGTCATCAAAATGCCCTGCAGTATTCAACTTCTTATTCCCCAAGAGTTACGTGATAAGATAGCAAGTGTCTAATTAAACTTTGGCTAGTTGGCTACCTATCTTGATATCTGTAACAGCTGTAACATGTGCCTGGTCACAATTAATGAAAGTGAATATACCCTTGTAATTATATAAACTCGTTTAAATATCCATGACCGTGAGCAACAGTAATAAACAGTTGAATGAGAGTATTAGGATATTACCTCTGTGGGTGAAAGAATCTTCTTGGAATTACACAGAACAGTTTAGCATCGTTAACATTAATAGCATAGTAGGTGATTTTGCAGTGAAAATTTTGTGTAATAATTGGTCTATTTGTTTTTTTTAGCTAATGCATTTTACAGCAAATGCAATAAATACTTGCAATTTATAACATGTGTTCAGGAGAAAATCTCTGGTAATAGAAACTGTTCCTCTATCATATGCTTCAGGTATTTTTAATATCCCTACACGAGGTAAGTACATTTGCTAAAGTCACAGATAAGTAAACGATCATGGTGCAACCAAAAATAGAATCATAGAATACCAGGGGGGTCCTCGGGTGATGCAGTAGCCCCCTCCAGTATTAGAACATATTTCCTTCAGATATCACCATGTATAGAAACAGCATCTGGAAAAGTAAATGTCTGATCCTGGCAATGGAAGAGCAATACGGTGATGACAGTCCGTGGAGACATCTTGAAAAGATTATGCTTTCTTTTTGTTTCCCTCTGTCTTTTATCTCACATTTCCTTTGAAGGTATCCTTGGATGCAAACAGTTTCTGCATCTGTGTTTTGGAAATCTCATAAAAACATATGAGCTTTCCTAGTATTGCTAAATGAAGGGACAGTGATTCCAGCTTTTGTTCTTTAGAGAGACATGTTGAAGGTATGAGTGAGAGTGGGCACTGATGGGCAAGAACCTTGAATGACGTTTTGTCTGTATCCAAACCTGTCTGACCTTGTGATTTCCCTCTCCCCATTACCTGAGAAAACTCTGAGAATGTTACAGGTGTAAGGAGAGGAGATTTAGAGGGCAGGTAAGAACAGGGTATGTTTAAAAGGTCTGATCTGAGATTTCATGTGGAGCAAATGTCTGTTCCAGAAGGCTCAATTGCTTTATTATTAGGAGCATGTGATTGGAATAAGTATAGTCCTGGAAGCAGTGCTGGCTGGAAAAACACCATTTCATTGAAACTCAGGTTGCAGGATTTCTTCATGAGTTTAACTACTTTGACATGCTTTCTGAGGGGAGAAAATAATCCAAACTGAACATACTTGCTTTGAAATAGCATTAAATTCTGGCTTGAAGAGGTTAAGCCTGCTTCCTCTCCTGAAGATATGAGATAGCCTTGAATTCTGAGGAGGAAAACGGGCCCCAAATTTATTTCCACAGGTAAGAAAGGATTCATTGTGAAACTGCTTGATGCGGTCAGAGGGTCTGTCAACAGGAGATGGCTTTGCTCAGAGGGAGGCACAGGAATCACTAGGCTGTGGGAGAGGTCAGAGAGGACAAAAGGGCAGAAAGAAAACTGCAAATCACAGGAAAGTATATAATGTGGAGGGAAAATAGAAGAGAGTAAGGTTGTGCTATGGTTCTCCTCGTAGTGAACCTCTTTATGGTTATTTATTTTCCTACGGGATGTGCACAGGGACAAGGGATAGGTCTGTTGTGCATTTTCACAGCCATGGCTCTCTTCTGCCATCCCTCCTGTTCAGATTTTGGTGCAATAGCATCGCTCTTAGATGTGGCAATTACGTTTCTGTGTATCTTGTATATGTTTCTGTGAATGTAAGTGTTAAGGTAACTTTGTGCCTTATATAAAACAAACAAACAATCACCTTTGCTTCTTTACAGTGAGTTTAAATTGAATATTGTGCTGGCATATTTCCACTTCAAAAGGACAATATTGACCGTTTGGTGTGGGATTTTTATGGGTGTTTTTAACTCCCATTTTTATAAGTAGCAGCTCCAGTACTCCAGAGATTTGGCCTGGGCTCCCACGTCCCCATTGTTCTTCACCACCTTTGCATGGATCCTCCAAGTCTGCTAGAGGAAGCAAAGGCACTTTGTGACACATTGAGCTCTTCCAGCAGAGGTATCTGGCATGTCTGCTTGAAACATTCTCTCTGGCTGTCTGAAGATAGTTCTCAGCCTTGAAATCCACCTGGGTGTTTTCCCCCTGCTCAGAGCTGTGCATCCTCACATCCTTTGGTTTTGTCTCATTGTTTCAGATCTTCCTTGGGGAGTTCTTAGCCTTTTTCCATAGATTTTTTTTTTGTCATTTTGTTTTGATAATACTGGAAGGGGCTGGGGAGTGGGGGGAAGGAAGCTTCAGTCCTGCTGGAGTACTTCCAAATCAGTTCGTCATCGTTAATCTTCCAATGTTATTTCCCTTCCTTAAAGCTTCTTGGTTCATTATTGCCATGAAAAAAAAAAGAACCCTTTGTTCAGTAACAAGGGAATTCATGTCAGTCAAGGCAGCAGCTTTTTTGCTCCAAATTCCGTATCTAATTTTGCAGAAAAATATTGTCAGCAAATTGCTTGAGGTATTGCAGTGAAACACAGGGCATGTTACCAGCAAACATTCATGCTATTATGTAAATCTTTGCAGAGCTGTATTATCAGAAAGATAAACAAATGGAATGATCAGAAAATATACCTGCAATCAGGACATGGTAGGTACAAAGAAGAACTGGATAGTGACACCGTGAAACAATTAGCTGTCTGCTTAAATGACACTTCCACTTCATTATACACAGAGAATTTAACTTTATTCTTTAATTATTGAAAAATAACTTTGAACAGGAGAATAATGCTTTCCCCATACGTGTAATCTGTGCTTGCAAAGCAAAAAATCCCAGTGGTTCAAAATGGAAATGTGTTTATTGGCATGCTGAGTAGCTCTCTTCTGCCAATGTGTGGAATACTCAGTGTTTAATTTCCTACATCTGGGCTTCCCAGCTCAGTTTGTTTGGGAACCACCAGCAGTGTCTATGCAACAGCACCTCACTTGGTGCATGCAGCTCTTAGGATGCTGTGCAAAGAGGCTGGTGCAGTAGTAGCCATGGTGGCATGCACAGGGAACCCTGTGACACTGTATACCTTAGGCCTCACTTAGAGCTGAGGCCCAGATACTCAGAACTGTCTAGTTTCTAGCTGGAGGCCAATAACTGTAAAAGATTATTTTCTGGTGAAAAATAATGATATAGTGATATAAATAGTGATATAAATACCACTACTCCGAAGCTTACATTTTCTCTAGATTCTGGAAAACGATTCTGTGACCATATCTCTGTTCCAAATGTTGCTACATTTATCATAATTGGCATTATATTTAGAAACTGGGTTGTCATGTTCTAGCATTTTGAACTGTTTGTCTTCAAGTCCTTTGGAATATTGCACAGATCCTTGTAAAGACCGGGATCTAGAGAAATGAATAAAAATCCCAAACATCACTTCTGTACCGCCAAAGCTCAGAAACATTAGTTTCTGATCTGCACTTGAGTTGTTCTCCAATTATTTCTTACTGGATGGGGCCCAAAGAGCCTAGTGTCCCAAGGACTTCACAAATCCAGTCAAATACTCACTCAGCACAGCCCACACGCTACCAACTGCCTCCCCCAGACATATGGCTATGTTTTTTGCTTATCACTATATAAGGTTAGAGTAGGGCAGAAACGCTTCCCCCTCCTGCTCAACGGAATAAGTGTGATAGTTTTTCTAAATTAAAACAAAAACAACTCAGGAGCGTGACTAATGCAATGCAACCCAAATGACTTATATGGTATGTCAGTGGAGAGTAGTTGCTTCATTGACTTCACTATATCATGCAGCTTCTGACTATGACTTGCATTTCGTTCTCTGTGTTTAGACTTGTCTAGAAGCTCCCTTCAAAGGTCAGATGTCTCAGTGCACATGAGACGTGACCCTGTAAGAGGGAGACCTGACATCACAACTCTTCTTGAAATTCAGTGTTGAGCTTTCAGTACATGTTGCTGTTGCCTAGGGTGGAAGTCTCTCATCTTCTCTAGTAGCAAAATTCTTCCAGTGGCTGCTGGTGCCTTTGCCTGCCACACTGGATAGCAGAACCAGAGAGATGGCAAGGAGGATGCTTACAGTAAAATTTTTGCATTATTTTACTCTTTACTGATATTTCTTTGCTCTAGTCTTACCTTGAGAAGGCTCATGCTTCAGAAATGCTCTATACGGAGAGCGTCACTACTGCCATTTAAATCCTTTTGCTGCCGGGAACTAAGGAACAATGGCAACGACACTGCTGTGTCATTGGCAGGACAATACTGTCTCAGGATTCAGCAGTCACTGGCAGGTGGCATGTGGGAAGGGTTTGAATAGCAGGGCAGAAACTGGGCCTTGCTGTCTTCAGAAAAGCGCCATCTCTGCTTGTTTCTGCACTCAGCTGGAGCTGGGTGGTGTTGCCTTGCACGGGGACAAGATATCATTGCCCAGCTGAATAGAGGCTTTTAATTCACAGGAGCTGCATCTCCTGCTGAATTTCTCCCAGTGCACCTACTGCCTTGGTTTGGGAAAGAATAAACATTGTGTGCCATATTGCTTTTGCAAAGCTTCCCACTTCTATGTTTTTCATCAACTGTGTCAATGATCTGATGTGTCCAAACAAAGTGCTTGCAACGGATACCTGGAACTTATAAATAAATAGAAATTCTAGGAAGAGATTGAGCCTACCATCAGAGCAAACACTGCTGCTACCCTGGAGAGTGAGTGGCACCATTCTCTGTTTCATGATTTGGCTGTGATCCTTCAGCAGTGTTTCAAATATTTGGTCTTCTGCAGCTAATGGGCAGGCTGCTTCTTGCAAGCTTTTGGGGAAAAAAATAAAGGTTGAAGATGGACAGTGCTATGATTAACAGGGTTTAAGACTGGGCCTGAAGATTTGCTTTCTCATTTAGCCAGGGTCTTCCTGTGCAAACTACAGAAGGTCACTTGATCTCTCTATGGCTTGATCCTCCTTTGTAGAAAACAGGTAATGGTCCTTTATCTTGCCTATATAGATCATAAATGATAAAGAGATGGACTTAAGTATGTAAATACTTGGTAATGCAGAATTTCCAATCATGACTGGAACTTCCAGATGCTACTGTCCTACAAATAAGTAACAGGATGGCAATTCCTCTTGCATGGCTATAATGAAATCCCAAATGTAATTTTTATAAGAAAACATTTTGGGGTTCAGTTCTGCTTTTTTGCTTGCTAATCATAAGCATGGTAGTGTTTGCTAGTCAGTGCTATCCTACTTGCATCTCGAAAACATTCTATTCGTTTGGGGCTGGATGGGAGGAGACAGAAGAGGAATTTAAAACTTCTGTACTTAATTGGTCATGGATAAGTCTCATAGGTTTTACTCAAAACTCATCATTGGTTTCAATAGGTCTGCTTAACAAGTGTTGGTCTGAAATGTCTCAGGGTAATTAATGCTAATTCTTACATGGCCGTGACATTTCTGCAAGAATTCCTTCTTAAGAAATAATCAAGGGATAAATTATTATTTTAGCATATATAATGATGCATTCCAGGAATTAGGATGAGAGCAGCTAGATAACTAAATTGAGAGGAATTTCTTATACGATTAAAGTACTTATGAATGAAAGTTCCCAGACATTTTCTTAACTAACCTTACAGAAAGGTAATACAACCAGAATCTACTCTCATAATCAGCCCATAGAGCAAAGTAAAGATGGTTGAAAGAAAATATCTGTTTTTCTCTGTCACTAATAAATATGGGCCAAATCAAGAAAGCATTGAAGCATACACTTAGAGGAATGCTTAAGTGTTTCATCAGGACCTAAAGTAGTGAATTAGAGCAACTCTTACCCTTGTTCAAACCACACTGATGTCAGTGGAACGACTCTCATTAACTTCTGAGAATGTTGTGTTAGATCTGTGGGTAAAATTCTGGTTCCTTTGAAGTTAGTGGTGAAGCTTCCATTAACCTGTGCCTGGGACTTCATTTATTTTGCAAAAGGAATGTTCCCAGCATAAAACATACAATCGTGTCCTGATAAATATAAAGAAAATTGATGCTATTCACTTAGGAATATCCAGCATTACCAATTAGTAGGAAGTTTGAATACAGAAAAAAGCTAATCTAATTATGTGAAAATCCTTGCTGTGTAATAAAATAGAAATGGTTTCTGCATGTTGTACTACTAATGAAAGGGATCAGTATTCAGAAACATGCTTGAAATTATTTCGATATGTATAGAAAACACTTTTTGCTTTCAAACTGCTAGGTAACCATTATAGGCTACTTTTACCAGCTGTAAAGCTTCATTTGCCTTGTAGTCTTGAGTTGTTTCTCTGTTCCTAGTAATGTTTTAGTGGCAACCTGTTCATATTCTGCAAGGTGTTATAATGAAACCTGAAAGTTCTGTTCATTCCATGTTTCTGAGTCATTTTATGTGGAAATCTGTGAAAAAGAAAACGAGTCTGAGGCTTTGAGGACAGATAAAATCAGTCTTCAGAAGTTCAGGAAGAGCAGTTGCATCAGTCTGGACGAACATAGTTAGGGCCAGAGTTTTCAAATACGGGCTGAAAGAATGGAGTGTATTTAGCCTAGAGAAACTCCAGTGAAGTGATGAAAAGGCACCCAGAATCACCATTTTCCTTCTGAGGTGAAAAAAAATATTGAGTACCAGTATAACAACAGAAAATATATTAGGGGCTGGCTGTAAAATATAACATAGTGAATAGAAAAGCTTTCTAAAATGGGTCTAGAGGGTGGCTAAGTTATGGGCATGTATGCTATAGGGAAACTGAAGTATGAATGTTCCAAATTCCTTTTAAAATGTAGTCAATTAATTTCGTTAATGGAGGAAATGCTGTTTCATCTAAGAAATCGGATTTAAAGAAAAGCAAACAACAGAAATAGCCAAGTCTGAGAGATGAGCAGTTTCCACTATGAAAAGTGTTATCTAGAGGATCAGATTTTTTGAAAGCCTGTA
Organism: Pezoporus flaviventris; assembly: GCF_033815535.1. Classification (NCBI taxonomy): domain Eukaryota; kingdom Metazoa; phylum Chordata; class Aves; order Psittaciformes; family Psittacidae; genus Pezoporus; species Pezoporus flaviventris. The sequence continues at coordinate 12,283,005 of NW_026892626.1, forward strand.
AAGCTTTGGTAATCCTGAATATCTAATCAGAAAAATAAATGGAGCTTAACATTCAAGGTTTTTAACCAGTATTTCCAGAGGATTCCAGAGAACAGCCTGCAGAGATCTTTAAGAGTGGGGTTTAAGGAGACTTGCAGCACTGCCTCCTCACTTATGGAATGTTTATGGAAGACAGTGCTGCTGATGCCAGGAGCAGGTCTGCATCCTCTGGAGAGGCAAGCCCACATGGCACATAGCTGTCAGCATAGGGCCTTCAAGTGAACGTATTTTTATAAAACACTAGCAACCACATCAAGCCATGGCATGCTTAGTCTCATTTTTACACACTGTTTCAAGTAGGACGATACACTTTGCAGGTAACTCACCAGCACAGGAAGTATTAATGCAGTTACTGAACTGGAAAACTCATTTGATGTCTTATGAGTCACATACTCTGAGGTCTGGGAGCCGCCAAGTGTCCTCAGCTGATACTAAATATGTTAGGAACTGAGGGTACTTGGTAACCCCCGAAATCAGGATGATAACCGCAGAAGTCTATCGGATTAACTTATTTTGGAGGAGTGGCTGCATTGCAAACCTCTGTAGTAGATTTCTGCCTTCATCGCCAGCTCTGCATCCCCTAATGACTACAGTTAGGAAACCTACATCAAAACAGATGACATTGTGTGAAATCACATGTTTGAAAACATGACTTTGAAACACTGCAGGTTTTTTTTTTTTTAAGAGGATGAACATTATCTCCCTGTATGAACTGGAGCCTTCTGTACTCCAAGATCTTCCTGTATCTCTTCCCCGTGTGCCTAATAAACTCACAAATGAAGACATAAATGCAGGTCTTCAGAGAAGACAACTAAAATAAGACAGCTAATTAATCTGAAAACACATTTACCAGTTAATGAAGTGTTCCTGAGTTCTTGAGTGCTGACAAAAAATCTATGTTGGGAAGTTTTTTGTGCTCCAAGGTATCCATTTGCAACAAAATCCCTGAATGGCAGCATCTGCTAAAGAGCTTCCCAGTGTATCCTCCCAGTTCAGTTGTATATTATTCACAGTATGTTTTCTTGACCAGGCTACAGTCAGTCTATCTCAACTATATTTCCCAGGGTTACCTATGAACTGTCAAGTAAAACAACATTAAGAAATGTCAGAGAAATGAAATTACATTCACTTCACATATTTGTTCTTCGCAAATCCACGTTGGCTATTACTCATCTTCATGTCAACTTCTGGTTTCCTACAGGTTATTTATTTCAGTATTTCTCTGCATGCTGAATGATGTATAAATCCCTGGATCCTTCGTTGCTTATTTTCTAGCAATCTGGATTCTCACATATCTCACTTCTGCTCCCCAAACTGTACAACTGGTTCCCTCAGCACTCCTTTGATTTTCATTTATTTATTTTCTGGCCAACAGATACATAACTCTCCAACTTAGGCAAGTATTCTTGGTTCTCCTCTGATTTTTACCACACTTCATACACTAATCTCTCTGAGCTAGCATCAATTTTCTATCCATCTGATCACAATTAACCTTTTCAGTGAGGACTGAGGCAGAAGAGGAAGTAAATGCTTTGGTCTGCTCAGCATCATTTATTGAGAGATTCTTTCCTGTTGAGCAGCAGACTGACTTTCTGTGACCTTCCCCTTCCTACTAATATACCCTGTTTTCTTGTTTCACTTTGTGTCTTGTTAGCTGCGCCTTTGTCTTTTTTCTCTCTTCTTTACATGCTGCAGCAGTTCTTGGACGCACCCTTAGAAATTAGATGAGTAAATTGTATGTTTTCTGATGAGTCTTGAGAGGACTCAAAGCCTTTGCAGAACTCTAGAAATACTCCAGCTGTAGCTTTAGCTGTAGTCTGCTTTAAACTCTTAATACATTAACATTGTATTAATAATAATAATTATTAATATTAATTATTTAAAGGAATAATAATTAAAAATGAATGACAATCAGAGGATCAACTAGCGTTTGATTACTCTTTCATGAAATATATAACATTTACTGTAATTGCTAGGCCATTAAAGGACATATGCTTCCCTGGATTTCTTAAACTGTATGTGTTTCAACAGTAAACATTCATAATTCAAGAGAGATACTTATTATAGCTGAATATGCTGAATATATATTAGGCTTACCTAAAAAATAATTCCTAGCTAATAGGCCTATCTTACATTTTTTTTGTGAGACTTCACTGATTAGGAGATATTTGAAAACATTTATTTTGGTGTGGATATTTTCTTTTTTTGGTGGGTTTTTGTGTTTTTTTTCCAATTTTTACCCTTTCTTTATCCTTTCATTACTGCTGTGCTTGAAAAAGCTTCTTCAGATGTTGTCTATCACCATAATTTTCTTTTTATAATGAGCACTGTAAGGCCACAAAGCTGCACTGTTAATACAACAGAAATAATTGATATTGAATACGTATAAATGTTAAAAGTTCTTTCTCCAAATGTAATGGTAGGCTAACAGGGGCTCAGAGTAACGCCAAGTCTCTTGTGTCACCTGTGATTTCAGAAGGAATGGTGTGGCACAGCTCACTATTCTAGCAGGCAGTCTGCCCTTGCTTTACCTTTCTCCTGTCCAAGCCAAAGGTTGTTGGGAGTTAAACCATCATGTTTTTCATTCCTGAACATAGCCATGTGCTCTCAACAGTTCTCTCCCCCTATTGACACCGTCTGGATTATCTGGTTATTGTCAGTTGTAGAACCAAATGCCGTATAACTATGAATAGCAGAAAGTCTCTACATCCTCGAGGGCTGGTGAAAATTAAAGGTAGTACTGTTTTTGTGTTGAGCTGCCTGTGACAAGAGATTTTGTGTTTTTCAAAATGATCAATTGTTTTTTAAAGCTGAATGCACCATTTATATAGCCATTGAAAGTGGTATTAGGAGTTAATGCCCAAATCCTATTGAAACTCATTTGATACTCTTTTGTAATAATGAAAATCTCTTTCTCCTGAGGTGAAATATTGATGAGGGTATAATGGAATGATATTTACCTGCTTGTGATTCAGGTTTTGAAGACTTACTTTCTTTTTGCAGACTCACCTCTCCCTCCCCAGCCAGAGACCCCAAACACCTGAACTCATCCATTATGTCTGTCCTTCAGATGGAAAGGTTTTTAGTAGGGTCACACTGCTGGTGTTCATTTAAATGCAGCTTCCTTCAACAGTTGCTTTCAGCTTCTCTATGGTGCTCTAATACCACATATTTTCACATATAAATTGTGTGTTACTTGCAGATGGAGCTGATGTAAAGTTTAGACTTGCTTTATTATTATAAAAGACATCTATTTTTTTACTGTAAGTGTATAGTTAGTCTTTGTAAATACTGAAAATTAAATTGTGCTATTTTAAACAGGAATGATGACTAACGAATTTAAATTAGCTGTATTGGCATCAGCCTAAGATGTGAGGTATGTGACTGTGTAATTGCTGCTGAAACTTGGAGGTTGGCTACCTCAGTACTGTGATGGATAGTGCTGTTGTGTCCAACTGTAAAAGTGCATCTTGTGGGCTCTGGATCTGGACTTCTGCACTTCATCCACCAAGGATTCTGTTCACAAATGGTCTCCTTCCGTGGCGCTTTGTGTGCAACCACATGGCTGTGTAGTACATGTCAATCAGTGTCTGTTAGCCCCGGGCTGTATGACCCTTGCCACAGCCTCCTGGGACCCTAAGATGGGAAACAGGAACTAAGGGGAAAGTTCTGGAAAAGCACTGCAAGATCTACTAGTTTTCATGTGATTAAAAATGCTGAACTGCAACACAGGGATGCCTGCAAAGAATTGCTTGTGGAAAGAGCTGGTGGTATTTGCTGAGAATGTGCTATATGTGGCGTTATTATCTCTTTGCTAGTGCCTGCACAGGTCTGTGGGCAGAGCTTCTCTCCAACACCTGCAGAGTTTGGGCTGCGATGTTTGACCCCTGCCAAAGAAAAAAGAAGGGTCTAGGACTGATTCCAGCAGAAATAATCACCTCCATGAAAATGAAAGCCCTCAGGTCCCCCTTTGATTATTGTTGAAAGGATGATGGCTTTGGGTAATAAAAACCATAGTGCTTTTTCCCCCTTCCAGTTGCCACCCCACTGCTGACATTTAATACATAGAACAGGACCTGTGCCATAATGAAATGTCACTTGCCTAAGTGACAGGAGTGATATGACCGGTGCTGGGGGACAGCAGGCTGTGAAAGCACCAGGCAAGAAGAGTCATCCTTCCCAGCTGATGAAAGAAAAGTTAAAGGGGATGCATAATTACTGAAAGAGGCTTCTCAGAGACCAGAGGTGAAAAGAGTGACAAAGGAAGTGCTCGTATTGAAAGGCGCAGGGACTGACGTGTGCAGCCCTACGTGACACAGAGGCTCTTTCGCAGATCTTGTGCCTCCCTCCACTTGGTTAGGGTTTCTGTAGCTGGAATCAGGCCCCTCTCTACTCATCAAACACTATGTGCTGATTTTAATAGGCAAGATGAAACAGAAGACAGCTCAGTATGGGTTTAGATTGAGTCATGGTTATTGAATTTTTCCAAGGTACAAAGGTGCTGTTTGCAGCAAAATGAAATAAGTGATAAAAAAAAAATCCACAAAGAACAAAGCGACTGGAGAGTAATATTTGTCACACTCTCAACAGTCTTCTGCTGTTTCTGAAAGATTTATATGAGAGGAAAAAAAAAGAGTAAGAAACATGCTGCAAACTTGCAACAGTGAAGTACCTGAAAGTAAAAAAGTTTGATGAAAGTTGAGCATTGGTTTCACTCAACTTTACAAAAGCTTAGGGGAGGGATAGGTTTGGGGAACTGAAAAGAAAAAACCCGCAAGTAACAAAGAAACAAAGAAAAGGCAATGTGAAGGGCAATGAAGGAGCATTCATGGCCCCCATGTGGAAACCTTATAGTTGTGCAGTGCCTGGTTCAGTCATTGTGTCCATGCAATGTTGAGTTGGCAGTCGTACCTCCAGATATAAGGCTCCTACCCATCTGTCTGTGTACACTTCTGAGCGTTTCCTACTTTCTGATTTACAAAGAAACATGTTTGTGTAAGTACTTCAGTATCTGAGGTTTCCTCTGTCCCTTTTAGCTCTTAAAGATAGAAATAATTTTCCTTGTCTGTTGTAGGTGTCTGTGATGATGAATAAGTGATAGGTGATTACTTGCTATAATAAGAGAAGTTTGGTAGATAGGTGCTTCAATGTTAAGATTGTTGTGACGGGTTGAGGACATAGGCGCTGCGGGACTTGTAGGTAGGAGTGTCTTGTAGGAAGTACTCTGTAAAGTGTAGTTACCTTATAGGTACCCAGATACCTGTGCACAGCCTGCTCTTAATTTGGCACTTATATAAGTCATTTAATCTTTTATGACACATTTGCGTCAAAAGAAAATGACAATATTGAAATAAATTGGGACAGAAATCAAATTAGAGGTACTTTTAGATGAACCCTTTGCCCTCTCTTCTTTAAATAGGCATCTAATCAACCTCTGCTAACCTTTACCTTTGAGTTTCATAGCTGTGGTTACTTCCAGAAAAAAGCAGCTATGGGTAGAAGACTCGGGCAGGTGTGTGCCTTTGCTTCGAGCTTGGAGGGCTGTACCATCTCCACAGTGACCCAGCAGGGTGCTGTCTGTATGTGCCAGTCATTGTCAATTATGCAGTATCAGCTTTTGTTTCAGCTGCTGTCTGGAATCCGTAGAAATGAATAAGCCTTATCAGGAAGGAGCAGTAGAATGAAAAGCCAGCTGGAGGGAGATAAACTGTTTTCTTCCTCTCGGTAGAGTTCTTCCATGTGAAGTGCTGCCATCCCTCATTAATGTGCAGGCTGCTGGAGTGCTGTGTCTCTCCCAACTCTGCTGCCAAACCTATGAAAGCAGATGCTCTGACTGTGAATGAAAGAGAACGGTCTCCATTTTCTTCATGACTTAGACTGGGTCTGGTTCCACGGTCCAGGCACCACAGCTGGATCCTAACCTGATGAGCCCTTGCTGACTCCTCCTCATTTTGATTTATCAGTTCCATCACCTCAAAATCCCCCACCAGCAGACGGGGTCACCAGAGATGGGTTTACTCCTTGTTCCAAGGCTCTGTAAACACTGTGACCCAAGGAGGGTCTTTGGTGGGGGAGGAAGGTCATAGAGGAAGGTACATTGCTCACCTTTAGGAGTTGCTCTTGACTGTGCTGAAACTACATTTAACTTGACCGATTTGCTCTTGACCATCTGAGACTCATTCATTTGTCTTGGTGCTCCACTACAAATCTGTATTTCCTTGCTTTCCTCTTGGGGCTGATCAGTCTTTCAGGTTCAGCACAGTCCTCCAAAACTTGTGCCCAGACACGTTTGCACCAAAGCAGTTTCAGAAGGTTTTCTGTTGTTGTTTTGGTGCAAGCTGTGTGTGTATTTTCAGAGCAAAGGTTACATAGTCAGATTTAACTAATGCAGCCATGTCTGATATAAATTAAAAGCTAAACACTCATTTTCCAAAGTAACTGTCTGTATCTTGAACTGCACCGAAGTAATAAGAGAAACAAACCCGTCCTGTTGTAGTAAATCAGCTCTAACTGTGTTTTTGTCTGGTCTGTTATTTTCATTCTAATATTACAGATTTGAAATTCTCTGTTCTTCACTCCAGGGAAGCAAATGGCAATTCAGCTCTGCCATAACTTTTAGTTAAGTCTTTTCTTACTAAGCCATCAAACTGTTGCTCACTGGTTAAATGCAGTTAGTGAGACATTTGCTGTGTGCATTTCACAAGCTGTTATCGCTTAATGCAAATGAAGGCTTAGAAATTGAAGGAAATATAGTTCTGCTGGTTTGCATAATTTTCATTTACATGTCCTAACCGCTGTAATAACAACAAAGTTGGGTCATGCTTTTTGTCTGTGTTGGTGTACCGTCACTGTACCACTGTGCTGGCCAAGAAGTGCCTGGCTTTCCCATCATCATTGCCCTCACATTGTTAGTAGAGGAGGCAAATATGAATTAACTTTGGAAGCCTTTTGGATAAAATGTCAGCTAATATTGTTTTTCCTGTGAAATTCAGAATCTGGGTTACTAAAATTATTTGGAATTATATTTTGCTAGAAAAAAAGAGGGGAAAAGTCAGAATGTTTTCTTTTGATATTTCAAAATACTGCTTTTATTTCCTTCTGGGTAAACAAGTGATTAGAGGTGCAAGGAGCTAACTCTGAAAGAATTGTCTCCAGTGAAATGTGTGTGAAAACTGCGGAGTAGCTGAAATCAATAATATTTTATGCACCTGAAGGCTAAAGATATGTTTCTTTATCTTGAGTTTGTCCTGGCTAGTTTTCAAGGGGCTACTCTAAAGGGAATATATCCATTACCATTTAGAGATTTAATTTGCCTTGATGGTCCCAACTATACTTGTATAATTAGTTCTCAGGATGAATGAGATTTCTAAGCAACTTGAATACGAGCAATTTCAGTCTCCATTGGGTCTTTCCAATTTTTTGGGGAGTTTTTTGTGTGTAAGAAGAGTACAGTGTAAAGAAAACCCCAAAGTTCCCATTAGCCTTTCAGCCAGAGTAGATTCAGAGGTCAATGGCTCTCTCCAGAGTCTTGTGCTTCTCCTACTGCCCAATAATTAAATTTTCCATGTTTAAGTTGGATTTCATGGCATGTCTTGGATGATGAGAATCTACAAATACATTCCACTTACACAAAAGCTCCTAAAATTCCTCAAGGTAAATAAGATATATCTTTGAACTTCAAACTATGACCTAAAATTCCTCTTCGTTTGATCTCACAATTTTTACTTGGATTTAGTTATTTTTTTCATGGAGGGAAAATAAGCCTGTACAAGAGCCAGTGACCTCTCTTCTACATAAGGATACCTGGGAATTTGGCTGCTGCACAAGGGTCTGAATTTGTTCTTTCAACTCCCATTTGAAGATGTGCTACATGATATACACCCATAAACTCTGCGATAGACACACAGTCCTTTTTCTTTTCCTTATTAACAGTGCCTTTCTAGAAGAAATCTCTTACAAAATTAAGATTTCATTATTCTTGCAAAACGTAACATGATACATTAGTTTGTATAATAGGAAGCATTATCACACCGTAAATAATTGAAGAAACCATAAATTACGGTTGACAATCTAAATGAAGCAAGTTCATTTACTAATGCTTTTCTCTGTGAGTTTCCTTGCTGGATTTTGTAAATGAGCAAGTAATTTCTAATGGTTATCCTAAACATTAGTGAATTAGCGAGGGTCCATTTTAATTAGGTTTTTTTTTAAAGCAATTAGCAAGTGAAAATGATCTCATCGTTTACTTAGAATTGCTTAGGAAAAAAAGAAAAGCATAACTTTATTTGTACTGTATTTTTAATAACATTTTATTCCTTTTATTTCCTCCTAATAAAAAAACTTGCACCAGGACAAGGAGAAGAAGAACAGTCAAATCCAAAGTTATATTCTTTCCTGCTAGGTATGTAGGCTCCTTCTGTTTTCAAAGGTTTCTGGATTGGACCAAGCATGATATATGTGGTATTCTACAGGGCAGGGAATTAACTCTGTTTTCTGCAGATGCAGTCTAGTGCCTTCACCATAAGATCATTCTTTTTCTGCACAACTTTGAACGCATCACACAAATATTTTTAATTCCATTTTAACAGAAGTGTAGCCTATTTTTTACTTTCTTCTGCATTTAGTAGTACCTGAATGGCAATAGAAGTGAAGTGAAATTTTCAACCCTGTCCAAGGACATTTCTAGTTCTATTTTTCTGTGGAGAGTCTTATGATAAGAGCAAACCCTTGTTTTCCTTTTCTGTCACCTCATAATGTCAAAGGAAAAAGAGATTTGGCTGCTGCATATTCATGAATTACTGCAGGAGATTGGATGAAGTACTTGGCAGAGATTCATGTAACAGCTGAGATGTTGACTTCTTGGCTAGTGCAAGAATAATATGGACACTACACCAGTTTGCACAGCAGGTCTGCAGTCAGCAGCACTGAGAATAAGTATTTTCTATCACTTCAGAATAGTGGGGTCAGTAATTTCCTTCTGTCATATTGCTGTGCACTAGAATGGTAGGCGATAATTGGAATCTCTGGGTGCTGAAAGATCGGTGATCTTTTATGTGAAAGGTGTGACCTGTGTTTGAGGTACAGTGTAGTGATGCTTTCCAAGTAGCAATGTATCTGTGTGCACTGGAAGGCCAAGACCAGCTGATGGTTCCTGTTGTTTGTTTACAAGCTCGTTTGTGGATGCAAGTCTCTGCTGTGTTGCAGCGTAATTTTCAGTCTGATTTTATTTCCTGAGATCTATAAGGGATGAAGTTCTAGGGATTTATGTGCATTGTTCAGCTGCAGAAATGTTCTCCTTTAAGAAAGGTATTCTCTCCCTTGTTGTATGTCTATTTTTTCTATTTATCCTTTTCAAAGTACATGTTCTGCAGTTTAATTCTAGTTGCATAATCTCTCTGTGTCATCCTTTCAGCACTGCTTTTATCTAGTTCTTTTCTTCTTGGATTTACCTTGAGCAAAGCAAGTAAGTGTTCAGAACAGACACTTCATCATTTAGAAGCACTTTAGCTTGATGGTGGGTCCAAGTTTAGAAAAACCAAAAAGAAGTAAATATTGCTTGAGTACACATCAGCATGAGTGGAGAGACCCTGGCTGTTGGCTGGAAGCACCTAGAGCTGCCACAGACCAAGTTCAGCCCCTGATCAGTAACTGCTGCTGAAAGCAATGATTTCAGTGGTACGGTTCAGGGAGTTTAGATAATCTGCTAATTCTGAGTATAAAAGTCAGGAAACAAATGCTAAATAGCTGTGGTGGATCTGTTCTTCCCCTGACACTGTGTCTGTAGGAATAAGCATTGAGTGACAACAGAGAAAATCACAGGAGGCTGCATAAAATTGTAAAATAGGGCAGATGCATATAAAAGAAAAATTAACACAGGCTGGAGCAAATCAAAGCATGACTGCTGTAGTATTTAACATGTTTAATTACAAGCTGACTTACTGACATGGTTTCTTTGCTTGAGACTCCTTTGATAGTGAGACTTAAAAACCTGGCTGCATCTGAACATACTGCATGGTTTTAACGTTGTTTTTTTTTCGTGTGTGTGTGTGGTTGTTTCTTCCCCCTATTTTATTTTTACAGTTTAACTTTCCTTGTGGGTAATGCAAACGATAAATTAGGTTTTCCAGTATTCTTTGCAATACTCATAAAGAGTTCTAAGTCGTTTTGGTGGTGGGAAAGAAGTGAGTGTGTGGTAACAGCTGTAAGCCTTGCTCGGATTTGGGAGGAAAGAAGAAGGGACATAAAATAGTTGGTTGTATGACATATGTAGTATCTGGCAGAAAACTCTAGTATATTTTTGCTCTGATATACTCTTATGAATAGAAATATCTTCTAGTAAACCAGCTCCGGACCACTTCTTCCTTGGTGTATAGGTAACATCTGGCTTCAGTAAGAGGAGGAAATAAAAGGAACAAATGAACTATAAAGTAATATTTATTTTTTCCCATTTTCCTAAATAGGAAGCTTAAATTAAGTGGCAGATATTTAAAATGCTTGTTTCTGAAATACGAGATCCAAAATCTAAGCAATGTGTGACCATTTCAAAGACAGGATAAGTTTTCAGTTCTGTTTCTGAGCTCCAAGTTACTCCTGTGGTTGTTCTGATTCTCAAAAGGAAAAATCCCACCTCAATAACATCGGTAGGATGTGTGTGTCCCCTGGTACCACTAAGCTAACTGGAGATTTCACATTACGTTAATTTGCATGGGTTGCAAATATTCCTGAAGTAGCCTGTTGATCAGATTCCCCATTACTGAATAACTGGTTCCTTAAGAAATGTATTACTGAAAATAATACCTTAAATTAGTTGTTTATGCAGATGAAGAAGATGATTGACAGAATATGGACATGGTCTAAATATTAACTGGGGATACATAGGTAGGAATTTGTGTATGAGAACAAAGACTTCCCCATGCTTACTTCTTTTAATAAGAGATTTATGCTTCTCATGTCACATTGATAATAGTGGCAGTCTCTTCCTTCTTTGCAGAAATAGCTATCAAAGATGAAAGTACTTTGTAGGCTGGCATGAGCTGATTTGCTTAGTTCTGTGCATGATAATATTTTAATTAGGCAATTCCTTGTGGTGGTAACTAGCTTTTCAATTAACCATTTTTTAAAAGCTTTCACACTTTCTCTAATTGCATAACTTCAATTTCTTAGTGAAGGAATAAATCTCAACAGGCAGGAATTCATTCACCTGAGTTTTGGGGTGCTAAAAATTCTGTGGAAAATCCAGAAAGCAATATGAAATATTAATGGCCGCTCTGTTTCTTCTACAAGTTAATTGTGATTAGGAAAATGGGTGATGTAGAGTGTGATGTGCAGAATTTCTTGCTCTTTAGAAGAGTGAAATATTACTTATAATTGAAAGTACTGTGGTGTCTATTCCTTAGGTCATGATTAAGTAACTTGCCAGTTCAGCCCTTGAAGAATGAAATTAATTCCTGATCAGTGGAATCAAACTTAAGAGTTTACCTGAAGATCATTTTGTCATGTTTCTATTAACATTTCATAGAAGTTATACAGTACCTAGTAAGTTACTAAGAGATCCTACAGGTATTACTACATGTTGCATATGTATTCAAGTGCTTGGAGCATCTATAAATGTTGTAGAGGACTATAGTGGAATGAAAATGCTTTAGTTTATGTTAAACTACAGGTGAACAAAACTGCTTAGACTGTAGTGACTATTTAATCACATATTTATGAATCACTTAGATGTTTTATCCACTATTTAAGGAGAATCTCAACTGCCTCTTTTTCTGTTCTGGTTCTGTCAAAGTGTTTCCATTGTTTCTGCTTTCAGATGTATTAGCAGCTTAATTACTGTTTTGAAACCAAGGAATGTTTAAGAGTAGATAACATGAAAAACAAACATCCTTGTCCCAGTGGTTAGTGAACCCTTTACTATTGAAGAAACTGCCTACTGATGAGAAAGATCTCATCAAGCAGATTCGTAAGCAGTTGACTATGGTTCAGATATTCTCCTCAAAAGAAAAAACTATAGAAATATCCAGATAATTATTAGTTCATGGTCATCCAAAGAGCAGGGTCTAACTCACACTGGCCGTAACTAGAATCTAATGAATTCCTTCATTTTTTTAATTCTAATCTTTAGTTTTTATAACTTTTCTGAAAGTTATGAAATACAGCTTGTCTTTTGTTATAGGTTGTAATGAGGAGAGTGGAGAAGGCAAGGACGTGATAACAGGATACACAAACTAGAGCTAGTGGAAAATGTTTTAGTAGAACAGTTTTTCCTCTTAAAAGTACAGTTTAAGGAGTGGGGATGGGATTAGATATTAATTGAATGGGTTGATATTTGACCAACAAGTCTGTTAAGGACAAACCAGAATAAATATAAATCAATTTCTTATTTTGATTTCATGCATTTTATCCCCATATGCATTTTAAATAATATATAGTTTGAATATTTAATAATAGTTACGTTATTTTCTAAAGCTTTGACACTTCTGAAATCTTTCTAGTTGCTAACATTATTCTACTGGAATTCTCATTCTGCAGGTAAATAACAATTTTGACTTTATGTTCCGATTCAACAGAAAAGCACATTTTGAAATGGCAGCTTTTCCTGTGGAAAGAAAATCCGCCTTTCTAAACAGATGTACATGTGTCTTTATATAGTTTCAGTATCACAAAGATCTTTTCACTGCAATTGACACTAATTGGAGGGGACAGGTGGTGGTGGCAGTGGGGAGGAAATCTCTTCGGGATCGTGTAGAATTGCTAACAGGCTACAGCGAGCTAGAGGTGGTTGGAAAATGCATAAATATCAGTTATGTAAGAAATTGATTAGCTAAGGTTAAAAAAGAAGAAACTACAATATAATGTAAACTAATGGAAATAAGAAATACACTTTCCCTTCTGTGTGTTCACAAAGAGTCCCCAGAAATATAACTTTAAACCCCTAATGTTCTCCTATGACTGCAACTAAACACCTCTCAACAAAGGAAACTCAACACAGTGAAAGCAATGGAGAGTATTTGTGGCGGGGAGGCATCGGAGGAGCTTCATCTCCTTGCTGGTTATGGATATGCGTGTTTGTGTTTGCATAGGCATAACTGAATCTCTTTCCATCTCAGAAGACAAATCTTTGGGTAGCAATAGAATTAATTCAGAGTTCAAGGTTAAAATAAATGCAGTTGGTCAGCAATCGTTCCTTAAAATTCTCAGGAGATTTCCAAGTGTACAAAGTTCTGTGGCCGGTGAGGGAGAAAGCAGGGTCTGTATTTGAGCTGGTGAGAGCCTGTCAAGTCTGAGTTACTGTAGCATGCATTAACACAAGAGGGAGTCTGAGGTGTGTAGTACGTGTATTGTGGTGAAGTCTGTATGCCATAGCTGAAGAAGTGAGGATATTTTTCCCCGTAAGATACAGGCTGTGAGGGAATAATGGGAGAAGAAATTTAAGGCTGTTCGATCAATTCCATCTGCTTTGAGGATCCGCTGGTTTTGCAAGGGAAAATGTGAATTACTGACTTCTCAGGCTTGTGAACCAATGGATGGACTGATTTAACAGAAACAAAGTAGATGCTATAGAAAGCCATGGTAATTACCTTTCAAAAATTTGTATTTATTACCAGAAATCAGGTCATGTTATCATTGGTGAGTCATACTTGTAAAACAAGATATAATTGAAAATTTTCACAACACTGAGATTTTTCTTATAGTATAATTATTTGTCTCTCAAGAGCCTAAAGACAGAATAGATAAGAGAAGTATATAAAGTCATCTGAGGAATTAAAACAAAAGTGCAGTGGCTTTGAAACCACAAATACAGAATGGTTGTGTGATGCCTCATGGCTTGAAAACCAGCATGCTTTCTAAACATGAATCTCATCTTTCTTCCCATAACCCCTGCCTTTCCTCCAGGCACTTGCTCAGAATACATCAGCTCGAGGATTTAAACTTTTGCACAATGGTTTTCACAAAGTGTGTGTAAAGCCAGACGGTATGAACTTCAGGAACACTGAGAAAGGGATTTTACAGAGCAGCCATATAGCACCTTGGAACATCAGTGTTATCCATAGAAATCCTTCAGATGCTTTGATGAACAGCTCTGGAAAGAGAAGTGATGTCTCTGCCTGAAATGCTGGAGAGGAAGGCAAAGAGAAAGGATAAAACCATTTTCAAGCCCTGGGTTCTCCCACGTTTCTCCCACTGCTAGCAGTGTTGCCGAGATTGGACTTGGTGTATCTCCGGTTTCCAGCAAGAATAACAAAGTTGTATAGCCAGCTGCTGGTGGGGAGCTGGAGTGATTTGGGGTTGCTAGGGCCAGTTTCCAGTGGTGATGTGTATAGGTGGAGCAGATGCAGCGATTTAAGAGTCTCTAAGCCTGCATCTTGTCCCTGTCAGCTCTTACAGGATGAAATGCGGCTAAACCCCATGGTGAAAGTAACCTGTAGGTGCTTGACTGTGGTGGGGAGAGACTTGCCATTTCCCCAGCCAAAAAGGGCTGCCCGGCAGCGAGCCCATGGTTAAAGCCCTTGATTTGTTTGACTTTGGTTTGGCAGCTGGATCAGGACAAGGACTCGGGTGTAGGTAAGGCAGGATGGAACCTGGTGCAGTGGCATACTGCAGTTATTTATCACTGCTTTACATAACCTGCAGCACTGAAACAACATTATTACTGACTTATATAGGGATTGGATTGTTATAATGCTTCCTTTTTATGTACTGCAAATGAGAGGTTGATAGGAGAAAGAGAATCGTGCAATAGGCTTTCCAAAGCAGAACTGACGGACTGCTGTTCCTGCAGGGGTACATCTCCCAGCGTCAGCTTCCTATTGCATATGGAAGAGACGATGATCTATCAGTGACTCACTGAATGCTTTTCACTTTATCATAGCAAGTGATCAAAAAAAAAAAAAAGGAAAAAAACCCACCCCGATTTCCATGGCCTTATAAATGCAATAGGAACCTGTGATTAAAAATAAGCAGCTTAGCATGTGAAGGGTAAAAGCATGGCAGCAGGAGCAGCAGGTTAGGTGTTACTGCTGTTATTGAAATGGAGTGCACTTTGCAAGAGCTTTATTGCCTCACTCTAGTAAAAATGAATCACATTTCTCTCTCAGCTCCTTATTTTTCCTCTCAAAAGACTGATACGAAAGAAAAAAACAAGATAAAAAGCTCAACACAAAAAAAGTTCAAGTTTCCACATCAATGCTGTGTACAGATGGATCCATCTCTGTATTTCTAAGCTGGCTTTTTGTTTGAACTGTAAACATGTCAGCTTTGTGCAGAGATTCCAGGTTTGGGCCTATGCTAATACTTGCTTTTATCAGGTAAAATGTTATGTGGTGGCATAGAAGGTACTTCTGCTGCGAGTGCTTCCCTTTGCTAGTTTGATGGGAAAATAAAGAGAAATCTATGTGAAGTCTCCATTTCTGTGCTCTGAGAGGTTATTTCAGTAGTGGTTTATACTGGGCACTTAAATGGCATCTAGAGGTAGTTTTCAAAGTTGGATGCCATCCTTTGCCGTAATGGAAGCAGTGAACTATACACTTTCCCAACTCTGAATCAATTTTGTGATGGTCCAGTCTCCATTAAGCAGCTTTTAACTTTGGTTGCTGTTAAAGTCTTGGGAGTTACAGGCAGGAGAAGGCTCCAGCTATACACATTCAACAGGCTCTAAGTCTTTGTGCCGTGTAGTGCAGGGACTAAAAGTCATCTTTTAGGAAGCCATATCATAAAAGTACTTGCAGAGGTACAAAGGACAGGGCACGAGCCTGCAAGCAGCAAAGAAAAATTGAGCTTATAGTCCTGTAATATGTTCATATAAACTATGCATCTCAGTGTTCCTCCTTGCAACAAAATTGTAGGAGTCAATGTCCAGTCTGCAGCAGTGCAGCTTGCCAAGCAAACCCATGCTGTCTGTGATAGGAGCACTTTGCTTGCTGCGGTGTCTGGCACCTGAGAGTCCTGAAGCATTTTGTGGTACAAATGTTAATTAAGCTTTACAACAGCTTTGTATGGTAGGTGAATAGTATTAACAGGCATTTCAGCTAAGGCACAGGGATGCCTCTGCTATGGAAGGGTATTAGAGTGTAAGAGGGACCTGTTGAGTGGGTAGCCCAGTGTCTGGAACCGGGTTGGCATTTGGGAGAGCCAGTCTTCAATTTCTGCATGACCTTTTGTGCTAGCAAATTGGGACCTACAGCACAGCTGGGACCTCTGCTATTATTACATCAGGAAAGCTAACATAAATGCTCCATAGACTGAAATAGCACAGTGTTCTGTCTGCCAGGGAATTATTTTGGATTTCCCCCCAAATGACACTAGAATCCAGCTTTTGATATGCATAACAGCTCTTGTTCTCACTAACACAAAGCTTTTACTTGTTCCAGAAGCGTAACCTTGTACCTCAGCTGCAGCAACTACAAGTTGTATGGGCTTGCTCTCTGCAAAGCTTGCCAAGCAGCAGCCATGTGCCCTGTGCTCCGGCGTGAGCTTTCATTTCATTCACACATTGGTGAATCGTTAGCAGTCTGTGTGCAGCCTGTCAGCCCTTCATGTTCTCCCTTCAGTGCTCTTAGTTTCCTAGCAGGAGGAAAAAATGCTCCTAGCTTGTAACTGGAATCCTGTGCTGACACATGTCCTTGTCCAGAGCCTCTCCGCCTGAGGTTGAATGCTCTGTCCAGCAGCCCAAGCTGCAATCTGACATCCAAGGGTTATGCTGGTATAATTTAGACCCATTTGAGTTTTATGGGTAAATACTGCAGAATCTCTCTGCAAAATGGTGGGAGGGAGGAGGATGTAGACAAAGTGCTCAGTGCCCTACTTAGCAAACACCTAAAACCCGTCCCACTGCGATGCTTTGTCGGACGCTGTATGCTGTGAAACTGATTGAATAAAATTGTAACATGTTTGGGGCAGAAATCACCCAGTTCAATGTTAACACAGTGTAAGCACTTCTCCAACTGACTAAATCCAAAAGTTGCCAGAAGCATTTTAATGCTTCCCCTTTCTGCTAAACCTAGAATGGCAACTCTAGCTACACTGCTGTCTCCCTGGGACTCATTAGCATGGTGCCACCGTTGTTCCAGTGAGTGGTAGGCAGCCACAGGGGAAAGTGTCATACGTGCAGCTAGTGGCAACCTTCACACAGGAGCAGAACTATGAAGCAAAACTGCAGTGGAGGAGAAGGATCATGCTTAATAATATGCAAATCAATGTAGCATCTCACAAAGATTTGATTTGTGTTTTGAGGCAGCTACTAAAAATGTTGTTTTAACCCCTCTTGGGAGCGTAAATATATCCAGTAGACAGGCTAGACAGAGGGTGATTACATTTTCTAACTTTAATTTTACAAGGTAGAACATTTGAAAGCTGCTCTGTCTTTCGTCCTTAGACAGAGTTTGCTGGGGAGATGTCCATGTAGGGGTAACTGTATCACAGTTACTACAGCAGAGCCCTACCAACTCACGCAAAATGCACTAAGAAATGCCCTGCAGATTTGTCAGGATGTGAGAAAGTTTTGCTATACCTAATGGAATGTGAACATCTTTGCTGGTGACATGGACAGTGGGATTGAATGCACCCTCAGCAAGTTTGCCAAGGACACCCAGCTGTGTGGTGTGGTCGACGTGCTGGAAGGAGGGGATGCCATCCAGACTGACAAGAGAGACAGGCTTGTTCAAGGCCAGGGTGGATGGGGCTTTGAGCAGCCTGGTCAAGTGGAAGGTGTCCCTGCCTGGACCTAGATGAGCTTTAAGGTCCCTTCCAGCCCAAGTCAGTCTATGATTCTATAAATACAGTTTATAGAAGGACATGCTCAAAGGACATGCTTTCTACTTACTTTTTGTTGTCATGAAGGAAGCCCAATACTTGGTGGTGATGCCTGCGCTCGGTCATTATGCCATCAGGCTGCATATACTCTTCACTGAATCAAGTGCTTATATGCTAACCTGAGAAACTCAAACAAGCCTAGTTGTTTTCCCATTTGTAAGAGCAAACAATCCGGCAGCTTTGCCTTCCTGTAACCAATACCACGCATTGATAAGCTTGTGTAACTCAGGTGTTTTTTTATCACCTGTGTCTCAGAGAAAGTGGCACTAGACTTAATGCAGGTGTTTCAATGTGACATAGCTGTAAGAAAGAGCAATATTGTGGCCCAGTGCCAGAAAATTAATAAATGAACATCACAGTGCTGCACTAGCACTTAGGGAAGAGCTCTTTGTGTCTTGCTCTGCTAAGTTATTGTTCAGGAGATTGCAAATGGGTATTTTTGTGGCTTGGATCCATTTTGATTTGTTTTCCTTGATTCAACTCATCAGCCTCCAGCCATTTTCTCGGGTTGAGTTTGACGGAGGTGCTCAGATGGACTCATGGCTCATCATCTTCTAAAGAACATCTGTAATTCTCCTCCCTCTAGTTTTTGGTTTGGCCATTTGTGATAGCAAAGCCACTGTCATGGGCCAGGATTCCCTGCTCTCTGCAAATGCAAAACCAAAAGGCAGTTTGGGACTTAGGGAGATCCCATTTTGTTTAGAGACACGTTGCTGATTGAAAGTACAAAGGTACCAATGGACTTCATCCTGCTTCAGCACTGCCCTTGACAAAATCTCCTTAACAGTTAAAATGAGACCCCCGTTGACTCAGAAAATGATTGCCCAAAGGCTCTCTCATACTCAGGCAACTGTCATAGCAGTAGACCAGCAGCTTATTTCATTTTAGCTCTGCAGGTCTTATCTCCTCCTCCACTCACACGAGGCTACAGGGAGCAGTTGTGAGGGGCAGTGTGCCCTGCTGCAGGATTTGTGCTGATCTCTGATTGACACCTGATGCCTCAGCACCTCTCCATCACTGAAGAAAGGAGATTGTATCATCCTGAAACAATCTACTGAATCCCTGGTGTTTGCTCAAACACTTAATCCTGCTTTACATTACATATCTTGGCAGGGCACCATTTTGATTTTGCCTGGTCTCATCTCGACTAAGGAAACTTTTATTAGCAACTATTTCCCTTCTGCCTTTCCCTCCCCTTCTCCAAGGTCTCTGTACATTGTAAACCAAGCAACTCTTGGTCTCTGTTCTGAGCATTTTGTTTTACAGGGCCAGGAATGTTCTCTGATCCTCTAAGAAATTCTGTGGTTTTGCACCTTTCCTGCTTTTTAACATGATTTTTTTAAACTCGGGGTACCAAGAGATTGTAGAATATCCATCATCAGTCTCACAAGTGCTGCAAATGGATGTAAATTTACTTCCCTATTTGTTGTTTATTTGTTTACACATCTAAGGATCATTTTTCAGCTTAGAGTCCTTTATTCTGTAGCTGTGCCTTGGTACGCTTCTTATTCCTAGATATATAACCACATGTTTGGCTTTAAATGAACCTGGTGAAAATTAATGGATTTTCCTGAGGTACCAAGGTTTATTAAAAATTTATATCATATAATCTCATATAACCCTGCTCCAGCTCCTCTGTGCAAGCTCTCCTTAACTGCCATAAAATGTTTATTCCTAGATCTTTAACATCCTCTTTAGTTACTCAAGGATTAGAAGACATTTAATTTTCTACTGCCCTTTTCATATATGGAATAGAAATATGTATTGAACAATTTTACCTCTTTTGCATTGAAAACTTGGTGAGCTGTTTAGCTGCTGTGCTGCTGAGGTTCTTTTGCTGTATTTTAAGTCCTTGCCCTCAGCCAGGGTTGTGATGGGTTTTTCTCTCTGCTTTTTAGGTTTCTTAACAAGTATTTCACCTTTTCTAACTTTGCTTACAGTAATTCCTATTGATTTCCCCCTTTTCAGTCATTTTGTATTGGATTTTTGTTCCTAATTGCCACCTTGACTTTGCACCAAATGGGAACGTGCTTTTAGCCAAAACTTGCTCTTTTTTATAACTGTGGTATTGTGGCTCTTGGCCATCTCATGATTTCCCCCCCCAAGAACTCCCTGTTCTCATCCTGTCTACTTTTTCTTTTCAGTCAGTTTTGGGGCATATTCTGTTCTAGAGTTTTTGGGCAGTCATCCTTTTGGAGCCTCAGGTATGAAATTGCATTTGTCATATTTACTGTTCTCCTTTCTTTTCTGTCCTCATTTTTAATATCCTTTTTAAAAAAATATATATTTTGCATAGTATGATATTAAACAGCAAAATATCTGGACCAGCAACAGTCTGAATAGCGCTTGAAAAATCATATCCTATGTCTTTGTGCTCCAGAGTCTTTGCAGAGACTGTTTTCAGTTCTATCCTTTCCTCAGTTAACTCAATGAACTCTAAGCAAATTGTTCAGTTTGTTGCTTCCATTTCAACCCTGAAGAAGTACCCATGTTCTTCAGCCTATATTTGCAGGGTTTTTTCTACATACTTTAATTGGCATAATAAAGGATATTGCTCCTCTACAAACCTTGCTTGCATCCTTAGACTCCTACAGCTGCACTGTTGGAAAATAGGATTTGGTTGTAATCCTTTTTAGGAGGCTATACTAAACAAGGCCTCCCGACAGCAAGAATATGCTTCTGCAATGGTATTTTTATATGTTGAAGAGACTATCACAGGGATAAAATTTCTTGTTTGGGGTGCTGAGTTACAAGACCTGTTGCTACAAGATGGTGGGAGCTGGCTTAGCACCAGCTTATGCTCATAGATGGGCTACCAAAGCCACTGCTGCACCAATTGCCATGAAATAATTGGCTTTGGCTGTGGCAGCAGATCTGGGTAGTATGTGGCAGCTCAAGCTGCCAGAATGATCTTGTTCTTATTGCATGGGTGTCCAGCAAGTTATGCAGCAAGCTGTAAAGCTAAAAATTCACTGTTTTAGAAGAACATGGCAGTTTGAGTTTGCACTCCCAATCAGTCCCTTACTGAGTCACTTTGCCTTGTCACGGCTCTGAATCACTGCACTGATTTGATGGAGATGTTTGTTTTGTGGCACGGATGTCAGGCCTTGCGCAGGGGCATGGTTAATGATCCCTGACTCCAGGTGACTGACTGGGAAGGTTCTTCAGGTAAAACCGGACTACACAGACACAACCTCACTTCCTCCATAGTGCTCTTGGCCATGCACCATGAAGGAATGCTTTAGTGGCTGAGCGTGGTCAGACTGAAAACCACGATCATGATTTTCTGCAGCAGTCCCCCAGATGTGTCTCTTTTGAGCATCTTCTCTAGGATTTGAGAGGCCACCATTTTTCATGTGACAGAGGACATCTGGTAGCTCCCAAGACGTGAGGCCGTTGTGCTGTGTTGCATGACGTATAAACCTACCAACAGGAGATCCTGAAGCACAAACAGTCTGTGAGGCTGACAGCAGCCAGCTCAGGCTTACAGAACATTCACAATGTGGCTTTCAATGTTTGGAAGACCTCTTATTTCCATAGAAAATTTCTTGGACCCTCAGACTTGATGAGCATCCCTGATTAAGGTCTGCTGCCACTGAGCTTCTCTTCTCCCCCTTTCCCACCATGCAGCCATAGCTGGAAAGGCAGAATATGGCCCTACTTGGCTGTGCTGATATTGTCTTCTACTTAGCATTTGCGCAATCTTTCTCTCCTCTTTCTTCCCTCTCTCAAAACGCATGTTCCTCGATATCTAAACACATCCTACCAAGAGTAGTCAGTGAGCATGAAGCAGATTGACTGCAAATGCTTCTGATGCTGAATTCAGCTGACAATCAGTTCCTAACGCCAGCAGCTATTCCTGTTTTGTATCCTCTTCTTTCAATCTGATGTCGACAAGGTCACGTTTAGAAACTTCTAACAAATGTTACTTTCTCATTAACAGACAGCTTGTTGGGTGGCTACTCCTGTTTTGTATATGCCAGTTGCCATTTTAATCAGCTCTCTCTCTGCAAGCTTCATATTTGAATATCTGGTAATGCCAGAGTGGTGAATGGTATAAGAGCCAGCAGGTCTCTGCACACATTGTTTAGCTCTGTATGGTTTTATACCAATTAGTATCTGAATCCCATTTTCCAAGTGACCGTGACCTCTGCCCTTTGAGGAGGAAGAGATGAGGTGGCAGAGCAGGGGACATGGGGATGGATGGATGGATGGATGGATGGATGGATGGATGGATGGATGGATGGATGGATGGCATCATGAACAGGCTGCAGATGGTCCAGAGCTGTGCCATTAAATGGAAACTTCTTGCATGTAGAGGAGTCCTGATTCCACATTCCATAATTCCAGTTTTCCTGTACTGTGCCTTCAGCATTCTCCACTAATTCACCACTGGCTAAGGATGGCCTGCCTGGACAAGTTCCTGTGTGATGTACTCTAGGTTACCCTGCTCTTGCAGGGGGGCTGGACCAGATGATCTTTTGAGGTCTGTTCCAACCCTTAGGATTCTGTGATTCTGTGATCACTGAAGTTTGCTAGGGTCTCTAACTCTGCTAAGTACCTAAAAGTTGTGTGTCCTGCACAGTAAGTAAAATGAACTCCCTGGTGTATTGGTTTTGGATATTAGTCTGGAGTAAGAGTCCTGCTTTATTGTGACTTGAATGTTGGCTCTTCCCATCTAATTACCACTATAATCTGTAACCTAGTGCTGCAGGCATGGATTCAGATACGCACTCATAGCAATTATATAAGTGAATTAATCAAATAAATATATAAAAGATATATAAATAGGGTGATTTAAAAGTGTATTGTGAAGATGTATATGGATACTTACAGTTTGAAACAAATCTCTTTTGGTTCACTGGGAATCTTTCCACTGCTGTCAGTAGCCTTTTGTTTGGCTTCTTGCTGATTTATCTTCATTACTGGAAGTTATACAGAGTATGTCTTCTTATGAACAGTTCAGAGCTATCAGATTCTGGTGGATGCTCTTCTTAATGATGGTACTGAAAGTTAATGTCTGTTAGTGATGCAGTAAGATGCATGAGATTGTTCTTTCAGTCTTGTTGGGGATCAGAGCCAGGGCTCTTTAAGGATGAATGAGGGTGGAATGACTTTCCACAGGTTGGAAAGAGATTTCCAGAAGAGCATTCTTGTCCAACATGCTTTGGGATTGATACCTGGCATCAGCTGCAATGAAATGGCCTCTCATTAATGCTAATCACATCTCTTAATTTTCTTATTAGGTAATGAACAGAGTTATGTACTGGAAAGCCTGATCTCTCTTTTTCTGCTGTGACAGCGTTAGATTGCTGTGACTTATACTCTTCATATAGGTAGTAATACGATTATTCAGTTAATCTATTATTCATTTCACTCATGATCTATTATTTTCACATTCTTATTCTGTGAGTCAATTTCTCTCTCTGCTGTTTTAATATAGTAGTATTTTAAATGGTGAGAACATGGCATTAAACATGTATAAGATTTAATCTAATTTAAAATGCTTTCTTCTAGCAGGATATGCCTAATAAGCATAAACCAAATAATGTTCAAAATACTATGGCATATTAACATGACACATTGTGAAGGATGCATTTTTCAAATAAAGCTAAGCACTAATCAGTGAATTTGTAAAAACCTTTCTTATCATTATCCTTATCCTGGCATTGTATGATTGACACATCTTTGTCTCTGACATGGACAGTGGGATTGAGTGCACCCTCAGCAAGTTTGCCGGTGACACCAAACTGTGTGGTTCAGTTGATACCCTGGAGGGAAGGAATGCCATCCAGAGGGACCTTGACACACTTGTGAGGTGGGCTGATGCCAACCTCATGAAGTTTAACCATGCCAAGTGCAAGGTCCTACACCTGGGTCGGAGCAATCCCAGGCACAGCTACAGGTCAGGCAAAGAAGAAATTCAGAGCAGCCCTGTGGAGAAAGACTTGGGGGTGTTGGTCGATGAGAAAATGAACATGAGCCGGCTTCAGTGTGCGCTCGCAGCCCAGAAAGAAAACGTACGACCAGTGCGAGCAAGCAAGCAGTTGCTCTCTGTCCTCCAGGTCCCTTCATCAATAGCAAATTTTCCCCATTGATTGTAACAGATCTATGTTACTTGGGGGTGCTGGATGAGAAAATGAACATGAGCCAGCTTCAGTGTGCACTTGCAGCGCAGAAAGGCAACCGTATCCTGGACTGCATCAAAAGGAGCGTGACCAGCAGGTCGAAGGAGGTGATCCTGCCCCTCTACTCTGCTCCTGTGAGACCTCATTTGGAGCATTGTGTGCAGTTCTGGTGTCCTCAACATAAAAAGGACATGGAGCTGTTGGAACAAGTCCAGAGAAGGGCCACGAGGATGATCAGGGGACTGGAGCACCTCCCGTATGAGGACAGGCTGAGGAAGTTGGGGCTGTTCAGCCTGGAGAAGAGAAGGCTGCGTGGAGACCTCATAGCAGCCTTCCAGTATCTGAAGGAGGCCTATAGGGATGCTGGGGAGGGACTCTTCATTAGGGACTGTAGTGAAAGGACAAGGGGTAACGGGTTAAAACTTAAACAGGGGAAGTTTAGATTGGATATAAGGGGGAAGAAGCTCATTACTGTGAGGGTGGTGAGGCACTGGAATGGGTTGCCCAGGGAGGTTGTGAATGCTCCATCCCTGGCGGTGTTCAAGGCCGGGTTGGACGAGGCCTTGGGTGACATGGTTTAGTGTGAGGTGTCCCTGCCCATGGCAGGGGGTTGGAACTGGATGATCTTAAGGTCCTTTTCAACCCTAACTATTCTATGATTCTATGCCCACAAAAAGCACATGCTTTTTGCTTCCAAAAGCTGCTGCATGTTTTTTACATGCAATTTCTGGGTGCCCAAGGGATGATTTGCAAAGATAGTGATGGTTTCCCTCACCAGCCACATATTTCCTTATGCTACAACACTTGGATGGGTTGAAGTGAAGCCTCTGAGCAGCACAGTCCTCCCCAGCACGAGCCCAGCTTGAAGATCACCAGCTCAGCCCCAGTGTTGCCCTGTATCCCCTTCAGTGGGTATTTCATGAGAAATAAGACCTCTGTGCAGAAAAGGGACACCAGTCACAGGTACCCATGAGTGGGTCATCCATGAGCTGTCTCTTTTCACACTGCCAGTACAAACATCTTTTATAACTAACGCCCTCTAAACTCTGACGAAATCTCTTATTCCTCCATTATCCTTATGCAGGATCAGCCAGTCCTGGCTCTGCACCAATGTCAGTGCTAGCTTGGAAGAAACTATTCTATCATTCTATGGCATGGGAAAAGATCCTTTGATGGAATAGTGTTGCATACAAGCTGCACTGAGGTTTACAAATACTGTTTCTTGCTGTCTAATGTGTTATCTTGAGCACAAAATCAGTGATATCTCACAGTATTAATGCTATATGGACACTGGAGTGCTTGTGAATGATTAAACTACACCTGATTTAGTGCTGGATGTATGTGTATGTGTGACCCACTGGTTGAAATAGATTTTAGGTTTCCTTTCTGTGTTTTCTACAGAGTTCCTGAGTCTATTCCAGCCTGCACAGGCACAGCCTGGCTGTTGCTTCTTATGCTTGTAGTTTTAGAGACGCTTACCAGAGTTTAATTAACTGGGCAATAATTGTTTTTGCTAATAAATTATTTGACAGAAAAATGAAGTTTTGGGTTGATTGAAAACTTGTTTGAAACAAATTCAGCCTCCTACCTGTGCCTGAGAACGGAGTGCTTTTAAGCAAAACATTTTTGTTTCCTGTTTTGAAATTATGCTTCCTTTTAGAAAGTTAAGTCAATGCACTCTTGTGACAGTGTAAAAGCTGCCCAGATGCAAAGATATATTTTACTATAAATTGCACAACTAAAATGAAATTGTCTGGTTTTTCTGTTTCATTGGCTGTTTTCATGATCCCTTTTGCTGTTCAGTTTTTGACCACGCAAGCAGCCCCACTGTGAGGATACAGAACACAGTAAACCCCTGATCCCACAGAAAGTTACACACAAACTTAGGGTTTATTATGGCTGCACCGGCTCCCAAAGAGCCCACAGGAGCCTGCTTTTCCTTTCTGTACAGAGTAAGGCACAGGGTAGGGAGGCATTAGAGCCTGGTCCCATACTAGGAGGCTGGGTTGTGGCCAGGACAAACCCCCACCGTGCAGGTTTGGAAGCCTTCTCAGCTCTGTCATTTTAGACGAAGCCAGTGGAAGCTGCTTTGTAATACTCAGTGGGAAAACTCATATAATTAAGCACATCTCTATGTCTCTCCAGTTCCTGAATCTGCTTTTTAAAATCTCCCATTCATTAGCATTGTATCAGTTTAATTACAGGTTTTTAGCAGAGGCTGACGTGCAACAGGAGGTCTAATTGTGTGTTTGGTTTCCAGGATTGCTCATTCCCAGCAGGTGACTCCAGGCACATATGGTGGAATTAGCTATTTGCTCACACTGCTGACCTTCTCCGCGTGCACAGCCTCAGTGACTGAGCTGCTGCGCTCCCACACTTTCAGAAGGGTGAGTGTGAAGTGATGAAAAAGGAGACTTGGGCACTCAGATGAAGATCACTGAAACAGCTTGCTGTAAGCTGTGCCTCGGATGATGTAGAAAAATGACTAATGCTGCAAGCTCCAGAATACAAATTCCTGTGGTAGCAAAATACTTTCTGACAACAGGGCAGAAGGATATCGGTTCTGAGCATGGCTTGGATTCTGCGGTGTTTTTCCTTAAGCATGTTTAAGTTCTTGTTATCATCAGAGCTTTGCTGAATATTTCTGTTTATTATTTGTATCTTGCTAGTTGCTATGAACTGTGTTTGTAGTCCAGGCCCTATTTTGCTGGTGGTGTTTAAACACAGAGAAAAATGAGAATGCTTTGTATTTGAGGAATGTATTAGGAGCGTACTTTACATATCTCTGCCCTGGAACTTGCATGAAGTAAACTTTCGTGGGAAAACAACTTTTCTGAACATTAGAAAACCAGTATTTGAGAAGAAGTGTTCATGGATGGCATTTTTTTTCTTAACTGAGGAGGTGCACCTCCCCTTTGTAATTCTTTTTCTCAGGAGGAGCTTACAGAAACTATATTACAGGGGTTCAAGAAACCCAGACTTAGATGCTGAGACTTTAGTGGTGCTTCTTGGTGTGCTGGAGGGACAGGACATAAACTATGGTAATTCTACAGACATACAAAGTTAAAGCAATTACCATGCTCAGAACTGGGACGGATATTTACTTATGTATTCCCCAAGTATTGTTAGGTGCTGTGGATCCTCCTGCTGCCCACCCCCCTGTTTCTCTGTCCCTGCAATCCCAATGAAACTAGGGAAAAAACACTGGGTAGATGGTTCAGTTTTCTATGGCTGTGTGTGAATAGTATGAGTGGATCTCAGTCCATCTGCCACCAGGACTATGTTTCTATTTCCAATTGCATCTGTACCTCTGCAGCACTAAAAACCAAGGTGAGAGGCAGATCTCCTCCATGCTGTGCTCTGCATAGCAATGTGCCCCAAAACCTGCCCAGAAACTTCCAGCAGTGAAAAACGCTATTATTACATTGCTTTGTTTTACAAAATACTGCCCGGAGTGACTCTCCTCAGACAATTAAAAGAGCTGGCTTTGATCTATAAAGCTTTTCCTGTTTAGGATCCTGGATGCCTCAGTGCTGACATGTCTCGAGCTGACAGTCGCATCATTGACTGTTTGGGAAGCTTCGGCCCTGGGCACACAAAGATGCAGCATTCTTTTTTTCATGCCTACCTCTCCTCACATCCATCCATCTTAATAGAGATGTTATTTCTAGCCCTCGTTGTTTTGTTTCTGCTTTCAGCAAATAACATAAGAGAAAGAAAGGTCTGTGACAACTTGGGGAGGCTTTATAGAAAAAAGGTTATTGATGGCTGCTACTTCTATGGGCATTTGGAAAAATCCTTGAAGTGATGTTTGGTGGCTTGGTGAAAGGAATTATTACTATGGTAACAGCTGCTGAGATGGTACAGGAAAGTTTATCTCTACTTTTCCCGTTTTTGTTTTTATGCTGACATGAAATCATGTGGTCTTATTGCAGAGATGGTGGCATCAACATGTCAGTAATATTCGTTATGCAGTGTAAAAAAAGAGAAAGGAGCAAGCATATAAAAATCTACATGTTCAGGATCTAAGCACTGCAGCAGAAATAAACACCAGCTTACTGAAGTAAATTAAGAAACTAGGAACAAAAAATCTATACACAACATCTGGAGGAATCTTATTTCAAATGGTAGTTATTTCAAAAATCAAAATATTATTCCTTACCGGATTCATATCATAATTCTACAGTTATAGCTGCTATTGAGTTACAAAAAAATTGCCTTTACGGTAGAAATTTCTTATTTCTGCCAGCATGGCCTAATCTGCTTTATTGTAGCTGGATAAGTTGTCAAGGAGGAGGCGGTGAATGCTCTGTCTGCCCACTCTGGAGTTGGTTTGGCCCAAAGTGTCATATCCACCTTGATGGAATAAATGGCCCTAAATTATCAAACGTGTGAATGTCTGCATGACCACACAAAACACAGAGAGAGGGTAAGCCCTGGGACCCTGAGTGTAGAAGTCTCAGTTAATTTATCACAGTGGACACTAAAGGACATAGAATTGTACAATAGTTAAGTTTGGAAAGGACCTTAAGATCATCTAAATGTGGAAATTAAAAAATAAAGTTAATAAAAGTTTATTGCAGCCTTTCTTAAGGGCGGAAAAAGAGTTTTCTTGTTCAGTTCTAGGGCATAAATGATCGGGACAGTGAAGAGTCACTAGTGATTGATAGTATAGGTCAACACAAAGAAGCAAATGGGCAGGAAATATGGGTTGTTTTGACAGTGTCTCCAGAATACAGCTGTATTGTCCATCATGGATAGATAGATACTCCAGCAGCTCATCTTTATTTTAGGGTTCAAATGATCCTTACCCAGCCAGCAGTACATTTATTTGCTGAGAGGTACAATTTGTGCTTGTGTACATTCTCTGGAGTTGGGAGAAATTTAGCACCGGTATAGTTATCAAAGTAGCTTGAGAAATATAGAGCTGGTTTTCCATATGAGGTTGGAGAAGCTTTGTAATAAAAGAAATAACTTTTCCGGGTACATTGCAAGCTTTGCACAGTGGTTTGCTGCACTCATTCTGAAATAAAAGTCAAACACAAGTCAAGGGCAGGAGCTCTTTTTAGCACAGTGATTGCTGATGCCTATGCTCATGACCAAAAGAAGGTGCCAGTCTCTTAGGTTTTCCCCAGGACACTTGAATAATTCTATATTAATTATGTTGCAAGAAAGCCTGGAAACAAACCTTTGTGTCTGAACAAGGTGAAACATCACAGACTCAGGTTTAAAACCCAAGGGGACCAGTCCAAACGTTGCATGTGATACCAACCCAGGAACCTTTATGTGGGTGGGCATTACCAGTCTTGGATTACTTCAGAGTTTGGACCTAGATGAAACACTTGTCTCTCAGCTGTGTATCACTTGCACTGCTGCTGTATGTGTGTAAAGCCTGCCGTGTGTATCAGGATATATCATGACATACAGTTCAACTTCTTTCCTTACATTTTAATAGTATTGTTGGATTAGGTCAATGAAGGAAACAAAGATGTTACTGAAGACACAATAATCTCGTGAGAATTGAGGGCGGCTGTAACTCTGTGGTCAGTGTGAGCACAGTTCTACTGCTTAACCATGGACTTGGGGGCGCATCCTGCAAAAACACATGGTGTAAGGATCTAAATCCAGGTTTGAAATGTAGGTTTTTCGTGTCAGGTGGGAGAGAGGCAAACTGGAGTCAGCTCCCCGGAGTGGTCTCCTGAAACTGTGGACAGGTTGATGTACAACTTCATATCATGTATCATGTGAAGCTTATGCTCTTGCCTTGGCCTCAGTGCTGAAAAGCTGTGTTTTATCATTTAACTTCTCTGTAATAGTCCAGCCAGATTTACTTTGTATGCAGGTACCAAGCAGGTAGAGGGCTTGATCTCAAGGATTAACTTCTGCTCTGTCCTGCTCAAAAGCCTGTCTTTACTGGTTAAGCCTTTAGTGATGGTTCAGGCTTTGTTCTAAGCCTTAGAAATATTTGATTTGAAATGGCACCTAGTGAAATATGGGATATTGCCATCAGTTTCATTCCACTATTTGGGATCTTAGTCCTTCTGCAGCAGCACAATAGTAGTTTTGGTTTGTGTAGCAGTGGCTGATTGGAGCTGTCTGGCTACTGCTGATTTAAGAAATGGATTGAGGAAATGTTGTGCATGGGAAATGAAAAGCTACAAGTGGATCAGACTGTGGGAGGAAAAGTGGGTTTGCGTTTGCAAACACCCACTCAGCCCTGAAGCACTGGCACCAGAGATGGTTTTTGACAAATCCTGATTCTTACCCTGTATAAATCGGTGGCAATTAGGAGCAACTCCACTGAAGTGAATGGGATTATCCATGTTAACAGAGATGAGATCATATTTATACTTCTGGAGAACCACTTTTAGCAGGGAGTGGATCCTGAGCAAAGCTGAAAGACTGGGGTTTGAATGTATTTTTAATTTAATTTTTTTTTTTTACTATCCTTCCCATCACTCCTGCCTCTTTAAATCTCAAATAAAATACCACATGGAGAGCTTTCATAAATAATTTACTCTCTGCCTGACACCAGTAAGGGAGGTATAAAGCTTCCTGTGTGTACATGCTGCTTCTAGAGCTCAGCGGTAACCAGATCTGAATTTAAAACAAAAAGTCTGAAGACTTTCCTTTTTCTATGAGTATGGAGGAGGCTCAGAGGCTCTGAAAGAGTCAATTCAGGCCCCTCCACATCAAACACGCCCTGTGGTGGTTGAAAAGGCACTGTTCATTCATCCTGACTCCCTCCCCCACAAAGGGAAGAGGGATGACGTGGGGAGAACTGCACTTGTGGTTAAGGAACTGGGTGGAACTCATGGGATTTTGGCTCCAGTCTCTGCCCTGCTCTGGGTGATGCTGGCTGGGTACAATGCAGTCCTTTGCTGAGATTTCCAGGCTACCTCCAAACAAGCTAAGAAGCAGAATAGTTGCATTGATACCTTATGTCCAGGCAAAGACACCTGCTGCCCATAGGGGTTAGCTAACGCAATAGGTGTGTCTTGTTTTCCCAAAGGACCTTGCAAAACTGCTAAAATTCCATCTTTCAAAGGGAGAGTAAGTGTTGAGCAAGCTGTTTGGAGCTGGCTTTCCAAATGTCCTGCATGACCTTGGGCAAATCACTTAGGCAGAAATTTAGTGAAGTATTAAAGCATTTCAGTCCTATTGAGGGCTTATCTCCAGTTCATTTCAGTGGGATTTAGGCTTCCACTTTCTGCTTAAGTACCTAAATCTCTTTGTGAGCCATACAAATCTTAAAGTTTCTCTTTGAAAAAAGGGGATCATAAAATGTCTCACAGGAATGTTTTGAGGAGAAATTAAATATTGTGAAACAAAATAGAATGAGGATATGTAGATGTGATACACAGGATGATCACACATTCACTAAAGCAAAATCCAGAGTACATGCTTGGCATGAGTGCTGTACAAGTATTTCCAAGCTGGCAAGAGCGTTCAGTCTCCATATTGCACAAAGATCATTCTATAATTTACAGCAAACCTCTGGAAAATATTCCTTTCACTTAAAACAAAAATACAAAAGAAAAAACTCTGCCTGTGGCAGGGCATCTGTAACATGCTTAGCAAGCAGCATGAGCTCTGTATAATTCATCAAAAAGGCCACACACATAATGAGACAAGTCTTATCTCTATAGTAAATACTTCTTCCCAATGCTGCTTCAAAACAAAAAGTACCAAGATGATGGGCATGGGAAAGACTTGTTCCAGCACCAGGGCCTGGTGCGTCCCAGAAACAAGCAGTGCAACATTAGTTGCCCCACTCCAAGGGTGCTTGAGCCCAAACCACCAAGCCATAAGCCTCTGCTGCCCAGATCTGGCATAGAATTTGGGCTAAAATGTCCAATCCAAGACTAAACAAGCTTCAAAAAGCTGTCAGAGCTGCCTTGGTAGCTCAGCTGCTGCCCTCTACCATTACCATGCCTTCAGATGGGTTGAGAGAGTTTTCTGGCTCTGGACATACCCAGAAAATACTGCTGGAAAAGAAGGAGAGCTGGGGTTTTGGCTACTTTTGTTTCTTGATGACATTGTGAGCAAGGCTGGGCTGAGCCTGCCTGTGGCCCTGGGGAAAGAAAAGGTCCGTGGGAAATGGCTCTTTTGCCTGGCACCATTTCCAGTGGGAATCAGTGAGGATTTCAAAGATATTCCCCCTGATGTGCTAAAGCTTGGCTTAAAAAAACCACAGAGATGAAAGGGCAGCCTCCTCTGGCATGCGATGAGATGTGACAGGGTGAGCGGCTGCTGTTGCAATGAGCTGTAATGAGTTCCTGCACGGGGAGTCACAAGTGCTAAAAATCAAATGAATAGAAGTAGCTGGGTGCAGAGTGATTTCAGTGCTGCCTGTACATGTGGTGCATCCAGTCCTGCTCCTTTCCATGGCTGTGTAATTCCCTGGGGCTTAGAGGGGACTGCTGAGGTATCTGAAGAGAGAAGGAGAATTGCTGTACCATATAGGTTTGCTCTGTGTGCTGGCCACCTCCCCAGCTCACTGGTTTTGCCTTCTTTGTCATTAAATGTGAACTGCAGAGACTTTGATACAAAAACAGAAGAGGAGAGTTAGGTGAATGTGCTGTACTGAAAAGCTGTTAGGTTATTTCCTACTCTTACATCAGTCTTTTCCAGTCTGCTGTAGACATAGCTGAAGCTGTAATGCAGAAATAGGGGATTTTCCATCATGTTGCATGAATCTGCAAACTTTTAAATGCACAATCTCTTCATTCAGTTTGGGGTCTGCGTTCTCCCATGTGTATTGTGGCAAACTTGTAGGTATAATGTGAGTGTTTACATCAATGAATTCAAAGTTTCCTTCTCCCTTTTCTCCTGTTTAGTTCATGAATCTGACAGAAATTAGTAAGGGAAATTAGGAAATTATGCACCCATCCATCTGGCCGTGGGATGCAAAGTCAAATGGAAGAGGGCATTGATGGAGGAAACACAACAGTGAAGAGGGACAGGATGGAAGTGCTTCCTCCTGCTCTACCTTGCCTGCATATGCTCTGCATTTAATTTCCTACTGAAGAATGAGAGAAGCAACGTTTGAGAGGTGTATTAGGATTTGCTAATAGTTATAACCAAGGGTCTTCTTTCCCTCTTCCCTCCTTCAGAGTGTGCCCTGTGTTCTCAGTAACACACTGAGTGATGTGTACTTCTGTCTTGTGAATGATAAATTCTGCACAGTGACTAGGAATAGTACTACATCCATTTCCTAAGTGGAGTAAGCAAAGAAGCCAACTCTGCACACAGTGGAGATGTAGGAGTTATTGTGGCAATAACCTGTTGAGTCACCGTTTTTTATTGTACAATTATTTGTGTTCAGATCTGATGCCTAAATAATGTGCAGTGCTGAAACACTGCAGAAAAGGAAATGAATGCAGAAAGCATTGCTCCACACAGCAGAAAGTCCCTGCTGAATAAAATCTATAGTTATTTCCCTTAAGCTCTAGATAATAAGGTTCTAAAAATGATGGGTGAACTCCTTCGGGGCTTGAGTCTGAGTGCAGTTCAAAAGAGTAGCCCAAAGTTCAGGCACTTTTCTAAAACTTCTCTCATCCATTTGAATGTCACAGGTCTTCAAACCTGAGCTGAAACCCCTGCGAGGAAACACTTCTCAGCAGCACTTCCACTTCTCAGGTTCCCACTGGAGAATAGAACTGCAATGGCACACAGAACTCACACCATTTCAAGCTTGAAAATAAAAGTTGGTGGTGTACTGGAAACAGGCAGAGATTTAGGCTGGAGGAGCATCTTTCTGACTGGTTTCAAACAATGGAAAATCTCATCTGTTTTAATGTATGGAGTGCAGGAAACTTCTAGATAACAAATAGGGGAGGGTTTTGCAAGCTGTCCCTGTTAAATCGGGGTTCATCTTGCCTATGAAATGTCCTGTCTAGTGTAAGACAAGGTGACATAGCCCAGCCCATGCCATCCTCTTAACACAAGGGCAAAACACACTCTTATGTTTTAACTGCTGGGATTACTCTTGTAGTTCAAATAGCACAGGCACATCCTTTTAGACATAGAGCCGGGGGCTTAGTCCTTTTAAATGGACTGAGAAACAGGCAGGTCTCTCTTCCAGGGCAGCAATCTGTAGCCAGCTCTCATCAGCATCATTTGCATGTGGTGCATGTATTCCTGCATGAAGTGGCCTGGCCTCAAACTGATCTATGTTGTGGTGCTCTGTAAGGCAGCACCCTTAGGAGGGACAGCAAGTTTCCATAACAGGTACAGTTTCAGTAGGAACCTTCTATTCCTAAGAGAATACTTTTGTGTGTGCGTGAAAGAGAAAGCAAGCCACACAGAGCCTAGCAACTCTGGATTTCTGGATTGCATCCCTTAGCCCAAGAGCTGGAAACATGTCAGTCTTTCAGAATATGTATATATTTTTTTCAGATTGGACTCTAGGCATGTTAGTAGAAACCTGGTATAAATGGGAGATGTTTCCAACCAATAGTCAACACGCTGCTCATCATAGTGTCTTGACCCTGCGGAGGCTGCAGGTTGCAGCTCCTGGCTCAGATGAGACAACAGACAAAGTAGCCAGGGGCTAGGAACCACTGCTTCTTTTTGGTATGTGCCTCACAAGGTGATGTGGTTCCTCTCTGTGGCTCAGCACCAGCCCAGCAGCTTGCTGTTCAGAATACCTGTTTTATCCTCTTTGCTACTCCTGTTTTGACTTGCTGACTGACAACCAGTCTCCCGTCATTTGAGTTCTGAAAATCTAGTTTTGTCTGAACAACACAAGAAAGACATTTTAGAAATTATGTTACTACAGTGATGTGTTAAATCTGTGCATATTGTCTGGTTTGGGCTATGAAAGGAAGTAGATATGAAGGAGCGAGGAAGAAGTGTGTAGAAGCCCTAATGTGGGTTTAAACAATGACTAAGGATTGTGCACACAGTAGTTTCCTGTGCAATGAGGTAGGTTTTGAAGTGAAGTGCTTTACTTAGCTGCTGTTTCCTTCTGCAATGTCTGGATCCATCATATCTCTCCTACAGGTTTCAGAGGGAGTGGCACAGCTGATTTAGCCAGGGACAAGAGACAGAGGGACCTAAGGTAACTACTTTTAATGGAGGCTTTGCACAAAGTATATAGAAAGCTGGAAATTCATATTCTTGCTTAAAAGTCCTTATAATTTATAGTATGGCAGAAAAATTTCTGTGTTCCATTGAAGGTTAGAACAGAGACTGGGGGAGTTCATCTGTGGTGCTTATGGAGTAGTCAGAGATAGGTGGAACATGCACTTTATTATATGCTTAAAAATGCTTGGATGCACATATGTTTACTGTACATCTGTAGAGCTTTGTGATCTGAGAGCATCTGTGCTGCTTGTCCTGAACTACTGGCAAACCTGCAGTGTTATAAAAGTCCAAACAAGGACAAAGAACTGCAGAGGTGCATTAAAGAGAAGTGAAATTGTGGCAGTGATGCAGTCGTGGGTTACTCGCTGCATAAAAACCATCTCGATGAGTGGGAACTTAGAAGGACAGCTTTCAAAAGCAGAGGTAGGATTGTTGCTAGCAGGACCTCTCCTGCTTCATTGGCTTTACTTGCTCTCTGGGCTTCTGAAAATGCCCAGGCACTCTTGGCACAGTTTTGCTAGAAAATGCTATATTATGTACATTTTCATAGAATCATAGAATCATAGAATCGCCTGGGTTGGAAAGGACCTTAAGATCATCTAGTTCCAACCCCCCTGCCATGGGCAGGGACACCTCACACTAAACCATGTCACCCAAGGCCTCGTCCAACCCGGCCTTGAACACCGCCAGGGATAGAGCATTCACAACCTCCCTGGGCAACCCATTCCAGTGCCTCACCACCCTAACAGGAAAGAATTTCTTCCTTATATCCAACCTAAACCTCCCCTGTTTAAGTTTTAACCCATTACCCCTTGTCCTGTCACTACAGTCCCTAATGAAGATTCTGTCCCCACCATCCCTATAGGCCTCCTTCAGACACTGGAAGGCTGCTATGAGGTCTTCATGCAGCCTTGTCTTCTCCAGGCTGAACAGCCCCAACTTCCTCAGCCTGTCCTCATAAGGGAGGTGCTCCAGCCCCCTGATCATCCTCGTGGCCCTTCTCTGGACTTGCTCCAACAGTTCCATGTCCTTTTTATGTTGAGGACACCAGAACTGCACACAGTACTCCAAGTGAGGTCTCACAAGAGCAGAGTAGAGGGGCAGGATCACGTCCTTCGACCTGCTCCTTTTGATGCTCCTTTTTCCTCTTAAGCCACCTAAGCTAAAGCCGCTTACTTGTTTTCTTGTCAGACTGTCTTTGTGGCAGTTGTCTTTCAGGCTGAGACAGTGAACCTGACATTAAACGTTATTAATTAAAAGTTATTCGAGAGAGAATAGTGTAAACTCTAGTTACCTGTGCTTTAGCTTTCAAAACATTTTGTGGGTTTGCAGGCAAACTGACTGAGGGGCTGGAATGTGAAGACCCTTGTTTTCCTCCATTCCCTCATGTCATCTCTGCCTCCTCCAAAGCATCAAAGCTCATCCCCCTCAAATCCACGGAGGGAAACCGAGGCGTAGTTTCAGTGCAGCTTACTGGATCCGTGATGCACTCTTGAAGGCTTTTTGATTGCAATGTTATTTCCTCTCGGAGCCAGTGTGATTCCCTCTGTGCCACAATAAAACCACTTAACAATCTTTCTTCCCTTTCAGGAGAAAGGAAGCAATTTTAAAAAATATATAGCTACATATATCTCCCACATTTCTAGGCTAAAGAATATATCACATGTAAAATGTTGTGGCTGTGGCTCTGCAGGCTCCCCCACATCCAAACAATGCAATGTCATGCTCCAAAACTTCATGACTTGTGAGAGTGCTGGGCTGATAATATATACATTGCATTTTTTGAAAGTTACAGTGCTGCATATCATTAGAAAGAGAAAATACTTCTTTGTCCTCTGATCTTGAGCCCTGATTAGTAGCCATGTCAAACCTGAATTAGGAGTATTTTAAATTGCAGCACTCACCCGTATTA
This sequence comes from Pezoporus flaviventris, assembly GCF_033815535.1. NCBI lineage: Eukaryota > Metazoa > Chordata > Aves > Psittaciformes > Psittacidae > Pezoporus > Pezoporus flaviventris. Next base: position 12,319,983 of record NW_026892626.1, read on the forward strand.
GATTATTTCAGAATGCTTTCATGGCTCCATGTGAGTAATTTGACAGATGGTACCAAGGCACTTGGTTGTAATGCAAAAGGAATATAAAAAATTGCCTTGCTTAAAATAAGAAAGTAAATTCTCAGAAAAAATCTATACCAGTTTCAAAAGTGTGGCATGTGCAGCATAAAGAAGTGAATGTGAATCCTTAATGCCAGAGCCTGCCTTGAAACCCCAAGTAAACTCTCATGCAAGTAGCAAAGCTGTCCCACATGCACAATGATGAAACATTTGCATTCCATGGTTCTGTATCTGTCTTGATGATAGATATGTGTATGTAGGTACAAGCTGTGTTCGCAGAGTATGTGAGTTAGGGAAACATATCCAGCTGCTGTGAATTCATGCTAACTTTGTGGCATAAATTAGGTGGAAATTTTCCAGATTTGTATTTAAAAATGGCATTCTCGGGAGCTTTGGAACTAAACAAGCCCCATCTGCTTTAAAAATTATGCAGCACCATGAACGTGCCACAGTATACATCAAAATTTGGGATGTTGTGTAAGAGACAGCAATTCCTTGGCTAGCAGGAAGATTTCCAAAGAACGATTTTTTGCATGTCTCTTCTTGAAGCTCTTGGTTAAATGCATGCATTGCCTAAAACTACTAAGTTTTTAGTGCGAAGCATGAACTATTTTCAAGTCTGATTTTCAGATGGAAGTCTTATGACTGAACCATTTTAGTTGGTAGGTCCTGCTCAGCTAGGAGAGGGCTCACTCTGGCACCAGCCAACCCATGGCCATCCATCCCATGTCTGCTACATAACATCCATCTTTGAAACAAAGATGCTTTGATTATAGATACTGCTAAACTTGGTTGTGGTTGATGCTGCTGAATAGGAATACCCAATGACAGCTGAATTTTCCATAGCTTTTGCATCAACTAACTGTTCCACTTGTGAGCACAAGGAGGAGAAGGTCATAGGGAGCGATCAGCACAGGTTGACCAAAAGTAAACAAGCCTGACCAACCTCATTGCCTTCAATGATAGAACATTGATCCTCATCGCACTCAAAGTGCACATGTAACATGTGCAGTCCTCCAGGGTCTGTTCTGTGGCCTGTTTATGACCTTTACGAGTGACCTGAAGGAGATGATGGAGCATGCTTTAGTCAGGTTTTCAGGTGACATTTTGGGGTTCAACATTTTTAAGACTCGTGGGTTGTGTAAATCAGAGCTGACCACAGCAGAGTCAGACCAACACATATCAGCATGGGATTTGGTATTTTGTGTCTCCCAGAGCGTCTCAGATATAACAGCAGAAAGGTGCAGCTCTATACAATGACAAACCTGCTGTACATTTGTTGATTGAGTCTGACAGGGCTGCTCAGCTCTGTTTTCTTTCAAGTTTCTCTGCAGCTCAAACGCTGCCATGTGTTACTGTAATGAACAGCAGAATAGTGGCTGGGGTTTGCAGAGGGACTTCTGTATGTTCTTGTTCCCTGGAGATACTATATTGCCCAAATTACTCATAGTAAAGTTGCTGTTCTGGGGAGAGAGGGAAGAGAACAGAAAGGCTGGTTCAAAGCTGCTGTAAACAATTAGTAAACCAGTGTGTAATCTGACAGCACATCAGCTAGTGCCCTGACTGCCTTTGTGTGAGGCAGCTTACTCACAAAGCAGTGAGGCCCTGGACATATGCCCTTTTGCAGGTCCAGCTGAGCCAGTGGAAGGTGGTGTTGATCCAGATGCTCCTCAGTGCTTCTTTGCCAGAGGTTGCTGCCCTATCCTATTTGCTGCCAGAATGGGTTTGCATGAGCATGTACATTTTTGCTTCAGGCAACATAGAATCATAGAATAGAATCATAGAATAGTTAGGGTTGGAAAGGACCTTAAGATCATCAAGTTCCAACCCCCTGCCATGGGCAGGGACACCTCCCACTAAGCCATGTCACCTAAGGCTTTGTCCAACCTGGCCTTGAACACCACCAGGGATGGAGCATTCACAACCTCCCTGGGCAACCCATTCCAGGGCCTCACCACCCTAACAGTAAAGAATTTCTTCCTTATATCCAATCTAAACTTCCCCTGTTTAAGTTTGAACCCGTTACCCCTTGTCCTGTCACTACAGTCCCTAATGAAGAGTCCATCCCCAGCATCCCTATAGGCCCCTTCAGATACTGGAAGGCTGCTATGAGGTCTCCACGCAACATCAGTAGGGCTGTTGCAAACTGGCCCCAGCAATTTGGCTGTTGTGAATTAGAGAATGCTCCCATACTTTGCTTGGTGTGGCAGGTCCAGTGCAGGAACAGGGACAATGGCTCCCATGTGAGTGCTCCCAGTGAGTGCTCCCATGGCACAGCTGGAGTGGGAGGAGGCCAGCCCTCCAAGGCTAATGGCACCTTGCATGGAAGAGCACCCCCTGAAAAACAAGGTCAGAGGAGCAAAGGAGCTGTGAACTCACACCCTTCTCAGTGTGCATCAGCTATCTCAACTCACTTTCAGAGGGTGATTGCTGCGTCATTGCCAGTGAATGGCCATATCCACCTTTTCTGAAAACTCCCTGTCATGCTCTACACAGGCCTTGATTACCATTGTCTTTCCCCTTGGCTCTCAGGAGTCTGTTTTACAGATGCACAGATGTTGCCCAGAAAATCTCCAAACCATAGAATTGCCTCATGCTTTTTATGCTTTTTGCTCCACTTTGATATTTCCCTGAAGGATGCTATGCCTCCTTTTGTCTATTTCTGGATGGAAAGTCCCTTTGTAATGACCTGATATTGCTGTTATTTTTTTTCTTTTTAATTTAAAAGCTTGCTTTGGAGTTGTTTCTCCTTCCATGACAGTAAGTCCCAGGAATTATTTTTCTTTTTACATAATTTGCAGATCTGTGGCGTGAAAACCAGCAAAATGCTGGGTGTTAACTACTGCACATCCATTGCCTTCCCATTGCCGCTGTGACCCTCCCAAAGTAATTGACAATTTATCATCCAGTAGCAACTCAAACTGAGCAGTGTGCAAGGGGTGAATTCCTGCTGGTTTTGCATGGTTATTAAGTGTCCTTCTTGAGTCTTACACCTTGACAAGTTCTTGACACTGGAGAAGAGTTTCAGTTCACCCGTTACGGAACTGTGGCCACCTCTACAACAGGCATGGCAAGTTTTGAACAGGGTCCGTTTGATCCAAACTAAGCTGTCCACGGAAGGGTGGATGATTATTTGTGGCAGACGTTTGCCTGTCCTGTAATGACGTGGGAGAACAGCTCTCTAAATAACAGGACTGACAGCGGCTGCAAACATCTGCGGATATGGGATCTGTAATCTCTCCTCTCAGACCTTGACATTGCTGTTTAATCTCTGCTATTTGTGACTGCAGTTGTGTTTTTTTTTATAGGAGTTGTGTAAGATCCCCTGCAGGAGGGAATCGCCGTGCATTTCTCATTTGGATGGCAGTGGATATCGCATGTATATGTCTCTGCGCACACACACGCATATATATAAAAACAAAACCACAGGGAGCTTTAGTGCAAACATTACTGCATACTTCAGAAAGCCAAACAGTGGCAGCAGTTAGTACATGGGAGGGAGCTGTTGAGTTTCCGGGTGGTACAATAATGAAAAGTAGACATGCTTTGGAGTCCTCGGCAGCCCTGATAGTGACACCCATGAAAGCCCAATATATGCTTCAAGGACAATATACCCAAGAGAGATGTAATCGGTCCCTATTAAAGTGCTCATTGTTTTGGAACTGAGGACTTTCTTCACTGATCAAAGAGCTACCTTTGATTAATCAGTTTTGAAATTACTGAATTTCTAAGTTCTCATTTTTTGCTTTCCTTAGGGGACATATTTCTAAAGCCTTTTGATCTTTGGTGCTAGGTATTTAGTAAAAGGCTGGTATGCTTTTACAAAAAGAACCATAAAAGTCTGGTCGTAAAGGGTAATGTGTATAAAGCCCTGATCAGGAAACATTCAGAATACATGTTCAGCAGGTCCATTGACTTCAGTGGTTCTATGCACACTCACAGGGTTGCTCTTGTGCTCATTGTTCAGCAGGATCAGTGTCTTTAAAAGGTAGAATCAGGCTGCTGGTCTGTGGAAGAAAAAAAAGGGTAGTATCTACTGCAAAGGTCAGAAAATATTTATGTGGCATCTTACACTAACAGAGTACAGGCGGCACAAATCTTTACAAATAGGCATCCTGCTGGTACCAATTGGAATGTAGGAGGCAGTTATTGTCTCTCAATTGTAAGTGTCGCTTGATCCCCAGGGAGGCATCTAATGGATGATATTTGCCTACTGAGAGTCCTGTCTTTTCTTTCTGTACTTCATTAGTAATAGTTCAGGGTCCTCCTATTCATAAAAAATGTATGCACTGCTTACCTGATTTTTCACAAGTGTTTTATGAAAAAGGATGTTGTCCCTACAGAACTAAATAGAACACCTTTAATTACATGATGTCTTCCTGTCTGCAGGCAGGTTTTACCCACTACCTATTACCAAGCCAGAGAGAAGGAAAGAACAAAGCAGAGAAAAGAGAATAAAATCCAAATAAAATAATGACAATCCGCACATCCACTTGCCTCTCGGAAAGTTTCCCCACTCCCCATCCAAGCTGTGTGGCCTGGATCAATATTATGGCTACTTCAGAATGCAGAAAGCTGTCTATGGGAAGTGGATGCCTCACTCCTTCTGCAGAGGTGGAGTTGTGATCGGAAACAGTTATGTTAGCAAGCACGAACAGCTTTATTCATAACAGAAATGTTGCAGTTGTATGACAGGGTTAAGCATTACTGTCCTACTGTTGCTAGAGGGAGAAAGAGGTCACAAGAAAGAACTCAAAATACCACAAGTAGAGCTACCTGGAATAATTTCAGAGTCAAAACTCAAGCTGTAACAAATCCAAGTCTCTCCCTGGTGCCTCAAGGGGTCTATACTGACCCGTTTCTCTTCCCCAGGATCAGGGACTGTCATTCATTTTCTGATACTGTCTTGGCTGATTGCTGTCCTATTTTCTCACAATGTTTTAACTAGGATTTACTTTCTTATAGAACTCCTCAACATACAGATTATTTAGTAACAGAAATACCTTACTTTAATGGTCTCCCAGGAACTGCTCTGTGCTGCTGGGATTCAGTTCAGAAACACAGATCTACCTGCCTTTATGATTGCAGTGTTTCTGCATGGGGCACTCACCTGCGGTGGCAGAGAACATGCCACACTGCCTTTCATAACCCAGACCTGTTTGTCCCCTGTGACCTACAATAGTGCTGTGGATCCATTGCAAGTGTGAATTGCAAATGGATTTATTGCACGTGCTAAAAATCTGGCAGTAGGCTAAGAAAAGTTTCTTATGTTAGCCACCAGCTTTCCAAATGAAGGGGCTCCCTGCAGGCTGTTTGATGTGCTCCTGAACTGGGCTCTTCCACTGACTCGAGGCTGCTTACCTTTCCTTCAGACCCTTCCACTGTCCTGAGGAGCTGCTTCTCCATGTCTGCTCCTGTTTGCACTTAAGCCCTGGTGAGAGCTTTGCTGAAGGAGAATCAAACTGGCCAGTATCAACATCGGTTTGGTTTTGTTAAATTGAGCATGTTGTGTTTTGTTACATAGCTTGGGGTGGTAAGAGAGATCCATTAAACTTGAAGTTAATTAGTATGGGAAGACTGTAATTTATCAAGATTGCCTTAATGAAAGCAAGGGCATTGCTATTTAATTACCAGGTGCATTTGGATCTTTTATATTATTTTTTCCTTTTTTATTTAATCAAAAAAACATTGTAAGTACTTTGCATATAATGAAAGCAGAATAGATTAGAAGACAGGAAACCAAAAAGACATTAAAACCCTGCGGATTTTTTTGCTTTGTTATTAAGTACATGTGTTTATCAGATAAGAGAGCTTTAACTGCTGTGGTCAGTTCTCATTTTGTATCTGAATTGTAGCTGAAAAGATGCCTCAAATGATAAAGTCCTAATTTATATTACCAGGAAGGACTAAGCTTATAGAGCTATTAAACCAGAATGTGCTTGTTGCTTCTTCTGCTTCCCTGTTTCTGAGGCCTTCCACTGGAGCAATGGGGACCTTCAGATGATTTGAAGAAATGTATAGACTCAGTTGTGTTTCATATTGTGCACTGCTTTCTTCTTCATTATCCTTAATATAAGATAAATCACTGTAGATTGAAACTTCACAGTTACTTTCCTTTAAGGAAAATGATACTGCTTTCATTCACAGAAATGGGCCTAGTCCCACACCAGTTCCTAATCACGCAGCACTGATGTGAGAGAGTGTGGAATGGGGTGTTGTCATGTGAAGTGCATTGAATAACATACAGAAAGTTCTCTCCCAGGAGGGTTGTTACCTGCACAGCTTGCGCAGGCTGTCCATCCATCGCCTCCCATTGAGAGATGCAGAGCTCACCCCACCTGGGACAAGCATTTCTGGGTGTAGCAATCAACACTAAGTCATTCCTCATAGCTGCTTGGGGTGGCACCCAAAACTGCAGTACTTGTATTGTGAATAGTACGTGTCTTGTACCGCAGCTGGCTGTGCATTTAGCTTACATGCCACTGCGAGGTGTGCAGAAAGACATTGACTCCCGGTCTCAACGGTGGCTCACGCCTGCCATTGTGGGAGTGTGGAGATTGTGGAACTATTCCTGTGCAGTGGGAGACACCTGCTGTGCAGTGCACAAATGGCAACTCCACGCTGTACTGTGGCCAGCTATGGGAGGTAGGTGTGATATTAAGTTTGCTCTTTGTAAAATACAACCTGAATGTAGGGCTTACCTCACTCCTCAGGCTGTAAAAAGAACCAAGAGTAGGTAGATGGTCTGCATGGTTCCTAAGTCTTATTAATCTTGGGTTTTATGCAGGTATCTACACCTACTCCGTATCTCTACATGGCTCCCTTTGGCCTCCTGTGAATGCTGATAATGGTGATAATATCACTTCCCTACCTCCCAGGATGCCTGAGTAAATGCATTAGAAATCTATTTAGCTGGGGTAATCTTTCTCTAGTGCTCCAGTATAGCTTGCCCTGGTGGTTGTGTCAGTTGTGCAACTATGGTATTTTGTACTAAACCCACTATATGCAGCCACTGCTCTCCTTATGCACACTGCTGTGGGAATTATGCACTCCGGCAATAAGCACACCCAGCTCTGACAGAAGTTTCTGGAACTTGTGCGTGTTGGTGACTGCAGTTTAAAACCCCGTGTTGGTAGCGTTGGGTGTGCTGTCAGAGCTGAGATCTGCGGGGTTTAAACAGTCCTGTGACAGCTGCAGGATGGATTTCAGTTTCCACGGAAACTGGCGCTGCCTCTCCAAAATCAAGGTGAAGTGTTGGCTGATTATCTAATAATAATACTGAGCATTTAAATATGACGTTCTTCACCTTCCTCTTGCAGAAGGAATTTCCATTCCTATAGCATTCAACAAAAGCAGTCAACATCTTACGAATGCACACTGTTGTCATAGCTTGGGCTGTGTAATCTACTCTCCAGGGATGAAAGACAGAATTCGACCTTGACCTGCTCAGCCACTGAGCCTTATGCACTCTGCTGTTAAGATAAAGGGCTAATTTGCCCCTATATCTACTGCACAAACCGGTACCATTGTTTAGAGGACAAATTACAGAATAACAGAAGTTCTTTTGCTTTACTGTGTGTTTTTACACTGTCTTTCCAGAACGTTTTTGTTCTCAAATACATTTCCTTGTAAATAATTCTCATTACATAAAGTTTTATCTGCTCACACTCTTGCTTATCACCTGAATTTAATCACATTTTGGCTTTGTGCTCACTGGACTATGTTTTGAATCAGTGAGTTTCATCGTTTTGCTGAACATTCCTTTCTCCAGGTCATTGATTCCTAAGGTTAACAAAATGAATCCTCCTGCTGATCCTTGTTACGTCCCACTGATCTCCTTGCTATATCCTGAACTGCTCAATTACCTTTTGCCTTCAATTTCAGAGGCATTTATTGAACCCACAGATCAGTCTTTTGTGCAGGAAGCAGTTTCATACTGGATTCAGGAACATGTTCATGTGACTATTGCTCATACTTACACTTCAGTTTGTTAGGGTTGTTTAAGTTTTCTTGGTTAATTTACTTCTTGACATGCCCTTTTAAGTGTACTTTCTCCACTGCCCACTGCTGATTTTCTGTCTCTCTTTCTAATCTCTATTCTTTTCCATCTGCTCCTGAATAATATCTTCCACTGTTTGGTAATGTTGACTTACCATTTTGTAGTGTTTTATCTTTTCTACCCTTCTGAATCATTTGAATCCTTTGCCAGCCTTTATTCATTTTGGGAAGAGAATAAGAGACAGTACTCTCCTGAAGGATGTTTGCTCTGATTTCCTCAGTAGGAAATTGAGGATTTTCTTAAGCCTCTCTTTCCCCTCACTAACATCACACCCCTCTTATTTTTTTTTTGACTGGGGGTTGACATCCACTTTAGCCAGGTTTGGTGTGATCAGTTGTAGTTCAGCTTCCATGTACTGGGGAGAGCATGGAGACACAAAACCAAAGAAACAACGTGTGTGGCCTAACACCCCATGATACCTTTTGAATCAGCTAGGTATTAATGGGAAATGGGCAGAGCATAGGTTTTACTCCTTTTAAATCTTCCTCCAACCCTAATGACCTCATGCATCTATAGCTGAGTCTACTCTCATAGTTTTTGTCTTTTCTAGGAGTGCAATATGAAGAAAGGGATTTTTACACATTTGTGTGCCAAGGGGTTGTCTTTAGGTGTGTTTATAGCAGGGAGGGCCATGTGTCTGTCACAGACATAATAAAAGAAGCTCAAATTAAACTTCTGGCTGCAGAGAGCTACTGTGCAGTCTGTCTAGAGCCACTATTACTCTGAGCTGCATTTTTCACATCAGGAATCTGTTATTTCCAGTGCCCAAGGACCATGCAGCTGTTTACAGAACATACTGACATCCTTGAACAAGTCATATACCTTTGGCAGTGGCTCAGATGTCTAGGGTCTCAGGAATAAGCAATAATACTCAAACTCTCAAGAACAATAGCTTCTGTGCTAAGGAGAGGCACATTCTGAAGTGACGGAATATGACTGGAGATAGGGTTTGAGACCAGAGCACTGACAACACAAAAGATACCACTCCTAATCAACAAGCTTACTTACCGATTCTTTTTAGAAAACAAAAAAAGCCAAAAGTTCTGCCTTGAAAAAGTACTTTTTTGACAAAAACCTTTGTTTTACTGGATCATTTCTTATCTTAGGTGATCCTATTCTATTTTGAATTTATCAAGTTAATTAACAAAGCCATTCTGAGGTTGTGTAATTTTTTCACAGATGAACTGAAGCTCTGGGCTTCTCTGAGGAAACATAGAAGTTGAATGTGTGAGATGAGCACCCTGAAAACCTCATGGTAAACCCCTTCACATTCAGGCAGTTACCTCCCAATTGGTGCATTGGAGATATTATGACATACTTGAAAAAAACCAAGCCCCCGGGCTTTAAATCAGAGGTGAGGGAGGTGTGTTATGTTTAAAGAAATAAATGGCCACAAAGGCACTTTTGTTTAAAAGCCTCCAGGGCACTCTGAAGTGCCTCATAGCAGGGGGCAAAGCCTGGCTGAGCAGAAAACTAATAGGAAGATACGTGGAGTTTATACAATCTCGACATTGAGTATAAATTTGAATTGAGTATGTTTTGCCAAGCAGCTTTGAGCTACTAGTTGCTGCATTTTATTGGGAAAAGGAGTTTTGGTGACTAGCTGGGTAATAATATGTGAAAGAAAAACGAACAGCCTTGGGGGAAAAAAGGCTCCTTATCAAGATTAGAGCAGTGCACTGCTTCACAAAGTGTTGGAGACGTGGCGTCTTCTACAGCATGTGCTGTGATCCCACCAAAATACTGCTAGCAGCTAGCTCTCCATGAGCAGGTCACCAGCCACCACAATCCCTGTGGTTAAAAGTTAAGCCTATTACCTTAAAAAAGGTGTCTATTAAGCCAAGACAGAAAAAGATAACTAGGTAGCCTGGTTTGTTGGAAGCACTTAGGCCATTCTCAACCTGGACAAGTCAGCTCCTTCTTAGAACAAACACACATTCAACAGCATTTTGGGTGACTTCCATTTCAGTAATATTGTTGTAACAGGAAAGAGAAGTAAGTTTGCCTTAAGCATTTTTTTCTTTGAAACAGACAGAAGAAGGAACAGAGAAATTACAAGAGGTAGTGAGTTTAGCAAACCTGCACATAAAAGAACCTTACATAAGAATAAAATGCTGCATTTACAGCTGTAAAAGTGCACACCCGTATAATTTAAAAATACAAAGCTACTTTTACTGTGTTTCGGGGCTTGCTCTTCTTTAGTTCAGGTGCTGGGCTTAAAGTGTTTAACCTCATTGCACTGGCAAAACCAAGCAATTCATACAGCACTGGGCTTTTAACTCATCATAAGTGAGGAAGTTAAACTTGGTAGTTAGTGCAACCAAAGTGCAATCGTGTTCTTCACACTGTGTATGTTTTGACTGGCTTGTAAAAAGAATGTAGAAGTTCATGGCTCTCCCTGGCAACTTCTTGTGATGACCGAGGCAAACATGATCTGCAACATATTCGGCCACAGCCTGACTCTGAATAAGAAGACAGGCTTTTATCAGACAGTGGAGAAAAGTCGAAGTCAGCTACCTGCAAAAGGAACATCAAAGAGAGTTTTTAATTTGGGTCCCACTGGCTTGAGTAAGTCCAGCAAAAATACTTGGGGCCAGAAACAGCACTTGGTCCTCAACCAGTTTCAGTCAGTCACCAGCTTCAAACAGACTTCTGATTTATACCTGTTGCACATCTCATAGGTAGTCTCTCTAGAGGTATATGATTCATATCGTGGTATGATGTGAAATGGTTTAGGTACTTTCCAAAGGGCCATAAAAGCTACTTTTGATTTAGGAGCTCATGCTTATTACCAATACAGTAATGCAGCATGTGAAAGCTACACCAGAGATGGAAGGGAGCTGAGGAGATAAAGGTCGTATACTAGGGTGGGGTGACGATTTAGTGCCACTTTTAGTAATGCACCTAGAGTTTTTTACTCTCCTGTATTCTGTCTCGTTATCCCCCTTCTTTCTTTCATGTAACAACTCTAAGGCAGATCCTCTGGAAGGGATACTTCAGTGCAAGCACCTGCTTGGGTATATTAACAAACTGCCCATGATAGCCTGGCAACTTGAATTATAGTTCTCCACAAGCCATAAGCCTGCCTGTTGCTTCAAGTGTTTGCCTGCACTCTTCAGATGTTTCCATGGAATGCATCAGCCACACTAGAGAAATGCTCCCTCCCGCTCTTAGTCTGGACATTAAAGAAGGGACATGGCTGAAAGGTGTCTTTACTTACTACCCTAGCTCAAAGTAAGAGTAATGGAATACCTCCACGAGATCTTTTTGTTGTGTGTTACTTCGGAAGGTTGTGTACAGCACCAGTCCTAGCATCACTGAAACCAGAGCAATGCAGAGCAGGACAAAGAAAGCTGGGTGGATCCCTAGGAAAGAGCACAAGGGCACATTCATGGAGTGATACAATATAGTGAGAAGGAAATGATGTTTTAGGAGAAGTTTTCATATTTTTAGACCAAATTACATCTGTGTAACAAGGAATATTTTTTTTCAGCCCAGATCACTTCAGATCTTTGAGATCTCAGAAGTGGGAATGCAGAATTGTGAGATTGGTTTTTCCCATACCTTTTTTACCCTCTTTTCCCTTTAACAGTCTAAAAAAATCTCCACTCCTTTACATATGTTTGTCCTAAGTCTCCAGTGTGTTTGTACCTCTGTGGTACCCAAAGAAGACAGGAAGGAACCTCATCTTCACAGCAGCTAGCAGCCTCCATCAAAATGTATTTGCATACTTAGTCCTGAATGCTCATCAGTGACTTCTGGACTGAGCTGCCCTGTCTGTATACAAGTGTTGGCCCATGTTGAGATGGTATATCTATTCTATATCACAGCCTGGCTGTCCTCTGGTCCTCTTCACATAACCTCTTTCTCAGATGATTCAGGGATCCAAGGGGAGCATGTGTGAGCATGCATGGGGAAGCCAGCAGGTATTCCTGGCTGGAGAAACAGAAACTTACACTGAACTGGAGGCCTAGAAAAATCTACCCTTAAAAAAATCCAGAGCTAAAGTGAACAAAAAGAATTGAGACTGCTTAATTAAGGGAGTGTTATAAACATATATGTTTCCTAGTTACCCTCTTTAACTACAAAAGCCAGACTATTTAAACTAAAAAATATATCATTTAAGTAAATCAACCTTCCCAGGAAATTCATTAGCTTCAAGATACTCTTGAGACTAAGGGTTCAGCAGGATGCAAGAAGCTCAGAGAAACTACAGTAGGCACATTATAGGCTGTCCTTTCTTTTTCTCCTTCCAATGCTTTCAGGGATCTATACCAGTTTCCAGAAACCTCATCTGCAGGCTGGTTAATCCGTAATTATCCGGTTAATCCATAATTATCTTTGACATGTTTGAGGCTGTTGGTTCTCTGACAGGTGGGAATCCCTGTGCTGCTCAGATCAGCTGCCTCTCACCTGTTGGCCACACTTTGATTTCATGGTACGTCTGTAGCATCGTCACGCCGTTCTCCACTCTGACGCTGAGGCAATACTGCCCAGCATCACTGAAGGTATGGCTAAGGTTGTAGCAGGAGCCATTAATTACCACAAGATGGCACTTTTCCCCTTCTAGTGGAATGCACTCGGCCTTTATGAGCCAGCATAATGCTAGCGGTGGGCTGAAATGAGACAAGAGCAAAAATAAAAGAAAAAAATTGGTGAAAACTTTGCAAAAATTTCACCTAGGAGCTGATGAATCACTTGATTAAAATAATATAAAAATTATGAAAATAATGAAGTTAATCTAAGTACAAATAGAGAAGCAATTAACTACACAGTCATTCAGTTTATAACATTTGTCTATTGCGAAAGTCCTTTGTAATGCTTCTACAAAAGCAAGCCTTTCAGATGACAGATAAATACCTTCATGGGTCATAAGCAGGCCTTTTTTGGAGAAAATGCCATAGTCCTTCTCCAATAATGATAGAAGGAATCTTTTTTCCTGCACTTCCAAGGGAGTATAGGTTGTTTTTCCTTTGTTCTTTTCACACAGAAGAAATCACTGTTTATGCTATGGAAGTACACCCAAGACTTCTGATTATAAAATCCCCACAACCAGAACTGGAAAGAACGCAAGATGAGTTCTGTACAATGGACTAATAAATGCAAATAAATTGCAAGGATCACAGTACTCTCTTATAATAACAAGTATGTTCTTATTTGCTACTAAGTAGCCTAGGTGCAAACCACTTCATGGCCATGTGTCTTCTCACAATATCTATCTTGATGCCTTTTATTTACATTTTAAGACCCTTGTTCCAACTGATTCTGCTTGGACTTATGCTCTGTGGACTTTGATTCTGACAACCAGATAGAGCTTTTCTTTACTCCATCTTATTAGTATTTTGTTCCTTATCTCTTTAGAACATTATTTGCTAAAGAAAGCAGTGCGTTTATGAGTTTAGCTCATTTTCTAGCTTTGTTTTTGATAACACATCTCTAGAGCCTTTGTCATTGCTTCTCTATCATAAGCTCCTATTGCATCAGTCCCAGTCCTGTGGCCAGGAGTTCAGGTCTGGTAAACACTGTCCATCTTAAAGACAAGCCTCCTTTAAAGATCTCAGGTTCTCCTGTAATGGCTTTTGGCTGTCTGTATTTATTGGTATGCCACCTTCAGTTTCCATTCTTGCTAATCTGCATTCACTTTTGAATGCAAATGGTGCTGCTTTGTCTATTGGGGCTATTTATGCCTTTGGCAAACGATTCTGTATTGAGCGCTACTTGCTCCATCCTACATCTCCGCTAATAGCCCTGGTCTATTTGGTTTGGGTTTTTTTTTTCAATCCAGCATTAGCCTCAACAGCTCCCAGTAGGAGAACTGGAAGTAAGCGTCACTCTTCTGCTCTTCTGGAGTATAAATGACTTCTGTGGTTATAGAGTTTTTATAGTGAAGAAGTTTTCCTGAGTGTTTCAATGATATTTAAATTACAAAAATCATCTGATATGTTCTAAATGCTGCAGCTTGAGAGAGCCTGTGATAGGATTGAGGTGCTCATGACTCTCCTATTATCATCCCTGCATGGACCCCTTCTGTCTTATTTCATCTGTGGCAATCTCAGCTTTGCCTTAATTATTCCCCAGACTCATTATGCCCATGAGCCAGTCAAGGATAACTGCTGTGCAACAGGGCTCTGAATACAATTTATTTAATGGTGGGGAAAGTGGTCAAGAAGAAAAATTCAAAAGGAAGTTTTAAAATGTATTTATATCCCCCCTCCCCATATTTCTTTTTTAACATTCTCTTTACAAAGATATAAAAATAACGTTTGCTTTGTGTAGGAGGATTCTACTTCTCTGTAAAGATTGAGGCTCTTTCAGGCTCTTAGAGAGTTCACGGTATTTCAGGTCAGGAAAATCCAATATTCAACAGCATTTTGTTCAAAGGAAATTTCATTTTTGTTTTAAGAAATAGTTCTGTGGAGTGCAACTCACTATTTTAAGGAAACGGTGTGGAAAAAAAGTACACAAAAAGGAACATAAATAGACAAAATAGAGAAAAAAGTTGTGTTTGTACTTACGTGCCATTGATATGAAGAGATAAATTCAAGTCTTCCATTACGTGAGTCTCTCTGGAGCCCACTACATTAATGCTTTGAACAGCATCTGAGGAAGGGAAAAACCAAACCATATCACACTCCACATGTAAACTTGAAATTCCCTGGTTTTCCAGTGAAGGTTTATTTTCACAGACTTTGCAGGTTTTAGCTCCATCAGTTAATCAATTAATACTTACCACACCCAAAAAAGAATCCTCCTGCTAGAGCTGTTGTAAGTTTTCTGAATTATTTGTGATTTCTTTTTAATATACAATCAACTACTTTGTTAATCCTTCACATTTTTAGTTATGTGCTTGTTTACTCCTGAACATGATCAAATTAACAAGACTTTCCTAATGCTTATTTAACTAATAACAGTTAAATAGCTGGCATAAATTAAACAAAGAAATCCTCCATAAATTACAGTAAGCATTTTATTGTAAGTTTTAAGTGTATATGAGACTGTTACAAAAGACAGTGAAACTTTTGGTAAATGAAAAAGAAACATAAGATTTTATACATTTTCTCCTATTTTTTTTCTGTGCTCGAACAGCACGATGTCCATTTTGCAATAGAAACACTTAACTGAATAACAACCAGTTCTTGCATGGGAAACAATGCTAAAGTTGTATTATCACATTAAAGACAGATTGTATCTGTAGCTATATAGCAAGTTCAGTTTTAGTAAGCAAAATGTTTTATAATTACCTAACAGCTCCAGAGCAGTAGTGAAATCACCAGTTTTCTGCACTGTTTCTCTTTCATGTATGATGCTTCCAATTTGCTCCCATTCAGCTATGACTTTAAGATGCACAGTGCTATTCCCCATGGTAGAGTGGTTATAGTAGATAAAGGGTTGCTTCGTGATCTGATAAACTCTATGTGCAACATGAAAAGATTTAGAGCCAAAATCACCTTTTACGAAGTAATTGCATATTTCTGATTTAAAAGAGACAAGCTCTAACCCATGTTTTTTAAAGAGAATGCTACAGTCTGTTGTGATTCTAGCTCTACTTTATGTCCGTATCAGTAAGGATTAATGTCTGTGTCACCACCGACAGAACTACTATCAGTATATGACCCAGAGCATATCTATGCATTTTTGATCAAAGAACCTAAATCTAGTGCTAAAAGAATTCACAAAATGAAACAGAAATAGCCAGTAAATTATAAGAACTACTTTTACAGCAGGTGGCCTATGAGCTAATTAAAGCACTATGGTGGGAGTGGGAGGAGAAAAAAAAAAAAAAGAAAAAAAGCAGTTTTCAAAGACTAAATCCTATGATTTAATTTTGTCCTATGATTTAATTGTTTGTTTGTTTGTTTTTTCCTAGATGGGCATCTGAATCAGAGCCATCTTGAATACTCTTTAAAGTAAACAAAGAAGTCACACTTACCCATCTCCAAAATCCCAGTTGTAGACAAAGGATGCTGACTTGAAGTAATGACTTGGGTCATGAAGACAGAAGGAAATACGGGTCACAGGGCCCGTGGAAGAGCTAGAACCATGTGTGATAAATCTACTGTGTTCTATCTTGGCAATGGTAAGATTCCCTGTGATAAATTCTGCAGGTGATAAGATGGAAGAAGAATGACAACAAAAATCACTTTCATTGCAAGCAAAACATTACTTAAAATGTACTGCATAAGCCTTTTTAGGTCCTAGTCCAAGTGGTTAAGTGTATTTTATATCTATTACTCAGTATTGTTACATGTGTTAGTGAAGCAGAGAAATTAAATTACTTGCTTAGGTTAATACAATGGGCCATGATAAAGTTTCTAGTAGAACTAAGAGTAATAATCCTGGTCTGATTAAAGTTAATGCCAATTTTTACTATGGATTTAAAAAGAACTGTGATTAACACAAGTATCTAGACAAAGGGATGCAGAATCAAACCAATAGACCCACCCTTCATGTTTGGGGTGGCAGATTTTGTTTGTTTCTTTTGTGGGACTTTTATGTTGCTGTTTTTTGGCTTTTAGTTTTAGCTACTTCCATAGAAATGAAAATTTGACTACTATGAATAACAGATGTGCTATATATTGTGAATACTGAAAGGCAGAAATTTTGATGTCTGTGGCAGATCCTATGCTAGAGTTTTCTACAAGGGCTACAAAGGCTGATCTAAAACCTCTTCTTTAACCTATCAATAAAGAGGTTTTTATGATGATACACATACCAGCTCATTATAAAATTAATGGCCTATTAATTACCAACAACAGATTCTTACCCTGTTAACAATTCATTAAATTTGGTTAACTGTTCTCTTGATGATGCACTAATAAGAATCACAATTAATGCTTCAGAATGGGGCCAGTAATTCAGAACTAACTGGACTTGTAATTTATACAAGTTATTGGCAACTACCTTTGAGCACCTGCAAAACCCCACTAGGTGCTCTTGCTTGGGAAGGCAGAAAGGTGCAGTGGGATCTTACCTTTTACAGCTATGGAAAGCTTTTATTCCTTTTGCTTGCAGCATGAGAATATGACAATGCAAAGCAAGAAATGAATAAGTAGACATTCAACATAGCAGCAGTTCTTAACAGAGAAAAGATCTTGTGTATACTTTTATCAGACTTATCCAGTAAGCTTGGTGTTTCTCGAAGAAAAATCTCAATAGCTAAAATGTCAGCTATGCCCTATGGTTATCTCTTTTGTCTTCCTCCATGTCCTTATCATTGGCTGGAAGCTGAGTCTATTTTGGAGTATGTAAGTTGAGCACTGGGATGCAGGGTTAGAGGGATATCGTTATAAGTCTCTCAAAGAAGGGATTGTGGGAAGATATCAAATGATATTTCATGTCAATCCTGTATCAGTGATTAGGTTAACCATATCACAACATTGGTCAGTTTGTCAAAAAATATATATTTATGGTTATAAATGTTCCCAGTAAGCTGCTTAATTATTTGAAATGCAGCCATGACTTCACATCCAGTTTCAGTACACTCAGAGATTGAAAAGAAAATGTAATGGCTCTGTTGTACTGATGGCCTAAGCTTTTGCTGTGTCATGCAATGGGAAAAATCAGTAGATTGTCACTGCTGCTGGTCATACTAACTTTAGAAATGCCAAGAAACAGTACAGGAAGCATTGTTTTAGGAGTCTGGACATCACTGAACAACACTGATGTGTGAACTGCAGCTACTGAAGCATCTGTTTTCTAGCTCATTTTCTCTAAATGAAACAAGTAGGAAAACATGGACAGGATCACACTTGCTTCCTGTATGCAGGTAGGCTACAGCACAGCCCAGTTAGTACAATGCCATCCAAAACCACCTTCCATCAAAGGAGTATACAAATCAAAGTATGTTGGCAGAAGCCACATTTATGCCTGGCTTTCATGTTTCTGATGCAAGCAAAGGAAGCAAGCATCCTCATCTATACTGAATTCCTGAATACACAGAAGTTGTAAAGCCATTTTACCTGTAATTTTAAGCACGGTGTCATTTCTAGCAACCGGCCGACATAACCAGCAGTTTCTGTGAGTCACCCAGACAGATATGGGAAAAGTCCCAGGAAATTCACCAGTCACATTCATTATGGAGTTAAACTGCTGCTCAGATTTCTCTATCAGAATAAGGGGAGCATAAATCCAGTTGAAGTGATACAAGTTTGATGCGACATTCTCATTCTTCATACTTAGACTGGCGTGAACAGTGGCTTGAGCTCCCGTTGTGATGGGACCATTGTTGGTTATCTCCAGAATATACTTCTCTGTGGAAATCATACGAAGAAAAAAAAACCAACAAACCGACACCTAGTTGTATTGCATTTTTAAATTCATTTATTTACACATTTTAACTAGTCAGCTGTAGTTATGTGTTAGTATATTACTTCTTTTTTAACATTTAAAAATCTGGAAAAGGAGCTGTTGCATCTATATATGAGTTCAAACAAGTAGCATTAAACAACATGTTAGACTGGGTCCTAGAAATGTTAACAGTAGCAGGGAGCTTCAGATTAGAATATGATAAAAACTTTGATGAGGTTTTACAGGCAGAACTAGACAACACAGAGCAAGTTCCCTTGCTGCACCAGGAGTATTGTGTGCAGTTCTGGTGTCCTCAACATAAAAAGGACATGGAACTGTTGGAACAAGTCCAGAGAAGGGCCATGAGGATGATCAGGGGACTGGAGCACCTCCTGTATGAAGACAGGCTGAGGAAGTTGGGGCTGTTCAGCCTGGAGAAGAGAAGGCTGCGTGGAGACCTCATAGCAGCCTTCCAGTGTCTGAAGGGGGCCTATAGGGACGCTGGAGAGGGATTCTTCATTACAGACTGTAGTGACAGGACAAGGGGTAAAGGGTTAAAACTTAAACAGGGGAAGTTTAGGTTGGATATAAGAAGGAAATTCTTTCCTGTTAGGGTAGTGAGGCACTGGAATAAATTGCCCAGGGAGGTTGTGAATTCTCCATCCCTGGTGGTGTTCAAGAAGGAAATTCTTTCCTGTTAGGGTAGTGAGGCACTGGAATAAATTGCCCAGGGAGGTTGTGAATTCTCCATCCCTGGTGGTGTTCAAGGCCAGACTGGATGAGGCCTTGGGCGATATGATTTAGCGTAAGGTGTCCCTGCCCATGGCAGGGGGGTTGGAACTAGATGATCTTAAGGTCCTTTCCCACCCTAACGGTTCTATGATTCTATGATTCTATGAAAGTGTAACATGGAACACTGGGGTAGGCTAACCCTGTGCTGGCTTTCCTGCACCCATCAGCTTTGGATGGGGTGGAAAGAGAACGCAAAGCATCTACTTAGTGCCCCCCTTTTATTTCACATATTGCAGGCGCTGAGCAAATCTGGTTGAAAAATGACTGTGAGAGGTAATGTTTTAGTGCCTGAGCAAGAATTCCATTTCAAAAGGGAATGGCCCTGAGTTCAGATTTTTGAGTTAATAGAGAAATGCCCGTGACTTGATGGTCTGGCACAGAGAAGTTTCATGTCTCTAGAAGAATCAGGCTACCCTCCTCTTTGTTTCAGCAGAACTTGGGAAAAAAATAGCCAGCTAACTCGTGCTTATCTAGCACTTCTCCTTGGAGGTTATCGCGGTGCTTTACAAACCAGGGCCACACTGAAGCCCAACAACTGCAGCAGTTGAGATTAAGTGGCTAAACCAAGGTCACTCAATGAGTCACCAGCAGAACGAGACATTTCATCCGATTCAGGGACTCCTTCTACCTTGCCGACCTCTCTTTGCAGAATCCTGCACAGCGAGGGATGGAGGATGCACAGATGCCCTGGGACCCGCGGCACTGGGTCAGTGGAGGAGGCAGAAGTGCAGCTTCTGGGTGAGGAAGTGCAAAGCAGATCCCTAGCTCCCCAGGATACCCCAGCTTTAGCGACAGCACCAAGGTCGCAGGGCCCGAGATCAGTCTGAGAAAGTGCTTGGAACTGTCTCTATCCCCTGTCATAGCTCGCAAGCCTGGGTTAGGGAACCATCACCCTCCCACAAGTAAAGCACCTTACGCGCCTTCGCTCCGCCGCCTCACCCCCCATCGCCCGCTCCCCGGCGGTCGCTTACCAGCCGCCGGGGAGGCGCGGCCGAGCAGCAGCAGCACGCAGGTCAGCAGCAGCA
Source organism: Pezoporus flaviventris (assembly GCF_033815535.1). Taxonomy (NCBI): domain Eukaryota; kingdom Metazoa; phylum Chordata; class Aves; order Psittaciformes; family Psittacidae; genus Pezoporus; species Pezoporus flaviventris. Next base: position 12,340,206 of record NW_026892626.1, read on the forward strand.
TGCCCAGGGCGGCGGGGGCCATAGCCACGCACTGCAGCGGTGGGTCCGGGACCGAGTATCGCCGCGCCGGAGCCGGGCGCTGCCCCGAGGCAGTCCGCGGTACTGCGACACCTCTGTCCGCTCCCCGGGACGCTCCCCCGCGGCAGCGCCCGGCTGGCCTCTCCCGGGGAAGTTCCTGCCGGACGGTGTTGCCAACGGAACGGGATGCTGCAGAGTCGCGGGGGGGTTAAAACTTAAACACATAAATACAAAGCACAAATGCCGCCCATCCGCGGAGGGGGTGGGCACAGCCTTGAGCGCAGAGACCGTGCTTTGGGGTTGGTGGCTGATGGAGTATTAGGGCTGAGGACGCCCCAGTCGCGGACAGTTCGCCGCGGTTATGCGGACGCTCCACGTCCAGGCTGTCGACTCCCTGCAAGGTGCGCAACGGGAGCTTCTGGAGGGAGCCGGGAAAACGGCTCCCGCAAACGCAGTGCAGCTTGGTTTTAACTGTTCTGAGTACTTATTCGAAGCCCTATCTTGCTCCTGGGTGTATATGTATTTTTTAACAGATCAGGCCCCCTCCACCGGCTTTGCTCCGGGTTCCCCGGAGTGCGGAGCCGCTTCTATCGCCGCTCCCCCGGGCCGCTGCCGGGTCGCGACTGCATCGACGGGGCGGTCCCTCGGCAGGGGCCTGGGCCTGCAGGGGGAACCGACTACGGCCCCGTCTGCCCGGGGTAATTCCGCGACAGCGGTAACTCGGTTAGCGGCGTCGTCCCCGGCGACCCCTGCGTTAGGGGACACCCCGGCTCTGAGGGGACGGATGCGGCCGGCTTCTCGGCTTCGCAGCACGACCTGGCGGGACCTGGCGAGCGCGCTTCCTGACTGCGGCGGGGCAGGGCAGGGGGTGGCCGGGGGTTGCGGGACCCCGCGCCGTGAGGGTACCGGGCGGCGCTGCGGGCCTCAGAGCCCGCCTCCGCCCGGGGAGATGCGGGGGAGGCGGGCGGCGGGAGGAGGCGGCCGGAACTGGGCTCTCGAGCTTCCGTTGCGCCCATGCGCTGCTGCCGGCCTCCGGGAGCAACAAAGGAGGGAGCTGGGGGGCAGAGGCTGGCTGGGCCGAGGGAGCCGCGGGGTGAGGGGCGACGCGGCGTGAGGGGCGCAGGGGGCGGCAGCGCTTCCGTATGGGCCTGGGCATGTCGCGGGCGCGGGGTGAAGCGAAGCCGTGGGAAGCGAGGCCCGGCGCAACGCGGGGCGGAACCGGTGCGCCGCGGGGCGGAGGAAGGGGCCGGAGCCCTGGCAGCGCTACGCTCGGAGGCCTCCGGCCGGGATGCGGGGGGGGGGGGGGCTGAGTGATGGGGGGTCCTTTGTGGCCGCCGCTCACGGGTGTTCGTGTCCACAGGACAGGCTCCTCAATGGGGATGGGATCGGCGTGATGGCCCTGGCAGCAGGGAGCGACCTGGTGGCCACCAGCTTTGCGTCGGGGAAGGTAGGGGGGCGCGGGGCCCAGCGGGCAGTGCCGCGACCCTGGGGCAGCCGTGGAGGGAGCCGGGGGGGGATGTTTGCGGAGCACCCCCCAGCTGTTGGTCGCTGGTTAAGGGTGCCTGGGCTGAAGCGGGCTGTGAGGCGAGTTGACAGGAAAGCGTCGAGGTGAGGAGGGCGGTCGCCGGTTTTCCCGTCTGAATTGGATTTCGGGTCTCTTTACAAGTGAGAAAGGCAGCTTGTGGCGGCGGGACAGCTCCCGGCACCTCTGGGGGTGGGTCCTGACGGGATGTTTCTCAGGGGACCTGCGAGTTTGGGGTCCGACTGGACAAGATAACAGCTGTGCAGTGCAAGGAGCATCCCCGAGCTGCTGCTGCTGCTGGGAGAAACGGGACCAAAGGAAACGCGTGAATATTTGTGCTGTGGTGTGAAGAGCCCAGCAGCCACCTCTGTCTACAAGTGTGTTCCAGTGATACCGAGTGCTGCAAATACTTGGCATTATATATGTAGGCTTTCCTTTTGGAAAGATGTACCCTTTTCAGTGTGTCCAAAGAATGGATGTAGGTGATGTAGTAGCTGATGTTAACCAAACATATAAATTTACAAGTTTTTTTTTATGTTTTTGTAGGTTTATTAATCTTGATTTTAGGTACTGAAAGCTGATCCTTCATCCTCCAAGATGGCATTTGTTTCAGCGCAAGGGCCTACAGTGGTGGACCAAACCACTTTGATGAAAAAATACCTTCAGTTTGTGGCTGCTCTTACAGATGTCAATACACGTAAGATACTTTTTTTTCTATTGAAAGTCCTTCAGTAGTTTGTTTCACAAACGTTGCAGTATTGTTTAGACAGTTGATAAATATGTGTTGAATTCACTCTGCATTCCATTTGATTTTTGATTTTTGAAGAAGCAAAATGATGAGTAATACTTGCATGAGCCAAAGTGAGCAAGCTCTGTGTGTGTGTGTGTGCATTTGTGTGATGGTTGATTGTGAGAATTGTGTGCCTTATAATTTGGCAGTGATAGCTAAACTGATAAGATCTGATTGCTTCTTTGATCAATGAGTCTGGTGTTTTCATTCATGATGTAGTTTTATATTTAATTTTTTTGCTCGAATTTTCATTTTCAGCTGATGAAACCAAATTGAAAATGATGCAAGAAGTCAGTGAGAATTTTGAGGTAAATATAAAAACACCCAACAACCCAAATGAAGGCCCACGAAAACCCCCTAACTTTCTGAAATGACAGTCTTCCAAGTGCTTAACATTTGTTGGTTTGATTTCTGATGTTATGTGAGTACAATGTTAATATTAGTATCTTGTGACTTATAACTGTAAATCATAAGTCACTGATTTTAGGTTTGTATTTAGGAATTAGCCAGGTTAATGAAGAATTACAATGTACTTGGAGAGCTCTTTCATTCTCTGATCTTTATTCAGTAAGCATTTAAATAAAGGTGAAGAAATTGATTTTTCTTTAATTTCGAATATGAAATTTCTGTATTTAAAGCTTCTTTGGTTTAGTTCAAATGCTTATTGTACTCTTACGAAGCAGAAGCCTCTCTGGTTCCTGTGAGTAGTTCCATAGTATGGAACTGAGGGAGTTGTCAGATACAGGATCTGACATCAGGAGTGGAGATGGCTCCCATGACATCTTTTGCATGGTGATGGACTGTTAAGTTTAGATGAGCAGCAGAAAAAGAGACAAAAGTTAATCCAACTCTGTTAGCATAAATTACACTTTGTTATGTGTCTGTTTTGAAATTATGGAGAACTGGTTATTTTGTAAGAAGTTCAGGATCCTAGAATCTAGAATGTCATTCTAGCTCTCAGACTATAATTATCTCTGTATCTAGTTTTTTAGTCATGTTGTGATTAAAAAAAAGTGCTACTATTGTGACATATTCTGTCCTTAACTGCTTTATTTGAAGTGATCTTGCGTAGTCCATGATAAAGAAGCATAAATACATATTCTGATCCTGTTTGATGTCTTTGGATATTTTCAAGTAAGCTTTATGCTAGGTTGCATCCAGTAGGTGCAGGATGTTGAAAGCTGTGCCCGTTTTAGTTGTTTCTGAGTTATCGGTGGAATAAATTCAAAGGTGGTGTAACTGTATTACAAAAAAAACCCAACCTAAAAGTTAAAGGCTCAATTCTTGTTTAGTGTGTTTAAGTGATTAAGTAGGTGTCTGTTCTGCATCTATATGCACATGGAGAGCATTTTACAGAGCTTCATAGTACCGTGACTGTCTAAAAATATACGTGTGGAGTTTTGTGTCTGTTTAAGCTGACCTGCCATCTCCAACAAAATTTATCTGACTAAAAGAACAGTTTTAACAGCTTAGTCCAATGATCTATTTAGAATCTCGTGGCTTAGTTGATTCTCTTTGCTTTTGTCTTCAGTAGGGAAGGACTTGTTCAATATTTGCTTTGATAACATTCTGTTGTAACTCACTTGGTTCTGTAGTGTGGTCCTACCCAAAGAGGTGATGAATTGACTTGTACAGAAGTACAGCTCTATTTGCTGGAAAACACTTGAGGGAGCAAGAAGGATCCACTAACATAGTTGTAGTTTGATTTTTTCTGTAGAGGTTGTGGGCAGTGTTGTTGCATTTTGTTAATGCTGGATGGTTTCTTTTCGTCTTCTGTTTCCCTAGTCTCCTTATTAACTCTGTTGCCTGCTTCAGTTTCCAATAGCTGTAAAGCTCCTCAGGTTTTATTTTCCACTTCAAATGATTATTTTTGTTTATTTGATTTTAGTTTTTACTTCGTTTCAAAAATTAGCTGTTCAAATTCTCTCGGCTGCATTATTGATCAGGATGTCTTGCTAGTTAGGGGAAGAACTGACGATAGATTCATGATTCTGGAGGACTTGTGGAAGTGAGGTTTAAAACTGATGTGCTCCACCTTAACATTATCCGCTTGGCAGTGCCAGTTGTTGGGCTGGTTGTTATGGCATTCTGGGCTAGTAGAGGTTATTTCTCTTCTAAACTAATTTCTGGATGGACACACTTGGCAGTTTTGAGTCTTGTTTCTGAGAAATTATTTGTTTGAGGGTTTGTTTTTTTTTTCTTTCTTAATTTCTTCATAGAGATTCTGAATTCCAGATGGGGAAAGAGGAGTGTATTCATTGTTGTTCCAGTCTTCGGCTTGGAGGAGAAAAAACTTCCAGAATCAGCCTCTGTTGCTGCTTCTGACATTTTGTGCCAGCAGCGTTATTCTGAACTCTGTTAGAGTAGTGGGGGTTTTAGTTTCTTGTATGGTTCATATGGGTAGCAGGAATTATGCTAATCTTTTGGTCCTTGCTGTTTAGCATTTATTGGGAAGGTGCTTTCAGAAATTTAAGCTGGATTTGTAAAACTGTACTTTTCCTGGAATGGATTTGTGAGCCACTTTCCAAGAATGCAGCAATACCTGTTTCATTTCTTGTTTGAAACTTTTTCAGTCCTTTCTTCCTCCAAAGTGGAACCATGCTCATGGCGTAAACTTGAGGAGGTTAAGAATCATTCAGAATTGGAAAGACTGTAAAGGAGGTGAAGGAGGAGAAGATGCAGACAGGCTTTTTTTGGAAGACGTTTGAGATGAAGAAAAGATGCAGGCTAAACTATTTGTTCATGCTATCTTGTCTTGCATTGTCATGGTTTAACTGCAGCTGGCAACTAAGCCCCACACAGCTGTTTGCTCAGCCCCTTTGCTGGTATGGGGGAGAGTATCGGAAGGGAAGCTTTATATGCTGACCATGACATCTTACGGTATGAAATATCCCTGGGGTCAGATTGAATCACCTGTCCTGGATCCAGCTCCTTGTGCATCCCCAGCCTCCTGGGGTGAGGAGCAGAAAAGGTCTTGACTCTGTGTAAAAACATCTCTGTGTTATCAAAACTGTTTTCAGCACAAATCCACAATGTAGCCCCATAGCAGCTACTACGAAGAAAATTATCTCTGTCCCTGCCAAAACTAGCACATGCATGTAAAAAGCTTTGTACCTTTCTCATGATATGTCTGCTTTCTTGAAAGCCGTTGGGATAAAAAACCTTTTGTTTTTATAGTGCCTGATGTAATAAAATTTATGGTTGCGTATTACGAAATCTTACTGCAAAGTCAAGAATAGTAGTGGAAATCTATAAAAGGAGGTGGCTTTATAAAACTTTTATGTTATTTAAGGAATAAATAAAGGTGAAAAAAACCCCTGCAATACCCATGCAGATTTTTCAAAAGACTGCTGCATTTTTAGATGTATCTTTAGTAACTGACCAGTGTGTTTCTGCATCGCAGCTGCTTCAGAGAGCTGCCTTTGCAGGTACATAAACTACAGCCGAGATTCCAAATAAACCTCACAGTAGTTGGTTAGTTTTTTTTTTTTAAGGCAGATGCAGCAGTTGCTGATGGAGGAAGCTGGCTCGTCTGATATTTCTGGTTTCACAAGTGGACAGTAGTGCAATATTATTTTCACAGTGGCTTGTAATGTTTGGGTGATGTACGCATGCATGTACACGTTTGCAAAAATAACTAAAATCTTAGTTTAACAGTGCCTGAAAAGTCTTGGGAATTGTAAAGCAATGAAATGTGAGTGTGCTTGTCAGTCTTTCTTGTTCAAGAACATCTACAGCTCTTCCCCGCCCCCCCCCCCCCCCCATTTAAAATACCTGTATGTTATGCCAATTCGATTTTTGTGTGAGGTGACAGTGTTAAAATATATTAAAAAAAAATAATCATCTTACAGTCCATTTGGATTGGAGGAGAGAGGTTAATCTGTGTTTACTTTTGTTTTTCACTAAGTGCTCTGTAGTGTATCAGTAAATGTAAAATCCCAGAATCTAAGAAGAAGTTAATTAAAATGTTTAATAGTGGCTTTGAATGTAACTTAGTATCTAATCTTCCTTTTTTTGCTGTTGTTTTTTGTTGCTTAATTAGAATGTGACATCATCCCCTCAATATTCTACATTCCTGGAACACATCATCCCTAGGTTTCTCACCTTTCTACAGGATGGAGAAGTTCAGTTTCTGCAGGAGAAGCCAGCACAGGTAAACACTGGAGCATCTCTTATGTTTTTGCAACGTATGCAGCAGACTACTTGTTTGGTACTTGATTAACCTAATGAGCTGATGTATGTATAGACTTTGTTCTTAAGAATAAACCTGTCATTTGGCAGGAATTGAAAATGTCCAGTCTCTAAATAAGTTAGTTACAAACTTTGTAAATCTGGCCTTGTATGAAAAGTGAGGAAAAACTATGGGCAACAGAATTGTTTTTCTTGCTGAAATACGATAGACTGTTAGAGATTACTGAATTTACTGTGGAATGAAAGGCAGAAGTTGAGTCTATTGCTCTAAATACTTGAGTTCCTTAAAAATAGTATAATAACTTCCTTTTTCCAACAGTAAATTTGTTAGATTTGATTTACATATGGGTAATAGGAAGCATCATGTATTTGTATGTAACCTTTTGTAAATGATTAATCACTGAAGGACTTAGTGTTCAGTAAACAAAGTACAAGCTCTGCTTTAAGGCATTCCTCTTAACCAGCTTCTGAAGTGTTCCATGAAGTCGTAGTTCTGAGGTTTCCTGTGTCCACCCAAAGTAAAATGGCTTTTTTCTTTTTAAGCATGCAGAAGTGTTAAGCTAAAAACATGTCACAACTGATTAACTTGTTGGTGCTTTTTTTGTGGGCTTTTAGGAAGTTCTGTCACATCTTTGTTTTTTTTTTTTAATGTGTTTTTTTTTTTCAGCAACTCCGAAAGCTGGTGCTTGAAATAATTCACAGAATACCAACAAATGAACATCTTCGTCTTCATACCAAAAATATCCTGTCTGTGATGTTTAGATTTCTAGAGGTATTCTTTTTTTTTCTCTTATAACTGTTTCAAATTTTCATCTTCCTTCAGCTGCAAAAAGTACTAGGAATAGGATTTTTTAATAGCTGTGCTTCTGGAGCAGGAGTGGAAGGGCATGGCATTTAGGCTTCACCAGTGGGATATCTTGCTATCTACAGGTTTTCTGAATATTCTCTTCTGCCCTTTAGAAACCTGGATTTTACAAATGCAGGGAACATTCTCATGCTAGATATTTCATTCATTAATGGTTTTCGGCCAGATACCTTATTCTAGAGACTCTGTTTTGTTTTTTACTTTTGAAGCTCACAGGAAATAACCTGATCTATTTGGAGGTGTCGCAGTGTGTAAATAAACACACTTGTGTGTCTGTCTTTGGGGCAATAGAAACAGGTCTGATGGTCTGGAGTTGAAAGTTCTGGTTTTTGTTGAGGTAGGGGTGTTTAATTTTAGCCATGCTCTAAGGCTGCAAGGTAAATTTGTATCAGGGGAAAGTCGTCTTGCTCATGAAAATTAATATTAATGGGGCACTTGAAGGTTGCTGAGTATAATATTAGAAGGTTTTGAAGTACTTACGCAGGAATTGAAGAATGCAGCAGTAGGCTCACTAAAGATTCTTTACTTTTCAGACGGAGAATGAAGAAAATGTACTGATTTGCTTAAGAATAATTATCGAATTGCACAAACAGTTTCGACCAGCAATCACTCAAGAAGTAGGTCATACATCTTGTTATATGGTATAGAACTTAATGTCATGGTGTTTTGTTCAGGTGGGTTGTTTTGCTTGGATTTTTTTCCTGCTGTCCTTTCTATATTGGCTGACCTATTGTGGTGACCATATATTTATTTATTGATGTATTTATTTTACAGTAATTTTAAAAAGGGATTGCATTGTGCTGGCACCCCTGGGAGAAGCCCAAACTCTTAAAGCTTAGTTGTTTTTGCCTTAAGTGTTTATGGACAAAGTGTTTATGGATTAAACTATGGAATAAAATTCCCACAGAAGGGAAGAGAACTGGTGACTTTTTAGTATATGATGGGAAAATCCTGGAAAAGGAGCATTATGATTGTTCCCTCCACCCCTGCTTCTCTCCTGTGACTCATGAAGGAGCATTTGAAAGTTTTCATTTTTATTCTGTTGCTTTCTTTCATTGATTTTTCTCCTGGGAAGGCTTAGTTGGTTTGTAGTAATTATTTCTAATGAGACTGTATTGGAACTATATTGAGGTGATAGGTAAATTGGATTCTTTCCAAGTGCAATTCGAATGAATATTGGTAAAACAGAAGGAATAATTAAGTGCTTTCAGATTCTTTTTAAATAACATGAAAAATACGCTCTAGTGGTGACTATGAAGATTTTATATAATTGTACTGTTAATACAGAGTTTCTAAACCAGTGAAAACCTTTTTTTCTTTATGGTAAACTGACTTCTTCCTTACTAGATCCATCATTTTTTGGACTTTGTGAAACAGATTTACAAGGAACTTCCTAAAGTAGTGGTAAGCTTTTTATTTCTTAAATTGCCCTTACTATGGTCAGACAGGTAGTTTTTATTTCTTAATTTTATTTCTAAAAGATATTAACATAATTACTTTTGTATGTAGTGATACAAAGTAAATATAGTTTTAATAAAAACATTTAACAAAATACATCTAAACCAGAGAGATTTAGATTTTGAATTAGAAAGCTTTCTGTTTATAGCACAGTATTACTGGTAACAGCAAACCGAGGTAAACTTGAGGTAAACTTGTCTAATAAAGCAGTTGACTGCAGTTGGTGTCCATGTAGCCAAATGTCTTTTTTTGAGGGAAAGGTGAGGTGATGTACTTCCCACCAGCAGACAGAGCTCTTCAGTGTGCTTGATCTCTGTGGAGGCCATCACCTGCTCTTCCTCACTGATACAGAGCATCTCTTTGGACAATTTTCTTTAGCAAAAGAGCCACCTTGGTTGGGGATGCTTCTCTGCTGCTTGCTGTAGTGGAAGGTTGCAGGATATGTCTGTAGTCCTAGTAGATCCATCATGTGCAGAGAAGAAAAGACTGCCCACAGTTAGTTGTAGGGGGAAATTATATGGTTGAATTCCAGTTAGATAAATAGCTTTTTGACTATCATTAGCATCATATTTTTTTTTCTGCTCTTTGCTTTTAGAATCGGTATTTTGAGAATCCTCAGGTGATCCCAGAGAACACTGTTCCTACTCCTGAAATGGTTGGCATGATTACAACAATTGTGGTGAAAGTAAACCCTGAGCGAGAAGATAGTGAAACAAGAACAGTGAGTATTCAACTGCTCGTTAACTGTGACACTGTCCGTATCGCAATATCCCAAATCGTAAGGGCAGGTAAAAGTAATAGGCTTTCTTCTTGCTTGTTTTTCTTAAAAAGACTTATTTGTAGAAGCTGATTGAAACTTTGCAGGTCTTTTCTATGCAGTTATAGTTACAGGATTTTTATGTAATATAATACCAAATGGCTTTGTGCAAGTGTTATTATCACAAAGTATATTGTAATTAAACTGAGTAGTTTCTTTAAAAATGTATTTCAGATGCTTTTTTTGAATTAATAACTAAACTGTTTAGAGCCCATGTATTCTTTCTTTCAGCATTCTATAATTCCCAGAGGATCATTATCTCTAAAGGTCTTGGCTGAGCTACCTATTATTGTTGTTCTTATGTATCAGGTTAGTAAAATCTAGTATTTCATATATGTATTAATGGATATATGCTCTTTATTCCAAATGGCTTGTGAACTTCTGCTGGCCAACATAGTATTAAAAATGAATGTAGTGTATTTTTGAGATTAAAATATGGTCTAAAAATAAGCTGCTGATTTTTTTTTTTTATTAGCTCTCAAATAAGTTGACTGCAACTGTGACCTGTACATTTCTCTAATAATACTTTATTTTTTTTTAAGCTCTACAAATTGAACATTCATAATGTAGTAGCTGAATTTGTGCCCTTGATTATGAACACTATTATAATACAGGTTTCTGCTCAAGCAAGGTAAGAGCATTTTAAAGGTATTTTGATGTCATTTGGGATAAGCTACTTAAATCTGTCATTCAGTATTGCCCAGAATATTTTTGTCTTGCATCTCCTGTGGTTTTTGTTTCTATTCTTACTGTAGAGTTTCTGACACAAATCTATATTACTACAAATAGTATATGATGGAGACCATCACATGGAGAGCTAGGACACTAACTGTTGTTTAATCTTTACCACCAGGGGTACATTTTTTCTGTTCTAAGTTATGGCTTAGGTGAAGCCTTGTGATGTTGCAGATAGGGGTGCCACTTTTCCTGCTTCAGATAGATGTTTGTAAGGAGCAGCAAAGGGTGCTGAGCAGGGCAGCAGGAGTGAAATCTCTATTTTCCTATCTGCCTGGCTGATCTGAATAAATGGTTGAGGCTTGCGAGAGACAGACGAGTCTGTGGGAGGGAATATTGCTTGAGAGAAAAATGAAGCCAAGCATTTGATGTTGATGTATTGCCTTGGCTTTCTGTAGAAAGCTGAAAACTGTATGGCTGCCTCAGGGCTGTGCATTTCTGCTTGGAGCATAAGATGCTGCGAATGAAAACAGCATAGAGCTTCTTGAAAATGAGCTCTCCCATGATGATTTTATTCCCTTATGAGGCAAGAACCTCACTACAAGATGATGTAATTTGAACCTTCTGTGAATTTTCTAAATGAAGGTATTAAAGAGGAGGAACAAAATTGTAACTGCTGTTCAATTTCATTTCAGGCAACATAAACTTTATAACAAGGAATTGTATGCCGATTTTATCGCTGCTCAAATTAAAACATTGTCTTTTTTGGCTTACATCATAAGAATTTACCAGGTAGGTTGTATTTTTGTTGCTTTATTACTGCTAGTGCAGCAGATCTCTAATTACGTTGTCAGGCCAGTGACCAGCATGACTGCAGTGTATCAGACAAGATAGACAAGAATGTGTTCCAAATCTGAAGACAGGGCTATACTTGGCCATCCTTTCAGAAGTATTGTCATGTGAATGCATAGTAAAAACGCGCTGTTTCTCTTGCCCTGGGCATTTATAGAATGGCTATTGTACTTTAGTTTTATAAGTAGACTTTGTAAAGTGAAACAAGTGAATTTTAATTGAATGTTCCTTTGCAAATGTAAAGCAAACCTTTAAAATAGAATGTCGTAATAATTGTATTCGTGTTATTTTATTGTAGGAATTAGTGGCTAAATATTCTCAGCAAATGGTAAAAGGAATGTTGCAGTTGCTCTCCAATTGTCCAGCTGAAACTGCACACCTCCGCAAGGAGCTTCTGATTGCTGCTAAGCACATCTTGACAACAGACTTGAGGAGCCGTATGTAGTACTTTTTAAAAATGGATCTATAAATGGGAAGATTTTTAACTATTTGTATGTATTTAACGGGCATATTGCTTATTATTTGTTTCAGACTATTCCATAGTTCTCATTCTTTTGAGAGTTTGTGTGATTTTTTTTTTTTTTTTGTTTCATTTTGACTATTTTCTTTTTCCTTAATAAAATCATCTGAGTAAGGTGGCAGAGTGAGCAAGTGCCATTTCTAGCTTTCCAAGTATCTATTGTTCCAGTTAATTACTACTTGATGATAAACATTTGTGTTAGTTTGTAATTGTGCATTTAATTGTATGGATACTTTAAAATACTAATCTGTTAACCTGAGTGGAAGTAGTTCTGTCAAATCCTGATACCGTATTTTTGATTCAGTTTATCTAGTATTTGCCTTTAGCAGAGGAAAGCTGTTTTTTGGTCTGCCTGAATTAATGAGGTTTGGTTGGTATGTTCTGTTTCGGCAGAATTGCCAAATTGGAGATGAGTGTGCCTTGTAAAGTATTAACTTCTGTCTTTTCATCTTTGCTGTGTGGTCCCATTTCTTTTCCTCTGCTGACAGCAGTTATGGGGCAGTGTGATGTCTTAGAGGTGGTGTTAGTTCGCCAAAAAAAAAAAAAAAAATAGCATGTTTCCTAGTTAGAATTATAGAACGGTTTGGGTTGGAAGGGACCTTAGGATCATTTAGTTCCAACCCCCCTGCTATGGGCAGGGACACCCTATGCTAGACCACGTTACCCAAGCCCTTGTCCAACCCATCCTTGAACACTGCCAGGAATAGAGCATTCACCACTCATTTGGGCACCCTGTTCCAGTGCCTCGCCACCCTCACAGTAAAGACCTTCTTCCTTATGTCTAATCTGAACTTCCCCTATTTAAGTTTGACCCATTCCCCCTTGTCCTGTTGTTACAGTCCCTGATGAAGAGTCCCTCTCCAGCATCCTTGTAGGCACCCTTCAGATATTGGAAGGCTGCTCTAAGTTCTCCACGCAGCCTTTTCTTCTCCAGGCTGAGTTCTGGAATTTAGTATTGTGGTTACATGGAAAGCTGTTTTGGCTATTTTTCTAAAGAAATTAGCTTAATTGTTCTACAGTTTTCAGTCTCTTCTTAAAAACTTTCGAACTTGGCCCATTTCAACCAAATTCAGCAGAGTAGTAAGGTCTTAAAGATTCCATGTTCTGCATCCTTTGTGAACTTCAGTGTTTGGATAGCGGAGAAAACCTGAGTTAGTGTCTCCACTGGAGGAATAAACAGCAGTGTGAGCTTAGACATTCATTGCTCTTGGTCAGCTGTCTCGTGTTTTAGGACACATATTGATAACTCATCCTTCCAGCCCTGCTGTTGGCTACCTGGCAGCCCAAAGTGGATGTAGAGGAGGAAATGCTTAGAAATATTAAGATGAAGAGGGAACATGGAGAGCTGCAGAAGATTAGGCTTTGGTCATTCTGTTGGTGCCATTCAACTTACTTGGCAAAATGAGTGCTAAGGGAAGTGTTTCATGTTTCTCAGTCTTGCAGTTGTTATTGTTGTCAGTGAAATAATATTTCAAATTGAGTCTTCTGTGTTGATTGAGAGTTGATGAATAATGCCTTGTATTTTACTGTGATGCATTTTGTCTATGTGGAACTCTGTTTCTGATTCTAAAAGAGAGTGAAGGTGCAGCTGTACTCACTCTTTCTACTGTCATCACTGTAAACACTACCCCTAGGAATATTTCATATCAATAATTTGTGGCATGCACATAAATATTAGGTGGAGGTTTTAGAACCTAGCTTAGAATATAGAATAGAGATGTCTACTTCAAAAGGCTAGAGTGGATTATGTGGCATTTCTGAAACTCTAATGACCGTACATTGCAAACACATCTTAATTTCAACGTAATGCATTCTTATGTTTATGAAGTTTAATGAGAGAGTTCAATCAATAGTCCAGTGTAAACAATTTATTATTACTTGCTTTGTTTTAATTTTTCTTACTAATTCATAGTAAGAGTAATAGCAAAACACAGGAATATTAATGTTAAATGTGATCAATACATAGAAACTCATTACTGGTTTTCAGTTTGCATTTCCTTTGCGTTTTTTGTCAGGATTTGTGCCTTTAACTCTTTGTTTGGTGGTAACACCAGTGCAATTCAGAGTAATTCCTTTTTTAGAGTGGTTTGATGATCAAAGGAAGTTCCTTTCCAACTATTTAGTGGACTCACCTTTTTTTCTCAATAGTAGTATTTTTTGGCTATGACTGAATGTATTCATTTCATGACAAGGTTGTGGCGACTGCCTTGTAAAACAATGGATTATCTTTGCATTTAGAATCTTTATTCCCATTCTTTGTTTGCTTTTTCCATTGTAAGTTTTCCAGATCTCTAGCCTACTCAAAAACCAATTCTGACATTCCCCTTTTAAACTTCCTCCATGATTTGCAGAATGTGATGTTCTCTTAAAGCAAAGACAGCTACCATATTGTCCCTTTGATTTAAGTGGAACTCACTGATTCCTTGTCCATTTGAGGTTTCATTCAGAAAATGCTGGATTTTAATCTTTAATATTGTTTGAAAATCTGTGGAGGATGAAAGTTGCTGGATATTCCTCTTTCTCTAACTCTTTGCTTATTTTTAATCAGGTTTAGCTTGTTGCGTTTTTCAAAGGCAGGAGCGCTTAATCCTTCAGGCCGCTTCCATCATCTGCCTTTAGGGTGGAGTAACCTAAGCAATTCCATAAACTTTTTGATTTCTAAATTTAAAAAGGAAAATGCTTCTTCAGTCTTGCTTTGTCACTTGATTGTTGTTTTTTTTTTGTTACTGGAATCTTCCTTTTTGTTCCCTGGACCCCAGGTTGCTTGTAATCCTCCTTATGTGTTGGGTTAGAGCTTGAATGATAGTTTTGTTGTACTAGTGTTGCCCAAACTTGTCCCTTCCAGTAACTCATTTGTTGCATTTAAAAAAGTTTTGCAAAGATGGAAATAATGTTTTTTCTCTTTCCAGTTGTAACTGTTTTTATTGTGTCAATGCTGTGGCTTTGTGTACTGTAAGGTTACTCAAGGGGCAAGTGGAGGTCATAGTTACAAGAGGTTAATTGGAGGTTTCCTTCATTTACAAGTGTCACTTAAACACTGCCTTTCGTAAGCTTCAGGAATGAATTTTGTAATCAAAACTCTTTGACTTAGGTTTAAATATGTAAGTGGTTTCATGCTTAACTGTCTTATTTTGACTATTTCCTATGTCAGTCATGTATAGCTTTTTCTTTTTTCTCTCTCTTTTTTTTAATATAGAATTTATTCCATGTATGGACAAGCTCTTTGATGAATCTATACTAATTGGCTCTGGATACACTGCCCGAGAGACACTGAGGTATGACAGAAAGTTTGGAATGGCTTTCTGAGTACCTGCCAGGGCTAGTTTCTTTCAAGGTTTATTAATGTTTACAGTGATGTCTGTATAAGGTCTTAAATCTTTGCTTTAAATAACTGATCTTATTAGATTCCAATATTGGAAAGGCTTCTGTTGCTGTAGAGTGTTTATTGTTGAATACTTTGATGCTGCAGCATGGTAGTGTGAGTGTAGGGCAAAATGAGATAAACGGGGGCATGAAAATGATTTGATTCCTTAAATTGCAGAGCACAACTGAAACAGTTGTTACTGTGAAATCAACTCGGTATCTTCTTCATATTTCATGAAACTGCCTAAATCTTGTGTGCAGTGTAAAATCTGAATGAGTTTTAAACTGTTTTGGCAATAAGTACTTTAAAACTTATTCATTCACAGTTGAAAAACAAATAAATGGGGAGAATACTTACTTTCTTTGACTTCAGTAGATACTTATATACAGTTTTTATGTGCTTTTGCTGATCAAATGAAAATATGCAAGCAAGAAGAATTACTTCCTCTTGCTCAAGAATCAAGTGTACCTTACAGACAACATGTATTAGATTTAGAAGTTTTCTCTCTTCTAGATGCTTAAACCTGGTATTTAAAAAGAAATGATTTTTCAAATCTATTTTCATAGCTACTTTTGAAATCATGAATCATCAGTGATCATCAGTTGTGAAACAGGTTACTAGTGCTTCTTAAAATGTGGTTTAAAACATGCTCATTTGCTGTCAACTGTTGATGTTAATGTGTACTGGGGATGATGTTCAGCAATGAGGAAAGGTGAGAGAGGTAGCATTAGTGTTGTGGGACAGATTAATGAATCTTTGGTTATAATTCTCTTGTGTAATTAAAAAAGATGTGTGAATTTGGGATTTGCATATAAAAATAGAAAATGTGGATTTAGAATCTTGGAAATAGCTCCAGGCAATAATTATTGGTTAAGTGCAATTAACAACAATCTGAATTGTCCTCAATGTGTTTTCTTCATTTCTTGTTTTTACTGATAGACCGCTTGCATATAGTACACTGGCAGACCTGGTACATCATGTCCGTCAACATTTACCACTCAATGATCTCTCCCTTGCTGTCCAGTTATTTGCCAAGAACATTGATGATGAGTCGCTGCCTAGCAGTATCCAGACAATGTCTTGCAAGCTTCTACTAAATTTGGTAGACTGTATCCGGTCTAAAAGTGAACAGGAAAATGGAAATGGTAGAGATATTCTTATGAGAATGCTGGAGGTATTAATTTGTTTAAAACATTTGCTAATGAGTTGAATATCCTATTTTATAGTATGCTGTTAATTATATTTTACATTCTCCTTTCTTCAGAAATGAGAATATGTAGAAACAGTCTGCATACTGTATTTCATTTCAGGATTTTAGAGAAGGGCTCTTTAAAATGCAGTGCAGCTGGGATAATATCTCAGATACAGCTGAGGTACTTTGCCAGCTCAGCTTATTCATTTAGTGACTTGTTTAAAAGCAGGAAACCGGATGTCTGTGATGCTAGGGTAAGAGGATTATCTCACAGGTCCTTGGCATAGCCCTGTATAATCTGTAATATGTGCAATATCTGAACTTTCGAGACCTACTGATCCTTTTAAGGATCATCTTTATATGGAGGACTTTTGAGGGGGCCTTTTCTTTTTGTTACTTTTGAAAATCAGGGGTGCACCAGGGAAGCTGTCATCCATGGTGCAGTATAAGTGAAATGCAACCTACTTGCTGTAGCCAAGTTTTAATGGAAGAAGGTTGCCTAAGTGTTTCTTCTGCCACAACAGGAAGATGCATTCAGCTGTAGAGTAAAATAGTAAAACACTTGTAGGGTGAATAGTGGTTTAATAATCTAATTTTGGGATGTGAGACCATGTCTTGAAATCTAAATCAAACTAGTGCTTTAAGATGACAGGAAGCTGTGTGGCTGCTTGTTTTGGTGATCTAGAAATTTTGAATGTAGTGGATCCCCTGCATCTTTGACTCTTCTTCTGTCAGTGACAGACTGTCACAGTTCTGAGTGTCCCAGGGAAGAGTTTAGTTATTTTATAGTTATCTCCAGATTATATGGTATTACCTTTTTTAAAGCAGCAGTAATTTAGGGAATGGCTTTCATCCTAAATATGGAATACAGGTGATGGCAAGAAGGGAGCATACAGAACTTTGCTGGTAGTGCAGAAATACCTGAGCAAGCTAAGTCGATCTAGACTTTAAAATCTGGGAAGTACAGAAAACTTTAAATTGAAACTTTGTGCATTATGTCCCTTGCTTGGTATCAGCCAAGAGGCAGAAATGTTGGGGACCGCTGTTCTGCAGGATTGATTATTGCTTTATAAGGCTGATATATGCATACAACTAAAAGTTAAACCTATGATGTATACATCTTTTAATACGTATCTGATACACAGTAAACATAGGTCTGACAAATCTGAGCTTTTTTTTACTTAGTAGTAAATATTTATACACTGAAATATTAAGTCTTTTTAGAAATGAATTCAAATAGCTGTACATTTTAAATTAATTAGAACTGTAGAGGTCAGTTTTTAGTTGATGGTTTTACCAGTTTTCAGCAAATATTTTTACTTTTAGAATTTATTAAAAAGTAAGCAAACTACATGTTGGTACATGTTAAATGAGCACGTTAAATGTCTGCTGTCATTGGGTGACCTCAGGAATACTGTTGTAAATTTTTTGATCTCAGTATGCTGACTTGAATTGTTAGTATTTTTAAATTTAGAATGGTTAGTTGAAGAAGAAACTTACTTTCTTTTTTCTCCTCCTCCCTGCTCTTTGATTTGCTTTTCCTGTTTCTGTCTTAGGTTTTTGTTCTGAAATTTCACACTATAGCACGATACCAGCTGTCTGTAATCTTTAAGAAATGCAAGCCACAGTCTGAGCTTGGAGCTGCGGAAGCCGCGTTACCCGGAGTACCAACAGCAGCAAATGCAGCTCCTGTTCCTGTTCCATCTCCTGCCCCAGCCACTCCTGTGGCCCCTGCACCAGTACCTGTGTTTGAAAAACAAGGGGAGAAAGAAAAAGAAGATAAACAGACGTTTCAGGTCACAGATTGCCGAAGCTTAGTGAAGACTTTGGTCTGTGGTGTCAAGACAATCACATGGGGCATAACGTCATGCAAAGCTCCTGGTGGTAAAACTGCATAATATTTAATTACATTGATCTTTTGTAATTCTACAATTAAAACAAGATACTTCTTTTTAATGGTTAACCACTGCTTTATTCTTTATCTTCTTTCAGAAGCACAATTCATTCCCAATAAGCAGTTGCAACCTAAAGAGACTCAAATCTATATAAAACTGGTAAAATACGCAATGCAAGCATTAGATATTTATCAGGTATGTAACCTGACTGTTCAGCACTTTTATTTGTACAGTTACTGTGTGCTAGATCTTTTAATAAGGAATTATTTGCCAGCTAAAAGACAAATCTCACATGAGGTATGTTTTCATTAAGTCTTTAATTTCAGTATCCAGCTGTTGGGAAATGTTATGAATTTCAAAGTACTTACCAGGAACAAATTATTTTCTTAACAGCTGTAATTGTCTGTGTTTATACAGTCAGGTCAGACTGAAAGCAGTTGTCTTTTATGTGGTGGATTAGATATTTTCATGAGGTAGTTTAGCTGTCAATTGAAGTATTCACACGGCTGCGTTTGTCTTCTGTAGCTACACATAGCACTGATGAAATGTAAATGTACATGATTTGGAATTAAGTAACTTTGCAAATATGATATCTCCTGCTGTTGGCTTTCTCCACTTCCGACTTAGTGGTTTTAAAATCTGTGATAAGAAATACTCTATTTTAATATTTCCATTGTCACCACTGTCTCTTCTAATTGTATGTGGCTTCATGTGAAACCTGTAAAATGCCTTTTCTTTTTTCAAAAGGTATTCTAAGAATAGTGGGGGAAAAAGGTTACTCAGTTCTGTAACCAGTGTATGTGTGTTCTCAATTCCTGTAGGTCCAAATAGCAGGAAATGGACAGACATATGTTCGAGTAGCAAACTGTCAGACAGTCAGAATGAAAGAGGAAAAGGAAGTTCTGGAGCATTTTGCTGGTGTGTTCACAATGATGAACCCTTTAACTTTTAAAGAAATCTTTCAAACTACAGTTCCTTACATGGTGGAGCGAATCTCAAAAAACTATGCTCTTCAGGTATTATGTTTTTGTTTACTTTTTTCAGTTGAGGATAAATACCATCCAGAAAATAGCTTATACCTGAAAATACATAAGGCTGATACGGAATTAGAAATAATAATGTTGAAATTAGCATGCAGGATTTGAAGCAGTCTATGGAAACACTTTGTGAAGATGGATTCTCAAAAGCTTTCCAGACCAAGTTTAGAAGATATGAATAGAATCACACAGAATCATAGAGCTGTTATGTTTGGAAAGGGTCTCTATAGAGATCATCTAGTCCAACCCTTCTGCCAAGGCAGGGTCACCTAGAGCAGGTTACACAGGAATCCATTTAGATGGGTTTTGAATGTCTCCAGAGAGGGAGACTCAGCAACCTCCCTGAGCAGACTTTGTTCTTGAAATGTATTGAACATTGTGGAGTTCTTGTTTTGTTCAGGTGGTTGTGTTAGTGTTCTACTGTTTTACAGAATACAAGTCCCATATTGCCCATTTAAAATTAAACTTTAAATTTGAATGGTTAAGTTACAGGCATGGTTGTTGCCACTGAGGATAACCTGGATCACTTGGGTAGCAGTGGAGATGGGGCAAGAAATGTGTCTTAGTTCTTTGTTTTAAATGGGTAGTGCATTTATCCTTCTGTTCTTTTCATTATAGCAGCAATAACTCCTTTGTCATTTCATTCTATAGATTGTTGCCAATTCCTTCTTGGCAAACCCTACTACCTCTGCCCTCTTTGCAACGATTTTGGTAGAGTATCTTCTGGATCGGCTGCCAGAAATGGGCTCTAATGTGGAACTCTCCAATCTGTATCTCAAGCTGTTCAAGTTAGTCTTTGGTTCAGTTTCACTATTTGCAGCTGAAAATGAACAAATGCTGAAGGTAAAGGTCATTTGTGTTAAAAACAAAAAAATCTGGTTTTACTTAATGCATTCTTCAGATGTCTGAAGAAACTTAGTTTTACACTGTCTAACATTTGATAGTCTTTTCATGTTTAAATCCTTATTAGTGAAACATCTCAGTTTTTCCCAAATGCTGGGTACATTGCCTTATTTATAAAAGATGGTTTCTGTGAATGTTTGCTTCCTATTTGAAGCTATAAAGTGATGTACTAATTCTGAATATAAATGATTGATACATGTTTGTGGTCTAATTAGGATTGCAATAAACCCATGTAACTTCACTGTCAGGATATGCATATCTTGCATATTTTTCCTCTTTGTTTCCATATTAACTTAAGACTTTTGCTTAGACTGGAATCACTCTTTTTTTGTATGTTACTAAATTTTATTCATTCATGTCATATTCAGTGACATTTACCTCTTTAGTTAGATATTTCTGTGCTCTCAAAAAGTCTGCATTAAAGAATGCCATTTCTGCTATTGACATCATGCTGTCTTTGTAGTCCAAGGATCTATTTATGTTGATGAGATCATCTCATTATTCACTGAGTTTAGAAATACTGAGCTTGAAGCAAGTGTTCTGTTCTTATAGAAGTAACAGCTGCCTATATCCAGAAAAACCATTAAGATATTGAGCGCTGCTCCTTCTCACAATTTCTCTCCATGTCTCTTCCTTCTACCTTAGAATAAACAACATTCTGATACACGTAACTATGTGATAATAATTTCCGTGCTTAACAGTTTGTTACAGCAGGAGCAGTACTGTTTTCTGGGTAGAACAGAGTGATGGCTACTAATTTTTCCATATTCTTTGAAAGACAAAAGAATATGAAGCAATATATTCATATAATCTTGCTTAAATTCTTCCAGTTTGGCATCAGAATCAAGGTCATTTGGATTTTATAAGCTGGAGATCCAATTTAAAGAGTGGGATGTACTACCTTCACAGTTTTACGCTTTTGTTACCATTTTTGTTTCGCAGGATTGATGATATGGGCCTTGGGTAGACAATTTAATTGAATGATTAAGGCTGTTTGGAGCATTTGCATAACAATGTAGAAAGCTTTTAGATATTAATAAAATCCAGAATTGTATCACTGTTTGTCCCTGATCTGTGAGATTCCTTGTATTTATCAACTGTTTTTAATAATTTCTGCAAATTGTTAATATCTCTAGAAAGTGGTTCCATACCGCTTTTTTACTTGTAGAAAATTGCTTTCAAAGCGCAATTTTAGCATTCACAAACCCTAAGAATTAGTGATGAAATTAGATCAGGAGTAAATTAATATTGTATCATTCTGACACTTCTGGTTTCTGCTACACGTCCCTGCCTTCTGTGGAGCAAGTCTTTTTAATTGTGTCAGATTTGCACAAAGGTTTTGTTACAGTAAAGTTACTGCTTGGAGTAGCAAGCAGGCGTGATTGTTTGGCTAATATGAAAACAGGATTTAATTAAACAATGCTTAGGGTTCATGATACTGTTCAAATACAGATTTAATTTTTACCTGTTTCAACAGTGGCATAAAATTAGTGTGGGATCAGAGTAGTTGGAATAGCTGAAGGTTTTGATCTGAGAAACTTGTTGCATTCTAAAATTGTACAGTACAATGATGATAAAATTAATATTTTAGTAATCTTCAAGCTTTTTTTTTTTCTTTTATAGCCACATTTGCACAAGATTGTGAACAGCTCTATGGAACTTGCACAGACTGCCAAAGAGCCCTATAACTATTTTCTGCTACTCAGAGCACTGTTCAGATCTATTGGAGGAGGCAGTCATGATCTGTTATATCAAGAATTCTTGCCGCTGTTACCAAACTTACTGCAAGGTAGAACAATACCATCTTTCTCCACCCTAGTTTCTGATCTTTTTATGTAAACAGTAGTAATAAAGTTATCTAATTAAAAAACCCCAAAACTAAAGCCCTAATCCCCCTGATAAGTAGTTTCTGATTTTTAGCAGTTGATGAAATACCTTGAATGTGGCTTCTTTTCATTTACTATCAGCTGCTTCAGGCTCCATAGTTTTGGCTGCTTCACAATTTCTGCTGCTTGTTTTTCTGCTTTTCGTTGTGGGGCTGTTGGGTTTGGTTTTTTTTTTTTTTTGGTTTTTTTTTTTGTTTCTTTCATTTATTTTTTTTTGCTTGGATAGCTTTGTTAGCATGTGGCACTGAGGGACAAGAGTAACAGGAGAAGCAATGGTGCCAGGCCATCAATGGTTTTGTGGGTAGAACATTATAGAGAAGCTCTGGTTGATCTGCTTTTGAGGGTACGTGTATGCACCTGCAAGTGCATGATAAATATAAATGCAGATAATGTCAGTCTGCAAAAAGAAATGGAAATAACTATCAGTTTCATTGAGGATTTGCACTTGCAAGAACTGTGTTCCAGAGATATGATGAGCAAGGAAACGTGGAGAACTGTTTAAACCTAGGGACAAGTTAATGGGAGCAATTCCAGGAATGTGTAATCCAGTGGTTTCCATGTACAGCTCTAGTGGCAATTTTTACTGTAGTTAGTAAATATGTATGTTCTCTATAGATCATTATATGATACACGTTAGTGCAGAAGTCCTAGATAGGTTTATGAAAACTTGATGGGAAGAAAAATAAGTCGGGCAGTGTATCTAGTCTGTATGGGACAGTGAATGTACTTGAACTCATTTAATACTTCTTTTCAGGATTCCAAATATTTCCAAACCAATTTGTTCTGTGTGGATTTTATTTTATTTTTGTTGTTGATACAAGCCTGAGGTTAACCAGGTTAAATGATCTTTTTCTGGTTTTCATCTGTATTCAAAAGCTACTTTATTGACTTTAATATTGAATTTTAGGATATGCAGAGATACTTCTTTTGCGTATGCATGTACCCACAAAAGCATTCACTGCCTAAAATCTTTAGATCTAAGTTAAAATTGTGAATGGTATTACATTTTGTAACTACATTATCTATGGAGTTGAAAGCTTTTAAAGATGTGAGGTTATTCCGAATTTAGGAAACAGCTGTTTGTAACAATAAACTGCTTTTTTCCTCTGTATAACTTCTCAATGATTTGCAGGACTTAATATGTTGCAAAGTGGCCTTCATAAACAACACATGAAAGACTTGTTTGTAGAGCTCTGCCTCACTGTGCCAGTTCGTTTGAGCTCGTTACTGCCTTACCTGCCAATGTTGATGGATCCCTTGGTGTCGGCTCTCAATGGATCTCAGACCCTGGTTAGCCAAGGCTTAAGAACTCTGGAATTGTGTGTGGATAACTTGCAGCCAGACTTTCTGTATGATCACATTCAGCCAGTTCGAGCTGAGCTAATGCAGGTAAACATGTTGTTTCCCGTTAGACCACAAGAGGTCATTGATTCACTAAATATTATTAGAAATTTGGGTGAACTTTTGGTTATAAAAACTTAAATCTCTTATGAGAACCATACCAGTCTGGTGTGTATGTATAAGGCCAGTTGGTGTTGTGTTGTTAAACTGAAAACTGTGAAAAATTTGAAAGTGATTTGTTTTTTCTATACCTCCGTTAAAGACTTCTAACAGAGCATATGGCTAGTAGTTGGAATTAAAGCAGTAAAGAGTTGGGTTAAAGTTAAGAGTTGGAATTCAGTAGCAAGACTATTACTATGTTTAAGATAAGTTGGTACAGAAAATGATTTAAATTTTTTAATTAAAAAGAAAACCTAAAGCCCAACAACAAAAAACCCCCAAGCAAACAACACAAGCTTATTACCTTCAGCATCTTAGGACTGACAGCTATATGCAGTCTTATGTATACAGTGAAGATGATGTGACTGAAAGTTAATACAGTGCTTTCATATAGCTTATCTTCTAAATATGATTCTTTATTTGCTTTTTATGTTTCAGAACTAGATCTTTGAGGTTATTTGATTTCAGCCTTAACTGGCTTGCTTTTTGATGTAATCTAAAACTGCATTTAGGACAGCCTTGTTACAGAATAGTTGAACTGTCGCAAGCTTAGACTGCTTTTATTCCATCTAGATAAGTATTTTCTGGAAGTTATGGACCAATTAGCCAGATATAAGAATAAGTGTCTTCCTTAATATTTTTTTACATTACAACTTGAAAAATGTTGGAGTGAGACTGGTCTGACCATGTAACATTTAAAATATTTACAGGCTTTATGGCGTACGCTGCGCAATCCTGCAGACAGCATTTCTCATGTCGCTTATCGTGTCCTTGGTAAGTTTGGTGGAAGTAATAGGAAGATGTTAAAGGAATCACAGAAACTACAATATGTAGTCACAGAAATCCAAGGACCCAGTATTACAATTGAATTTTCAGACTGTAAAGCGTCCATTCAGCTCCCAATGGAAAAGGTAAGAGCTTAAATTATTTTCTGTGCTAAGAAATTGTCTCAATTTTCCTTTATTACAGATTTTTTTTGAAGTTTGCTTGTAAAACCTAGTGAAAAATGTGTGGTATGTCTGCCAGTTCCAGATGTGAGTTAATAACTACAGAATTTACATAATTAAAAGTAGGTTTTAGGATCTCTTGCATACCTGATTTTTATTTTTATTTAATATCCCTTCAGTGAGACAAAGAGATTTCTACTTTGTGTTTGTAACGGAGACACAGAATCTAAACCCACTTACGTATTTTTTTGAGTTGCCAGACTTGGCAGGTAAAGGACAAAACATTGTTTCAGAAATCACTGCAAAGAGCTATTTTGCTTTTTTCATTATGCAGTGTAGTATCAGTTGAGAACCTCTGTAAAAGGCAGATAGACTTACACTAAGTTCTTCCTTCATTTTGACATGCAAAACTAGCAGAAGCTTGCCAACCTGTTCTTTCTTTATTGTCGCTTCAAACTGTTCTATATGTCACCTCCAAAATTTAAACATGCTGTTCTGCTTTTACAGAGTGATAGGAGATAAACTAGCCCAAATAAATGCTTTTCAGTACACGTCTTTTTTCTTCACTTTTCTAACTTTTGCTATACTGCTTCGATTTGTAGCTTCTCAGAGCTACAAAACCACTTTGTACTTGTACAGGCTTTCATCTCAGTGTGTCACAAATGCTGAGTTCTCACTAATTACAGCAATCTAATCAGTGTCTTGGGATCTGAGAGTGAAGCTATATTTTGAGTTAATTTGGCCTGTAGAGTTACTTACCTTTTCAATTACACTTTCATAAGTCGATATGATCTGAATGTGGTAAACAGTTTTCTGTACAGGCAGCTGGGTCTCTTTGGCTCCATATAACCATCAGGCTTCAAAATAGCTTGGAAAAATGATTCTTAAAATACAGATAGCTTTGTGGATCTCTCCTCTGTACTGAAACTGATGACTTGAATGTATGTAAATACTCTAATTGCTGGCATTTTCCTGTCCATCTAGGTTTAATTTCAAAGTTTTCATGCATCTAAGGTGTTGGTTAATGATAGAGAATGATCTTCAGCTTCTTGGTGTTGACCAAGAAACAATGTATCTGCTGAATACTTTGTAACTATAAACAGGAAATGTCAAATTAGAAGTAGAAAGAAGTGGAATAAATTGAAAATGAGAAATCCATGTTTTGTTTCAGTGCTTTAGTAGTTTTCTGGGGTCTGTGTAAAACGTAGAATCATAGAATCATAGAATAGTTAGGGTTGGAAAGGACCTTAACATCATCTAGTTCCAACCCCCTGCCATGGGCAGGGCACCTCCCACTAAACCATGCCACCCAAAGCTCTGTCCATCCCGGCCTTGAACACTGCCGGGGTGGAGTGTTGACAGCTTCCCTGGGCAACCCATTCCAGTGCCTCACCACCCTAACAGTAAAGAATTTTTTCTTTATGTCCAATCTAAACTTGCCCTGTTCAAGTTTGAACCCATTACCCCTTGTCCTATCACTACAGTCCCTAATGAAGAGTCCCTCCCCAGCATCCTTATAGGCCCCCTTCAGATACTGGATGGCTTCTATGAGGTCTTCACGCAGCCTTCTCTTCTCCAGGCTGAACAGCCCCAACTTTCTCAGCCTGTCCTCATAAGGGAGGTGCTCCAGTCCCCTGATCATCCCCGTGGCCCTCCTCTGGACATCTTCCAACAGTTCCATGTCCTTTTTATGTTGAGGACACCAGAACTGTACACAGTATTCCAAGTGAGGTCTCACAAGAGCAGAGTAGAGGGGCAGGATCACCTATTTCAACCTGCTGGTCATACAGCTTTATTAGGATCTTAATTCTAGAGTAAAAGGCTTGATCAAAATCTGAGCTGTTTGGCACTGAACCTTCCCAGACTGTCAGAAGCATGATGCTAGGTCCTTGTCTGCTTCTTCCTTGTTTATGTTGAAGGAGGGAGGAACCTGAGCACTGCCATTCCAGCTTGCATCACTGCATGCGAGAAGATTTGTAGTCATAGAATATGTTGTTCTTTTCATTGAGATACTTAAAAGCTTATTCAAACAGTGATGGGATGACAGCTAGTTAAGTCAGTAAGTGGAAACATGGTTTTCCTTTCAAAGAAGGCAGAGCCTTTTTATGCATAATCCTGGTTAAGCATAAATGGTTAGATTTTATTCACAATTGATCAAGTATCAGAATTTCTAATTTTGTGCACTCCAAAACAACTTTTATATGTTGTTTTACTTAGAGCCTGTATATAATTTGTTTTTACTTTCTTGCTTTAGTTTTTGGGGAAGTATAGAAAGTATCTAGCTGTGCTTACGTATATGCAACATAGTCATTTTCCAAAGTATGTACTGTCCATTTTCATTGCATTCATATCTTAAGAGGTTATTTGAATTATTCTAAAATACATTAGATCTTCTTGCAAAGGAAGAATACTATTTCCATTAAGTAAATGGTGTTTAGACTTTACTTACAGAGACATTTAATCATCATGTATGATTAAATGTATGATGAAAAATATGTTTCATGGAAAATATGACAAAGTAATTTGTAAGATAGAATATTTTATGGTACCGTTTATATGTGCATATAAATGCATTGGATACTGACAGTGTATAGGGATTAAGAACAGCAATTATTGCTGGAGGGAAGATGAGGAAGATTTTCTTGAGGGGGAGAGAGAGAGAACAAAGGTGTACCTCACTCATGAATTCAGATGCTTTATGACCATGCAAATAAATGTATCTGCCCTGAAACTTTGCATTTATAGAAGCACAGCAAGCATCATGATAATTTCCAGTCTGCTCTCTCAGGCATTCTTTGCATTTCTTAACTTAGTCAAAATTGTACGTATTGTTAAAGTTACTTTTAATGTATGTTAAAGATACCATTCTCTTGATTAATGACCTCATTGTAAATATTAAGAACAAGAAGTATTTGGTTACTATCTGTCTCTTTTTCATTGTAGGCAATTGAGACTGCTTTGGACTGTCTGAAGAGTGCTAACACAGAACCGTATTATCGGAGGCAAGCATGGGAAGTAATCAAGTGTTTTTTGGTAGCCATGATGAGCCTGGATGATAATAAACATGCGTTATACCAGCTTCTTGCACATCCTAAGTATGACAATTCTTTAAACGTAAATGTGTATGTAAAATTTACAGTGTTTCTAGAACAACCTAATTTAGAGACAGTGGTTAGTCTAGGTAACATCATCTTAATGGCATTTTTACCTGATTCTTTTTAAATCAGTGCAGGACTCTCCAGTAAGAGGAATCCAGTCAACAGATTATTTAATGCTAGTGACGTGTCAGTGTTCATACTTTAATTTTCTCCCCCCTAATCACAGTCCCATGTACAATCTGTTAAATTTTTTAAATTAATTATAGTTTAGTATATTTAAATAGTTGGAATATTCTGGTCCTTAATTGCATTTTTAAGTTTAACAGATTGTGATGCTTTGTGTGTACATTTAACTTTTTACTAAAATGAAAGAGATACAAAATACAGTTTCATTTAGTGACCAAACTATAACATAGTCACAGATGTAACCTCTGTTTATGTTACTGTGGGGGCTTTTTATTGATACTTTTAATTACATATTTTACAATTTTAGTCATTGATACTTAATGAGTTTATTGCTTTTAGACAACTTTGACATCTTTGCCCATGAAGAGTGTGCTGGCTTTGACTCTTTCAGTGTAGTAAATATAGCTAAAGATTATAGTAGCTTTTATAATTTGGACTTGTTAGACTTGACGTAAATATGATTTTGCAGTGAATAGGTTTTGTTGGGCAGTGGTTTGATAAATAATGTTTCAATCTTTCAAGATTAAAATCAAATGTCATTTTAAAAAAGGGAAAATGTCAAAATATTGAAAATGACATTCTGTAATTGAGTTGAAGTGTGATGCCTGTATACCTGTTATTTGCAATATATGTGGCTTCTTCTAAACCACTGGCTTTAAATGTTCCTGATGAAATTGAGCTATCCATCATGTTTGAGACCACTGCTTGACAAAATTAATATGGACGGAGTGAGCTGAACTAGCTCTGTCAAAGGAAAATGGGAGGTGGAGAAGGAGTTAGATACTGAAAGCAAACTTTAAATCAAGTACTTGACACTGCTCACAACTGAGCTGCCAGAACTGCAGTTTAGGGTTCTAATGAACTTCATTTTGTCTTTCAGCTTTACTGAGAAGTCCATACCCAGTGTGATTATTTCTCATCGATACAAAGCTCAGGATACTCCAGCTCGTAAAACGTTTGAACAGGCACTGACAGGGGCGTTCATGTCAGCAGTCATCAAAGATCTGAGGCCCAGTGCTCTGCCTTTTGTAGCCAGCTTAATCCGCCATTACACAATGGTGGCAGTTGCTCAGCAGTGTGGTAAGTAAAGTGGACTAGAGATCATGTGGACTGTCATGAGAGGGGTGGAGAAGTTTATTGCTTTTCTAATAGTGATTTGTTTTAAGAAAGTCATGATATTGCAGTGGTTTCTGGATAGATATGTTGCTTTTTGTTTGATGGCTGAATTACATTTTAATTCTTTTGAGCAGTAAAAAATTACAAGGCAGGTTTTAAAAAACCATCAATGACCTAATAATACTTTTAAAATGCTCCACCTAATGAAATAATTACAGCTTAGCACAGGTTATATTTCCAGATAATTTGTGTTACTTGATACACGCAGTTATTTTTGTAGGGGGTATTTCATTGGGTTGTTTCCACTCATGGTTTTGAAGGACCATCAGAGAAACAAAGTAAATGTTAGAGCGCTGCAGTGCCTTGTACCTATGAAGAAAACTTTTTGCTTGGAGTTACCCTGTATGGCAAGTAATTTGGGAAAAGACGTAGTATAAGCATATCACTGTTCATTGTCACATTAATGTAACTTGAATTTTTATGATTCTTTGTTTTAATTAAATCTTTTTTTCAGTGCATATTCTAGTGCATAGAAGAAAATATCCAAGTAGATACAATCTTTTTTTCTTCTAAAAGTGAAGAATGCCTTAGAATCCATTTATATGCAAATAGACACAGTGCTTACTGGTTTTGCCATCAACTACTCCGAGGAGTAGTAAAATCTAATTGAAAGACTATTCATATTGAAATATCCATTATTTTATCTTTTTTTTCCCTTTCTTTCTTTTCTTCCCCAACACAAATTACAGGTCCTTTTTTGCTGCAGTGCTATCAGGTTGGAAGCCAGCCTAGTACAGCCATGTTTCATAGTGAAGAAAATGGGTCAAAAGGCATGGATCCCTTGGTACTTATTGATGCCATAGCAATCTGCATGGCATATGAGGAGAAGGAGCTCTGCAAGATAGGAGAAGTTGCTCTAGCAGTGATATTTGATGTCGCAAGCATTATCTTGGGTTCAAAGGAAAGGGTAATATATATATATATTAAATGAATTTGAATGATGTCATTTCAGCCAATACAAATTTGCTCCTAAACTTTTGGAGACTACCAATGAGCTGAAAAAGCAAACTGATACGTTTCTTTCTGTCCAGGCTTGTCAGCTTCCCTTGTTTTCATACATTGTGGAACGTTTATGTGCTTGCTGTTATGAACAAGCTTGGTATGCTAAACTAGGAGGTGTTGTATCGATTAAATTTCTTATGGAACGACTGCCATTAATTTGGGTCCTCCAGAACCAGCAGACTTTCCTGAAGGCACTTCTGTTTGTTATGATGGATCTAACTGGAGAGGTATTTAATGAATTAATTATATCAAGTAGTATGGGGAAAACAAGCTTTTGTTCTTAAATTCACCCAGACTGAGCTCTTGCAAATCTTGTTTTTACTTAACTTCAGAATATATCAGTTATATGTAAGTTTTAGGCATTTTAACTTAAACCAAGACCTGAGGTTAGGAATGAGGTCTGTTTTTTCTACATAACTTTTTCAAAGTTGTTGAAATTACATTGGTTTCTTTCGGAGGAGATGTGTACAGGTCACATTTAGATCAGTGAAAGAACTAGATTCACTGTCACTTGCGTGAAAAACACTGGTGTGTTTTTCTTCTTTGCTTAGTTTGAAAGTTGTTCATGTTATCAAAAAGCTGTATATAGTTATAGATACCTAGAGAATTGCAGGCTTGACCTTTTCTCAGTTGTGAATCATACAGTGACAGCAGTGCCAGGGGTTCCAGCACTTCAGTTAGTTTATAAAATTTTGCTGTATTGCAGCTTTTAGTTTTGGAATGGTTGGTGGGAAGACTAGTTTAATGTGTGTTCTGTTCAAGCTTTACATGGTTTTAGCTGTTTGCAGAGGACTCATCAAAATCAAATGCTTGGTGCATTAATAAGTAGTGTGTAGATTTGTGATCTTTGTTCTGTACATATTTAATAAAAATAATCTATGATACCTTAGGTTTCCAATGGAGCAGTCGCTATGGCAAAGACCACATTAGAACAGCTTTTAATTAGATGTGCAACTCCTTTAAAAGATGAAGAAAAAACAGAAGAAATCCTAGCAGCACAGGAAAAGTCTTTCCATCACGTCACACATGACCTTGTTCGAGAAGTAACCTCTCCAAACTCCACTGTGAGAAAACAAGCCATGCATTCGTTGCAGGTACTTGCGCAGGTCACTGGAAAAAGCGTCACAGTGATAATGGAGCCACATAAAGAGGTAAGAGAAATACTTACTAAAAGTGAGTTTAAAGTTGTTTACCAGTTTGGATTTGCAAAATGCTTTTCTGAGTACATTTTCCCACATTAGTGATAGCATATGCTTGTCATTTGCTAGGTTTCATTGTTCTAAAATACACCATGGTTGCAGTACTGTAGAGATGCATGCAAGCTGTGCCTGACTGCTTATTTATTGTATTTATAGTGTCTTCAGGTTGATTTACTTCCTGAAATTATGGGCTGCTCATCCTACCACTGATCAGACATAGGCTAGGCCAGGTAGATACTGCATTTAGAACCTCAATTTTGTGTTATTTTCTTTATATGAGGTACATTGCTATGCCTTTCTGTATCCAGGAGGAGACTATAAAGATCAAAGCTGTTTGAAATAACTTTTTGCTCGATACTTCTTAAAGCTAATAGCATTGATACTTTTGAAAGAGAAGTAAATGTACGTAAGCTCTAAGGGCCACCACAACATATGAAATTGTGGCTGTCATTAGGGTAGTTCGTGAACATACAGAGAAACCCCCTAATTGGTATCTTTTGCTAATGGTGTTTAAAGAGGAAAGAGATGTTGATGTGATGGAAAAAGCTTACATGAATGTTTTTGTTTTTCTGATGCTTTAGGAGCTTAAAGTATTCTTGACCTGAACATTTGAAATGCTCAGGTCTATGAATTTTATATATATAATAATAAAATTATAGAATATTGTGAATTTATTTAAGTATCATAGATTTGTTTCACAGAGAATATGTAATAATTACAGTTACTGAGTTTTTTAACAGCTGTCTATGAATTAAATTAGTTCAGAAAGGTACTTTTCTTCTTGCATAGTGATTTCTGAAGAGGTATGTCTGTAGCCACAGTAGTAAATGGATAGAAACATGCAGCTGTGACCAGTGGTGTCCTCTTAATGGTTAGGTCTGTAAGGTCTTTTGAATAGACCGCTAATTCAGTAATCTAAATTACATTGTGTAGGTTCTCCAAGACATGGTTCCTCCTAAAAAGCATTTGCTTAGGCATCAACCAGCAAATGCCCAGATTGGCCTGATGGAGGGAAACACATTTTGCACAACCCTGCAACCCCGATTGTTTACAATGGATCTGAATGTTGTGGAACACAAGGTTTTCTACACAGAGGTACTTTCCTTTTATGTTCTGATATTTGAATGTAGATGCTTAAGTAGAGATGGTGTTAGAAGTTTCATTGTTAAAAATACACATTTTTCTCTGTGCATTTTAAACTTTCACCAAAATGTAAGATTTTACCTTTTGAAACATGAACTGAGATCTGCCTTTACCTGCAGCATACTAGCTCTGAGCTAAGCAGTCTGTGAAATACATTAAATGAACTTTGGTGTTGAAGGCCTAAGCTAGCAGCCCTAACTTTCATATTTAGGTCTTATTTTATGCACAGTGTATCTACTAAATAAATTGTTGTAAAACCAAAACATAGATATTGTTTGTTAAGGTTTATGATTCCCTAACAGTTTGAGTAAAATCAGATACAGAAGTAGTGTGTAGATTTAACTTAGAGAAACTGTCTAGTCCCTTGGTTACCTAGCTGTCTTATCCAAATAGAAGTTCAGGATGTCTTTAATTCCAACAGTAATTGCAATTAGTAGGACCAGGTATGCAGAGGATCCTCTGGTTTTGACTTAAGACAAAAACAAAGTGCTGTACATCAAAAATGTCTGTAATGGTGAGAGTGATATATTCGTATTTTTAATATCTGAATTTTGTTAGTGTTCTTGGATATAGGTGCAACCTGGACATTATGAGCTTGCATAACTTTGTTTCAGCCTGTTCAGTGTTTTCTAACTAAATCTATATACATACATTGAAGATGCTTGCCTGAGGAGCAAGAGCAAAGAGGAGACCTGTGTAGGAAAGAATTGTCCCTCTGGGTATTAGAATTCCTGAAGACATTTTCAACACATTTTTTTCCCTGTTAATCTCCTTCTGTTTTCTTACCCCATTCCTCAATATTTTCATTTCTCTTATACTGTCATTCAGGAGACAAGCTTTTCTGTAGACCTGCTCTTCTTCTATCATATGAGCAGCCTGTATGCAAATAGACCAGCAAGGTACAGGCCAGCAAAATGGCTAATTATTGCCTGCCTTCTCTCTGGTGGCAGTGCTAATGGGCTCTTTAGCCTCTGGCTAACCACCAGTTTTAATAGGAGTTTACACCCTGATTTTGAGTAGAATTTTTCCTGTTGGTGAGATTTGAAGGGTGATTATTGTGCTTCCTTGAACTTGGCTCTTTGAGGAAACAAGACTCAAAAAGTAATAATACCATTTCAAATGTGATTTGCAGTGCTAAGCTGAAATGATTTATTTTCTTTTCTCTAGTTACTGAATTTGTGTGAGGCCGAAGATACTGCTTTGATGAAACTACCCTGTTACAAGAGTCTTCCATCACTTGTACCTCTTCGGATTGCAGCCCTAAGTAAGTAAAACTTCCTAAGCAAAGTTTGGTGTAGATAAGTGACCTTGTGAGCAGCGGGCAGTCCTCTCCCCAAGGGCAGCAGGAAACTTGAGACTGATGACTGTTCTCTAGAGGTCACAGTTTAATGGAGAGAATAATGGGAAAGTATCGCTGCTTTCTTAATGACTAGGATTTAGTTTCTGAAATTAACCCAAAATATTTTTTAGACTAATTATGTTGTATAGCATTAGGAAAACTTTAGAATGCTGTTAATAGCATTCCTAATCTTTCACTGTTTTATGATGCCTGTAGTTTTTGGCCAAGTATGTTATAATTTATCTGTCGGTAATTTAAGATGAAGTAGAAGAAACTTGAAGAGAAGAAATGTAAAATTAGGTTTTGGTGTGTTTTGTTTTTTCTTTTTCTTCCTTGATACTGAGTTAACAAAGAGAACAAATTTGGTGTTTGCAGATGCTCTAGCTGCCTGCAATTACTTGCCTCAGTCAAGAGAGAAGATCATTGCTGCACTTTTCAAGGCACTTAATTCAACAAATAATGAGCTGCAGGAGGCAGGAGAAGCATGCATGAGAAAGGTTAGTGTATTAAAACAGCGTTGCTTTTGAGACCATTGTTCTCTCTGCTTTACTTCCTTGTTACAAAGCTTCTTGTCAAAGTTCTATATAGTAAATGATGGCTGTTAACTTCTTGTTAGTGACACCAATATAATTAAGTTTCTGTCAGATGCGTTTTTTTTGGGGGGGGGGGATATGAAATTAGCCGTAAAAATTTCTTCTGATTGAAATTAAGCATTAAAAGCTCTTGGGCAAGGACCAAGTCTTTCAGTCTTTCTGTCTGTCTGGTCTTTTGGTCTTTCTGTTTTTTTGGTCTTTGTAAAATGAATCTTCTTTTGTAAATAAACAGTGTCAGTTCTTCCCAGCAGTTTTGCAAATGTTCATGCCTGGCTTTATTGTAAATGCTTTTCTCATGTTTCTCTTTTGTTCCTGAAAAGTAGTAAAAGACCTCATAGTTGTTTTTGGAAAAGTAAGCAATAGAGCAGAGTTAGACTCTGCATTGCAGTATGACAGTTACTTTAAGGAACAGGACTGAGGCTGTTCTTCATGTTCAAAATTATTATCCTTACGTGGTGCTACACTACCCTGTCCTGGGGATGCTAGGACAGGGTAGTGTAAAAAACCTGGAAGGACAGCGAAAAGGCTGTTCTCTCATCATGATTTTGTTGCACAGTAAGTGTGCTTAATTCTGATTCAGCAAGATTTTAATACCATTTTTCTTGATACAGAAAATAATAAAAATACAGCCTCTTTGTACTGTGTAGATTTGCTGTTATCTAATGGGGAGTATAACTAGTATAATACTTCTGGTTTACGATTGTTTAGGCCATTTACTAGAGGTCAGATGTTGTCTTTTCATGTCATTCTGGTCATGAGAGGGAATGTACTTATTATTTATGGCTTGCTGACAGTACAGTTTTGTTGAGAGGTAAGAGGAAGCAAATAAGGGTTATTCTGACCTTTGCAGTTGGTATAAGATTTTCTGATTGTTTTTTCTCTGTCATAAATCTATGCCCACAGGATGTTTAGTTATGAAATACTCTCTGGCTGCTTGCAGCCAGGTTCTCTTGGACTTTTATGTTACTCAGAATGCATGCGGACTGAAAGACAGAAATCTGCTCTTGCCTACAGCCAGATGAATGGCAATTCTTAATAAGGCAGTGTCTAAGTGTTTTGTCCGTAGCTGTGTGTCTAATTTATAGTTGTGGCCATTTTTCAATCTGTCTGTAATTAAGATCTCCTCCTTGATTATATTATGGAATATCCTACTGTGTGTCAGCAATGCCTAAATGCTTCCCGAATTCATCTTGTCACTGTGTATATTTCCAGCAAAAACCATTGTTTAAGGTATTGCATTCTGAAAGTACAAAATAAAACAAGAAATATCAAGTCAGCAGAATTCATTTTAAGAAAGGTGCTTGCACAAAAATCACTCTCCCCTCCATCTGTATCTTAAACCTGTACTCTCTTGCAGTTCTTGGAAGGAGCTACCATAGAAGTTGATCAAATTCATACACACATGAGACCGTTGCTTATGATGTTAGGAGACTATCGAAGTCTGACACTGAACGTTGTGAATCGTCTGACATCTGTCACTAGACTTTTCCCAAACTCTTTTAATGATAAATTCTGTGATCAGATGATGGTAAGCTGATTTAAGTTTTCTTTAGCTCTTCCCCAAGAATTTTTCTTCTAACAAGTATTCATATTGTTGAAAGTTAAAGAACAAATCAGTAGTAACTCAGTGTACATACTGGTAATATAAGATTTTTGTTTCACAATTCATAGAAAAAAAGCCCACGTTTTTAAAGAGTTAAAACATTTTAAAGAGGTGCTAAACCAGGAAGTTAAGAGATCTTCTTTTCTAGTGAAGACATACCTAGTTATGCTGAGGTCTGCTTGGACAAATTTACCATTAAGCAAGGTGCTAGCAGCACAATATGCTATGGAAACCCTTGAAAACATGTTATGTTTCCTGGTAAAGTAAGTCTGTTTTGGTGTTATTTCAATTTTTAAAATGGTGGAAGGTATTGCCCTTCTTATTTGCTGTTTTTAAACTGTAAATTCTTTAGCCTTTTGCCATAGATGTTCAAATATTTAAATGCATACATATCAAGGAAATCAGACAAATGTGAGCCTATCAGATTTTTGTGCCGTTTGATGTAAGTTTTATAAGCTCTGCTTTCTTTATTATGGATAGGACTTCTAACAACAGCAAGCTCTTCATTCTGAGCAGTGAAAATAACTAATCAGTTTCTCCTTTGTTTCCTTCAAACAATCACTTTTGCCTCTACTTGTTTTCTTGTAGCATATGCTGTCACTTGCTAAAATGGAATAGTATAGTTAGAAGAATAATGCTAATTATTCTCTCTTTGTAGCAACACCTGCGTAAATGGATGGAAGTTGTAGTTATTACACACAAAGGTGGACAACGGAGTGATGGAAATGTAAGTTAGTGAATTCTTGTGTGTGGGAAGACAAGAAAAACCAGTATTTTTTGAATTACAGAACTCAGTTGTAAATGTTGCCATAACTGACTACACACTGATGTTTTGTTAAAAGCTAATGATCTTAGATGTATGTTGAATATTTGTTACAACTCTTAGTATTGGCCTTTTTAGTCACCAGCACGCTTGTAGTAAGCGTGGGTAAAGCCCTTCCCAAATCTTCGTTCGTGAAGTCAAGCCATGAATGAATGAATGAATGAATGAATGAATGACAACTCTTAGTAAGAGGAGCTTCTTATCTGCTGATAATGGTTACTTTAAAGCCTATTCTATACAGGTTGGTGTGGAACAGCTCATTTGTTTTTATTTTTTTTCTCAGGATTTTCTGCTTAAAAATCTGTTCTTCATTGGAATGGTTGATAAGCTCAGCAGGATATTCCCTCTTTTTTCATTAATATGTTTGATGTTCATGACGTAGTATTTTGAAAATTCTACAGAATAATATAATCCCACTTAATTTTAATGATAATTTTAAATGATACTATATAACTTAAGAAAAACAAGTTGAGATCACATTAAAATCTCTCTCCTATCCAGATGAATGGTCTTGACATCGAACTGTGGGAAGCTGATCAGTGTTCTTATAAATGGAAAATGACACAGTATAATGACAACACTGTGTCCTCTTAGCAGTTCAGCACTGAAGGGAGTTCCTGCTTCTGTGTAGTTTCATGTAGATTACCAGAAGTGCCGTAATTTTATTAAGATTTTACTAATAACTTAAATTAATTCTGAGATTTATTATTGCAAGTAGGAAAAAATGGGGAAATCTTACTAATTTCTTTGTTTTCCAAATGAGAATGATATTAGATTGGGTTTTTATTTCCCTCAAAACATGGAATTGGCTTTTCTTCACTCTTTCCTGGCATTGTAAAGAGAACTTTTAAATATGAATTTAGTCATTGCTTTGTATTTGACCTAGATGTTCTTTAATGGAATAGAATTTGTTTCTTATGTTTAAACTTAAAATCTATGCATTTTTTCAGTTAAACTCATTGTATTCAGGTCAGAGTAGTTCTAAAGCCTCTGTAGTCGTCTTTTGGGATTCTCTTTTCCTCAGGTGTGATGATTACAGATATCTTGCAGATCTTTTTATAGCAATAGTCTTTTGAAGCACCTTTAGAACAGTTTTTAGTTGTCCCTAAATCACATGTAATTGTGAATTCTTCTGCTCTTAATGTCTTCTGTTGATGTTTTCTATGAGTTGTGTTTTTAGTCTCCTAAACTTCTAATTTTTTTATTTTAGTGTTGGCTTAAAACCTATATATGTTGAGGGGGAGGTACACAAAAGACATGCGAGAGAAGGAATCCATTGTCGCTTCTTGGGGGAGGAGGGAAGTCTGTGGAAACATTTCCAACTAGAATTGTGTGACTGCAAAGCTGATTGAAATATTACTGTTTTTCTCACAGTTGTTGCTCTAATGTTTTCTTGAAAATAAAAACTCAAGGAAACTGAAGGAAGGCAAAGACAGTATGGTCTTTATGCAATTGCTGTGGCAGCCTGTGCTCATTTGTCCGTATGTTCTAATTGTATCTTCTAAATGTGAAAAACTAGGATGGCGACACAGGTGATCAGAGTTACCGTAGCTGGCCTTTTCCTTACTCATGTTTTCTTACCCATAGTAAGATTTCAAAATCTGAGGTACTTACAAGCAATGTTGGGGGGTGTTACTGGGGTGTAGGTTGCATCATTCAGAGTGGGTGAGTGTTTGGATCTAGGAGACGGTAAACATGCAGTGGAGAATGGAATCTGTAGGGAGTCTTATGTTTGCCAGTTGAAACAGTACAGAGCACTGTTACTTATGGTAACTTTTTTTTTGACCTAAAGGGTTTTCATCTTTTTCCAGCAGCAATTGATGAAGGTGCCACTTGATGGTAATGCTGGTGGTGTCATGCAGCTCTCCAGCTGACTGCAGAGTGGCTAGTCAGTGAAGCTTCTGAATGAAACAGCCCAGGAGTCTGTGGAATATAGAGTTTTCATATGTAAATGAAAATTGTAGACAAACTGAAAACTTCAGACATCTCAGTTAAATATGCTGCATAATAATTAACGGCTATTGTGAAGATCTGCATTGATGCCAGAATAACTAAGCTCTTCATTCACTTAAAATGACAGTCCTATTGTGTTCCTGAACTGTGTCTTTGCTATTTAGATAAATGAACAAATTAAAACATAACATATTAAGTAGTGATTAAGGTCTAATTCATTTGCCTAATGAGTGAAATCTTTGATTTAAGTCCCTCCTTCCTTTCTTCCCTGCCTCCCCAAGGAAGAGAGTGGAGTTTTTTAAGTCATGTCCAGTAATAAAAACCCCCAAGTTTTGAATAGATGGTTGTGTCTCCTCTCATGAACAGTGGCAGCATGTGGAAATTCTGCATTGCAGCCTATTAGAAGGACTTTATATCTTGGTAGTTGAAGTATTGAAACTGATTTCATAATTGATGCTGGACAGATTTTTCTTGGAAGATGCTAAAATATTGTTTCCCCTGACTCAATAATCTTGTACCTATTTTTTGTTCACTATAAATATTTGAGAAGCTGTGTCTAAACAACATACAAGTGAAAAAAGTATACTTTTCATCCTAATTCTTAGACGAGTGGTTCAGAGCATGAGAGATATTCATTGTCTCCATTCTTTGAGATGAGAAATAACCCTACTGAAGTCAGTTTCTGGCTGCAGCCTGAAGAATAGCATATCCTGATTTGTTCATTTGTTTGATATTCTTGTGGGCTTTTCCTTTTCATGCTGTGACTTCTGGTTTGGTTCAGCCTGCTGCAGAAGTGGTAGAGGTGAGAAACTCAGTGGAGGCACCAGGAAATTCTTTGTTGTTGTGTTGGGCTTTTTTTGTTTCTTTTTTTTTGTTCTTATTTTTTTAGATTTCTTTTGAAGTGTGGTGTATTAGTTTTACTGTTGTGTTTTGGGCAGAGTGCGTTATGTCTTTGAGTGCAGTGCTGTGAATTGTCTTCTGTTTGTCTGTGGCGGAGCTGTTTTGGTAACATTGCTGTTCAGGATGCTAAGCATGTTTGTACTAGGAAGAGCAGGATTTTTAATTTCTGTGAAGGCGCAAGTGGTTTCAAAAGATTTGATATGTGTTCTCAGTCCTGCACCTCAATCCATGAGAGTAGCCTTGTGGGGGTCTGCCTAGGCAGATCATGTTGAAGAAGTGGGCCTAGTACTTTGTGTTTACATTCAGTTGAGGAAAAGCAATACATTTGATAATAATCTTTTGTATAGCGCATCCTAGAAATTGGTTTTAGGGAGTTGGTGAGGGTGGATGTTTTGGTATTTTCCTTTCCCTTTTCTTCCTGAAGAAATCCAAACTCTAGTTTACTTAAATACAGTTTTAAATTACACAGTGAAAGAAAAACACAAAATGGCTTGGGGCTTAAGAAGAATTTAGCATCTAGTGGTAGAACAGAGCTGTCTTTTCTTTGAAATAACCAGCTGTTTACAAGATATACTTCAGTATATCGTGGTCTTGCTTGAAATATGTGGGAAAGATGCCTGTCTTTTTCTTCATGTCAAGTCTGGGGTGGTGGGGTGTATGTGAGGAGCTGTTTAGAAGGGAAGGTCTGGCTTACTGATGCATGAGCCACTTCGGTATAGTGCAGTGAGCACTCTGTAACTCTCCCATCACCATTATCATTATGCAGTGTTTAGCTCTTACCTGTAAAGCACAACTGTTACTAACAAAATAAAATTAAAGTATTATATTGCAAGGGTGGAAGGGCAGACTTCCACAAGAGCGATTTTCTCCATGCATCATGATAAGTAGATGCTGTATATATGTTAACCCCTTCCATTTGGTTGCTGGCTATGCTAATACAGAGAGGAAGAAAAATGGTACGATGTGTGATACTGTTTTTATATATTTAGCTGATAACATTAACCTGTGTTTCTTTTTACGTGTAGGAAATGAAGATTTGTTCAGCCATTATAAATTTATTCCATCTGATCCCAGCTGCCCCTCAGACTTTGGTTAAACCTCTGCTGGAAGTTGTTATGAAAACAGAACGGGCAATGTTAATTGAGGTAAGAGGGGAAGTTAACATTGCTGGTATTTTTGCTTTATGCTATTTCTAAATATTAGCATATAATAAATATAATATCTTAAACATGGTGTGGGAACAGTTGATCTAATATGCTCTTCAAGCCTTTTAGGAGTTGGTAACATTTGTCTTAGACTCTTAAAAGTGAAGTTTAAAACTTCTCAGTAAATTGTCATCATGAAAGTTCTGAACATTTTGTATCTGCATAAATGCCAAGTCAAATGTGGGTTTTTGAGTGCTGGTAAATTAGTAGAAAATACTCTGTACTCTGCATTTTTAATTTAAGCTTTATGAATTTTTCAGGCTGGCAGTCCATTCAGGGAACCACTCATCAAATTTTTGACACGTCATCCATCCCAGACCGTGGAGTTGTTCATGATGGAAGCCACTTTAAATGATCCACAGTGGAGCAGAATGTTTATGGTGAGCTGTGTGGGGAGTGGAGCAGGAAAAAAAACCTCATCTTCACAAATCTGATGAATTGAAAGTTCTTCATCTTTTCCATCTTTTTTAGCTTGTATGACCTTGTAGTCCTTAATTATGGTCTTGCTCTGACTGTAGGTGCCTGTTTTCAGTTTTGCATTTGTTTGTCCTGAGATGCTGATTTTGTACCTTTCCAGATCATACAGGATTATTACTGAAGTAGCAGAGGCTGTTTTTATATATGTGAAATATAA
Organism: Pezoporus flaviventris; assembly: GCF_033815535.1. Classification (NCBI taxonomy): domain Eukaryota; kingdom Metazoa; phylum Chordata; class Aves; order Psittaciformes; family Psittacidae; genus Pezoporus; species Pezoporus flaviventris. The sequence goes on from NW_026892626.1 coordinate 12,381,492, forward strand.
CCTCTGGAACTTTACTGAGCAATATAAAAGCTACAGGATGATATAGGCTTTTGGTATTTTTGCTTTAAAGGTTGTTATTAAAATTATTTCTTCCCCTTCTTCAGAGTTTCTTAAAACATAAAGATGCCAAACCTCTACGAGATGTACTGGCAGCAAATCCTAACCGATTTATCACTCTACTATTACCTGTTGGCACCCAAGCTGCTGTTAGACCTGGTTCTCCAAGCACTACCACAATGCGTCTTGATCTACAGTTTCAGGCTATCAAGGTATTAATTTATTCTTGTATGTCTCTGCACTAGACAGTTAAAAGCTATTTAGCTACAAGCCTGTTACATACAGGCTTTCAAGTGTATGTGTCTGTATTATAGCTTGTAGAAAAACATTTGTAAGAATGTAGAGCATTTGTAGTTAGAGTCACTCTAGGAAGGGGAAATACACTCAAACTATACTTTTTCTAATCAAGTAGGATACAAGGGTCAGACATGGCAACAGAAACTTAAAGAAGAAAAAAATCCATTAAAAATACATCTAAATGAGGTGTTTTTTTTTTTTTACTTTATATTTTAGAACCTTTAATTGACCTTAAAAAATTGCTTTTATATGAATTGTTTCTACAGACAGATCTGTTGTGTGTTGACTGCATTTGTTTTGTTTTGATTTTGGCAGATCATAAGCATTATTGTTAAGAATGATGAATGTTGGTTAGCAAATCAACATTCCTTGGTGAATCAGCTGAAACGTGTATGGGTGAGTGAAGCTTTTCAGGAGAGACATCGTAAGGAGAATATGGCTGCGACAAATTGGAAGGAACCGAAGCTGTTAGCGTATTGCTTGTTAAATTACTGCAAGTACGTAAAACATTTATTTCCTGTAGCTTCTCTACATTATCTTTACCATTACCTTTATTAGTTTTTAAAATACTGTAAGGTTTGCAGTTATTGAAAAGAAAGTTTAATGTCTTTCAAAATACTGCCATTAGCTCTAAACCCATGCCTCTGGTACTGCTTGCGCTTGCCTCTCTGCTCACTTAAAAGCAAGAACAGTTTCTTCACCAAGTCATCAGCACAGTAGTTTGGTTGGGTATTTTTTCACTGAAACTTCTTATTGTGTTCTTACAGAAGGAATTACGGTGATATAGAGTTGCTCTTCCAGTTGCTTCGAGCTTTTACGGGTCGATTTCTCTGCAATATGACTTTTTTAAAGGAATACATGGAAGAAGAGATCCCCAAAAATTACAGCATTCCCCAAAAACGGGCTTTGTTCTTCCGGTTTGTAGACTTCAATGACCCAAACTTTGGAGATGAGCTCAAAGCCAAGGTAACTAAAGCAATTAAATCAAAGAAGCCTGGTATTTAGGTTTAATTTTCTTCTGGGGAACTAGGGCAACAAAACTGGCTTACTTAAATGTCAATGAGTTTGATAATTGGCAGAGCCATTTAGGTGAAAATATCATACCTGAAGAAGAGCGATAATAAATAGAGACAGCAATTCATCTTGTCTTCAATGTGGGCTACTTTAGTTTACACTTTCTAAGAATCTTTGCCCTTGGAAAGAAGAAAGAGGGATAATAGCCTGTGTGTATCTGTTTCTTAAGGTTTTATTTTTTTTTTACACAGAATGTGTCTAATGTGCAGGTTTGCATATGAAATTACTTGGATGTTGACTGCTTTTAGAATAATCCAGTAGTTGAGTATAATTGTTTTGGGGTCTTTTTATGTTCTGTAGGTGCTGCAACATATCCTGAATCCTGCTTTCTTGTACAGTTTTGAAAAGGGAGAAGGTGAACAGCTGTTGGGACCCCCAAACCCAGAAGGAGATAATCCAGAGAGCATCACTAGTGTTTTTATAACAAAGGTAACAATCCTTGTTTACATTAAAGGATTTGAAAAAATTAAACAAAAATGGTCCCCCTCATTTGGCTTTTCAGTCCTTATGTGAATAAGTTGTGCTGTTTCTAAACACTGTGACCGGTTGTATCAAATCACTTCGTAACTTTGAACTGTTGTGAGATCCGTCAGTCATTGGTAGGATTTGACTACAGTTTTACATCTTAACGACTTGAATATCTGCCTTTAGAAATAGGCCTTGTATGTCTGTAAACCCAGTCTTTTTCATAAGCAAAGCTTTCCAAGACTGAACATGAGTAATTTTGTAATTCAGTTTAATTTTATAGAATCAGTTACTGGTTATAAAATAGGTGTCGTTGAAGAGGAGGTTTGGTTTTTTTCATTATTATAGAGAATAATGTTTATTTTTTCTTTTCCCCTTTCTCACCTTCCTACTCTTCTCTTTGATCATCCCTGGGACTAGGTACTTGATCCGGAAAAACAGGCTGATATGCTGGATTCTCTCAGGATATATCTCCTGCAGTTTGCCACACTTCTGGTTGAGCACGCTCCACACCACATTCATGACAATAACAAAAACCGGAACAGCAAACTGCGGCGCCTAATGACATTTGCTTGGCCTTGCCTCCTGTCCAAGGCATGTGTGGACCCAGCATGCAAATACAGTGGACATTTGCTTTTGGCACACATCATTGCAAAATTTGCCATACATAAGAAGATCGTTCTGCAGGTATTGGCTGCGGGGTTGTATTCATACATTTAAGGGATGTTGATAAGTTCTGTAGTGTGCTTGCTTTTATTTTTAAATTGAAGAGTAGAGGGTGTGCAGTAGTCTTGGGTACTTACTATAAAAATAACCGTTAAATTTGTATGGAACAAAAACTATGAAAGCAGTAAGCCAAATATTAATACAGATTTATTTGTGGATAGGAAAGTGTAGAAAATTTAAAAGAAAGAGTATAGAAAATATAAAGATAAGTGAAAACAGAAAGGATAAAGGGGGCAATAAGAAGTGCTTTCAATTGAATGAACAAAATTGGTATGTTTCCTCATTTAAGAGGCAAACGTTCACTTGAGAATGTGGGGAACAAAGGAAAATTTCAAGTTGGACAGTAGAAAGGGAGGAAGAAAAAGGGAAGGAGACAGAAGGATACACTGTATTATTTCTGATGACGAATTATCATATTTACTGAAATATGGGTCTTTAGGAAAAAATCGTGTGTTTTAGAAAACATATGTTTTTGTTGTTGTTTCTCTTTATTTTTAAATGCTTTCTTTTTGGTAAATATGTATAATATTAACATTGATCACAAACTTTGCTGTTTAGGTCTTCCACAGTCTTCTAAAAGCTCACGCGATGGAGGCCCGAGCTATTGTCAGGCAAGCAATGGCTATTCTGACTCCAGCTGTGCCAGCTCGAATGGAGGATGGGCATCAGATGTTGACTCACTGGACACGAAAAATCATTGTGGAAGAGGGTCATACAGTTCCCCAGCTAGTACATATTTTACACTTGATAGTACAACATTTCAAGGTACTTGTACCAGTTATTCTGGTAGTCACTGTATCTCAGATATCAAGGAAGTAAACTGCAGTTTGATTAGAAAATAACATCTGATTTGTACGGTGTAGCTTCAGAAGGCTTCAGCTGTCTGCAAGGATATTTATTAAAGACTGAAAACAACCATTAAATAGGAAACCACTTACTAAGTTTTAGCCTGAATGAAATTAGAACTCAAAATGTTAGGTGAAAGTCTGCAAGATTAATTAATTACACGTGCATTAGCGGTGCTCTCTAACAGGGGTGCAAAAAAAAAGAGTTGCTTAAAAATAGTGCAGAACTGTATTCTTTTCCATGCTTCAGTAATTGCTGTTTGTTTGACTTTACATATCCTGTGGGGTTAACTACGTAACTTTTATCTCCAGCTAATGTATGTTGTGAAACATTAAACAAATGGGGGAATGTCAATATAGGAGCGTTTTTGAAAACACAGATTAAGACATGATGTAAAGTGACAGCTAGTTAATATGCATCGAAGTGACTTTTCAGGAATTGATTGCTTAATGCTTTTAGAAAGCAATATCTGAGTGTGTTCAAATGTGAGTTATAGCTCTTTAAAAGGATCAGCAAAAATTTGGAATCATTGTTCCTGGAGAAAAATTATGTATCTTCAGAAGAACATTTTCATTTGGGTACATGAAATCAGTAGTCACTACTGAAAATTGTAGCCAAAATTTTATTTCCAAAGCACCAGTTACTTTTCTGGATTGCAAAATTTGGACTGGTAGAGATTTGGCAAACTGTGGGATTAAAGACCTATTTTAGCATTTTGCTTTATTTCAACTCTGTATTGTGTAGAATTTTATTGGTTAATGGCTAACATGACTGTGCAACCATCTTTTCAGGTTTATTATCCAGTCAGACATCACTTGGTTCAGCATATGGTTAGTGCCATGCAGAGACTGGGCTTCACTCCCAGTGTTACAATAGAGCAAAGAAAATTAGCTGTGGACCTTGCTGAAGTAGTTATTAAGTGGGAATTGCAAAGAATTAAAGACCAGCAGGTAGGTAGTTTAAATAAACTGGTAAAGATTGAAATGTTACACAGTTAAATGATTTTTTAACATGCACATTGCTGATATTTCAGCCAGATTCAGATATGGATTCAGGTGCAAGTGGAGATGGAGCAAGTTCTGCCTCATCTGCTGTTAAAAGAGGATTGTCTGTGGATTCTGGCCAAGAAGTAAAACGATTCAGGACTGCTACAGGAGCAATAAGTGCTGTAAGGAAAAATGAGTTTTTGTTCAAATACTCTGAAATTATAACCTAAACAATTTAGTGTAATTATTTATTCCACCTTAACTCGCAAGTTTTAACTCCCTGAATTAAAAGTTACAGTTTTGGAATATATTTTAAATCTATTCTGCTTGTTGTTATCCTTCAATGTTTCTTACGGTTTTTGTGTTCTGTATACATGCAGGTATTTGGACGTAGCCAGTCCTTGCCAGGAGCTGATGCACTGCTTTCCAAGCCAATTGACAAGCAGCATACAGATACAGTTGTGAATTTCTTGATTAGAATTGCTTGCCAGGTAGTGTGTTTATTCTGATATGCAAATACCAATGTGGCGTTAGCAGCCAAACCCTAGCCCCCTTTTTTCATAAGAGTCCTTTTATGCTTGTATTTATTCTAGTGTTTGTGTACTTTCTTTTGTGAAAGGTGAGAAACTTTATGTGAAATTGTACTAAAAGTAAAAAATGTTACTATTTTAAGGAGGAAAGAATTGTGATAAGCAGTCTCTGCATATTTTTAATTTCACAAATGATGGGTATTATTCATCAGAGGTATGCTTATTGTTGGCGTTGTACGTTTATAGCTTGATGCAGGGAGCGTGCACTTTGAACTTAACTCTTTAAATGTGAACAGTTGCAATCCAGAATTTGAAATTGAAGGAGTCTCCAATTTACTGTGCTGTTGATCAATTCTAGCATTTTGTTTGTTCTTTATGTTCTCTTCTCAAGCAAGTCCTATATTAGGAGTGACAGGATTGAAAATAAATGTGACTAGTAGCATTTGGCTGGAGCCAGGCAAAGACTTCAGAAAGTTCCCATAAATGCTTTGTCTTTATATATTTCCCTGATGCTGCAAAGTATGCTTGTTCTGTTGCTTAGATTTAATGGCAAGAATATTTTACCCATATAAAATACTTTAACTGAACAGTATTTAGAGAGTTTAATAAGGAAAGTCTATGTAAGTTATTTATCTAAGGATTTGTGATTGTATTTTCAAGATCAAACACATGGAATTACTTGTTTTCATGCAGCACGTGGAACTAAAGCTTTTCACCAAATTTTGTTCAGAATGAGTCTTCTTAGAGTGGGGAAAATTAGTTAGGTGTAGCTCAAGGCTGACAAATTTTATGTCTTCTGCTTCTGCAACAGGCATAGCTGGTAAGTGATACGGGATTTTATACACACAGTCCATTGCACAGAATAGACATGCTCTTGAAGTATAAAGATGAATTAAGAGTAAGGTATGGATACTTTGCAAATGGAAAATGTTAACCATCCTGAACATGTTTAACAAAGTATGGGATTAAGCTTTTTTAAGTATACCTTTGATGGGTGATTTAAGGTAATCAGCTAGCCGTTTAGACACCAGTTCTGATGTTTACTATTAGTTGTCAGCTTCTTATGCAGTTAAATGCTCTGTGACTGTACTGATAAAACTACTTAAGCTCATCCATTTCAGAAATAAGAAATTATATGCTTGCTTGCAATGCATGATAAATTAATGAGTCGGTTACAAAAGGGTGTCATTTTGTTAACTCTGATTAATTGCTAGGTAAATGACAACTCAAACACTGCTGGATCTCCTGGGGAATTGCTGTCTCGCCGCTGTGTCAACCTTCTGAAGACAGCTTTACGACCGGATATGTGGCCAAAATCAGAGCTGAAGTTGCAGTGGTTTGATAAGCTGCTAATGACTGTGGTAGGTAACATTCTAGTCCTGTAGGTCTTTAGGTTTCACTAGCATATATGTTGATTGAATAGTAGCAATAGCTGATTTTTACAGTCTTACTCTTTTCTTCTTTGTAGTGAAATACATAAATTGTTAAGTATGTGAATTACTTGGTTGGTTTTTGTTAACAGGAAGTTTTACAGATTAAGAGTGATTTTACTGGTTCCTACTTTTCTAGCTACATTATGGTAATATGAAGTTCACTGAAAGGTTAGTTTCCTGTATTTGATGATACAGCATATTTTGACTATCATCTGTATGCTGTTTGTGTGCTATTTGCCATGTAATAAGTTTCTCTAAACCTGTTTTATTTGTTTCATGCTATTTAATAGGCTAGTAACTCTTCATTGCTTAAAATTTTTAGGAGCTCTCTTCGACAGAAACTTTTTTGTTTCTTTGAATGAAAGTGCAATATATCCTTCTTTTGGAGATTTTAAAATGTCTATGTGAGAGTTTGAGGAGGGCCATTTTTCCCAGATGTTGATTTACATGTGCTATACTGTTGTGTTTATGGATATAGTCATTGAAAGGTGAAGTATCTAATTCCATCCTCAGGAAGATGGACGTTGTTGGTGTTTACTTAATACAGGATATGAGCCATCTGGAATGGAAATTTTGTGTCTTAATTTTGTGTTATGTGGCATCAATTGTACAAGAGGTTCAGAAAAAGGGATAAGGCTTCAGCAGCAAACAGAAAATTTACAATGATAATCCTGTAGGTTTACAAAGATATGTCCAGGAATCATAGAATCATAGAACAGTTAGGGTTGGAAAGGACCTTACGATCATCTAGTTCCAACCCCCCTGCCATGGGCAGGGACACCTCACGCTAACCCATCTCACCCAAGGCTCTGTCCAGCTTGGCCTTGAACATGGAGAATTCACAACTTCCTTGGACGACCTGTTCCAGCACCTTGTCACCCTCGCAGAGAAGAGCTTCTTCCTTCTATCTAACCTGAACTTTCCCTGTTTAAGTTTGAATGTGTTAAACCTTGTCCTGTCACTACAGTCCCTGATGAAGAGTCCGTATTCAACATCCTTGTAGGCCCCTTTCAGGTACTGGAAGGCCTCCATGAGGTCTCCACGCAGCCTTCTCTTCTCCAGGCTGAAGAGCCCCAACTTTCTCAGCCTGTCTTCATACGGGAGGTGCTGCAGCCCCTTGATCATCCTTGTGGACTTGTTCCACCAGCTCCATGTCCTTCTTATGTTGGCACCAGAACTACAAACAGTACTCCAAGTGAGGTCTCAGAAGAGCAGAGTAGAGGGGCAGGATCGCCTCCTTCGACCTACTGGTCATGCTTTTTATTTTTATTAATTATTACTGTAATCACAAATTTTTATATATTCTTATTGATTTATATATTATGGTTTATTTAGATATATTATGAATTATTACTATGAATATTTTATTTTCATTAATTTTTTGTTTAGTTCCAACAACCCCTTTTCTAACTGTTGAGCTATGACTTATTATAGAATATGCTGGTTTATCTCTTCACTGAAGGCTGTCTCTGAACAATGTTGACAAGGAGATAAAACATAATCCTCTGTTGAAAGGATTTCTAACCAGCAAGGTTGCAAGCAAATTTCAGATCTGAGGATCACAAAAGACACCAGAAGGAACATACACCTGTAAATGCTTTTTATGGCTAAAGATTTTATAGTGCCTTGTATTTTATTGCATGACTTAGACAGACAATTGATGTAAAACATCACTAGCATAGGAACCTCAGCCTTATTACAGGGTTTCAACAGATCTGAGCTGGATTTCCTATACTGTGTAATACTTCTGTGATTTCCCTCACTCACTGCCTTTCTGTATGTGTTCTGTTTAGGAGCAACCCAATCAGGCCAATTTTGCCAACATTTGCACTGGCTTGGAGGTCTTAAGCTTTCTGTTAACTGTACTGCAGCCCCCTGCTATCCTTAACAGCTTCAAACCCCTGCAACGAGGTGTAGCAGCATGTATGACTTGTGGGAACACCAAGGTTTTGAGAGCAGTTCACAGTTTGCTTTCTCGCCTAATGGGTATTTTCCCTACGGAACCAAGTATGTGGTATTTTCTTCCTCCCTTTATCCTTTACTGCTGCATAACTTAAGTGATTAAGGGTTGTGTGAAGGCACTCCTTGGAATGTGCTAATATTATGTTTTATGATTCCTGCATTTAATAGTCTGTTTTAGCTTGTACTTTCAACCTCTGTTTAAAAAAAAAAAGTTGAAATAAGTAATCATGTGGAATACATTATTATCCATTGGCATAAAAACTTAATAACCTGTGGCCGTCATAACTTTAGTTCAAGAAATCCATAAATTTAATGCATTTTTGCAATTATAGTATTTCAGCTTCAGAAGTGCAATTTTTTAGTTGTTAAACTGCTGTTTTGCTGAAGCAAAGAAGGGAGAGAATGCATGGGAAAGAAAGACAATAGGTAATATGCTGTGTCTTAATAGGAACTAATTTAGATAATGTTCTTTAAAAAAAATCAGTTATCTTAGACTTCTCATCAAAATTAATTATTTAGAGTGGTACACTAGAAGACGTTGGTTGTATAATAAAGAGGTTTATATAAATGAGGGTTGTGCTTGTTCTACTGTGGTTTGTCAGCAACCTAAACTTTCAGTGATGGTATAGATAGATGACTGTGAGTTCTCAGTGTAACTGTTACTTGCCTGTTCTGGGCTTATGTTACCAAAAATAAACACAACTCTTCAAACTCTGCAGGTACCTCAAGTGTAGCTTCAAAGTATGAAGAGCTAGAGTGCCTTTATGCTGCAGTTGGAAAGGTTATTTATGAAGGACTTACTAATTATGAAAAAGCCACTAATGCTAACCCTTCTCAGCTCTTCGGTAAGTTAAATTTCCCACATCTCTAGCAGATATCTGTACAGTGTCTGTTCAGGAGTGTAATGTTTGTCTTTTGACAAACATTATGAGCTTTTGTTTTCCGTAAGGGAATTGAAATCTGATTTTATGCAGTGGAAAAGCTGTGGGAAGCATTTTGAGCTAACTTGAGAGATGAGCTTGTGATGTCTGTCATCTGTGAAGAAAGGGACTGAGGAGTTCATTGCATTCTGTCTTCTCCCGGTAGCTGACTTGAGAGCAATTATTGGAAGTGGAGAGCTGCAGGTGGAAGCCTCCTGTATTAAAAGTGTATAGGAAAAAGGTGCAGCGTTCAGATTAACCAAAGTTACTGGAAACTTGTTGCATGGAAAAAAAAAAATCCTGCAGGTAGTTCTCTGGGATAGAGTATTTCAAGGAATCTGTGTGAACATTCTTACATGATACTATCATATTTTATTTTTCAGTTGTTTTTAAAACCTCGTTTATCAGCTGACTTAAATTGTGTATGAAAAATTATGTATTTATAGATCTTAAATTCAAGTAAGAAATTACAGAAATACTATTTTTTCTTGAGAGAGCAAATCTGAAGTTTATCATATACCATTCTAAAGAGCTGAAATTTTCTTTTTTTGTTCTTTATACTTACTTAACTGGTAGAGAACTCAGCTATAATACAATACATATTGTATTGTATTATAGCTTAACTGGTAGAGAACTCAGCTATAATACATAATACAATGACAAAGATATATTGGAACAATACAGGTTGGCCCAGAACTAGTTGTGTTGGTAATACAGACCTGAAATTGCACAGTTTTGGAAAACTTGCTGATTTAAATGGCAAATGTCCTTCACTGTTTTACTCTGTGGTCTGTGTAGATAGTTGTAATTTCGCTTTGGGAATTGCCTATTTGTCAGATGTCAGGATGTGCCTTACAGCAAACTAACCAAGAAAGATGTTCTGTAGATTCTGTCCAGAGCTCACGTAAAAGCAGCACTACAATCTGACCGTTGAAGGTGGGGCATAGCTTGTTAATTCTATGTTTAAGAGGCTGAACATTGTATGCCAGTCACATCTGAGCTTGGAAAGAAATCAAAACTCTCAAAGCAGTCATTCAATGAACAAAGCTACACTTCTGTTAAAAATTGGTGTAGGCTTTTGTTGCACTATGAAGTTGCAGTAGGGCAAGAGGCAGCTGTAGATTTTTGAGGTTACAGTTTCATAGGATATATGTATTTTAAAGCTTAGATATTGCTGGAACTGATGGCTTTGCGTGAATACGGAGCAGCTTATGTTAGGATAGGCATTGTTAACAACTATGTGCAATTTGAAGGGACTGTGATCTTTAGGCATAGTGCATTCATGAACTGTGCCAGATTCTGCTGATTCTGCAGTTAACTTTTTCAATGTACAGTATCTGATTTGTGGAATTTTATACAGTTTCTAGATTAGAAACCCGAGATTGTGTAATTTTTTTGAGTTATTTTTAAGGACTAAACCTGGGCCTATTAATGTAAAAGCTTTTTGCAAGTTTTTGCTACTAGAGCATATGTGCAACATTAGGAGTAGTTTCATTTTGCTTGGTTAACTATGCATATAATATTTCTTTTATATATATATTTTAGGGTCTTGGGGAAGTATCTGCTCTCCATTCCCCCCTTTCTATCCTCCCTTTCTCCCCCTTGTCCTCCATATATACAGAACTTTCACATATTTGGTTAATGCAAAAATTACTTGTTAGTTTTAGACTAGGGACTGAAGTTGAGATTGAAGTTTTTCTTTAAACCTATCCAGATTTCTCATGTTTATGACTTGGGTAGTCCCGTGCTGCTTTCATGGCAGGACAAAATACAGCTAGAACATCTTCCTGTGTTCTTTGATAGAACGAAAACATATATATTGAAAACCTATATCTTAACTTTGGTCATGCTAAATGAAAGTTTTATTTCCTTAAGTACTGTTTTTCTCTGTAGGTACTTTAATGATTCTGAAGTCTGCATGCAGTAACAATCCCAGCTATATTGACAGATTGATTTCAGTTTTTATGCGATCTCTGCAGAAGATGGTCAGGGAACACTTAAACCCACAGGCTACAGCAGGAACAGCAGAAGCAAATACAGGTATGATGGTATTTAGACTAAGGATGTTAATGATTAGAAATGTTGTATTAACCTTTAGGATGTATTAACATAGTAAAGGAGTTCAGATGGTTTTGTGTCCATTGTTACATGTTGAAAAATACGTCAGCATTAGTGAGAAATACTACTTAAGTATTGAAGAATGGAAGAAATGCACTAGGAGTTCCTGTTACCTGGTTAATGTGTGAATTTCGGTGTTAACCCAGACACTTCAGTGAATGGTTAGTGAATATATAGAAATATTGAAATATAGCAATACTCAAATTCTGTAAGATTTTTGAGGGGAGAGGGGCTGAATTTTTTTGGTCTGTGCTTTCACTTTTTTATTTTCACTCCTCCCTGTTTGGTAACAATGGAACAACTGTGAAATTAACTTGTGTGAGCTGACGCTTTAGTTTTTATCTTGAAAATAGCATCTTTTTAATTCTGGACAATTCTGTCTGTCATCAAATGAATGAGGTCATGAGTCATGGAAAAAATCAGATGTTCTTGTAGAAGACGATTCAGAGCTAGTAAAGAGCACTTTGGTTTATTAATGAATAAGCTGCTGAAGGAAAGACTTTGTAAGAATTGCTGCTGTTAGAGTCCCAGCCCGTATTTTAATTAGATAAGTGAGAACCTGGCAGGTTTTATTAACACCAAGAAGCAATTGGAAAATTATTAAACTTGACAGATAAGCAAGTCAGGAAATTAACGGAACAGAATAGGTGTGCTGCATCATAGAGTATTTCTTTCACAAGTTTAATTGCAGTTTTTCAGTACTGGGGTTCTGTAATTTACCAAAATGAAACCACACAGGCTTGCCTTTAGGATTGTGAATGAATGGATTTGAGGTGGTTTTTTGAAGGAGTGTGAGTTATTTATGAATGGAAAGTAGTAATTCTGAAACATTATTTCCAGGGATCTATTTCCAGATATTGTCATTACTATTTTTAAAATTACAGTAGCTCATCTTGAGAGTATTTTATTAGGTGTTTTATAGGAGTATACCCAATTCTAATCCTTTATTTGCATCCATAGCAGGTACAAGTGAGCTAGTAATGCTAAGCCTGGATCTCGTGAAAACTCGCCTGGCTGTGATGAGCATGGAAATGAGGAAAAATTTTATACAAGCTATTCTAACATCTCTCATTGAAAAATCTACTGATGCCAAAATTCTTCGTGCAGTGGTAAAAATAGTGGAAGAGTGGGTGAAAAACAATTCCCCGATGGCAGCTAATCAGGTAAATTAAGACTATAGAAATCATTATTGCTCTCAAATGCTACGTAATTGTAAGTCAGTGTTATAATTTTCAGGTTTTGACAGTGAGGTTTGTAAAGGATCTGTTATATATGTTAAGATGCCCTTCATGAGGTTTGGAATATTTTGCATCCACTGTGGAAGTAAATGGAGTGAAAGATGCCTAGCTTTTTAGGCTTATATTCAGTGTGTGATCTGAAGTGCCGTTTTGCTAAGAACTTGTTTCAAAGTAAAAGTTTTAAACTCTTTCACATTAACTAGGATAGGTTCTTCAGGAGGAGAATGACTAATGCTGGTTTAAATCATGTTATTTCTCTAACGTTTTGTGGCCTCCTCAATTTGCTGTATTTTCTGTTAGAGTTGAGTACTTGAGAGTCTAGTGCTCTATAAAAGGACGTGCACTTTTAAAAATTGAAGTTAGATTTTTGTAATCATTGAACAACTCGAGCCTGGTTTTAGTCACGATTTTAAAACTCTGTAGCATATATTAGAAGGGTAAATGCTTGAGTTATTTTTCAAGAACTATGACCTTCTACCAAGCTGTTTTTCAGTACTTTAGAAGTAAAAGAGTGACATAAAGGATGGCTGAGGTGTACTTTGAATGTGCCGGTACTCTGCATGTTTTAAGATGAAGTGACAAAATTAATCATGTCTTCTTTTAACACAGACACCTACTCTCCGGGAGAAGTCCATTTTACTAGTGAAAATGATGACTTACATTGAAAAGCGTTTTCCAGAAGACCTTGAATTAAATGCCCAGTTTTTAGACCTTGTTAACTATGTCTATAGGTAATTACAGCAATTAATCATTTATTGCAACTTATTGGTTCATAATTTGTATCATATATGACCTTTATAACATAGCATCAATCTTTTAGGTTTGAGTTAAGTGATTAGTATTTTTTTTCTTTTTTCCTAAAATGCAAAATCATTTGATTTCACTGTGACCACAGAATGTGTTTAAAAGACAGTTTGAAAATGGAAGTTCTTTGAAAGGATTTCTGTTTTGACTCCACTAAAATATTCCCACTGTCACAACCTAGTCCTTTCCCAAGACAACCGGGTGTCTTCGTAGCTGGTTGCATTCTAAACATTATGGTGATAGCTGAAATCTCTCTTTTCACATCCATATGGTATAAAGATTTGGGTTTTTTTTTTGTCAAAAATTTGTTGTACATTGCACTTGCAGGAGAGTTACTTTGCTAGAGCTAAACTGGCAGGATTTGAAATGCAATGAAATAATTAATTATCAACAAGTGCCAGGGATTTAATTTTGTGCTGATGATTCACATTATTTTGAATCACTCTTTGCTGCTGTTCTGTTTGCTGGGTAATTGTGCAAACCCCTAGTGTGGACATGGTGATCAGAAGTTTGTTATCAATGAATATCATGTGTCATTTCAAACAGGATACAGATGTGGCTGAAAGTGTTTCATAATTATAATACAGTTTTATCCTGAAAGAGTTTTTATCATAGTTCTAGGGTAGTTTTCTAGGAAGCAGCAGTATTTTCATTGCTGTGTCTTTCAAAATGCCACACCTGTATGTCTGCAACACCATGTGGGCTCCTACAGAGTATCACCTCTATTGATTTTTAGTATTTCATCTGCAAAACATAGAAGGTTTCTCTTTGTAATGTCTCTGTCATATCATCTTTATCATTTTAGGGATGAGAATCTTTCTGGCAGTGAACTTACTGCTAAACTGGAGCCAGCGTTTCTCTCGGGTTTGCGTTGTGCCCAGCCACTCATCCGAGCCAAATTTTTTGAGGTCTTTGACAATTCCATGAAGCGGCGTGTTTATGAGCGCCTCCTTTATGTGACCTGTTCTCAAAACTGGGAAGCAATGGGAAACCACTTTTGGATCAAACAGTGCATCGAGGTGGGGAAATTATTTGCGTTGGTAATATAATTTGAGAAGTATGTTTTATTCCTTATTTTTCTTGGTTGGGTGTAAAAGCATTATGCAGCATTGCTTGTGGTATGTATTATCTGTATCAAAGCTAAAAATATTAAGTCTACTGCCTCAGATACTTCCTGTGGTGCTTAAAAATAAACACAATGTCTAGACCATGAAATGGTGATACTTTTAAAGTGGCTTTATTATCGACCTTTAAAATCTATTTTCTCTGTGAAAAGAGTAATGACCAGGTTAATACTTCTTTAAGAAAACCCATCTCTTAAATGGTGGCATTTATAAAAAAAAATAAAAGAATTGTCATAGTAGATGTTTTCAAGAAAACTGTTAAGGCCAGAGAGTCTGTTCTGGTGATACGATAACTGTTAGGTGGGATTAGCACTGAAACGGAATTGCGCTTTGATTTGGTTTATTTAAAACAAGATGCGGCCAAACTGCCTTTTTATTTTTATTTTTGGAACAGTTTGCATGTTAAAGCATGGGCTTAAAGTGACTGTGAGGATAACCTTGTACTCTTAAAGGTATTAGAGCTCCTTCCAGACAGATAAAGAACAGCATTGCTTGATTTTTTTTTTACCCCCTTACCTGTTTTTGGGAGCACTTCCATGTTAATGGTGAGAGTCTATATACGTTAGCTGATTTGAGGGCACTAAATATACATGTCAAAAAGCACAAAATACGTAATTTAGGCATAAAAGGTTCCTATTTCTTCAGCATTTTCAGGAGAGGCTTGAAAAATGTTCTTGAAAGTACAGTCGTGAACTTCGAAGTGGAGGCAAAACGTAATGAGTTTAAGATGAAAATATATTAATGTATTTAATGAATAAAGGTAATAAATAGGCTTTAAACATTATAGCAACTTTTATCTTGTTGATATTAAATTGTAGTAATGTTTTCCTTGAAATAATACAGTAAAACATATATTTGCTTTTGAATGTCTTAGCTCCTGTTAGCAGTGTGTGAGAGGAATACTACAATTGGGACAAGCTGTCAGGGTGCTATGCTGCCCTCCATCACCAATGTTATCAACCTTGCTGACAGTCACGATAGAGCAGCATTTGCCATGGTAACTCATGTCAAACAAGAGCCTCGTGAAAGAGAAAACAGTGAATCCAAAGAAGAGGTAACTTAGACAAAATACTGTAGACAGATCTTACTTATGTAATATTGCTCGCCATAGTTTCTCATTGTGTAAGTTTGGAGAATATGACTTGAAGATGACGTGCACAGATTGTGCAGTGTATCTTGTGTTTAATACACTGTGTTTTAACCATGCATGGGTTTCTCAGAACTTGCACTCATTTGTTTAGCCTTTTCTTTACCATAGTACTCTAGCAGTTACATATTTGAACCTAAAGAACAAGCAGAAACAGTGAGACCTGAAATAAGTTGTTTGGAAGGGCATTTTATATTTGTATGGGGGGAAAAAGCAGAAGTACATAGAAAATGTCAGCATGCTTTGTGTTGTTTGCTTCTGCATAGGATGTTGAAATAGACATTGAATTGGCTCCGGGAGATCAGACCAGTACACCTAAAACTAAGGAACTTTCTGAGAAGGACATCGGCAATCAGCTGCACATGTTGACCAACCGGCATGACAAATTCCTTGACTCTCTTCGAGAAGTGAAGGTTGGTACGGGTTGTCAGCTTCCTGACAAATCCCTTTAATACTGAAATCTTCAGCCTGACCTGACATGCCTTTTTTTCCCCTTATCTGACATTTCTGTTTTTTTTAGCTGACTTTATTTTTAATGTAGGCATCTCTTATAAGATGATGTAATTTCTTGTGTAGAATAAAAAATTCTTAAGTCTTCACTTAATTGCTAGTTTTTACTTTATTACTTTTCTACAAAGTTAAATTGCATCCTTCTCCACCTGTAAGTATATTTTAACTGTTCAGTTAAGAAAACAGTGGTGGCAAAGACAGGGTATAGGATCAGAAAAGTGTATCAGCATCTTATGTTTAAATAATTTCAAAGAAACTAATTTTAGCTGACAGCTATGTTGAAATAGTACTGCCATAACAGCTCTATCCAATTAACTTTACCAGTCATCAACTTCTTTCCTTTTTCCTTCTATTTTTTTTTATTAATAGTAAGAGTAATGAATCAGAGCCTTGATCAACATGAAAATAGGATTAAGTTCTTGCTACAGTAATCTGTATCACTGAAGGAAATGTCTTTTTGATGCATTGGTTGGAAAAGGCATTTGCTTTACTGCTTAAACAACTGTATAACTGTGTACTACTTTTTTCTGTAAATTGTATTTTTCTCATTTGTATCCATTTCTTTCTCTTTGTTCCTAGACTGGAGCGTTGCTGAGTGCCTTTGTCCAGTTATGTCATATTTCCACACCGTTAGCAGAGAAGACTTGGATACAGCTTTTTTCTCGACTTTGGAAAATCTTGTCTGACAGACAACAACATGTGAGTATCTCTCTCCTCACTTATAAATTCCTCTTTGACTGGTGTTTCAAGAAAAAAAGTATTTGTATGATGGCATAGTGACTTGTTCACTTACTTTGAGAAGTTTGCCATTCTTTGTGACTAGTGAATCTTTTGAATGGAATAGGGTCCTTCAGCTTACAAAGAGGAATACCCTTATGAAATGACTGTTTCCTGTATTAATGTGATTTTAAATCGAAATTCTCTAATTGAAGAATCTGAATGAGCAAATAACTATTCTTATGTTTTTTGTTCTAGGCTCTAGCAGGTGAAATAAGCCCGTTCTTGTGCAGTGGTAGCCATCAAGTACAGCGAGATTGCCAGCCAAGTGCACTGAATTGCTTTGTGGAAGCAATGTCACAGTGTGTTCCTCCCATTCCCATCAGACCTTGTGTCCTGAAATACTTGGGTAAAACTCACAATCTCTGGTTTCGTTCTACACTGATGCTGGAACATCAAGCCTTTGAAAAAGGACTGAGTCTACAAATTAAGCCTAAGCAGACAACAGAATTTTATGAGCAGGAAAGCATAACTCCTCCTCAACAGGTAGTGTTATATTAATGGAAATACCTTATGAAATATGAAGAGAAACACACAATGACAGTATAGTACGATAGTATCACAGAATCATTTAACTTGGGAAAGACCCTTAAAGTTATTGAGTCCAGTCATAAACCTAACAATGCCAAGTCCACCACTAAAACATATCCCTAAGCACTACATCTACACAGCTTTTAAATATCTCCAGGGGTGGTGTCTCCACCACTTCAGCAGCCTGTTCCAAAGCTTGACATCGTTTTCACTGAGGAATGTTTTCCAGTCTAAACCTCCCCTGGCACAATTTGAGGCCTCTTTCTCTTGTCCTATTGCTTATTACTTTTGAAGAGAGAGCAACACCCACATTGCTACATCCTCCTTTCAGGTAGTTGTAGCGAGCAATAAGATCTCCCCTAAGACTCCTTTTCTCCTCTAACGAATTGCTACCCCCAAAAATGGAGTTCCCTGTAAACAGGTGCTGTTGTAGTCTGTCAGGTAGTTAAGATCTACCTGGGCATGTTTGCGATCAGCTGAGGAAGCTAAGTATTAGATTCTTTTTACATTAAAGACTGAGCTGTTGGCTTGTTAAACAATTTTGTTCTCTATGGTTTGATCTGATATATCAGGGAAGATCAGGAAGTATCAGTGTGCAAACTGTAGTGAAGCAATAGTGTTTTTTGGTCTTTTGAGGGTTTTTTGGTCTTGTAATGCAGTGGAGTTGTTCTCGGTACTTGGTCATTACTAGTTGCTTGTCTTCTAGAGTTTAAAAAGAGTTTATATGAACACTTCTCTGTTTACATATCTTTCTCAGTTTGCCTCAGTGTAGAACATACGGGTTTGCTATCTACTGTGCTTTATAAGAACAGCTTGACTATGGAGAAATGTGTGTGCTTAACATCCTAGGAAATACTGGATTCCCTTGCTGAGCTCTACTCTTTGTTACAAGAAGAGGATATGTGGGCAGGACTATGGCAGAAACGCTGTAAATTCCCAGAGACAGCAACAGCTATTGCCTATGAACAACATGGCTTTTTTGAACAGGTACACTCTTGATATTAAAAATGATTTGAGTACGTCTACTGTCAGGATGATTCTGGTCAGCAGGAAAATATTCTGCGTATTAATAAATAGCTTCAGTCTTCTAAAATGGAAAGTGCCACAGCTTCTCTACTGGCTAAAGTGGTAGTTTAATGTCATGTAATACCTAGATAAGGTGAGATTTTTGAGCACATCCATCAGGTTTTCATGACATTTGTAAAGCTGCCAAAAAATAACTATATTCAGAAATGAGTTAACACACATCACTCTTCACTTTCATCTATTTATTTATTTATTTAACTTAGAATTCATAGACATTTTATCATAACTTTTTTATAAGGAAAAGAATGTTGAGTTAATGTGTATATAGCAGTTGTAAAACATAAAATGGTTTGATCTCTATTTAGGCTCAGGAAACTTACGAAAAAGCAATGGAAAAGGCAAAGAAAGAACATGAACGGAACAATGCTTCTCCTTCAATCTTTCCTGAGTATCAGCTCTGGGAAGACCACTGGATTCGGTGAGACTTAAAAGCTAATGTAGAAGCATTTTTGCCCTGCAATAGAAGTAAAATACCCTGCTGGTTTAAAGCATTAGTTATGAGAATGAATTTAGCGCAGGATTTAGCTAAGATACAGGGGAAAGTGATATGCCTGGAGTGTTGTAAACACGTAACATACTGTTGATAGAAACAGACTGGAGTTAAAGTTTGCTTTTCCTTTTTACAATGGTTGTTCTGGGAGACACAAAATGCAGCTCTTCCCACTTCACAGATTTCTGTGTTATAACTGGTAATAAATAAATAATTAAAAAAACCATCCTATCTGGATGAAACTTTTGCAGTGGTTGCAGAGCTGTTCATAGACAAACAAATATGCAGATAATATTCTGATACACAACATTTACAGTCACTTTTATGGAAGGTTTTGGTAAGCAAATTGACAATAGTTCTGATTTTCTTAGTTGCTCAAAAGAACTGAACCAATGGGAACCTCTGACAGAATATGGCCAGTCAAAAGGTCATATCAATCCTTACCTCGTACTGGAGTGTGCATGGAGAGTCTCAAACTGGACTGCTATGAAGGAGGCTTTGGTGCAGGTGAGTGTAGGCTTTCTGTGCTAATGTTTCATTTATTTCTTCATTTTACTGATTGCATTTCTGATAAGTCAGCACTACAGTTCATTTCACAGACACGGTGAACTGCTCTTGGGAAGTTTTCTTTGATATCCCAGCTCACAGCTGGGTATTTTGGCAATGAAGCATGTTATTTCAACAGACAAACTTGGTTCCTTTTTTTTATCTGTTTATAAAGCTGCAATGTATGTAAGTAATGTGGCCAGGGCAGGTGAAAGGCAAGGTGCATAGTCATGCATCATTGAAAAGGAACAAATGCCTTTCAGAGTGTGTGCCATCAGAGATATGTGGAGAAACTTAAAATGGAACCCTTGCAAGTATATGGTATTATTTAAAATAATACAGTGTTGGAGAGGGACAACTTTTTGTATTTTACACCTTTACAGGAACAAATATTCATTTTGTAAAATGGAATAAAGTATGCAAATACATCTGTTATCATCTCCCTGCCTGTGGACAACACAACCATATGTCCAGGTTTAAAAGAGCAAAAAGCTATTGCCCCTGGTTTTGTTTCTTTTAGTACCTGAAAGGCAAAGCCAAAGCTTTCTCAACTTCTACTGCCCAAGCGTAAAACCACTAAACATAATTTGTTGTATTCATCTCCACTACACATGAAGGGGTATTAAAATATGTATGAAAATGTGACAGTTTAGGACTTGTCAGTTAGGTTTGGTTTACATTAAATACTTTAGTGTATCTGAGGAATATTTGTACAGCTGCATTTCAGGATCTGTGTTAAAAAAAAATCCCTGAAAATGCAACACGAAATCTCAGGTTTGGTGTTTACTGGATGAGGCTTGTGTACACTGCAGATTATACCAGTGGTTATTAGTGTTTTGATGAAGACAGTGAGAAATTTAAAGTTGTTTTCATGTGGTGGGAAATGTATTACGATTACTTACTTGGCACATGCTGGTTTTCTTGTTCCTTAGGCCTTATAGTCTTGCTTAGCAGAGGCATAGTAGAAGGTTTTTGTTCTTTCAGTAGCTATGCTTTTCTGTAGTGCCTGGGGATTGCTTTCTTTATGTGTCTTCTTTTGCTTTCTTTGTAAGTACTGAAATACTTTATTACAGCAAATTAGCTAATTAGATTTCTAGCTTTATTCTCACTTTGAGTCTACTTTAATTCCATTCAATATAGGACTCATTTTATTTTGCAATATATCCATTACATATAATATTAAAATATCTTGGGAGCACCAGAGGTTGGAGCCAGTGTGGTCAAAACTGGAAAGCAAAGATCTAATGAGAGATGAGGGACAAGAAGACTGGATAAGGAGCCTCAGGCAATGAGCCTGAGATTGGGAATCAATGAGATGAGTATGGGGTGAGGATGAAGAAGGCTGGGGAAGCAGAAATCGGACTAGGAGTGGCAGGGATAACTGGGTAAATAGACTGAAGCAAGAAGCTGAAGTGCTTTCCTTTGGGAAGGTGTAAAGAACTTGATAGACAGGAGAGAGGCATTGAATATTGCAGGCTGTGTCAGGGATAGTGTTTGAGTTGATTGACACAAAGAGAGATGGGGATTGGATTTAAACGAGGACCATAGAATCATAGAATGGTTTGGGTTGGAAGGGACCTTAAAGATCACCTAGTTACAACCTCTGTGCCATGGCAGGGGCACCTTCCACTAGATCACCAAGGTTACAGAATAAATGTTTTTTTGGTGAATAAATACTTTTATTCTGTAAAAGTAGACCATAAAATAAATAGAATCATAATGAGTAAGCCCAAGGTCATACTTACCTTCTAGATGAGTGATGTTCAAATGCATTCCCCAACCAAATTTTTGTATGTATAATCTTTATGCTAGAAAGCATGCAAGTAAAAATACTGAGACCACTTATAAGAGAAAGTAGATTTTTGTGAAGTGACACTGTTTAAATCTGCAGTCTTCACTGAAAAAAGCTAAAAATCATTTTCATCTCCTCTCAAATTGTGACAATTTGTTTGAAGTAAATATCATAACAATTGTAGGGACTTATATATATGTATATGTTTGTGACAGAGTGCTGAGGTCTTGAGATAGCACTGCCAGTAGGAATTGTTTCCTTTAAATTCCTTATTTGATATTCTGAGGAATCAGAAAATTTGAGTTTGGAATTTTCTGATGTCCCAAGGTTTTTATGGAAGCTTAATGCCTCAATGATTGTGCTTTTATAGCTTAATGTCAAGTTTAGAGAACCATACAATAGCTTGAGTTGGAAGGGATTTCTGGATTGCATCTGCTCCATTGCTTCATTCAGAGCAGAGCCCAAGTAGATCAGGTTGCCTTGTCTAATAGAGTTTTAGTATCTTTAAGAACTGAGATGCTTCAGCCTTTCTGGACATATTCTTCATCTGAAGTAGCATAGATGTGCCCTATGTGTTACGTGTTGTTTTAGAAGCCAGTGCAGTACTTAACCTCTTTGTTTAGAGCTAAAGAACTTGTGTATGGCAAGTGAGGTTGTTACCATCTTCAGCTGGTAATGAATAATATGTATTGTTTGTACTTCCCCGCTATTGACCTTCCTGATTCGTTACGGAGTTCATTATTGTGTTCTGCTTGTAATTCATTTTGCTGAACAGCATGCACTGCTAAAACATTTAACCTTCCCTTTGTCCTTTCCTGGGTTTCACTCATGAGACTGTGTTCTCTGCTATCAGTGTGCTTGATGAATGAATGCTCTGTAAAGTTTTGGCTGTTACAGAACAGTTTGAAGGTGGGTGATACACTACTGGCAGAAAATAACACTGTGTAAGATTTAAATCTGGAAGATCTTTTGTTCTTTCCAAGTGTTCATAAACATTTTTATTGTGTGAATCACGTTTAAATGGCATGGCAGACATGCTGTAAATGACACCCTCACTTTCTGAAAAGGTGCAATGGAAAATATGTAGGTAGGTGTTTTTATCTGAGAGCAAATTGCAAGAATATTGCATTAAATCAGAAGTGGAAATAAGCTTGCTGATCTTCATTGCACGGTTGCTATGTAGTGTGATGTTACTGGAATTACTCTCCTAAAGATGTCAGAGTTCGGAAAAAGGTGGTGAACTCGATATTTACAATAGAATGTTACTAACAAAGCTCTGAGTAGAGCCTTAGGCAGTGGTGGGTTTTGTATTTGAGAGAGTCAGGAGAATTAGTCCCTCACTTAATTGGGGTTTATTGTTTTATTGTTTTATCAGTAGTGTTTAAGTGTTGAACCAATACCTACCAGTTAATAGTATTACATGTCAAATTGCAAAAGAGAAAACATGATTATGAAAAATGCTGAGCATCCTTTAATTCCAGTATCTTGCAGCACTAAGTTCACATATACAGAATAACCAAGCAGCTTAATTGTGACAACATAGTCTTGCATGATAAATATGTAGAGTTGTGTGTGTCGTACTTTCTCAAAAATCATGCTGTTATGTTTTCTAAATGTAGTATGTTTATTCTGCTGTAACACTTTTGTCAGAAGGGAAAATAGGGGGATGCATCAGTATGTTTTGCCTTAGAGGCTAAATTATGAGAACAATAAAAGTTGCTCAGTTAATTAAAGGTAGCATCCTTTGATGGAACCTAAATTAAGGGTGTCAAACTACTATAACATTTGAAATAGATTTGTTCCATATTTGTAGTACTGATGGTTTGAATTAAATGAGTGTTTCTAAAGATGGATTTTATCTTTTATCATCCCATGAGAAGCCCGATATGTAAGTAGCAAGCTGTATATGTGACAAAAATTATCTTATAGGTTATATTTACATTTTAATTAGCTTCTTTTGTTTTTACAGCAATTAGTATTTTGTGCCCTATTTATGCAACTTCAGTGTCTAATTATAGAAATATTATTATTTGAAAAAACTTTAATGCTTAATATAAGAACTGTATTGTACAGTATGTTATAAACCTTCAGTTCAAACAGGATGAAATAGATCATGGCTGACAGGTTCTAGTTTTGGAGATTTGCAGGCTGAGTGGAAATGACAACCGCAGATAACTGCTGATATGCTTTAGCTGCAGTTGTATTAAATGAGATATTTTCAGTAATGAGACATTTGCTAAACTACGAAGGAGAAGATGCTGCTGAAGCCATAAATGGAGCTTTTGTGGCTCTACTCAGAATCTTGTCAAAGTGTCAGGACACGTTTGCATAAATAATTAGGTTGTGAAAGAATAATTGATTCTATGCTGCTATACTCACTACTCCAATTTTACTGCTATTCTGTAATGTAGCTGGTTTTGCCAGGTTCCATGGCTGATTCACAAAAGAGGTCAGAAAGCATGGCAAATAGTATCAGTTTTTGTAAATCTTTGTGAAACACTTCTAATAATCTACCTATTAAAGCTGAGCTATTAAAACAGCGAGTGGCCTTTGATAGGACCTGAGTCTCATTTCCATTTGCTCACATTGCCTTTGTGTTTAATGATCCAGTAGATAATGCAATAAAGAAAGATTATTTTCACTGTGTAAGTGTAAGGTTGCTACCTGGCAGTTTCTTGTTGCTGGTTCAGGCATGAAAGTCAGTTGAGGATAACAGAAATAACAATTGTAGTGGTTAAGATGCAGTATATCAACAAGAAGATAATGCAGAAGGATTTGTGTGTTGCATATCAAAACATAAAGGGTTTGATATAAAGTGGAAGAAAGAAAAGTGAAAAGTTCAAAATTGAAAGCCTGCAGTGTCAGCTAGTGACAAGTACAAGTTTACTGTAAAATACTCACAGAGTTTCCTTGCAGGACAGTTCAGGTACTTTGCTATTTTTAGTTGCCATATTTCTGCTCTTCCAGGACTTCAAGAGAATGGTTTAAAATAATTGTTAAGATTATTGACCTGACTTTGCCCCTGTACTCGGAGATCACATTGACAGAAATGGGAGGTTAGTTACTTCCCTAGTTATCAACTGTTTATTCTCACAGGCTTAGTAATGTCCTAGAGCGGGCAGTTAGGAAGTATAATGCTAGCATAATGTGCTGACATACAGGGATGGGATCCTTTTAAGTGAGAAGTTGACATTACTTGTGCTGGAGTCCCTGAAGCATTTCAGAGGTAGTGTATGTTATCTGCTGAGGATCACCTTTTTTCTTTATCCAGGGTGAATTGGTTTGCAGTGAGCTTCATGCTTCTGTTGCAAGACTGCTTTCAGCTTACTCAGCTGTCTGAGCTGCACTGCAGTTGTCAGGGTAAAAATACCCTAACAGCGGGTTGTACTCAGGCACTTCTGCTCTAGTGCTGAATTGGCAATTTATTTGCTCGTCTGCCCTTGCCAATAACTTTAAGAGAGCTGAAACTCCACTAATGCCAAAAATCGTGATATTTTAGTCTGATATTTTAAGAAAATGAGCTAATTTTCATAAAAAATAAAACCAAGCATCTACTTAAGAAGGCTTTTTGAGTATGAATGGTCCTCACTAGACTTTTTTCCTTTTCATTACAGGTGGAGTTGAGTTGTCCAAAAGAGATGGCCTGGAAAGTGAACATGTACAGAGGTTACTTAGCAATTTGCCACCCAGAAGAGCAACAGCTTAACTTCATTGAGCGCCTGGTGGAGATGGCGAGTAGTTTAGCCATTCGAGAATGGCGAAGGCTTCCTCACGTAGTCTCGCATGTCCATACTCCCCTTCTCCAGGTAAGAATGAAACGGGTTTTATTGCCATTTATTTTCCTGTAGCAGGTTTCAGAACTTTTAGTAAGTATAAGCATAAAATACCTCACTGTGTAGTATTGATTGATTTTTCGTAATGGTATTTTTTTGTTAAAAGTTGCAGAATTTGCATTTTCATTTGGCTTTCTTTTCAAGTTTTTATAATTTTACCTGAATTCCTTCTGTTTGTGGCATACAGAGGTAGCTATTTAAAAATTGAGCAGATGGCTCAGGTTTTTCTTGTGGCTTAATGCATAATGCAATGCAGTGCTTGGATGTCTTGAAGATTCAGTGGGTTTTAAAGCGAGGTCCATGTTGGGTGGGTGTATTATTGCATGAAGTTATTTGCAGAGATGTTGAAACAACCTAAGTGTTCTTTTCAGTTCAAACTGTTACATTTTAAATCAGGGCACGAACAGTTACCTCAGTAAGGGAAAAGTGTATTGAGAATTGCTGCTGTTTCTTTGAGGATCAGCGTTCTCAACAGGCTAAGCAAGATCTGAACATCCATGTGGCCTTAGCATTAAGGTGAAAGAACCAGACACTGTAAAAGTCTGTTGTCAGTGAGGGACTTTTTGGGTGAGCGCTACCAGCTTGAGGGAAAATACTGTATGTTCAGGCCAGTGTGAGCCTTACCTTTCTTTGCAGTTTCTACATTATGTTGCCGAGTGTTGGGATTTGCATCGGGGGAAGAAAGTGGGAAGGAATCTAGGCTTTAAGTACATGATATTTCTCACTGGACAGGGAGCTAATTGTACAAAAGTTGTGCTGGAGAGAGGATTTAATTAGATAGAACTAACTCAAAGCTTTTTGCATTGGTCTTTGCATTGCAGCTAGCTCATTTGGCAGGTTCTGTTCAACATTGTATTAAAATGTTGTAATAACATTGGAAAAAGAATTCCCATGGTGAGTCACATTGCTTCACTGACTGAAAGATGTTGTGGGTGGGGAAGAATGATACCTGCTGCCCCTATCTAATCTGATACTAGCTGCAGGAAAGAAAATATCTTTGGTCTGAGTAGAAGGCTGCATTTCAGTAATGTGCCTTGTCTGCATGTGGGTGCACAGAGTCCACATTTAGCTGCGCTGATTGGAAAGGTTAATTTTTAATTCCAGTCTGTGGAGCACTTGTGTGAATAGGTCAGCTGGAAGATTTGAGTCAATGGTAACCGCTGTCAAGGGCCTTTTTGCTGAAGTGGAGGAGTGGACTGCTTGGATCAGAAGTGCATGGAGCCCTATGGCCTTCCTGCTTTGTGATCTGAAAGAGATCTGTATGGTTTCTGGAGAAAAATGGACAAAGCAAGTATGAAGTTTTGAGGGAAGCTGGCCCCTAAAGTAGGGGCAGAATTCTGTCGGTGAAGCAGTGAGCTGACCTGTCCAGAATGAAGTGAGGGGCAGCTAATGAATTCGGGGTTACAGGAACTTCAGAAACAAACAAAATCCCCGACACCTCCCCCAGAA
The DNA here is from genome assembly GCF_033815535.1 of Pezoporus flaviventris. NCBI lineage: Eukaryota > Metazoa > Chordata > Aves > Psittaciformes > Psittacidae > Pezoporus > Pezoporus flaviventris. The sequence goes on from NW_026892626.1 coordinate 12,408,233, forward strand.
GCAAATAAAAAAGCCCTGACAAAAGTGGAGCGTTACCTAATCTTAAGTGGCTTAATTCTTTGTCAAGAGCATTTAAAACAGGGGGTGAAGTTTGTAACTTGAGTTTCATACTTCCTGGTTAAGTTATGGCAGTGTCTTGCACGTGACTTTTAACAGCACTGATGTTCAAGTAAACTCTTCTGTGTATGCTTGAATCCTTGCCTTACAAAGGATGAGTAACTTTCCAGTTAGATAACCCAGTATGTACACAGAGGATGGGCAAAGCTAACATTTTTGGTGCTGTTTTTTGACTTTTTTTCTTAACTCTGTCATGCATTTCTAGAAGGTAGAGCTCGTTAGCTGCTTCTGAATCATAAAAGCATTTTCCTCTCAAAAGGGAGTATGCTATTTTATGTTTCTCTAAAAGAGTGTGCTCGGAATAAGAAAAATAAAAGATTACTTTTCTTTCATCTTTGCTAAACAGGTTCTTAGTGCTTATTTTAGTGTGCCGTATTTTAGCCCTCAAATCATTAAATATTATGAGGTAAAGAATGTACTGCTTTCCAGCTTCATTTAAACATAAACTGGTTTTATGATGCTGTGCATACACCAAGTACATCTTTATTTTTGCTGTGAGCAATCTTTTATTTTGCTCACACAACACTGATAACTCAATTTCAAAACAAGATGTCTTTAAATCTTGTGCTTTTAGTCTTTCTCTTTGGCATACATGTTACTTGTAAATGGTCCACTTAGAAAATTAGGGAAAAGTACTTGTTTCTAATCCTGTCAGGAAGACCTTGTGAACTCTTGAGACCACTTTTTTCCTCTGGAAATATTTTGGGGAAGCAGCTGGCACAACTCTGATAATACAGAATATGCTGTTTAATTTTTGTGATGAAATAACATGTATTACGTGGTGACAAAATGTATAACTTGTGTCCTTTGCAACTTTTGCACATACTACACCATAACATAAATGGACTTCTCTTTCCTTTTGAAATGTGTGAAATATCAACACCTTTTTTGCTTTCTCTTGGATTCAATTATGTAAATAATGAATTTTGCAACTGTAAGAGAATTTTTGAGAGTAGATGTTATTGCCAAGTATAATTGAATGGAAGTAGGTACCTAAATTCATCCTCAAAAAATAGGATTTGGCCTTGAGATGCTTCCAACAACTTGTTGAAAATAACCATGTGTGAAAATGAACCAGAGCATGAAAGCGGGGCTGAGGCAGGATTGTGTTCTGTATGTGATCTGGACAAAGCATGCCATTCTTTTTCTGTTTAGGCTATGTTCCCGTTTAGGTGTCCTGCTAAACATGTACCTGATGAAGATGAGTACTTGTTATTGTTGAGGGAACTTTTCATCACCAGGGGAGAAATTCTGGAAATATCAGTGGGCACTGTATGTGATCTCGTAACAGGGATACGTGTATTCGTGGACTATGGATGAACCTTATCTGTAGAAATGCAGAGAACCTTGCTTTCTGAGTTCTGTTTGATTGATTGGCTTTTGTAATTTAGTTGTTTCACCCTGTGTGTCATGCCTGGTGTGATTCATAAGTAACTAAACCTGCATAATCCAAGTTACCTCTACTAAAATGACTGTACTTGTGGGTAAGAGTTTCCGCAACAGCCCATACCTTCAAATTTGTATAATATAAGTTGATGCATCAAATAAAGTGAATGAATATGGAAGTTTTCTCCATATTAAGAGGAAGCTGTCAAGCAAATAGGTACAATGTTTCATTTGTTTGAGCTGATACAATAGGGCTAGAAATCTTCTTGATGAAAGTAATTCCTTCCTGCTAAATTTTCACTGGTATTTGAAGTCTTTCCTCCCCTAAGAATGGAAGCATCTGCATCATGAAAGGATTAGGATTGCTAAATAAAGTACTTAAATGGTTTCAGATATCAGTTAAATCAAGCTTTTAAAACAATCTAATATGTACATATCCCTCATGAAGAGATGGTAAATTAGTCCATGACTGGCAGAGTTACAAATGGAGCGTGAATTTGCACTGCTGTAATTACTTTTTTTTTTTAATATCAGATAGTATGTGATTAAATACCCATGAGAAAATTAAATTTATGTGATGAATGGGTGTGGGCTGAAGGTTAAGCTATTGTGAGAGCTGATACTGAGATGATTGTAGGGAAATAATACTTCGTGTAATTTACTTTGTTTCAAGAGATTTCACTGTGTCAGTTTGGACTGCCTTTTTTCCCCCTCTCCCCCAAACAGTTACCTTAGTTGGTTGATTAACAATGAATACAACTGTTATCTGCCAAGTGGTAGCTTACAGAATACTTCATTGGTTTTATTGTACTGCAGGTAATGAAATTCCATTAACGTTTGTGGGCCTTTTCAGGTTGTTGAAGTTTTAATAAAATATCTCCTGCCTTTAGTAGGTTTGAGACTACTGCCATCTTCTGTTTGGTCGTCTTATTAATTTGAGGGTAGGAGATGTCAGTGAAAAACCATGCTAAACTTAAGTAACTTCTCAAAGCCAAGGTCTTTGCAGAGTATCTTAAAACAACACCTTCAGGAGCACATAGATAGTATTTCTGTACATTTGAGTTAAATGAAGACAGGCTGAGAGAGTTGGAGTTGTTCAGCCTAGAGAAGAGAATGCTCCAGGGAGACCTTAGAGCAGCTTCCAGTGCCTAAAGGGACTGACAAGAAATATGGAGAGGGGCTTTGGACAAGGGCAGGTAGTAATCAGACAAGAGGGAATGGCTTTAAAAGGTGAGGCATTGAAGCAGGTTGCTCAGAGAGGTTGTGGCTGCCCCATCCCTGGCAGTGTTCAAGGTCAGGTTGGACGGGGCTTGGAGCAACCTGGTCTAGTGGAAGGTGTCACTGCCTGTGGCAGGAGGTTGGAACTGGATGAGCTTTAAGGTGCCTTCCAACCCAAACCATTCCCTGGTTCTGTAATTCGTTCTATGAGACAAGTTTCTGTCAAGAAGTCAGGGCACGAGCAGGGAATTTATACTAGTTAAGTTCTGTTAAAAGTTTTTGTTTAAAGTCAGTATTTATACTTTATTCTTGTATTTAGTAGACTGCATATATATTTACTTGTGCTTTTCTATGATGAGAGTTGGTGCAACATATAGGTGCAAACCTATGTGCTAGAATTAAATTCTAACCTGTTGTCCTATATAGATGTGTGTGGGAAAAAGGGTGGAGATGAAGAGAAAGTGTAGATTCAAGTAAACTCTCTCCTTTGGTGTGTTTTTAGTTGGTTTGGCTTGTTTCTTCTTAAAAGCAGAACACTGCTATTTGAAGAATAATTTGTGAAGCATTTTCAGTTCAAAATAGAGGATTAGGGAATTTTCATCTGAATGCTATCAAGGACTAGTAGTATCAAGGACTAGTTAAACTCACTGACTGTTTTGCTATTTTGTTGATGATTAGGTTAGTTATAGGTCTTTTAAACAGCTAATAGATAGGTCACTAAGCCAGCATAAATAATTTCATCTTTACTTAGTCGTTTAAAGGTGGCATCATTCATAGAGACCTTTCTCTAACAGTGAAATTGGCCATTGTATCATCTTTTATACTTATATTGTTTAATGTTTTCTAGGCAGCACAACAGATAATTGAACTTCAGGAAGCAGCCCAAATAAATGCAGGATTGCAACCGACTAATCTGGGGAGGACCAACAGCTTACATGATATGAAGACTGTTGTAAAGACTTGGAGGAACAGGTTACCTATTGTGTCAGATGATTTATCCCACTGGAGCAGCATTTTCATGTGGAGACAGCATCATTACCAGGGTAAAACTGCCTGGTCCAGCATGCATTCATCATGTAATTTTCCAGACAACACATTGTTTGAAATAAGTTCGTTATTTTTTTTTTTTTTTCATTTGTTATTTAAACATACAGGAATGTTGTTTTTTTCCAAGTATTTGTTTTTATTCAATTTCCATTTAAGTGTTTCATTACCTGAAGTCATAATTTCATATGTATTGCTGTATATATGATTTCATTTATAATGATAGACATCTCATGTTTTATTTCTAGCCATTGTAACTGCATATGAAAACAGTTCTCAGCATGATCCTAGTTCCAATAATGCTATGTTGGGGGTTCACGCTTCTGCATCGGCTATTATCCAGTATGGAAAGATAGCTCGAAAACAAGGGCTGGTCAACGTAGCTCTGGATATACTGAGTCGCATTCACACCATTCCAACTGTGCCCATTGTGGACTGCTTTCAGAAGATTCGCCAGCAAGTTAAATGTTATCTTCAGCTGGCTGGAGTCATGGGCAAAAATGAATGTATGCAGGTATGGTAGCTCTATCTCTGAAGTTGTTGTTGGGACCTGGAGGATTACAAGGGCCATCAGATACATAGATTTAAATAAACTGCCTGTATACAGAAGAGGGTCTGAACTTCATTGGCCGTGTTAAACCCCTGTATGGAGTGTTATACTGTTAAGTAATGCTGTTAGTCTAAACTAGTCATTATCCTCTTTAAACAGAATGCTGTGACTATATTAAAAATTAGCTGCATAAAAGTAAAGTGGAAATACGTTTTTTGAAATCTTACAAGATAGATAAATGGAAAAGACTTTGAAAAATATGTTATTTGCAATAGGAAGAAACTTCACTGTTGCAAGACTAACTGGAGCTCTAAGTCAGTTTTGAGTGTCTGCCTCATGAGCGATGGAGGCTGGCAACCTGAAGTGAAATGGAATGTGTTAAAAGGAAAGGAAAAAATGTGACTGTAGCCAAATCCCACTGACATGATTACAAGGTCAGCAAGCTGGGACCTTATAAGTATAATGTAATATAGCATAATATATATAATAATATAACGTAAAAAAAGAACAAGATGGAAAATATAACCCATCACCTCATGAATGTTGTCTATAGCATCTAATAGTTTTGTAGAGGCCAGTGGAAACTTAAGATTGTTGCCAGTCCAGATTTTTTAAAATGAAAATTAAATACTAGAAACTCATGCTATTTAAATTTCAAGAGAATGTTTTGGCTCTTGTTTTATGGCACTTTCATCTTAATGAAACCTCTCATTTTAGAAGGCTTTTTTCACTAAGGCTTATATATTTAACAGGGTCTCGAAGTTATTGAATCAACCAATCTGAAGTATTTCACCAAGGAGATGACTGCTGAGTTTTATGCATTGAAGGGAATGTTCTTGGCACAAATCAACAAGTAAGTGTGTTGGCTGGAAGAGGCACTAGCACACATCAGAGAAAAATGCAGCTGAAGTATTTCAACACAATATTTGAGCAGGAAACTTGTTCCATATGTTTATACGAGCCTAAAAATTTGTCACAACTGTATAAGAAAGTAAACGTTTAGGTGAGAGTTCATTGCAGCTTGAAGATGCAATGGCTGCTCATACTTCTAAGTGTTGTAGGAAAGAACTAGTTAGAGCAAACATTGCACTAGTTATTTTTTAAAAGTTTTCTATTTCAAGGGGTGAGAAGGGAAGAGGCAGGGAGAACAGGCTTGTCCAGAGCTTTGCAGCGTAAGATGCGTGCTTTAAATACTTTCCCTCTCTGGTTATGTGAGTACTTAGCAAACTGATGTCTAACTGATGTCTTAGTGTAGTTGACAAAGGAGGTTGCTTTAATTATGTTTTTAATGTAAATATGATATATAAAACCAAGGAAAAAAAATCAGTCTATAAGCTTGCAGCTACTCAAACAAAATTAGCTTACCTCTTTGTTTCTGTCACTTCTCTTTCATTGTCATTGTATATATTCCTTCAATAGCTGCAACTGGTTAAGGCATAGGAAAATGTGTGGTGGCATAGTTTGAAGTGTTTAGACAAATCTGGTGTGCGAAGCAATATGGCAGTACCACACTCATTTCAGATAATTGAATTGAAAAGACTAATGTGGTGTGCTTTGGAGACATCTTGCATTGCAGCAATTAAACACTGAGGTGCAAGCCTTGCTTTCACCCATCTACTTCTGTAATACTTTTGCTTTGTGCTGTCAGGCATTTTATTCGTTGAAGAACATCTCTCTTTAATTCAGTAAACAGGTATTTCAGCAATCAAATTTTATTTGATGATGCCAAAAAAACCTTTCAGATTTCAACAACTTTTAGTATGCATGGTATATAATTGCAATAGTGCTACATGTTGTGTATGGGTGGAATAATTCCTTTGCCACTACAATTGTGGACACTTACAGAATGAAATCCATCATGTTTTAAGCTGTACACTGCAACCTCCCACAGCATTTCAAGTCAGGAAACAATGAATATCTTCTTCTGTGGCTACAAGAGAGAATTTTAAATAGGCAGAATGCAGTTACTTTGATGGAAAGTGTAGTGGGCTTTTCTTATGGCCATAAGCATGCTTAGTTCCAGTTGAGGTGAAAGAGAAGAAAGTGTGACCCACCTCCTCCTCATCTTTTAATTTTTTTTTAATTCATGCAGATAAAGTAGAAGGCGGTTAAACTGTCTCTATTTGTGCTTTCAGGATAGAATGGATAAAGGTTTCTGTTTAAAACATGGTTCTGATGTACTAACAGTTTCTTAACCTTATCCAAAAGCATACAGGCATTTTTAGCACTGTGGTTGAGGTCAGGAATTTAGGAAGGTTACAGTTAGGACCAATGGCAGCATTGAAGCTGAGAATGCGTGACAACTGATTACGTGTGTGTCAACTCAAGTGGAAGTTAAAGGTCACCTTTGCTCTTGCGTCTCCCTGCGCTGTCCATTTGCTGAGCAAGGTGATAGAAACCATTTTTAAAAAGTCAGCTCAGGTGTCAAGAATGATGAATTGGAGAGAAGGAGAAAAGAAAACCTACCGAAAAGTCCCCTTTTTGTAAAGGGGAGGTAGTGATACAAAGTCATCTATCAGGCTGCTGCTGAGGCAGTTCACTTCAGAACCTCCATCTAGGGTACAGAAAGCCTCTGAAAGCCAGTAACAATATAAAATAGAAAATAATAGAAACTTCAACAAAGTTGCTTTCCTTTTTATGGTTTTGCCTCAATAGCTCGTCTTTTTAATTTATCACTATAATCCTCCAAGCTAATATTTTCATATAAAAAATATATTCCAGTTAATTTCTAAAAATCAGTCAGACAAGCATTATATTACTTTTGTATGGTTTATTTCAATGCTCATTCTGTAAGGCAGAAATGAAGCACTTTCTAGTAATAATGGATCTTGGAATGCTTTAAAAGGTTCTTCATTTCAGTAGTGTGTGTGGTAGTATTCTCATCCTTTAGTGTTACGCCTGAAAAGTTACATGGATTTAAGGGCTGTTTATGTATTGGGATGAATTGTGCCAAATCTTGGACTAGGAACACTTGAGGAAACCTGGAGAAGACTTCAGAAGTATCAAACAAATAATCTTTTTATTACCAAGAACCACATGATTAACCTTCATATTTCTTCACTTTTCCTGATGAAAAATAAAATCCTAAAGGCGAGGGGATGTGGAACTGACTTTTTCCAGATCATGTTGATTTGTAAATCCTTTCATGGCTTTGGTGGGAGAATGGTTAAGGAAGATGAAAAGAATGGTAATGCAACATCTTCCAATCTTGCTTTTTCCTACTCCTTGTTTGCTCAGCAGAGAAGCACTTTTTCTTTTTATACATTTGCTTCTGCTCTTCTTGTGTTATCATTCGTTCTTCTTTCTCACAATATCATTGCTTGGGTTGCAGTTGTAATGCACTGAAGTTTTTTAGGTTTTTTTCAGGGAATATCTAGAGATCTTAAATACTTGTAATGTGTTTCCGTTATGAAGCATTTACTTTTATAGGTGCTGAACTTTAAGAAAAGCCAAGACAAAAATGTCAAAAGGGACCTTACTAGAGAACCTAATGTAAAAATATCATTAAGAAAGTAATTGAGTACCCTAGCAGAAACCTGAGTCGTATCTAATTTAGTAACCTTTTGTTAGTATAAAACTAATACTCTTTCTTGTCATTATGCAGGTCTGAAGAAGCAAACAAAGCTTTTTCTGCAGCTGTGCAAATGCATGATGTGCTCGTGAAAGCATGGGCAATGTGGGGTGATTACCTGGAGAATATCTTTGTGAAAGAACGTCAGCTTCACCTGGGTGTCTCTGCTATTACTTGCTACCTGCATGCCTGTCGTCATCAGAATGAGAGCAAATCAAGAAAGTACTTAGCAAAGGTAAGATCTAGATGCTCAAAAAAAGAATTGGAACTGCACCCCTTCAAAAAAGGCTGGGATAATGTTCACTGCCCAGATTTGTGCAATTAAAGAAGTACTAGTTACTAGTAGAAGGCTTTAATTTAGGAAGAAAATCTGCATATGGTTGCTCTTGGGTCACTGCATGTAACTCATCTTGGGTTCTTCTACTTCACTGGGGTATCTGGGTTTTTATTTAGGTAGGGAATGTTTTGTGGGAGAAAGGGGACAAATTACATCCAGCATTTGTTCTATATAATGTGGTGAAATACTTACAGAATCATAGAATCATAGGATAGTTAGGGTTGGAAAGGACCTTAAGATCATCCAGTTCCAAGCCCCCTGCCATGGGCAGGGACATCTCACACTAAACCATGTCCCCCAAGTCTCTCTCCAACCTGGCCTTGAACACCGCCAGGGTTGGAGCATTCACAACCTCCCTGGGCAACCCATTCCAGTGCCTCACCACCCTCGCAAGAACTTCCTCTTTATAGCCAATGTAAACTTCCCCTGTTTAAGTTTTAACCCGTTACCCCTTGTCCTTTCACTACAGTCCCTAATGAAGAGTCCCTCCCCAGCATCCTTATAGGCCCCCTTCAGATACTGGAAGGCTGCTGTGAGGTCTCTATGCAGCTTCTCTTCTCCAGGCTGAAGAGCCCCAGCTTTCTCAGCCTGTCTTCATATGGGAGGTGCTCCAACCCCCTGATTATCCTCATTCTTACTTGCAGAAAGGCATCCTTTGGCCCTTTAAAAACTACCATAGTTTTATTTCTGTTTATCATTACTATAGATAATTCATATTAACTTTTACCTCAGTATTGAAAATTATTCCAAATAAGCCTTTTCTGTCTCGTAATACAACAAAATTTCAGCCAAAACAAGCTCAGTTTAGGGATATTTAAACTCTCTCATGAAGAAAATGTAAGAAATGGTAACAGACTGTGGGAGACCATCTGTTTTGAACAGGAAACAAATGCAGAAAATATTTTTCTTTTTAGATTAAAGGTAGGCTCAATACCACTCTGGAGTTTATTGTTCTCCCTTTCTGGTGGCACAACTGTTAGTGATTTTTAGTCAGTGCTTAATATATTTTCATTTAAATTAAACTGTAGAAAAATTATTCTTGGGGTGGACATTAAAATAATTAAAAACACCCAAAGAAATGCTCATGTTCTTGCATTTAAGCTAATTTATTTGAATAGCATATTTTAGGTTCTATAAACATGCCTCATTTTCTACCCACCGGCAAAGCAAAACCCAAACAATCTGTGGAATGCAGTCATGCTCTTTTGTTATTTTCTGTCTTGTTTCTTAGCAAGTAGTACACTTAGGTTTAGGGATAATGGATGTAAAAATTTCATCCTTTAAATATTATTTCCAAGAGAAAAAAAACTATTAGTGAAATATCTGTGGGGTTTTGTGCAACATAATAATTGCTGTGTCTTGATTTTTAAGTGCTGAGATGTCCTCTTGAAATTCTCTTTTAGGTTCTTTGGCTGCTGAGTTTTGATGATGATAAGAACACCTTAGCAGATGCAGTAGATAAGTACTGTATCGGTGTCCCACCCATTCAGTGGTTGGCCTGGATTCCACAGCTGCTGACATGCCTGGTTGGCTCAGAGGGCAAACTCCTTCTGAACCTCATTAGTCAGGTACAAAAGATAATAATGATTTTTTTTTATTGTCTGTAATACCTGTTTTCAAGATGACATGCACATGTTTTTCAAAGCAAAATAAGAAAATACCTGGCCTTAAAAATGCGTTAGTGTGCAACTCTTGATGAGTGGAAAAATGGTAATTTCTGTCTGTATGTAGAATATTTTAAATTATGAAGTGTTACTTAATGAAATTAAATCCAGTTAAATTTTGTGCCATATGTGCATGAGACATTATAGCTTTCCCTCTGGAATCATGTTTACTGCAGCTTTGTGATGAACATTATAGAACACATTAAGAAATATGTAGTTAAGTGCTTGTAACGTAGGAGTAGTGATAAAGAATTGTTAGCTTTTAGTAACTAAAACGCAAACTATTTCATTAGTGCTTTGGTTTTTACTAGCGTTGACTTTGAGAAAACAAGGCTTTGTCACCCTCAGGAATCATTACCTTTGTAAAGGGCTTTGTAAATTTCCACTTAAGTTTAGCATGACAAACGATTAGACAAATAAGGGTAAGGTTTAGGGAGTTAGATGAAGAAACTGACTTCCTGGATGTGTACCTTTGAACTGACAGATGTGAGTTTTGATTAATCTTGCTTTGGAATTTCAAGATTTTACTGCCTATTGCTGTCTGCTCTGAGGCAGAATCTAAGAGTAGAACATAGACCGGTATCTCAGTGTAAAGCTAGTTTAAGCGTGTCTGTAGGCTAAAGGAGAAGAAGTGACATCTTTCTGTTGGTGTGCTTTTAGATGGTGTTTTGTTATTGCCTACTGTGAACAGGGTTCAAACATCGTGTTTTCAGGAATGTTAACTGTTCATGGTCTAACTTCAGCTCTGTTTTAGTTTGTGTGCAACCTGGAAGCATTTTGGTGTTCATTCATTACTGTACAGGTGAACATAGGAAGCTCTTACAATAGCCTGTGCCCCAGGCCACTTCTATGTGCAATGCTCTAGTGTTCCTTGAAAACTGGCAAAGGGCAACTGTTGTGCTGAGTTTCTCATAGTAGTAGTGTTGCTGATTTTTGAGGTACGGACTTGATGATCCATGTGGCTGTCTTCCAGCTCAGGGTAGTCTATGAATCTGTGATAGCCAACTTCTTTTACACTATCCCTTATCTTTCTTCTTTCAAAGCTCCGAGAATGTCAGTTTTTGTAGAGAGAGAACATGTCCATGTATGCTTGTATGTGCATTGATACACAAATCTAGATAAATTTGTTTGTCCATCTGTATACATACGTTTCCTTCCCTTTCCCTACATTAAATGAAAATGAAACTTTGAAAGGACCATGCATCCAAACAGTTTAAGAAAGCACAGTAGCTAAGGCAGAATCTCTGATGCGTATGGTTTCTATTATCTGACACCAATACTGTGCTCAGCTGTCCTCTGAAGCTGACAGAAGAAACTTATTTCAGTGAGTTGTAGACACTCTTTATTTGTTGACATGGGTACAAAAGTTCTTAGAAGTGAGTGCCTACTCACAAGTCTAACTGTAGTTGGAGTTCATAAATATCACAGATGTTTTTGTTTATCTTGCCTTTAAACTTAACGTCCATAGAGGGAATATAAAGTAAAAAGTACAAAATTTTACGGGTTACTGACTTAAAATTATTAGTTTGAAAACGTACTAGAACCTAAACCTCACTTCAGACAATTTATTCTTGAATTGCATCATGAAGAATATGTGTCAGGATAGCAATCTGCCGTAAATATCATATTACTGAGCAGTTAAATGCCATTGCAAAATTTCTACCACTTACCATACGCACTTGGATGGAGAAAGAATCCATGACTTAGTAAAATTGTGGCTGGAAAAGCCTCTAGTCATGTCTTAAGATGTGCTCTATCGTGGGTGGTACTTTCAGTTACTAGATAACTGAGAGCTACATATTTTAAAGGGGATGCTGAATGTTAGGATCTCTCTAGGTTTTGCTGTGGGTTTTGTTTGGCTTTTGTGTTTATTTTTTTTTTAATGGAAGCCACAAAATCTTTTATTTTTGGGTGAAATTGGTATACCATTACGTTAAGTGCCATAATTAGGTGGAGTAAAGTTGCTCTCTAATGGGCCTTCTTATCAAGTGTCACAGGGCCTGCTGGGAATTGTGGCCTAATTTAAAGACTAACTGCTGTCATCGTGTCTGGTTTTCTTCCATTATGTACATAAGATCTTTGAGCTGGCCCAGCTGGTGCTCTGTCTGTTTCCAGGTTTATTAGGCAATATGATCTGGAAGCCCTGATAAGGTAATGCCTTAACAGTGTGCATAGGGAGTTATTGTTTCATCCTTTTTAGGTTTCTGTTACTGAAACCTAAAGATTTCCTAGTTTTCCCTAAGCTGTTTTTTAAACCAAGGAGCTGATAGTTATGAATTTCACTCATTTACAGAGTGAATCTGTATGTGTTGAGCTGATTTATAATCGGTTTTCCTTAACTGAGAAATATGTATATGTGTATCTCCAAATAGGTGGGAAGAGTCTATCCCCAAGCTGTCTACTTCCCTATCAGAACCCTCTATTTGACCTTGAAGATAGAACAACGAGAACGCTACAAAAGCGGTGAGCTTGATAATGTTTGGGCTCTTTGTAACTTACTGGTTTGAGTTTCACCTGATTTTACTTGGAAAACGGGTACTCTAGAAAATATACCAATTTAGCAAGTCTAAGGAAAAAAGTTCTTGATAAACTTTCCTTGCATTTGTTTCTGTAAAATTAAATCTGCATTTAGGCTTAGTTGTCTTGAATTTTCTTGGCTAAAATATCACCAAGAAGAAGAGTTTCATCTCCTTGGTTCTCATATTACCTTACTTCCTGAGTATCACGTGTTCTTTACTGGATTTTTATCTTTAGGAATTGGTGGACAGGTAGAAAATTCTTGGATTGAAAGGCATCATAGTTTTCTGGTACATTCTAGGCTAATGTTGATTACAAGCATGAGCCATGCAACATTTAGCTCCTTTTCAAATGATTCAAGCTTTTAGAAATAATGGAACAAAAGATGAGTTCATGTAACTCAAGTGAGATAAACTGCTTTCTTTGAGTAATCTATACTTCGTGTCTCCATAATAACTTTTTACAGTGAATCTTCAAGTTAAATGACCATTTAAGTTTACATGAAATAAAATCAGTTTAGGCTTTGAAGGAATGTCTGGGAGTGGGGAGAACGGAAGCAACTTGCACAATTATGTACATGAGTAAGATCCTTCTTTTTTTTTTTCCAAAACCAAGTCCTATTTAGAATTGTTATGTCAAATGATTGCACAGAATTTAATTGTTCTTTTGTCCCATAAGATTTCCTGGGAATCCCAGGAGAGGAAAAAAGGCGAGGAAGGGGAGGAAAAAAACATGGTTTAAATTATTTGATTGGATATGAAACAGCATTAGTTACTTCAAGAGCACGACTTGGTAGTGTAAAAGCTGAGGCTACATCTCGTGTGTGTTTCTGAAGAGAGTTTGTATTGCTCTAGCTTTAGGAAGTATGTTCTATTGAATAGCATTTGGAGTAGAGTTTTCTTTGTAAGAAGCAGATTTTCTTGATTTTGGTAGGTAATACATGTTTAATACTTCATGCAAATGTAAAGCAAATTTCTCAAACAGTTTATTTTGTTTCATGCAGGCATGTATCAAATTTAGGAAAGATAATTTTTTTTTCTTAATTTTCCACTTTCCAGATTCTGGGCAACAGCAGCCAAGTTCAGTTGGAAATCAGTCCCACTCTGCCTCAGATCCTGGGCCAATCAGAGCCACTGCACCGATGTGGCGATGCAGCAGAATTATGCACATGCAGCGAGAATTACATCCAACACTTTTGTCTTCTCTGGAAGGCATTGTAGATCAGATGGTCTGGTTCAGAGAGAATTGGCACGAAGAGGTATTTGATTTTAATACACCTTCATATGTATGCAACATCTAAGGAAAAGTTAACTACAAAACAGTTAACCTAGAATTAGTTTTAAACATTAAAACATACCTATTTGTTTTGATTAGTAAACTGGTGTATTTGTAAAACTGATTGTTCTGATGAGAGTTTTAAGGAGATTGGTTATTTCTGGAAGCAATACAGAGGTTTCCCTAAACCACATTTGATGAATGCCTCTAGGATTCAACCTGTTACTTGTACTAACTGAAAATTTATATTCTTAAACTAAGTTTCATGATTACCAGTTTCTGTCTTGTTCTGGTGTCTGTGGCAGGTGGTGATTATTGTCTGAATTTTGAATTATATCAGGGAGCAGATGGAGGAGCCACTCTGCTTTCAGTATTGGCTTCTCAAAGTGTCAGGCTACTCTGTTCTGTCTACCTAGCACAGTGTTTATTTGAAAAATAGCACATAATTTTCTAATATATCACAAACTATGAAATCTGAAACTCGGCTGCTGTTGTAAGAGAGGTGTACTTTGTGATGCAGCATTTCCACTGGTCAGTGTGTTTGCAGTGCTGATAAGAATCAGCTTTGTCATTCTGACTGACCCTCTGGTGCAGTCTAAAAATGGAGTTTTAAGTAAATGTTTCTGAGAGGATAACTTTTACTGTATAAAATGCAGTGTCAAATCAGAAGGCCTAATATTCCTGACTATTTTGTCTTTCTTTTTTAATACTTAGGTTCTTAGACAACTGCAGCAGGGCTTGGCAAAGTGCTATTCAGTTGCCTTTGAGAAGAGTGGAGCCGTTTCAGATGCCAAAATCACTCCTCATACACTAAATTTTGTCAAGAAGTTAGTCAGCACCTTTGGAGTAGGTCTTGAGAATGTCTCGAATGTGTCCACCATGTTTTCTAGTGCAGCCTCAGAGTCATTAGCTAGGAGAGCACAGGCAACAGCTCAAGATCCCGTGTTCCAGAAGTTAAAAGGACAATTTACAACAGGTAAATGTTTAAATTGTTTTATTAAATGTTACTTTTAATTCCCAGAGAAATTCCACTCCTCCCTCTTTCCCCAGAGTTCAACTGTGAAGGCATTCTGCTTTTTTGTTTTTCCAGTATTTTTCCTGAGAGAGAGCATAGAATAGAGCATCTTTCTGTCATTCACCAAACCCAGAACTGTAGTCAAATCACATATGTGTTTAAACGTAAATCAGATCACTGTAATATTTTTGCCATTTACATAGACCTGCCTGCTACACATAAGGGACAGTAATGATTTCTATTTTACAGTGATGCCAGAACTTAATGACATTTTCACCCCAGAACTCCAAACTGACAATATTATGCGACCTCTTACAAAACAGCTTACTTTGATGAGGAAAATGACTTTAGTGTTTTGGATAACTAGTTTATAAAAATCCTATTACACAATTTTACATCATTGTTAGGTAAATTGAATCAATAACTTTAATCAGATCTAATAAAAAAGGTACTTATGGGAAGTGGCTTTTTTGCTTCGTTTGTTTTCTCTTTATCAGTGGAGTTACATCTCTGAGTGTCTGATTTGATTTAAAATTCTTAGAGAAGCTCATGTACAGTAGAACATGGTTTTGATACATTTGATGAAAAGTGTTAAAGCTACACAAGTATATATGACAGAAGGTGACACTGATTGGCATCAGTGTTTTGGATTGCCAGGATTTTCAATTTTGCATAAATTGCTATCTAAACTATATCAGCTTTTCCTTAAAGATAACTGGTTGACTGAGTTTGACAAGTAGACTTGCAGTGTTTTTTCAGGCATTTCACTGATAAAATGTTGTGAAAATAAGTGAGCTGATGGGAATCTTGTGAAAGCAGCTCAGTTGTAGATATGACCTACATATCTTGTGCACGCTATGTATTGCATGATGTCCTTTTGGAGGCAGAACAGTTGCATGACAGCAGATAATGAAAGTCCTGAACCATATGATTAAATTTTTAATGGGTGAAGTGTATTAGGGAGTGAAATGGTAGTAGAAACATTCTGTGTGTCTTTAATGGGAGCATATGGGGGTGGGGATGGAAATAATCATTGGACAATGATTAATGGCATGAAATTTAACAAATTCAGATGCTAGATTCTGTACCTGTGACGGAGTAACGCTGGGTACAAGTATAGACTGGGAGAGGAATGGCTGGAGAGCAGCCCTGCAGAAAGGGATCTGGGCATGGTGGTTGACAGCAGGCTCAGTGGGAATCAGCAGCATGCCTTGGCAGGCCAGGGGGCAAACCACATCCTGGGGTGCATCAAACAGCATAACCAGCTGGTCAAGAGATGATCATCGTGCTGTTATTTAGTCTCGGTGTGGCCCCTCCTGGGAGACTGCATGCAGTTCTGGGCCTCATAGGTTAAGAAGGATGCGAAGGTACTAGAATGTATCTAGAGGAGGGCAACAAAAGTGGTGAAAGGGCTGGAAGGCATGGCCTATGAGGAACAGCTGAGCACTTAGGCTTTACCTAGTTTGGAGAAAAAGAGGCTTAGGGACAACCTGATTGTCCTCCACAGCTGCCTGAGGAGGGGAAGTGAGGGAAGTGCTGGTCTCTTCTCCCTGTTATCCAGTGATAGGATGTGTGGGAACAGTTCAAAGCTGCATCACGGGTGGTTCAGACTGGACATTAGGAAGAATTTCTTTACCAAGAGGGTGGTCAAACCCCAGAACAGGCTTTCTGCAGAGGCTGTCAGTGCCCCATTCCTGTCAGTGTTTAAAAAGCATTTGAGCAATTTCCTTAATACTGAATTTGTCTGGCAGTTGGACTAGCTGATCACTGTAGCTCCCTTCCAAAGGCAATAGTCTACATGAAATACAGATTTGGACTAGTGCTTAATTTTTAGAAATGGTTTATGTGTCTTTACAGTGCAGTAGTAGTACAGTCAAATTTTCATTGCTGTAAGTGTTGTTGATATGCTCACTTTTTGTTGGATTTAAGTTATTTTTGGTCTGTCATGGTTTCTTTCCTCTGAGTGTTAGAGAGATCAAGGGATTAAGAAACTTTAATTACGGTTCAGTTACAGTCTTCAGTTAAAACAAAAAATGGAGAGGTTTTTCAGAGTTTACATGCCCATGTATAATCTTTGCATGTCTTTATGGTATCTAAATGGCAGGTAAGGTTTTCAGGTTTGCTATCTAATCTATATAGAATAACATATAAAACACAGAACAACAACATAGCCCTGGACATGAAAATCAGGTAAAGTCCGGAAATGCAATGAGTTTCTCAGTAAACTTCAGTTTAATAACAAGTGATTATTTTTTTTGTTCATATGTTAAAGTCTGATTAAACATGAATGTCTGTGGGATAGAAATAATTATTTTGCTTAGTTCTAGATTTGATTTTGTTTTATTTTAATGAATAAATTCAGTGTTTTCATTAACAAATGAAGTATGGGAAACCAGAAGAAATTAAACTGATCAATATACTTGCACATTTTTGTAATTCAATTCATTATACAGAAAATGAAAATATGGCTTTTATTAATTTTGTAATAAGAGTAAATGCACATAAATAAGTGAATAGGATTGTAATTACTGTACTGAAGATAGCAAAGGCTGCTTTAGCATTATGAGAAACCATTTGTAAATCGTGCCTGCTTTGTCCTCTTGTCACACTACAAGGTTCGTGTTTGTTTTTCTGCTTCTCAGCACTAGTTGCATTTAGGTGATGGATAGATAATTACAGTGTCTGCCTTCCATTTCAGAAGTATCCAAGCTGAGGAGCTGTCTTGGAGTAAACTCTTGTCTTCAATTATTTCCAGATTAATGTTGGCAGCTATGTTTTATAGACACTTTCAACTATGTTTGGTTGCATAATCATTTCCATCAACATCTGAGTTGCGTCTTGATTCCTGTTTGGAGCCACTGGGGGCTCTTACGCCATTTCTTACATTCTAAGTACTTTGTCTGCAGCAGTCTAGACCATTGAAGCTTTGATAGGTCATTTTTTTCCATCCTAATGTTATATATTTTAAAACCGAATTTTACTTTGAAATTATTTTTTTTACTGGAACTTCAAATGCAGAGCTCTTTGACTGTCTGTTCTTTGTTCCTTCTCTCCTTTCCTGCTAAACCTTTGACATCAAAGAACAGAAAAATGCTGAGAAATGCTCCCTTTGAGAGCTTTCTCAGCAGTGAAAGGAGGAGAAAAACTGCCTTCATTGTTCTTTTGTGGACATATGATAGTTTAGAGTTTGGATTGGCTTCTTTCTGCAGCCATTTCTTCACTCAAGCTGAATAGGAATGAAAAATTCCAAAGTATACCCTGAATGGGCAAGATAATTTTCTTAAGAGTTTTGCCACCCAGCACAATGAATTCTTTGCTGTGGATGGAAACTCTGTAATCAGAAGGAATCTTCTCAATGTCTGAGTGTATCTTTGAAATGTGGGGAGAGGGCAGGGGGAAGAGCTGTGTTCAAAATTCTCAGTTGTTTTAATGACTTTTTTTCTTTTGTCAAGAATGAGCATAGCATCACTTTGGTAGCTATTTCTTTACTGCCCTTCTAATTTTCGGGTAAACAGGATGTTATCCAGAAAATCCAGATCGAGAGTTTGGACAGAACAAGGGAGAGTGGGTTTAAACTTAAACAGGGAAAGTTCAGCTTACATTCAAGGAAAAAGTTCTTTACCGTGAGGATGGTGAGGCACTGGAACAGGTTGCCCAAAGAAAGGGTAAATGCTCCATCCATGGCAAGTTCAAGGCCAGGTTGGACAGAGCCTTGGGTGACATGGTCTGGTGTGAGGTGTCGTTGCCCACGGCAGGGGGGTTGGAACTGGATGATCTCAAGGTAGTTTCAAACACTAGCTATTCCATGATTCTATATTTGACCTTGGTCTGGACTTATCAGTGTTAGTTTTCTGGAGCTATGTTGTGAACCAGAATTCCTGTTTTGTATTTCTGCTTACCTGTCACTGAGATTTTTCATGTTTCTTGGTGCTTTCCAAAAGATCTTGTGTGATTAAGATGAACCTCTGTGAAGGTACAGAGCATGTAAATGTCTGAAACTTTAAAAGCAAGACAGCTCTTCTCTCTCAATCTTCTTCAGTATCATATGCATGAAGAACTCTGTGAAGCTAAGCTTACATTTCAGTCTTAAGTGGCATCTTGCATGATATCTCAGATTACATGGTGTCTTGGCTTTTCAGCTGAGGGTCCTTGGGTTATCAACTTGTAAGTGTAATCAGACTTTGTCTATGGTGACAATCTTACAAATGAACTGTTGCTTGCTCTAAAAGCATTAATTGCCTGTTAACTTTGAACTGAGTAGGACTTTTCTGCACATGTAGCAGAAGGGTTGTTTTGGGTTTATTTTTGGTTATTTGTTTGTAGGTATTTTCTGTTTCTTTAATGCTATGTTAATGTTGGTCATTGCGTAGGTCAGGGGTTGTGGGCTGACAGAGGGATTGGTACTCTAATTTTGTTAACTGAAGTGTATTTTTGTGCTACTTCATGAAAAGTGATGGTATAGCCCTCATTCAAAAAGCAGTCACCTTTATCTAGTTGTGTTAGGAACCATTAAAATTTTTAGGTCTGTCTCACTGGCAGAAAGATTGCGTCCCATTTGTCCTTTCATTGAGAGTGACGAGGATCTTTAGCACCATTGAGAAGAGAGTGAGCTTCTTCAGTTGCAGTCTGTATCATGGTTTCCTGTGAATATCTCCATTGAAGATGAGGATATAAACTTCCTTTTCTCTTTAGGAGAAAGACAACGTAAGTAGTAGGGTGTTTTAGACCATCATGTGTTAGCTTGAGGAAGGTGTTATCCAGTAGTAAGTACTGAAAAAAATTATTTGTTTGAAACAAAACTACTTTTTATATACATTAAGATATGTGTAAAGCAGAGAGATGTCATACACACATAATGTCTGCACTGGTATTTCCCCTGATTTTTCTTCTCAGATGGGCTCTCTGTGACATGAGCAAAAAGACTAATTGAACTCTCTGTTTTTCCCATCTGCTACCGGGAAACAAACCAACAAAAATCCTAAACCAGGCATTTCAACATACTGGAGCTGTTCTCATGGTGAACAAAATGGCTCTTTCTTTTCCTTCTTTTTGTAAGGGATATACAGTGATGCGTATTTTTACTACTTTTGTGGTTCCCATTATCACAACAACTAGTTGCAATTGGGGGATATTTTCCTGAACTTCAGAGATTCGGGAGATAAATGATTCAATAATTTTGCCACTTTCATGAATTGATTTACTCCTGCTGCTCACTAGAGGGTAGGCTTGGGATTATAATAAGAGTGTTTTACAGTAATATTGCGAATACCCCTACCAGGTAGAAAAATAAGAGGGAGTATTACCAAGTTATACTAATTTCTAACACCCATGAATATGTAACTGTATTTTTCAATGTAGACTTCTTTCTTATGAAAGTGGAAAAGATTTGGTATGTTTGGTTTTTTTTTTCTCTGTTTTGGGGATATTAGATTTAAGGCTTTCACTGAAAGCATGTTAGCATATCAGTGTATTGTGGATACACAATGAAATAAGTTGGGTTATGTGTTCTCTGATATTTTGTTTAACGAACAGAATAGTAAAATGAAAGGAATCATAGACTGCACTAGTTTATTCAGTAATAACTGAATTATGTGTACTCCTGTGCACATAAAGAAGAACGTAGAGAAAAAGTGTGTACGTGTGGGGTGATACAGACTCTTCTGGTTAAAAGACCAAATGTGCTAAGCTTGTTTGTAGGCATAAGTCTTGTGGAGAATCAGAGTTTTGAGTGGTTTTAATTGTGGTTGAAAAAACTTTAGCATGCAGCAATTGCTCTGTGTGTGTGTGTACTTAATTCACTGTTAGCATACTTGCAGATAGATGCTTGGGGCATATTTATGTGACTAAATTAATTTGGCCTCTGAGCAGGACTCATGACTGTTCTGTTGTTTGGAGGGTTTTTTTGTTAATGTAGGAAAATACTGTGTGTGTGTAACATAGTGAAACATATATTCTGCAATAAGGGTAAAACTCATTTCTGAGACTGTGTTAACTTCCTGTTGTATTGAAGCATAAAGAAGATTCTGGTCTGGTTTAGCTGAAGATCTCAGAAATACTGAATCAACATTCTCTGTTTCTTTCTTGCTGTTGCTTTTTCACCTGTAATGTGTTGAGCTTAAAATGGCATCTTTTAGACTGTGGTCTAGAAATGTATCTTAAAAATTCAAGTCTGTTAGTTAACTTGCACAATTTGGGATGCTATAACTAATGAGGTTTCCAGTTAGGAGGTTTACTTTATCTTCTTACTGAGTGTGTTTCAGCTCTCATTGTTATCGTACTGAAGTGGTGAACCATAATTTCGTGTTCGTGGTTTATTCATTTTCCCTCTTTTGCGAGATTCAGACTCATTATTTATTTATTTACTGTCTTCTGTAACTGTAGTGAAAGCAGTGTTGGGAAGACGGCATTGGTGTTGGCTCAGAAAATGGTTGATGTTGCAGTGAATTCTGTTACAGAATTATTTTCATAGTATATTGAAGACCAGGTGTTGACCTTGAGAAAGTTGTTACTTCACTTGCATGTGGGCTAGAGGAGGTAGTTCCATGCTGCAGTACTGTTAGGTTGCAAAGGAAAGAGCAGGCTGTTTGCATAATATTGTCATTTTTGCTTAGGCTGTCATGTCTGTTCTTCCTGTGGTGGCATGCAATTGTTATCGGAGCCAGGAAAGAATAAGGAGAATTTTCTTGCAGCTCAGAATAGGAGAATAATAGTAATAGTCAGAATAGGGGAATAATAGTAATAGTAAATGTACTACTTGTCTTGCAATTGCTCACAGATCCTACATTGTATCCTCAGTTTTGAGGCTCTTTCATCCACTTTAAAAGTAAAAAGCCTTCACTGATTTTAAATAAGTAAATCACTTTGAGTTGAACAGGCTGAAAATTATAGTGCTAGTCTGTGAAATAAGCTTACTTTTCCTCTTTTACTAAATGATCTGATAATTTGGTTTATTACTCCTTGCTTTCTATGCAGTCCTTCTGGTTGCAGTATACAGACAATTAAATACAGTGATGGTATTTAAGATTTTCACAGTATGTTTTTTTAATGTTTGCATGACTAAGGAAAAAAATTGGGAAGTTCATAATTACAGAGAATATTTTAGACCTGTGTACTGAAAAGAGGTTGCAGATTTGGACAGATTTAACTTATACATCATTTTAGAACCTCACTTAAAGATTTTCTGTAGAGATGAAATATTCTACAGAGCCTGTCGTTTGAAGGCAGGACAGCTCTGTGCGTTTGTTTGATTTGCACTATTGAAACATACGTTTTACTATCCTCCAGTGTCAGCTGATACAGTGTTATTGCTGGTGTATGATCGTATAGCAGTTATGTCCTGCCTCTTCCCTAACGATTCTTCTTTCTCATCTGTGTTTTTCTGAACATGCTACTTTTTCCTTGTGTTTAGGGTTCATAGGTAGCCATGTTGTTCTGCTGGACTTGGTTGGTATAGATGCTTTGCTTTCTTGTGTGAGTTTCTGATAGTAGCTTTCCCTTTTCCTATAGTATTTGACACCAGTATGATGCTTTTCTGCATAACAGCTGCGTGTGCTGAATGTGTATTTTGCTTGAGGGTGTGTAGTTAGAACAACCTCTTTGAAAACTCAAAACTTCAGACACTTGATCATTAAATACCCTGTAAAGAATTTGAATTGCTGAGATTTATGTATATTTTCTTTTTTTTTTTTTTTTTTAAGACTTTGACTTCAGTGTGCCAGGGTCAATGAAACTTCACAATCTGATCTCTAAACTGAAGAAATGGATCAAAATTCTGGAGGCAAAAACTAAACAGCTTCCAAAGTTCTTCCTCATAGAAGAAAAGTGCCGCTTTCTCAGTAATTTCTCAGCTCAAACTGCAGAAGTAGAGATACCTGGAGAATTCCTTATGCCAAAGCCAACACATTACTACATCAAGATAGCAAGGTAACTTAAAAATACACTTTGGTAGTTGTAATTCTGAAAATGGAGAAGAAAATGAAAACCTTCTCCATCTGTTCACTTTGCAACAGTGGATGTCTTGTACCTTTCATATATATAAATTACATATATAGAGACGTACCTTGGAATAACACCTTTTTTTTTTATTTTATTTTATCCTCCTCTGGTAATTTTACACTGCCACAGTAAGCAACTGTACTGTTACATGATGAGTATGCTTCATATACTGATAGAAGTCGAGATGAGTTCTTCTGTTGTAGTCAATACAGGTACTATGGTTCAAAAAGGTCTGATCTGGTGATTGATTTTGCTCAAGAGCTCTTTTTTAACAAAAATCAAGCAGAAGACCTTTTTGACTACAGAATAGAAACCATGGGCTAGCTGGGCAATAGAATTGTACCTTGTAAAAACCTTGTAATGCAGTTGCACTACCTTATTTCTTTGGTGGGTTTTGTTTGATTTGATTTAATACCAGAGGAGATTTGCTCAGGTGCTTTATTATCCCTTTCTTCCTAATAGGTTTATGCCCAGAGTGGAGATAGTTCAGAAACACAATACTGCAGCAAGAAGACTTTATATCCGAGGCCATAATGGAAAGATTTACCCATACCTGGTAATGAATGATGCTTGCCTGACAGAGTCTCGTAGAGAAGAGCGGGTATTACAGCTTCTTCGCCTTTTAAACCCCTGCTTGGAGAAAAGGAAAGAGACCACAAAAAGACACTTATTTTTTACAGGTACTGAAAGGAGAGATTTTACATTATTTTTTACGTATATGTTATACTCAAAGATTGCAATTATTACATTTTTTGACAGCTACTAATAACTGATACTGAAGGTTTTGAATATTCAGAAGGTAAAGTCACATCTGTCTAGGTGATAAGCCTTTTTTTGGCATTGTAGCTCCCCTCTGAAGAAATAAAGCTGATTGCATGGGATCTAGGATGTTTTTAGAAGAGCTTACACGCATCATTTGCTGTATAAAGTTTAGTTGTGAATAACACCTATAAGGCAGAGACATGCCTGTTGGAGGTGTTGCTATGGAAATGGATACATGTACTTCAGAACAAGCATTTAGAAACAAAGAGAAAGAGAACAAAACTTTTTCTCCCAAGTTGCAGTGTATGAATATTGAATTTCTTTTACCTCTTCCACATAACACAAAAGGAATTTTTTTGTAGAGCTTTGAATTTGGTGAATGGTTTCTGAGGTCTTTGATATGAAAACATGTCTTTATATTATTTTTTTTTTATATCCATGGTGATGTTTGCTTTCAGGAATATACTGACTGCTTGGTTGTTGCTGAATTAAATCCATTCATAATCCAGATACTTGACGCAGGACTCGAGTGCACTTCTATGATCCTGTAATAGGTAACTTGGTTTGGAGAGTGCACTTTGCCAACAGCACCACCTGGTAATGCTTAAAAAATCCAGAATTAACAAACATAATGGTAGGGAGGCCTTAGTGAGGAGAGTTACATTATTGCTGTGTAGATATTGCCAAAATACTTAATAAAAAGGTCACGCATTTAGGTATTTTGAAACAGACACAGTGAATGAAGGCTGAAAACACAGTTTTAATTCTTTCTCTTTCCTTTTGTATCTTGGCTTTTTTTATGTGTTGATTATAAATAATTCATTCATGAAATGAGAAACAGAAAATATCAGTCTTGCCTGGCAACATACTTGGTCTGCTTGTGATTCCGATACTTTAAAACAGTGAAACCCTTTGTTTTCCAGATATGAAGGCTTTTGGCAAGTTCCAGCTTAAACTGAGTAGCTAGTTTATATTAATGTATAATACTTTTCATTTCAGAAGGTCACTTTATATAAATGAGTTCTGTATGTTGCATTATTCAGTTCTGATAATCCTCGGTTGGTAAGCAGGAAATATATTATGGATAAGGGAAACTTTCATCAAAGAGACAAAGTTGCTGCTATGCTGTTGTCCTTTTAAAAAGTGCTGAGCACTGATTTTTAAAAAAGTGTATATTTCTTGGTCCTCCTTTTTGGGCTAATAGTATCTATTTACATGAAGTTGTTTCATGAGTTTAGGTGTCCAGACGATGCAACTGGCACTTTCAGAGCTAGAAATGCATATATGAGTTCTAACTTTAAAAAGACAAAAATACTCAAGGCAAAGGATTTGTTATAACAAAAGGTCAGTATCTCTACATACGTGAAGACAATGTTGCATCACTCTGAGGCCAAAATAACAAAAGTGCAATAAACAGTCTTTAAAACTATGAAAAACAAGGACACTGATACAGAAGTATACCCTCTATATACTAAAGTAACATGTTTTCCTTCAAAAAGCTGTTTTTAAAGTATAGTGTTTCTGGAAACAATTCTGTTCCTTGTGGTTTGATGCTATTTGGAAGAACCTAAAGAACATCCATTTCTCTGCTGGTAGAGGTTAATGGAAGCACACCAGAAGAAATAGCTCATTAAACCCCTTCTGCAGAATGCATTTCTTCTTTAAGAGTGAAGAAATTGCATCAAAAAATTTAAATGCATTTAAACAACTTTTCCCTCTATTTCTGAGTTTAATTGTTACAGCTTCTGAGGGAAATGTTGAGAGAACAGTGTTGGTGGTAACGGAAGGTCACTGTCAAACAGTACAGTGTCACTGGAAAAGCTGGCTATGAAGAGGCCTTGTCTGTTTTGATGTGGGTGGGGATGCACATAAGACTCAGTAGGATGATACATCTGTTGAGCACCATGAAAGTGCAAATAGGGTTTTTTGCAACTTTATTGCTCACCAAGGAAAAGCTCACTGCCTTAGGTTTTCTTATTGTTGAATATTTTGCTGTGTCTTCCCTGTGTTGTTTTCAAGTGGTGTCATTTAAACATCTATTCTTCAACTATGTTCAGATTTTTTCCTCCGTTTTTTCTGAATCACTTTAAATACCCTATTGAGCTAAGTAGTTTTGTTCTTCAGGCTCATTTTTACTGACATAATGCCAGTATCATGTAATCAGATATTACAAACCCGTTTGCACCTGAACTAAGTATTAACCTCTTTTCAGCAGGTAAAGTAGGAAGAATAACAAGTGTTAAATTTTTTTTTCTAATATTGTTGATGTTTCTGTTGCAAAAATCTGCTGTTGTTCTTTTTAACAGAGCTTGTTAGTTGTGAGTGTAGTAATAAAAATTTTGATACAACTGTGATCATCAGCTGAAATGTATCTCACTTGTGTGCTACTTCTTCTCTTAGTATTTGGAGTATGGATTAACTGTTTTGTTCTCTTTTGCTCTCTCTTCCCTCTCCCTGCCCTACCACCATCCCCTCTCACCCTTCTCAAATGTCTCCTAGTCCCCCGTGTCGTAGCAGTTTCCCCACAGATGCGTTTGGTTGAAGACAATCCCTCTTCTCTTTCCCTGGTGGAGATCTATAAGCAACGCTGTGCCAAGAAAGGCATTGAGCATGACAACCCTATTTCTCGTTACTATGACAGACTGGCAACGGTCCAAGCACGAGGGACTCAAGCTAGCCATCAGGTATTAGAATGTATAATGAATTTTAATCAAGGGCTTTCGTGAGGTCTCTGCTGTGTCCCATATCCCCTGCCCCGATTCATCACCTCTCATTAGATGTGAGACAGATATATGTGCAGAGGTGGCATTTTGATTTTTTTGGAGTTCACTTTGGTTTTGCTTAATGTATTCTTGGGAACTTTTAGATCTCTTTGGTGTTTTAGGTTATCTTGGAAAGCTTCAAAAAAGCTGTATTTGTTTTACTCTAGGTTATTTTGGGTAACTGCAAGGGAAAACAGACAAGGTGTTGATTGCTTTTTGGTCCTTAAAGTGCTTTGAAAATAATTAATTGATAACATGGGAAACAGCATTCGTAATTTACATAAGCAGTTACAGCATGTTACGTGAGGCAGGCTTCCCCAAGTTCTTCTGATGGATCTCTTAAAATTGCGAGTGGATTCATTTCATCTAACTCAAATAGAAACAGTTGAGTAATCACACCCTAATAAATGATAGTACTCAGAAAGAACAAAGCTCTCTCTCGCCTATCTCCATCAAACATCCAACTGTGATAAATAAGGTTATTTAATGTTTTTTATCTCAAGGTTAGTGCAGATTCTTACATAAAATGCCAGTCCCATTTTAAATATAGCTATTAGAAAATACATGGTATACATGCAGGCATGGTTTAGAGACAGTATCTGTTCAGGCTTCCTTTGTTAAAAATCAAATGAAGTGTTACCTAACATTTGTTTCTATTTTGAGGATTTTTCCTTCAGGTTATGAAACTCTCTAACAGCCATTTAATTGAAGTCAGTATGACTGTCATGTTTTCTGGTGTCCTAGAACAGATCCTAGCGTTACATCTTTTTCTAATTAATTAGGCTAGTATATGGTACAGTAATTAAATATTTTGGTAATTGCAAATGTGTGCATATAGGGGAAAAGCTCGCAGAGTGTACGCTGACAGAAATGGCTGAACACAGCTCTCAGCTTTTACCTTTTGTATTTTTGAGGTGCTTTTGTTGTAATATAATACATGTTACAAATTACTTTGCACAGTCTTTCCCTAGCTTGTGCAATAACCATCCTTTCCCTTTTACCCAGTGAAGAAACCATGCAGAGAGCCATCTTTAGGCTGCATGCTTTGT
The DNA here is from genome assembly GCF_033815535.1 of Pezoporus flaviventris. Taxonomy (NCBI): domain Eukaryota; kingdom Metazoa; phylum Chordata; class Aves; order Psittaciformes; family Psittacidae; genus Pezoporus; species Pezoporus flaviventris. Next base: position 12,435,495 of record NW_026892626.1, read on the forward strand.
ACAATTTTGAATCTTGCCATTAGCTTAAATTAAAGGGGTTTGTTTTATTGCTACAAAATTCTTATCCAGCTTTCACTGAAGCTAGAATGTAGTGAAGTATGTTCTGTTAGTTTCCTGTATGGAAATGCTGCATCATGAGTTGAATGTCTCTTTAGCTCAATTCTGATTTTCTTTAAAGGTTTGAGTAGAAGACACATCAAATCGGGTTATATTCTTTTTCAGTCTCTGGTTTTCCAACATGCATGTTTGCAGTTCTCATGATTATATGGTTTTATGAAAATTTTTTTTTTTCAGATAAAAAGCATTTTCTAGCTGTGCAGAGGCTGGGCTAGCAAAACACTCTTGTGTTTTGACAGAGAAGTGAGGCAACGGTGTAGGATTGAAAGCATTCAATTTCAGGGTATTTTTTCCTAAAATGGGATATAGCAGTTGTGAGAAGTTTGGTAGTTGCTCTTGGCACATTCGTCTGTTGGCAAGAAATCTATTAAAAATTATCTCTTTCAACTAATATTTATGCAGGTTCTCAGAGATATACTTAAAGAAGTGCAGAGCAACATGGTGCCACGCAGCATGCTGAAGGAATGGGCTCTTCATACATTCCCCAACGCCACCGATTACTGGACTTTCCGAAAGATGTTCACTATTCAGCTAGCCCTAATTGGCTTTGCAGAATTCATCTTTCATTTAAATAGACTCAACCCTGAAATGCTGCAGATTGCCCAGGTATGGGTTAGTTTATTCTAGATGCATGCTGTTGTCTTTGATCAGATGGAAATTTGGACTATACTTTGGAAATGAGTCAAAACAGTAATTTGATACGTGTAATCAACAGTGCATGTCAGTAGGCTTTTCATTTATATGTGATTGCACATCATGTAGGTAGCAATTTAAACTGCAGTCTCCATGGACATCAACTCTGCCTTCTATGGTGAAAATGTAGAACTTTGTAAAGTCATTCTTAGGTACTGGAACTGTTTGTTTAAATGACTGGTAAGTCACTCTTTTTGTCCTTCAAATATATTGCTTTGAATATGTGTTTTCATCAGATTAAAAAAAAATAAATTTACAGCTTCATTTTCATAGAGGGGAATACTCTTTTTCAAATACTGTTCTTTATTCAGCATTGCCATCATGTCAAGCTGCAACTCCTATTAATAGTGATTTTTATGTTTTAACCCAACATTTTAAATGAGGCTTGCCACTTTAGTAGGGCGAAGGTGGTATATATTAAAGTCTTAATGCCATTTTAATGCATGCAGGAATATGCTCTGTATAGCAATTAAGTTTCTTTAATCCCTCTAGGTAAGTGTTCAGATGCTTAGTCTAAGGGAACAATGCACAGAGAATGCTTGCCCAGAGCTGGGATGTGCAGAGATGTGTCTGTCCATATGACTCCTTAGACCATACTACAAAAGAAGCTATTCGTTAAGTTTGATATTACAACAATGTGTATTTAGCAAGGACTTTTGAGAAAAATACATACCTGACTTTGCATGCCTTGAATTTTAATGTTTTTGCTCAAAACCTGCTTGACTGAAAGAGTGAAAAGCTGTTGGGAGTACATTTGTATTCTGAGTATTAATGGTAAACAAAAATCCAACTTATTTTTGTTTCATTAATGAAATGAATGTTCTTTTAATTACTTTTATGCCTCTTGTTTCTAAATCCAGGATACTGGCAAGCTAAATGTAGCTTACTTTCGCTTTGACATTAATGATGCTACTGGAGATTTGGATGCCAATCGTCCAGTTCCATTCCGGCTTACACCAAACATCTCTGAATTTCTTACCACTATCGGGGTGTCTGGTCCACTAACTGCATCTATGATTGCAGTAGCTCGCTGCTTTGCACAGCCAAATTTTAAGGTTTGTATAGCTTTTTAAAGGGCTGTTTGCAGGCATGTTGTATTTGGCAATTTAGAAACAAAACAGCACTTTCTTGGTTAAAGTGAAAACTAAACAGTACTTACTTGTTTTTAAATCTTAGTCTAAGATCATCACAAATGCCAGCTGAAATGTTTGCAGTTTACCTTTTTGAAAGAATAGGAAGAATATAGGTGGAATTCTGTCCTTAATTTAAGTCTTTGTCCAAACATGTTATTTCACAGCTCTAGCCTCATAAGTCATTAAGAATTTTGACAGTGTTAAATAGTAAAATGGCAAATGCAACATCATTTAGAATCTTCGTAATCATCTGTCAATAGAAATGTGTTTTGGTTCTTTGTTAGTGGAATAGAATGCTAAAGATACACTGTTACTTTGATGGATTCTAGCTCTTAACAGGGTGTAGTTTTCTGAAGAAATTGTCTAGCTTCCTTTTAAATTCTAATGCTTTCCAAAAGTGAGGCATCTTGCACTTAGGCAAGCAATTTGCACCAGAAAGACATTGTGCAGAATGTACTGTAGCTACGGTATGAGCTAGTTACATTATAAAAGATGGAAAATATTCTAAAGTGATTTTAGTCTTTATCTAAAATGCAGAAAGCTGTGTAGAATACGTTTTTAGTAATTCATCATCTTACCTTACAAAACCGTGTCTATTACACACAAACAAGTTTGCAAACATAGCCTGTAATTTCAACATGTGAATGATGTATGCCCACTTAGACATGTCACATCGATTTGATGCAGCTCCACCTTGAGTACTGTGTGCAGTTTTGGGTGCCTCCGTATAAGAGGGACATCACATATTAAGAGTGTGTACAGATTGGTTGTGTACAACCAAGATTGTGAAAGGTCTTGAGGGCAAGACTTCTGAAGAGAACTTGAGGTCACTTGGTTTGTTCAGCTTGGAGAAGAGAAGGCTGAGGGGTGACCCCACTGCAGACCACAACTTCCTCAACGACGGCAGTGGAAGGGAGGTGCTGAGCTTCTCTCTCTGGTGAACAGTAATAGCATACAAGGAAATGGAATGAAACTGCGTAAGTTCAGACTGGACATTAAGAAAAAGTTCTTCACTTAGAGTGTGGCTGGTCAGTGGAACAGGCTTCCCATGGAAGTGGTTGCAGCACCAAGCCTGCCAGAGTTCAAGGAGTATTTGGGCAACACTCTTGTTCATATGGTTTATGGTTAGGTAGTCCTGCAAGGAACAGGGAGTTGAGCTTGATCCTTATGCATCCCTTCCAACTTGAAGTATTCTATGATTCTCTGAAGGTCAGAGAACAAGTGGCCATTTATTCTTTTCGGAGTGATGGGTGCCCAGCTCAGTTCAGACACGTGGTGATTACTGCTTTAGATTATCTGTCTTTTGGACTACAGAGAAATGCTTGTAACGTTTTCTGCTTTTATCTTTTTTACAAATGCCCATAAAATATATTTAATGTGTTGGCCTAATAGCTATATGTGTTATGAAATGTTCTATTTGTTAGGTGCAGATAGGGAATTTGATTCGGACTGGTTACCTAGAAGTTCAGTTTAGGACCTCAGGAGTGTTGAAGTTGACAGATGAATGTCAGTAACTCAATTCAGTGATGAGAAAAAACAGCAACTGTTTCTTGCAGGCATTTTTTTTCATCCAGGGGTAGAAATGGCCTGTATATGCCTATGTGTATGCATATTATATACACCTATATACATATATGGTGTGATATATATTAAATGCATATGTATGTATGTTGCAGTCAGTGTTCTTTCCATGTTTGGAGAAAGCAGTGTTCCCTGAGAGTGTAATCCCTGTGCAGAAAAACTTCAGCTTTGCAAAGCACTCTTAATCTTTGCACAAGACTTCTGTGTATGTGTGGGAAAAGTCATAAATTTAGTGGAGTCATCTTAATACAGGATGCACATGACTGCATTTGTGTATGAAGACCTTAATATATGTTACAGCTTAAGCGATGTTTCAATTCTCTAAGAGGCATGATGTGTTTTCATGATGAGAGCTTTTTATGAAAAGAAACACCTTGAGAGGAAATAGTAAAGACAGTTGGAAACCACATTCATCTTAAAAACACTGAGATTGCAATGCTGAACCAGAAGTGTCAAAATGGTGTTGACTAAAATCTAGTTACTATTCTGTAATACCTGATGGTTCTTCGGATTAAATATAACAGTCTGATTTTTCTCCTTCGTGTAGGTTGATGGCATCCTAAAAACTGTTCTACGGGATGAAATAATTGCATGGCACAAAAAAACACAAGAGGATACTTCCTCTCCACTTTCAGCAGCTGGGCAACCCGAAAACATGGACAGCCAGCAGCTGGTTTCACTAGTTCAAAAAGCTGTTACTGCTATCATGACTCGACTTCATAATCTTGCTCAGTTTGAAGGAGGAGAAAGCAAAGTCAACACTCTGGTAGCAGCTGCAAATAGCTTGGATAATCTCTGTCGTATGGATCCTGCCTGGCACCCTTGGCTGTAACTTGAATTTTTCAATAGCTTTTTTTGCTGCTGTTTGTGGTGTGAGCCATATATTGTGTTAAGAAAATGTGAAAAAAGCTTTCCAGACCATGGCTTACTTGCCACACTGCATTTTATCAGTCTTTTTTTAAAGTGTGTTTACAGTCACAGGACAATTTCACTGCTTTTAATTTCATGAGGGGACGTTTCCTCCAGTTTAAGAAAGGCTGTTTAATATGCAACAACAGTTTTCACAAATAGCTTAAAATGAAGAGAGGAAACTTAAATATTGTACAGAAAAATCTTATTTTATGATGAGGACTATAAACGTAGCACTGTTAGATTTAGGGTCTGGCATTCCTAATAAGCTGCAGTATATATTTTTTTTTATACCATAGTAATTACTAAGAAAAAATAAAAAAAAAAATAAAAAAAAGACAGTATTCCCAGTTACTGAATGTTACTTTGTGAAATTTTACTTAATTGCTGTCCCTTCATTCTACCAAATTGAAGGCACAAATAAATACTCTTCCTTTAAGTTTGCTTCAAATTTACACGAGCAAAGATGGTTTGTACAGAGAATTTTGTACCAAATGTATAGAGGTAACTTTTTGTTAGGCACTGAGAAAATGATTATCAAATTGTGCTGGCTTTTCTTGGAGCGCAAGCTATGTACAGTAAAAGTGTAAACCATTTAGAGTACTTGGTTTGTTGTGGACAGTGTTGGGGCAGGGGGGAGTTTATAAAAAGGGTGGAAAAAGGCATCCATGGGTACATGTGTTTTGCTGTAATAGATTAAAAAAAGTCAAATCATATGATTTATTTTTTTTTTTTTCATGTTTAGAATTACAGTAGCTTGTTTGGAATGAATCTGTTTCTTTGTAATTTAAGAAAAGATCAGTTTAATGTTTCACTTGTCTTTCTGTTAGCATTTTTATAAAACTTCGGTGTTGAGAATGTTAAATTTGTACAGAGTGATTTTTTCAAAATAAATATTTTGTAAAACTCTCAGTGGTATTCATTTTATTTAAAATATTTTAAATATTATAGAAAAGTCTCAAGAGCAGGTGGAATCTTTAGTAAATGAAACCGGCCTGTATTTTAAAGGGTGATAACTGCATTAACAAGACATGGATGTGGTGGTCTCATGTATGGTGTTGAATTTGCTTACAGAAGAGCTGTGAACAGGAAGTATAAATTTCTTCATTCAGTGTATAGTCTATTTTCCTAACCAGTTAATGTGTTAACCATATGTTTTCTAAAAGTCTGTCTTTAAACAGAGTAGTCTATTTCTTGGCTACAAAAAATTGAGCTTTTACGTAATTGTTCAGAGGTCAAGACTGTGTCTGCAGATGAACTCTATTAGGGGATGCTGTTCCTGGAGAAACAAAGATGGTCTTGACTGCTACAGCAAAGGATGCCCCTGCCTGCTTTTGGTTGTTTTGTTTTTTTAATAAGCAGACAACAGGTTCTGTAGAGATTTCATAATAACATGAGAGGCATAATTGAAGTTAATGACCACCATTCAGCAGTGTACTCTCTGTGATACAAGAGGGTTTTCTAAGTCAATCTAATGACATTCCTTCAGTAGGTGAGCTTACCGGCAAGTTAACAGGTAGGTATGACTGTGGACAAGTCAATTATTTAAAAACAAAGCAACCTGCTTCAATGGGTCTCTTACAGAGCCTCAGAAAGACCTGTTCCTTTCATCTTTGCAGCCATCAGCTGAAGCAGTCAATTGATACAGACTTGAGTGTCAACATTATGAAGGGGTACATGGCCTTCTCTACTGCTCACTCAAGATGATAGTTTTGCTAGCACCATGAGCAGCATGGAACCTGGCACAGAGGGAGGTGAGGCTGATAGACAGAAGTGCTATGTATGTAAATGAAAGAGTTTGCAGCCATGATTGTAGTATGAACTCTTGTTGATGGATTTAAGCCCATTTGAAGGCTGAGTGTTAAATAGGTTTTTACTGTATGCTTGGCTGGGAGGCATCACTTTATCATGCCAATTAAGCATAATATATAGGATAGTGTATAGTTTGGTAGGTTAATTTATGAATTTGCATCTTTACTTTTTGACTAGTAACAAGTCCATCTAGTATGAGAAATGAAGATACTTTGCACTCTCACTTCAATGCATTCTTTTTCCCCTTTGGGATATAACTAATATAGCAAGAAAAATAAAGTGCAATTTTGAAAATAGAAGTTAAGATATTATTGACTTGTAAATGGAAAGGAAAGCTTGACTCTTAGCTCTCATCAATGAAAAGTAAGCATGCAGTAATGAGTTTATGAAAAATGTCTGTTTTAGAGCAAAGGGCCTGAAAAATAAATGAATGTTGTGTTTTCGTTGTAAAATATAACATGGTGTTAAGGAACAGTGATAGATTGATCTTATTCTGTGTAGGAATTGTAATAGTCTAATGCTAGCAGTTTTGGAATTAAAAGCGAATTGGAAATGCTTGTTCACACACTCAAACTGTAACTGCAGTAATGCATTGTTTCTCTGAACTTATTTCACTTAAAGGATTTTCCAAGCAAGTTTTTTTCCCATTATTTTCCTAGGTGCAGTGGACCAAGCTTTTCGTAGCTGAATCACTACTGCCTTTCCTGTTTGTTGGTTTGGGGACCTTAGCAAGAGCAAAGGGACTCTCATCAAGCAAGTCATGACTTTCCCAGGTGTCTGCTTACTTCTTCCCTGGGTCTGGGAGAGCTAGTAGCAGATAAGGTCCATCAGAAGCAGATGGTAAGCATTCAGACCCTGAAAGTTTAAAGAGGAATGAATGGTAGCCAACTGGTTGACCCTGAACGGTAGCCATGTGATGGCAGGTAAGGCTAATCTGTTTGTAGACTTGGGATGCAGGCATTTAGATGAAGGGGATCAAGCTTTTCTGATTAACATAGTTCTTACATGGATCAGAGGATTTGCTGTGAGATTTGGCTGGGAGGAGGAGTTTACAACTTCTCACCAGATACTTCTTGTTCTAGATTATGGTTGTCTTTCTTTGCATGATAAATAAAATGTGGCCCCTCTATTCCCACGCCTGGTTTGTGTGTGCCTTATGTATCACAGAGAGAATGATAGATTGAGTCATGCTGTATGCCAGTGTATAAAAGTGGAATCTGAAATACATGAGTGGTAAGGACTATATAAGGATCTGGAAAACAAACATATCTTTTTTTTTTGGCAAAGACTTGCTTCCTTATCAGAATCATGTTGGCAAGAAAAATCTGAACTTTGTTCTTATAAAACATAATGCTTCCTGCATGTGTCACAACACACTATATGCAGTCATTCACAACTAAGCTTAGTGCTCTCATGACTTGAAGGGAATTGTTGGCGTCCTTTTATTGAAGGTTGTAACATTTGTAGCTGTGAAATATGGCACATGCTGCGTCACAGGAGTTCTAATATTTTTTCCTTAATCGTTTGCATGTCTTAGATATGTCTGACTGAGAGATGACAGCATTCCCTGAAAGGAAATCATGGGATAATTCAGTCACTTTTCTGTTCATGATAGAAATCATAATAGGAAAATGAGAATGTAAGATAAAAAAGACAAATTTTTGTTCTTAAATTTGTGACATCTCTCTTGTTTATTCAAATATACTCCTAAAAGAAAACTCGGTAGTGCTCCGTCATATGGAGGTGAGGGAGCAGAGCTAATAGGGAAAAGAGAGTTATTTAAATAAATCCATGACAGTGTTAATGTGCAAATGTTAATATTTGTTTTCTTTTCTTTCATGAACATATCCTATGGGATTACCTTATTTTGTGAGAAGTCTTATGAAGTCTTAACCTAGAGTTATACCACCAGCTTGCAAGTCTTAACCTAGAGTTATACCACCAGCTCCTCAAAACTTTTAGTTAGACATGAGCATGCTTCAGAGTCTGGAGAAAATCTTCTGACGTATCTTGTATGATCAGCAGCTGTCCATTAGCTGGTAAGTGGTTTGACACAGTACAGCGTATGAAGTTCCTGATTATCTTCAGGAACATGTTGCGTGTATCTTAGCTGCATTTAATTTTTTATGGTTGTAGATAAGGATTTCCTGTCTCATTAGTTCAGATACACGCTCAGTATGCATCTTGCTGAGCAGACACTTGCAAGTGAAATACATTGTCAATTCAATATAAGTATTCCCTGTAAGGTTTCTTCCCTCAGATTAGATGCTACACAAAAGAAGCCCATGTTATTACTCTGTACAATCAAATGCTTGAGATATCAAATGTACAATTGGCTCTGAAATACTGTGCATGGGCATTATGCAATTCTTAAAATTCCTCCTGTTGTGTTTTGGGGTTTGTTTTTCATTTTTCCCCTTTAGCATCCTGAACAGATTTTTCTGAATCTTCATAAGGGTAACTAGTAGCAAGGCTTTAACACCAAAGTTGTTCCAGCCATATTGTAAGTCTGTATGAAATGCACAGAAAAACACGTTGGTAGACTTTAACATACACACCTGTATTGGTGTGAAGTGGGCTTTATGATAGGTCACTTGAGTGACGTAAGTACTAGTAACTAAGAAGCAGATTTGGCATGAAAATAATAGACAAATGTGAGCTGTGGATATTACACAGAGAATAAATAGTTGTAAGTCTTAAATTATACTGTATTAGTCTCCTGATTTTTTTATTCATGTTTGGCTGTATTAGACAATGCTGCTGCGATTTAACCTGTTACAGTCTGCTTTCAAAGTAAATTATCAGAATTCATTAGCTTAAGTGATTATACTCCAAACCAAAATCACTCAACATTAGTTGGGTGTTTGAGTCCACCCTCTGAAACTGCCATGACAGTTTCCTCTTCTGTAATTGGGCTGTCCATGAATTGTCAGGTACAAAGAGAGCGAGCGACAGATTAGTTATTACTGGAAGAGGATGACTCAAAGCATTTCAGCAGCAGACAATGAAAGCTCTGTTTTGTAATGGCAGTAGAATAAAGTTGCTTTTAAGGCTCCGGTCTGTTTCAAGTATGATGTATGAAATGTTCTTTTGTGGTGTAGAAGCCTATTCAGGGAGGAGGATTCATACTCACAGGAGCTTTTAATCAGCACAGTGTGGGTGCATTTTGCGTTTGAGAGGTTCAAGAGAGCGCATGTGAAACAACTGGCATCTCACATGCGATTTATCATCATTTGTTGGATGTGTCGGGGCCCACGTGTAAAGGCACCACGGCTCTCACTAGGTGTTACTCAAATAGTAGTGCTAACTGGGATTGTTATTGAAGGAGAACTCCAGGTGCTAAAACACAGGGTGAGGGGAAAGGAGTCCATGAAGCTGTTAACTTTAATTTCTTCACTGCGGCCTTTTCCTTTTTTTCTCAATTAGCATTGCCTTTCCCTGAGAGTTTCAAAAGAAGAGCGAGGGATGCTACTTCTGCGTCAGCCGTGTTGCATCCCCTCTCTGTTTTTAGACTTCTCCCTTCCCGGTTACAGCGTAATGCTTTACTCTGAGATCCCCTGTTTCTTCAGTTACCCCTCGGAAAACATCAGGTGGGAGTATCCTGGGTGGGAGCAGAGTGCTGTGGGGAGGAACCTGCTAACGGCCCTGCGCTGGTCACAGCCGGTTCCAGCCGGTTTGGGAAACTGGCGGGAGATGTAGTCCTCACAGGCGCAGCTGAGGTGAACCTGAGGGAGTAGCTGTGAGGCGGCTGTGAGGCATGCGGCAAGGAGGAGCTGTGGAGAGGAGGAAGAAGGCAGCGGTGGCTGGAAGGCACCATTACACACTGCCCGTGCCCTTACCACAGGGGCTAGGGTGGCGGAGCGGAATCCACTGCAGAAACAGGGAGTGTGAGGCCAGGAAACAGGAGGAGGGGTGGTGGACTGAAGCTGAGCAGCTGAGCCAGGTGAAACATGAGCAAACGTGCTTCCTTCCCCAAGGGTTTGGGTTTTGTATGTGTGGGATTTTTACTTTTTTGTGTGTGTGTGTGTGTATTTTTTCTGTCTTTGGTGCGTTTTTTTTTTTAACCTCCTCAGTAACTGTCAGTAATTAAAAGCTTTATGTTAATTTGCAATAAATTAAATTGAGTGAAAATCCCCCCGTACAGGCTGTTCTGGTGGCAGTGTGCAGCCTGGCGAGTGTTTTTCGCTGTGGTAACTTACTCTCATGGCTGGATCTTGCACAGCCAGGACTTACAAAGGCTTTGTCAGGGAGCTCATTAAGGGAGATATTGGTTCCACAAGAAGCCGTTACTGTTTTATTTTATTTTTTTTATTTGATTAGGTGATACTTTTCCCTCTGCCTCCACTGGAGCACTCCATGTGGTTATTATGCTCTTGAAAGACTTTTCTCAAGTGAGCTATATAACTTGTCCTGACCTTGTCTAGTCCTGACAGACTCTGCCATACTTCTCATAGGAAATGAGGTGTTAACCCTGAGTGGTGGCAAAGTTTCAGGTGGTTCCTGATTTTCTTCTGCATCTGTGTTTCCAAGGGGGAAGCAATAACTGGTGTGGGCGCTTTCTCCCCTGTCCCGTATTTTGGCAGTGCAGTCTTTTGGATTTGCGAGGGCAGAACCTGTGTATTGTTGTGTTCAACAGTGTGAAAGGCTTTAGCACTTTCTATAAATACATAGCTTATTTAATTGGTGCTGCTTGTATTTCTTGGCAGAAAACCATAACTGTTGCAGAAATTGGATGTCATATTGAAGTGCCAATAAAAGCCTTTTTCCAATACACTTGACTCTTGTATGTGGTACAGATATTTGTTATATTTAGAACTGATATTACCTTTGGATTTTAGAATTCACATGCCCTATGCCCCAACAACCATGCGTCACTTGATGCCTCTCGCCTAATTTTATTAGTTTTGTTTTTTTAAAGAAAAAAATATGTATCTAGGCTCTAAGATACTGTCAGAATTGTACCTTAATCAGTCAACCACTGCTTAGCCTAAGTCCAGACTCCATCAACTGCTACAGTACCAGAAGAAGGTTTCTCAGACTTTTATCAGGGAAGGGACAGAGACCTTTGCAGGCTCTTTCATTCTTTTGATACTAACACATTAATTATTGTCTCTCTCTATTCCTTGCTGCTGGTTATAAGAAATCGGCATTAAAGAATCTATTCTGCTTATTCAGCAAGAGTACTCATCAGTAGCAATTCATAAGCAACTTCAGTGTGGGTCAATATTTCTTGACCATCCATTAAAGTAATGCAAGTGGCACAACTTTTAATTGAGGTCTGGTGGTGTCATTGGAATGTTTCATTGTGTGATAGTTGTCCCCATTCCTTTCTGTAAAAAAAAAAACCCAACAAAAAAAAAAAACTCAAAACAATTACTAATTAAAGATGCTATATTAAAATTCTGTAAATTAACTCCATGCATTATTGTAAATGCTATTTTTTAACATCTCATGAGATAAACTCTATACTTGCTTAGTTTGGGTTGTTTTTTTTAGCATTAGCATGTGAAGGGACTGCTCTCCATCTCTGTGAGATTCTGTAGAGGACTGTGAGATTCTGTAGAGGACTGGGGTCAGGACTTCAGGATTCCCTGTCTAACTGTGAATGATGCACGCTCTCCAGTATGAAGTAAGTGGGGAGAAAAAAGGCTTGCTGCTTGGAGGGGTGTGTGTTGTGTTGTAAAACATACATGCTTGGTAGTTTGTGGGTAAAAAATGCTGCTCTTGGTTAAAATGATCTTACCTTTCTTGTTAAGGTACTGCCATCTGGGTAGTTCAAACTCAATTTTGTTGGGGTTAAATGAGTTTGAGAAAGTTTTGTGGGACAGTGTCCAGATTTCTGTGATCTCCCATAGCCTCTTTACCCTATTCTTGCTTTTACTACACGTGCTTGGCAGCAGAGACTAAATGTATGATACGCAGATACATAGGAGATTGCAAGATCATGATAAAAAGTGGAGTCAGATGAATTTACCTTGCAGGCTGTATCTGGTTTCCAGATGTGTAGCTAGATGCATCCTGTGTGAGACGTGTTGCTTTTGCTTTCAGCCTTTGGAAATTTCTGGAGAGAAAATAGTAATATTTTTTTTTGGTATTGTATATAGACCCAGTGGAAGTCTTGGGTGGTTGCATGGGATTCTGTCTTTCTAGAAAGCAGGTATTTTATGTTGCTGTGTGTGGTTTGTAACTGCTGCAGTTTTGTCTAGGCAAGACTACATGGAGAAATGTCTGAATGATAACTCGGTAAAGGGATTACCTATTTCTCTGTGCAAAGAGCTCATCTTTAGTGCTCTCTTAACTTGAATTTAATGTTATTCAGAATCAAGGTTCTCCTGTAAGTAACGGTACTTTCTTCTTGAGGTGGCATCTTCAATTCTAAGGAGCCATACCTTTTTCTTGTGGTGGCACTTTAAACTCAAGCTAGCTAATTCTGGGGTGTCAGTTGACAGAGAGCTTCACTGGTACAAGAATCCCACAGCCCTGCTTCAGAACTGTATGGCATTCAGATGAACTAATCTCATTCTAGAGCCAATCTGACAATAGGTAGCTTCAAGCAGACCTGTTGCAAAGATGTAGTCTTAATGGAAAACCTTCGTGACATTGCATACTGCTCATGAGAGGTCCTTAATTGGCTGCAGTGGGGCAATAATTCAATCCTTAACATGTCAGGCAATACAGCACAAGAATTATGATGCAGATAATTAATAATAATAATACCAGTCTTCCACAGCTCCGACACTTCAATTGTTTCAGTGAAACAGTTCTTAATAGGCTAGTCAAAATATGCATTGTGATCTTTTGTATTCTGGAAATGGATCTAAACCCAAAGTCTTATTAAACAGAGACATAAGGGGACCGAAGTAGTGGGGACCTTTCCTCTGACCATCTGCTAAGTATTTTTTTATCTGTCTATTTTGGATAAACAAAGACTCAATATTTCCAAGTCTTTCACAGCTTTACAAGAAAACAAGCATTAGTTTGGGGTGAAATGGTGACTTGCTTGTCTCTGCTTTGGCTGTTTCATTAAGCCGGTATGTCATGAATGAGGTAACTATCGCAAACACAAAAATGCTTGTTTCATTCTTTTTGTGACAGGTGATGCTTTAGAGCTGTGGGATGGTTTAGTAACGATATGAATTCTGTGTTCAGTGCTCAGAACAGGCTATGAGTCATGCAGGGAAAGTTACTTACAAAGTCCAGATTAGTTTTCATTCAGACATATTTTCAGGAGTTACATGTACTCTGTGATTCATTGTTTTTTTTCTCAGTGACCTGAATGAAGTCCTTAAAATGGTGCTTTGCTGTAGTAGTAGTTACATACAAGGGCACTCAGCTTCACTGTTGCACTCTTTTGCGAATCCACCCCGAACAAGATCTCAGCTTTGGTAACTGTGTTTGTAACAGCAGACATGCCTTTGTCATGAAATACATTCATAGATTGATACAGTAGTTGTTCTTTTATCACCCAGGAGCTAGATGCAGGCGTATAAAAGGAACGTTGCCCCCTGTACTCTTAACAGAATTCTTCCTGTTAAATTTATAGGTGTCGGTTTAGCACTTTTCCAAGAGTGGAAGACAACACAAACGTACAAGTTAATTGCCTTAGTTGCAAAATGTTTCTCTTTGCAGTTGTAGATTGGGTTAATGATTATATTCTTATTTTGCCTGAATTAATGGTAAGAACTGCACACTTAGAGTTGTATGATTCACCTCTCTACATGTTTTTTAATATTGTTCAAAAGTAGCAGAGATAAATGCTGTCAGTTGAAGGGGTAGATTGCAGAACATGAATTGGTGATAAAAATGTGCAAATGGACCTAACATCAGTGGTGTAGCTGAAATACTACTTCATGATTGCTCTTAGGGATTTTCGGTACCTGTCCCTGCCATCCTTAATAGGTAGCTGTTCATGAATCAAATACAATTTCAGTCAAGAAACAATATGCCAGTGGGAGGAAGTGTATGAACATAAATAACATAATTATTATTCCACTTGCTTTTATACATTTAATCACAAAAGAGCAGAAGCCTGAAGATACAAAATAAACCTTAAAGGCATCATAAACAACAGCAGTAACTCACCAACATGTGCCCTGTAAAGTATAAAAAGATTAATGAGAGAGTGATCGAGACACTTCCTAATGTATTTTCCTCTTTCGTGATCATTAGGCATTAACACTAAATTAGGTTCATATATTTGCTTCTGAAGTCAACAATTCTTGAAGCAAAAGCTGCAGAGACCTGGAAAGTTATTGGGAAAAGGAGGTATGTGGATGTACTTCCTTTTACTAGAGGAGGAAAAAAAGAGGGGGGAATTTTTATCTGTATTTTCTTAGGGCAATGTCACTGTGTGATAGAATCTGATGCAGTGATGTCTGCCTGGATTTGCAGAGAGCCTGGAACAATAGATCTGAGTTGAAAAGTCCTTGATTTCTGCAACTGGTTGTTAACACCAAGGTCAGTCATGGATTATTTTTTGTTTTAGGTGTCAGCATTGTGAACTGTGTCCCTGGTTATGAAAGAAAAGCAAGAGTCACACAGTTGATTCTTGTCACACATGGACAGTTTATCCGGACTGTAGATTTTGGTGTGAACAAGCAGATGCATGGATGTGTATTAGGGGTTATGAATGTAGTGGTAATGGAGGGTCGATAGTAGTAAAATCTTATATGCATTTCCACAACAATAGTGGAATTTTGTGTCTTCCTCAAGGGCAGCTCAGATCAGCCGCCTTAAGTTTGGAAACTGTTCTAAAGTCTATGGTGGCTATGTACAAACTTTTTGCAACAGTGGAGCAATACTTCCACTAACAGAGAATACAATGTTTGCATATAGTTTATAGTTTCCTTTAATATAGGTCGGGCTGCAGGTCTTTGCATGGGACGTGCCTGGATGTCTATTTAGCTTTAAAAGTATCATGATCTCTTGGAAATTGTTCTAATAGTCTTGTTGATCAGTATTAGTACCCTGAACCTGGTTTATTGACTCATAGTGTAGATTCATTTCACTCCAGCTCCATTCAAACATGGATTCCTGAACAACCTGAAGGAAGAGTTTATTTTGTAGACTGTGAACAACGAAAATTAATTTTATTCTTCTAGCCTATGAATGGATAACTAATCTTTTTTCTTTTTAGGTATATTTCTGTGACTTAACCTGCCTTGAGGACAAATAGAGAAAGCACAATAGATGTTTAGCTGTAGGAACAGAGAGCTTTAGTGTGCCAATTGTTCTGGCAGAAAAGTGAGTCTTTTTTTCAGGACTTTTTCTTATTTTGTAGCCACTGACCTAGGTAATGGGAGTTTTTGTTTTTTTATTGTGGCACAGTTTGTTTCCTGGTGGCTTTTTGCTCTTTCAGTAGTGATTTTCATTGTTTTCTCATTTTTCCTGGGGCTTCTAGATAGCCTCCATTCATACCGAGATGAACCATTGTGTTGTCTATAAACTGCAGAACATCTGTTTTGCAACACAGTATGAGATGCCTGAGCCACCTCCAGACTCAGAAGCAATGTAGCATTGTGAACTGGATGATCTGCCCAACTTGTTCAACCCAATAAAGGGTAGATCTTATCAGCTAAGGCAGAGCAACAGAGCAGTTTGGCCATAATGCTTTCAGAAGTGAAGCTGTTACTGCTATGTGTCCCTGCTCTGAGATACATGGGTGCATTAACACAGCTATAGCTTCCGCACAGAGTGTGAACACAGCTGGGGGTGAGGGTTTCCACTGTGTGCTGCAAACACCCATGCTGAATGTATCAGAAGTGCAAAGAATCATAGAATCACAGAATAGTTAGGGTTGGAAAGGACCCACAAAAGAAGAAAAAAAAAAAAGAAGAAACGTAAAAGGTTGATTTAGCCTTAAGATTCCTGGTCAAGACACTGATGACTGTTTCACTTCATTGTACTACAGCTGGGAACAGGCATAGCCCTTGTTCCTTCCTTTTATATGACTGCCTTTAAGTATCCTACAAACACACATTCTGTAGGAATGCATTCCCAGTATCTTCTCAGCAAGAAAGAAGCAATTATTGGTCAGAAGATAGTGGCATGTTAATAAAGCTGCTTGAGGAGTTAACCTCATTGGAGGAAACATCCTAGGAATCTAATTTTTGTTACTTTAATTTTGTATATATCACAAACAAGCCACAATGTCAAAACCATTTTATCTATATTCTGTGTCAATGGTATGAAGATTTAAGGGCAACTGAATTCTTGGACAAGTACAAAATGTCGTACAGAGTACTCCTATACAATTTAATCCTTTAATCCATGCAGTAAATAAATGGTTTTGATGTGAAACACAGTCACTTTGATTACAGCAGCACAGGGGAATATCTTTTCTTGGGCTGCTTATGCAGGGTAAATAGGAAACAGACTGATAAAGGTTTGACAGTTTAAGTCTTATTAAATATACTCTCTTTCCCTGTCCTGTAGCCAAGCTGCTATTTGGATGAGGGCACTGTTATTAACAGACTATACCGTGGCTTAATTTCTTATCTCTTGAACATGATTAAGTATTCTTCCAGAAAAATTTTGCTATTGATATGGGATAATATAGTATTTTCGGAAGCTTCACTCTTTAAAGTGGTCTGTGAATGTCCACTTGATAACTTTAAGTTCATGATCCTGTACATTTCAGTACGTGTCTCAGTCAGGTTTCAGAGGTGGTATCACAAAACCACCATATCCTGTATGAAGTCAGAGTTCACCCACTCCATGTATTTATGGTAGAAGTTAAAATATCTGGGGACTGGGCTCTACCACACAAGGTAAAAGCAGGTCAAAATTTCAGCAGAAAAAAATACAGAACCACCAATATCCTTAGTTCATTCAAATTTTATGAAATAGTTTTATTTTTAGAAAACAATGTAACTGTTCTTTTCTTTAAACGGTTTCAAATGAAATGCATTTTGGCTTTTTAAATTCAGAAAGACCTTTTATTTTGAAAAACTTATTTTCAAACTTTCAAAATAGTAAAAATGTAAATGATTTTTTTTCAGTTCAATGGGAAATCAAGCGAATTGCAACTTTTCTGCTGGGGTGAAGCTGGAATGTTCTCAACTTCTGAAATCATTCACATCAACTTAATACCAAACCATATATTTTTAGTTTTAAAAAAGACAAGCAAATAGAAAAGTTGTTTTTTCTTACTGTGCTATTGCTGGCTTATATTTGCAGCTGATATTTTAGGGAACCTCAAGTTGTTACCGCATGCCGCTGTGCTATTATGCTTTGGGGCTGCATTGCCTTGGGGCTACCCCATTAAAATAATTGTGATTCTGCTACAGTGATGGGGGGAGCAGATCATTGTGATTAAATATTGTTATTTTGAGAGTATGAATTTGCTGTAGATATTTTTATTTTTTTGAATTGACAGGCATTTAGCAAAGAGAGACAGATGGAATTTGTAAAGATTCATCCAGAAAATGATGAGTGCAGTGTTAAGTAGACAGAGTAGCATTAACTGAGTTTGTTGTGTTCCTACACTATATATGGGGGTATTTGTGTGGTATGTATATAAAAATGAAAGAGATGAGGAAAGTTGTAATGCATTATCCTAAGCTTCTTGGCACATGCTATCAATTATCCATGGTAACACTATCTAGAGTTCCTGTGACAGAGCTGCCTTGCACTGAGTGCCATACAAGATAGGAGCTTTGAAAACTCTAGGGATAGGACTGATGGTTTAAAAGTGAAGGAGAGCTTAAGCAGGATGGATTATAATAATCTAGTTCAATTAATTGAGATCTAAAAGGGGGGAGGTCTTTGAACATCTCCTGAGTAAATATTGGCAGGATTCAGGGAGTGTTGAGTTCAGTTTGTCCTTCAGAATAACCTCTTAGCATCTCTGTTTTATGTTTGCAGTGTGGCTCCTTGAGAACTTTTATTAGTTACCCTTATTAATTACTAATGCAGTTCTGAGGTGTCATGTTTATCCTTGATTTGGTTTAGCCTATTATATTAGAAAGGCTACTGGGTTCCTTAAAACAAATTGTATTGTCTAATATCTGGTCCTGATTTCTTCCTTTTTTGGTTTTGGAACCCAAACCTGTTGTACTTTTCCAAAGGCTGGAAAACATTATCCCAAGTCACATGTGGATCCAACGTTTGTGGCTAAAAGGAGCTTTAAATTCTTTGTAAAATCCATTTTCTTGAAATGTGGTAAAGCAGATTATTTCCATTTATTTGTCTTTTTTTAAAAAGGTTGTGGACCCAATTTTATTTTCATGCAGTAATAATACTTTGATTTTTGCATTTTCAATCCCTTGTGATGCCTCATACAGGTATTTTTAAGTGTAGAGCTTAGGCTGTTTGTGGAAGAACTATCGTTTTCTGTGTTTACACACTGACCACCACAATGGAGATTTTATTCATTCCTCCTCTGTGCTTTCCCAGTGTAAATAGTAGCATGATAATACATTTTTCTCTGAAATCCATAGGGCCTTTTTAGTACTTCAATTTTTATTTGTTGTTGTTGTTAAAATGCAGTATTTTGGGTCTGATTTTCCTCAAGCTATAAATCCTACCTGCTATAAATCATACCTGTTTACAGATATGTATAGAATACTGTGGACTAATGATTTGAAAGTGTTCTCACATGAAAACAATGGTGTTGCACAATACTTAAATCCCCTAGGAAATTACATAGCTATCTCAGTACTCAGGAGGTTTAAAACTGTCAGTGCTTGGTATAGATGAGTAATAGCAATCCTAGGTGTTCTCAGCCTTGAGTTTTAAAATTGTTTTCAACTTTCAATGCAAATGTCTTGTTCAAGGTGAGAAATGTCACACTGGAAAGGGGAAAAAGTTTCCAGGCTATTACACTGGTGAGCAAGTGTGTATGTTTTCTTGATAACTTCTAAATAAGCTCTTTTAAAGTAAATAATAACAGTGAAAGAGACAAGAGCTTTTCATAATTTATATATAGGTTGACTGGACTGGAGAAAATAAGACATTGAGTTAATCAGTAAGGCTCTTTACTGATTGTTGAAATTTAGAAGTGATTTATTTGTCAGAGTTGGCGCTAAGCTTGCCATTACAGATGGCTCTACAAAAGCCATCAAGTATTTGTAATGACATGATCTAATCTCAGTCAGTGACAAGCAAAGCCTCAGATCTGATTTTAAAATGCAAACCAATATAACAGGCAGTAGACCATCCGCAGATTATTTTGCTAATTTTGGGAGTTTATATAAGAAGCAAACATGGCTTCACTTCCTAATGTTCATATTATGTTAGGAATTTGGCTACCTGCTCAACTGATGCAAAAAGTCTGCCTTTGTCTTTTTCTGGCAGTTTTAGGACATTGAAAGACAGAGACACCAAAAGAGTATTGTTATTACTGTGATTACTATTGAGCAGATGAAGGTTAATATTTCAGAAGAGAGAGAGGATTTTGTTTAATGTATGTGGTGATTTTCATAATTTTCAGTTGACAGATGATGGTTGTTTGATGGACACGCAAATGGCAACATGTTCATGTTTAGCACTACTAAGATTTTAGTTTATCTGTTGCTCCTTGTAATATGGCCCTTGTATAACACTTGAAAGCAACAAGACTTGGTCAGCTGTGTTAAATGATAAGTTTTTGGTCAAGCAGTTGTTTTTTTGAAGCATGGGATTAGAGCTCCTCAAAGTCTGGGGAACACCTGAGCTTTGTCTTTGGTTGCCCACAGAGTTAACTGTTTAAATGCTGGCTCTGCTATTGAATCACTCAGTGGTGTTGGACATACTGAATCTCTGTGGTTATTTCCTTCAATCTTTTTACTCTACTTTTCTTGGTCTCTTGCTGCATCATGTGAAAAGACTCAGGTTTGATTTCCCACCGCAGTAGCTCAGCTGCTCAGCAGTTTTCACATTTAATGCACTGAGACCAGCTCAGCTGCTGAGAATGTGCAAATTGCTGGGAATGTGTCAGGGGACTGTGAAATAAGTGCGGCTAAAGCTTCCATATCCTTCCCAATAACTTTGTGTCTCCTTGACCATGAAGTAGAGCACATACAGGATGATGTGCTAATGCTGAAGGAATTAGGCTTCGGAACAGCAGAGCCTCAGTGAGAGACTTGCACTCGTAATGAAGGAAAGGGCTAAACACAGTGTGCCTAGGCTGTTCCCTATTCTGGATATAATGCTTGTGGCCCACTGCTCTGGTTGGCTGCACAGCTTGTGTAGAACTGCTGTGGGTATCTTTAAGTTGGTCCCATGCTAAGCAGTGAGCACACCTGCTGAGTGAAAAGAGGACAGGTCTTCTGAAATGAAGACAGGCTTTGAGAAAACCAGCTGTAAGATTTCAGTGGGAGAGAGCAAGAATCTTTATATTTGAGAAAACAAACATGCTTCCTTGAAGCTATTATTTGCAGCCACTTTGAAAAATGACTTTTAAATCCCTGTTCAGCAAATTTGCTTATGCAAAAGAGAATGTTTATTACCCCAACAATTATTATTTAATGTGAATTTTAATTTTAAATAACCCATTTCCAATGAAATATGTAAACTTGATTTCAGTTCTTTTCCCTGTCATTATCCTTTGGGAAATAATACATAGCGTGCCTGGAGAAACCTGGAGGCCCTCTTAGTAAACTACCAGTTATGCTGCAGAAGGAAAGGAGGTATGTTTAGATGCTGTACAACTCACAGATAAACCTGGTGCCATTTGGTACCAGGCATAGGTCTGGAGGCTAAATGAAAAAAAAAACTTTTTTTTAACATTGTAACTTTCTGAAGCATAGCAGGTAAAAGCAAATTTAAAGCAACTTCTCTTTAGGCAATAAGAAGCAAAGGAGGATTAAAGCAGGTAAAGGAAGTACATAAATGTAGAGGAAGGTAATTCTGTGAATCATGTAGTACAGACAATTGTCAAAGATATGAGTCTCTGCAATTATTTTTATCTAATGCGTTATGGCTGGGATCTGGAAAAATGCTTACACACATGTATAACATGGAAGCAATTCCATTGCTTTCAGTAAGTTAGGAACAAATGGGGCAGCCATATGTGAATATGTTTTCAAGCTATCAGACTGATTCCTAGTGCTGTTCAAAGCATCCGCTGAAGTCAGTGGGAATTTGGGCCTGTTGGGGATTTCATCTGGAGTTCATTTGGAGCAGTCTCATAGCAGAGCTTGTATTTCCTTTCAGGATGTAAGCCATAAAAAAAGAAAAAAAAAGAAAACATTAGGCAGCCATTTCACTCCTCCACATGGCCTATTCAAGACAAATCATATTCTGATTACTGCTCATGGAGGCTAACATCAAACAGATCATTGCTTATCCTGGAGACGTTTATCCTCTCAACCTTGTAGTCTTACGCAGATGATGGCTTCGGCAGATTGCAGGGCTTTGAAAATATAGCCAGGCAAGCCTCATACTAATGACAGTGATGTCTACTGAGGGCAGGCTGAATCTCTTTTTGAAAGTTTAAATTTGTGCTTCCTGGCCACATGGCAAGTGTCATCACTGGGTTGATGCTAGAAACATCTTGTCCTGTATCCTCCCTATCTGGGGTGAGCACGCTTTTTCTATCTTGCATTTAACAGCTAACCACCCTCCACTCTGTCCCAAATGTGGCTTGGGATGAGCAAGCCCTGGGAAAGCTGGGTATGGCATGGTAGTTTGAAACAATGGGCCAAATATGGCCACTTGCTAAATTATTTGTAGTACAGTTGAGAAGAGTGAATAGCCTGGATATCTCGAGGTGTCTCTGATCTAGTAGTGAAAATTGTAGTTATGATTTCAGTTATGACTCTTAGAAGTCAATGATGTGT